>NC_138539.1:37633203-39005703 GCF_964234715.1 Podarcis melisellensis | reverse complement strand
TATGTGGCCCCTTCTCCCCCAGAGATGGGGAACGTGGGGGTGCTCCTTAGCTTCTTCATCAAGGTAACAAGATAATGGATGACTCCAGTTGCTCACTAGGCCATCCTTAAACACAACAAAGATACACTTTTTGTGAGGGTAGGTATATTCTAACATGGGTGGTTCCATCCTTTGATCCCATAAGGCCAGCATCTGCAAAAGCAGTGGTTCTCAAAGGCTGTGGGGTGCCACACTGGGGTGGCAGTAGAGGGTGCAAAGTGTGGTGCGAAGATTCAAAGACCATCAAAGAAACATTTAAGCATTTCAGTGTAGAGTAATATAGTATAAAAGTGGGGTTTTTTTATTTATTTGCAGAATATGAATAGATATCTTTTCAAAATGAGAGCAAGAGCATCAAGTGATTCTGAAGATGATCCTAGTTATGTTTTCCAGTGTATTTCTTATCACTAAAACAAAAACAAAAAACGGTGTGGAGTGAGCAATTTTTTATTCTGAAGGTGTAACCCAGAGAAAAAAGTTTAATAACCACTGTGCTAAAGCATGACTGTGAAACCTGTGACCCTCCAGGTATTGTTCCCATCATCTGACTTGATGTCAGGGAATATTAGGAATTGGAATCCAACAGAACCTTCAGCACCACAGCTTCCCCATCCTTGCATTAAAGTAATTATTATACTATGCACTCCCAGCTGCAAAGGAGAAGGCAACACATTTCCAGTACCTAGAATGTTTTGAATTATTTGAACCACTCCGAAAGCATCCATGGCAACTCTATTACTATTCAGAAATAATAATTTATTGTGCAGATGACACCTCTGTGTTACCCAGGAAGTCACAGAGACACCCCCAGGGCAGGGCACAGCCAGGCACATGTTCTATTTCCTGTAAGACTGAATTGAAAGATCTCATGTGTGGACATTCAGAGTGGACAGGAACATAAGAACATAAGATGAATCCTGCTGGATCAGGCCAAAGGCCCATCTAGTCCAGCAGCCAGTTCTCACAGCGGCCAACAAGGTGACTATAGGAAGCTTGCAAGCTGGACCTGAGTGCAACAGCATTCTCCTTGTTTGTGATTCCCACTTAATGGTATACAGAGATATACTGCCTCTGACAGGAACAAAAACTTGGCAATTTTGGGGTGGGGATAATTTGAAATTTCAGGGAGGCTTGCCCGTTAGTGGAAAGCATTAGGTACCACACTAGGTGTGTGTGTGCCCTGGAGATTCAAAAAGATTCAGGGCTCATCCACACTTATCACTTGTGCTGCTTTTTCCAGGCACAGGTCCATGGTTTAAAGCTCCATGTTTTCTTTTTGCCCCATGAAAACTCACTCTTTAGCATTCAATCGGAACAAGCATCAATTCAGGCTTTCTGTGGATTATTGTTTGCTCTGGTTCAGCTTTAAAGAGCAGGTTTTTGTGGCGAACACATTTTGTAAAATGCAAAATCTAGGTACCGGAGGACATCAGGTTGTTTCTTTGAATTTTATCATTTTATGTTTGTGAGGCCCACCAACAAGGTTCTCGGCAGTCTAGTACCAGGACCGCAGATAAAACAAATGAGGAAAGAAATGGTGATCAAATTTCCAAGAGAAAGTCCCATGGAAAGATGATGCTGAATTTTGCTCCAACAAGAATAGGGCCAGATTATCTGGGATGTGCACTGAAGGAAAACTTTGGTTGGGATCCCAATTTGACTTGGGCCATTTCAGAGGCTGCTCGCTTTGACTTGGATCCAAATCAGAACTGAACTTCAGCAAATCTGAAGTTTTGTATGCCTATAACAAATGGCTCTAACTTCAGCAAAGTTTGGGAGTTAAAAAGTTAGCATGATATGTAGCAGATATATTGTTACCTCCTTCATTATGGAGAAGAGGTGATAGTATTGCAAGGTGATTTTGAAGCAGCTCTAAATTAGATAGTCATGACAAGGACTAGACATAATAATCAGTGAGGGTTAACCTCACATCCTCTCATTGAGCAATCTACTACCAGCCATCCTGTGGGAAGGAGTCCAGGAGTGAGAGGGAGGCTGACAAAGTCCAGGAAGTGCTCTAGTTGGGCTTTGCTCCTCCCAGCCCCCACCCCAAGCACAGAGCAATCTGCTATCAACTGCCATGGGGGAGAAAGATCCTGATGACTTTTTAATATGTTAGAAATGCTTATTGTGGGCTACATCCAGCTCAGGGCCTTTCATCACAACATTTCTAGCTGCTTGATCCAATGTTTTTAAGAATGAATTTGTAGCTGATTGTCTGCACTTTTGGTCACTTTGGTCAATGCTATTAGAGAGTAAGTTCTGAGTTTTCCTTTCCACATAAATGGTGGCTTGTACCTGAATTGAGAACATTTCTGTGGCTGTAGTCACACCCCTTGAATAGTCTCATGTTCAGTGAACCAGGAAATGTCAGAATTATGAGCATGTGCACAGAAAACTCTACTCTTGTGGGAGTACAGGAGATTAGAAGAGGAACTTTGTGTCTGCCTGAGCTATGGTGAAAATGGTTAATGTGATGAAATTTTCTCCACAGTGAATGCTTGCTGCCAAAGACAGTACCTTGACAGAGTACTATTGGCCCTATCTGCTGTATCTCTACTTTGAATGCTCAAACCACTCCCAGCAAATCCCAACCCCTCCAACACAAAAACCAGGGCAATGCTTGAACACCTGCCACACTAATGAAAATATTGAGGATCCATTCTGGATTGTTCATGAAAGCTGGCTTTTTATGTGGTAGATGGAAAAGTTGTTGGGTTTTTTTAGTATGTTATTCCAGAATACCAGCAGGGTGATGATACTTTGTTTTCAGATAAAAAAATCTGAAAAACCCCAGCAACTATATCGTTATAAATGGTAAATGTGGAAAGGTCTGAAGTAATTCTGAGAGAGGAACTACTTACTACCCCCCAATCTGTCCTAGGGGTTCATCCAACTGTCTGCAGCAGATTTGGGATGGGGGGGGGAGCAGAAGGAGGAGGGGAATTCCATTGTGCAAGTGGAAGTTGTTCCACCAACACAATGACTTCACTCGACTCAACTCTTTGTTTTTAAAGTATGTAATTTAATTGTAAGCTCCCCTGGAAAAGAATCCTATCCTGAAAGGCGGCATATAAATAACTGTAAAAATAAATAAATAAAGAATAAATCGAAGTAGACATAGAAAAATAAAGGTTATGGCATACATACAGTGTAAGAGAAACTGTATGATGAGATAAAGAAAATAAGGAACATTGTGGTTCTGGTGTTGCAGGCCCTGGTAGCTGCCAGCTGCAAACTGGGGAGGCCTGGAAGGATTTTTGCATCCCACTTATTCCAACACATTTGTGGTTTTTACTACTCCCCCCACACTCCCAAATAAATACAGATGAACACCACTGTGATTGCTAAGAGTCAATGATGACCCTTGACTAAGCAATAAATACTCAATTTGATTTTGACTAAGAGTCTTAACAGTGCCATCTAATGCATGTTTACTCAGAAATATGCTGTTCAACAAGAGTAACTTCTAGTGAAGTTAGTTCTGACTTCCAGCAAGCTGGGTTTGCTTATTTTTTCTGGAGCTCTGGTTTTTTGTTTCAGTTGCCACTGTTTATGTAATGTGCAATTGCAATTTCAATTTAAGTTTTTATTAGATGGCCATGCACATTCATCATCTAGTCCAGCATTCTCTTCTCACAGTGGCCAACCAGATGCCTCAATAGGAAGCCCATAAACAGGACCTGAGTGTCTTTTACTTTTCCTAATTATTCCAACATTCTGGTGTCTACAAGTTCTAGAGAGGGAGAAGAACTTTTCTTTATCAATTTGCTTCATGTTACTTCTTACTTGCTTTTTTCTAAATTAAAGAGCCCCAAATGCTACCAAGTTTCCTCCTAGGGGGTTCACTCTATTCCCTTGGTCATTTTGGCTGCCCTTTTCTGAATATTGTCCAGCCTTATAATATGCATTTTGAGGTGATGTGACCAGAACCGTACGCAGTATTCCAAATGTGGTTGTGCCATAGATATGTATAACCACATTACAATATCAGCAGTTTTATTTCCAAATAACTCAGGACTTGAAGATGAACACCAGCTGAAGTAGATGTGGCATTTGACTCTGAATGCACTGAGTCATCTGAATGAGACACTATTGCCTTGTAGAAGCGAATATATTATGTGGGCAGTTCTCATATTTGTGTAGGCCAAAAGGACATATCTAGCTTGGTACATTTGCAAAAGAGCAAAAGCTCATAAGGATTCTTAAATTGTCACAGCTTCATTTACTTTCTTCTCTGAAACACTTCGACATTACAAGTCAGTTCTCACATAAGATCCTTCTTTAGGTAGAGTCATACCAGTGAGGAAGGGCACATAATACGACAGGAGAATAGATTAATAGTGGGTTCTTTGCCCCAACACACACAGAGAGATAAATCTATTAAAACATCAACTTCCCAATGCAAATTTTGGGTGGATAAAAGTAATGGCAAAGCTATTCTATAAGGGCTTTGCCAGGATGAATGACTTACTCATATATAGGACTCAGCTACATTGGCAAAGAAAAGAAACTTTATATGTGTTGCTTATGCATTCTAACACTGTGACACCAGATGGTGCTGTGGAGTTTCATTTTGCTAACCCGATTTCTCATACAAAGTTTGCAATGCATTTAATTGAAATGCTTCTTTGATCCAGCCTGTGTTACACTTTTCACATTACAATTACATTTGCTGAACTCTGCTGTACTTAGCTCTTGATTTCTGAGTGCTTTGAGGAGATCCTGAAAGAGATGTTTGGTGGGGAGATGGGCAGGTGATATCAAAACGGTGATTGTATGTGGTGCTTGGAGGAGGAATGAGATATGGGGAAGTGATTCAGAGAGGAGACCCAGCTGGGAAGGAAGTCTGCCATGAGTCAGAGGTGTGGCCACCATCCAATGTAACTAGTAGACTTGCATGCTTATCATATTACTACTGCTATATAAAGCTACTTAGATGTTTTGAGAAGGACATGTTTACAGCCACTAGACATGATAGTTCCATGGAACACCCATATACAGAGACAGTTTACCTCTGTCTACCAGTCTCAGGTGTGTGGGGATGTACTATGGAAGATGACTATTGCCTTCAGGACCTTCTTGTTGGAGACATCTAGTTGGCCACTGAGAGAAACCGAACCCTGGGTAGATGGATTTCTGGTTAGCTCCAGTGGGGCTCTTCTTATGTATATATCACAAAGAAGAGAACATAATTTGGAAAGTGGGAGTATGTTATCCCTTGTGTTCAGTCATCTATACACCACTCACGTAAGGCACACTACACTTACACCCTTGTGCAAATTAATTGAAAGAAAGCTTGTTTTCTATCTTACTTGTAATCCTGTACTCAAAACAAACACAAAAAGTCAGTTGATCATTATGGTGTTGGAAGCCTTCAGCCAATAGAAGGAATGATGCGCTCGCCACAATATATTGAGGTTCTACAAAAGATAGTTATTCCAGAGCTGGAAAAGAGGTATCCTGGTGCTACTGGGATATTACAGCAGGGCCTAGCCCCCTGTCACACATCAAAAGAGGTGAAGAAATTCATGACAGAGCAGCAAATACAGGTACTTGATTGGCCAGGGAATTCCCCAAACGTAAATCCCATGGAGAATTTGTGGGCTATATGCAAAAGTTGCCTCCGTGCTGTAGACTGTACGACTATGGAGAAGCTCATTCAGGCGCTGATTCAAGTGTGGTACAGGGATCTGAAAATCAACAGTGACTATTTGAAACTAGTAGACTCCATGCCAAACTGTCTTCAAATGCTGCTTAAAAATAGCGGAGGTCATATCCATTACTAATGCATATATATGTGAGTTTTGTACATGTATATGTGAGTTTTGTACTACATTGTTTGTTTCAATTAATTTGCACAAGGGTGTAGATTTCAGAGGCTAAGAGGTACCCAAAGTCACACACTCAGACCAAGGAAGGGTTTGACTTTGCACCCAGATGTCCTAGGTGAAGTCGGCACATTCTACTTATTGCACCACGGTGGTGCTGGTGGTGATAATGATATTTCAGGGCAGAACTTTAAATACATTTTATCAAAATCGTTCGTTGGTCATGCCAGCTTAGCCAAGTCCCTCTGACATATCTATTTAGTTTTGCCACTTACATACCTATCCCTGCTTCTTTTTCTTCTATTTATTTAATTTTATTGAATTTAATTTAGCAGGCAGCTTACTTAAAAATAGCCCCAAGGCAACTCACAGCAATTCAAAATATAGAAAATAAAATAAAAGACAGCCATAACAATTTAGAAAACCCATCATAAATATCTCAGTGACCCTGAGCTCAATTTTTAGAATTATGTTGCACATGCAAACACATGCATTGTCCTAAGGAACAGACCTAAGCTTTTTGGAGCTTGAATTGAAACCCCCGAACACAGGTGTGTCAGTTTATGCCTTTTAAAAAATCTTACAGGTTACCAATGTGCATTAGTCCACATTAATTAAATCAGGAGAATGCTGATATCATCACATAATCACATCAAGATTCCTTTTTGCATTGTGATTCTACCAATGTGCTAAACTGTAACAACACAAAACAAAAAGATGCAAATTAAAAACTATACAGAACTGCATGTGTACCAATTCAACATTCTAGTTTAGAAATTCTCCATGTGAAATGGGAAGATAGAAGATGGAAGGGGGTAAATGCTTTCAGGCATATGTAGAACCTGATATAATTTCAAATTAAGCTGGGAAAGAATCCAAAAATATACCTTTTGGTTTGTACATACTTTGTGCTTTCATTTTGTAAAAAATAGAAACAGGCACAAATATAATATTAGATTACTTTTTCACCAGACATGTGAGGTTGGGCCCAGACTTGCTGTTTGGTGAATGGAAAGGCACTAGTAAGTTGGATGCAGCAGCGTTTCCTACTCCATAAATGAGATGTTCCCATTGGCAAAAGAGAAAGAAGTGGTTTTTGCTTATTCTATTCCTGTTTCAGCCCCCAATGCCACCTCCTACACTAATCTACAGGATTGACCAATTCTAAAAAAAGAAAACCCTCCAACTTTGGGGGATAGTAAGATGCTGCAGAGAAAGGAGTAATTTGCAAATGAAATGAAATGAAATGAAAATCACCTACCCTGCACAGCTAAAGATCACACCTGTGGTCCTTTTTAAAACAACAACATCTGAACTAATCGAAAATTTCTAATTCAAAGATGAATCAGAGGGACCAGGTCTGCAATCCTAACTTCATTGAATTCAATAGGACTTACTTTTAAGAAGATGTGGTCAGTATACTACTGTAAGTGTCCCATCCCCCCGGCCAGGTTGCCATCAACCTAGCTATAAACATGGTTTCCCCCCAATTTCCTGTTTCCCTGCCCCCCCAGCCTTCCCCTCTCTACTCTTCACTTTTAAAAAACAACAACACAAAAACAAAAATAGTAAAACAAAAATAAAAAACATGAATTATTATGTTTAAATAAAATCTAATTGTTCATTTAAAAAATATATACTGCACCATCACTTAGATTTGTAACTTTTTGTTTAATTAATGGAAAACACATTCCAGCCAAATCTGGTATCAAGTCACTTAAGGCTGTAAACCGGTGGCCTCTGGGAGGGCCCATAGATCAGAACTGCTTCTCTTTTGTCAGATAGGGAGTTCTGATGTCACAGAGGGAAATAATATAGATCTTTCCTCCCACCACTGTGGATGTATTGAATCCCCTTGCCCAGAGATGGAAAGCCATGGCTGGCCAGATGCTGTTGGACTCCAGCTCCCATCAGTCCCAGCCCATGTAGCCAATGTCCAGGAGCGGTGAAGGAGGACTATGGAGGAAGAGTTAAAATAGAGATAAAAAGAATTGACAGGATAGGTCCATTGTTTGTATAGCTCATCTTCTCATTCAGAATGGAAAACTATTTGAAAATGTCCCTACAGACAGAAGTGAGAGCAAAAATGGATAAATCAAAGATTTTATCACTTAGATTTGTAACTTTTTGTTTAATTAATGGAAAACACATTCCAGCCAAATCTGGTATCAAGTCACTTAAGGCTGTAAACCGGTGGCCTCTGGGAGGGCCCATAGATCAGAACTGCTTCTCTTTTGTCAGATAGGGAGTTCTGATGTCACAGAGGGAAATAATATAGATCTTTCCTCCCACCACTGTGGATGTATTGAATCCCCTTGCCCAGAGATGGAAAGCCATGGCTGGCCAGATGCTGTTGGACTCCAGCTCCCATCAGTCCCAGCCCATGTAGCCAATGTCCAGGAGCGGTGAAGGAGGACTATGGAGGAAGAGTTAAAATAGAGATAAAAAGAATTGACAGGATAGGTCCATTGTTTGTATAGCTCATCTTCTCATTCAGAATGGAAAACTATTTGAAAATGTCCCTACAGACAGAAGTGAGAGCAAAAATGGATAAATCAAAGATTTTAATGTAGTTGAGACAAGGCACAAGGGTTCCACCCTACTCCCACCTGAAAGACCCTAAAATGGAGGAATCTTCCTCTCAAACAGTCCAATGATGACTAAGCATGCTCAGTGAGCCTATAACACTTATTTTTGAATGGGGGGGGGAATAGAGTGGCCAGAACCCTAAACAGAAGTTCTCCCTGAACAAATAGGTAATAATAGTAAAAATTAATAGAAAGTGAAGGTTAATGTAAAAAAAATTGTTGTTCCTCTTCTTAATGTTGAATGCTCATAGCACACTCAACATCTCCAAGACAACATAACAAAGAGGCAGAGGTTAATCTGCAGACCAAGTGCAGAGGTAGCGGAAACAATATAGATTGTCAAACAGAATCATAATTCATGGATGCTTTGGTTGTACTGATTCTTAACTCAAAGCACTATAATGACTCTGATTAGGTCAAGTCCTGCTTACATTCATAAAACCATTGATTTGATTAAAGGTAACAGCTGTTGAGCATGTTAGCGGTACTACTGGTGAACCTACACTCGCATCCCTTTAAGAAAACCCATGGGCTGTGCACCTCTAAGCACTTAGATTGGAAAAAGCTACTGAATCTCAAGTGAAAATGCTCATCTGTTTCAGAGAGCATTCCCCCCACCACCCTACCCCACCTATGAGGTGCACTGGTTGTGTTTTTCAAGACACTTAGGGAGGATGTGGAACACAGTTCCTCCAAGTCCCATAGACTCTGACTTCAAGCTTATAACCTGGGGCAGGGGGCAGATGTGGAACACAGTTCCTCCAAGTCCCATAGACTCTGACTTCAAGCTTATAACCTGGGGCAGGGGGCAGAAAATCATTAGTGATGTGGATTGCCCTCCAGTGATTTGTGGGGCTGAACTCTGCTGGCACAGCTTTTGATACAACCTATAGTATCTAACTCTTCCTTACTTAGGTAGTGTGGGTAATTCTCATTAGCCTTTAAAGCACAAGTGTCCTTTAGAAGGAAAAAGGGCTGGAGATTTCATTTTGCCATATAATAATCTCCTTACCACATGTTCGTTGGATATTTTATGAGTAGTACAAACACAAGCATTGAAGCAATACCAGATTCACAGCAGTTATCAGTCTAATACCCCAAAATGTAAATGGCTGTATTTGTTAGCTCCCCCTCCCCCAACACATGATAACTGGATTCAGGCTGGGCAAACCAGTTCCACCACCTTCCCATCCTGCCAATGGGTGTGTTTCAGTGTACATTACAAAGCAGCTTTAGACAAAGAGCAAATTGCCCGTTTTTGTTCATTGTCCTCCATCAATGGCCAGACTACACAAGCCTAGGGAGAGAGCCATCTCTCCACTTTGTGCAACACAGCAGCATGGCTTACAGGAATATATTAAAACTTAGGTGAAAAAGTGCTAAAGCTTTGCATTCCCTTGGAACCTTGCCCTTATTTTCATTATCTCTCCCCCCCTCCCCATTTCTGCAAAAAGGCTATTTGAAAAGCCCATGCAAACAACAGCAGCAATTTAAACACATTTGGATTTAGTTTGCTTTCTCGGTATTGTC
The DNA here is from genome assembly GCF_964234715.1 of Podarcis melisellensis. Classification (NCBI taxonomy): domain Eukaryota; kingdom Metazoa; phylum Chordata; class Lepidosauria; order Squamata; family Lacertidae; genus Podarcis; species Podarcis melisellensis. The sequence goes on along the minus strand of NC_138539.1, from coordinate 38,995,715 downwards.
CTTTTGCTTTATGGTAGAATGATTTTGGCTGTTTTCATTTCAGTCTGGAATGAGTGTTGGCTATTTTCCCTTTTCTCTTGCTTTAAAATGGAAAGTCCACAGAGAAAGCATCAGAAATGCAAAAACTGTATTCTGATTTGATGCTGTGCTTGTGTGTATTCAACTGCATGAAGATTTCCATGTGTACAGGAGTGATCTTATTTGTCTGGATGCTTCTACAAGGAAACATGAATAAGGAGACATATCTTTTCCACACCTAACCTAAGACAGGGTGTGTTTGTTTGTTTGTTTGTTTGTTTTAAAAAAATGTGTGTTAGGAAAGCGTGAACATTGCAATAGAGAAGAAAATGAATTCCAGATTGTGAGCCCCTTCTCGCAATTTTGATTTTGTAGGCTAACTTTTGTTCTTACTCATGACGTCACACAGCCACCCATCATTAGACCATTAAAAGGTTGAATTTATTTGTGCCAGTTTCTTTGCCTCAATCTACCGAAAGTCCATGTTGTGTTTGAATGTTGCACAAAAAAACAGGTTCAAATCCCTAAACTGACTAGATGATCCTCAATCACACATTTACTTTTTCCTTTAAACTAATCTACCTCAAAGGATTGTTGTGAGGATGAAAGGGGCGGGTAAAAAAACAGTGCGATCAAAATGTAATAGCTAAATACTAATTAAATATTAAGATCCCTTCCATTCTTACTCTCAGGTTGCTTTTATATGAGCTTGGTGGTATTAGGAGACACTTAGAAATGCATCACATTAAGAACTGTCCATCTGTACCCTCTAGTCATGTCATAAGGGATTGCACTTCCTTGAAACTCTGGTTTCAGGAGCAAACTAGTTCAAGAACACTCTTGAATTATTGTTATTTTTAAACACACACCCCATCCGAAACAATGTACTCACAAGCTGGATACTTCTTGCTTCACCCCTGATGCTGTGTCACTGCACTAAATGTGCCATGTGCTAAGGCGGTCCATGCAAACAGAACACCTACCTGCTTAGTGTATGCAATGCATGGAGTCCCTGTATGCATGCAGTGACCCACAGATAAGGTTTCACATGCTGGCAACTAAACTCAGCCTGCATTCATTGGAACATGGAGCTATGACAAAGTGGCAGGAAGCATGACCTTGAAAGCAGGTGAAGTTTCTAAGTTTAAGGTGCTACTATTACTATTTACTCCTGCCAACCTAGCAGTTCAAAAGCACGTTAAAGTGCAAGTAGATAAATAGGTACTGCTCCGGCGGGAAGGTAAACGGTGTTTCCGTGTGCTGCTCTGGTTTGCCAGAAGCAGCTTAGTCATGCTGGCACCATGACCAGGAAGCTGTATGCCAGCTCCCTTGGCCAGTAAAGCAAGATGAGCGCCGCAACCCCAGAGTCGGTCACGACTGGACCTAATGGTCACGGGTCCCTTTACCACTACCTATTATTATTTATAGCCCTTAACCCAGGCATCCTCAAACTTGGCCCTCCAGATATTTCAGGACTACAACTCCCATCATCCCTAGCTAACAGGACCAGTGGTCAGGAATGATGGGAATTGTAGTCCCAAAACATCTGGAGGGCCGTGTTTGGGGGTGCCTGCCTTAACCGTTTGGACTAATTTACTTCTGAGATTGCCTTATCCTGTGTATTTCCCCACTCAACAGTTTCAGTCTGTGAAACTTGCACTGTTACAGTTGCAAAATATATACTTTCTGCGGTTGTAGCACCTACACCCGGACGTAGGAAGGGTGGGTGTGGTGGGTGTGGTCCACCCCGGGTGCCATCTCTGAGGGGGATGACAAAATGCTTTGCAGCATTCAGGGTCTGTGAGAGACGCTGTGGCTTTGGGGTGCGCAGGTTTCCCACTGCAGAATGGTCCACCTCAGCTCCCCCTCAGCTGTAGGGTGGCAGGCAGACTCGTCGCAAGGCACGCAATCGCCGCAAAAGAAGCTCAACAACTCTGGCTCCGCCCCCCCAAAAGCTGAACAACTCTGGTACCCCCCCCAAATGAAATAAAGTCAAACCATTGGGGGGGGGAGGCAAGAAATTTTCCGCACCAGGTAACACCTGACCTTGCTACTCCACTGCACCTACACTGTAGAGCTCCCTGCATACTGACCTCAGGCAGACACTTTCACACTTTCCACCTCCTGCTTAAAGCATGTGTGCTTAGGCAAGCCTATTGAGGAATATGCCTTAATCTATTTTTAGTTTATTATTTTTTATAGTTAGTTTTAGTATGTTTCCAGGTACCTGTTTTAAACTGTCTTTTATTGGTAATTTTAATGTGTTTTGCTTTGCAAACCACTGCAATGTTTCATCACAATGAAACGGTATTTACTTTTTGAGAAATAAAAAAAGAGCCTGACTTTTGAGTAATGCACAAATAGGGATGCACACCCTTAACTACAGCAACCAGAAACTGTTATGGTTCTTAAGATGGTGAGAGGTTGGGGCGGGGAGAGAGAATGCTGTGATATTCAAGGAACAAAACATTTTGGGTACACACACCAATTGCTTGAAGATGTACATCTCTCTAAAATGAACTAGAGCACCCAATGTTACTTAATGAGAATGTAGGCACTGCACTGCCTTTAATAACATGTACAATACTTATCCATTTTTAAATAAGATTCTTTGAGTCATGCCATTGCATAGTGTTGGCTGATTTTGTATCTACTATGTGAAGGGGATGTGGAAAGTATAAGCAAACTCTATTCACCATTTCCTGTTATTCATTCACTTTAGTCTCATTCTCAAACATTACTTGAGGGAGTTTTTTTTCCTGTGCATGTGTCATTTAAAAGTATATAAGCATCTGTCAACAGAAGCCCTTTATTTCTCATAACAAGAGAACTCTGTTTATAAAGTGACACCAGCTGCTCAAGCCAAATGGGTTCTATTAGAGCTAATTTAATTTTACATAAGTTGATCTATTTGCATTTTGAGTCTCCAGTTACAAAACAAGGTGCTACTTTATAGACTAATTCAGCTTCAAGCTTCAGTGTATGGACAATGCTTAATCAGTGTGTACATCAGGAAATAAACATAATCACCAAGTATACTAATTAAGCCTGGAAATTTTGCAACATGCATACACTGTATGGATTAACAAGGCAATTCATTAAAAATCTTAATTGTGAATATTATATTTTCCGTACATTTTATTTCATGATGCTTCAGATGAATCTTCTGTGAATACACAAACCAGCTATCCTTTCTAGAGTAGATAGTGAAATCAGACACATCTGTCTAGCATTCAGCCTGCAAGCCTCTATGGAAAATGCACTTTGTTATTATTCTGCCAGATATAACCTGATATGCTTTGTAGAGGAAGTGAATGAATGCAAACGATGACAATAATCAAGTGTGGATAAATTTTTTTGCAAAGAAACTCCCATAATTAACATGTAAAAACAGAACACCAAAAAGACTATTTGGATTATTGAAGAAGTAACTTTACATTCATTCATTCATTCATTTATTTATTTAAAAAGAGAGAAATAGATGGTTGTAGGGAGTTGTAGAGTTGTATTTTATTTTTAAGAATGTCATTGATAATTGTCTGCACTATCTTTAGAGCTTGAGTGTCATAGCGGACAAGATACTGTGCTGTGAACCTGCCTATCTATCTATAAGGTTGATGAATGAAGAACAGATTGAAAATAAAATAGCAAAGATTATCATTGCATTATATACATATGACCATTTTTGGTGTGGCCACATCTGGAAATGTGTGACGTTTTGGTTGCCCTGCTTCAAAAAGGATGCCACACACAGAGAAAAGTACATAAAAGAGTAAATATACTATCATGGGGTTAGGGTGCACATCCAAGTCAAAATGGGGGGCATTTAGTTTGGTTTGCAAACCTGCCTAATTATTTCTTCCCAAAACAATATGTGAAACAAAGTGTACCTATTCTTTGAAAAATCAGACAACTTTGAATTTTGTTATGCAGTTCCTTCATGAAATAAAGTATAACAAAATGTGCATATTAGGGGAGCACGTGTATAAAAATTAGGGATGGGGAAAATTCTATTCAGTTTGCATTTTTAGGCATATCTACATCTTTCAGAATTCCTGAAACAGTATGCAAAGCAAAATGCAGTCATCCTTCAAAATTTGTGCTTTTCTGAATTTTGCAAAGCATGTCTCCAACCAAGTAATGTGCATACTAGACAAAGTGTGCATAAAAGAGAATAGCATGCATAAAGTGTGAAAATAGCATACAAAAATGCATTATATTATCGTTGGTTGCAAAAATTTGGGGAAATTGCATACTAAAAGGTATACACCAGGAGAAATTCCCACTTAAAATACTGGTGAATTTTCATATTAAATTGCACATGAGTCTAGATGTGGGTCTAGTTCAGAATTGGCAGAATTTTGCTTCCATTCCTACTTATGATAAATTAAAGTGCCTATATTTCTGCTATATCTGTTATTATAGATAATGGTCCTGATGCAGGCTTCCCATAGGCATCCAATAGACCAGGCATAGGCAAACTCAGCCCTCCAGATGTTTTGAGACTACAATTCCCATCATCCCTGACCACTGGTCCTATTAGCTAGGGATGATGGGAGTTGTAGTCCCAAAACATCTGGAGGGCCAAGTTTGCCTTTGCCTGTGATAGACTACTGTGAGAACAAGATGCTGGACTAGATGGGTTGATCCAGTAGGGCTTCTTTTATGTTCTCAGGGTCATGTCTGTGTTCCCTGTTGCATCCAAGAATGCAACAGAGAGATGCTCACCACTTTTACGTAACAGAAAAAAATATGGGACAGTCCAATATGCGCAAAGGTCTATGTAGTCACTGAAACCATACAGAGCTCTTGGATCTAATGGAGATACTGTGCCATCCTCTACTTCTCTCTTTATTGTGGCTTTAAGAAAATGGAGACAGATGCTTTTAGGAAAAGTTCATTTCAAGTTTAGAATCATTTGTTTCACTTTATCAATTATAAAGTGTTTTGGTCTTAGAGCAATCACATTGCCATGTCACCAAACCATGCAAAATGCATTCTGTCATCGGCTGAAGGTCCAAAGTATAATAATTTTTTTCATCATGGGCATGAAAAGTGCAGCCAGAATAAATTGTATCCATGGTAAATAATTCCTTCCATACCTTAAAAGTTGGAGGATTTATTTAGACTGTCGCTGACACAGAGCATCACCATATGTCATAGCTGGCTTGACATGGCGTAAAGGCCATTTTAAGCAACTGATGGAAAAGTCATTAAGTCTCATCTTTGTTAAAAGCAACAACAACTTCTTGGATTAGTGAAAACAGCAGTAGCATGGGAAAGTTTATTGAGAGGAGGAGGAGGAAAACTGATTTCGGGACAATTTTGACAGGTTAAACACACCTATCTTACTACTTGTTTACTCTCAACTGACCTCTCCCAAAGGGAGTTTTTATTTTAAAAGAAAATAAAAAAAATAACATGTAATTAGCCATGAATGAAAATGTGTGTAGCTTGCAGTTTGAGCTTTAAATACCACATTGATAAAATAAATGTACCTTGAGATAAAAGTGTTGTAATGACTCCATTGTTAAAATAAGCATACTTTGAGATACAACTTTCATTAAATTAGCTCCCAGGTGTAATACTTGTGATTATTATTTTTTAGAAATAAGCAAACAGGAGCGGGGATACAACTTTCTTATGTAAAAGTTAGGCATGAGAGGGCTCAACTGTGGCAGTCTTAAGTAGAATACTAATGAGACTGTAAACTGGGGTGAAAGGGGCTAAAGAGAATGTGGAGCCTAAAATCCAGTGGTAGGGCATAGGTCTTCTATGCCAAAGACTCCAAATTCAGCCACTGGAATCCCCAGGTAAAGCTGGGAAATAATATCTCATTCATGCTTCCAATCACATTCTAATCAAATCAGAACTGTTCCAAAATCCCATTCCCCAGTTTCCCAAAATAGGTTTATCTCCTGAAATCTTATGAATTCAAAGGGCTAAAGAATGAGTGCAAAATGAGTTGCTGTGTGATGGATAATAAAAGAATGTTTGGCAGTAGTATAAAGGAGGCAGAGGCACTAACTTATCAAGATGATTAAGGGAGCCCAACACAATGTCCTGACTTCAGGCATGCAACATTGTGAGGAGCGGTCCCCTCAAAAAACCCCAACAGGGAGCCCCAAAGTGTCTTGGGCCCCTGGAGCTGAGGCCTATGAAAGGAGGAAATGAAGGCAAGTGTCCTAAACCAACATACTGTATTTGGTGGGGAGAAATTTAATCTCCATTGACCTGCTCTGTGGAAGCAGGGAGATATGATTGCATCATTTGAAAATATTATTGGGTCACACACCAGCTCAATTGCAAATATTATTTCAAATAATGTTTTTTGATCATTTAAAACAGCTGGTTGCATGCTGAAAATAATCTTTCATATGTAACGCAGGAAACAATTCATTCCTTGTTGACATATACTACTTAATACTGAAATATCAGGGTTGTTAATACTAGGAGAACATCTCTAACCTCTGACTAAATTTTACTTTGCAAGACAACTAGCATTCTCATAAATGCAATAAATAATTCAAAGCATCACCAGCTGAGTCATGACAGGAGAACCTCAAAGGATTAGGGAAGACAGAGCTGAAACAGCATTCTGTAGAAGTGATCAAGGCTTACTTATGGCTGGTGAGAAAGATTGCACTTTCTGAATCCTTTTCAGTTCTGCTTCTTTTCTTTTCTTTTCTTTTTTGCATCTTTGGACATGAACACACTGAGCATCACATCAGAACTTGAAGGGTTTTGAGCAGTTACATCCAGGACCATCCTCATGTTTGAGGGGAACCTTGACAAAATGTTATCTGATGGTTCCCTTCTACCTCAGTAGGCTCTTAGGTATGGGCTTAGCTGACAGTAATGGTGGGCAGCCATTTTCTTTTCCCACAATGCTCTGGAGTGAAAAAATGGCTACCCACCACTACCAGATATGCCCATAGCCAGGAAACCATGGCAGGTGCCAGCAGGCTCTCTTAAGGAGCTGGGGCTCCAACAACAGGCCCAGCATAATCTTCATCATTCAGTTAAGGAAAACAATGTGTGATCTATCTGTGTACTATCTGAAACCCAAGGGATGCATTGGTTGCCAGATGCGGAATATATTGGCATTATTTTCAGCTCTCCTACTCCACTAGAGACTAGGTCTGTTCTGAAATGCTTTGAGCAGAACAGGTGATGATATTCCTTATGGAGAATGGGAACTGCGAGGATAGGTGCCTTTTGACCAGGCAGGTGCATTATGTGACCCATGAGAGCAGCAGAATAACCAGACTGACAACAGTGATGGGATAAGATCAGACCAAAACTTTATTGACAGCAGCAAGCAGGGCAAGTGTTGGCATGGCATTGGGTCCCAGGATCCGTTCATCATTCCATAAACCCCACGTTAATGGAATGGATCCGCTGGGTTTGGATCACACCAAACCTGTATGATGGGACTCGGCCAGTGCTGAACCTTGCTGTGCTGAAACCCAAGCAAGCAAGGTCTCACTGGGGGACCAGGGTGCAGATTCCAACCAGGCAGACACCTCAACCTGAGTTTGGTTTGCCATGGTCAATCCTCTCCTCAGGCCCCTTATGCCCAATGCCATTTCTGCCCTCATACAAACAATGTTCCTCCACCTAACAAAGGAAGGCCATATTTTCACTGAGGGAAAAGGTGAAAAAAGCCCAACCCAACCAAGTGCCAATCAGGGTGAGGGGGGGGGACCACCATTTCTGGCCCTGTCAACCAGTGACCCAAAATTGCTCAGTGAAGGCTCTAACCCGAAGACAGGTGGACAGGAAGCTCTCAAAGCAAAGTGGCTTTCCCCTCCCCTCTGCAGCAAAGGATCATGGGACAGCTTTTTCCTATGAGCCCATCAAAAAAACCTTGCCCAGTATTTTGTTGCAATCTATGGGCCACAGCACCCCCAGGCAAAGGCGTCCCATGCTTATTGGAAATGGAACGGGACTCATTATCTGCAAAATAAATGTGCGTGCTGTGCAGCTTCATTCAGAGCAGATTACAGTGGTACCGGGTTACATACACTTCAGGTTATATACGCTTCAGATTACAGACTCCGCTGACCCAGAAATAGTACTTCAGGTTAAGAACTTTGCTTCAGGATGAGAACAGAAATCGTGCTCCAGCGGCGCGGCAGCAGCAGAAGGCCCCATTAGCTAAAGTGGTGCTTCAGGTTAAGAACAGTTTCAGGTTAAGTACGGACCTCCGGAACAAATTAAGTACTTAACCCAAGGTACCACTGTACGTGTGAAAAGATATGAGCAAGTTAAATCTGCTCTAATAAACAAAAATAACATACTCATATACTCTTTATTAAACTGAATAAATGCCTGTACTACCAAAGCCACAGCAAACAACAGTTTACATCCTATGAATTATGGTGTCCAGCTGTTTGGACTGCTTATAGAATCATAGAATCATAGAGTTGGAAGAGACCACAAGGGCCATTGAGTCCAACCCCCTGCCAAACAGGAAACACCATCAGAGCACTCCTGACTTATGGTTGTCAAGCCTCTGCTTAAAGACCTCCAAAGAAGGAGACTCCACCACACTCCTTGGCAGCAAATTCCACTGTCCAACAGCTCTTACTGTCAGGAAGTTCTTCCTAATGTTTAGGTGGAATCTTCTTTCTTGTAGTTTGGATCCATTGCTCCGTGTCCGCTTCTCTGGAGCAGCAGAAAACAACCTTTCTCCCGCCTCTATGTGACATCCTTTTATATATTTGAACATGGCTATCATATCACCCCTTAACCTCCTCTTCTCCAGGGCTAAACATGCCAAGCTCCATTAGCCGTTCCTCATAAGGCATCGTTTCCAGGCCTTTGACCATTTTGGTTGCCCTCCTCTGGACACATTCCAGTTTGTCAGTGTCCTTCTTGAACTGTGGTGCCCAGAAGTGGACACAGTACTCCAGGTGAGGTCTGACCAGAGCAGAATACAGTGGCACTATTACTTCCCTTGATCTAGATGCTATACTCCTATTGATGCAGCCCAGAATTGCATTGGCTTTTTTAGCTGCTGTGTCACACTGTTGGCTCATGTCAAGTTTGTGGTCAACCAAGACTCCTAGATCCTTTTCATCACATGTACTGCTCTAAAGCCAGGTGTCACCCATCTTGTATTTGTGCCTCTCATTTTTTTTTTTTTTTGCCCAAGTGCAATACTTTACATTTCTCCCTGTTAAAATTCATCTTGTTTGTTTTGGCCCAGTTCTCTAATCTGTCAAGGTCGTTTTGAAGTGTGATCCTGTCCTCTGGGGTGTTAGCCACCCCTCCCAGTTTGGTGTCATCTGCAAATTTGATCAGGATGCCCTTGAGTCCATCATCCAAGTCGTTGATAAAGATGTTGAATAACAGACAGAACCCTGAGGCACCCCACTAGTCACTCTTCTCCAGGATGAAGAGGAACCATTGATGAGCACCCTTTGGGTTCGGTCAGTCAGCCAGTTACAAATCCACTGAGTGGTAGCATAGTCAAGACCGCATTTTACCAGCTTCTTTATAAGAATATCATGGGGCACCTTATGCTGTGGGTATAGCTGGGTTTAGTCATCACTGCCCTCAAATGGAGATATTCAGATAACATGGGTTCCTTATAGGAGAATAGATATTTTCCTGCTGGTGTCACCTTGGACAGGAGGAACACTGTGCACATGTACTCAAGATCTACTCCTTGGTTCTGGGGAATTATCCTGTGCTCCATTCCCCTTCTTCCTCTGCAACCTGGCAAGGTATAAAACAACCTACCAATGTTCAGCTATACTAATTTTAAAAACAACAACAACATTTACATCTTTTAACAGTTTTACTGAGCTTTCCTTCCAAGCTGACAAGCCATTTACATGAAAGTCAGGAGGGTGTCTTAATCGCCACCCATGTAGTCACATCTTCTGTCTTTTTGGCATTTGTATGCTAATCACACAAAAAGCAAATAGACCTAGATTGGAAATCAAAGATTGGTTGTATACAGGTAATCGAGTGTGTGGATGCTTTATTTAAAGATAGAAGGCTTCTGAACCAGGCTTTATTATTGAACTAAGACTATCTATCCTTTTTGACACTTTTTAAATTAAGTTCTTCCTCTAATTTATGTTTTTGTCAGCTTTCTTCCCATACCTAGTTTTAAACTGATTTTCCCCCTTTTGCTCTGTGTAATTAACTACTGTAAAGTGTGTGTATGTGTGTGTTTGTGTGACAGAGAGAGAGAGAGAAAGAGAGAGATAGATTTTTTTAGGACCCTAGGAATTCATATTAATAAATGGGTCATTTGTATATAGCTGCAGAATTATGAAGGCTTTGGAAGCATCTGAAGCGCCAAAGCATTTCACCTGATATACAGTCCCAAACCTACTTTGCCTCAGAATTTCCTCTCCATACTCCCTCCATCTTGTATTCCACACATGTTTCAGCAAGATCGCATCCTTTGGGTATAAAATTAGGAGGTCAAAAACAAACCAAAGGGATAATGTTGAGGTCAAAAACATCAATGCATTTCCCCCCACTGCTTAGAAGGATAAACCCCATGCAGCTCTTGTACCACAATGCAAACAAAAGCCCCTGTAAAGATGGATTTGCACCACCAGTCATGTCTAACTCGTCACAGGCTGCTCAATCTACCTCCTTATTATGGCTAATCCAACCTGGCTCACAGCATGGTCTGCATCCTGTTTTGACTTAAGCAGAGTTGTAGGGAGCTGGTTCTGACGAGCTGAGCTTGGTAGCAGCTGCAGCGTGATGACTAGTGGCAGTCAGATAATCAGCTGTGATGTCTTGTTGGAGAAAATTTGGGGCAACGTAATTTCCCCAGTTTGACATCCTCTCTTGCCTATAAAATGTGGGTTGGGATTGGCATTATTTGCACATGATTTTGCTGCTTTTAGACACTGTCTGCTCTCCTTTGAGGAGAATTCTGACTGGAGATGTATTTCTTATGAAGTGCCACAACAGACAGTGTGGTTTGGAGGCAGAAGCATGCAGGAAAAGATCTGTGCCATAGGAGCAGAACCTCTTCCTTTACTCCCAGGATTCCAGTACTACTTCCATAGTTATTTAGTTAATCATTTTCAATAATCATATGTTCTTGGGCAATTAAAGAATACTTGAAGGGGTATTGGGGGGGGGAGGATGACAGTGGAAGGTCAATGCTGCCCCATCCAATGTAGAGGTGAAGGAAAAGCTTTTTTCATTCCAAGGGCCACATTCATTTCTCAGCAACCTTCTGGGAACTACAGGTCCGTGGTGGGTGGGGTCTGAGACAGATGTGGTTGGGGCAATGAATGTAAATTTTACACTTGCAGAGTAGGCTAGTTTCAACACACATTCACATACAACTCTCTACATTTAGGCAGACAAGAAGCATTATCAGAACTCAAGGACATGTTCCATCCACGCAAAAGTGCTCAAGGGGAATGTAAAGCTGGGGAAGGGTAGCAGTATAAAGATAGTCCTGAGCACCAGATACAGAGGTTTGGGGGCCATCATTGGCCCCCAAATCTGATTTTCCCTACCCCTGCAAAATATGAAGTCAGAAATACTACCCAGAAAGTACTGGGATTTAAAACTGCCACTCTTCTATTGGCACTACACAAGAGTTTGCTAGATTAATGTTTGCAAGCACCTAAATCAGATTATGTTTGTACATGTATTTATATGCAAATATTGTTGTTACATTTGTACTTCTAAAATAGGATATTGGAGCCAAAAAAATAAGCATTCTGCATTCAAGAGGAATCAGATCATGCCAAATAAATAAATAAATAAACAAACAACACCGGTTTCTAAATAATACTGAAAATCAGGTCATGAATTTTATTCAGTTCCCATGCACTTGGAAGTAGTAGGCCCAAAACATCACCTACTCCCCCAAATGGAACCATGCCTTCGATCAGCGATGGGGATCCTGTGGCCCACCAGATGTGGTTGAACAAAAACTCTCATCATCCCGACCACTCAATGACTACACTGTCAAGGGCTGATGCGAGTTGGAGTCCCACAGCATCTGGAGGGCCACAGGTTCCCCATCCCTGACTTCCAAGCGATGATTGCAGACATAAATTGACAATCTAAAAGTGTGAAACAGCTATAATCCATCATCACATGCTAAACTGCCATGGATCATTGTCTCTTATCACCTTGGACAACTATACACCCGTCTGAGCCCAGCTGAGGAAGGATAAGCCTGAGACAATTTGACTATCACTGAAGCTATTCGGTCAACATTTTTTATAGCAAGGTACAATAAATGCTTGATTCAAACAAATGCCATTTTGTCTCTTAATACTTAAAAAATCACCCCATGACTAATAGCATTATAGCAGTATGAGAAACAGCCCCCTTTCATGTGTCTGTTTCAGCAAATTATCACATGGATGTGATTTTCTCTGTACCTAAGAGCAGAAATGGTATTAAAGGGTGCCGTATATTTACCAATTGCTCAAGAGAAAAACTGAACTCAGGCATTTCTCCTTCCACTAGAAAATAGCTGGCATGTTATTTCAAAGTTTTAAAAAAGGAGGAGGAGGAGGAGGAGGAGGAGGCGAAAAAGGAAGTGCTTACACAATTGATGATGTTATTGCATGGATATAAGGAAAGAGAAATAACCAACTTAGGAGTTGCTTGTGAAAGTGGCCACAGAATGTAGAAGGTAATTACAGTATGGCTAACAGAAATCATAATAAAACCAACTAAAGGAACAAGCTAGCAAATAAAAATAATGGCAGTAAAAATATAAAAGAAGCAGAAGAGTAACTAACATATCAGCTAAGGCCCGGTGAACCTCTAAAGGCCAAAAGTCTTTCTAAACAAGCATAGCTTAATGCTGCAGTCATGCTCAGTTAACTAGTGATACTGCCAAAACCTGAAATTACTCCATTCATAAGTCAAATTTACTAGGTTTACTGTCAAATAATGTGCCATGAGACCTGGCAATGAAATTTAATATTTTCATATTTAAACCAAGATTGGTTATGAGTTAATTTATATTTTCTGTCAGCATCGCCCTTGAGCCAGTGCACCAACTGGACTCATGCACCTCAACCCCGACTGGGCTAGGCGAGCTGGGTAGCACTGCCAGAGACCACCTTTCTCACAGGAACAGGTCACAGTGCTGTGGACTCACAGCTTAGAGCTGAGAGCACCGGATTCACTGTCTCAATAATACAGTCGTTGCGCAGCAGAGTTTTGCAGAGTCTTGCAGAGTATAAACCACTCGGAGAGCAGCTCTGTAGAATATCTTCCTTTTATTCTGTAACTACAACTATGATACAAAACTATATACAGAGCTGAATATTCTAAGCATAAATCAATGCTACACTGAGAGTCTGCAGCTGCTCTTAGCAGCAACCTTATCTCTAGACACGATCTCTAACACTCTCTCTCTCCGATACACTGACTGACTGACTCTCACACTCACACACTTTGATGTGGTGCTGGGGCAGAATAAGTAGATAGCAGAACACGCCTCCTCCTCTCTGGAGAGTCAGCAGAGATCATCAGGAGATCATCAGGAGATTCTTGGATATGGGAGGGGTGAAATCTCCTCATTTTCTGTGTCTGAGAACATAACATAAGAAGAGTGATGCTGGATCAGACCAAAGGCCCCTCTAGTCTAGCATCATGTTCACATGGTAGTCAATCAGATGTCAAAGGGAAACTTGCAAGCTGGACATGAGTACAATAGGACTCTCCCCATTCATGTTCCGCAGCAACTGGTGTTCAGAGGCATACTACCTTTGATGTTAGAGTTGTACATAGCCATCATGCCTAGTAGCTCATGAATTTGTCTGGTCCCTCCTCCCAATTTTTACGCCATACTAGTGGCCATCATTACATCCTGTGGCATGAAATTCGACAATTTAACTAATTACTATTTTTGATGAGGTAAGCTTGCCCATACCTAGTTTTAACTGTAAATAATGTTACCAGCATCTTCTCTGCATGTCTCTGCTGAGAACTGTAAACAGGATGCCTATTAGAGTTCCATAAGTATTTTTAAAGGATGTGGCCCATCTGCCAATCAAGAAATTATGAAGACGTCCAACTATTTTATGGGAGCAAGTGATATTTCCTATCATCATTCACTAGGTCTGAACTTGGATTGATGGCAAAAAAGACACACTGTATAAACATTAAGGGGAAGGTATCCAGAAAAAGTTATTACAGTAATCATGTAACACTTAGATGGTTGTGAAGATGCATAAAATATTATTGTAAAACAAATTTTCAGTGTCATTCAAAGTGGAATCAAGTAATGCTGAAAAGTGCTAGGTTCTGCATATGGTTTACCATTCTACTGCATTGGGCCTCTCTCTTGAAGTAGTAGTTTTTATTTTGGTTTTGTGGGTTTTTTTAAGGCAATGTACTGTGCTTCTTTGGTATGGACGAATATAAATAGGTCTTTTCCCAAATGGAAGAGACTACTTATTGATGTTGTGAGGTCAGTCCTTTCCACTTTGGCCTTGCTAATTCAATTTGTTTTAGTCATTCTCAGGCTGGAGGGTTCCATCACTAAAAAAGAGAGACGTCACAGGATGTCACTGTCTTTTCCGCTTCATTGTTGATTTGCTGTCCCCACGCAGTGTTTGTGCTTCATTGCCATGGTTTAATACCATGTGAGAAATAGAAAGTGAGAAAATACTGCTTGACAGCTTCTGTCACAGCATCATCTCTTCATATAATATTCACCTCCGCAGCACAGTCCGGCATTGTTATTTAGGCTGCATCTGTACTACAACACCTGTGTATCCACCAGTTTGGACAATTGCACTGTTGGCTTTGCCTGGAAAACATACCCACTGCAACTGGTTCTAAGAAGCAGTGGGTTACACAAGCACTTCCTCTTGTCACAGTTATGGAATAACTTCATTGGAAAAGTTTATACACACAAAAGAAAGATAAAGGCAAAACTGTAAAATTACTACCTCTGTATGGCTTAGTAAAATAGTCACCAAGTTTAATGACAAAGTTTTTAATAGCTCTCGTTTATGAAGATTAGATAAATAATAGCAATGAGCACAGAATATGTAATGAAAGATAATACAAAGATAATATAAAGCCGTGGTTTAGTGTTACATGGCTAAGCTACAGCAAGCCTTAGGATGGGACACTCTTCCCACTTCTCTCTGGCATGGCTATTAGGAGATTGGAAACATTTCCTTCCATTTTAAATTGACTGTCATGTAAGATAGCCTTCCCCTTTATCCATTTTGGACTGTGTTTTACATCATTCCTAGCTACTAGCCATGCTGGCGATGGCTGATGAGAGTGGTAGTCCAATAACATCCAGATGGCATCAGCTTGGGAGAGGTTGGTTTAGAAATACACCCAAACACTATACTGTGGTCTCAACAAGCTGGTGTTGTGAAATATAGTTTCCAAGTTGGCTTGCTCAGCAAACCATAGGCAAGATCACCACTGTCAAGTTCAGACAACATTGCAGGTTGTGGTTAATATAATAGGGAATGAAAGCTTCTCAACTTCTTTTTACAGGTGTTTCATGAGGCGGGAGAAAGTCTGAGAGCCTGAGGCTTGATTATGGTCATTTTTTTAAATTATAAACTATAATTTTTTAAACTGCTTTGAGCTGCCCCCCCCCAATCAAGCAGTATATATATATTATGAAATAAAATATTAAATTTAGTGTTATATTTGAACCAGCCCACTGGGCTCAAGAGTCACATACCATCATGTCTTTTCCACAAAGAAAAGACTTACGTTTTCCCATTAATCCTAAACTCATATTTCAGCATGGGCTTCTTGCTCTAAATGCTCACTTGCAAGAAGAATTGTTAAGTATCCAAAACAAGATAGTATGCAATATTAGATTCAGAAATTGTAAGTGGGGAAAAAATATTGCCGTCCAAAAAAAAAAAATTCTCTGGAACAATGATTAAACATTACATGATTTTAAAAAAACTAGCAAAATTTGTCTTGGTAATTTGTAACTACTTGAAGTTTGTTTTATGGAAAGGGGAGAATTGGAAAATTAAGCTGCACATTGCTAAAACCAATCCATAATATATCTGAGTCTTGCTAGAGGTCATGCAAAATTGTTCCAAAGGGATATACAATTATGTCACTGAACTGTTGATTTGTATTCCATTCACTGTGTTCTCTCTTTTTTTGCATTTATGTCCCTGGTATTGAGATGTTTGGAATATATAAGAGCGAAGACCTGCATTTTTCTTTCCAGTAACATAGTGCGGGTGGCGGTGATGGGAAATTAATTATGCATCTTGAATACTCTGTAGATATTATTAGTATTAATAACACAAGTACAATATATAAAACTACTACGGTATCTAATGACAAGACCATTAAAATGACAGGAATATAGTGATAAGAGTTGCATCCAATGTCTTCATGTGTACAATTACTATACATCTATGAGTGTCTGTATGGTTTAGAATAGGTCAGCATTCTCATTATGGACACTAATTTTAGGATACTGAAAATTGGTCATAATAATTTACTTTGTCCTTGAAAACAATTTATGGTAACTCAGTTTGGATCTTTTTTTCCTGTGTGAGTCAGTATTAGTGTGCAGCAGTGCTCAGGGTACAGATTCATTTCCCAAGCAGAGGTTTGGTTCAGCTCCCAGTTGAAGTTACTGCAGCAAACATTATTTTGCTTGTTCCTGGAGGTTTCATATAAATATCCAAGAGCCATCAATGAATTTCTTTCCTGTCTTCACAGGCCATGTATGAGGTTCAAAGTGTGATATTGTGTAGAGTGAGGAACCTGGTAAATATCAACAATGCACTACTGCACACTTACTTTAAACCTGATAGAAAGAATGGGTCATTTTTAAAAGTGTCATCTGGAGATTATATAACAAGATATCCAGTTGCTTTCCTTTTCTAATTTTTCAAGGGCAATTTTAAGCCAGGGCCATTTTCCTAATGAAATATGATAAGCGCTATGGCAACTGTAGGCACCATTGTCTTGCTGTGAACTAATGAAACACATTTCTCCTATGGTACTGTTATTTCCAGTTTAAATTCACTCAGGGATGCAACCTGAGCTATTGCCACTCTTCTTCTCTCAATTTTTCTTCGTTTTAAAAGAAATAATTTTATAGGAAGAAATATTCCCAGCTCCTCTCTCTCCTGCAACCACCTCCCCCTCCCTCATAAAAAAAACCTTTTCCAGGGGTAGAAATGTAAGAAGGCTTTGTTTTCTGCTCTTCCCTGCATTCATTGTATTCAGCAGTGCTTCTGTTCTGCTGCAGGTCATCTTCTGTTGAAAACAACATTCTTCTTCTTCAAAAATGTGGCAAAAGTACTTAAATAATGTTGTCATTATGTTGTTCCACCCCATTCATTTCAATGCAAAGAAAACACAATTCAAATAACATTTTTTTTAAAAAAAGAAATGTAATCAATTACACATATTTAACAGACTGAAAGGAACACAACAGAAAATGGATTGACTTCCATTCCAGACATGGGATGAATAAATCAACACTATCAATTTCTTCTCCCATTTCCTTAAGAATTCTCCACCATATCTAATGAGATACAGGGAGGTCGCAGGTCTTTGAGGAAATGAAAGCAACAGATGTGCTTGGAAAGTTGGGCACTGCCTGATTTGCCTTGAGACGACTGACTCAGGAGAACAAAGAAGACCTAATCTGCCTCAATATTTGGGATACATACGTCATCAAACATATAGCTCTACTAATGTCATTTGCTGGTCTACTGCTAACATCAATTGGCATCCCAGCATAATTCACCCCAAATCACCAATTCTACTTCTACACCATGATCTGTTTGTGAACAATGGATTGGGCATATGTACTTAAGAGTTTTATGTCCACCATGCCACATTCCGAGTTCCAGGTCTCCTTCCTTGCTGCCCTAGAAGCTATTATCTTTGCCACAGTTTGACCCTACAGAAAGTGAAGTAATAATTTAAGATGTGAAGAGTGTCTCTCTCACTAATTACCAAAGTCATCCCCTTTACCCACCCTGACATGCCTGGAATTAAGTGGTGGGCTTCTAGGTCATGGGTTGTGAAACACAGGCAGCTAGTTTAGCTGCAGAACTTTAATCTGCCCCACCAAATATTTTTGCTTTTTCCTACTCCCTTCACTTAGAGAATATGGTTTCAGTAATACATAATAGGTTATTTTTCTGCATAGTCTTTGTTGACAATACTGAGAAGATTATCTAAGTCATTGTCCCATCTCAAAAGAATAATTAGTCATCCTGCCGGTTGAGAAAAAGAAAACATATGAGATTATACACGCATGTCTTGCTCATCTTCCTGTAGGTGGTTTCTTCATTAGGCTGACTTACACTAACCCCTGTTAGCTATGTTTTATTTCTCACAGGAACAGGATGACCTCCAGTCTATAGATTTATTATGAGCACAATGAATTGGAAATATAGAGGAATCATATGTAAGAGACTTTTTTATTATTACTCTGGATTTGATGGTGGTAAATGGCTTTGTATACATCACCATAAGCTCTTGCTTGTTGGTGTTTTTTTGTTTTTTGTTTTTCCCACTTCTGGTCAACACTAAATTGAGCAAGTTGCACCTTGGGGTGATAAATGAGTCATTAATAATATGGAATTGTGCCAGGTGTGTTTATTGTGTTTATGACAATTCACACAAATCTAAAGAATGGAAATTTCTAATCTTCACATAACAGATGGATTTAAGGCTGGGTTTCCTAGCCAGGGTTATTTTAATAGGAAGATTCTTTTTTCAAAAATGGGGTGGAAGGAGGAAAGTTATTTGATCAAGTCATTAAGATTTTAAATGATGTAGAAGAATTCAGGCACATTGCTGGTGATTACTTCTTTCATTTGGGAATAACTGCTATGGTAGCTGAGGGAGGACAAATGTAGATGGTTCCTGGAACATCCATTGGATTCCTTCAGAGGGACTGGTATGGAATACTATGAAGTCATTTGCTACCAGAGGTCCTCAACAGTTGTGACTTATTTTCCATATATGGAGGTTGCATATTGATGTACCCCTCTCTTAATGTATTTTTCATGCCGGCCAATATTTGATGCATCAAAAAAGGATCAGATTATCGGGTAATTCTTCTAGTGATCAGCAGAGCACTTTATCTTAATGCTTTTGCTAATAAATAGCAAGAATACTAATTTCTATAAATGATCAGTTTATACTGCATAATTAAATGGGATCTCAAATATATTGTATGTTGTATAAACTGTAAGCACCATTGCTTAAAATGACATTTAAGTATCTTTCATAAAATAATCATATCAGGTACCTGATTGCCAGTTCATTTCTGGATCCTGTTCAAGGTGTTCACATTAGTATTTAAAGTCCCAAACAACCCAGTCCCCAAAGATCTGAAAGACTGCTTCATTCCCTGAATAATCTTTTAGACATTAAGGTTAGCAGAGGGGGTCCTCTTGGTAGTTCTGCAGCCCTCAGAAGCTCAGCAGGTGGTAGCTCAGGAGAGGGCATTCTCTGTGGCAGCCCCTAAATTGTGGAATCCCCTCTCCCACAGAGCTATGTCTGGCAACTTCATAATATAATTTTTGGCAAATGCTGAAGACACAACTTCACTCTGGCCTTTGACATTTGAGATGTGTGTTTTGAGGGCTCACTCTATTTCTGTATCTTTAATCTGTTGTAACCTGCCCTGGGTAAATGATGATGATAAAAAAAAAATATTTATACCCCGCCCTTCCCAGTTCAAAAACTGGGCTCAGGGTGGCTAACAACAAATTTAAAACACTTAATTGTAAAAGCAGCATAAAATACAGTATAAAAACATGAATAACAATACAATTCAAAATTCAGAAATCAATTTAGGGAAAATAAGCATTATATAATCCCCAGAGCTAGCTGGCTGAATTGGTCCTACTTGGGCCAGCGAGGAGGCCAGGGGAGAATTAGCTGTGGGGTCTCAGAGCAGGTGGTCTTCATAAAGGGGAGGGGGAGGGAAGAGAAGGGAAATAAAAGATCAGGCTCATTTCAAATTAAACGCCAGGCGGAATGGCTCTGTCTTACAGGCCCGACAGAAGGAGGTTAAATCCTGAAGGGCCCTAGTCACAAGGAACAGAGCATCCCACCAGGTCGCAACCATCACTGAAAAGGCCCTGGCCCTGGTGGAGGATAGTCTGACTTCCATAGGGCCCAGGATCTCTAAACTATGGTTATTCATGGACCTTAAGGTCCTCTGCGGGGCATACCAGGAGAGGTGGTCCTGTAAATACGAGGGCTCTAAGCCCCCCCCCCAATGGTAGAATGATGAATGATGATGATAAATTGACAGCTTTCAGTGCTAAGATAAAAGTGTTACTCTGTACACCTCATCAGACTCAAATATAAATTGGATAGATAGATGACCCTTTGGGTTCCTTCCAACGCTACAGTTTCATGAAATATGTCATCATGATTCACATATAGCCCACACCAGCACCACCTTGCAATTGAAAATTGTTAATACATTCACTTAATGCTTTCCCACTTCAGTCATTTGCAATCATCTGCAATTGTTCATTTTCAGAGAAAATTTGCTAACCTTCCAGAAGCTTCCTTTGAACATTTAAGAGATGTTAAGCAGTACATTTAAAAAACACCTCACATTTTTGTTGGATTGTTCCAAAAAAAAAAACCCCAACCTCTGAACTTTACTAATCTTATCCATCAAAATATATACAGGCAGTGAAAACTGACAATTTTTACAAATGTCTTGTGTGAGAGGTTCTCACACATAATGACTTGTGTGAGAGTTTCATCAGAGGCACAGTCATGCCACCCTCCTAAAACAAGTAGTGATGTCAGTCAAATATGAGGGAAAGGGTTAAGATCAGTTCTTCTCAAGGTTGGATTAAAATCTGAGCTGGAGAAGAACTTAAATCTTCCCTCCTCTTTCATACCCATATGCTCAACTCCAAATCCCTTCTCTCCCTCCATGCACATACTTGGCTTGCTGCTCTGGCAGTGGCAGGGCATCAAATGAAAGGAATGAAGTCACTCCCCCACCCCACAGCCCCCAATGCCTGGTATGCTGTGACAGTGGTGACCTGGTGCCAGAAGTGTTGGAAAAAATAAAGATATCTATCAGTAGCCCTGGGAAAACTACATCTCTCGGGATTTCTGCTACCTAGTGCACAGTTATAGCCACTTTACCACACACTGGGGCCAGGGAGGGAAGGGAGGGGAGAGAAAGAGAATTTACTGTTTTCCTACATTGTGCTGCCCTGCAACAAGGGAAATATGCTGCAGAATGGAGGGTGGTGGGCAGATAGGTGTGTTGGAGATAAGGCTTTTGGAAGCCGAATGAGTTTTATTATTATTAATAATATTAATAATAATAATTGAATTTATATACCACTCTATAACCAAAGGTTTTAGGCTTCATTACAGTCCTAGTGACATCATCAGACATGCAATAGGCTCTGATTTGGCTCAAAACTAGGCTTGGAACACAGCCAACTATTTTCTTAGTTTCTAGGAAAATAGTAAGATTTATTTAAAGAAAAAAATTGAGCCTGCTTGAGGCAATCTGCCCCATTTCTAAAAATAGGCCACAGGCTACTGTACAAAATTGAGATCTGTGCTCATGCTGCAAACTGCCCATGCATCCTGCAAAGTTCTAGCCCAGGTTAAAAATGAGCAACATACTCACTATGGGCATAGTAGTCTCACTACAGATGGCCTCAATACTGATATAACTGGGTCCACTACTTTCACCTAAATGCATACAATATGGTCTTTGACTGACCTTCTGTTTTGGAGCAGAATCTGCTAGAATACTGATGTTAAACAGAGAAGGAAGCAGAAGAGAAGATAGATGTTGCAGCAGCTGGCATAATAAAGGGATGTAATTCATGAGGCGAGGAAAGAGAGTGATTTACAGCCCCAAACTGCAACCCAGTTAAGTCAAAGTATTTGGATTCAAGTCAATTTATTAAATCCACAGGACAAAAATAAATGCTAATACTTGTATGCAACTGGGTTGTGGGGATAGCACACCCAGGGCTTGTCTATATAGATGAAAATGGTGACAGGAAACTTACATTGCTCTGCAAGGTCGCAATAGTGGCAGCAGTAACAGCAAGATCATTCTGCATGAAGTATAGTACTTCAAAACAACTTATGAGGATTGTGTGACAAGTTTCTGTCATAGCCTAATGGACCACCTTGGGCACTAAGCTCTACTCAGCACTTACAAGGGACTTCAGAATTGGCTTACAGATCCCCAGAAAGGCTAAAGGCAGCTCTCATTCTAACACACACACAAAAATGGGAACAAAGGCACTACAAGCTTTCTAAACTAGCATCAACTGTCTTAACTGAAACTTTCTAGTGTCAGATGACTTCCCTACTTCATGTTCATAAGGTAGTTCTTATATCAAGGCACATCACAAATTAGCACCAGTCTTGTGCAAATATATCCTCTGCCTTTCACGCACTGCATAAAATACTAAATTTTCTTATTTTAAAATCACTTGCTCCACCTTGTTATCATAATATGGTGTGTGGTGAAGGTGTCAGGATAGGACTCAAGAGACCCAGATTCAAATCCTCGCTCTGTCCTGACCCTCATTGAAGCTACATTCAGATGTGGGATTTATTACACTGTAGTTTCAATGGTTATGATGCTCATGTTTCTGTCCCAAGTTCTAACATTCCTCTCACAATGCAGTTACTGATATGTTATGGAACTGTGGCATTTTGAGCAATATACAGTCCTGTCATACTAAATTTTAAACAGCAGGAAAGAACTATTGGCCAGGGTACCACCCTAAATTTCAGAATGCAATTTCAGAATGCAAAACTCACTCAATTTTCCAGTTTAACAGGGTTGCAAATGAATGTTTTTCTTGAAAAAATTAACATGGAAATGATCCCTACATTTCCACTAGATTTACTGAAAAAGTTTTTTATGTCCTGTGAAAGATCACATAAAACACAGAAGTAATAAGATAAGGAAGCAACCAACAGGAAAATGGAATAAAGTGCTGTCTGAGTGCAGCATGGGGACTTTGGCTGAGTTACCATCTCTCAACTGGACTAAGCTCAAAGGGTTCTTATGAGCATAATGTGGGTGTATCAAACTATGTGTGGCTCACTGCAGAAGGTAGAGTATAAATGCAATTTAAAAGCATAAGACTACCCCACATCTACTTCCTTCAACTCTCTCTATTAGTCATTACCTTTCAAATTGTCTTCCTACTCCTGACAACTTTCTGCTTATTCAAATGGCTTCCAAAGATTTATTATTTTCCTCAGGCTTTCTCAAATTGATCTTCCTTTGTGCTACTCCTTTTTCTCTTTTAATGATCAACTTCCACTCCATCCTTCTTGTTGTGTTTTAGGTTACAAGCCTCTGAGCATCACCTGTTCCCCGTTGTCTACTTATAGGTGTTATCCAAATTAATAATGATATATGTTTAGTAATTTTAGCTGTTTTACACTGTTTTCAATATTGTATAATATTGTGTTTGAATATTAATGTTGTTTTGTAACTCACCCCAGGACCTTAGGATGAAAGGTACATAATAAATTGGAAGAAGAAGAAGTAGTAGTAGTAGTAAATGGGGTTCAAAATAACATGCATTGTGAAGGACTTAAAGACAATACAAAGCTGATCAAACAATTATTAATAAAACAGTAGTACGTTCGAATATTCAAAAGCTATAGAGCATTCCATTTAAATAAAACAGGTCAATCCTAAAATATCCTGGAAAAATCAATCTCTCTATGAAGAAAAGTTGATG
This sequence comes from Podarcis melisellensis, assembly GCF_964234715.1. Lineage (NCBI taxonomy): Eukaryota > Metazoa > Chordata > Lepidosauria > Squamata > Lacertidae > Podarcis > Podarcis melisellensis. Next base: position 38,971,977 of record NC_138539.1, on the reverse strand, counting down.
ATTAAATTTTATTGAGGCAAATCTTTCATTGCACCATATTTCAGTGCAAACAAGTATATTTATTTTGTTTTTCTCATGAGGAGTAGATTATAGATATATCAAGTACTTGGGCACAATCATCATATAGTACATATTATTGCAAGAGTCATTTCTGCAAAAGGCTGCAGAATCTTGCCAATAAATGGACTGACTAGTCAAACTCAATTAACTTTGAACAACTGATATGTTGTTGTTGCTTTTTTAAAAGATAAAAAAGGTTAGTTATGGGAACAGCAGACCATCTTTTTTTAAAAAAAGAAGCCATTTTCAAAAACATTGTTGAACAAGTTTTTATGATTTTCAATTACAATGCTTATGCTGAAAATTCAAAAATATAATATAAAATAAACTTAAACCAAATTTACACATGTTGACATTTGCATGTGCTGCTTTGAAGCACTGAGCATTCTGGAGTGTCCTGCTGTGTCCCCTACAGAGTCTCCATCACTATCATCAGTCATGCATAAAATAATTGTTTTTCTGCTTTTACAATGGGACCAAGAAAACCCATGCATTCTGTTTGAAATGAAAATGAAGGGCAACATCCTTAATCACATCATGAAGGGTCAGCTGTTGTATTCCAAACATGTGTATCAGTACTTGAGTGGAAAACAAACCCTCCTAACTGTAAGGCTTTCTATTCTGAAAATTAGGCTATTACACAATTACAGGTTTGTTCTTTCTTAGCATGTATATATTTTATTTCCTATACCTCTAAGCCACTGTCTAAGACTGTAGCTTTCCCAAGGAGGCTTAGGTCAGTAACATATATACAATTTTATCAACAACAATCATTAAAGCATACATTTCAAATGCCAATAAAACCACCACTTTAAATAAACCCAATTTAATAATATAGAATAGTCAGCAACACAAACTCTAGCAGCAGCCCACTGTACAATAAAACCTTAAATTAAAAGTCAAGGAAAACAAATCTTAGTAACATGTGCTAGGAATAAACTACAGCTGGCAAACAAAATTAGCATTTTCTGTAAGCTAGATAGTGTGGGTGGTGGAACCTTGTAACAAAGATGGCCTTATTAGATGCAAGGCAGATTTTGGCATTGTCATGATTGCTATATCACACACACACACACACACACACACACACACACACACACACACACGTCTACAGCCAAGTTTTATGTAGGAATTCTTTCTGAAAGATGCCAGAATTAAACTGATTTTTCTTGACTGACTTCTAATTAATGCACAATATGGATAGGGCAGAAATTGGGTTTCACCCTGAATTACATGATCAACTTTTTGCTGTCTGTCTGAGAAATTATGTAATGTAACAAACATACCAGGGAATATATAGCCAATCTTCGGTCACAAATGTTACTGTTATCAAATGGAAGGCTAAACAAGCTTTTCAGATACGAACACAGACGCTCAGAGTGGATAAATGACACCCAAATGCTCAGGTTTGTTTCTAACTTTGAGCCCGGCTAAACTAATGGGCTAAAAGGCTTTGAAAGAATATTCAATTTTAGAAAGGCAGCAAAGAAATCTAAGCCATCATGCTGAAACTGCACACTCCCAGAGGAAACAATGTATCCCAAAGCAACTGAATTTATTGGTGGTGATTACAGATAATTGTTTTAGGATTTCAGACACAGGCTCTTGCTCTGTGGAAAGCTCATTTCTAATCTTGGGTCTGCCATTGTGTAGCTTGCTAACTGCACCATCTGAAGTAGCCAGCGCTGACAGCACCATTTTGAAAGCTGTGTACCTACCTACCAATGCAAATTGCATGGCATGTCTGGAAGGCCCTTTCTTAATTTGTTGAGAGAGAGAGAGAGAGAGAGAGAGAGAGAGAGAGAGAGAGAGAGAGAGAGAGGGAGAGGTGTGTGTTAGGACTTGACACAATCTAGAAACTGTGCCCTGCTGTTATGTATATCAGACTACTTCTCCATCATCCTAGGCATAATATTAAAGCACATGTGATAGTGCTGAGGGAAAAGCACTTCTTCATTGACTTGGGGAGCAGTGGTAGAGCTACCACCATATCTGAAGCCCTGTCACTCACACCAGCCGGGGCAGAAGCAGCTGCAGAACTAAAAAACAGAACAAGGAACAGTTTAACGTCTTCCTTTATCGTGACATCAGCAATTTTTGGACTCTCCACTGTAGTGCTTGTAAGAACTTTACTATTATTATTTAGAGCTAAGCTATGCCTTCAGGTTGGGTAAAAAAGGGGTGGATAAAGTGATGTTCAGTTTGTCATTTTTGTATGTGGAGTACGCATGCACATTCAGCTGCCTAATGCTGTCTGCATCACCCAAGTCATAGTACTCAGAGAGATAAGACAGAGTCACTGCACTGTCTGGAGAAGTCACTTCCTGATTCGCGTGCAGAAGCCGTTTTCAATGGAGCCCCACAACAGAAGAGCACAGCTGTATTGAGGCAGCACTGGGTGTTGAAATTTTGTGCCCCTAACAATTTTGCGCCGGGGCAACCACCCCTGTGTCCCTCCATGCTACGCCACTGTACAGTACTTCTTCACAGCACATAGTGAAATAGTGCAATTTGCTGCTGCAAGCTAAAATGGTGGGCATCAACTTGGATAGCTTTATTGGGCAGGGGGTAGCCAAATTCCTGAATGACAACACTATGAATGGCTACTAGCCATGATGGCTGTGCATTCCCTCCTGCATCAGAGGGGTGATGTCCTTAGGTCTGAAACGTTCTTGGGTCTGAAATACATCAGGGGAAAACACAGAAAAGCTTCAGGGGTTTGATGCTCTGTTTAAAAAACACACCGTGTGAACAACAGGTAGAAATTCCACAAAAAAATGGCTTGCACATAATGATGGTATATCATTATGTGTAATCGTAAGGAGCTGCTATTTGGATATGGGCAATGGCACTGTGCAAGTGTATGAAACCTCATCTGTAATGTTTTCCTGACATTAACTTCCCGTAACCTAATGCATATCAACTCTTCACAGAACGGTCTACCACGATGAACTTTTGTTCTTATATTATTCACAGAATACTATTTCCACACCAAAATACTGTTAGGGTCTCGTGGCTACAAGAAAACTCCATTTACTTTGAATAATAATAGCACTTGAAAGTGTCTGAATGGATTTCAATATGCACTTTACACTGATGGCTGTGGTGAAACTGCTTATAGTGAAATTATTGGGGGGGTCCCCCTAAAATATGGCTACAGCCTTTGTAAAACATTCCTGTTTAATAATATGCTTAATGTTCCCAAACATTTCTTGTGAAATCAGAAGAGCAAGTTTATTTTGCATTTGTTCTTTGCATTTACCTAACATATGTGGTCCTCTTGTCCATTTCTAATATATTGGTATATTACAGCACTGAAGTACGTAAGTAAAGAGGCTGAATACTATCCTGCAAGACTCAATATGTTACACTTGTAGATTATAAATTTAGCTTAACTCTTTCGCATGCTGTTTATCCCTAATGTTTAGTACAGGTCAAACGTTTCCATCATGAACATACAGTGGTACCTCCGGTTAAGGACTTAATTCGTTCTGGAGGTCCGTTCTTAACCTGAGGTACCACTTTAGCTAATGGGGCCTCCAGCTGCCACCATACAATTTCTGTTCTCCTGAAGCAAAGTTCTTAACCTGAGGTATGATTTCTGGGTTAGTGGAGTCTGTAACCTGAAGCGTCTGTAACCTGAAGCGTCTGTAACCCGAAGTACCACTGTATTTCTGAATTTTACAATGTATCTTACTCTCTCTACCACCCCCACCCCCAAATAAAATCCCTGAAATACTTAGCTAATGGTATGGTAATTGCCACTGGGTTCAATGGGGCCAACTACCAGGGCAGTGTGTAGTTTCCAGCACCTGGTATTCATCAGAAGCATTGCTGCCTCTGATCATGGAGGCACAACATAGTCATCATGGCAAGTATCCATCAATAGCCTTATTCTCCATCAAGTTGTCCAATCCTCTTTTAATCCGTCTGTTGGACATCACTGCCTCATGTGGGAGGGAGGTCCATTGTTTAACTATGCACCGTTTGAAGAGGACTTTCTTTTATCTGTCCTGAATCTTCCACCATTCACTTCATTGGATGTCCATGAGTTCGAGAGGGAGAAAAACTTCTGTATCCACAAGGAATGTTAGTGTGGACAGAGAGTAATAAAAAGGCAGAATGTAACCTGCCAAAAATCTTGCTAATTTTCATGAATCTCTTTATCTTTAATACTAAGGTGCAACACATATACCGGTAGTTGCACATAGCTGCAGATTTTAGTTGCTTCAGATGCCTTTTAAAGACATATATTTTTGAACAGGCTTCCCCTAGCCCAGTGATGGCAAACCTTTTAGAGATTGAGTGCCCAAACTGCAACTCAAAACCCACTTATTTATCGCAAAGTACCAACATGGCAATTTAACCTGTATTTTTTTCCTGTGTGTTTCACATTTCTTCTTTATGACTGCTGTTGTAATAAATAATCCTTCATAAAAGTTATTGCATAACATTCTTCATTAAATTATCTTTCCATTGATATATAATTTTATGGTATAACTCAGTGCTTTTTTTCTTTTAAAAAATGTTTAGGGGTACTCTCATTTTGACTCAAGAAAATCACCACCGGAGAAAAATAAATACAGTTCAAATCGGGAAAAATAAATACAGTGAATTTCTTCTCCCATTAAATTCACAAAATGTTTAAGGGTTTGCATCCCCCTGGGTCCCCACAGGAAAAAAGCACTGGTATTACTCCAAAACAAAGTGGTGTTATGAGCCATCCAACCTCGGAAATACATTTTTTTCCCAGAAGGTCCCAACTCTGGCCACTTGTGTACACTGAAAGGCTGTACTAAGAGCCACCCTCTCCCATTTTTTAATATGAGACAATAATGATTTTCTGCGTGTGCACATACAAATAAATATAAATAAATAAACCCAGCCAGATGGGCGAAGTAAACATTTGTTGTTGTTGTTGTTGTTGTTGTTGTTGTTGTTGTTATATTTTGCCATTTCTTCGGCTGCTGTTTGATCACAGCCTCCACGGAATGAATTTGTCTGTTGGCTTCCGCGGGAAAGCCCAGCGAACATGTAAACCCAGCAGCTCCTTCTTAGGTTGCCGTCTTTATATGCTTACTGACCTGGGAGTTAAGCCCTGCTGAACTCAAGGTGGTTTCCTCCTTAGTAGGGAAAAGAGACTGGGGGGAGGCCCTGGCGCATCAACAGCCAATGCCTTCTCAGCCCCTCACTTGCTTGCCAGGCCCTGATGGTGCAGGTCCTCCTCTCCTCCTCCCCCACCCCCGGCATAGAAGCTATGGCCCTACTAGGGTGACGGCGCATGTATCCACCGAGATGGCTCTGAGTGCCCTCTCTGGCATGTGTGCCATAGGTTCACCACCACTGCCCTAGCCCATAAGGTTGAACCTTGTTTTCATTTGTCTCAGTTCCCTAAATTCTTGTTTTTGTTTGTTTTTACATGCTTTTATATGAGTATTTTATTGGCTTTATGTTGTATTTTTACGTTAATGATATGGTTTATTGTTTTTATGTTGCACACCGCTTACAGATTTGATAAATGCTACACACATGCACGCACACTATATTAGCAAAGGGATATAATGTAGAACAAAAATATTTGGGTTGGGGAAAAAACAGATGAGCTCAAGAAGGCTGTTAATATATTTTCTGAATGTAATAGGCAGTAGGGGAAATACCACAGAGCCATTTCCTTTGGTTTACATTGATGTTAACTGCATATCACCACCCATATTAATCTAAAGTAAAAGTTTCTGTAAGAATTTTAAAATGTTCTCAACCAATTGAGCCTCAGTGCCTAAACTAGGCCTTGAGATACATGCAAGGCATGGATCTATTATATGCAGAAATAAAGAAGGTTATTTCTAAACTGCCAAATAAAGCTTCAGGGAAGTCTGGTTTTACTATCGGATTTTACAAAGCACTGTGCCTTAAACTAGTCCCAGATGTGCAGTTCAGGTTCGTGTACCTCATCTCTCCTTCCACCTTTATGTGAGGTGATAATATCTTTTATTCACAAACCTGGGAAAGATGTCCTTGACTGTACTAACCATAGACATTCATGTCGTTAAAGGTTGATTATAAAATTCTCCCAAGATCTGATAGATAGGGACCAATCCAGTTTTATAGAGCTTCCATTTGCACTGGGCTGCAGCCTGCCCATTTCAGCAGGCAAAGACTCCTGTCTCACACCTTGATCTTAAGAATGTTGGCCTTAAATTAACAGCCAGCACACTTGATACATATGTGCAGATTCTGTAGACATACCTGCACCCTCCTAGAAATATTACGAAATGAGAGAACATGCGGGTCCTACTTGCAGTCAGATCTGTGAGCTCAAACATTTGGAGTTGTATTCAACTAAGCATTACTCATTGTAGAACCACTGAAATTAGTGGACCTAAGTTAATAATGCCAACTCGTTTCAGTGAGTCTAACTACCATATTTACTTGAGTCTAATGTGCCGTCGAATCTAATGCACACCTCAATTTTCAGAACCTTGAAACCCCAAAAAAGTATTTGCTGGTGAATGTAAATGTGCCATCGAATCTAATGCACACCTTAATTTTCGCAACATAATCTGGCCAAAAAAAGGCGAGCATTAGATTTGAGTAAATAAGGTAATGTTGGATGACTAATGTTGGCTACAGTTCTTTTATTGAGAGAGCTTAACTCACTTTCTCCTAGATATAAAAGTTTGCAGCTTATTGTTGTTTAGGTGGTGTTGCATTTCCCTTTGCTATTCTGCACCTGCTTTCTTTACTTTTAAAAAAATGATTTTGCAGAGATGCTTGGGGAATGTGATGTTTGCAAATTTTCTCTCGGACCAATTCTAGAACTTATCTATCCAAAGAGTTTTCCACTTTTCAGAAAGTTGCAACACAGTTCTTGTAAAAGGATCAAAACATACATTTAAATATGCATTTTGAAAGACAATATCCATTAAAATATTAAAAGATACATTTAAATATGGAATTTGACAGGATTTTTTTTAAAAAATGCAGATTAATGTTGAATCAATGGAATGATTACTATGGAATCAGTGGCAAAGACCTACAGAAATAATGAGGGAAACAAACAGACCCACCCATCTCTATCATTTTCTCACTTAGCATATGGTGAAATCAGATGACTGCAGTATCTCAAAGTACATCTTTACATACATGGTGCTGTATTCAACTAATAATTGTGCAAACAGATGTCAATTGACATCTGCTTGCACAATGGGATTTTGATTTTGCCTCTCTTCCCTGCACACTTGTGCCCCTTGCCACTCCCCATTCTGCTCTAGAGGATTGAGGGAACCCCCAGAACAGATTTAGGGGATGCACAGGGGCAGAAGAGAGGAGAGAAGGTCCTGCAATGAAGGTGAAAAAATTTATGCCCATGCAACAATATGCTTTGTACTACACTGAATATGACCCTTAGGCCCAGAAGTTTATAAATGGAGTCCAGCTCCTTAAATAAAATCTATCATTTGGGTACTTCATTTTATTTTCCTCATGTTTGCTTTTTCTCATATCTGCTCTGGCCATTTATATATTTGAATTATATACTGTGCTTTTATTTCCAGTGCTTGGCTACTGCTACTGTCACTATTTCCTAGTTTTCCTATTCTAGCAAAAAGAAAAGAAATGAAGAAGTGCTATCCCATAGTCCAGTGACGAAGCTGAAGGACTGTCACAACACATAGGGAGAAAGCACACATATAACCAAGGAAACAGAAATGTGACTCCTCCCCTTTAACCATCCAGCTAAATAGGGGAAGTGATGGCAAGTCACACCTGTTCAAGGAGACTTTAAGACACATTGACTTTTTTTATACATTGAAGCTAACAAAGATCTTCTATAGAGGAAGAGAAAGTAGCATGTCAAGTATCTGCAGGAGGAAGAGGGGGGAAATGGCCGTTTTATGTAGATGATAAAATAATGTTTCTGCTTTAACCAGTCAAATAACTTCCCTTTTTATTATAATAACCATAATTATAATGGCGTTATCATCATTAATAGCTGTATAATAACTACATAGTTATTAATAATGAAGCACAAAATCAATTTAAATTGTCAGAACTTTTGATGTTATCCTAAAGCTATTAAGACTGCATTCCTCTGCACACCAACTTGGCAGTCTGTCCCTTCTGAGCCTGGGATCTGCTGCCTGGCTTTATTTTTCTCCTACTTTGAGGTGTCTTGAAGAGAAGAGACAGGTAGAGTGTCTTCCTGGCTCAAATGGGAAGGAAAACATTGGGAGGCTGACGGCAGTAACAGCAGTGGCAGAGGTGGATATACTGCTTGTTATGTACCGTCTGAAACAAAAACTTTTATAACCATGTGACCAAAATAATCATGAAGATACTGTTTCCTATAGCCATGCAAAACCATATGCTGATCGTCTTATATAATTGAGAGGCTAAAAGTCAGGGGTGCTAACTTAAATAAAATATTGGGGGGAGAGGGTTCAGGTAAGCCCATCCCCACATAATTGATCACATGCTGACACACGACAAGGTCTTTTCAGTGGTGGTTCCCTGGTTGCGGAATGGACACTTACCCCTTCCTTTGGCTGGGCAGCTGTTGCAGATCTTCACCCTTAGTCGCCAATTCTGGGCAGCCATGAATGTAAATGGCCAGGCCCTCCCTAATGGGGGAGGGGGAGTCCATTATTATTATCTTCTGGAGGAATTAGAAAACATTCCCATTTACCCAGGCATTTGGTGGCTGAAAATTACTGCTTCTGGCAACCTAACTGCTTTTAGGATATTTAAAAACCCTTACAATTGAAAACATCTAAAAACAGTAATTGCTTTGTATTTTAACTGTTTCAGAATGATTTTTTCTTTGTTTCTGTTTGCTACCCTGAGATCTTTGGGTGGGGGAGGGGGTGAGTGGGATATAAATTAATTCAATAAATAATAATCAGATATTTGATTGGTAATTATTTGCCTCCTTCTGCAAAGTGTACTTTTAAAAAACCTGAAATATGTTTTAGCTTCAAGCATGTCAACAGTATGAAAGCCTAGCCCAGAATACACACGTTGGAATTATCTTTGAAGGCAGAGCTATCCATGAAGGTTAGAGTATTTCCTAGTCTTACATCTTATAGCAAGGGAGGAAAACTGCTGGCACTTAAAACTGGCAGTGCTGCTATTCTTTTAAAACCCTATATCAGATTACTAATGCCATGTGATGTCTTGCATAAAACTGGATAACATACATATCAGTTTGTATCCAGTACAAAGCTTCTCATAAATAAATAGGGCTAGAGGCATGTTTTGATGGCAGAGGGCAGCATTTTGCTCTCGTCTTATTGAGAGATGGCCCTGGTTTAGTAAAGATATGTTTTGCTGGCAAAAACTCCGCTGTCATCTGGTTAAGTGCTGAGATGTTGAGACATGAAGCTCAAGCAAACATTTCAGCTTAATCTTGAAGGGAATTGATTTACTTTGTAGAATTTCAAGGCTATTTATTTTACAGCACAGCCGCTTGTTTGTCTCTGATCAGTGTGACTTACATTTTTTTATAAAAAAAATCAAAATGGGATGCTGGAAAGGGAGGGGGGAATAAAAAGGCAATAAAAGAAAACAGAGCCAAAGGGGGGGGGGACAAGCAATAAAATAAGTGAACTCATAGAAGACAAAAGCACAGATTCACACTCCTATGTTGTTAAAAAATAACTAACAACCATTTCCTTTCCTTAGAAGCAAGCTCTATTGATTTAATTGACACCGTACCTCTAACAAGGTGGGCTTGGGATCATAGCTTGGCACCCCAATGAAAATACACGGGCCAAAATCCAGGAAAATCTTTGGCTTGCACTCAAGAAATTGCAGATATACCCCAAGGTTTTTATTTCCTTTCCTCTTCAGTGATGCACGTGCAAAGGGGACAGCATTCAGCTGTTTAATGAGAGAACTCTTGAACTATAGAACTCCAGTTTATTATAAATATATGAAACTGAAGTTCACTGGAAATACACTTAAAAACAAGTTATGAAGAGTTTTGTTTCAGTCACTTAAACAGATTCCATTGGAATCCATTTCAGCACTTATCATTTTAGAATTAGTCAAGCAAAGAGGGAGACATCAATGGCATTTTTGGATTATTGGTTTGGAGTTGGAATATCTATGGTTTGAACAATCTGTACCTTAGAAACAGTGCACATATCAATGAGCATACAGAAAACAGGAATGGGGAACATTACCTTAACAAACATCTAATGTTACTCTAAAATACTTCAGATTGCCTTTATTTTTGTCCTCAGCTATTACTTTTCTAGAATGCATTGAACCAGAAAACCCAGGACTGATAGCTTTGCAACTAAGGAAGGGTATTTTATTTCTGGCAGACCCATTCATTTGATTTATTTCATTTTTCAAGTGCCATGCTGAGCAAAAGATTCCTATATTGAAGGGGGTTGGACTAGATTACCCTCATAGTCCCTTCCAACTCTACAATTCTATGATTCTATGAACATATTATTATTCGCACCTTCCTGTAATATATGCTTTTTTGTAAACCCTGTTCAGCTGGCTAATCAAATCATAAAATTTGGATAAATGTGAATGTTGAAGGATAGTTGTGTTTCAGTTCTCATATTGTTTCAAAAAGTATGAATTTGACAGATTCAACTTTAAATGTGAACTGAATCAGATTTCTTCCCCATCCCTCACAATAAGGTAAACAATTCAAAGCAGAAGTGGAAGCAGTTCGTGTGCGTGTTTTCTTTCAAAGAGTGAAATAAATAATACATTCTGTTCTTCCACCACATACTTTTTGTTGCTTTGTCTCAAACAAAATACTGAACTGACATTTCATTAAAAAGGATGAGTAATTTATACCAGTCAGTGACATAAAAGATCAACATGTACCCGAATAATGTGAAAACACACCCAGTAAAATGTGAATCATGCTTGTAAAATGCCCAGGTTCACAATTCTTTTTACACCTACGATCTTGTAATGCATTGATAATAGGCATAGACCTGTAAATTTTGTGTGAACTTTACAATCAGCCAATAAAGTGTTCCAATTGTTTGGAAAGTTTTTCTTCTCAGCTACATATTTCATAATATGGGTTGCCACTGCATGAATCCATTATCATTTTCATCAACAACAACAACACTTCCATGGCCAAAATTCTTCTTCCATCCTTCTAAAGTCTTTGTACAATGCAAGAAAGTAGCATGCTTGTTTCACTGCTATTCTTAACATTAAATATAACCTTTCATCGCAATATACTAAAAAAGACGATCAAGATGCTCAACAACCATCATCCAGAACTGTCCTATTTTAAAAAATATAGATTTGCAGTCAGAAATTCCAAAGCAGTGCCTTATTTCAAGAACAATTTAATCTCATGCTATGGCTTTACTAGAGAAAGCAATAAAATACAACAATATGACGGGAAGCTTCAGCTGACTGGAAAAGGCCATAGATTGCACCCAGTGCAAGTTCTACCCAAAGTAGACCCACTGAACTGAGATGACATGGCTAGCTTAGGTCCATTACGTTAATTGGCTTACTCTGTGTATGACTAGTTGGATGCAACCCTACCAATCTAGTCCAACACATTAGTTGAAAACAAGTTATTCTAAGTCGATTCCTTTTTATGCAATGATTTGAGCTCAACAGTATATTAGCATCCATAGCAATTTTCCACACAAATATCCATTATGAAATAAATGTTCTGCATGGGGAATATCACAGTGCGTCTTACATTAAATACTGACAACCGGGCAAATAATGATGGTCCCAACCATTTGACAAAAGCTTTCCTTGTTCAAAATGTTTCAATATATTTGCAGGACTGTATCAGCATTGTGAAGCTTATAATGCAACCTTTACACATGCAGGCTCAAGTAGTAATTCCTGTGAAACTAAATGGGAATGATTCCTAGGAAAGTGTGTATAGGATTGGAAATAGGAACCACGGATAGTTGAGATGTCAAGAAACTGAAATATTCTCATCTAAGCTGTTTGGGAGTGGGGAATTACACCAAAGTGCAGGATACAATAGCCAATACTTATGCTCCAATTAGATATGGAATATACTGTTATGAAAAGTTTGGATGTGCTCCATATCGGTCATATACGTAATGACTGTCTCCAAGAACATCCTTTCTGAAGACAGTGTTAACTGAAAGATATTTTGAGGAAGCCAGCATATGAAATATAAGGAACATTTAAGCAACATCCAAGTTATGTATTTTTTTTTTAAATCAAAAGTTTTGAAGGCATATCATCTATAGTAGAACTTAGATCTAGGAAGCCAAGCACAGTGACAGAACTGCACATCAACATGAACAATTTGAATCTCCGAGAATTGCAGAGTTGCAAGGGATCATCTAGGCCAATCCCCTGCAATGCTGGAATCTCAGAATCCATGGCAGATGGCTATCCAACCTCTGCTTATAAACCTCCAATGAAGGAGAGTCTGCCACCTTCTGAGGAAGCCTGTTCTACTGTTGAACAGCTCTTACAGTGAGAAAATTATTCCTGATGTTTGTCAGAATCTCTTTTATACTTGCATGAGAATGGCCGTGTTATTTGTGTACTTTTTTTTTTAAGACCAAGCATTCTATTCTGCCTTACGAAAAAATTGGTTTGTTCCCTCATATGGACATTAATGCAGATGTGTTGCATACAGTGCCAGTGGGGGAATTCTTTGTACAGGAGGATTCAAGCCCTTTTACTGGGATTCCCTCCCTGCTGCCTATGGAAGTTCTGTGGAAATTTCCTGCTACTGAATTATGGAGCTGACTAATCATGAGAAGAGAAAGTATTTTTTAATTCCCTCTGTTGCCCTAACTTTTCCTTGCAGAAGAGCCATAGTGTGCAGCATTTGGGCTGCCATCAGATTCAAACTCCTGTCTGTCATGAATCCTGTAACTTTTCGCTATTTCTATTTGTTGCTGTCTGAAGTGGATAGTATCAAGGAGTTATTCAGCCACCACTTTACATTGACTAGTCCCTTTGATGTACATCTAACATATGGGAATCGTCAGCAAGTGTGATCATGAAGGTGTGTCATGGCAGTGTTGCCAAGAATGCTGCTTTTATCTCTGTTTTCTCCTTGTTTCTAGAATGGCATAGGGTTGCCCCAGTGTTATGCTCTGCCTTCCTCTCCCACCCTCACTTACTGGGTGTGGCAAGAAAAGATTCCATAACAGATAAGAGAAAAATGAGTTTATACCATTGTACTGTACTCATACATAGCAAACCCCATCAGACTCAAAGGAAACACATAAAGTGGAGAGGAAGACTGCACTAATAAATACACCCATGCACCACATCCAATGTCTATCATGGCACAGATATCTACAGAAGGATTCTGCAATAAATTCTTCTAATATAGTCCAGTCCATCTGTCATAATCATTAGGTCCAAAGGCCACAGGTGCAGATAGAACTACAAAATTATGCCCATACAGTTTAGGAAAAGGGTAAAAAATCAACACAAAAGCATTGATTCCACCCCAACCTCTTTCCCCTGTAATTAAACGTTTATTTGTTCATGATAGCCACTACAGTTTTCTTTTCCTGTTTAAGTAATATAATACATGCTTCATTTCCTCCCACCATAAAGAGATGATTTAGTTATTTGAGAGGGGTAGCACACAGCAATTTAACAAAATGAGCAGAGCTTCAATAGGACATCTTGTTTTCATATCTGGAGATGGGATTGACATGACACAACTACAAATATGTACAATATGCACAAATTCTCTTTATGGTACTATTGGAAGGAAGGAACACTGAAATGAGCTGCAGACAAAGGAATGGGAATTTGCCAGTTATAATTTTTTAAAAAAATACATACTTGTACAGGAAGTTCTATAAAAAAAGTGTACACGTTCTATTGTTGTGTTAACCCCAATTCACGCAGATTACTGAAACTATAACTGTTCATTGTACATTTTCAAGCTTAAGATATACAACACTGGTTTCTGACACTGCAGTCTTACACAGCCAGATCCTATTTCTAGGCAATGATTCAACAAAGTGCATTGCAGTGGCCAAGGCTGCACATTCAGAGTCCAGTAAAAGAAGATATAATTCTGCCAATAAGTTATCTGGCAAAGACCCATTTGGTTAATTCAGCCTCTTGATCCTCCCCTGAACAGGTGTGCAGCATGACTCTAAGTTTTCTCAGTGGACTATACTTACAAAGCAACAGTGGCTAGACCAGGTTGGGGCATCACAGGCACATGTCAAGATCCTGACTCAAGCAACAGCCAATGTTCAGAGGTGGAGGAAGATAAGTAGCAACATCTGGGGCTACTACATTGTTGGATGAACAAAACCAGGTACCCAGTTCTGAAATTGAGGCTGATGGCCATGACCTATGGACTCCAAACCAGGACTCTCACAAACTTCTTCCCTTGAGCCTGGTTCACCTGGGGAGCCAAGTGTTTCCTGCTCCAAAATGCCTGCCCAGTGGTGTAAGGAGCACACTAGATAAGCCACAGGGCAAAGAAGTGCTCCCCTTCAGGCCAGAAGGCTGACCCTTTAAGAAGTCACACTCCTCAGTGATGTGGCAGGGCAGCTTATGGTAAGTAATCTGGGCATGAGGCTTCAGTTTACCTGCAGCTTTTTCTGAAACCAAGTTGATCACCTGGAACTATATAAGGTCACAAGACCCTGTTGCCTTGCTATGCATTCCTGCTGAGGACAGGTCAGACCAGCACAGTGCTTGCATGTGTGCCCAAATCTCCATTTTGAAAAGTGTGTGCATATGGTAGCTTGCTTCCAATGCACATGCAGCACCTAACTGGATCGTGCTGGTGATGCTAATTAATTCCTCCCTTGAAATAGCAAGAATTTCAGTGACCCCTTACCTAGACATATGAAAATGCTGTAATGACACACACAGGACGTGTCTGCATTTTTCAGAGATCCAGTTTATCAATTCTTATATGCATCTATATAATAATCTTCACTATTTAAACATATGACACAGCTGAATTTGAGTGGGTAGGAGTTCTTCATCACACTGAAAATTGCCCTTCAGACAATGCCAACTTTGGATGAAAACAACATTTTGGGGGAGCATTGAGGACACCCTCTTCCTGAAAACAGGCAGCTTCCATTAAGCATGTCCCTCAAGATCTGACAGCTTTCCCAATACTGGCCCTACAAAAATGTTCCAGAACTTTTAGGGGAATGCCAAAGAGTGCAGATGTTGTACACAATACAAACACAAACTATTTCTTGTTTTAGTTCCACCCTCTTTTTAAAGAAACGAAGCCATTTCTGCTGGCAGAGATGAGTTCCTGGGCCTGGGCATGTTCCAAGAATGCATAGTTAATTCTCTTCTGGAGCTTTATGGGGACCTGAAGCTGAAAGATAGTTTTGGTCAAGCCATTCAGCGAGCTTGGTGATTTGAACTCTGATCCAAATTTAACTATCCACTAGAGCACACTGGATCTTAAGCCTCTTGATCCTATGCTCTCTTCATAAATCCAAGTTAAATCAAGTATCAGAAATAATCCCAGTTTAAATGTTACAAATTTATAAGCCTGACAGCCTGGCAAGTAACCCGCAAGACTCCTGCAATCTAAACCCTTTGGGAATTAATGTTACAGAGAGCTCTTGGCCTCTGTTTCAGAAGTACAATTCCGATTTAAGCATACAAATCCACCAGCTCCCATAGCACATATGGTCCTTAGTCCAAAGGCCCATAGGTACTGCTTTGGAAATTAAGCCATTCTGTAGCTCTTGACTTGCAAAGGATCAATTTTGCCTGCCAATATGTAGTGCTCTTCACCACATACTGTGTCTTAGAAAACCTCTCTTGTTGCAATGCAAATGTGAGAGTTGATTTTCCAGGGTAGAGTATGCAGGAGTGAGCCTCATAAATCAGACAGCTGGACCAACTCCTCTAACTGCAGCCTTGACTATCTTATGTACATTACAGTATGATTTTCAAATGGAAAATGAATACCTTTGGGTTGAAGACTTTGGCGCCAAGATTCAGCCTCTGAGTTTTTGAAATGCTTTCAAGCAGGTGCAGATGCCACCTGCTCAAGCATAAATGAGAATAATTCAAATGACTAGTTAGGTTTTTATTATTAAAAAGTCATATAGGTTTTTGAAGGTAAACCTACTGACATGTTACTGTAAAGCTGAAGTGAAAAATAGTGGGAAAACATTCACAGGGTAATGAGCATGATTTTCAGCTCCATGTTATACAGTATTAACTCCGTAGACTATAGCATCTGCAGAGTCTCCCAAAATAAGGAATTCATTTAATTTTTATGTGTAGTCCAATGGTTCAATACAAGATGGTGGAGGACCATGTGCTATTGGTTCCCTGCTGATACAGCACAGTATATAGCATTGGACAAGTGTGATGAGCAAACAGGCTAAGCAACTGTTTTGTACAATTTTTTAAGTGCTGCTTTGTGGGTAGGACTCTTGAACCTCAATACATCAAAGCATTCCCAGCTGAGAACCAGAGATAACTAGATTCTCCTTGACTTTATTAATACTTTTAGAAGTTTTCTCAGTGTGCACTCATTAATACGGGATTATCTAATTGATTTTTGATTTTTATTGTTATTCATGTTTTTATACTGTATTTTTGTTGGAGATAAGCAGTGTCCAGTGCACAGCGGAATGATGAGAAGTATGAGCCAACATGCTCTATACTACTTTATTTACAGTTCAAAGCTGGTATGTTACAGAAAAACATTTTCCCTCTGCCGGAGCAGAGAAAGCGTCATCTCTCCTCTAAAGCACGGAGAGAATCACTCAAAAGTGAAACTGCAAAGAACAGTGAAAAACAGGAAACCAGTGTACGTCATATCCAGTCTCCCGTTCCCGTGGGAAAACCTCCAACAGTACAGACTGTGTGGAATGTAAACACCTGTCTTGTGACAAGCACTTCTGCTGCTCAGTGAGGGAAGCAGAAACCAACATCCTCCCCCTTTCTGTGAACATCACTGGGCAGCGTGTTCGTACAATATCAGTACAAACCCAACTTCTGCACATAGGTACAGTGTTGATCCCTTGATACAATCTTGGACAATACATCAGCAGGAATTTCATTACCTGGCATATAGGACACCGTTACGAGTCCCTTCTGAATACGTTCCCTAGCATGTTGCACCTTCAATTGCAAGTGCTTCGTGCTTTGCTTACAACCTTCAGAATTCAGCAAAGCCAAACATGCTTTGTTGTCCTGGTAAACCTGGATTGGACATTTGACAGGAATTTTCATGTCTTTGCACAATTGTAACAACCATTCACAATCTTTAAGTGAATAAGACAGTGCATTCAGTTCAGCTTCACAAGTACTTAAGCTAACTGTTGTTTGCTTCTTGCATGACCAATCAAATAGACCCTGATTGTACTTACAGCAAACTCCAGACGTACTTTTCCTGTCTGTAGTGTCACTTCCAAAACTTGCATCTGCAAATATCTCAAGACCACCAGACTTCTGATTGTTAAATCTCAGTCTGTAATGCATAGTGCCTTTCAAATACCGCGCTATGCGTTTCAGAGCTTTCCAATCCTTAACAGTAGGATTGTTGACTTGTCTGCTTAGCAAATTACAGCTTACAGCAATGTCTGGTCTTGAACATCTGGCAATGAAGTTTAGCTTGCCTAGCACACTTCTGTACAGTGTAGTGTCAGAAAATGCTTCTTCAGTGTCATCTACCTGATAACCTGTTGTCATCGGTGTGTCTACAGGGTTAGCATCCATCAGGTTTAGTTTGCTTAACACATCAGCAATTTTCCGTGACTGGTGTACTAGAATGTCACCATCTTGATCTCTCTCTATTTCCAGAGATAGGTAGTTGTTTACCTCACCAAGATCTTTCATGTCAAAGTGCTCTTTCAGTTGAGCTAGGGCGTTATTGTACATTGTGACATCTTTCCAAAAGAATAAAAGATCATCAACATAAAACAAACAATACAGTTTCTTTTGCCCCTCCTCTTTGACAAATACACATGGATCAGATTTCCCTTGCTTAAAACCTAGAGAAAACAATACTTCAGTGAGTTTTGTGTGCCAACACCGTGCACTTTGTTTGAGACCATAAAGGGACTTTTTCAGAGCACAAACAAATCCCTGTTTTACCTGTACGCCATCAGGTGGAAGCATATAAAGTGATTCACCTAGAGATCCGTACAGAAAAGCTGTATTCACATCATGGTGACTAATGTGTAGATTTTCTTCTGCAGCTAGCTTGAGCATAAGCCTAATGCTCTCATACCTCACTGTGGGTGAGTAGGTCTCGTGATAGTCTTCACCTGGTACCTGTGCAAATCCTCTGGCTACCAACCTGGCTTTGTGTCTGACTATCTTGCCATTTTGATCAGTCTTCGCTTTGAAGACCCATTTGCTTCCAAGCAATTTCATTCCTGGAACTACTGGAACAAGCTCCCATGTTTTGTTCCTTTCCAAGGAATCAAGCTCAGCCTTCATGGCATTTAACCATGGCTCAGCTTCCTTTGAATCCAAATCCTGGATTTCTTGGAAACTTGAAGGTTCAAAAACCTTCTTGGAGCTTTTAACAGCTGTTACTGCTATCTTAGCAAACTCATCAGCAAATCTCTTTGGAGGTCTGCCTTTTGTGGCTCTCTGTGACCTACGAATTAGCCTTAAGTCTTCAACACTCTCCTCTTCCTTCTTAGGAGAAAAGCGACCTATTGTGAACAATGGTTCCTCCAATTCTTGATCAGAGCTTTCAGAGGGTCGCATAGAGGCTTTCGCACTCTTGAAATCCTCTGAATCATCTGATTCAGTTTCAGACTCAGAATCAGAACCTTCATCAGTGGGTGTGGGTTGTTGCGGTTGCTTTTGCTGTTGACTATCCTCAGTCTCATCACTGTCATCAGGATAACATTGGAAAATTCCCACATTCTCCCCCCACTTGGCATTATACTCAACACTTCTTGTGAGCTTAATTTCCTTAGAGTCAGTCATCATTATTCTGTAAGACCCTTTCTGATAACCTAGAAAGATACCATGCAATCCACGCTTGTCTAACTTGGAGTTTTGTGGTGAGTGAACCCACATATCTGAACCAAAAATTTTCATGTGTTTGATGTATGGCTTCTTGCCAAACATCTTCTCATAGGGGGTACAACCAATCGCTGAAGATAACCTGCGATTATAACTGTAAGTGAAACATGAGAGAGCTTCGGCCCAATAACTCTCTGGAAGATTTGCATCATGCAGCAAGGTTTTTAACCCTTGAAGCAATGTTTGATTTGCTCGTTCCGCAAGCCCATTCTGCCATGGCGAGCGAGGACTAGACAAATCGTGTTGAATTCCTTTCTCAGCCAGAAAAGCTTCAAACTGCTGAGAAGTGAATTCTCCCCCCCGGTCAGTGAAAAGAATCCTTATCTTCTTACCATGCACATTACCCAACCAAGCACAGAATTCCTTGAACCTAGGAAAAGCCTCTGATTTCTGCTTGAGATTGTACACATAAATATATCTGGAAAATGCATCAATGAGAACCATGAAGTACCTATTCCCACCCAAAGAGGGCGCTAGTGGTCCAACCAAATCAGCATGAATAATTTGGTATGGTTCTGTAGCTTGCCTACTAGACACCTTACCTTTTGCAGCCATTTTCACCTTGTTTGCTGCGCATGCCTTGCACTTCATGTGGTACCTGCAGGGTTTAATAGTCATACCTTCAACCAAGGCAGGCATTTTAGATACTGCCTCAAAATGCAAATGACCAAATTTTCGATGAAAATCGTGAATACATTCTGCATGCAAACTTTTGTTAGAACCTGCAATGCAACAAGTGTCATCCTGCACAACATCATCATAATACAAAACAAACAAACGATCAACAAATTCAGCATACAATTGATAATCATTTTTCTTGGTGATGATGCATCTATTGTTCTTAAAGGAAACGTCAATCTTCTTCTCAATCAGCTGTCCAACGCTGAGCAGATTATGCTTGGCATCCGGCACATAAAGCACGTCCTGTATCGATAAGTCCAAACTGTGAAGAACAACAGTTCCGTAGCCTTTACTGGGAATGGTGTGGTCATCCGCCTGGTGAATTGCACCTTCCTGCGGTGTAAAAGACACGAACAGTCGCTTATCGTTGCACATGTGATGCGTTGCAGCTGAATCAACAACGAAGAAAGATCTAGACGTCTTCTGGACCTCTGCAACCTCTGCAACCTTTTTAACCTTTGGAGCGTAGCGTGAGACCATTGCCTTGTGCTGCGTTGTCCTGGACACCGGACCTTTGCCTTTGCTCTGGCCTTTTCCACGCGATGAGCTTTCGCTGCGCTGCTCTGTCTTGGCCCTGGGATATCTGCATTCCCTCTTCATATGGCCTAGACGTCCACACGAGTAGCATTTCACTGCCTTCAAAGCTTTGGCGCCATCTGGTGGTTCCACTGCACTATGGGATGACGTCTGTGAAGTCTCCCCATTTCTCATGCAGCTATCACCCCGCCGATCTGCTTCATTCTGAATCATGGCAGTATCAGAAGCTACTGTGAGTTGAGCATTTGGCTGACCAGTGGTATCAAATTCCCCACTTGCTTCATCCAGCCTTCTGCAGCTAGCCATCACTGCTGCTTTAAATCAAGCTGCTTTATACTGGCTGCGTCTGTGTACAGCTGCCTCAATCCAAAAGCAAAATCAAAACAGCCTCTGCCTTTGAGCCTGCGCCTTTCTGTATGCTACGTTGCTTATCTGCAGCTGTTTCAAACTGCATTCCAAAAGCAAGCTCAAAAGTAAAAGTCCCCAAGTGCTTTCTCTATG
The DNA here is from genome assembly GCF_964234715.1 of Podarcis melisellensis. Taxonomy (NCBI): domain Eukaryota; kingdom Metazoa; phylum Chordata; class Lepidosauria; order Squamata; family Lacertidae; genus Podarcis; species Podarcis melisellensis. Next base: position 38,951,187 of record NC_138539.1, on the reverse strand, counting down.
CTGTGCTAAATTCTTGCTGCGTCATAGAGCTGCAGCTGCACTTTACTTTCGTTTTCCCCCAGCACAGCGTCCCTTTGAGCCATTTGCCTGTGCCGCGGCAAAACCGGCTATAAAAGTTCAAAGTCCAGCCATAAAGCCATTAATTAGAAGCTGGCAGGCTGCCCGGAGCAGTAGCACATACCTTCATCAATCATTTTGACGCGCAGAGCAGATACCGTGCGTTCCGTCTCTCTGCTGCTTTCCGATGCTTTGCCGGCACTTTGTCTCCTTGCTCCTTTGTTCCTTTGCCAGGAGCCCGACTTCTGAAGTGCATCCTCAAAACACTGCGTTTTCTGGGCCCATAACCAAATGTTGGAGATAAGCAGTGTCCAGTGCACAGCGGAATGATGAGAAGTATGAGCCAACATGCTCTATACTACTTTATTTACAGTTCAAAGCTGGTATGTTACAGAAAAACATTTTCCCTCTGCCGGAGCAGAGAAAGCGTCATCTCTCCTCTAAAGCACGGAGAGAATCACTCAAAAGTGAAACTGCAAAGAACAGTGAAAAACAGGAAACCAGTGTACGTCATATCCAGTCTCCCGTTCCCGTGGGAAAACCTCCAACAGTACAGACTGTGTGGAATGTAAACACCTGTCTTGTGACAAGCACTTCTGCTGCTCAGTGAGGGAAGCAGAAACCAACAATTTTATGCTGCTTTTATAATTAAGTATTTTAAAGTGTTTTAAATTTGTTGTTAGCCGCCCTGAGCCCGGTTTTTGAACTGGGAAGGGCGGGGTATAAATAAAATATTATTATTATTATTAAACAAAAGCTCATCAGTTTCAGAGAGCTGTCTCCCAGTTCAAAACACTGATACACATATGGACCTTATTGTATTGCCCACCCCACCACTTGCCACAGGAATTGTTATTCCTAGGACCAGCCTTACCTGAGAATTGCTTGAAAACACACATGGGAACAAGAGTGAGTTTTAAGTCTGAAACAGGACAACAAATGCATAAAACATTTTCAGCAAACTTTGGAATAACTGATTGGAATAGAGGGAAGATACCCTTGAAGACAACTTGCTCAGGTCTTAGAGTTCATAGCAATCAATCAGAACTTCATTGAGTATAAGGCTATAAAATGAAAGGATTTTTGTGTACAGGTTTTACAAAGGATAATGGTCAACCTGAACATTGGCCACATACCTGCAGAACCTCACTTCCCACTGTAAGCTGGAGAATAACTTCTTGGCGAAATGGCACTCAAGTCATAATCAGGGCTGGCTCAGTCATTAGACAGAGTGAGTACTACAAACAAGTGTTGGAGAACAGATCTCTGTATGTCATTCACCCTCTCTACATCTCCTAAACTAGCCTTCAGGTGCAGTGGAGGATGATGTTCTGTTGCTCATGTTGAAGAGTTAGCTGCCAGTTTAAGCAGCTTTTGTACATGGAATGGTGGTGGGTTGGAGGATGTGTTGACTTGTCCTTCAGTTCAGTCAAAAGAAGAAGAAAGCCTTCAGTCATCAGCCCTGCATTGTGGGTGAGACAAGTTCATAGGACAATGAACTTCAACCAAGTTCAACCAGGACAATGGCAGCATCTCCACTTATGACATTTCTGGGCCTGGAAATGGGTGTAAATGGTGACAGGTATTTGAAATTGTATCTTATAGGCCTATTCATAGTGGAGTATCTGTCAAAAAAGTGGCTGTTCCCCTCCTCACTTTTAAGGGGCACCAAAAGCCTAGGGAATGTGGATACAATCACTGGACTCCAACTTCAGAATAAAGTCTAGGCTGACTGCGTCCCAGGCCCTCAACCTTCTGGTGTTGTGCCAACAGAACAGTGAGAATGACGGGTCTCTAAAATATAGTATTTGGCTGAAGTCAGCCTATTATTTTTATCTGCAAATGTTAAGGCTTTTGATGCTCCATATGTTATAGAAGAGACCAGATGTTTATGCAATTTGGCTTGTAAACAAAATTCATTGAAGCAACACAAATAGTTGGCCTATTGCATTCTAGGGCAGGAGCAAAAGGCAGAAATGTAAAGAGGGAAGCCACTTGCTCCCAGTTTTTTCTACTTCAGGATCTGTGAATCATTAATCAAGAGGCAAACCTGTGACAGGTGAAGAGAGACAACAGCTCAGGGTGGGTGACTGCCCATCCTGCAATAGGAAACAAATGTTCAATATTCTTCTACCCAAATGCACTGGAACAATGTGCAACATGTTAGAGTAATCTGATAATCTTCAGCAGGTAATAGTCAAAATACATGCTGCCCTCAAAGACAGTTGCCCCAGATACCATTTTTCAGAAGCTATTGCCCAGTGAAATGTAGCCACAAATCCATAGCTTGCACCTTACATTATCTAAGCTCTTGCAGATTCTTGGACCTAACCTCCTCAGCTACACAGCTGCAAATAAAATGTTTTAGGTGTGTTTTAAGTGCAATGTGCAATGTGACGCTAGATGGCGATGGTGAGCCTTATGGAAAATTCAATGTATTTTTTTAAAAAGCTTTTTTTAAAAGCATTTTCAGAACATTTTTTATATGTGTGTAGATTCCACCCTACAGTCAGTCCCTACTGAGTGATGACACAAGGGAAGGAACTACAGCTCAGTGGTAAGAACACAAGTTTTGCATGCAGATGTCCTCAAGCATCTCTGGGTAAGGTTGGAAGAGATTCCTGCCTGACACCCTGAAGAATTGTTTCCAGTCACTATAAATAATTACTAAACAAGGAAGCCCAGATAGCTTTATACAGTTACATTTACCATTTTTCCACAACGAGGTACCTTCCAAATGTTTTGCATGCCTGTTTCCTTCAGCTCTAACCAAAATCTCCAATGGTCAGGCATGATGGAAGTTGTAGTCCAAAACAGCAGGTTGGGGGAAAGCCGATTTAAAAACTATAGCTCCATGTCAGGATGATTGCAGCACTAGTCTCATAAATTATGTGACTTTCATATCTTTTTAAAACTTTTTAACAGGACACCTTTCATGTTCCACAGGAGGCTGTTTAATATCCTGCTTCTACCTTTGACTTACGATAATGGACAGGAAAAATTAGAAGTGTCCACGACAAATTATGGAATCACATATAATTAATGTTCAAAATTGTTTATGACTCTCTGAAAGGGACTGGTCAGCAAGGGGGCATCCCAAGTATCACAGGCCAAGACTGGTGTGTAGTGGGAAGAAATGGGAACCTGCATATATTAGGGAAAGATTGATTCAGGCTTGCCACTAGTACATAGCATCAGGATCTGAATTCAGTTGTGTGTTTTTTAATGAAAAATGGGTAATATGAGATCAGAACCTCGAATTATAACTTGCAACCAAGAACAGAACTAAGGTTGAATCATAAGATGTTAAGAACAAAGTTTAAGCATTATACCTGGTTGAGGGTTTTGGGTTAAGGGGATAAGGCGTGGTGGAAGAGCTGTAGTAAGTTACCCTGATATATATCCATGAAGCCATATAAAACTATTGATTCAAGCAGCAGATTCCAAAATCAGACTATTCTGTTGCTTCCAGCCTCCATCTCACTGGAGGGAAGCCATTTTGGTATTACTAATCTAAACATATTTAAGACCAGCACTGAGTCTAGGTCACAACACATATTTCAAGGAGGAATTAAACATATTTAACTCTGCCAGGCAAGGCATATTTAATTACTCATTAAATTGTTTTTATATATTTTACAACTCCTTTTATACTACCATGTGAGGACACTTGTCCTGAAAGGCAGGATATAAATCTATTAATAAAACTCATACACCATTATAATGCCCTGCTCCTCTCCCTTTCCTCCCACCCCATAAATCAGTGCACGCACACACAACCCTCCTCTCTGCGTGATCCAGCTCCTTCCACTCTACCAGCATATTAGACCATTCTCCCTCTCCACCAACATGTCCATGGCTTTGCTACTCACCTTCTGAGGTGCTTCTCTAGGCCAATATGGGAAGCAATGGAAGCTGTGCCCTGCCAGGCCACCGCATAGTGATATGACCTAGCACAGTTTTCAGTCCACACACACACATTCAGAACTGATGGATGGGTAGAGAGGGAGACCTTGCCCAGCAGATCATTGTTCAGGTACCCATCTCACCTCTGCCTTCTGCCCAAACAGCCCCAATGGTCACCAGCCACTACTGTAGATGCCACAGGGCAGTCTAGGAAATAGTTGGGGGTGGGAAACTTTGATGTACTGGACCACACAACCTAGTGGAGCACGGCCTCCCCACCTCCCTTCCATTCCCAAGTCATGATGGACATTCATTGTGAGAAAGTTTCTTTAAAAATGCTACCAAATGGATACGAAGAACAATATAATAAAATGGTAAAATGATACCTTATGCTTTGAAAGATATTTCCTTTAAGAAGCAATAAACTGAATTTCTGTGCATCTGAGGAAGGGTTCCACAAAAAACATTTTGTGTATTTTGCTTTACATAGTACAATTTTGACACGCGCGCACACAAACACACACACTCACTCTCTCACATACACTTTCTTTTGTTTGGTGCTGCACCTTTTGAAACATACAATATAGTTGTTATTGGAATTTTAATTCCAAGTCTGTCCTACAAAGCATGCATTGCTTTATTCATACTAATCTGTTCTAACATGAGTATGGTATTCTAAGGTTTTACCATTAATACTAGCATAAAGAAACATTCAGTTTTAGTAAGGCTGGTTAAAGTATTCAGCGTAGGTACAAGCTCAGTTCCAGCACTCTGCACTGACCTCTAGTGGATTATTTGTTGTAAGTGACTGAATGCAAACTATTAACTTTACTGTCTTAACATATAGTAGAGTTATTCCGTCGTTGTGTAATATCAATAAGCTCCAACAAATTAATGCAACTTTTAATTAATGGGAAAACTCTAAGACAGGAAAAAATACTTGCATGTGTTTGAAATACAAGTCCCAACAGAGGAGTTTCATATATATATATATATATATATATATATATATATGCTTTCGTAGATTTTCACGGGTACAGGAATGCAGGTTTTGGTGTCCTCGGGTGTCTTCCCGTGTAAAAGTTGGGGTGTCTAGGCGACGTTTCGACGAGGTCTCACTCGTCATCTTCAGGCTGGTGCTTTCGGCTTCTTGTTACTGGAACAGAGCTCTGTTCCAGTAACAAGAAGCCGAAAGCACCAGCCTGAAGATGACGAGTGAGACCTCGTCGAAACGTCGCCTAGACACCCCAACTTTTACACGGGAAGACACCCGAGGACACCAAAACCTGCATATATATATATATATATATATATATATATATATATATATATGCTTTCGTAGATTTTCACGGGTACAGGAATGCAGGTTTTGGTGTCCGAAGACACCCGAGGACACCAAAACCTGCATATATATATATATATATATATATGCAGGTTTTGGTGTCCTCGGGTGTCTTCCCGTGTAAAAGTTGGGGTGTCTAGGCGACGTTTCGACGAGGTCTCACTCGTCATCTTCAGGCTGGTGCTTTCGGCTTCTTGTTACTGGAACAGAGCAGGATCTCAGTGTTTGAGTTCCTATAAATACTGTTGAGGGGGTGTGGTGTATAGCCTCCAATGTTCTGGGCAGAGAGGAAGTTCCCAGGCTAGTGTGCCTTTTCTTCTTTTGTTCCTTAATTACTTGAGGGATATCTTGAGTGATTTCTTGAGTGATATCCTGAGTACCACTTAGGTGGGTCATTAGGTGTGGATTAGTTGCTAAAGTCTTTGTGTCTAGACTTTAGCAACTAATCCACACCTAATGACCCACCTAAGTGGTACTCAGGATATCACTCAAGAAATCACTCAAGATATCCCTCAAGTAATTAAGGAACAAAAGAAGAAAAGGCATACTAGCCTGGGAACTTCCTCTCTGCCCAGAACATTGGAGGCTATACACCACACCCCCTCAACAGTATTTATAGGAACTCAAACACTGAGATCCTGCTCTGTTCCAGTAACAAGAAGCCGAAAGCACCAGCCTGAAGATGACGAGTGAGACCTCGTCGAAACGTCGCCTAGACACCCCAACTTTTACACGGGAAGACACCCGAGGACACCAAAACCTGCATTCCTGTACCCGTGAAAATCTACGAAAGCATATATATATATATATATATATATATATATATATATATATATCACAATATGGCACAAGACCTACAGTTACTGTATAATATATAGCCTACTATTTTTCATTGCTAAGTACCCACTTAATGTAACAACAATAATAAACACATTTTCTAGCAGAAAGCAAACATAATGGATTGGATCCAGAATTTGCTACCAGTTCCACTTGGGACATTCTCACCAATAAAAAGTCATTTTCACTAGTGGGCAAATGCCACATTGTTGCAGGGGGTTCCCAATCCCCAGATCAGACATTGAAGGACATAGGGTGCTGTAGCGAGATGGAAGGAAATTGATGCAAGTTATCTTGCACCTCCCTATTCTAAGAGTTCGGAAAGTTATGTCTTCCCCATTTCTCTACTGAGTCAGAAGCCTTCCACAGACAGAAGGAGCTCTTCTATTCTCAGGAGGCAAAGTCAGGATCCAATATTAATCAGTACTGGTTTTGCAACAACAAATGCGGTTCTATCGCTTATCGTAAGAAGCACGTCTCCTGAGTAAAAACCAGCAAAACTATTTCTATATTTTCTCCTGAACGGAACATAGTAAATAGCCATAATCAATCACATGATTTCTGGAGCACTTACACTGTATACAACAAGTCTCCTCCTGAGAAGTATTGTGGCTTAGCAATTTTTATGAGCTGAAGTAGTTGTGTGTTGTTTTTTTTAAAAAACTTTCTTGAATTCATTTCTGTTCCATGATGCATTTCCTCCTATCTTCCTAAAGAGCCACATCACTGATTGCCATGTTTTAGAAGTAGTTTTAGAAGTATCTGCTTTACATAACAATGCAACTAAGCACGATTCTAAGCTCTATAGGTTGCAATTCTATAAACACTTACCTAGGAGTAAGTCCCACAGAACTTAGTGGGGCTTACTTCTGCATAGACATGGATAGGAGTGCAATATGAATGACCAGTTTCCTTTTTAAGTCAAATTAGTGTTTCTGGAAATGTGAGCAGAATTATGGGAACCTGTGGATAGATCACCTGGAGTCTGACCATAGTTTATGGGTAAAAACAAAGGGAGAATAAGGAATGATAAGCTCATGATAAGAAAGAATGACAGAGAACTTCCACATAATTCAGGGATATATGATTTTATACCAGCTTACCTTTACCTGGCGATTCGGTACAGTTGCCCAAAAGGTCCCCGGCTCTGTCATTTACTAATTTGCACACAGTTTTGCCTTCCGTTCCAGGGATTTTGAGATTGACGCAGGCAGATGGATCCCATTTCCTTACTATTTTCTAAATTAAAGACATAAGTATTTTCACTTTAGCCCTCATGTTTTGCACTGACAAAATAAAATTAAATCCAAAGCAGGCCCCTACTGGCACATTAGAGGTTTTCACACCAGATGCTGAGCAAACACATCAGAAGACACTGTAATGTACAGTAGAGTGGCTACATGAAGAGTCAAGTCACTCAGATCTTCTCACAAGATCTTCCGTCAGCAGTATGACAAAGTATTCCCTAGCTTACTACTCCAACATTTTCTCCTTACCTCCGGTTTTGCAGCAAGGTCACATTCCATGAAAAACATCCTGCCCAGCTTGGTACAAAAGGGCCCCAAAGAATCAGAATGCAGAAGGCTCTGTAACTTGCTGACTAACTTTGCCCTGTGTTATTTACTAACTACACAAAGAAAATGCTGTCCATTCAAAACACATTTCAGAACTCTTTTCACAGAAAGTGAGTGAACAAACGGTCCCATGTCCCAAGCTGTGGTCACATCTCCCATGAGGCCGGCTGATTGTTGCAGAGCATGGAACCGAGTGATACCAATGCCAGTCACCACAAGGCACTTCTGTAAACAACTTTGTGTGAGTGAGTGTGTGTGTTTGTCCTCTAGTGAAGAAAGTAATAGTATGATTTCTTTGCATTATTATATGACAGAATAAAGTTACAAACATGTTCTGTGCACGTGGCCATTACATCTCGCTTCTCTTTAAGAAAGAAAACAAGCACGCACACAAACTTCAATCTTTAAACAGAAGGCCCAGTGGGTCAAAGTTAGCGGGACATGAAATTATCAGAATACAGTGGTACCTTGGTATTCAAATATCTCAGAAGTCGAACATTTCGGCTTTCAAACACCGAAAACCCAGAAGTAACTGCTTCGGTTTTCAAATACTTTTCGGAAGCCGAACATGCCACGCGGCTTCTGTATTGAGTTTTCCAGACATAAATGCTTCTGGAAATGCATGCTTAGGTTTTCAAATGTTTCGGAAATTGAATGGTCTTCTGAAATGGATTACGTTCGAGGTACCACTTTACTGTATAAAGTTAGGGATATCCGAGTAAGATTGACCTACGTAACTCTATTGAGGAAATAGATTTCAGCTGTGCTATTTTTCTAGAAAAAAGATGATGGAACTGTTGTGGGGGGGGGGAGCGATTAAAAAAATCAATTCTCCTGTCAGACTGGGAATATCCCCTCACTCACACAGTTTAGGATATTCTACCATTCTTCTGCAGAAGTTTTTTTTTTCTTTCAGCACACATATATGTCTTTCTTTCGGCTCACATATATGTCAAACAAAGCTTTAATAATAAAGAAAACTGTAACACAATAACATACTGTCTGAGAGAAACTAAAACAACATCCTGAGGCAAAAATGGAAGTTGGTTTCTCTAACTGAACTTAACGGAACACCCAAAGGGAAGGGCCAATTCCAGAACACAGCAGATGCTCCGCCCAGCAGATTACATTCTACTAATCAAATTAGACCCCAGTGCCTTTCTTACAGGAACTCACCCTGATTGCCTCTCATGTTCTCTTATAATGGAAACGACGCCCACCTGAGAGGTGCTGGAACTGAGTTCCTGTGAGTTCCAACTGAAAAAAGCCCTGGATTTCAGCAAACCAATTACTGCTGTATTTAGAATATCCATTTTTCAAAGTTTTATGATTATCAGTCAAATCTATATTTCTGCTTTCGTCTTTGCTTTCCTTGAAGGGTATTTTTGAGTTTCAATATAGCAGAAAAACAAGAACGACGATGAGGCACCCACTTCAGCATTATGCCGTAATTGTACATGTGTACATGGTGCTTTCTTTGAAGTTAAAGGATCTGCTTTCTTAATTAGATGTACAGGAAATACATGAAGACTAGAATACTCACCAGCTCTCTGGATTGGGACAGCTATGTATGTTGGGTGGGGTGTGTGCATGATTATTTCTCAAGTGGGGCTATATTTGCATAAAGGTTTTTCCCCATGGCATTTAAAATTACTATCTCACAATTTACCTTTCCACACATAGTACGTATAGGCTGGATATGCTGAAACATGGGGGGGGGGTGGTTGTTTCATTTAAATATTCTCACAGGGAATAATTTTTCAAGCTGTAAGAGAATGTTTTGTCATTATTACATTTAATTTTAATTTTTACTTCAGGAATAGTATTTTGTAGTAATATCTTCTCACCCCACCTCCTATTACCACTATTCTACTTTTCTGAGAAGAAAGGTGGGACAGAAACATGAATTTTAAAAATGTGAATAATGCAACATATAGTAACATCAAAATTCATAAAGACATGCTTAATACATAGTAAAGAAGCCACATGATTTGGACGGTATCTAAAATTTCAATACTGTATAACCAGACTTAAACAGAGAAGTTCCTGTTCTAAAAAACAACCTATTGATCCTAGACAAGTCTCAGTCACACCGCTACCGAAAGTGGCCACACTTTTTCCTTTCCAGAATTTAGTTATTCCAAAATTCACAGCTACATTCCCCTTCTATAATTACAAGGAGGGAAAGAATAAACCAATTATAAATCCCCAGAAACTATTTGGGGTGGGGCTTTTTAAATACATAATTTCCAATTAAAGTCTATCAATTCTGAATTTGTTAATATCTTCCCTCCCTGGCATAATGTGTCTTCAAAACAACAGCAACCCAGCAACAACATTGTAACATTTTTATCTTTTGGGGGGTTACTTTGACACTTGCTGCCCTCTGCAGCTACTTTTCCAAGATAAACTAAAAGCACAGGACACAATATGGCAGCATATTACCTTCTAGCAATCTTCCCCAATGGTCAAAATCTTTCTCTAATGTTTATTCAGAAGTCACCAAAGGTTCCCTGCAACTTCTAATTCTATGCCATCTTCTCCTATTGCTTCCTATTCCGCAGTATTACCGATAGATAGCTTCTTAGTTGCTCGTTAATTAGCCACTTGCCATTTCCCATGGAGGTGCTTTAATTACTGGTTTCCTCTCATTATTTGAAATCCCCAAACGTAGAAAAGCTGCTCTAGTTCACATTTGACTAGGTCCCCATCGCCTAATGGCCAAGACCAATAGCATCCAAAAGAGACTGAATAGGAATAGGCAAATCTGTCCATTTTTGTTTCTCACGGTTTCTCATTTTTCCATTCTTAAAATCCATTCTTAACCTTACTGCAGCAGCTTGTGGGTTTTTGCTTTTTTAAAGTCCTCATGAAAATTTTAGTACATGTTTGTGCAGATTTCTTCTAATACACACATTTTTTTGCCTAATATGAACATTTTTGCAATAAAATCCCCATATAATGCATTTTTGTATGCTGTCTTGACAAATATATACATTGTAATGCACACTTTACCTTAGGATATGCATTATTGTACACATTACTTGGCTGGAGAGCTACACTGCATAATTCGTAGAAGTGTGAATTTTCAGTTTGTGTGTTGCTTAGGAAACTGACTTTAAATGTGAATTGAATTTCTCCCCCATCCCTCCTTTTCCCCATTGGTGAAAGAAAATCCCCGAGAAGCAAGAAGGCTGTCCATTCACCCATGAGGCACCTGCTTTCTGAGCAGCAGAGAAGGAGATGATGGCAACTGTAGCAAGGAGACAAGTGGGCACATTTCCTGCAAGCAAGTGATGAGGCAAGGGGGAATGACTGAGATGGAGATTGACTGAGATGAAGAACCCATAGTTCTCCAGTTCACATCATTCCTAATGTAAATGCTCCTAAGCATCTGGTAGTTCTGGAGATGGCAGCTGATCGCAGTTTAGAATGCCCATCCCAGTTTACAAGCAGTTTACAGCTGCTGCCATGGGTGGATCTAGATACAGGAAAAGAAACACTAGAAATAAGTCAGAAATTAGATCATTATAACAAAGGAAATAAATCCTTATGGAAAACCACATTTAAAAATTTCCTGCTCTCTGGCGCCATCTGGTGTTGCATGTTTATAGTGTGTTCAAATTGCTGTTTCTTTACTAATGTAGCTGAGTGACGTCTTCCCTAACAACAGCTAATAATGGAGTGGAGTAAAGCCAAGGATTGCACAAAGGTCTTGCTTTTTTCATACAGAGAAAAAGAGAGTCACACGAGAAGGTACAAAATAGGAGGACCCATTGGGTTTGGCAGGTGGTAAGTAGCCTCAAGAGAGAAGAGCCCCACTTCTCCAGTGGGTAATTTATTTTCTCCAAATGCTAAACCATGAGAGTGGCTTTCATGCTGGTAGAAAACATCACCACCACCAGTTCAGCCAGGACTGATTCTCCTTAAGGTCAGATATATCTCATACCTACTTCCCTGTAGACAGCTGCAGCAGGGTTTTCTTTTCTTTTCATTGTAGTGACTGTGGTCTAAACCACGGAGCCTCTTGGGCATGCCAATCGGAAGGTCGGCAGTTTGAATCCTTGCAACGGAGTGAGCTCCCGTTGCTCTGTCTCAGCTCCTGCCAACCTAACACTTTGAAAGCACACCAGTGCAAGTAGACAAATAGGTACTGCTGTGGTGGGAAGGTAAACCATGTTTCTGCATGCTCTGGTTTCCATCACGATGTTCCATTGCGCCAGAAGCAGTTTAGTCATGCTGGCCACATGACCTGGAAAGCTGTCTGTGAACAAACGCCAGCTCTTTCAGCCTGAAAGTGAGATGAGCACTGCAACCCACAGCCGTCTTTGACTGGACTTAACCACCCAGTGGTCCTTTACCTTTTTACCTTTATTCTATCCTTGTTTGCGCTGCTCATATGAAACCTCGAGTTCCTTGTTACTTTCTATCACATTAAAAGTAGATAGGCTCCTCTTCAGAGCAACACCCTGACCTCACTTGGCTTTCCCAGTGTGAGATTAGCCATTAAAGATCCAGGGCCCAGGCCAATGTGGAAAATTTAAACTTAAAAGACTGGGGAGGGGTCATGGAATAAGGGGGGGGGGAGAGAGAGATAAGTTTACCCATCCTTAGCTGTAACAATAACAAGGAGATTAAAATGAACTGTTTTTCTTGTCATTTCATTTCCAGGAAAGGGACTGTGTAGTTGAGAAAGACTGAATTCAAATAGGATAAAAGGGCTGGGTAAACCACTCTTATAATGAACTTAGAAGTACTCGACCACCTGCCCACCCCCACTCAGCAAAAGCTCCCTGATGCTTTTGTCTTTCCCTACAGCCTGTTTGGCCCACAATACACATCCCTTCCACAGCCTGCCCTGCCAGGCTACTGCAGATGCACTCACAGAAGCAACTGTTAGCCCAACACATGTATATTTATTTATTTAGCACATAAACTTTCAATTGTTCAAAATGGAACATTTGGAGGGGGTGTTCTTTGTTACTCGGCAAATTTAAATAATAAAAAGCCTCTAGCACAAAGGGTAAAAAAAAAGAGAGAGAGAGAGAGGTGGAGATGGATTATTGCTCAAAGGCCTTTTAAAAACATGTTTTTTTAAAAAAAAAGGCTTGTTGCTTTATTTCTTTATTGTTAACAGCACAATTTCAAAGCCTTTTAAAGATCAGACTCCTCCTCTCAGTGCTGCCTGCCAAGATAGTACTTAGAGGACAGGAGGGCGTGGTTGCCGTTGAAAAGATTGTGTGGAAGCTATGGTGCTTAGAGAGATGGTCATATTGGAGGGGCTTTCCAAAAAGCAGAACCCTGCAAAGGAAAACATGAAAACAGTGTGTGTGTGTGTGTGTGTGTGTGTGTGTAGGGAAATGGATGCAGATTAAATGAAAAGATAAGCAAATCAAAACTAAGGAAAAGGCTAAGAGTGAAGCAACAAACTTCTGTTTTCAAACTTGATCAGTAATAGCACCTAATCACATTTAGAATTTATTTCCTTCTTTTAATTAAATATCTCAGGAAAAACCTGTTGACATTTGCAGAGAAACAGCTTTTTTGTTTTCTTTGAATAAGGGGACAGGGTCCCCCCCTTTTTTATTTCTGGCAACTGAATTTCAATTGTTTCTCAAATGAAACTACCCTCTTTTTGCAGTCAATATCATCCTGCTAACTACTGAAACTGACAGAGGTAATCTAACCCTAAATGTGTTGCTTCATTTATGGGGTGGAATGGCAGTTGATTGCCAAGTTCTATTCTCTTTAAAGGATCTGATTAGGAAAAACACATTTTCTCTTAATTTACAGAGTGTGGTTGAGCCCTTCAGGCAGGTGGACTAACACTTGCACCTGCAAGATTCTCTCTCATTACACACACACACATATTGCACACACAACAGTTTTGATTGTCTTGTGCAGATAACTGTTGCAATCATGAAGTGAGATCAAAATTTTGGGTAGCTGCAGCCAGTGCCATTTGAAATATTTTTAAAGTGCAAGAGGGGGAGCTATAAACTGCATGTGTGTCCAGTTCAAAGCCAGTACAAACGGGATTAAATGTTCACAATGACCTTGGTTGCTAGGCAGATGGGAAGCCTTTTATTATTATTTTTGCACAAATTGGACCTTTTTCAAAGCATGTGGCTGCATTACTAGTGATGAGATAATTGATCTTGTGCTCGTCACAGAGAACTTAAAAATCATATTTTAACCTCTTCTTATGCCTTGGATTCCAGTGCATGTTAAAAAACATCATTAAAGTTCATCTAAATGGCCTCACCTGGCAGCTAATTTTCATCAGCACATTGGGACACCACCATCTTCATGTTCCAGGAATGATGAGAGGGAGGAACATGAGAGCGACTTAACTGGCTTGTGGATATGTGTGAAAGATAAATTAGTATTGTGTGATCTTCACAGTCAAGATCAGAAGGACATAGCAGACCTCCTTTTGTAAATCTGAGGTTTACAAAGGGGTGGGGACAGCAATGGCTATACTCTAATTCCATGTTATGCTACAGCCCTACAGCAGCCATGTTGTGTTATGCCATGCCATTTTGTTAGTAGCACCCACAGCACTTTCTCTAAATTCAGAATGGTGGTCCAAAATAGTGTATCCTGTGCTGTGGAGGACAGAGGGGAATTAAACTTGCTATCCTCACTCCCAACATCAATGTTTTCAACGTAACATGAACATGCATCCCATCCACTGTTAATTTACAGTCATAAGTTTGTTTCTGCGTAATTGGGAACTAGAAATGAGCATGTGGAAATATCTTAAACACATGCAGTTGTTGTTGTATAGAATCAATGAACACCTACATTTGAATGTGAAGAAGCTGGGAGCAGAGATGGACTGGGCAATGCTGCTTCCCTTCTACATGTTCCAAGCTATCCTTCCTCAGCATGAGGTCCTCCAGATGTTTTCAACTACAACTCCCATTCACCTCAGCAGGCAAGAGTTATGGGAGTTGTAGTCCAAATCATTTGGAGGACCTCATGCTGGGGAAGTCAGTTCTACACAACATCTGAAAAGTGCTCTACTTTCCATATTCCTATCTGTTAAGCACATTTAAGGTGGTGGGAAATGAAAGAACCCATGGAAGCTAGCCAGTAGAATTAACAAAACATAGCATGCATACCTCCTTTGGTGATTGGAAATTCATATTGAGGTGTATGCATTTCCCAAGCAATCAAGAACCCTGTTTTTGAATGGTTCCCAGTCATTCAACAGTTGTAAAAATGCAGGATCGTTTGAAAGAAAAGACTGGACATTCTTAAATGGCAGGCTGGGCTCCTTGCTCTATTCTTCCCCATAATGTATTCAGATACCCAGACAGGGCTGATGTGGATGCTCAAAATATATAAAGGCTGCTTAGGGATAAAGAAGCAGCAAAAGGCAAGGCAAGTTCATGGAAACAATCTGCAGCATGTTTAGTGCATCAAGAGAAACTTGGTGGGGGTAGCTATGTTAATTTATTTGGGAAATGAAAAATATGAGGAGTTGGGGTGGGGGTTAAGCAGATTTTGGATGGTCGTCTGTCATGGGTGCTTTAGCTGAGATTCCTGCATTGCAGAGGGTTGGACTAGAATAGATGACCCTTGGAGTCTTGATCTACAATTGCTTCATAGCATTCCCTGGTTTGGATGGTATGATAGAAGACAATAACTATACTGAAACAGGTTCTTGGATAAAGTATATAGACTTCTCATACTTTCAGAACACCTAAAAGGAAGAATCTAGCAAAGCCACAAATTATCCTCTCCAATGATTAAACAGCTCCAGGTTGAATTACTGTCTCTTAACAGAGAGGAACAAAAATCCTGTATTTTAAGAGCATTTAGATTTTGGTATACAAACAAGTAGTGGCAGAAACCACTTTGTGCCACAAGAGGGACACAGAGGCTCAGGAATTGCTAACACAGACATAATTGGTTTTGTAACTAAGCCTTTCGCAACACAGATCTATTTCATAATTTAATTTTTTTTTTTAACTGATATTTAGGGGCACACTTCACTTGGCACTTAGTTGCAACAGTGATGCTTATTCTCAACCTGGAATCTGAAAGATAATTCACATTGGCAAGTGAGGATTCCCAAATTAAAATAAAATTACAATAGAAGGGCCATGACCCACTGACTTAACCTGTCATTGTGGAACAACATATTCCTTGTTCCCAGTGCTTTAATTCCCCTATTTTTTAAAAAAAAAAATCAACATTTGTTTGTATTATTATAATGGAAAAGGAATGACTAAAGCATTTTTTAGAAAGAGGATTAGAGCCAACTGCAATAGACTTTCTCAAGAAACTACAGGACAGATGTGTGTTGTGGCTAACATCTTTATGTGGCTTCACAAACCAGTGGTGGCAGTGTGCTGGATGCACAGCAAATGGGAGTGTGTACATAGCCAGCACAGATATCTTTAATCCTGGAAGCTTCCACCAAATTGTCTTGTGCATTCTGGGATTTACTTACTGATCGAGGCCAGTAAGTGACTTGCGTAAGTGTGGGGAGGGAATAACAAGGCCTCAAAGTTAAAAACAAAACAAAACAAATTCGACTTTTACTAAAAGGGTGTGCAAGGCAGCAAATGTGATATTATTCCGAATATTTTTTTAAAAGGAAAGCAAAATATTTTGGGGTCTGTTAAAGGGCAAGGCTCTCTCATATTGCATCCTTATATGGATTTCAGGATGCCTATATGGATTTCAGTTCAGCAGCAGTGGAGCCCAGGTTGTTTAGGACTCTAAGGTTTTCAAAGACCTCAACATATAAATAGTTTTTTGGTAGCAAATTGACTAGTACAGAACTCTCTAGCCTAGCGTATTGTGTGTCCAGCAGAGAAACCTACCAGCAGCCTCAGTGCTGCATTCTGCTTTAGCTGTAGCTTCTGAACCATCTTCTAGGACAGCCCCACAGCAGAGTGAATAGCAACAGCTTAAACAGGATTGTGTTGTTGCCCCAACTCTATTATTTTCATTGCCATGATCCTACACTTTGTCGAAGGGAAACTCCCCACCGGAGTAGAAATCATATATCAGACAGATGGAAAAATCTTCAATCTGAGCAGGCTGAAAGCAAAGAGTAAGGTTATTGTAACTTCTGTCATAGAGATTCAGTATGCTGATGACAACGTAGTGTGTGCACACACAGAGGATGACCTCCAAACCATCCTAAATATCTTTGCAGAAGTTTACGAAATGCTTGGCATATCACGCAACATCCAAAAAACCAAAGTGCTGTACCAACAAGTACAAAATAACCCTTCTGCAGCACCACAAATCCAATTCAATGGTGTAACGTTGGAAAATGACAATCACTTCTCCTACCTAGGCAGTTATCTTTCCACAAGGGCCAACACTGATGCCAAAATCCAGCATCGCCTGAGCTCCGTGAGTGTGGCTTTCTCCCGATTAAAGTGCAGTGTGTTTGAGGACCGGGACATTCGTAGGGAAACAAAAATGCTTGTTTACAAAGCTATTGTACTACCAACCTTACTGTATGCCTGTGAAACATGGACCACTTATAAATGCCATCTCCAACTCCTCAAAAGATTCCATCAACAGTGTCTCCGAAAAAAATTACACATCACTTGGGAAGACAGGCGAACTAATATCAGTGTACTGGAAGAAGCAAAGATACCATTGTTGAAGCAATGATTCTTCAACATCAACTTTGTTGGACTGGTCATGTTGTGCAGATGCCTGATTATCATCTTCCAAAGCAACTACTTTATTCTGAACTGTAAAATGGAAAGCGTAGTGCTGGTGGTCAACAAAAGTGGTTTAAAGTCTGTCTCAAGGCAAATCTTTAAAAATGTAGTATAAACACTAACAACTGGGAAACACTGGCCTGCGAGCGCTCCAGTTGGAGAACAGCCTTTACCAAAGGTGTCATGGGCTTTGAAGACACTCGAACTCAGGATGCAAGGGAGAAAGGTGCTAAGAGGAAGGAGCACTTGGCAAATCCACACCATGATCAACTCTCCCCTGGAAACCAATGTCCCACTGTGGAAGGACATGTGGATCCAGAATTGGCCTCCACAGTCACTTACGGACTCATTGTTAAAACCATGTTTATGGAAGACAATCTTACTCTGCTAAAAGTGATCACCAAAGAAGAAGATCTTCTGTAAAGTACGGCACATGGCTACCCAATTCTGTATGAACTGTCATTAACATGTAGTTTAATTCAGGATTTGTTTTTATGCCTCTGATGCGTGTTAGCTCTCGGGGGGGGGGGGAATAAAGAAAAAAGAAGAGAGGCAATTTAATCTTCAAAGCTGTTAATACAATCCATAAGACTCAGTGGGCTAATAAATATATTTGAAGGAAATGGCAAGCAGCATAGTAACCTAACATGGGTTCCATCTGCTATAGTAAAGTGTGGGGTGGCTTGGGACAATGATCGTGCATTCCCAACATTTCCAACAATGTCATTAGCGTCACTCACCAGAAAGCAAAGTCTGACTTGCAAAGTTTCAAGGAACAAGAAGAAGAACAGTAAAGTGACAACTATAAGCAGGAAGGAAGCAGAAAAATTCCTGTTGCAAATGTTTCTAAACACGGTGATTGAGGATGACTTCTCAATTTCCTGTAATCCAATTAATAAAAGAAATATATATTGGAAAGCTTTCACAGAAATAGATTCGTAAGACGACGGAAATGTTCCAATTCTTGAGCTGTTATAAAACGACTTGGTTCTTAAAGCACCGTTGCTGTGCTTATGAAAGCAGTTAAGACAGTTGACACTGAGTAACATTCAGCCTCAGGGACACATAATGTCAATGAACTCTTGTTTTAGAAAGTATGAATATTATCCCACTTATTCATTGCCCCCACCAACCACTAACAAATAAAATACAATCTGCAATGGAAAAATATGTATCGTTAAAACTACGGTACTTTTAAAAACAGTGAATCAGCAGCAGCATAAATTAACCACTTCCACTAGCTAGCCCAGTCAATTCCTGCTTCAAGCAGGAAGGACATCACAGCCCTTCTGAAGGCTGACAGCATGTAAGGTCCGACAAACCACTTGTGTGAACATAAGTCACAAGAGAAAACAATCAGCTCTGTTTTCCATTCATAATTTTAAAGAAGGGATGGGAAAACTCTGGCCAAATGAGGAACCAAATGATGGCCCACCTCAGCCTCTATCTACCCGACTGGACTCTCCCCAGGCTGCACCCCTCCCCAGCTACATCCTTCCCCTCGGGTCACCTCACCAGGCCCACTCTTTTGAGTGGCTTTGTCTTGTTGGAAAGTTTCCTGCTTGCTTGGATGCAGCATTGTGTGAGTCTGTAGGAACCAGCCTACTGAGCAAAGGTAAAATTCACATTTATTGTTCTGTCCACTCTTGCCTCTGGCGAGTTGCTCCCACAAGGGAATATTTTCTTTGGGCTGAAAAAGATACCCCTGTTCCTACTTTAAAGAGAGGAATTCTCTGCATTCCCCCCCTGCATAGGGCCTCATTTAGCATGTTAGATCTGTGAAGCCTTGAAATAATAAAAGCTTTCATATTGTGAATATGAGTCCAATTCTTTATAAAAATAATAGTAATAAAGAAATAATGCAAACTTGAAGCCATCAATGTTTGGCACGTTGCTTAAGAAGCCTATTCCTTAATAAAATTGCCTCAGGGTTTAAAATGTTTCTTAGCAATGGATAAATTATCGTTTCAAGAAGTATACTTGAATATATTTTCAGAAGCTTCCCCACATCAAAGTTTGGAACATTATTAAACTGCAGCCCATATAGACAAATACAAGTAGAAAGTTGGAGCCAGGCTGTATTTTGAGAGTTCTCTCCCATTGTTCTTAATGGAAGCCATGTTATGTAAAGGAATCCCATTACAAAACAGTGGAGCCCCAAAATTTAATTAACAACATTGTAACATCTGCAGGAAATGATCAAGTGTATGTGTTTGGGGGGGGGGGAGAGAACAGTTTGATCCTAAACATGCTTCCTCTGAAGCAATCCCATTGTGCTTACTAGTGTTCTGACATCCTCTTTTCCAATAGTGTTCCAAATAGAGCTGGTTCCTCCCTACCCCAACACATAAATGCACTCTGTTACAGTGATCAGACGCAAAAAGAGGCAAAGGCAGTGCTTTTTAGTTTTCAGCTAGAGTGCACTGCATCACAGTTCTAGCACCTCTCAGGTGGGCACAATTGCAGGCCAGGGCTCCCCCCTTCTTTCCTATACATACTTCTGAGAAGCCCAAAATGAACATTTCAAGTCAAAACAAAAGCAGGCCAGCATGTGCATGTCTACACTTTTTTTATTATTTTAATCTATGACTCCACCTAGCTCCTGGCTTCTCCTAGCCATAATTTGTATAATCCTCTCTTATTGTCATCCAGGTTTGCGGCCATCACTGCTATTCGTGGAAGTGAGTTCTGTAGTTTATGTGCTGTGTGAATATGTACTTTCTTTTTCTGTCCAACTTCATTGGATGTTCACATATTCTGATGCTGATGAGATTCACAAATAGTGAATCTCCAGGCTCTCTGTCCAGACCTGGGGTGGGGAAGGTTGGGATCTAGAGTGTGTGTTCCCGGCATTGGGCAATTGGGACAGATTAGTGATTGTGCTGGTTTACCCCCTGCCTGGATCTAGAGTGTGTGTTCCCGGCATTGGGCAATTGGGACAGATTAGTGATTGTGCTGGTTTACCCCCTGCCTGACCAATCTAGGCACCTTGCCCACACCCTCAAGCCTTACCAACTCAAATTTACCAACACAACAGGGCTAGACTGCTCTGGACATCCCATGAGATTCATCTGCTATAACAGCACAGTCTATCTCTTGGTTGATGCAAGTGATTTTATCCTCAAAATGCTTTGCAAACAAGTCACAGCGAGCTACCATTTGTTCCTACCACGTCCTTTGGGCCAGCCTGTGAAAGGCCCTGTATAATCCAGAAAAGCTCTGCCTAGTGACATAATGAGGATGCAATGGAGGCAGCAAAGAATGCCTTCTTTGCTGCCTTCACTGTCACTAGGTAGGCTTGATAATGAGCCCTTACCAGTGTTTGGTTGCAGCCATTCGACTCTTTCCTCCACTCGCATTCAAGCCGTCTCCCAGCTTGTTTCCTCACCCTAAGCTCTGGAGTATTCCTTTTGTTAAAAAAATAATAATAATTTTTATTAACTGGCCAATCACATCAAATTAAATCACATCGCATAAATTCCAAATTACAAAGCCAAATTTTTAAATTTTGTTGGGGGAACCCATACTTCAAGATCCAAAGGGGGATTCAGATCATCTTCTTCTTACTGTGTTAATGTCCAAATCAGTCCCAATCAGTCCAGACAAAGTTCATAATTGTATCCAGTCTTATCTTGGTGTTTCCACATCATATCTTGTTCATATAATTTCTCTTTTTCCTTTTCGATCTCTTCTGTTAGTCTCCTTAAGCCGATAAGCAAGTATAATAATCCTGTGTGGATTTCCCGTTCCTCCACTAAGTCCAGATGGTTTCCATATATCTCCTTCGTAGATAACATCACTCTTTCCATCATAAATTTGGCATTGTCGCTCTTAAGTCCCACCGAGGAGTTGATCCACGATATGTAAACAACTCTATTTCTCTCTTTCTCCTCCCAGACCCAAGAGCTCTAACAATGCCTCCCAAAATGGCGATGGCATTTTTAACTGCGTCATTCCAAAACACTTAGCTTTCCAGCTTCATCTTGAAACATTGCTTTGGATTGAAAGTTTATCTCCACACAGCCTTAAATCCACACCTTAAGTCCTTAATTTCTGACTCATTAGGGGAGGGAATTCTTGTTAAATCACATGAAAAAAGGGAAGGCAGGTTTTCCCCCTCCCCCCTCAGTCATTTGTCGTACCGTATCTTGATGTATCTTCTCATATTTTATTCTTGTCTTGTTATCAGAGATCTCTTCTGTCAGCAGTCTTTACTCCCCTTTTTCCTTGAAGCATGTGCAATTAATCTCGTCCAAATTGTTTCTTTTGAAGATCCTTGCAACTAGCAGCGCGACTCAGGGAAGGCGTCAAGGAGTGCCGAAAATCCCACAGGAGGGCTTTGTGCCTAGTGCTCCCACCCCCACAAATTCAGGGGTGGTATAGGGCACAGCAGGCAAGGGCCATCCCCCCCCACAATCCTGGGGGGGTTAAGGAGGCTAATTACCCCCATCATAGCCTCCAAATTACCTCGTGTGGGTCGGAGAGATGTTATTGTCAGCCATCTTCCAATGCGCCACCTAGTGGCCCCCCAGCTCTGGAGTATTCCAGGGAGTCAAACAGGCTCCACGAAGTGGGGGAGGATGCTCAGGGGCCATCGTGTCAATAGCCTGAGCCATTCAGGTGTTCCAGAGACAGGGATGCCAGTCATATCAGCCAGAAACCTCTGCCCCCATCCATTTGGAATTCCACTGGATCCATCAGACCTTCCTAATATGTTCCCCACCTCTGCAGAAGGGAAATGGTGGTGACAGCCTCTCAAGGCAGTGATCTGATCATGACAAGGGACTGATGTCATTGTCCCCCACTTTCAAATCACCCTCTTCCTGCCTAGTCAAGAAAACAAGGTCCAAAGTGTGGACCGCCATGTGCCAGTAAGATGTTAGGACAGCTGTTAGGATGGTTGTAATAGCAGGCATGAAGTCCTGAGCCACCACAGAGCCAGCTGTCTCGGCATGGATATTGAAGTCTCCCAGTACCTCAATACCACCTCTGAGACCGGCTCTGTCAGCTCAGGGAGGGAGACTGCTGGGCAGCAAGGCAGGTGATAAACCAGCACAATCACTAATCTGTCCCAATTGTCCAATGCCAGGAACACACACTCTAGATTCCCCCCCCCCCGGGTCTGGACAGAGAGTCTGGAGATAGAGAATCTCTATAGGTAAAGGTAAAGGGACCCCTGACCATTAGGTCTAGTCATGACCGACTCTTGTGGCGCTCATCTCACTTTATTGACTGAGGGAGCCAGTGTACAGCTTCCAGGTCATGTGGCCAGCATGAGTAAGCTGCTTTTGGCGAACCAGAGCACCACACGGAACCACCGTTTACCTTCCCGCCGGAGCGGTACCTATTTATCTACTTGCACTTTGATGTGCTTTTGAACTGCTAGGTTGGCAGGAGCAGGGACCGAGCAATGGGAGCTCACCCCATCGCGGGGATTCGAACCACAACCTTCTGATTGGCAAGTCCTAGGCTCTGCGGTTTAACTCACAGCACCACCTGCATCCCTAGGGAATCTCTATAAACCACAGCAAATCCCCCTCTCTGACCCTCGAGTCTGGTCTGATGCTGCACTGAGTGGGCACAGCTGGGTGAGACTAACTCCACCCTGTTCACCCACCCAGGTTTTAGTGATACATGTCAGATCAGCCTCCTTATCCATAATCCGATCATGGGTAAGGGAGATTTTGTTCTGGGCTGACCTGCCATTCAGCAGCAGCGGTCGCATACCTGAGGGCTGGTTGATATGATAACCACAATTCCCCAAGTTGGAGGAGGGGTTGGCACGCAGCACAGTCACTAACTGGCTGGGCTGTGTGCCCCTTACCCAGCCTGCCCCTCCTCCCACACCATACCTCCCCCTACCCAGAACCACTGTAATTGGGCCTTCCCCTGCTCTCCCCTGCTCCTTTCCTCCCAGGCACATCCCACAAAATGCCCTTGCAACTCAGTTAAAAACAGTTAAAACACTAAAAAAGCCAACAAATTAAAAGAATATAAAAAGGAATTTAAAAGGAATTTAAAAGAAGTCCTCTCAGCAGTCCTCTTATAAAACCTGTCAGGCCCCACCCTGGGCCAGGTGGAGAGAGGCAGCAGCAGGGCCCTCAGGCTCTCAGCAAGGTGGTCACTGCTGGGTAGCAGCAGCAGCAGTCATCCCAAAAAAGCCTGTCATGCTTGAAAGGGGGAACTGCTATTCTTTCTGCTCCTTAAGAACATGAAGCTCTTCAGCTGAGTGCATAATGGATTGGGGCTAGTGCTTCATACCTCTTGTCTGCAATTTCACCCTTTCTCATTTATCACTCAAAAGACATTTACATTTCCAAATGTTGCCTTTATCCTGGGATACCAAAATTGAAGTCTTAGCTTCCCTTCTTTCATTTAATCCCCAGTCAGGAGCTGTATCTATTGCTATTACCAACATACCAGCAGGAAGAGATTCAATTCAAATCTCTTATTGCTCTCAATTACAAGCTTTATTCTGAATGAAGGGTTTGTTTGCTGCAACAGGGCAATTGAACCCTGTGATCTTTGAAAATATCTGCCATGACTTTTACAGAAAACAGCTTAGCTAGCATGCATTTTTAGACTATCAGCCTCAAATAGTTATTAATTTTGAACAATCTGTGCCATTTTCTGTCATATATTGCTTCTTGCACACATAAAGCCAGCGTTTTAAAAAGATAATAGAAATACTTTTTGTTTTTGGATGGATGGACGGATGAAAAAATCAGGCACATAACATAAGAAATGTGGAAATAGAAAGGCTAAGTCGTACAATGTTTTCACCTTTTGCAAAATAACTTTCCTTTAACACACAGTTTACAGTCCATGCTGCATAATAAAAGATGATCAAATGTTTTGAACAAAAGTTTTCCAAAAACAAATGCAACATTCTTTGCAGAGGGGGAGATGATCCACAATAAAGAAACATTAGAAAGCAATATTAAAATACTACTACAATGTCTGTCTATATTGACTTTTACACAGAAGTACTTTGACATGAAAAGAAGTAGTGTTTCTATCCTCCAAGAGAAAGATTATAGCTAATTTGCATATGCTAACTCAGCCCTGTAGCCAGCCTTCCTTTTTAGGTGTGCCAGCCACTTTTCTAGGTGGGGAGACACCAACTATTCCCCTGCCCACAACTCCCTGGTGAAGGGTATTTGTGGGCCAGGCCAGGGAGATGGAAAGGCAGTGACTTTCCCCTTCACCTCTCAGTGCAGAGAATGCACTTACTTACATGGTGGGCCATGTATATGTCAAGTTAACAGAAACTTTGTTTTCTCAAAAATTCAGTTTTAATCTTGTATCACAACACCAAAAACAAACAAAAACAGATTTAGAAACCAGGTAAGATCACATTAAAATGTATCCATCAGTAAGCACTTAGGCAAAGTGATGCTAATAACTATTTGCAAAACTTTCTTGTTGAAGTAAATGAGATTGAGTCCTTAACTTTGTAAAATATTCAATGCATAATAGACCCCCTTTTGTAAACTTATAAAAATGCTTGAGAAACATGTGCCTGAATGGTTATCACCTGTTTGGTGGAAGAAGATGCACCCACTCCTGTCCAGGTAAATAACACTGCCAGGCCATAAAGTTGTACTAAATCAAACTTTCACCAGAACCAGTAATGTGGTTCTCATTGTTTTCTAATGACTTTTTAAAAAATGTTATTGAACTTTATATTGCTTACATAATCAATAAATTTGGTTTTATTGGACCGTCTATTTCAGTACCCAAGTGTATGTCAGATGATCTCTTTTCCAAGAAACATTGATTAGGTTTTTTGATGCCATGACAGCATTTGAACACTTAGTTGATGACTGGCTGCAGTTCAAGTAATGAACTACAGAAATCATGGGTGGTTCTTCTGCTTTGAGGGCAGATTACTTAACTTGTGGGGAAAAACCAATTTTTTCCAAGTGTAATATTGCAGATTTAATAAAGAAGGGTGAAAAACGTGGCCAAGGCCATGTTACTCATAGGCACTAGGGGTGTGGGGCACCCAGGCGCTGGGCTCTCAGGGGTGCCAGGCTGAGAGTCCGGGGTCCGAGAGTTGAGTCCGGGGAAGAGCCCGCCCGTTGGTCAGAGTGCTGTGGTGGGCTCTTCTGCCATGAGTTTGGGGGCGACCGAGTCAGCAAGATGCTGAGGCGGCCGGCCGGATCCACCCTCCTGTGTGCCTGGGACTGGGCAACCTGAGGGAGGGCACTGAGCAGATTTTTGCACCCCGGCGCCACATATGCTTAAGACAACCCAGAAAATAGCCTATCCTGAAAAGTATGCACAGATGCAACAAAGCATATCTATTTGTTACCCAAGCGCACAATGAGAAGACACCAGGCAGGCTTTGTATCAAATCAGGCCACTGGCCCACCTTATTCTACCCCAGGTTTGGCCAACACTCCGTTCTTCAGATGCTGCTGGC
This sequence comes from Podarcis melisellensis, assembly GCF_964234715.1. Lineage (NCBI taxonomy): Eukaryota > Metazoa > Chordata > Lepidosauria > Squamata > Lacertidae > Podarcis > Podarcis melisellensis. The sequence goes on along the minus strand of NC_138539.1, from coordinate 38,925,342 downwards.
CTCCAACTTAGTCCTGTCAGTATGTCCAATGGTCAGGGATGGTGGGATCATCATCTAGAAAGCACCACACTGACTACCCTGGTCTACACTTACTAGCTCTCCAATATTTTATGCAGGAGTCATTCCCAACTTTACCTAGAAATACCAGGAAGCAAACATATAATCAGTGTAGCAATTAGAAAGCTTCTTTTTTAAAAACACAAAACGTCAACAACTTTCATGTTGAGCCTCAAACACCTGTGGGCTAAGAATTCTGATTTGAATCTCAATTCAAATTTTGTGGAAACCTGACCATCCCAAACTCTCTATGAGCTGATTGCTAAAGGACTTGCCAAAGGTTGCAGCACCAGCAGTTTGCTAAATCAGATTTTTAATGGCAAGAGGATGTCTAACACAGGGTCACATTTATATGTAAAGCCTAATGGCCTGAATTAGCCTATGGCAAAACTTGTTGAATGGCTATTGCAATGTTTTCAACAACATTTTTCTGCATTATGACATCCAAATAGGTGGTTTTGCCTTGATTATTATGGAGTGCACCATGCCAGAATTAATGGGTTTATTTAAAGTTATAATATCAGTAACAACTCTACATTAAAAACTAATTATTTTTCTAGGCAAACTGCATTTGCCTTGATATGATTAATTGGATGCTTACTTTCAAAATAAGTTCAAAAGTTTAGTTTCATAACATTTATCAGCAACTTGCAGGCTGCCTCAACAAGAAACAGCAACAACCATTAGACATGCTCCACAAACTTAACAAAGGTCATTATTTTGTAAGGGTAAGGATTTTAGGGGGAGATCAATCAGTGATTATCCCAACAAATAATTTCACACAGGCATTAAATGTCTTCAGAATAAGACAAAATCCTTGGGTATATAAAATTTTGTTTGTTCTGCTTTTGCTTCAAAACAGTTACAGCCTGAATATTTTGTTGTAGCTCTGTAACATTCTATGAGGGAAATAGGGGCAAGGATTCTTTGGGGAATCCATGACTATTTAAAGTGGTATGATGCTTTTTTAAATCCATAGTGTAGAGGGGGCCTACATCCTCATTGCAGTGGGGCCCCTTTTGGGCTTGGGTCATCAGCAAAAGCCCTATCATGTTGACCCTACCATGTCCTCCACATATCCCACAATTGTAGAGTTGGAAGGAACCACAAGAATTAAAACTCTTTAATGTATTTATTGTTTCAAAAATCCGTTCTCAAGCAGATGTCTTTTGGCCATGAGAATGAAAATGGCATAAGAGAATCACTACCTTATGAAAATTTTGGAGAGAGAAAAGGTACAGAATTCAATACTTTGGCTTGAAAACTAGAAACAGGATGAAAAATGGAATATCTGCCCAATGCTTATTCATGTATTCAGAATCAGATTAATTTAAAGGACGGTGATGGGAAGTACACTAGAAGATTTGGAGCAAGATTTGAAGGTGACCTTCAATATTCAACCTGAATTTGACTTTTTGTTTTGTTTTTTAAACTGGTAGCAAAGCTTAGAAGCCTACATTTATTTGAGAGGAAGCAATAAAGTATAGTTCACGTATAAATTCAGTAAAAGACCATGGTGTAAAAATGCTCATCAAAAACTCTGACTGTGGCTATAATGTATGTCCTTCTATTCATATGCATTAATCTGTTGAGACTATGATTGGTTCACACACATGAACCCATAATGAGATGAAGAAGAAGTAGACAGAGACACAGTTGCATGGAGAATTGTTAGAATGAATCAGGAAAAATCACAAGAGCAGGCAAAGTGCTTGTGTGATGGCAGAAGCTGAGGAAATACAGCCATTTTTGTAGGAATGACTGCAGCTGTTTCTAGGTATGCCTTGCACTGTCCACATCAGAGTTTATCTATGCAGTTGAGCCTTCATGTAGAAGATCACTGGGGGAAATGTGTGGCTACTTGGCTGAGCAAACCACCCCATGATGTGTCCCTTGACTTGTTACTAGTTTGCCTGAAAGGGCTAATCCTAAATGCTTTTAAACACAAGATGACTAATCAGATTTGAATAGCCAGGGATGATGAAGCATCGTATATTTTGTATATAATTTGCTAAGCAAATATTTATGCAAAAACAAATTATCCGTTTGATCGAGTTGCCCATACTGTGTGTGCCTGGAACAGCAATATATACTAACAGCTTCATGACACTTGGAGAGTTGTACTCACGTAATGTGGACTGGAGTACTAAAACTTGCTTTCAATTTCTGAAAACAAAAATTGGATGAAAGCCTCCTTTCTAATTCCAAGCAGAGGAACCAATTATATAACTACTAGCAAAAGTGCAATAATTAGCCCTTAATGAATTACAGAGCTCCTACTAGTTTGTGAGTTTATTCTACATTTGTATCCCACAGTTCCTCCAAGTTGCTCAAGGTGTGGTACATGGTTCTTCTCCCCATTCTGTCCTCACAACAACCCTATGAGGTAGGTTAGGCTGAAAGAAGCTGACTAACCCAGAGTCAACCAATGAGCTTCATGGCTGAGTTAGGATTTAACCCCTCGTCTCCTAGGTCAACACTAATCACTACACCATGCTGGTGCAGTAATTAACCATCTCCAGAAATCCCTCTCATGCATTTTTGAATGCATGGAGGAGAATTTCTAGAGAACCAGTATCACAGTAGGGATGGGGAACGAGGGGACCTCCACGTTGAAAGCCCTGCAATATTAACTGGCTCAGGCCTTGGGCTGGCAGGTGCTGTCACATGGGCTGTGAAAGAAGGAGATTATAGACTTCTGAACAAGAGGTGGAAAACGGCATGTTTCTTAGAGACTACGCATACTGACCAGATAATGCATATATGGCCTAGTGAATGTTGAAAATGCAATCAAGATATGCACATACCCTAAGGTTTTTGGGGAATTGTGCATGCTACCAAATAATGTACAAAATTCAGTCAATACATGCTCCTTTCACAAGTCCTCTTGGAGAAATATGCACAGCTCCCTCTTGGGGGGGGGGGAGGCTTATGTGCACATTCTCCATGAGACTTGGTGAATGTGCACAATGGCCAGTTATTAAAAATATTAACTGTTCAACTGATGTTCCCCTTAACATACATATTTCAGGTCCTTTAATACAACCCATGTAATAAAAGAATGCTGTATTTGCTTATCAGACCACTGGTAATGCGGAAACAGCTAGGCAGCAAAGGTAAGTTTCCTTTCATTGTGCAACTTTAAATGTTTTAGCACTACAAACATTATTTATTTCATAAAATTGAAATACCACTTGATTGTAGAAAGTCTCAAAGAGGTTTAAATTATCCAAGATGGCCATAGCATCTCGCACGCATTCCTACCCTGCCCTGTTGACCCCTTTCCACCCACCTGCCCTGTGCCATGATTTGAGTCCTTGTTGTCCTTGCTGGTGGTGAGACAGCAGTAAAGGTAGAAGTAAAGGTAGGAGAAGCAGAGGCTGCCTCGTATTAGAGCTGCTGCCTTGTGTGCAGAAGGTCCCAGATTCCACCTCCATATGGGTCAGAGAAAGCCCCTTCCCTAGAACCCCAGAGACATGCTGCCAATCAGTTTAGACCAGGGTTTCCCAAACAGTTTCCAGCTGTTTTTGGACTTCAACTCCCATCATCCCTAGCTAGCAGGATCAGTGGTCAGGGATGATGGGAATTATAGTCCAATAAAAACTGGAGACCCAAGTTTGGGATCCCCTGGTTTAGGCAATAACAAGACCTGGCTGGACCAATGAGTCTGACTCCCACAATGGAGGCTGCTTCCCACATGGAGCATGTTAAGGCATAGCTTGCCACCTGAAAAGGCACCAAGATGCTGCCTCTTACCCTGTTACAAATACTCCAACACTTGTCCTATGCTCCAGTCATGAATGAAAGCATCATATACAGCAGGCCGGGGGGCAGACTTTTAAAAAAGCTGCCTAGTAATTGTGCATCAATTCAAGCAGAAACCTGAATGAAATATTATACTTCTACTAAAACATCAATACCCCGAGGGTCCTGTTAAAATGCAAAATAATTCACACTGCATTAATTTGAAACCTCTCAACAGACGACAATGTCTGTTTCTTTCCTAAATAGAAAAAGGAAGTGCCTTACTTGTTAGATGTTTGAAAAGCGGCTCCCATGCTATGGTGTTATACTGAGGGAAGTGTGCTGACAAACATCTAAAGAACTGTACTGCTACCAACTAGACCAGGGGATTTTTTTTTAATAAAAAAAAATTTCCACAAACTTTGAAACCGCATGACAAAGTACAGGCAGCAGTTTCTCCTTTTCCCCCTTTGTTTGTTCATATTCAAAACTCTTTTGACTCTACGGCACACAGATTTATTTGCTGTTTGCAAGTTACTTTGCATCTACTTCTTCTTTGTGCAAGATGTACTTCATGGGACATAATAAATGCACTCTGCTATTCGTGAAACTATTTTACTTAATGCAAAGGTTAGCATACTGTGGAACTACAACTGGGCACCCTCTATCCTCATTCATTTCTCCATATTTCTTACTGTGTTTTAATTGTTGAAAGCTGCCCAGAGTGGCTGGAGTAACCCAGTCAGATGGGCAGCATATTATTATTATTATTAGTAGTAGTAGTAGTAGTAGTAGTAGTAGTAGTTTTTCAGGGGTCAGCAAACTTTTTCAGCAGGGGGCCAGTCCAATGTCCCTCCGACCTTGTGGGGGGCCAGACTATAACCCAGAGATGCATTTTAAATAAAAGGACACATTCTACTCATGTAAAAACATGCTGATTCCCGGACCATCCGCAGGCCGGATTTAGAAGGTGATTGGGCTAAAAAAAAGAAGAAGAAGGTGATTGGGATCTGGCCCATGGGCCTTAGTTTGCCTACCCATGTTGTTGTTGTTCATGGAAGCCCTGGGACTGCCAATATGTTATGGAGACTCCTGCATTTCTACATTTCTTAAAGCAGAAGATTTGAGAGCTTCAAATATGCATCAGCTAGGAGGTTGGTCTTTGGGGAGGTTGATGGGGAGAATCTATAACTTATTTTATATCTGGAATAGGTAACATTTGTAATACCTCATTTGATCTCGTATGTTTCTTTCAGTGTATGGTTAGCCTAGCAGAAGATTAGATGACTAAAATCTAAATACAAAATATAAAAACCAGCAATAGTGTCCGCAAGTGTAAGGTCTTCTGTTCATGGATGGGACCCACTTTCCCCTGTATCACTTCTCATGTTACTCTCCAGACAGCCCCTCAACATCCCAGAATATTATTTCAGAGGACAGAAGAGGTACAAGTGAGTGAAAGTTGTCTTCCACTATGTCTGGTCAAGTCATTCTGGAAGTGGAACTGTGCTCAGAGGATGCTCCGCCTTGGATTCAAGCCAATGTATTTAGGGTACAGATAAGGTTTTGCCAATTTCTCATTTTCCTGCTCTTAAATTTGCTTGCACTAATGTATTCATTTTTATCCACACTTTCCCTAATATATTCATTCTTGTAAATGTCCTTTGGTTGGAGAACCACACAGAAAAATTCAAAGAAGTACAAATTTCAAATAATGACTATTTTGGTTCTCAGATTGTTTCAGGAAGTGAAAATTTGATAAATTAAGCATTAAATGCAGATGGGATCAATTCCCACCCCCTACTCTAGGGGTGCATCCCATAGCAGTTTTGTATCTCTAGGAAAGCCATTTCAAATAGTCTCATAACAGGGAACTATCAGAAGTAGTGATAGTTTAGGTACATTCCAATAAAATTCAAATAAAACAATTCAGAACTGAATATGTGATCAGTTTGCTGCAGCTGAATTTCATAGTTTCAGGCAATTCAAATCCCAACCAGGCAGGACCAGGACATGGCAGATCCGCTGCCACATCTGCATCCCTAGCTTTCTGCAGGCTATCGGCATGATCACATGATCCACCCACATGATCCCATCAGTCCAATCCACCACCACCACAACAGTGTGGCAGAGTGTGCAGCCTGATGTCTCTCACACAAAAATTCTGTATAGCTAAAGGAAATGTGTTTTCCAAAAGTAGACTAAGAGGACCATCCACAGCCCAATTCTTGGCAGGAAGTTCCAATGGTTTGCTACCAAGTAAAAATGATTGTGTGTGCAGCATTAATGCCTTAATGAGTCCCAATAAATTCCTAGCCATAGGGCAGCAAGTTTTAAAGTGCTTGTCCCTGATATATTGTGTATTGAGGACTAAATAATGCTTATTATTTTAATGTTAGGTTTACTATTTTAAACCAGAGGTGGAAATAGAATCAGAGCAGGAGACACAGGATGTGCTAAGTAGCCAAATTGCCTCCCTGTCATACAGAGTATTTGCACAGCTTATAATGAACTCCCTATTTTTTTTGCTCCAGCAAAAGATAATTTTAGCTTTATGATTACAAGTCACAGCATAGACCCGTTTATGACTAAAGCATTACTAGCTTCTTTTCAGAGGAAACATCTTGAGGGTGGGGGATAATGTCTGAGTAAGATGGGAAAGAACAATTGTCTGTGAAATACTAAATGTGGTAAAGTTATTGGTCAACATGGACAGATACAGCCATACCTCTAATGGGCAGCTTTTCATGTTTCAAAGTTCCGCATTAGCAACAGTCAGCTGGAGAATTATAGTGTGGCATCAAAGAGAACAGGGCCAGGAAGTATTGATGTATGCTAGTGCAGACCCTCCAAGTGTCCCTATTTTCCAGGGACATCTGATTTAGAGAAGCCATCCTGGTTTCTGATTTGATCCCAGAATGTTCCGCTTTTCCTTAGGATGTCCCTATTTCATTGGAGAAGTGTTGGACGGCATGGAGTTATCCAACCTCTGAACTGTCTGAAGGCAATCCTGTTTTGGGAAGGGTTTTTTAATGTTTATTTTTTCTTATATATATTGGAAGCTGCCCAGAGTGGCTGAGACAACTCAGTAAGATGGGTGGGGTATAAATGGTAAAATTATCATTATGGAATGGAACGTCCCTATTTTCACTGGAGAAATGTTGGAAGGTATGCTAGTGCAATCCTAATTGTGGCTACTCCATAGTTAAGTCCTATTCAATTGAATAGGCTTTATTCCCAAATTAGTGGATGTAGGATTGCAGCTGTAAGCAGAAAGAGTCTCAAAGTAAAGGGAAACAAGAAAAGCTAAGCAGAGCAAGGTTAAAACACTGAGCCAAGAAGAACATGTCACTTATCTGAATTCTCCAAGTTACCAATCTGAGCCTAAGAATAAACTCTACAGCTGCCCCAGGAACAAAGTGGAATTGCCTGATAGTTCTATTATGAGCTGTTCTACATCTGCTGTACATCTGTGTGCCTTCTTGTATGCACAAGTGTGACTGTCAGCTTTCCCTATGCAGCTGAAGGAAAAGGAAGTTAAATACACAGAAAGTGACTCACTGCTGAGAGTACAAGAGCCAGATCTGTTAACCCTTTCTGTTCAGGCTGCTGAAGTTTCAATGCAAAACAGATTAATTTCACAATATAGGCTGCACGGTGTCACCTGGCCAAATTCTACCTACACAGGTCACCCAGTTCATTGTAAAGGAGGAACAAAATTTGTTTGAATTGGATTAGTTTGAATACTTGAGACACAACAATGACCAGCTTCATCATTGGGGGCTCTCCAATAGAGTGAACGGGGAACTACCCCAACAGCCTTAGTCTGCCCTCAGGATCCCACCACCCATCTGCCTTCCTGATTACAACCAGTCTGGGGTGGGAGGTGGGACAGCCTATTCGTTTCCTCCTCCTCAGTTTCAGCATTGCCTTTGTAGACCTCATCAGGGAAGAGGATGTGGGAAAACACTAGAATTAGTTGGCTCTTCCTGTCATTGGCATTTAACTGTTTTTGACATACAGATTTTTTTATTTACCGTATTTTTCACTCTATAAGACGCACCAAACCACAAGACGCACCTAGTTTTTGGAGGAGGAAAACAAGAAAAAAAATATTCTGAATCTCAGAAGCCAGAACAGCAAGAGGGATCACCGCGCAGTGAAAGCAGCAATCCCTCTTGCTGTTCTGGCTTCTGGGATAGCTGCACAGCCTGCATTCGCTCCATAAGACGCGCACACATTTCCCCTTACTTTTTAGGAGGGAAAAAGTGAGCCTTATAGAGCAAAAAATACGGTATTTATGGAACTGTTTTTGTGCTGACACTTTTCATGTTTAAATGCTATAACTGCTTTATAATTGTATACCGTACCATGGGACCTTATGGTAAAGTACGGGTAAGAAATCAAATCAAACAATTTCATAAGATTCATACACCACTTGATTATAAATATCCTCCCATCCCCAAGTGGTTTACAAAAGATAAAACAAGGAAATCAAGAAAAATTGACAACCCAACAAGGTGAAATACTAAAACAAATTAGATTTATGAAGCCAGAAACTAACAAAGAGGACAAGTGCTCCTCCCTTGCCAGCCTCTTCTCTCTGTTACTATTTCAGAGTCCCTGACTATATCTGAATCAGGGAGCTGTAGCTGAATGTCAGGTAACAAACCAGGGAATCAATTCAAGATCATGAGCCAGCATCACAATACAACCCAGGATCTTCATGCCAAGGGCAGCACATAAGGGGAAGAGGGGAGAGGAGGAAAGAAAAGGAGGGCTTGGTCCCAACACTCCTTTGCAACCGGCAGAGTGGGTCAATGAAAGTGAAATGTTGCAATAGAGGGGTGTCCATTTCAAAGGAAATGATAAGGTAGTTTTTTTAAGGTTTAAAAAGTAGTTTGCTTTGATTTCAGACTTCAAATATTAACATCTACAGAAGAGGAAGTTATATATTAGTACATAAATAAATGCCCTAAAAATATCCATGGTGCCACATGGAAAACAAATTAGTCCCAGGAGAATTGTTGCCACTGTTTTATTCTTCTGTACAAAGATACTTTATGTCAAATATATCTATATCTATACATACAGGTATAATTGCTTCAGGACATAAATTATGTAAGTATCTGGATATTTATTTTCTCCACAAAGCTCATACATGACAGCTAGATATGTAAAACTAGCTAATGATCATAACACAGGGGTTTTGATTCAGGAATTATCAGACTTTTTTCTTCTTCTTTTTTTAAAAAAGTACTTCATATTAGCAGATGATATCCAGAAGAAAGCATTGTTTGTTTGTTTTTCTTTTTTTAATGCTTCATCAAAAATCTTTCATTGCACTACACAAAGAGAAAAGACAAATTCATACTATGTTGTTATTCCTAGCATTCCCCAGATTGTCGCCCCAGGGGGGAGGGATGTCAATGGAAACCTATTATGCACCCTGAAGCAGTTAACAGATCAAATCATGTGTGAGTTCAAAAAGAGTAAAGATTCAAAGAGTTGATTGCCACAGATGTTGCCACAGAAATTATGTACTTATTATGGGCCTTTTAAGTCACCTCTCTCAAATACCAGTCTTGATAACACAGAGAACTTGCCTTCAGAGCTTGTAGGGGGTTCACAGAGAAGTAATTAGCCCAGCAGAGGCAAGCAATTGCTTATGGTGGACCCAAAACAGGCCATTAGTAATTGGCCAGTTGATGGATCTGAAGCTGTGTAATTGATGCCAATAAGATTTCTGACCACCTGTACCATTGTCACTAGTTGAAGCCAATCTTGTGAACTCACATGGTCATTTTCACTAATAGCTCTACTACTGGAAAACAGATTCCTGATGGTCAGTTTGTATTTACCAGATTATTTTTTTCAGACAACTCCTGAACACCCATATTCTTGGAAAAGTACAAAAACCCAATTTAATGTTCTGTAATGCACAACTTACCCACGGTCTTGCAGGACACCATTGGAAGAAGAAAAGGCTAAGGAGTAAACCCTACACAAATCCAGAGTGGGGTCCTTAAGATGGTTGTGTACCTCCTAGCAACTCCTGGAGCCAAGCTGGTGCCAAATATATTGTTGTGCTTTCCTTTGGACCACATCAGCAAAGTTGAGAGAAGGGTCTTCTGTGGGCAGCCCAGGACCTCCATATACACTGCCCAGGCTTGTGCCCTGGGGAGGTCACTTTGGTGCTTCTAACACATCAGAAATAACACCAAAGGCAGCAGTTATTAATTACTAGTGCCTGCAGCCACAGCAGGCACTGCGATTCTCCAGCAGTTTGCCTTCACCCCCTGAGGCACACTCTGTTGTCTGTCCTGAACCCCTGATCTACACTGGAATCAAGTCAGTATCCCAAGTCCAAAGTCTTAGGGTCAATCCACTCAAGCAAAGGCCAAATGTGAGGAAATGCACTCCAGCGTCAGTCCAAGTTGCCAAGTGTGAAGCCCAGCACTCAGGATACAGTCCAGAGTCAAACCTGAAATAGTCCCATAGAGATCAAGGAGCAGGTGAGCATAAACAGCCTGTCAGCTCTGCTGCCCTTTTATACTTTGTATGCTGATTGCAGCATCTGGGCTTCATGAGGCATATGGCCCTCACCTGTTCTAAGTCTACTCTAGCTGAGGAATCTCCCAGTGAGCCCCACTTGGCCAGCTAGGGAGCTTGGCTTACCGTTCCACATGGAATACGCAGGATTACTATGACAGCTTCTCCTTTATTGGTTCTTAGTTGAAATCAGGGACATGAACATCATGAACAGGATGGAGTGTCTTCCAAATGAAGAAGAGATGAAAGGCTTAAGGCTTTTTCATTAACACACACACAACTGAATAAGAAAAGTTATCAAAAACATTTTAGATCCCGCCTATAGAAATCTTCACTCTCCTAAATAAGGTGACTTATTTTTTACTTTAAAATTATCTGCATTTGTTTACTTCTGTGTGTATGAAATACTATTCAGACATTCCACAAGGAGGAGCCCTTGCCATATAACGGACCACTTAAAAGCTTCATTCAACTTCAGCAGCAGCACAGAACTGAAAGTACAAAAGTGATTTAAAGTCTGTTTGCAGAACATCTGTGCATTGTTCTGAATGAATACACAGGAAGGTGATGAAGAAATGCAAATGTGATTTTCCTTGACCAAAAAAAGTAGCTCCACATGCTCATGTATGGGCTGGCCCAAAGGAGTTATACAGAGTGACAGAAAGAGAAAATCTGCCCCAAAGTTTTCTCATCCTGTCAGTGTACCTGGCATACATCCCATTGAACTCAGCAAGACTTATTTCTGAGTAGCTCTACCTACAATGGTGTCAGTTGCTGACATTTCACTGTGGATTTGTTATATTTGTGGTGGTAGAATAAGAATTTCATCTTTATAGTAAAACAACAGCAACAGCAACAACAGCCGCCTACTAGGCTCTCTTCTAGGTATAGGAGGTGATGGTAGTGGAAACTGAGGAGGCATAAGACTTGAGGAGGCATAAGACTTGAGGTGCCCAGGAGAAGCAGCGAATCCTTTGCATCTCACTGCCTCCACTGCCTTCCTAGACCAGCACCACCATTTAATATGCCCCCATCTAATTATTATGTGGAGTACATTGCAAATCGTTGTGCAATACATCTGTAGAGATTTCCTAAAGGCAGACAAAAAAGCTTAGATTGTATACCTCGTCTATGGCAATGTTCAAAATGCATGGCTTTTGCTGCATGATGTTCATTTGGCCCTACTGTGAGAAATGGCTCTTTAATGTGCAAGAACCTGTTCTATAGAATTCCCTGCCTATTGATATTAGGCTTGCACCTTCATTGTACTGTTTTGTTTTATATCTGTTAAAAACGTTTTTGTTGAAGCAAACCTACCCCCACATGCAATTTTATTGTGTATATTTGTTCTTAAACAGTTGGTTTTATCTATATTTTGGTAATTTTATGTCTGCTTTGGATATTTCTTTTTTTAATTCAGCAGCAGGTAAATCTTGCTTAAATAAAGGACTTCTGATAAAGAAAAATCATGTGTCCACATAGTCCACCCTGCAGTTTTCTGGATGAAGAAAATAACTACTATGAATGGAAAGTAAAAGTGATTTCTAGTTAAATGCAGACTTAAAAACAACACAAATCAGAGAGAGGGCTTTCTTTTTGTACCGTGTTTCTAGACACAGGTCCGGGATTTCAAGGTTTGAGTGGTTTTCTTTTTCCTCCCCTTGCTACTTTCCCTGGGAAAACCCACATTTAACCACTGAATCAGAGGCTGTGGGATTTCATCCAGCATGCTCTTGGAATTTCAGTTTCAGATTACAATGATTATATACTGCATTGACCTGCTGCAACATTAGCGCGTGGGGAACAGAAAGCTTTCACTTGAAGAGATTCCAACATGTGTTGTAAGGTTGCTAGCAGGACCCACCAATATTTACTGAAATGTTGTCCTTATTACTTTTTCCTCATACTAGTCGAATCAGTGATGGATTTGGCTTCAGTGGGAGCAGGGATTTAATTTTCTAATTTAGAAAACGGCAAACCAGGGGCTCCTCAAAAGCTGTGCAAGAGTACAATGTCAAAATGTTTCCACCATCTCTTGGCACTAAGTCTTCCTCTGCCAATATGTCGACTGAGGGCCAGTCAAGAGTCAGAAAGGAACAGATGGAATAAACAGCAGTATGGCATTTAAAACACATAAAAATGTGATTTTACAAAAGTCAAGTATGCTGCCGAATAGTGTTAAGAGAATCAAGAAAAGGGGTGGCAGGGTATGTTAGCTAAACTAAGCAGATAAACTGAGTATTATGTCTATGAGGGGAAGAGATGTTAAAACGAAAGGAAGGATACATTGCCAAATGAGGGCTGCATTCACACAGCAGACTGTTCCTTTCCCCCTAACTGTTAATTTCCACGTTATATCTGAACTTTCACACGATGTAAAAGTCACTTCTGGAAAAGTAATGGAATATTTAGCATTCATTTTCCTGTTGTTTGATTCCAGAAAAAATAAATAAATTTCAGTCCCCTTGACCTGGAAAATTGCAGGAGTAAAGTGACTAAATTTGGGACAATATACCAGCATACAGCATACAGGAACGCGGGCGGCGGTGTGGTCTAAACCACTGAACTTAGGGCTTGCTAGTCAGAAGGTCAGTGTTTCGAATCCCTGCAATGGGGTGAGCTCCCACTGCTCGGTCCCAGCTCCTGCCCACCTAGCAGTTTGAAAGCACATCAAAGTGCAAGTAGACAAATAGGTACCGCTCAGGCAAGAAGGTAAATGGCATTTTCGTGTGCTGCTCTGGTTTCTTCGGAAGCAGCTTAGTCATGCTGGCCACATGACCCAGAAAAACTGTCTGCGGACAAAAATTGGCTCCCTCAGCCAGTAAAGCGAGATGAGCGCCACAACCCCAAAGTCGTTCGCAACTGGACTTAACTGTCAGGGGTCCTTTACCTTTTACCAGCATACAATTCTTTCCTGTTTTTTTCCATGAGGGAACAAAGTGCAGGGTTGTCCAATGACATTGTTATTGTGTAACAACATGCCCACTGATATGAATGAAATTTATTGTGACATGTAGGTGTATCAGTCAAAAAGCCACATTCCCATAAAACCACAGGGACTGCCATGTGAAATGAATATTCAAAACCAGGACACAAGTACCAGCTTTATAATGAAGAAAACTATTGCAATATTCCCCCTGTCTGAATGCACCCTAGGTACTCTACATGCTTGTTTTAACCACTTAGGTGTTCCAACAAGTTCTAGTCATAATGGATATAGAATGCTGCTTCAATAGCTAAATACATGTATCTATAATTGTATGCCATATTGTTTATTTATTTGGCTTATTAGTTGCTCACTACAAAAAAAAATAAAAGCCTCTGAGCAATTAGAAAAAATTAAGAGCCTAAGACAAAATGTAAAAACAAAAAGAACCTGTTGCAATTATTATTTTTTACAAAACAGCAAAACTTCAGCAGCAATAGAATTGTGCCTTTAAATTGTTACAACCTCCTTTGACAATTAATTTCTGACCTAACTCAGTTGCTCTGTGCCGTTTCATGCTGCTGTTTCAAGGATTTAACATCAGCCACATCTCCACCCTGCATCTGAAGTACTTTTGTGCTTGCTGCACAGAATTCTGGGAACTGAGAGGGTGAAGGGTGTTTAGAGGAGACCCCCCTACTCTCTTCAGGGCTACAATTCTCAGGATGGATTGTTAAACCACTCTGAGAATAGCTACAGTAATCTTCCATACTTCTGGGATTAAGAGGAAATAATTCCAGGTACCTCTTATTTTAGAACTATTAGCTATTAGCTGAGAGAATGTCACTATCACTCTGTGACACTGAACACAACCTTTCACTGACACCAATAACCAGCAACCAACAACCTTATCTAAAGCAGCTTTTCTACATTCAAACTCAACACCTAATCTACTGTACCATACTGCTCCCTTTCTGTACATTAAAAGAACACATGCCACACATATATCATTACACTATCACTTAAATATAATGCAATTTATGCTTGAAGACAACATTGTTTCTAGGCCTGTCTTTATTATTCTTCAGTGGGTACATTTATTTCTTTATTGCCATTGCCATTTCACCCTTAATCATTTCATGGTCCTATGGCAGGTGACAAATAAAGCAGTAAATACAGCTGAAATGATAAAAGTGATTAGAACAATTAGAATATAACACCGATAGTCTATAACAGCACTCTGTTTACAGTTCACACATGTGAATATGTGAGTTTTTGGCTGGCAGTGAAAGGTCAGCAGTGATGGCGCCAATCATAGCTGAGGGGAAGCTGAGGCGTCATCACAGAGAAGGCCCTATCCTACATCACTGCAGAATGGACTTGGCAGGACTCCCAGGATGGCCTCTCATGTCAATCTTAAATGACAGGCAGGCTGGTCATGTTCTTTCTGATTCATGGCTTCTTGTCCTCTCTTTGGTGTATGGAATTGTATATGTAGTTGCTTTACTCATTAGTGACACCTACAAACATGACCCTATGCTGGTGTTAGGCCAGGTAGACAACTACAAAAACCTTAGGCCAGGACAAAACATTGGCAATGCGAGCGAAGTTGGACAGATGGTAGGTTAGGAAGGTAGTGAAGTTAAAATTCTCAGTTGCCAAATGTCAGCTGATGATAATGATGGTGTCACATTCTACCTCTGAAAGGAAAGGCAGAAGTAAAAAAGAACAACTGAAACTTTACCCTGGCTGGGAACATCTCTCTGGAGTTGCAGGCAAAGGTCTTTCAGCTCACCTGCTGCATGCCTGAAATTGAATCTTGGACCTTCTACACAACAGAAGGCATTCAGATATGAGCCACACTCCTTGAATATTTATTTTGTGTAAGGCTTTAGCATCACTTGCTGGGTGTAAATAGATACATTTCTTATATTTTCCACCAATGAGGAGGTTGCTTTTGGGGAGTTTCAGAATGTAGTATAGAGTGTTCCTTGGGAAGTATGGGTATGTCTAATTCTGATTTTTTCTCTCTCCATTTTTTTAAATAACTGGGATGAATTTTGAATTCTGCAATGAGGAAAATCACAGAATTGGAGAATTGGAGAGTTGGAAGAGATCTCCAAGGGTCAACTAGACCAAGCCCCTGCAATGCAGGCATTTCAACTAAAGCATCCATGGCCGATGAGAGAACTGGGTTTTTCAAAATGCAGATAATGTTATGTAATATTACACAGAATACAAATTTGGAGATTGTAATTGTTTTACACCTGCGAACCATCAGAATTCATTGGATTGAAATGCATAAAGTTCTCAAAAAAATGCTGGCTTGTGTTTCACTAGAATCCAGTAATAAACAACATTACATTCTCCCATCTTTCACTCCTGAGTCATGTTTCATGTGGAATTCATCCATATTATTTGTAAATGGAGTGTCAAGTTGTCTTGTTCATGGAAAGAGAAAGAAATTCAATATGGCTCATATATAATTTGCACCTCATGTGTATACAGAATAGAAACAGCCCTTTTTAACAATGTGTGACTGGTAACAATTAAAAATAATAATACTTACAAACAAATAAAAATCTGCATTTTTCCAGCTTTCTATCAGCACAGTGTGTTTGGCATAACTTTAACAATACCAGGATATAACTTGTACCTTATGTGAAGAGAAGAAGATATATTCTCTTGCTGGTAACAATTCAAGCTTAATGCCTAATAAATAAAAGCATTTTCAGATCTCTTTTAGCACAGTGTGTTTGGTGTGTGTTTCTAAGAAATGATCATAGAATTTCACCACTTCTTTAAACTGGAACACCAGGACAGCTAAAAAATCTGAGTCATTGCCTAAAATTGGCACAATTTAAAATAAGGCTATCCATGTTAACTCACAGTGGAGTTCTCTCCATGAATGATTCCCATTAGGCAAGGATGGAATTGCTGCTATGTGCTCTACATAAAGCCTTATTGGTAGTTGCACCTGCCCTGTGGAACGCCATACTGTCAAAGAGATAAATAATCGTTTGACTTTTCATAGACATCTGAAGGCAGCCCTGTTTCAGAAAGCTTTTAATGTTTGGTATTTTGTTGCGTTCCTTTATATTATGTTAGAAACCACCCAGAGTGGCTGGGGTAACCCAGTTAGATGGGCAGTGTTCAAGAAATATTGTTATTATTTTATTATTATTAATGCATCACACAGCACTATGCTGGCAGGAACAGAGAGAGAGAGAGAGGTGGGGGGAAAGGGAGGGAGGGAGAAGGCACACAGCATTGCCTCAGTGCTGGCAGGACGTTAGCACAATTTAAACAGCAGCAGTACAAAGCTTTACAATTTGGTCAGTTAAAAATAACAGCAGCTAAACAACTGTACATCGTAAATCAGCTCTCTAATTTAAGATCATAAAATTAAGGAAATTAGGTGGAAATTAAGAAAAAGCAGCTGGAAGTAAATTTTCTTTAAATGTTGAGAACAATTTGCAGACTTAAGCCCATCCACACAGTATTTTGGTTGTTAGAGAAAGTTTCCAATAGTTCAGCTGCTTTAGGCAAGTGGGATTTTTTTTTGGGGGGGGTTAATTTTCTCAACAGCTCAAAACATCAGCCCCAATTTAAGGTGAGGTAGGGTGGAAGGAGGATGCGGGTGGTGCTGTGGTCTAAACCACAGAGCCTAGGGCTTGCCAATCAGAAGGTCGGCAGTTCAAATCCCTGTGACAGGGTGAGCTCCCGTTGCTCGGTCCCTGCTCCTGCCAACCTAGCAGTTCAAAAGCACGTCAAAGTGCAAGTAGATAAATAGGTACTGCTCTGGCAGGAAAGTAAATGGCATTTCCGTGCACTGCTCTGGTTTCGCCAGAAGCAACTTAGTCATGATCTGGAAAAACTGTCTGCGGACAAATGCCGGCTCCCTCGGCCAGTAAAGCGAGATGAACACCGCAACCCCAGAGTCGTTTGTGACTGGACTTAACTGTCAGGGGTCCTTTACCTTTACCTAGGGTGGAAGGATCACTCAGTAATGGTCTGTATCAATTTCACATGTGTTAATTCATGTTCATTCCATCTAATTTCTGTATTAAACTTCATTTTTAAAATAAAAAACTCCATATGAATTTTTTTCATTTAAATATGTCTTTAAGTACATATTTTATCACAAAATACATATTTGTATACACATCTCATCTCAATGTATGCTTCCCAAAACATATTTTATCCCAATATGCACATTTTTATTGCATCTTTGTATGCTTTATGAACCAAGAACCATACTGCAAAATTCAGAAATGTTATCCCCATATATTAGTCTGGGAGCTCCAAATTAAATCAGCTCATTTAAAAATGCAAACCAGATGAAATGCTCTTCCATCCTTAGGGTGATATTTGGGACAAAAGAGGGGATCAAACTGCCTCCCTTTCATGTTTCCGGGTAGGAACGTGATTTCTGGAGAGAAACAACTTACTTCATATTATATTATGCCAATTTAATATCCACGTAACTGTGATGTAGCAGCCACTATCATAGTGTAACTATAGGGCTGAGCCAACAATAGGCATGCTAACAATGTCTATTCAGAATAAGTCCCACTGCTTTCAACATCAACCATCTTTTTTCCTGCCCCTCAGCTTTATCAGCATCTGACATACTAAAGAGTTCTGGAGAACTTGGAAATCTTGCTTATAAGTTTGTAACTGGTTGGTTGGTCCTTTGTTACTGCCTCACTATGGATTCCCACCCCCACCCCCGCTTAAAACTGTGTTCTGCTATCACTAGGTGGCAGTGAATGAACACTTTCTATACAGAAACATACACTTAAATAAGGCAAAATATGGGGCAGATTCAGAAATTACACTTTAAAACAACAACAACAACAACATGCAAGTTATCCTAGCTAGGCTTGGCTAGTTATGGGGTTGAGGGAACTAATTTGTGACAGGGTGCCTGTACTTATTACTGATATACCCTTATATTTACAAAGGGAAAATGAGAGGAGCTAAATTTTAATGTACAGTGGTACCTTGGGTTAAGAACTTAATTCGTTCTGGAGGTCCGTTCTTAACCTGAAACTGTTCTTAACCTGAGGTATCACTTTAGCTAATGGGGCCTCCCACTGCCGCCGCACGATTTCTGTTCTCATCCTGAAGCAAAGTTCTTAACCTGAGGTACTATTTCTGGGTTAGCGGAGTCTGTAACCCGAAGCGTCTGTAACCTGAAGTGTCTGTAACCCGAGGTACCACTGTACTATGAGAAATGGATGCATTATGGGAATAACTTCCCTGTGATGTAGTCCACTCATTCTCTCAATTGTAGAGCCAAAAGAGGGGTGTGTATGTAGAATCGAGGGATGTGGATGATAAACATATGTGAGATTAGATTGAATAGCAAGGTCCTTTGGAGGACAAAAATTGCGAGTTTGACCTTCAAGCTCACACTTTTTATTGGAATGTCCCTCCAGAAAATAAATTGCAAACAACCATGTGAATTAGTGCTAGGTTTCCCAGACTGTGGTCTACAGACCACCAGTGGTCCACAAGTTTCATTCTGGTGGTCCTTGGCCTGTCTGTGGATTTGTGTCTGAAGATGGGAGGTGGTTCATTCATCATACTGAATATTCTCATTGATTTTTTAAAATTGTATTTTAATTGCTTCTTTTATTTCTCATGTCACATATTATTATAGTACAATTTCTATTATATAGAACTCAGCTTGAAATGCAATATAATTCAATATATGAGAAATTAAAGAAACAATAAATATACAATTGAAATCATGCAGCACGCAGCGCAGCACATTGCAATTGCCACAACAGACAGAAAAACAATTAAGGGATCAGCAATCATTAATTAAATAAAATAATTAAGACCCTCAGCAATTTTCAAAGGGTCTAGAGCCGGATAGTCTGGCAACACTGAATTACTGCATGGTTGGTTCAGCAATTTATGTAAGATAACAACAACAACAACAATCCCTCTTCAGAATTGAGATTCAATTTTGTGTAACCCAGTGAATCTCAGTTTTATTGAACTTGGAGCCATCTTCAGAACTTACCTATCTTTAGTTCTCCTAGTAAAGGTAAAGGGACCCCTGACCATTAGGTCCAGTCCTGACCGACTCTGGGGTTGTGGCACTCATCTCGCTTTATTGGCCGAGGGAGCTGGCATTTGTCCGCAGACAGCTTCTGAGTCATGTGGCCAGCATGACTAAGCCACTTCTGGTGAACCAGAGCAGCGCACGGAAACGCCGTTTACCTTCCCGACGGAGCGGTACCTATTTATCTACTTGCACTTTGATGTGCTTTCAAACTGCTAGGTTGGCAGGAGCAGGGACCGAGCAACGGGAGCTCACCCCATTGCGGAGATTCGAACCTACCCCTATATTGATCACCTATTGCACAGGAACAGAGATTTTCATGTGCAGTTTGCAAAAGGCTCTTTTGATTGTGGTGTAATCCAACACTAGAAGAAGACATCTTCCTGAAGTTAGACACAATGACATTTCCATTAGAACAAAAACACCTGGAAGGGCACCAGGTTGGTGAAGGCTGGACCAAGGAATCTAGAGGAACGGTGGCCCATTTTCATCTTTAGGGACATTACAAAATCAATAATATCCATATCTAATTGTAAGAGATGTTGTGCACCTGAGTTCTCTGAGCTCACACACCCAAATGCTCTGATACAAAATCATCTAGAGGAGAATTTTTATTGTTTCCAGTGAGCTTCCTTTGGGTAAGCATGCATGGGATTGCAACCTTAAGCAGAGGTGGATTTAGGGACGCGTGACCAGTTCCTCTGTACTGGACGCCAAGTGTGCACATGCAGAATGGAAGGCAAGAGGGACACCGAATTTGGGGCTTGCCCAGGGCACCGCTGCAATTGGAAAGACCAAAGTCCCTGCCTTAAGCACCTTTTGGAATTCATTTGCATTCATTTGTATTCTGTCATTACACTGTCCCTCAAAATGCAGTCAGGAACACACAGCATATCAGAAACCTATAGCCAACCTGCATGATAGGCAGAATCACATTGTTTGTGGATCTTGTTGAAAAACTAACAAGAGGGAAAGCTATCTTCTCTAACCATGTCATTGTCCTATAGCAGATGAAGTGGGATTAACATCCCCTTTAAAGGCATCCTTGATTTGAGCACAAATACTTAAACTTCAAAGCATTCTTGCTGAGGAAGGCTCATGTTTTAAAAATGTGTAAAGTAATCAATGCTCTCAAAGCTGTCTCCTTATATTTGGAATCATCACAAAGTATAAGCCCCTGGACTGGAAAGTTTGTTAAAGGGAAAGGAATTTTTGTTTCTCCTAAAATAGTAAGCCACTAGTGTCTGTGTCAGGGCCGTTCCTAACATGTACAATGAATGTAGGGAGCAAATGGGTGCTCATGACATCTTCATTTATGCAATAAGACCATTAGCACTTTATTAGAAACTGACATCCATCACGTAATGGAATCAAGGATTAGGATGCTATGTATGCCCTCACTGCAGTTATTCTAGTGCTTTCTGGTTCCCTGAAAGTTGAAGGCATATTGTACTGGGAGGAACAGAGGAATGATATGAAATCAAGCAAACTTGGATTAATTTTGATATGAGTAGCTTGCATCTAATGAGTGAGAAGCCTCTCTGCCATTATCCAAAGGCAGGCCAAATATATCCCATGCATTGTTCATGACTAAAAGTCTTCACCTCTCTAGCGTGTCTTTGTTCTTCAAACCTAATCTCTGACATCCTGTGCCCCATAGCTGCCAAACTGAGCAATCATGCCTTAAAGCTCCTCTTGAAGTAACCCTTAAGTATTACTTCAGTTGGATGTTTTGTTTTGGTTTTTTTAAAATCCCTCTTTGTTGTACCAGGAGGAAGCCTGCTTGCTGGGGTTTTTAAGGTGTGTTACTCTCAGATTCACACCTCTCTTAAGCCATTTATCCCATCAGTGTCATACCAGCCAGGAAGGCAAGATTTTTAGTATTTGTTAATGAACTTCAGAGCATACAAGGTGATGCTTTTCACAGTAGCTACTGGGACTTTGTTTCCCTGCACAGTTACCCTCCCATGGACCTCTGTCCAGAGGCGGAGCTAGCTGCTCCGGCACCTGGAGTGGCACACATGCTGTGCACCTGGGGGGGGCGCTAGCCACCCATGGTGAGTGGCCCAGGGGAGTTGGGTGGCAATGTCACCCACCCTCAGGGATGACACCCGGGATGGACTGCACCCACCGCACCCCCTTCCTCCACCAGCGCCTCTGTCCACTCTTCTTCTTTCATTATTTATCCCTTTCTGTTACTGAAAAGATGCTGACACCTCCAGTGCAATGAATCCAGCCTCACAGTTATAAGGTCAGGTACTACTGCTAACCTACCACCACCCCTTCCTCCTGGGTATGGTCATTGGCTGTCCAAATGCCACCATAAGACTTTGTGTCTTCTTTTCTGCTGTGGTATAATGTGCTCCAAATAGCTTTGTTGTCCTCAAGTTTCCACAGTCTTGATTTGCCATGTGAACCGTGGACACACTGATATGTTGACACATTGATATGTCTGCAGGGCTGAAAAGCAAATTTGTTCCGGCCAATGGGGAATCTGCAGAACATCTTCTGTTAGATTGGCTTCTAATATGCTAACCAGATATGACTATCATCTTTTAACTGGGTCAAAGGGCTATATTTCTTACACTTAAAGGTTTCAAGCTATTTTAAAAATTAAGCCTTTTAGTTTGTCCACTGAACCTTCTCAAATTCCAGCAGTGTATTTTTAATGCATTTCTTCGGATGATTCCTTACGATTCCATTTTTGAATCTCCAGTGGGGTAACGTGCAGATCAAACATTCTGCATATGACTGCTGGCTGACCTGACCCAAATTATATTTCTCAGCCCTTAAGCCACATCTGTTCCCCTAAAACAGAGAGATAAAATAGATAGTATTCATCCTTTTATAGCAATTAATACTGGTAGATGTACCAAACTGAACTATAAGGCCAAGAAGACATTAGCTTATGGTACAAAGATGTCTCTCTTAATGTATCTTGTGTCATTTATTCTGCGATAGTCCAAAAAACATAGTAGGGCCATGCCTTTATTAGGCAAACAAAAGATCACTCAATAGTGTGCAGTCTCTTGAGTTTTCCTCTCTTTTGTCCTCACAAATTGTGTCTGTAATGGTGGCAGGACTGAGAGATGCCCCCCCCCCAAAAAATTCTCAAAGCCCAGACAGGCTCATATAGGGAGATACGGTACTTCAGGAAGTCTGAACCCAAGCCATATAGGGTTTTTGAGGTTAAAACCAGCACTTTGAATTATACCCAGAAACAGACTGGTAGCCAGTGGAGCTGTTGTAACAAGGAGTTTCTATTCTCCTTATAGATAGCTTCCTCTGCTCAGCAATCTGCTGCAACATCTTGTCCCATTGAAGTTCTTGAACACTTGCCAAAGACAGTCCCATTTAGAGTATGTTACAGGAATCCAAACAGGATATAACTAAGGCATGTATCGCTGTGGCCAGATCAGACTTCTCCAGGAATGGGTGCAGCTGGCACATTACTTTTAAATGTGCAAGAACACTCCTGGCCACTGCCAGAATCTCTGCATCTAGGCTCAGGGTTAAATTCAGGAATACACCCAACCTGATTTTTCAAGAGGAGTGTTCTTCTTACCTCAGAAGGCTGAGTTCTTCTTACCAGATCCACCTTTAACTGCCCAGGACCACACCTGTCTTTTCTGAATTAGATTTACTCACCTTCACCTTGTCCAAAACTGACACAAGACACTGATTTGGCCCCAAACCAGCTTCCTCAAATTTAGACAGAAAAGATAGATCTGAAGAGTTTATTTCAAGCACCTTGGTATGGAATGCTAAATGTACGGTTTACATTTGAGATACTTTATGACAAAGCAGCTCATGGTAACAGCCATACAACAGATGTGAACATCTAATACACCTTGTCTACATCTTGATCCAACTCGAAATACCTTTTTGTTTGGTTATTTGGATTTTATAAATAAGAATGATGTTATACAAACAAGTATACCAAGTTTTCTCGTGTCATTTGTATATCACAAAAATAGCATAATAAATGCGAAAAAATATCTGCAACGATGTATGTTTCATTACTAGTGGTCAATGTATCAGATCTTGTAAAAAGCTCACCTGGATCAACAACATTTGCATTGTAATTTGGACTGCACATTAGGCTGATGCACAGCTGTAATATTTACTGAGAACTTTCATGGGTACCATAGGAGGCCCTGCATCTCAGGGCTCTGTGTCGGTGATCCACAGCATAGGGTGAGGAATTTTTTCATGTCATGGTATGCATCATTTCTAATCCATCCTCCAAGACACTGTTGGGGGGTTGAGTAAATCAGTTTTGTCCCTGCACCTCAGCTTGACACTCTTGACATTCTGTCGCTCCTGTAGGCCAATGAGCATGCTTAGCCTTTATCAAACTATTTGGGGTGGAGTATTTTAATTTATATTCAGATACTTTGGGTAGACCTGAGTACACAGAACCAGAAACAAATGTCTTATTGTTAATAATGGGTCTACTTCTCTGCCAAACTGATAGGCACTGGACCACACAGGTTTGATATAGAAGGGATGGTGATTGTGATAATTAAATTGACCTAAGCACTGGGTATGTTTGCAAGCATGCCATTCACTTTGCTTTAAACAAAAAAGAGTGTCTGTGATAATTTCTGTCATGTTAAGACACAGAAAGAAAGAAAAAATAGCTCATGCTCTAAGTATACATTGTTTGCCTCAATTTAACTCTGAATGTATCAAAGAAAAGCAGACCTTGGGTTCTGAATGAATTCCACTCCTGAATAACCCTACCCCCTCCTGAAACCTGCTACCCCAAACATTCCTCTCGCTTTTGGTAATTCTCTTGTATGTGGTACATAATGGTACCCACTGAGGGAGGGGATGATTCCATGTGGATTTCAACATTTAAAAAGCTCACGCTTCAGCAATGATGCCCTTTTGAAGCACGGCTAAACAAACTGATTAAAATAGCTTGAAGAAATACGATTTATTTTGAAGGATTCTATTTTTAGCATCACCCAATCCTTTTTGCAGGTTTAGCTGCCAGAGCAGCAAAATGGAACGTTTTGCTGCATTTGCCTGCAAATATGAATAAGTAAGAAATCTCAATGCCTCTTCCCACTAGTGAAAAATTCAAGTACTACCAGAGCACTCCTGAAGGTGCTTACAGAAGCACCTAGAAACAGACATCACTGTGCTCTGGAAACACCCTCCCTGTCTTATGGTTCTTGCCTTTCCTGACTCACCAAAGCAGTTAGGGAAGGTTTGTTTGGATGCATAACAAGAGTAGTAAATGCCACCTTGAGGGAAGGTATGGTACCGGTAAGATCACTCTTTTTTTTTTAAATCAAAGTTGGCACACCCAATTTTACACTTCAGTCAGGGCCTTCTCCATTGCAGCAGTCAAGTTGTGAAACACCTTTTCCCGTGAGATTTGGTTGACCCCCTCTTGTACTTTTTTCTACTGGCTAGTGAAGGACTTTCTAATCTAGATGAATTTTGTCTTATCAAGTAGATAGTTTTTATTCAAAGGTTATTTTTTGTTTCTCATGACTGCCTCTATTGTATTTTATTGAAGTTGTAGTTTCATGGTAAGATTGTAATTTTAATTATAGGTGCCTGGAGTGGTGTATAGGGCATCAGAACGATGGGGTACAACAATTCTCTTACGAAATATTAAATGGTCAGATGTCCCTATCCCTTTCCATTGCCCCAAACAGGGAAAACAAGTTCTGTAGTTTGGCAGCAAAAACCAGGTGTGCATAGTGCTGATTGGCTAGTGACCAAAATCCTACCCTTCTCCCTGAAGCAATTCTGCAACATTAAAACAACAATAACAAAAACAGATTGAGTGTACTCCTAATAATATAAATGCACTTGATAGTTTTTTAAAAGACTGATAGAAAAGTAAACCTGACAACAAACTGAGCATTCAAAGTTGAGGCAAGCACAACTGTCAATTTCAATGCAAAGCTGCTGGTAGTGGAGTTCTCCCTACCAGAGGAAAAACAAAGAATCACTTCTTCTTTGTAAGTACATCTGTACAAATCTGGATTCTTCTATAGATAAGTGTAGTAGCTGATAGTAGTGAGATCAGTTCCCCCCAACCTGGACATTTTTTTTCTTTTTGCCTTTTGAAAAAGTGTAAGATACAGTAAACATTTGGCGTATTTTATGGGAGCTGCAGCTGACTTAACTGAGCTGTGACTAAACTGAACAAATGAAGCAGCTAGTTTGAACAGCTATTGTGGTTTCCCTTGTGATGAATAGCTTCTGTTTATATCAGAAGTTCAGATCTCCATGTGATACACTTTCTCTATGTTCTGGAACTTGTTTTTTTCCAGTGGCTGCTGGATTTTAGTGCTTTGAGCTGCCTAAAGCGCTCCACAGACTTGAAAGGAAAGATCGGGTGCAAAAAAAGGATCTTCTGATAAAGAGAAAGAACATCAAGTCCATGGAGATTTTCCCTCAAGTTCAAATTTTACTCAGCATACATACTGGGGTTTAAAATAAATCCCCATCACTAAGAGATTGACAAAAAGTGCTCTCCTAACTCTGCCTGTGATGTCCTGATCCCTATGCATTCTTGCAATGAGTTCTCAGGTTTGGGACTGGGGTGTGTATAACTCTTTTACTAGGAAAAATAGCACTGGCTTAAAACAAACAGAAGTACATAAAAGCAAAAAAAGCAAAAATTTAGGGGATTTGGTCACATAAAGTAGGGTTGAATTTTAGGGATCAGGTAAAATCTGGACAAAAATATGTCTTTTACTAAACACTGGAAGCAAGTGATGTTTGCAAGTGACTGCGTTGCACCATAATATTAACCCAGATAAAATAAATCATCCTGCAGGTTATGCGCAGAACAGGGAAAACAAAATGATTGGGGATCAAGCAGTGAAAGCATTGGGGGAAGTATAGCAGGTAGAGAGGACAAAGAAGAGGGTTTTAGAATGGAAAGTTAAAAGAAACATCAATGAGGAGGACTGGCTGGCAGCCACCTGGAAGCGGAATTCATATATGACAGGTTGGAATTATTCACTAAAAAGAGCAACTTTCAGTTAAGTAGCTTTCACTAAAATCCACTTCATTTCCAAATGACTGGAAGGTGGCCAGAATAACAGTAATTACACTCATGGAAGGTGAACAAAAGTAGGCTGTGAGCAGGTGGATGGGCTGGCTGGCAACCTGGCCAGTGTCCAGGAAGCAAGTCATTCATACACTCCAACGTTTCTCCAATGAAAATAGGGGCGTCCCATTCCATAATGATAATTTTATCATTTATACACTCCACATCTTATTGGGTTGCCCCTGCACTCGGCCAGCTTCCAACATATATAAAAACATAATAAAACATTAAATGTTTTTTAAAAAACCATTCCCTATATAGGATTACCTTCAGACAGCTCAGGGGTTGGATAACTCCATACCCTCCAACATTTCTCAAATGAAAATAGGGACATCCTTGATGGCAGAAAGTGAGGAGGAATTAAATAACCTTTTAATGAGGGTGAAAGAGGAGAGCTCAAAATATGATCTGAAGCTCAACATCAAAAAAACAAAGATCATGGCCACTGGGCCCATCACCTCCTGGCAAACAGAAGGCGAAGAAATGGAGGCAGTGAGAGATTTTACTTTCTTGGGCTCCATGATCACTGCAGATGGTGACAGCAGTCACGAAATTAAAAGACGCCTGCTCCTTGGGAGAAAGGCGATGGCAAACCTAGACAGCATCTTAAAAAGCAGAGACATCACCTTGCCAACAAAGGTCTGTATAGTTAAAGCTATGGTTTTCCCAGTAGTGATGCATGGAAGTCAGAGCTGGACCATAAAGAAGGCTGATCGCCAAAGAATTGATGCTTTTGAATTATGGTGCTGGAGGAGACTCTTGAGAGTCCCATGGACTGCAAGAAGATCAAATGCATCAATTCTTAAGGAAATTAGCCCTGAGTGCTCACTGGAAGGACAGATACTTTGGTCACCTCATGAGAAGAGAAGACTCCCTGGAAAAGACCCTGATGTTGGGAAAGATGGAGGGCACAAGGAGAAGGGGACGACAGAGGACGAGATGGTTGGACAGTGTTCTCGAAGCTACAAACATGAGTCTGACCAAACTGCGGGAGATAGTGGAAGACAGAAGTGCCTGGCGTGCTCTGGTCCATGGGGTCACGAAGAGTCGGACACGACTAAACGACTAAACAACAACAACAAAGGAAAAGTGGGACATTCTGGGATCAAATCAGAAACTGGGATGGCTTTTCTAAATCAGGGACGTCCTTGGAAAATAGGGACACTTAGAAGGTCTGAGTCATTTAGTCTGGCAGCATTTTGGTTTTCTATCTAGAGATACGTTGTGCAGACAGAGAAACCAGGCCAGGTTGTGAGGATTTAAACCCATTGGCCTGTGTATCACCAGACAACCACTTTGTTAACCAGTTAAAGTACCTCCTTCAGGTCAGCTGCCCAGCCATTGCCAAGCGCAAAAACTCCTCCTTTTGGTGAACTGCTGTGGTGACCACAGATTGAGAAAGAAGCTGAATTCAAACCAAACTTTGACAGTATGAAATAAGAAAATTGTGCAAATTTAGACTGAGGAATAAATGTGTGTTTCATTTCATTAATTTACTATGCTGTGTTTTCCAGTTTTGAAATGTGGTATGCTGAACATACAGAATTCCAAGCTTCTGGAGTATAAACATTTTGGATCTAAGGATTAAGGTTTCTTGTAACTTTGCTGCTCAATTACTCTTTCTTCAAACAAAATGCAAATATTTTGGATCCAAGGGTTAAGGTTTCTTGTAACTTTGCTGCTAAATCACTCTTTCTTCAAACAAAATCTCTTTGAAACAAAAACAAAAAAGCTAAAGATTAATCATTTTTTCAGCTCAATGGGTGGTTCTGAACTATTGCCTTCTGTGATTTGAGGTCTCTTGTGATCACTTGTATATTACCCCAGCCTCAGATTACTACAATGCATTAAAGCTCATCCAAAGTTGTTCTTCTGTTTTCTCTTGAAAGCATTTGGGTTCAGAAAAGAAAAAGCAATGTCTTGCATTTTTAAAAGAGCTGAAACGAAGTGTAGCCTGGATAGGATCACATATCTGGGGAGAATATTTCAAGAATCAACTTGTAGGGTTAAAGCCAAATTAATTTGCCTGTTACACCATAAATATATATTGGGGAGCATTCCATGTTGTGGTTGATCTCTTTATAAAGCCATAAATTGTGAATAATACCTTTTTATTTTAAAAGTCTCATGAAATTAATTGTTCACTCTATCACAAAGCTGATTATTGAAAGCATATGATAGGCAAAGCATCAAGAGAATGCATGAAACTTTCTGCTTTCATAGAAATAGCATTTTTCAGGTTAGAGTAAATGAGGTTACAGGCCAAAGATTCCTGCAGCGGATATCTGCAAGAAAAATGAGCAGTTACAAATAACCTAACCTTATTCTTTTTCTTCAGAGAAGTTGATTGAAGCCACAAGATTGTTTTCGCCAGTGTGTGGATTGTGTACTCCCACTCTTATGTGTTTTTGGTTGATAGTTTATGATTTAAATATTTCAGACACCTTAATGACGACATTGTAGGATTAGCCTGTCAAATTATTTCATAAAGCCCATATGAAATTGAAGACATGAGCTTGGCAAGGTCTCAGACTGATGAAAACCTGATGCAGAGTATCTAAACATAATTGAGGTGGGAGACAAAAATACCTACAAGCCAGACATAAGCAGAATTCTTTCATAGAAAGAATTCATAGAAAGAATTACTTGGAGCACTTGTAATAATAATAGGCACATGGACTTTATTGATGTTGTTTTTTTCAAACCAATCAAAACGTTTGTTCCCACTGCACTAATACTCATGCATCATACCCTTTTGTTGAAAAAGAACCCAGTTATTCCATCCAATACCTAGTAATAATGGTGACAATATCAGTATGTCATCAAGGACAATTAACCTTTCTCCATTGTACTGTTATGACAATCAGACTTGATAGCTTTGAAAATCAACAAAACACATTTTTTTAAAAAAACCTATCCAGCTTGATTTATTCAGAAATGTGGTGTTAATGCTGAGGTTCATTTACACAAAATAGCCCTTATCGAGCAATCCAATCTCCATCCCCAATCCACCATACCAGAGGTGCTTTGAATATGGTGGGGTCTCTGCCACTCTGTCCAGCCCTGCCACTCCCAGACTGGAGTTAGGATTGCTCCCGTATTTATTCACCGGTTGTCAAGCCTACCACATATCTGCCTCATCCTTTGAAGAGGCAATTCAGAATGTAAATGCACCTGCAATTCCCTGTGCCAGCTTTGTTGCATCTGCACTTGACAAGAGATGTAAAGCTGCAGACAGGGGAATGGAAGCAGATTTGTGGTTGTTTATGTAAGCAGTTTGACCCATTCATATTATATTATATGTAATATGAAAAGCCTCAATAAATGTTTTGACAGATATGATATAGTGGCAGAGAGCAATGATTGTAGGGGTTTTTAAGCCAGACATTCTCTCAGTTCACACTGGCAGGCAATCAACTCTTGTCCACCCCCCTTCCTGTCTGGCATAGCTTATTAAACAAGATGGCTTGGTGGAACAGATCCCAAACAATAAGAATCCTGGGCACAGTTCAGAGAAATCTAGATAGGATGCATCCTTATTGTACAAAATCCAGTGCTTCTGATACCTGGTTACATTCCCAGTAATTTTTGCACAGTGGTTCCCTTTTAAGTGCTGTTCTCTAACTTTTGAGTTGAAATAAATAGCTGTAAAATAGTTGTATTAATCTTCATGTTCCCTTTTCAAGTACTGTTAAAAACTAGACACATGCTGACGGGCTGTTGGAAGTTTTAGTCCAAAACATCTGGATTTATGGAAGGCTGCAGCATTTGATACATTGTTGATGTTTGTACTGTGGAATTGCTTCAATGTATTTTATGGGAAGCAATTCATAACTGAAATCAAATTAACGAATACAGATTCTATTTTTTGCCGTATTTCATTTTGCACATCCTCCATGCTTTACTTTATGTTTCCCATTCATTTGAGTTGAGAGAGAGAGAGAGAGAGAGAGAGAGAGAGAGAGAGAGAGAGAGAGAGAGAGTGTTAGTTCACTGGAAGCTTTTAGGAACTGGCTTGGACTGACTAATTCTGCATCTGCCTAAATATTCGGCTGTGAAATGTGCAAGACTGATTTCTTTCTAGCCCTTCTGCAACTTGATTTCACAAGCTGTGTGGTGTAGCAAATCACTTTAAGAGCCGGACAAACAATATGAAGCCAGTAAATGTCAGAAAAACCAGTTTGCAACAGAGGGGCTGGATCAAGTTGGAAATTGCCTAGGAGGAAGATTTTACTATTTTGTCAAATTAAAACTGAAGGAGAATTCAAAACACACACACACACAACCAAAAGCAAACCAGTTTAAAGCACTGCCCCTCCCCCTCAATTAAGCAGTTCTTTGGAAGGGATACTGTATATGTTTTTGCAGGTTTAGTACAGCTGTAGAGTCAACATGATGATAATTGGAGAACCATAGCACTGGAAATGTTCATTCCCCAAATAGATCAACTGAAAACCAAAGCACAAAAACACCAGCTTATTTTTTTTTAACAGCTGCTTACCTTTTTAATTAATGTCCTTTTGGTTTCAGCTCCTAGCTACCCAGTTACTGAAACCTTTTTCAATTATGGATCTTCTGTCACACATTGGCTCACCAAAAGGCTGGACAAAAGAACTGGCCAGATTTGTTACAGAAACATGCATAGGAGAACACAGAAGACAGTGGAAAGGATCTGAAGAAATGGCATGCACAGGTTTGAGTTGGAGAAGACTTCATGCAGACTTCACAACTGGACTTTCTTCTGAGTAGTCATGCATAGAACTGTGCTATTTGAGTTTAGGGGGGAAAGATGTGGTGTAACTAACAATTCACAGCATCAAGTTAGCCGGGAGAGTATCTATGCTGAGTGAGAGTCATTAAGTACCCCATGCAACTCAAATAATATCTTGGAGACCTTGTTAACTCTTCATTTTCAGCAGGTGATAATGAAAGCTGATGTGAACTGGGTACACAAAGGAAGTACTCAGAAACCAACTTCACACACATGCCAGTCTCATCCCAGATTCACTCAATTCACATGCTCCACATACTGATCTGGTACTGTGAGTTTTTCACCTCAACGAGGGACAATATGCCACTGAGTGTCAGGGACTGGGCAAAGATGGAATGGCAGAGACCACCTCCACATCCTGACCCTTCCAGCAGGAGGAGGAAGGCAGTATATATTTACAACAAGCTTTGAAGGAGGCTGTAGCTCAGAGGCAGATGAAGGGAAAAGTTGGGAAATCATGGGAGAGCCAAAATACACCCAGCTGACATGTTGTCATTAGAAAGCATTCCAGACCCTCCATCTCCCAGAACCTGGCAAGCCTTAAAAGTAGGAGAGCAGAGAACTCAAAGACAGAAGGCATGTAGCAGCACTTGTAGAGGAGATTATTATGATGACGAATGAGGAAGTGGGACAGTAGGGAGAGGGGTGGAGATTCATTTGGGACAATACCATTATTTGAGGGTGGGTTCTATAGCCTCTCTCTGTAAAAATTGAAATAAAAAAGGTCTGTAAGAAACTTTCCCTTGTCTTTATACCTTCCTGGGCAACCAGCCAGGAGCCGCTGACAGCATCCTGACCATATATCCATGGTTGTAGTCCTGCTCATACCAGACTAGGAGAAAGCCTGTGTGCTGCAGGAACTGCTACAGCTTCAAGGTCCATAGATCTCCTCTCTGTACCTTTTCCTGCATGGAAATTAAAGGTGATATCCAATGTCAGTCATCCTATGAGAGTTACTTTGTTGCCTATCACTCCAATCTCTGTGTAGGAAATGTAATGTATGAAGTGACTCTTGGGAACATTTTAGATTTTAGTGCCTGATGCTTTCTCTCAAGAAAGATAAGTAAGTATGAATAAGTTCAGAGTAACTAAATTGTGGTGGAAGGAAGAGTAACTATGCAGCTTTGTATGTTTATATATGACTGCAGATTTATGCTAGCTGTCATTCCCGAAATGTTAAAGAATGACAACCAACATTATTGTGTGCTACAAGGCTGTGTAGCTTCCATAGTAAACAACAATAATAGCTTATTAATTAGTGTAAAATGTTCAGTCAAAAGAGCATTTTTTCACAGTAAAATCAGCCAATGGCACACTTACAAGTAAAGCTAGCAATGCCACAGCAAACAACGTCCACTATTTTAAGAAGAGGTTTAGGAAAACAATATATTCATGAGCCAAATTAGATCTGTCTATTAGCTGGTCAGTCATTGAGTGTTCCCTTTTTAAAAGTTTTAGCTCGAGAACAAATTGTGCATTAAGTAAAGCCAAAATTCACACAGCTGGAATGACATACTGATAACTAACCAAGACAAGATTCTTGATTTGATGGCCTTTGGCCTGTGACAGCATGGTGGCTCTTTTTATCTTCCACTTTCCCTGGGGTGCAGTAAAAGAAAGAGGACTCATAGAGAGGACCTCTCTACACAATCAGTCAAAGCATGCCTGGCCACATTTTAACCTTTGCGCAAGATGCTCATAAATTCCTTTTCAATGACAATGGCATGAGATCCCAGACATAAATAACCAGCAAGAGGAATAGCCTTACTGGGGAAGATAAAACCTCACAATATAGACAAGCTGCCCTTCCCCCATTCTAAAAGGAAAAACAAGTATCTAGCCAAACTAGTACCTGAGCTTGTTATTTTCTTTCTCCCTCCACTTTCCTTTTTCTTTTCACGCTTTTTAGCTTGCAAGTCTGTGGGCAGAGGCCATCTTGTTGAACACAGGAAGCCTCTGAAGAAGCCTTTTTTTAATGGAAGAATGGAGTAAAAACACTTTAAGAAAAATATAAGTGAATGTGTATTTAGCAGCATCACTTGCCACAGCAGTGCCAGACTCCTGACATCCACTTGCAGAGAGATGCAAGGGGACAAACCACATATTGGCAGCACAGGTAGAACAGCCAAAATCACGTATTATGGGTGATGATGGGTAAGGTTCTTTTTGTATGACTTGTAAAACTATTCTTACTTGTTTTTATGATAGGTTTGCAAATCAACATGACAAACATGGAAAAGGCAATTCATAAATCCCAAAATCACCACCATCTTTGCCATCGTCTCCTGTTCCTCCTTGTCACCACCACTGTTGTTGAGGGCAGAGCAAGAAGCAAGTGAGCCAGCCAAGCAGGAGGTGATGGTGAAGAGGAGGACTGGATCTCCTTGATGACTCCCCTGTGGTGGTAGGGCCCCTCAGAAGAGGACCAACCGTGCTGGCCCAGGATGCTAACCCACTGGCAGTCGATTGTTTGAAAAAGGGACAGTACTTCAGAGGGCTGAGCATTCCTTCGCTAGACTTAGCCAGAAACTAGGGTGCAACTGTTGGGAAAACTGTCCCGCTCACATCCATTTTAAACACATGGTTTCCCCCAAAGAATCCTAGGAGCTGCAGTTCACTCCTCACACAACTACAGTTCCCAACACCTTTAACAAACTACCATTTCTAGGATTCTTTTGGGGAAGCCGTGTGTGTTAAATGTGCTTTAAAAATGTAGTGCAAATGTGAGCTTCTGGGGATCTGCCACCTGCTCAAGGAGGTTCTGTGTCTTTCAGAATGAATTCTTGTAAACACATCAAATATTGCAAGGATGCTCTATGTCCACAATATTCACTCATCCAAAGGAAACTAATCTTGCTGGTGCTGCCCCTGGATTTTCAAGAGGGTTGTCCCAGCTCTTCCCAGCTCTTCTCTGTACCATCTGTCTGCATTTTGCAAACATTCTAAACGTTATTATTACAGCCCCTCTTCTCCTGGGCTCAGTCTTATCCATGTTATCCCTGATTATATTCCTGATGTTCCATCGCCCGCCCACCGTCTGCTGAACAATCTGATTGCCAGTATTACTGTCTCAGTGAACATTGAGAATTGGCCCCGGAAAGTCTAATTAAAAGATCCTAAGAGCTTCTAGTGACAATCTGTCAAGTGACATAAATCCGGCCAAAAGTTCTCAAGTCACTGATGAAGGTCTGACTTTCTGAACAACTGTGGAGCAACCTGCAATAGCTAAAATGCAAACCAATTAAAGGTTGCATTCTATAATAAACTGTTATCCTTCTATTTTTAGAGGAACTGGAGCCCCATTCATTTTTCGTAACGATTGCACCACTGATCATATCTGTTAGGATAATCCCTCTCTCACCCAGACACATGCTAACCAAACAATGAATTAAAACAGGTGTCGCCAACAACTCAACGCCAAGAAGCACCTTTTCCAAATGATTTTTGCTGATTTAATATGTGTTCATTCATGCTGATGTGTGTCTATAGTGATATATCATGCTTCCAGTGTTTATTTTTGTAAGGTGCCTGGGGGGATGGTTGTTATGGCTGAGGACGATGGAAGTTGTAGTCTAAAACACCAGGTTGGTGAAGACTGCTTTAAGATAACAGTTGCAGCTTAATGCATGTACCTTTAGATGGTTTATTGGGTTGGATCCAGATTAAGGGCTCTTCCACACTTCTACTTGTGCTGTGCCTAAGAAAGCATGGGTCTTGGGGGAGTTTCATTTTACCTGTACTTTCTTCAAGCAGTTTTCTCCTGAGCCTGCTCCTTCCCAAGGGACAATCTGCTCTTTAGCCAGTGGTGGACTTTGGGCTTTCACATTTCAGCGGCGCCCTGAGTGGTGCCAAAATTTGGTGGCTCCTACCTCTCGCCCTCCATGTTATATCTTTGTTGTGGTGCCCCCTGCAGCACCCTCTTGGTTTGGCACCCAGTGTGGGTGAACTGGTCACACTCTCCTAAGTCCGCCTCTGCTTTAGCAACAGATCAGAACAAATGGCAATCCGTGGAAAACCCAA
Source organism: Podarcis melisellensis (assembly GCF_964234715.1). Classification (NCBI taxonomy): domain Eukaryota; kingdom Metazoa; phylum Chordata; class Lepidosauria; order Squamata; family Lacertidae; genus Podarcis; species Podarcis melisellensis. The sequence goes on along the minus strand of NC_138539.1, from coordinate 38,890,109 downwards.
ATTGCCAGTTGCTCCAGTTCAGCGCTAAAGAGTGGCATTTCCTGGGGGAAAGCAGCAGGACAAGAGGCAGTGTGGATAAGCCCTTAGGCATGCATCAATTTGTCTGCAACCACTACGTATTACATTTATATGCCATCCTTCTTCCTTTGCATTTCAACTGAAACAAATGGCTGAATGCCATGAAAACTAATGCTGTGAAAGATCTGTGCCTACGATCCTGGATCGCTGCTGCTAGTCAGAGTAGACAATATAGAAACAAGTGGGCAGATAGTTTGAGTTGGTCTAAGGCAGCTTCTGATATGTGTGCTTTGGCTCTTCAATGAATGCACGGAGCAGAACATGGGACCTTCATGGGACCGGTCAAGGCAAACTTCACAAAACCACCATAAATGATCCAGTGAGCCAGATGCTGGCTAATAAACAAGTTCACAAATTTTTGAAAACTCACCATGTCCAAGGGTTTGATAGGCTTGTCCACTGCGGTGTCATGGAGGGTTGTCTATTTTTGGAAAATGGAGCAACTCAGATAAAAAGCCATGAAATGAATTGTGGGCCACATAAAAAGGTACATCTATGGCTGTGAAGCATGGAATCTGAGCAATCTAAAGTTAGTTTATTTGGGCCTCCCGAAAAACACAATCGTGGAATTGATAGGGGTGTTTGTCCATTAAAACTAGATTGGCACAATACAGCATCACAGCACAAAGAATCCCAATATAGAGCTGTCCTGAGATGCTTTTGCATTGCTCTAACGAAAATATTATACATGGCAGGCCGGCACAATTATGAATAACTTCAGAGTGACATCAACAAAGGATGTACTATTAAGTTTTTATAAGCGATGATCTATAAAAATGTCCTGCTGACCAAGGATGACATTGAATAAGTGTGCTTATCAAACTTTGTATGACTTCAACATTTAAATAAACACACCAGCAGGACAGTATGCATACTTACCAGATGTGATAAATACTTGAACTAATATAAACGATGCACATCGGTGCATATAATCTTTTTTTTCTGAACTCAGTCTGTCCGTATGTGAAAAAGCAAGGATGTTAAGTGGCAGCAAGGGCAGAGGGCATTGGAAAGGGCAAAATTTCATTTTGACAATTAGAAGAGCCCCTGTGACTTTTGCGAAAAATGGAGGGTGGTCAAACCGAGTCCCATTCATTCACAAATTCATCCTGAAATTATTTGCCTCTGGGAAATTTGTGGACACTTCCTACAGACTGGGATAGATGAGGATAGATGTCAGCACTTAAGTGATGATTAGGTTGCTTCATGGAAAGGTTGGGTTTGTTTTAGGAGAACCTTACAGGTTGCTGTGCAATTCCCCTGAAGTTGCAAACCCTTCACCCCCATTGCTTTGGGTCTTCTGTCTCTGTCCACTCTCGTCTAGCTGTGTGTGCAATCACATTGACATTGTGCATCAATGGAGGGGGGAAGACCTTGAATCACCCTTGTGATCATCATAGAGCTGATGCACATTCCTAGCATTTACCGCAAGGGCTGCTACAGGAACAGAGGAAGCTGTGTTATACTAAGCCAGGCTATTTGCCCATCAAGCCTAGAGATGCTGACTCTGACTGGCAGCAGCTCTCCATAGTTTCCGGCAGAGGTCTGTCTTTCAAGTGACGTCGTCCCTTGTGCATCAAGAGAATGAAGGTTTTCTAAATATTTAATCTCATGATGGGGTCTGAATCATCAGGTATCCTTCTGATTTCTATTGGTGAAATAACTGGAAATATAGATGCACTATTCTTGAAAGACTTAATGAATAGAAATGTCCCTATTGCGGGGAGGGGAACAAAATTGCATGAGCCATGATTCTTCCCTCTGAGGGCTTGGTGCCTACCTCTAGAGGGATTCCTAAACCCAGAGCTTTCCCTCCACTTAGAATGCACATATGGATGCATGCAGCACAGTGGGCTATTAGAACACATATTCACACACAATATATACTGAACATTTAAAACTCTTTAATGTGACAAAAAATGATATGCTAACAAAAATAAAAGTATTTTACGAAATCACATCTCTCAGTTGCTTACATTTGCAGGTCTAAACTGAGTGTGTCCAAGAAGCACAACAACTAGTTGCAAAGCTTATTAAATGCCCCAAAATGAGTAAGTGTCTAGATCCTAGGTCTCTTTTTAGCTCAACCAAAGCCAAATGGCCCTTCCTGACCCACCAGGTTCACTCTGCTCCTAAGTTCCTATCCTGTTCCTCTGGTCAAGTAAGTTATAAGCTTCAAAGCGTGTTGAGCCTGAAGGGAAAGCTTAGATGTGGAAGGGAATTTCACATAAGCCTCGCACTTTCTGTGTGAGTGCCCCAAGAGCTGGGGAGGAGACAAACAGGGATTTGCAATGATCTTCAGGGGCCTCTGTATTCGTAGGTGCTGAACCCAAAAGGTGAATGCTGAGATCCCTTGTTATTGAGTTGACATCTCATTTCAGTCTTTTATTCCTCCCTCTCAGTGGTGAAGCCATCAGGAGTTGCAGGGGGTTGAAGACTGACTACTATTTCTGCAGCAGGGTCTTTGTATCTAGTGCCCTAGAGCTGCCCAATCAGCATTAAATGAGATCTTTTCAGCCAGTGTATGCACCAAAGCTAAGCATTTAGGAACACTGGAAACACAGGGCACTTTGGTTTCAAGAGAATGATAAGCAAGTTCTGTTACCTACAATGATACTTCAAGGAAAACACAACTTCAGTCACTCCAAAAGAAGCTCTTGGGGCCCTGCAAATCATTTACCGGTGTATGTGCACAGAATATGGTAGATCTAGCTGATCGCTACATTATTACAATGCATTCCTAATCATTATTATTGTATAATGATAAGATTATTGTATAACCATAGAAAGTTGTATCATCTCAAAATGGGTGTGGCTGTGAGGGTGTATCATGAAGGACCCTGCCTTTCTGAATCCTCCACTTTCCCCCTCAGAGAAGCACTAGGTATCTCCACATGAGACAAATAATTACCAACGAATTCAATACTTGATAACTTAATATAAGATAAATATTTAGTTTGAAAAATCCAAACTGACTGGCTTCAACCATTCAGTTTCTTCCTAGCATTCTTTGACAAGACATTTATTTTATCCCAGTCCTCCAGTCTTAAATCCTGAGCTGATTGTACTTTTTTTGGTGGGGGATATATACTCAGTACCAATCAGCTGTAATTTCCATGGTTTCCCTCTATTGTACAAATTGCTGTATGAGTTCCAGACCCATTGTGTTGACCTTGATCCAAGGGTAAATACAGCTGGCAAAAAAGTAACATTTATTCATTTGATTTAAAACAGAAACAGCTTGAAACAGGTACTTCTTAGGTGAAGAGAAATAGAATATGTTAAACTAATATTTGCACACTTGTAGGAAGTAGGAGGTCAATGCAATAACCACTTGTTCCTGTTACTATTTATAATGTAAATAGTCAATGACTTGTCCTCTCTGACTCCTGGGGTTGGTTTTTTTTACAGAGAGAGTATTTTGACTGAAATATTCAAGGATCCTTAAGGCAGGGCAATGATGTCCACATTCCCAAAAAGTAGAAATGCATTACCTAAAAAAAAGGAAGGACACATGAGGCCACACGTTTGCCTAGAAAATTAGTATGCTAATTTATATAGCAAGATGCACATGAGGAATAATTAGTCTAAACCGAAATGCAATACATCTCATATTCCCCATAGTAGGGAGGACTGATCAGGTGTGGCGGGTGCCTGCTCATTCTGCTGCTCAGGTGGTAATTGTTGATGGGCAACATCACAGCCTTTGTTCTCTTTTCTTGTGGTTCCTTATTGTTGAACCAGGCTTGGACCAAACAGATTTTCAAAGAGAGGACTCCTTGAAATAGTGGATCATCCTTTGTAAAGTTATACATAGCCAAAGTGTTACTATGTGGCTGGTCACCATTACCTGCAAAGTCTGCTGGTGCCACCTGGTGGTACACAGATTATCTCACTGACTATTTTAGCCTCTTCAAAGTTATCTTACACAGTGTTAACCAGGCCTGTCCCAGTACCCACCCCTCCTCCTGCATGAGACAAATAGGTCTGAGAATCACTGCTTTAGAGAAAAACTGAAATGCTATTTTTTATGTTGCTAGGTAAACCTTTCTGACAGAGTCTGTGTCATTCTCCTCAGGTGTTCTCAAAGACTCATAAGAGTCTCGGGCAATTGTTAACTCTTGGATCCACTTAAGTGTGTGGTGTTCCATATGTCTTGGAGCACTTTGGATCACTTCACATTTGAGAGTGTACAAAGAATCATAGAATCTTAGAGTCAAGAGGGTACCCCAAGGGTCATCTAGTCCAACCCCCCACAATGCAGGAATCTCAGCTAAAGCATCCATGACAGATGGCCATCCAACCTCTGTTTAAAAACCTCCAAGGAAAGAGACTCCACCACCTCTTGTGGGAGTCTGTTCCACTGCCTTACAGTCAGAAAGTGTTTTCAAATGTTCAGTCAGAATCTCTTTTCTTGTAACTTGAAGCCATTGCCTCGAGTCCAACCCTCTAGGGCAGGAGAAAACAAGCATGCTCCCTCTTCCATGTGACAGTCCTTAAAATATTTGAAGATGCCTATCATATCTCCTCCCAGTCTCCTCTTTTTCAGGCTAAGCATACCCAGCTCCTTCAAGTGCTCCTCATAAGGCTTAGTTTCCAGGCCCTTGATCATCTTGGTTGCCCTCCTCTGTACACGATCCAGCATTGGACACAGTATTCCAAGTGTGGTCTGGCCAAGGCATAATAGAGTAGTACTATTACTTCCCTTGCTCTGGACACTATACTTCGGTTGATGGAGCCTGGAATGGCATTAGGGTTTTTTTAGGTTTTTTCCTTTTTCTTTTTTACCCTTTTTTTCTTTTTTGCTGTTGCATCACACTGCTGACTCATGTTAAGCTTGTGGTCCACCAAGACCCCTAGATCCTTTTCACTTGTACTGCTAGTAAGTCAGGTGTCCCCCATCCTATATTTGTGCATCTGGTTCTTCCTGCCAGGTGCAGAACCTTACATGTGTCCCTATTGAAAATCATTTTGTTAGCTTGCACCCAGTTCTCCAATCTGTTAAGGTCATTTTGAATTCTGATTCTGCCTTCTGCGGCATTAGCTAGCCCTCCCAGTTTTGTGTCATCTGCATTTGATGAGCATCCCCTCAATTCCTTCATCCAAATCATTTATAAAGACATTGAACAACAACAGGCCCAGGACAGAAGAACCCTGCGGCACCCCACTTGTCACTTTTTTTTCCAGGATGACGATGAAACATCAATGAGTACTCTTTGGGTTCAGTCAGTCAACAAGCTACAAATCCACCTAGCAGTTACCTCGCTCAACCCACATTTTACCAGCTTTCTCATGAGTATATCATGGGGAACTTTGGCAAAAGCCTTATGGAAATCAAGGTACATTATGTTTGCAGCATTTCCCTGATCCACCAAGTTTTTAATTCCATCAGATTGGTCTGGCATGAATTATTTTTGAGAAACCCATGCTGAATCTTAGTAATCACAGCATCCTTTTCTAAATGCTCAGAGACTGACTGTTGAATTATCTGTTCTAGGACCTTCCCTGGTGTTGATGCCAAGTTCAATGGTCGGTAGTTACCTGGGTCCTCCTATTTCCCCTTTTTGAAGATGGGAACAATATTTTCCCACCTCCAATCTGTAGGGACCCCACCTGTACTCCAAGAATTCTCAAAGACAACAGACAAAGGCTCTGAAATTACATCCACAAGCTCCTTTTGTACCCTTGGATGCAGCTCATCAGACCCTGGAGATCTGAATTTATTTAAAATAGCTATGTGTTCCTTTACTACCTCTTTTCCTATCTTGGGCTGCAGCTTCCTCCTTACATCATTTATTCTATTATCACCAGGTTGGGCATCACTTTTCTTTTGAGTGAAGACAGAGGCAAAGTAGTTGTTGAGTAGTTCCACCTTTTCTCTGTCACCCAACAGCATTTCTCTGTGTTCCCCATGCAGAAGGCCTACCACTTGCTTGTTCTTCCTCTTACTTTGCACATAGCTGAAGAAACCTTTTTTTATTATTTTTAACCTCTCTTGCAAGCCTGAGCTCATTCTGAGCTTTAGCTAGCCCAATTTCCCCCCTACAACTGTTGGCTACTTGTGTATACTCCTCCTTTGTGATTTCCCCTTTCTTCCATTTCTTATACATGTCCTTCTTAACTCTCAGCTCATCTGTAAGCTTCTTTTGCAGCCACACCAGTTTCCTTAGATGCCTCCCACTTTTCTTTCTTGTTGGCATTGTCTACAATTGGTTCTTCAATATTTCTCCTTTTAGAAACTCCCATGCTTCTTGGACTCCCTTCTCATCGGGTATTTCTGACCATGAGATCACACCCAGTAGCTTTTTAAGCTTTCCAAAATTGGCCTTCTTAAAGTCCAGAGTGCGTGTCCGACTTCACTCAGTTTTTCCTCGCCTTTGTATCCTGAATCCTAGAAGAACATGATCAATTCCTCCCAAGTTTCCAAGCACTTCCACTTCATCAATCAGTTCTTCCCTATTGATGAGGACCAGGTCCAAGATAGATGATCCCTTTGTTGCTTCTTCCACCTTCTGGGAAATGAAATCGTCAGCAAGACAATGGAGGAATTTGTCAGACCTTGTACTCTTGGAAGAGTGTGAGTCCCAACAGATATCGGGGAAGTTGAAGTCCCCCATGATTACTACTGTATTTCTCTCCTTTTTAAATGTTTGGTAATCTGCCCATAGCAATTGTCACAACTTTGACAGTTTTAGGTGGAATCCTTTAGTCTATCAAAAGAAGGGTGAGGTGGTGACGATACCAGTGTTCCCCGTTAAATGGGTTTTTGAGGGAAGTCTCTGGCCTCATGCGCTCAGCAGGCAGTCATTGAACTCCCCTCAACAGGGCAGAGGGGGGCTAGCTGTGTAAACACACATTTTGCAGTGCCCCCCCCCATATTCCAATTCACCCTGCTTTGCCTCAGAGCCCCAGCAGGGGGCTGAGAGGTATACACACCCAATGCCTAAGCCAAGGTTTCCTACATCTGAAATTAAATAAAGTTGTGGCCATTTTAATTCCAAATTTGTTGTCATGCATATACATTGATAGAGGTCAGGCTCCCGGAGGGGCGGGGGGACTGCGACTGGGCACGCAATAAAATATTTTGATCACATTCTCAGCTTGGACAATTGCCACATTTGAAAGAAACAGGACAACTTATCCCCAGACACATGTGCACCCACATCATACGTAAACCTAATATTCCATGGTACATAATCATTCCACAATAGTTTTCTTTCTCCAAAATACTACCGGTTCCACATGCAGGGCCAGCTAGACAGGCAGAGCTTTGTAGTTTGTCTTGGATGTGGCAATGGTGTCATGAGGAGGAATTTGCATTTGTTAGGCAGTGGGGAACATTCTGGAACAAGCTGGGCCTGTACAAAACAGCCACTTTCATGTTTAATTGAGCCTCTTGAGCCTGCCAATCAGGTCAGCGGTTCAAATCCTTGTGAAGGGGTGAGCTCCTGTTGCTTTGTCCAAGCTCCTGCCAACCTAGCAGTTCGAAAGCACACCAGTGCAAGTAGATAAATAGGTATCACTGTTTCCGTGCGCTCTGGTTTCCATCAAAAATTTTCCTGGTTTTTATTGTACTGTACATTGATACTTTTCTTGTAAACTTGCTTGATATTTTTGGAGCTATAGTGGTATATAAATGTTTTTTAATAAATAAATAGAAAATATAAACTGTTCAAAGATCTTCATATATCATGATTATTAAATTTGTTATTCACTTTATCTTGCCCAAGGCAACCCAAAGTGACTTCCAGCCAACCATATATACAATATATATTTCAGCTAGATGCATACAAATACAAAGTGTATAACACTGTGGAAATATAATGATGCTGTTTATTCAGAATAAATCACATGGCTTTCAAAGTTAGACCCATATTTATATTTGTGCTCCTACACATCAGGGATCCATTTCATTTGCTTCCATCTCTGAGGGCTCTGCATCTTTCGCACAGGTGGCCTTTGTACCAAATTATGGTACAAAAATAATCTAAAATGTATTTTAGTGCAATGTAATGACTCATTGCTACTTCTGTTTATTTTGCAATCGTGTCACAATTAATATATTAGCAGAAGCGGAAACACATGTGTAGTTTAATAGAAATAATATGACATGGAAAGTTTTAAGAATAAAGTCAGTTTAAATGCAAGATCCAGTTAAAGATGCGGTTAATAATCCTTAGTTCTCACTTCAGGTATGACTACGTGTGAATTCTCCTTCTCTCTCTCTCTCTCTCTCTCTCTCTCTCTCTCTCTCTCTCTCTCACACACACACACACACACACACACACACACTCTACTTGAGTTTGGCATTACGTGAGACCCTGCAATCCTAGATCTAAAAGCCTATTCAGATATTGCAATTGTGTATGTTAATTGTAAGAATGAGGATGTGAAATGCCACCCCAGCTCACCAGAAAATCATGTATTTGAGATCACTATGAGAAGTTTGATACAGAAACCAGGTTCTCAGAGTGATTTTAGGAGAGCAATTCAACTTCACTTCTACAGTTCACAGAATTTCTGGGTCCAGGTATAAAACTTTTTGAGGAAGTATTGCTGGACAGTCATGCCATCAGCTTTGGGTCTACATTGAGATGTAAAGGTACTGGGTTGTTAGCTGACCTATTTGTAAGCCTTGCTCACTTTTTGGTGTATTTTAAATGAACTGGTAATTGTTGGATTCTTATTGTGTCAGTTTACAGTGATAACCTTTATTATGATTATGTAATATTATAATAGGGCCATTTTATATTATAATATAAATTATAATAGGGCCATCGTTCTGCCCGGACACTGAGGTCCAGCGCCGAGGGCCTTCTGGTGCTTCCCTCGCTGCGAGAAGCTAAGTTACAGGGAACCAGGCAGAGGGCCTTCTTCCGCCCTGTGGAACACCCTCCCACCAGATGTCAAAGAGAAAAATAACTACCAAACTTTTAGAAGACATCTGAAGGCAGCCCTGTTTAGGGAAGCTTTTAATGTTTAATAGGTTATTGTATTTTAGTGTTTTGTTGGAAGCCGCCCAGAGTGGTTGGGGAAACCCAGCCAGATGGGTGGGGTATAAATAATAAATTATTATTATTATTATTATTATTATTATTATTATTATTATTATGCCATTTTCAGCACAAACACAGTTGTGAATAGTTTGGTATATAAATAAATTGACTATGACTAAAATTAACAAGCATGTCTACAGAATTAGCACTGCCTGTGCAAATATGCACAGTTGACTTCAGTTTCACACAATATACCCTTGTTTTGATACTTAATTTTAGAAGTAAAGCACTTAATCAAGAACAGAGGAGGCTGCTTTGTGGATTTGCTTGAAGAATTGACTTTCTACAGTTAGCATCTGAAACCCTGTCATCTGCACACTACAGATACTTTTCTTGTACTCTTATCCTCATTTGCCTGTAGACCAAAGACACAGATAGAATAAGACAGAACTTAATACACAGCAAATCAAATGGGGTGCAGGAAATGCCTTTCCAAACACCCAGCTGAGCTTGCATAGGGGATAACTTTTTTCTATTCCGAGAGCTTCCTTTTTTAAAAAGGGGGGAGCAAAGCTTACCTCCTACTGATTTCTATAGGAGGGAGATAAACTGTACCAGCTGCAAGACTAGCATAGTCTATTCGCTGTTCTGTGGGGAGGGGGAATCAGAAGAATAGGAGGATTTTGGATCCTGCACATCCATGAATAACCTGGAATGTTCCTTTTTTGTCCTATCTAACATCAGAGGAGAAATGGCAGAGGACTTTTCCACAGCCTCACAGGGAAGGCTTGAAAGGTCGGGTCTGCTCTCCAAGGGTGAACATCTGTCTCTTGCTTTTTTCCAGAAAGTAAAAAGTAAAATGTCCTATGGCTCCTGGGATGCCCTCCTAGAGACCATAGGACTGCAGCATTAGAAAGTATGTAGAAAGCATATACCTTCAAGTATGGAATAATTACTTTAATAGTATCCAGCTGCAATAGAGAATATATTTAACAGGTGTTAGAGATAGTAATTAAAAATCCCCAAATCACCCAAAGGGTCAAGAAAAACATGAAAATATGAGATCTATATTCTTTATTCCACCCAAACTGCATTGCAGTCTTCCAGTCTTTATATTTACATTATTTGCGACTCTTTCTGTAAGTGCCAGTACAAACGTAACTGATGATAATCCAAAACAGCTTTACAAATGTTTCCCAAAGCGGTGTGCATTTTTTGAGCAGTTTGTTCTGATGTGCAATAATATATATACTATGTAGGCATATATATATTTTACCAAAAGCTTCATAATATGAAATATTTTCCACAGAAAGTAAAACATCCCACTTGCAGCTTATTCAGATTTCAGTTACAGAGACTTCTGCTTTTCAAGTTAGTGCAAATAATGAAAGTAAGAGCCTGAGCAAAATGATGTACAAACAATGAAACAAGAAAACAGCAAACACACCAGCCAACTCCCTGCATATAACATTTAATTAGTATATTATTAGTAGTCTTTATATACAACATATTTAAATAAATTGGCTTATTTGAGCTATAGGCAACATATTTACAAATACAAATAAAATACGTTCCTTTCACACAAATATGGAATGTCCGACATATATGAAAATAAAATGCATCTAGTAACAAAACAATGCTGTAAATAAAAAAAGAGCAAGATGTCTTCTCTTTGTCTTGGGACAGATTTCAAGGCACTTTCTCGGCAAACCAGAGTTCAGGCTTAGCAGAAAAGTCTGAAACAAAAAACGGTTCACTTAGATTCCCAGCTATTGAATAATAAAAGTTTCAGTAGAGACCAACGTATTTATAAGTTTTTGCTTACAAAAAAATGAATAAAAAAAAAATTTAATAACTACAGACTTTCCCAGTGTAAACAGGAAACAGTCAGTGGGCAACATAACTGCTGGTACCACCCCACCATTGGCACATTCAACTGAAGATACATTTTGAGAGCCCTGACAAATCAGGATTCCAGTTGTACAGAAAGTCTTTTGCACACAGAGTGGATATGCACACAGATTCTGATCCAAATAAATGCAGATTAGCAGCAAAGTGGTGATCCTTTTCCATTTTTAAAACAAGAAATGCTGCATTCTTAATGTTGGCTTATTTGCATACCTCAGAAATTAACAAATATTTCCGGCCATCTCCCAAAAAAAGAAAGTTGTAACTATCTCCACCATGGAGTCATGGTCTGATATTGTTGATAACCAGTAGTGCAGCTTAAAAAGCTAGTTGTTTGGAAAACAGAAGCCATATTTTACCTATTATATCAGTAGACTTCTCCATGGTCCTGAAATGGTGCAGAAGTAGCCCACCAGGGTGACGTCAACAAGCATTCGTCAAAACTGGAAAACGGCAGGTAAGTCATCTCTTTTTATAAATTCAAGCAGCCACAGGGGAGACTGATCAGGCTTAAAATGGTGGGAGTGGAAAGGGAGCTTAACTTTTTCCACTCTTGCCATGGCACTGATGAAAACCACATTTCCAAAGCAGGGAGTTCCATTTCCAGTGCCAACAGAGGCTTCCCCTTGATGAAAAAAGTTGTATGTCTGATTTTCTGTGATTTTGATTGAAACCACAGTGGGGAGAAGGCTAAACTCTTGTTACTGTTTGGCTTTCGAGAAATGAATATAATAGGAACAAACTGGTTATTAGATTATAAAGGTGTTTTAATTTTAAAAAAAATACTTACATAACAGGCCTCCTATGGCTGTGTACACAGTGGACTCATTGCTAATCTTGTCAGCAATCTTGCACACCTTTTATAATCTATTTAAAACCACAAAAATGAAGTTAACATTAATCATGTGTTTAATTTCCTAGAGTGTAAGTCCAGTTTCATTTGCCATCAGCTGCAAAATGTAGGTGTTTTAGGGAGTTTTTTATATGTCTCCCTAGATAGATTGCAATAAAACAATTATTTAACAAGTAACATTCCTTGTAGGCCAGCCCAATACAAGTGGAAACAAAGGATTCATATATGTCCCCTAATGAATAGAACATTGATATGAACTATTGGTACTATTGGAAAGTTGAAAAGGAAGGAAGTAGTTTTCAACATACATTACATTCAGCATGGCACTACATTCAGCTCTGGCACCAGGTGAAAAATGCCACTGAAAGTTGACAGCACTCAAGGTCGATTTAGCATAGCTCTGAACACCAGTTCCTGGGAATCTCAAGTGGAAGAGTCCCACTATACTCACTACCCTACTTGTGGACTTCCCAAAGAAAGGCCTCAAGTTTGCCAATGGAGAACAAAATGCTAGACTAGTCTAACCCAGCAAGGCTCTTCTTATGTTCTTAGTGGCAGTGGACACATAAGTATTCCATTCTCAAGAAAGACTGGGGGAAATGACTTGGTGTTAAGAACCTGCTCAACCCTGGCCTAAGACCAGACAGACAGGACAATGAAACATGGAAGTAGTTTTTAGCTGGAACTTACAGGCTGGTGTTGAACAATCCCGTGTGTTGTGATAGAGCCGGTGGAAATGCTTACTACATTCAGCTGAAAATGTAACTGGACCTGTTTGAGGATTAATCAAACACAACATTTTGATTGCATTTCTAATTCTATTGTGAACTAAGTTGCACAAATAATTAATAAATAAATAAATAGTTCATATTTGCTTCATCTAATATGTTTCAAACCTTTCACCAGGTACTTTCCTTGTCAAACAAGGCAAGGTAGTGGTTAATAGAAAAGGGACCTTTTCAGTGATAGCACTAGGGGTGTGGAGTGTCCTGGTCAGAGAAGCTAACTTGGCACCTACACTGTGGTCCTTTTGGCATCAAGTGAAGGTATTTCTCTTCCCCACTCCTGCCCCAACCTTTCAATCTTTAAAAATGTTTAGTGTTTTTTAGATATTTTGGGCTACAGTTTTTCCTTAGCTTATTTTGTCTTTATTCTCCTACTATATTCAGCTTTTATATGGTTTTAATTTCTATAATATAAACCACACAGAGAACTTTGTTTCATGGGTGTGGGGGTGTGATAAAGAGATATATAAATAAATAAATGTTCACAGTACAATTTTACAGGAGTTTCTGACAAAAATTACATATAACCATATTAATGTAATTAAAGCTACTGGAATAATGAAAAAGAAGGCCAGGGATGAGTGATGGGTTACAACTATAAAGGCTACAAAATTTTATCACCAAGACTTTTCACACTGGCTCCTCAACTCTATTGAGCCTTTTCCAATCTATTGGGGAAAGGGCGTCTGAAGATATTTAGGGAAGTTAAAAGTTGGGAGTCACTTGCCATTGGAACAGGTAGCCTTCCATACCCTAACCTGTGGGTCCCACTACAACCTGTTGGGAAGCAAGTAGGAAAACAGCAGCCCCAAAGGTTGGACCTGGTAATTTACAATATAGGCTTCCTTCATTGGGAGAGGAGATAAGATATTCCTTTATGTAGGCAACATCTGGCAAGAGATTAAACACAGAATTGCCTTCACACAAAAAGTGTTCTTACCTGTGAAATGTTTGATGAACTTGTCCTTTAAGTTGGAATCTCTTGGAAATACTTCTGGGGAGGAAAAGATATTTCATTATCAATAATGTGTTAAAGAAAAGTCTACATCAAAATATGTGCATGCACACAGAGAGACAGAGAGAGAGATACAGTAACTGTTTTTCAAAAGCTGTGTTGTTTTCCACCCTGAACTCCTCCTTTAGGAGGTTGGATGAGATTAAAAAACAACAACTAATCATCATCTGAGTATGACTTAGATATCACCATATGGGTTTAATAAATATAAACTATATTTGTCCATAAGCTGTTTCAAAACTAAAACTGATACAAAATAAAACCAAACAGCAGTATTTACATAGGCATGCCATACAGAGAATATATATATTAGTTACCATTTAAATACCACTCTCAGTACAAAAACCTTTCTGCAGATGCAGGAGCTCTTCTGTATATACAGAGCTCCACATATGTAAGGCATATTCGTTATGCCAGTGGAAGCATATATTCATTTGTGGGCATAAAGCTGACCCCTCCAATGAGTTTTTGCTGTAAATTGTCCATGAATCAGAAGACCTAAAAAAGCCTGAAACAATGTGAGAAGTCCCCCTTTACTGTGAAGGTCCATGAATGTTACAATACACTCACAGCAATGGTACCCCCACATGGGGAGAAAACTAGTGAGGAGCTGGCATTACCTATGTGCTATACAGCATCCCAACACTTAGAGTTGCAGGGGGAGCAGTATATAGCAAGAGTGGGGAGGCACCTGGTTGGGGGGTAAGAGCACTCTTCCTTCAAGACTACTTCATTCCCTCACTCCCTTTCAAGAAGCTGCCAGCTGCCCAATACACAATTATTTTAGCATTACATTTCTGATAAATGATAAAAACAAAAACAACCACTAAAAAAGAGAAGTAGATATGAAATGTGTTCCCATCAGTTCTGGTAAGTTATGTTCAATCAAACAATTAAGATGTAATTTGGTATTTATGGTGAATGTTTTTTTGGGGGGGGCACAATATCCACACAGAGTCCCGTCAAAGTTGTTAACATGGATCTTTGCTGTGGATAAATACCAACAAACTGAAACGACATTTAGGAAGCATTTTGAAGAGTGACTAACCATTATATTTTTATTATCAGCCCTACCCTCTCATGCAGAAGAAAAGCAGCATGTCATTTTTATACAAAACAGAGTAGTTCTAAAACTCCGTGTTCTGCAAATAAAAGCATCTACTCTTACTTGCGCAGGCTTTATGTTCTTGCATCCTCACAGTTATAGGCAAAGTTGCATTATATAAGCAAGAGTTTCATCCCTTGCATAATCCCAGTTAATAATAATAAGTAATCTTCTTTATCGGGGATTTCTTTTTTATTTCCAATGGGATCTTTCAACTTGTATGCCTAGTCTTCTTTAGATAATTAAGCATTATAGAATAAATCCTGCCCCTTAGTCCACGGCAGCAGTAGCTATGAAAAGCCGGAGGAGTGGCCATACTGCTGATCTAATTCTCTGACGCTTTGGATATTGTTGTTCTTGTAGGCACCAGATGGGGCCCCAAGATTAGCTAGGTTCAGCGGCACAATGCCACACAAGACCTTCCGAGTGACCTTGCAGAAATGCAATTTGTTTTTCTGCTTTAATCCCAAAGCCACTGCCTTTGGAGTAAAACTTCCTGAGGAGAGATTATTTCATGGGAAATAGCTTGAGGATGGTCCCCTTTATAGTTTAATTTGTATCTTCAAAGGAAAGCTTCTTCTTTCTCTTAGTGCATGGTGAATACTTCTCTGAGAAGCAGTGGATCATCAAAGCAGACACATATCAGGTGATAAAGCCTAACTAGCTCTTTAAAATCTGCCCCCGTGGCCTGTTCACAAAGCGATGCTTACCACATAACTGAAGCTAATAAATCTAAGCATAATTATGACAAGATGCTACCACAATTAAGTAATCATGGATTTAGCGGAAGCAGACTTACGAAATGGTCACACTTGTCACCACAGTTCTCATGATCAACTGAGAACCTTGCCAAGGTGAAACCAATAAATATGTTCATAAGATAAGACCTTTGGGAAACGAAACCCATTTTAAATCACCATCTGTGATATACATGTTAAAGACTGATCTAATAGTGTTGAGTAAAGAAAACATTGCTTTGACACCTTAGAGAGACTAAGGATGCAATCCTCTACAGTCTTACTTTTGAGTAAACTGGAAACTAATTGACACTGTTGAATTACTTTGCAAAGGTTTTGGGCTATAACTCATTTATTGAGCCATGAGCTCTTATGAGCAAATTCAAATATATATCTCTCTCTCTCTCTTTCTCTATCATCTATCTATCTATCTATCTATCTATCATCTATCTATCTATCTCTATCTCTCTCTATCTCTCTCTCTCTCTGTGTGTGTGTGTGTATAACAAAGGGAAACAAGGTTGAGTTGATTTAGTGGATATGGACAATATAAGAAAAAATATCAAGAAAACAGGATTGCAGACAATAACTCCAATGCTAACATATTAAACATCAATACAATATATAAACTAAGTATTTGCTGAACATTAAGTAACCATTGGAGCACTGGCAAGCTGGGACAGCCATCCCTTTCCACCCTGCAAAGCCTCATCATTTCTACTGGAGATTTCAGAGGACTGAAGAATGGGGTGAGCTGCTTGTTGCATCTCTGCTTGTTCCATAAATCTGCTGTTCTGCCTCATCGCAGTGGTTGCCCCCATCCACCCACCCTCACCCATTACTAGGATTCACCCTCACTCTGCAATCAGGGCAAGCCTTAGCTTACCGTTTTTGCTTCCCAACCTCCAGGACAACCCCTCCCATTAGGCAGAGTGGGATGACCACCTCAGGTAGCTGATTTCAGGTTGTAAATAACAATAACTATATTACTAAAGCTAGGAAGTAGAAAAACTTGTGGATTTTTTCTGCTATAGGTGGCAAAATAACTTCGCTGGTCTTGGCTACTTTACACCTTGACCAAGATGGAGAGGGCAGAGTTCCATCTGCTTCTACACCTCAAACAGCACAATGTCTCTGATCAGTCCTGCCAGCTTCACTGAAAGTGCTAAAAAAGAGGAGGCTAGATAACTCAGCCTCTGATTCCTTCTGTAGAAGAAGATAATGATCTACATATGGCTTGAATTCCAGCAGCAGATTTTGACGCACAAATTATGCTAGGCTTGAAAGCCATGACTAACGTAACAAAATATTTCCCCCCCATAAAAATCCAGAACGGCTGCATGATCTGGTTGCTCTAACAGCTGCCTTAGATCCCCACAGTGAGTGTTAGGAGGCGGCTTTCATTAGTGGAAAGACAGGAGATGAGTAAGGAATGGCCAGAAAGTCACCATGAGACCTTGAACCCCACTCCACCCTCCTTTGGCTTGTCCTGTTAATACATTGAGGGGGCAATCCTGTTAATACATTGAGGGGGCAATCCTATGCACAATAAGCTAGTGTAAAGTTGCACCAGATCAAAACCCCATTTATCAGTAGGGCTGCTGCTGCTTTTCTGGCTAAACCTGGCAGAGGAAAAACAAGTCTTTTAAATAATGTTCTATGCTAGGATGCCAGGTCACATGCAGTAAATGAGCTGAATAGGCTTAGGATCTAGCCTAAAAGTCCTCCCTCAGTGGCCCCTTTTTAGAGGCCTACACTGGCCAAGGCGAGTGGGTTTTTGCCCTCCTGATCTTCTCTGAGCCAAAGAAGAATTCAGTAACATCAGGTACTCATCTCTCATTGAGGCAAGTGTTGTTTTTGAGCCTGAGGATGATGAACTTTACCACCATCTTTGCTAGTAACACTACCCACATATCATTAGTGGCACATAAGCAAGTATCCACTGAGCCTTGTCTATGTTATATCCAGGGTATACATTGTGGCAAGGAGGAGCAAAGAGCTTCTGAGAGACCGGTTGCAAATTAGTGTTCTGAAAATCCTAAAAATAAATACTACTTTGCACATATGGTCATTCAAAAGAGTGAAATTCCATAAAACATTTGAATTTACTGGAACTATGGTGAAGGAATTAGGTAAACCTGGTGGACTCATTTTTAGTCAATCTTAACTATTTCTTCCCTCAGGTCTTATGGCACTCTAATTTTGTCACTTTAATAAAAAATCAGATTGTGTTGTTCGGTCTTCACTTTTAGTGCACATGCATAGATAATCAGTTTGTTGTGCACTGATTTTACACAAGGGATTCTTCTACACAAATGAGTTGTCTGTAAATTGGTCTGTGGAAATTAGTACATGCGTATGATAGGACAATTGCTGCCCACACATACAAAATTCAACCTGAATAAGCTAATGTCATGCAGTGCACATGATGTAAAATCAACCCATATCATTTTAGCCTACACATGTTAGATTTTACATGCGTAGATGACATTCAAATGTTCCATCTTCCGCATTGGTATGTGTGGCTGGTGTACACTAACTCCTTTCCATGCAACAAGCTAAATCAGAAGAGCAATACTGTGTGATCCAGAACCTTAGCAGAAGAAAGAACTTGCTGAATTAAAAGAGAATGGCTATTTTCTTCTGCTTCATTGTTCAAAATATGTGAAAGTATGTTTGCTTGAGATCATCACAGGTCTATCAATAATCTATATGTTCAAGGCATGACATTTCAGAAGAGAATAACTATGTTCCTCTATTTTGCTCATGAGGCTCTTTAGGCTTTTTGAAATTTCAAGGGGGTGAAAATGTAAATGAAAGTTAATTTTTTATTCAAACAAACAAAACATCAAGCTAAAAGTAATAATAAAAACAGCTATAAAAGCAGGAAGAATAAAATTAAGAGATAATAAAATAATAATCATAGAAAGCTTTTAAAAAGAAATGAATTTGTGGCGTAAAATACATTCCATAGTGGAATACAAAGTTCACATTTGTACCAAACATAACCGAATAACCATGAATGTAACCAAATAAGCTCATGTTTAGTGGGAATGTGCTAACCATGAGATTTGGTTATATAAATCACAAACGTCCCTATGCAAGCAAAGCTAGAGGGGTCCACATTACCCCTGGTGGCACGTATTTTATGAATCAGTTTTTCAGAAATTTCAGTGAACATGACTTTTTTAAACCACAGATCCTTAGAATAACAAGATGCATCCTTGAGAGATCACCAGATGAGCAACACCTTTGCAATGGAGAATTGTCAGAAAGCCATAAGGCCACACCTTCGTTGGTCTATACAGCTTGCTTGCTTGCTTACTTATATGCATACTACTTAATCACAGTCATCTCTAACTGATGTACATAAGACTCAAATCAATGAAACTAAAGGTGAACTAAAACAGCAAAATCAGAATTCAATTTTAAAAACCTGCTGGAATAAACGGGTCTTCGGTGCCTATGACCCCTCAGCAGAATTTCCATAAGACTGGGCCTACAATACTGAATACACAGGTACTAGTAGATACAAGCCATACAACTGAGCTGAGAGGGATCACTAACCATGATGCACTCAAAGACCTCAGTTTGAGAGACCCCTTTTCTCTCTTGAAAGATAGGAGAAATATTATGGAAAATTGACATCTACCTATTAGAGTCTTCCAGTTTCCACAAAGGTACGCTAACACCCACAACTAAGGTACTCTGGAAGGCCTGTGCCTCCCATGCGGCACTCAGTTTTTATCATCAGTGACACAAATAACAGGGGAACTGAGCTCACAATGGAAGTGCTGGTGTACGTGGGTGTCAGCATGGGACCAGGGAGAAGAAATTACATTTTGCAAGGAACAACATACTGCTGATTCTATGGAAATGTAATTTCTTTCCCTCAATGTACCTTGAAAACATAACTGGACCACTGAAAGCAACAGAGCAACAAGTAGGGAGCCTTTAAGATAGATATCAGACATTAGAAATGGCAGTATCTATAAACCAGTGGGAGAACATTTCAACCTCCCAGGATATTCTGAAACTGACCATAAAGTGGTCATTCTGGAAAGACAAACTTCAAAAGAAGAAAAGAACATGAAACAGCTGAATTATGGTTTATCAAGAAGTTCAATGCCATCTCTTGTGGGTAAAACTAATAAAAACTAATAAGTTTTGTTACATCATGTGTCAATTAGCTTATCAGTGCCAGAATAGTAATTTTGCTAGCAGGCTGGATTCAAGATGATTCTGAAGAGTATAGGTATAATCCAAACCATCAATCAAACAAATTTAATACCAGTATGCAGACTCACATAGGCTTAAGGAGGCTTGAGGAATATCAAACAGAGGGCAACCCTCATGTTACAATCTTAATTTCAAAATACAGTGATCCTTATTATTTTCTGATACACCCAATAGTCAATACAAAAAACTTTGGAATTTCTACATATGCCACACACCACCACATTTTCAACACCTCAAATTTCATACCACTTGAACTAAAAGTTCCAAAGTTCATGCTTATTTTATAAGTAAAACTCCAAAACTCATCTGTTCTCCATGAAAAACAGCCATCCATTATTTAACACACTATGTGGTTAGTGTTCTATGACATGCACTATGGTTAAATTTCACAAACACTGAGGACCGACAACCACACAGTAAGCTGAATTTCTCACCAATACAGACGCACACCTGCTGTTCTTAAATTTAAGAAACCTGGAATGAACAGCACAAAGCTAATGAGCTGCATGTGCCCCCCTAAGGCAGTTGTGTATGCCTTGCACTATCCTTGAGTTTCAGATCTTTCCCCTTAAAGTCATTGTATAACATTTGAAGCTGTATTTAAAAAAGAAAGGCGGGGAGGGAAAAAAGTGATGCCTGACTGTCTGGAAAGCCTGAAACCAGAAGCCATATAAGTCAGTCTCAATGTTTATTTTCAAAGCTCAAAACTTCTCTAAACTATCATAACGATTTTGAATACCTCTCAAATGAGTTTGCACATCCTGAAAAAAGTAAAAGAGGAAACCTGTAGATGGGGAAAGGATAGAAAATGGGGAAAAACGAAGCTGGGGTAAAGCATTTCACAGGATTTATAGAGAGGAGTTAAGAAAAGAAGTAATATATGGGAATAGTAAGGATGGTTGAAAGCAGTGAGCTGTGCTTTTTCAGAACACAAAAATTTGACAAACAGGTTTTGAAGGATGGGATGCCAAAATAATGATGGGGACTAGACAGCATTTATATATTGATATAAACTAAGGTGACAGATCTTTGCTAGTCCTAGTAGAAATATTTCCCACTATTCTTAAGCACAGTAAAACAGTAATGGAGTACACATTTTTCAGCCTGCAACAGTAAAAAATGATTAAAATGCAATATCCGTTTTCTTTGACACTTACTTTCAAAAATATTTCAATTAATTAATAAATCTTGTTCTGAAATTTTAGCCTTTTATTGCTAAGCTTGAACAGCAGATGTGAATAAGACAGGGCTGGACCAAAATATTTGATTTCCTGAGAAAGAGCGGGTAATAGTCCCTCCCATTCTAGTCAAGGTGAGGTGGAAGCCAGAGCCAGCCAAGTTATTTTGGTGCTGGATAAAGAAAGCCGCTCCCCGCCAATCCCTGGCTCAGCAGTAAAAATGTAGTAACTGATTGTTTGCTGCCCTTTCATGACACCCTAAGTCAGCTGCCTGCTCCAGGGTACCCAAGTGACAATGCCAGAGAGGGTGGCAAAAGAGACACAGTGTTTTCCTGGGTAGGGGGATGCATTGGTGTCATTGGTGTCAAGTTTCCATTAAACTTTGGCTCTTGTATTTATCTTGAACCCATTTAACAGAAACAAATCTGAAAAGCAATACAGTTATACCTCTTCTTGCAAATGCTTCATGTTGTGTTTTTTCGGGTTAAGAACATGGCAAACCCAGAAGTGTTTACTTCCGGGTTTTACCGCACGTACACACACAGAAGCGTTCTGTGCGCTTCGCAAATGCGCAGAAGCGCCGCTCTGGTTACAGACTTTTTGGGGTGCGCACGGCACCCCGGAATGAATTGCGTCCGCAACCAGAGGTACCACTGTGGTTACTGGTCACAAGTTAATATCCAGAAAATTTAATGCTATGTTTACATGCAGAAATCCATTATTACGAAAAGCTCACTATTTCTCAGGAGAAATATGATCCATCAATATAGGCAGCTGCCGGTTTAGTCCTTCAAGTACTTCTCTGTCATGAGTTCTTGTAATATGACTTACACTGGCAGGGTGTATTGTGGCCCAGATCCAGCTAAGATTTACAAAGATCCCACAAAAAGAGTCTGACATCATTGCATTTCATAACAGTAAAATGTCATACAAGAGAACACCACCACTAAAGCAATTTATAGGGGGGGAAAGATAATTAAAAAATTGTGGCAATAAAAGAGTTAGTGGTTTAATTGTGGAACAAAAAAGATAGTTATTTTTTATTCATTGTAAAATTAAAAATGTTATTGTGCTTTGGCAGCAGCGCTGAACACGACACTTTCCACAAGGGCCAACATTGATGCCGAAATCCAGCATCGCCTGAGCTCTGCGAGTGCAGCTTTCTCCCAACTGAAGTGCAGAGTATTTGAGGACCAAGACATTGGCAGGGAAACCAAAATCCTTGTTTACAAAGTTGTTGTACTACCAACCTTACTGCATGCTTGTGAAACGTGGACCACTTATAAATGCCATCTCCAACTCCTCGAAAGATTCCATCAACGGTGTCTCCGAAAAAATTTACACATCACTTGGGAAGACAGAGAAACTGATGCCATTGTAGTGGAAGAAGCAAAGATCACCGGTGTCGAAGCAATCATTCTTCAACACCAACTCTGTTGAACTGGTCATGTTGTGTGGGTACCTGATTATCAGCTTCCAAAGCAACTAGTCTATTACAAATTTTAAAATGGAAAGCGTAATGCTGGTGGTCAACAAAAGAGGTTCAAAGACTCTCTCAAGGCAAGTCTTAAAAAATGTAGTATAAACACCGACAACTGGGAAACACTGGCCTGCGAGCTCTCCAGTTGGAGAACAGCCGTTACCAAAAGTATACTGGGCTTTGAAAACGCTTTAACTCAGGACGAAAGGGAGAAACACGCTAAGAGGAAAGTACGCTAGGCAAACCCTCACCATGATCAATTCCCACCCGGAAACCAATGTCCCCACTGTGGAAGGACATGCGGATCCAGAATTGGCCTCCACAGTCACTTATGGACTCATTGTTAAAATTGTGTTTATGGAAGACAATCTTACTCAGCTATGAGTGATCGCCAAAGAAGAAAGCACACTACACACAAAACACACTCAGACTGGTATAATCCTGACTGAATGATTTCAAACAAGCATGTGTAGGATTGTTAGAATCATGGAATTGTAGAGTTGGAAGTGACCCTGAGGATCATCTAGCCCAACTCCCTGCAATGCAGAAATATGCAGCTGTCCCATAAAGGGTTCAAACCTGCAACCTTGGTATTATCAGCATCACACTCTAACCAACTGAGCTATCCAGGTTAGGATATGGTACTGTATCTTTCTACTGTATCTTGTAGAAATATTAGACAGTGATGAAGCCATAAAGATCGCAAACACTTTACTATCCGAACTGTACAATGTTCATGCAGAACCACCTACGAACATTTGTAAACTGTTTGAATTCTTTAAGCCAAACATTTCAGAGAATGTCCTTACAATAGGAAGGATCTACTTGAAAGCTCCCTTAAACGAATTTTAATGAAAGGATAGTGAGACATACTGTACTAAAAACATGCCTGTTCCTTGATTGTGTTAATTATTTTGGGGGTCGGACCAGGTGGTGAGGGAAGCAGCTGGTGCCAGAATGTTTCAAGGATAAAAACAAAGATAGAGTCTTGCTGCCTGTTTCTGTCTACAGCAGAATCAGGTCCTCAAACTTTCTTTTCAGTCTTTTGCCATATTTTTAAGGGGCATTTGGGGGTAAATACTAAACTTCAAGGGAGAGGAGGGGCCATGAAGAAAGAAAAGAAAAGGGGGGAGAGTGAATTCATGCTTTCACTGCTATGGTAAGCCCTTCCTCCAAAAAACTATTTTGGGTGCAAAACCACAGCCTCTGAAATGGCTACCTGGAATTAACTGCCTTCCGAATGGGGTGACAAATTTGGAATAAACACTTCAGTCCATTCCTAGACAGGAGGCAAATATGTAGCAGTGTGGAGGCAGAACAGAATTGGCTTCTGTTTGTAGTGTTATACTGCCTCTAATAAGTTAAAAAGGCAAAACAAGAGAACATATGAACACCCACATCCAGCAGAATAAATTCTACCAGGTCATTTGACCCAGGTTTCAAAAACATTCAACAAAATAACCATTAGAGGTTATACGATGGGTCAAATCATTCTGGTCCTCCTACAGGTTTCTACAAGTAAGGGCCAGCAGCCTCCATTCAGCAAGCAGCAGAAGCTAGCAGCAGTTCATTGTGTCAAGATCACTTCCACAACATCAGAGACCCTAGGCATTTATCCAATCTTTCCTCATTTTTCTTGGAACTTGTGCGAGTGCAGAGCTTGGAAGACTAAGCCTGAAATCTTTGCAGTACTCCTATTACAGACACTTCATGTTACAGACGCTTCAGGTTACAGACTCCACTAACCCAGAAAAAGTACCTCGGGTTAAGAACTTTGCTTCAGCATGAGGACAGAAATCACATGGTGGCAGCACGGCGGCAGCGGGAGGCCCCATTAGGCAAAGTGGTACCTCAGGTTAAAACAGTTTCAGGTTAAGAATGGACCTCCAGAATGAATTAAGTTCTTAACCTGAGGTACCACTGTAATTTCATTTGGATTTTCTCAGCAGCATTTCTCAGTCAATTGTACACCGAGTTTTACCATATTCTACAAATGTGCTACTTAATATTAAATATATATTTTGAAGATGTTATATTCTGAAGCACATTGCTTGATTAAAAGAATAGAAAAAGCCATTTGTTTGATGGCTACAAACATTTGTTTAATGGCTATTTGGTCTTTTGAACAACATTACTCTGAAATAAATGTAACTGTTAGAGAAATATTTTATTGTTTTGTAAAACATTTGGGAATATAGAGACACCACTTAAGATGAGAACAAGATTGTGTAGGATTGCACAATGCTTTATATAGGTTCTCAGCAACTTAGTAGGATCAGCATAGTAAGGTATATTGGATTTGTAATGATTTAATTTGCTTGATTGTGGGACAAGCAGCTGGAGGCTCAAGCAGATAATTACAGCCCTAAGCCATGAAGTAATCCATATGTGGGGGGTTGTAGAACAGTCACACATGATAGGAAGCTTAAGTTAGAAATCAAGTTAAGCTGACATTCACAACACTTTTTAGTAGTACAAACTTCAGTGAATGATTAGCATTTAGGTATTCAGGGAGTTTGAAAATGCATAATACTATTGTTTCCTGAAAGGCGGAATAAAAGACCTTGCAGTAGGAGGGGAGGCACATGACTGATATTTCTTTGGCAGGAGGGATGAATGGTCACAGGGTCAAGTTTCTAAATGCTTTCCCCAATAGGCACATAAAAATAAAAATTGCCTGCTATTTAAACAACCCCTCCCTCCAAAAAAGATCCCAGGGTGCACTTATGGCAACCTAAGACAATTTCCCCTCACATTGTCTTTATTCTGAATGCCTGTCTCTCTAGGGTTGTTGCCTTGAAACCCTAAACATAAGAAGTGTTTGCAAAAAGTACCACATATGCTTTCAGTTCAAGCCTAATGAACATATTTAGCCTCTTGACTGAGTCCGTGTTGGATTGTGCCTACGTGATGCCTTTGAAAATATTTGACAGGCAGCAGTGGAAACTGTAGCCCTAAATATTATTAACAACACAGCAGAGATACTTTTCCTTTGGCAAGCAATTGTTACTCAAATTAGTAATGAATATTTCTAAGAATAAATGGTCCACATCAGTGTACATTCATTCCTTTGCCTGGCTAAGTATCAAAAGCATGCCTTTCAGCCAGACATTGTGCAGTCCAGTTCAACCAAATTCCTTTTCTGCCTTTGCAGGCTTCCTCCCTATAGGTTAACATCTTGTTGTTTTGATGATCATGTTCTATGCTGCCATTTATCAAAATTCTGTCTTTACTTCCTCTTTTCCTCACTGCACCAATCCAGGGCGAAAACATCCACACACGTTACTTCAGGGGCTGTAGCTGACTAGCTGAGTGAAAGTTTTCCATTCAGAAAGTCCAAGCTTCTAGAGTTATCCGTATTTCAGACAGCAAGGCTGAGAGAGAGATTTCAAAGCTGCCACCAGTCAATATAGATAGCACTTTGGGTACATCAGCCAATGATCCAAGTTTCAGCCAATGATCCAAATTTGAGCATATTCACTGTTACCAACCAAGTTTCAGCCAATGATCCAAGTTTGGTATTTGAAGAAGTGTGCATGCACACGAAAGCTCATACCAAGAACTAACTTAGTTGGTCTTTAAGGTGCTACTGGAAGGAATTTTTTTTTGTTTTGACTATGGCAGACCAACACGGCTACCTATCTGTAACTAAGTTTATATATGTTAACCTTAAGCTAATATCTCCAGCTTTCCATTCCCCTTTATATTATCCTACTGCGGTGGTGAAACAGTCCACACCCATCACAATCCTATGCGTGTTTACTGAGAAGTCACCTGAATTCTATGCAAGTATGTATATGATTGCAGCTTTGCTCTATCCAATGTTTAGCTGTTAATTTTAATGGATTATTCAAACTGATTTAAATGTTTCTTTTATCCCTCCATTACTTCATTTCCCCTGGTACAACATACACATTGTCTGCTATTTATTCTTCTTACTTTCTTTCTTTCTCCCCATTGCATTTTCCATCTTGCTGCTCTCTATGTGTAGAACACCCTCTGTGTTGTTTTCATACAAGTAAACAAGATTCAGAACTGTGTTCTCGCTTTAGGCATACTTGTTAGTTTCTAAAGTTATATTTTGAGGACTCTTCAGAGTAGCACATGCGAGCTGTGCATGTCTTGAGGATGACCTACAAAGGCTTGCCATTTGGTACCTCCTTTCCCACCCCCCAATCATAGCTATAAGAAATTAAGAAATTCTGATTGACACACAGTTTGCAAGCACAAAAAGGTAGACTGTGTCTTACATTCGGGGATTCATGATTCACTGTACCAGACATACAGAACTGACTCCAGATTCTTGGGCACTATGAAATGGAGGAAACTTATACTTCTCTCTTTTGAAGTGTGTTTCAACCTTTGAATCCAAATTGAGACTCAGTGGGCTTTTGCTAATTTTCCCTAGTAAAAAAATTATGGCTCTGCTTCCCTGTGACATGCTCTAGTTAGCAGCCTAAAACCTTGAAATATCAACTCCACAGTGATATGTGTGCATATGTGTAATATATGATCCGGAGGTCATGCAGGCTTGGTTGGTAACAGTGAATATGCTCAAACTATGAGCATATATTATAATACCCACTGATATTATTATTAAACCTGTTTACATATTATTATTATTATTATTATTATTATTATTACAATAATATTAATAATTGTTCATAGCACTATAGAATGAATTAGGAGGGATTACAGCTACACTTCTGTGGTTAAAAATATCAAAGAGTTCCTTAAAGCCCATCTGCATTAGAAAGCATTGATTTGCACTTATGAACCAGTTTGTGATACAATAGGGATGAAGGCGAGGGACTGAATGTCTGAACTCCCTGTATATACCATCATTTAGAAAGATAGGCTACGATAGAACCCTTCCCCCCAGCATGCTATTTTGCATTTACTAGAAATTCTCCATGTGGAGGTACATTTAAATTTATTTTTCCTTCCCTGTGGTTTAGAAACAGATGTAAAACCTGAGCTGACTGTGTACTCCATCTCTAAGGATCACTGGGCAGGAATACGAAGGGAAGCAGCCAGAAAATATATGCATCAGGAGTCACCAATCCAGTGACATTCACTGCACTCTTGAAAACCATATTGGTATCCCAGAAAGGACTCTGAACTTTCATTTAAAAGAGAAAGCAAGTCTCTAGCCCTCCTTGAAGAAAAGTCATGGAGAACAATTTACAGGTACCCTTCTAAGCAATTTCTGTGAAATGAACTAGACTTGCTGCTTCTGCTTGTTAGTGTTCTTAGCCAGTAAGTGAAGTCAGAGCCGTAAATGAAAAGTTAGTTGTTTGGACACCAGGCAACAGTAATCCCCAGGGTCCTATGCTTTCCCCTCCCTTTTAGTGCACTTTTCCTGAATCTGTCTTATTTTCTAGTGCTTAGAATCTCCACTTTGCCCTTCCTTTTCCCCTAGCAACTAGGATGCATCTTTCCTGTGATGGTTGTGTCTATGATTAGGTAGTCCCTTATAGGTGATTTTCTGCAAATACTACTACACAATAGGTGTAGGTGGGTGTTAAAGACCTGCCCTCCCAATCCCCAAGAAGGCGAATGTAAAAACATTGTTAAGAGGTTCACATATGTCTTCTGCTGTGCCAGAGCTAAAGACCAAGCATTCACTGGTCCAAAAAGGTTGGTGACCCCTGGTCTACAAATAAATGTTTCCAATTCAGAAATCTGATTTAGTAAAGTGATACAACCCTTTTTCAAAGTTCCCAGGATGACATCCACAGTTTACATATCCGTATTATAGTTGTTGCTATTTTATTATTATTTTTCCTTTTACTTTTTTGCTATGACATGAGAAAAATATGCATTTTGTCACATTTCAAAACCACTAACTTTTACTCAGAATAGACCCACTGAAATTAATGGGCTTAGACATTTTCATTCATTCCAATGGGTCAAACGTAGTTGACTACTGCCCAAAATTATTAATTCAATTTACATCCCACCTTTCCTTCCAAAGGAGGGGGGGGGAAACAGCTTTTTCATAAAAGTCCTTTGTTCTAGGAGCATATTGATTAATAACCATCTAGTATGAACACTAAACAGTTATTTGTTTTGCTTTCACTCTAAATGCTTAGGACTCACCCGCTATTTAAAAATTGCAAGACATGACTAAAACAAAAAACTAACCCTTAAAATGAAATATTTTTATTGTTCTATGTCTATTTCTGTGGTCTCAACTTTGAACCTATACTTCCATAAAACTACATAGGTCTTTGTATTTGCTATCTACTTTTTGCATTTTTCCTATGCATTTACACTGCACTAGTCACTGTGGGTTAAACCACAGAGCCTAGGCCTTGCCGATCAGAAGGTTGACGGTTCGAATCCCCGCGACGGGGTGAGCTCCCGTTGCTCGGTCCCTGCTCCTGCCAACCTAGCAGTTTGAAAGCATGTCAAAGTGCAAGTAGAAAAATAGGTACCGCTCCGGCGGGAAGGTAAACGGCGTTTTCATGCACTGCTCTGGTTCACCAGAAGTGGCTTAGTCATGCTGGCCACATGACCCGGAAGCTGTACGCCGGCTCCCTTGGCCAATAAAGTGAGATGAGGGCTGCAACCCCAGAGTCGGCCACGACTGGACCTAATGGTCAGGGGTCCCTTTACCTTTACCAGTCATGGAAATACCCAGATACAATGACACCAAAAAAGTACAGTGGCCCAATTTAGTCATAATGCTAATGTTCAGATATAACACTAAGTCATGGTTTGGCATTACATGAGTGCTTCCCTGTCCTCTTCTCACCCAGTAAATAATAAAAGTTCAAATGCTTTTGACTTTCCCTTGTTGTTTCATCATATATGAGATAATGGATTATCTCAAACTATGGTTATTCTAAACAAACCAACTTCATAACCCATGGTGATTGCTAGAGTGAGTAACCATAGTTCCTTTTGACGTCTAAACTGGGAACCATGGTTGCCAGGTTCAGATCAAACCAGTCTTTGAAAACATGAGCTGGTGTCAATTTCTAGTTGGCCCAGTTTGGCCATAACAGAAGGCCATTACTTATCATCTGTACAAGTCTTAAATCATGGCATGGAGAGAAGGGTACAGGCAGTGTGGGAATGGATTACACAGGCACATGTCTCATGTGTAGCTCAGCTTAATAACATGTTGCTGTACATTTAAACCAGGTGTTTATCATCCTCTCAAAATAATTTAGTCCCTTAAATCCATCCCTATATTATTCCTTTTCTAGAAAGCTTTCTAACACAATCATCTACATTGTTGCTTATTTCATTCCAAACTTAATTGAACGTGTTGCAAGAATGCCATCACTGATAAAGATACATCAGTAGATACAGTCACCAAAAACATAAGGGTGGCCTCGTGCTGATACAACCCTTATTCTATTTGATCATTTTCTATTCTTTGTTTATTGCCATTCTCTTAATCAGATTAAAATGCCTTAAGGCAGAGAGGCCTGTCACTCTTACATGTTTGTTCATATCTAAAGCACTGAGTAAAATCAATGTTTGATTTTGCTCATTCAACAGTTTGTTCACAGGCCTTCTTCTAAGATAGATTTATTCAAACTGATGACCTGAAAGCAAATGTTCAATAGCAAAGGCCTCTGTTCAACCACAAATCTGGTATGAAATTGTTCATCGGCCCATCACTTATTTCCCTACATATTGATTGGGTCTAATTAATTTCCATGTATTGTAAAAAGCATACCTTGCCCTTCAAAATTATTTTAGGATAGAATTGGATAAAATATTTTAGGATAGAATTGGATAAATAGAAATATCATAAACGTCCATAGTATTTTGTGGGTGATTGGTCTGAAAATTGAAGAGATAGGGAGAGATACCCTAGAGTAAGACACTTGCCAAACTGCAGACAGATAAGACCCAGGGCTTTTGTGCTAGGCAGGCTGTATAGATGATTCTGGAGTGGGCAAAATCATTCCCTCTGATTACAAGCTAATTCCACCTTCTTGATCCTGTAATTTTTCTTAATCTAGAGACAAGTCTTTTAATTTTGCAAAGCTGCTCCCTTTCCCTCCTCCCGCCATAGCTTGGTCTTTCCCTTATATGGTAAGCTTGGAGACATTTACTAATTGCTTTTTATGTATGGCTTGCTGAGGCACAACAGGGCATTTCAAGGGTCCCTGCTTTGACTTACGCAGCTTTGCACACATCCTACTTCATCTCAGACAAACACAAAATCTCTCAGAAGCACCCTGCCTTGGCTTGGAATTCATCCATATCCAAAGCACATCTTTATTTCCCACCAGGTTTTATTGTACTTTCCCCCAGGTTACTTACTCGCTGTATTAGGTAAAGGTAAAGGGACCCTGACCATTAGGTCCAGTCGTGGCCGACTCTGGGGTTGCAGCCCTCATCTCACTTTATTGGCCAAGGGAGCCGGCGTACAGCTTCCGGGTCATGTGGCCAGCATGACTAAGCTGCTTCTGTTTACCTTCCCGCCAGAGCGGTACCTATTTATCTACTTGCACTTTGACGTGCTTTCGAACTGCTAGGTTGACAGGAGCTGGGACAGAGCAATGGGAGCGCACCCCGTCGTGGGGATTCGAACCGTCAACCTTCTGATTGGCAAGTCCTAGGCTCTGTGGTTTAACCCACAATGCCACCTGTTTCCCATACTCCCTGTATTAGGAAGTTTGTAATGTCTGATGTCTCACTGTGCTTATCTAATGTTGGAAGCTGCCCAGAGCAGCTGGGGCATCCCAATTGGGTGGGAGGGGTATAAGCAATTAATAGTAGTAGTAGCAGTGATGGTGGTGGTGGTGGTAATAATCATTTTTTTCATCCTTTCCATGAGAGTAGACCTTTTAGCTTCAATTTTGTCCCCCATTCCTTTTAACATGTACACTGAGGTTGAGAACCTCTAGCCCATGTGCCAGTCTTGGCCCACCAGGGGATCCAATTGGGCTTGTGAGACCTTTTTCCGGAACCCATGCCTCCCTGCCCATCAGATGATGGGCAGAAGGACAAGATTTAATCCTGCACAGGCTGTCATCCACTGAGCAACGATAAAAGCCCTGTGCAGACGCACCCTTTGAAGCACCTTGCATGTGACAAATGCTTTAAAGAGGCTTCCACAAAGTGATGTAGCCCCTATACTCCTGTTTGAGCCTCTGGAGGATCAAATGAGAGCATAGGGGCTATTTTAAAGTATTCTACAAGTTTCTCCACTCCCTATGAGTTCCTGATTCTGGAGGCCTGAAATGGAAGCATGGGAAGACTTTGGTTCCTTCCACTTCCTTTTTAAGCCTTTGCAACTGAAAGCTTTAAATGGCAGTGCAGGGAGGCTTGCAAACCACAGTGTACGACCACTGGGAAGAGTCAAGAAATACCATAGGGCATCTGTAGCAGCACAACCAGATGCCTTCATCTGCCCCACCAGCAACAAAACATGTCTTTTCTGCATCAGTCTCTACAGCCACAGCAGGCACTTCAACCTTCCAGGAGTTTGACTTCACCCCCAAAGGTACACTCCTCCCTTGTCCCCCCGATACAGATGCCAGAAAGACACTATACATGTATCAAATTTGACCTAGGAGGCAGATCTTGATAAGGGTCTTGCCCATGTAGCCAAATGATTACCCACCTCTCATCTACATGAAACAAATGGGGCAGAGTGAAGTATGGGATCATCAGAATTCTATTACTCCAATACCTGTTTTTCCTTTGCATAAAATCCAAGTGAGGAAGTGCAATCCATGAATGCATATCTGGCTGCTGCTCTGATTATATCTCCTATTTCAAAGGCAAATATTACTGCCTGAATCTATTTCCCCCCCCCTGTTATCACTGTATCTTTTGATGTAGTCACTGGCACCCAGTGTCCAAAATTGTATGTGACATTTAATAACACTTTGTTCTGCATCTGTTTCATTTTCTCTGCCTTGAGACTCTAGTATCCAGTGCAAGTGCATTTGCACTCAGTGGTTATTGCTTATTTCAATGTTAATCAAATCATCAACCACCCACCCCATAAATAGTGAAAGGTAACTAAGGAAGTCTCCACAAAAGTTAAGTGACCCAAGCTCCTTCTGGTTCCCTTGTAATTTGAGCAACGGACCTTATGGTCCAAATGTTTCATATTATTATTAAGACTACTAGTATTGGGTTGTATCCAGTGGTGGCTTTGAGTAAGCACTAAGCATTTCTGCTTGTGCAAGGTGGGGCTCCCAATTTTTTGCTGTTTCCCCAACTCACTGCAGCTTCCCATGCCCCCCAAGCTACCCCTGAGGATATGAGACACAGAGGAGGCAAAAATAACAACAAACGAAGTTAGAGCAGAGTCAGAAAGGCAAGAGAAATAAAGGATGATTGATGCATTTATTTATGCAAACCACTGTCCAGCATATCAGATGATGAAAAATGTTATGTTTTCTCTCAATTTAAAACCTTCTATCAGCAAGAAACCTACACATATTGGGTCAGTTGCTTATTTAGGAACTGAACTGTGAGAGATTTAGTTTGAAGCCATTAGTCCAATTAGTATCTGCTATGCTTGCTTGTAGTATATTTTGCTGGACTGGGATGTTTGCCAGTGAAATGAGGGATAGCATGTCAGCCCCACAGTTCGAAACTGACTTTATAAAAGTAGGGCAAATAAATTAGGTCTCAGTCATAGTAAGGGGAAATCAAAGCAAGAAGCAACTCAATCACTATTTAATAAGACTCATACTATGGGAATTCAAGAAAAACAACAGGTGCTGTGATTCAAGCATCAAAAGAATATACATTTGTGCTCCTTTTTCTAAAACATGTGATTACCTTCTCACATTTTCTATCAAGTAGAAACCACCTCTGTGGTTTTAGGGCTATTAATTTAAGAGAGTCATCAGGGAAAATACAGAGTAACTAAGGAACCTAAGAAGTATAACTATACACTCACAGAATAGCAAACTTCAGAATACACCATGCTTTACAATTCTTATACTTAATTGTACTTAATACATAAAACTTAATACTACATTGGTGGGGCATCCACATGCAATTAATCATTTCAATCAATTCAGAATTGGTTTTCCCCAAGCCTTGAGAATGCTTAGAAAAGTATTCAGCTTATGATAAAAATTCTCCAATGCATGACAAGACCCACCAGCTCTTTCATCTGCCAATTTCTATTACCATCTCCTTTACTATATTTTCCCCAAACTTATGAGGGGTGATGGGATGGGAAGGTATCGGCAGCCAAGCATTTCTGCAAAAGCAGAGGGCTTTCCCCAAGTTTTCAGCTCTGTGCAGTCGAGACCTCCGATCATACATGGGCCCACCATTTTTACAGGAAATGTGGCAAATCAGCTCATCAGAGTGAACTGAAGGCAGTTCCATCCAGAGTCAGAAATCTAAACCAAGCACACCAAGAAGGCTTTGCTGCTTTGGAATGGAAATGTCTTCAACTTACTGTGAGAAGAACTTTTCGTTTTTGTTTTTAAAAAACCTTCTGGTCAATGAATAAAGAGGATGAAAAATACTACGCTTGCTAGAATTCATGTTGGCAGGAATGGGCAATGAAGTATGGCATAGTAAGTCCACAAACTATATACAGTTAAGGACTAACAGATTTGTTGTAGCATAAATGAGAGTCTACTTCATCAGATCTGTGATGAAGTGTTGCATATGATGAATTGCACTCCCATCCATACCAGGTTATCTCATACCAGATGTGCTAGTCTTTAAAGTACCACAAAATTCTTCATTGTTTTTGAAATCAAAGGATTTTGTTGCATATTGTCGATAAGGTATGTCATACAATCGGGTGGGGCAGAGGAGCAAGGAATCATGCAAGCAAGATAAACTGCAGGAGAGGAAACCCCCGATGAGAAAATGCCTCAAACCCACTGAGAAAAAGTATCAAAGAAAAACAAACAAGCAAATTGGGCACCTGTGTGAGTTTAGCAACAGGGTGAGGAGACCGGTACAGACAATCCACTCTTTCCCATTTTAATATTACAATTAAAAATGTAATATTACAAATTCCCAAGTGAACAACAAAAAGCCATTGTATCACGTGTGTTGCACAGAATGGCACATGTACCTGCTGGACAGAAGCCTTGAGAGTGTAATTAGTGCAATGAATTCTTGCCTCTCAGGGAACAAGTTTGATCCCTTAAGGCCAAAGTAGTCAACCTGGAGAAACAGAGAGGCAGAGAAGTTTGTGGATGAGGTCTTTAAAGACATGCCAAAAGCATTTCACTACCATGGACTCTATTGTCACAGAAAATGAAAATCAGAGAGGAACTATCCATGAGGGAACAAACAACTATCCTCTTGTGCCAGGAATCCACCACCAGGGACCCAGGTTCTACTGATAGTGAGTGATCTGATTATAATGGAAACAGACAGTTGGATTTGTCATGGCCATGGAGATGGCGCAATGATGTTCCTGCATGCCAGGCATGAAGGTAACAGATATCATACTTCATCTAGATAGGTTGGCAGATAAAGCTAGGGAGGCATCAGCAGTCATTCCACATGTCAACATCACTGACAGGAACAAATAAAATGTGGTTCTAGAACCAAAATTTAGGTTGATATGTAGAAAACTGAAATCCAGGGCCTCTGCTGTAGCTTCCTCGAGTATGCTACCTGTTTCATGCATAGGACCAATTAGAAAGGTGGAGCTGAGAGGTCAATGAGCAAACAAAATTGTGGCATTTTATTTTAT
Organism: Podarcis melisellensis; assembly: GCF_964234715.1. Lineage (NCBI taxonomy): Eukaryota > Metazoa > Chordata > Lepidosauria > Squamata > Lacertidae > Podarcis > Podarcis melisellensis. Next base: position 38,855,068 of record NC_138539.1, on the reverse strand, counting down.
CTTTACTGCTTCTTTGAATTCTGTGGAACTCAAACTGCAATAAAAGAAAAGAAATAAAAGCAATAAAAATACAATTAAAGATCAATACTGTACAGATATTTAATGCAATGGATGCACCACTTGTGGCCTTCAGCCACAAATCCAAAGACATGCCATGGACCACCTGAAGGGGAGCCCCTGATGTACATTAAAAGGTCACATTACAGGAGTTCATTTAGCTGCTCCAATATAAACTTTGATTAAAGAATAAAATAGTGGTTTCAGATTTATGCCACTCATAATCTTTTACTGAAGGCTTTTCTAGTACACATTATATATCCAAGTAGTCCTTTCTTTAAAACAAAACAAAACAAAAAAGGTTGAACGTGTGCTATTTGAAGATAAAAGCATGAGATCAGTAAACATTCCAGAACAATTCTAAAGTTAAATGGAATGAAATTAGAAACCCAGTGTAATACTGTACATATAGGTGGTGTCCAATGTTGTCTGTCTGCTAATGGAATTTATTTGTCAGCAGAAAAAGCCAGAGTGGCAATTCTCAGCAGTTTCCCCTCCACTCTGCAGCCTCCTATGCCCCCTCTAAATTTGCTCCGGAGGATCCTCAAACATTCTAGTTTGCACCAGGGTGCAGCGGGCTGCAAGACCGGATACTACTCTGTGAAAATGTGATCACTTTAAGATATGTTAACCAGTGGCAGACCTTGGGACCTCAAATTTGAGCAATGCCCTGTGAAAAGCCAAAATCCCCCCCACCTCCCCCTTTCCATTCTACATAATAGTTGTGGTGCTCCTAAGCTCTGCACCCAGTGCGAGGAAATCAGTCATGCGCCCCTAAATCCACCTCTGTGTTATTTTATGGAATTTGACATCTTGGGGGGTGGGGCATTGTGCCCTTCCACCAACCATGTTAGGATAAAATATTAATACCTGAATTTGCTTTCTTGAAATATGGTACCAATGGACCGAAAACTACTTTTATGCCATTCAGACTGCCATGATAATTGTAATTGTCCATAAGGTTCTCTCTTTGGTTATCAGATCCTAACTCCACTTAGAACATAGACTGCACTGATAGTATTCCTGGCATTTTGGCAGACATGAGGATAAAGGAAAATGGTAGTTGAACTGACTGCTCCAGTAAGAATTCAAAAGGGCTCCAAACTCAATCAGCAGCAGAAGCCGAGTCCACAGCAAATAAATATTTTTAAAGTCTTTTTGTTGTTTCATAAAAGGACAGATTACCATAATGTATTGTGTTTTCCATGGAGAAAATTTCTAGAAAGCCCAACGATCTAATGAATTGTTCTTAATCAATGGCCAATTGTTGTAATTTCTCATTGTACCCTGAAATCTTCACATAGAAAATAATGGAAGTTGTTTAAAAACAATGGCTTTTAATCTCAATTGTAATAACTCACAAATAATTGTCAAAATCCATAGTTTCTTCATGCCATGTTTATGCTAATTTAGCTCAATGAGCTGATTATGTCTGTTACTATCTTCCTGATATTATATCAGAAAAAGGACAAACTAAAAGGAACACAGTGTAGATAATATGTAATCAACTAAAAATGTGGAATAAGTAAAACGAAAAAGCAATTTATTGGCAATTGAAACTGAGCATTCCTTCAATGATAGCTTGTTATATAAAATTTCATATTTGGATGTAACCATTTCTGTGATATTGATTGTGTGTATGTTTGCAGAAAATATTCTACCAGATGATAGTGGTAATTTATGACTAAACTTACTTAACATTTGTCAAATTGTACTTGAATGCTGTGGCTCTTGAGTAGCAGCTTCATGCCAAGCATAATGGTAAAAGCGATGTCAGAGGGCCTTGGACTTACTGGGAAAGGAAATGTGCTTTTCTGAGCATGGTATCTTAGAATATCATGAGATTTTTAAATATTTCCCTGTATTAGCAAAATATACAAATTCAACCATCTTTGTGTAAACTGCATAAAGCCATGAAAGTGTAAGTTGTGTTAGCTTCTCTATAGTTTATCTCCAGAAAAGAAAAACTTTAATGAGTTTTATATCACTTAAAAATAAACTCTTCTGTAGCTGTTGAACATAAATGGAAATTTAACAATAATTAAATTACCCTTTAGCAATGAAAAAAAGGTGGAATAAGTATATGTAATTAAAATGTGCATCCATTTTTTAATTTACATCAGTGGCTGCACCTCTACCTCAGGTTAAGAACTTGATTCGTTCTGGAGGTCCATTCTTAACTTGAAACTCTTCTTAACCTGAAGCACCACTTTAGCTAATGGGGCCTCCCGCTGCTGCTGTGCCGCCGCAGCACGATTTCTGTTCTCATCCTGAAGCAAAGTTCTTAAACCAAGGTACTATTTCTGGGTTAGCGGAGTCTGTAACCTGAAGTGTCTGTAACCTGAAGCGTCTGTAACCCAAGGTACCACTGTACTGCCAAAGCACCTTGCCTACAGTGCAGATTGAGTGGCTTACTTGCTTGCATCTGACAGAAAACTTCCCAAAGGCATTGTACAGACCAGATATATCAGTTATGCATTGACGACTATACAATGTACAACTGAACTCACACAGATTTGTCCTCGTGTAAATGCAGCTCTTGGGAAAGAAAATAACTATCGTCTTCGGGTACAATCCAAAGACAGACTCATGTAAGTTCCGATGAGTCAGAACTGAAGCAAAAAAATCGCATAAATCATTCTATGCTGGGTCCTATGAACTCCAGATGGAGTTTGTTGCCTCCATCTCATTGCAGCCTCCTGATCCTGACATCCAAAGACCCTTAGGAATGGTGTGATATGAGACATGGGGTGGTCACAGCTGGAGGAGGACCAGCAAAAATAAGGACAGCCTTGTCTGGTGAGCAGGAGCTCCTTCAGTTTACACAAGCCGTCCGTTGGATCAAATCCACTGCCTTCATTTGATGTATTTTAGTGGGACTTGGGTAGACCTAGCATTCTGTGCATTGTGCCTCTTATTTGCAAACCATCACTCTCCACTTCCAGCCACTTAGGCACTAAAAGAGAAAAGAAATTATCAAGATGGAAAAGTTTGACAAAAGTCACCACTAAAACTAAGTACTTATTTAATCACTTCCTCTGTCTAAAAATCCAGGAATGTGGTGGGTTGGTGTAAACTGTGTTTTGCCCTTAAAAATGTTAACTATAGTTGTTTAGGAAGGCTTTGCCTCTTTCTCGGTGTTAAAAAGAGTAACACACTTTCTAAACAACAGATACATTTTTTTATCTTGATCAATGTGGAGCCAGAAGCAAAATGGGAGTAATAAATGCCAGGGGCCAGGTTGTGATCTGAGAACACATGAAAGAAATCTCCACCTTTAAAAAACTAATTCAGTGCAGGAGAGGAGATGGGTGCCTCCTGCCAGGGAACACAGAGAACAGAAATGCCAAAAGCCAGTGTTGCTTCTCCCTTTAATATTGCAAAAAGGATTTCTTTGGGGTCTATTTGCCTCCACAACGAAAGACAACAGCAGACTCTCCTGGAACTCTGGCTGCTATGTACATAAAGCTGGAAGGCTGGTGCCTTGAGGTTTTAGCCTCAGAAGACCTGTACCAATTAACAGTTCAATAGGCACTTGGAAAGCCTGAAAGTGAATGAGCCTTGCATACCCTGGAACTTTTCAGGACAAGGCAGGGAAAGTTAGGGAGATCTGCTGAGGATCAAACACCACGCTCTGTACTAGACACAACAAAACCAGGGCTGTGGAGAGCCAGCCAGAGAAATAAGGCTTGTCAGAACAGCTGGAGCAGCAACATTGAAACCATGAGCGACAGTAAGCAAATCAACAGGTTAATTTGCATTTTAAAATGGCCTAAAACCCAGCTACCACTTGCAATATGTTTGGGAAGCACCAAGTCAGCCTGGCTGTTTACCACCCGGATCCTATTTCTAACAGTCATCTGGAAGTAGAGTTAAAAGTAGCACCGATTTCAATAAAGTCATTTCGAAGTCATTAGGTCAAAGTAAACCAGAGGGTAAACCTTCTGTCCTGAGTTCAAACGATGCCCGCTGCATCAATGTAAGAGCGGTGAGCAGGGATGGTCCTATTTTAAAGCTTTCTCCTTTACTATGCGAAACTACTAGGGATGGGGAAAGCAGAAGGTAGCACCATCGCGTTGAGGAGGCGCGCATCACCAAGGGAAGGCGGAGGCTCATTCAAGCTTACCTGGAATCCAAGCCTTGAGATCTCAGTCCCAGGTAGGAACTGGGTTGAGGGAGGCGGTGGCGCTTTGCACATGGACAGCGGCGCCGTGTTCTTTCCCTTTCCCCCTGCAAAGGAGCTCTGACCCAAGCTGCGATGGGGCAGGAAGGGCGAGACCCCTTAGGGGTTAGGCTGTTCTCCGCTTACCTGAATGCCGGGAAGAGGTGAAGAACCTGGGTGCCTGCGCGCCCGCTCGCTCCCTGGAGGAGGACGACGACGACGACGACGAGATCACTCTGGCTTCTCGATCCACCGAGGCGGAGGAGTAAAGGGCGCCGCCGGTCGTGTAGCGCCGAGCGATGACCCGTTCCGCCCCCAAGGGGTGAAAAGGCGCCTGGTGCTGAGGGCGGCTGTGGCCGCTGCCCCTCTCGCGGAGGGCTCTGAGCAAGAGTTCCAGCAGCGCCTTCCTGTCCGCCGCCGCCGGGCTCTGGAGGTCCCGGGTCTTGTTCTTGGCGGCGGCGGCGGCGCCCTCGGCTCTGGGCGCCCGTCCTGAGGTGAAGAGCAGGAAGAAGAGGAGGGCAGGCAGCGCGTGGTAGCGGCGGCGGCATGGCTTGGCCCCTTGCATCTCTCGGCCTCCTGAGGGGAAAGAGAGCGAGGCGGCGGAGGCAGCGCTCGGCGGTTAGCTCCTGCTGCTGCCCCTTCCCGCCCTCAGCTCCCGCCTCATCGTGGGGCTGGCACTGGCCGCGCAGTCTGGGGCTCGAGCGGAGGGACGACACGCCGAGCCCCGCGAGCGCGAGTTGGGTTAGGGTTGGTCGCCGCTGCTTGCGGGCGCGCCAAAGGCACGTGTCGCGGTTGCCGCGCCGGGGAGAGAAAGTAGGGCGTCCGCGCGGCGGCGGAGGCTGCTTCCCAGAGGCTGGAGCCCTCTCTCCTCTCGGCTTGGCCGCTGCGAGGGGTGTCAGGCCAGCTCCCCGGGCGCGCGCTCCGCTAATAGTCCCAGCGGGGGCCTCGCCAGTTGCCAGCCCGGACGCTCGCTTCGCGCTCGGGTCTGTGCCCGGCGTGTGAAGGGAGGAGGAGAAGGAACACCAGGCGGAGCGGGAGAGGGAGGGAGGGGCTCTTGGGGCTGGTCCCGCCGCCGCCGCGACCCCGCCCACCATCAGGCCGCCGCCGCCGCCGCGGCTTCCCTTTTAGACCCCGGAGCCCTTTAGGGCACATTTATAGACACGGATTATGAGGAGGGCATTAAGCAGGCCACGCATTTCGCGATCCGCGGGGCTTTAGGCGGGATTTGCCTGGCTTTCTTTCCCAAGCGCTCCTGGGTCTTTAAAGCGCTCGACGGACGAGTTTTCACTCGGAGCAGGGGGGCGCCAAGGAGGGTGCGGGGGGCTCCCCCCGACTCCCCTCTCCCGAAGGAGAATTTGTGAATGAATTTCTAGGGGTATCTGCTTGTTTCTTACCCGGATCTTTAGGTCTGTGATCAAATATGGGACTCCACACACACATTGCTCGGGTTATCTCGCTCCGGGGCGCGCCGTTGCACCAACGTTGCGCGCACCTCGAAAGTGATTCTATGGGGCGGGCTAGTTATTTGTTTGATTGTTTTCAACACTGCACAACGCCTGGGTTTTCTACCCCAGTTTATTGATTTCCCCCACCATGGAATATGGCAATTTGAAAGGATTTGTAATTTGACATCTTTTCTAGAATGGGCACCCAGGACATGGAGGATTCGTCCGAGGTGCTGTTCAAAATCTAACTCCAGGACTTGGAAGCAGCAACCTGACTTCGATTTTTAAGCATCTCTATTAAGAAATTACACCCTTAACCCAAAATTATATTCAGAAGCCAAAGTCTCTCTTTCTCCCTCAAACACAGCTAAAATCTTTTGCATCGCGAAATACTATATTCTCAATTTTTTTTAGCCCTTCCGGAAAATTCCTTGGTCGTTCCTTTTTTTCCCCAGTGTAATCCTATGCTTGTCTACTAGAAAATAAACCCTAGGGAATAAAATGGGGCTTGGTCGAAGTGTTCGCAAAATTGCAGGTTTAATATCCCTCCGCCTCTATCATCGACGGCAACTACAATACTGTATTTGGATTCGTAATCTGTCTTTATAGGGTGGGGTTTTTCTTCAAGCTCTGATTTGGGTGGTCTTACGCCTACACCCACCCATACCTCTACCGCTTTAAATCCAGCCCTGCCCATTCTGCTGAGTGGGGCCCTGGGCTACCTTCCCGAGGACACCCATGTTTTAGACCCCCTCGGGAAAAGAGAGAAGAGATTAGAAACCCGACCACGAAGGGACTCGGGCTCCCAAGCTTTATCCCCCTAAGTAAGCTCTCCAAATATAGCGAACAATTAGGATTAAGGGAGGGAGAATATTAATTCAGTTATTCACAAACCCACTTCTTTGGGTTCTGTCTCTTCCAACTCCCTTTCACCCAGTGTTGTCTTTGGGAGGGGGGGAAATCTAACGGGGGGAAAAACACAGAAACACCCACCCACCCGGTGGTCGTAGCGTCTGCACAAATGCAAACTTCTTCCATTCACCTTCCTCCTTGGCAGGTGCATCGCCTGGGAAGCGATTTCACTGTTCCTTCATACCTCCCACCCCCGAGGGCACCCTGATTCATTTCAAGCAGAAATATACTAGTAGACCCTAGTAAACCCTCAGTAATACTCAAGGAGCCCCCGTCCATTCACAACAACGTTGAGAGACCTGCCTAAAGCCTGTCGTGAGTCTTTTCAGGGGCGAGGAAAGGACTTTACCGTGCCAAAGTTGCCTCTTCGGTCCTGCGACTTCCCCGCTTGGAGGCTGGTCTGCGATCCGCAAAAACTGCGTCCTGGGCGTCGCGTCGCAGCCGTCGGAATTGGCTGCCATACACCTGGCTTATATAGTTCCGCCTCAGCCAGTCCGCTGGAGTGCTATCGACTTTAGGTGGGTGGAAGGCAACGAAGTCTTCTCTTAATCATTCTTATTCGGCTCAACGAGGGTCTCCCCCCCTCCCTCCTTTTCCTGACAAACTTCCTCCTCCCCACTCCCCTGAGGACGCAGGTTCAAACTCATGGAGATGACTCCCCTCCGCTACTTGTGAAATGAGATTGTCGCCCAGATTAGAGGATGCTCAGAGCTCATATATCCGAGCGCTTTGCTTTCTTAGGTTAGTGGGATTCCCTAGCATTGACGTCTTGGGGGGGGGGGGATGACCGGAGTGGGTGGGTGAGATACGCAGCAGGAAAAGTATTTTTCCTCCTAGAAACTGAATTGAGTGTGAAAGACCTTCTTCATTTCAAAGGACAGGTTGTGTATAAACTGCTCAAAACTAACCGTGAGTTGATCTCGGGAGAAAGGGGGGTGGGGGTGGGACGACACAGTAAAGTTAGCATCAAAAGGGAGAACAAAAAAAATGAGCCTTTTCAAAGTTTTATCAATCCTGCAGGATGCAGACACCCCATTTATTCAAAGTACACTCCCCACCACCACCCCGCGCCCCACACAAAAAAAGAATAGTGGGAGATGTAGTTTATCCTTCACAGGACTACAACTTCCAGCACCCAAAACTACAGTTCCCATGATTCTTTGTAGGACAGGGATTTATTTAGAATGCACTTTAAATGTATAGTGTGAAGTGACAATAAAATATCTTATGACACCCTCACAATAATTCATTCAATCAACCATGCTGGTGTAAGGGAAGCAGAATGGCCTCAGTCCAAGGAAAGCATTTTAAACCCACCAAAGTCAATGGGCTTTGAATATAATTTAAAATGTCTGCAAAATAAAAACAAGAAAATGTTTTTTTATGCACAGAATCAATTGTTTTGACACGGCCCTGCTTTGAAAATAAGAGAAAGAGTCACTTTCCCACCACAGTGTTTACTGCTGCAAGAGAGCACTGGGACAAAGATTTTAATGAGATCCAAAAACGAATGGGGTTGTGGTCCAAAAAGATCCAAGAATATGTGTGCCTACTCCAAAATAATTCTCATTAAATGCAATGGGACTTATTCTTAGGGAGTGAGCTTTAAGATGTGCTCCTTTGTCCTCCCCTTCCCCCACTTCCCCCATCCCTCTTCCTCCTCATTTTGGCTCTTGCAGGTTCTGCCACATTTTCCCAGCAGCTTATTGGATGTGTGGGAGAATTTTTTTTTTGAAAATGGGGCTACGGAAACATTGATCTGTATCCCTCTGAAACATGACATCTATCTGAGCAAAATCATTCGCTACTAGGGGTATCAACAATGTCAGGATACTTTTGGTAGAAGTGTTAGAAAGCTGATATTTAGTATATACATAGTCCCAACGCACCTCCATCTCATTTTGCTCCAACAGGAATTTACGGTAATGTGAATGATCCCGCATTTTAGAGGAAGGCCTCATCCAGACTGGAGTTTGATGTGACGTTGAAGCTGCTTAGGTCACTATTCTCTTTTGTGATTTACACATGGTGTCTTCTTCCTCAGTGGTACCTCCCACCCCCCTCACAGATAATCCAGTAAGGGGAGAAAGTCTGATATAAAATTGCACATTACATGACAGTGGATGTACTGAAGCACATTGTGTGGTCCCCCCCCCCAAAAAAGCGTAGTGCTGCTTTACTGACTGCACCACCTGCTAGATATGGCATTTCCATGCACTGCATCCTTTTCCACCAGTTGCTTTATCTTTATAATTAAAACCACTTTTTGTGCAGAATGGCAGTTCCACAAAGCAACTGTATTAAAAGCAAAAAATAAAATGTGCCCATGCAAGTACAGGAGGCAAGAAAAGGAAAGCAGAAAGGAAATGAAGTAGCAGCGTCTCATGCCAATAGTTTCAGATGATTGCCTGGATTTTTAACATTATTGCTCATTGGTGCAAATTTGCTATATTGAAAAACTTGTAGAGGAATGATTGTTACAATTATTGGACTTAGCTGAGATGGCAAAGGTGACGTGCTTAATCAGTGATAAATCATTGTTAATATTTAGTAAAGATTGGAAACTCCTTATAGACTTTTTGCAAAGAAAAAGAAAATGAACCTATGATATCTGGGTTTGAGGACTGAATAAAATATTGGTTTATAGTAAGTGAAATTGTTGGGTGTTATCTTGGAGTGGATCTTTTGAATAATTTTCTCTATGTGGCTGACAGATGAAGAATCAGAAGTTCACATTTTCTTCTTTTTTTCCTTTCCTTTTTCCCCTCTTCCTTTTTCTCACCTTTTCTTTTCCTCCTTTTGGTTTGTGCTTTTATTTAGATCAGCTTCTTTTATCTTTGATAAAAAGATATTGGATAGTAACCTTTATATATTTTCTTTCAAACTTTAATTAAAAAATTATTGGGGGAAAACCTTGCATTTCACATATGAAAGGTGCATACACACAAGTAAACAAATACCTGCATGCACACCCACAATTGACTTATAGGTGTCCTTGCTTGGGGTAGCACCCACACATTTTTTTTACTGCTCTTTTGTGCAAATCTGGTACATAGAAAAATTTATCAGCTTGTACTACCAGCAGTTCCCAAAGATTGCTTACAAGGGAACACAGCTGAGATAGGTTCCCAACCCCTGCCTTAAAAACCTGGAGGATAAAAAGACAAGCCATGGGGTGAGGCTGAGTGACTCCACCTTTTAGGATCAGCCTCCCTCAGTTTCACAACATACAGGGAGAGCTGTAGCTCTGTGGTAGAGCATCTACTTTGCATGCAGTATGTCTGCAGTTCAACCCCCAGCACCTCCAGGTAGGAGTGGGAGAGAGGGCTATCTGAAGTCCTGGGGAGCTGTTTCCACTCAGTGTAGACAATACTGAGCCAGCTACTATACTGAACCACCACTTGTCTTATGCGGTATAAGGCAACATCCTGTGTTCCTAGGACAACCATCCCTGCTGCAGACCAATTTACATCAACCAGTGAAAGCTTCAGAAAGAAAGAAAAGTGTACGTGTGTATCCTGTGTATTAGAATCATAGAACTGTAGAGTTGGAAGGGAACATGAGGGTCCAAACCCCTGTAATGCAGGAATCTTTTCCCCAGTGTGGGGCTCAATGTGGGACCCTAAGATTAAGAGCCTCATGCTTTTAGCAACTGAGCTATCCTACTGTCCTAAAGTATATTATGTATTTCTGCTGGCTACACCGTTGCATATAATTATAAGAAAGAAAGAAAGTATCAAGAAATAAAGCTAGCCCACTTTCCCGTTGAATTGAATTCTATAAATTCCATAAAAGTGAGTGCATCAATGTGATCTTTTAAATGCTGTCAGTCATGCAGTGTTATGCTCGCACCAAAGAAAATTGTGACACAGGCAAGAATGTTTCTGACCACATGTACAGGATGTCGCTGAAGGGTTGGCTAACTCAACCTACTTCTGGCTCCAATGAAACAACAGGAACACAGACTGTCTTGACTAAGCATATCGAGCAACTGAAAACCCATCTATCAGTCTTGGAAATGGAAGACTCAGTTTCAAATCCTGAGTCATCACGGTGATTTGCTGGATAACTATTGGCAAATGACCGCCTCCAACCTCAATTTCTTGTGTATAAAAAAGGAACAATGGTGCCTGCCTCAGTTGGCTACAGTGAAGATAAAATATAAAGCTGTTTCTGTGTTAATAGAAAATGTGATTTTGCAAATGAGAAATTAAATTGAGAAGACTGGTAATGTGGGATGATCTTCCAGTGGCAAAGTTCTGATATCTAATTAATTTTCACAACAGCAGTGTGATAATCTAGATAGAGCTCATCTTTAATGTTACCAGGATCACATAAAAGGTGTTTTACTTGCAAATTCCTCTGTGTGTGTGTGAGAGAGAGAGAGGGGGGGGTGGAGGGAGGGAGGGAGGGAGGGAGAGAGAGAGAGAGAGAGAGAGAGAAATTCAAGATCTAGAAGCTGTAGCTTACACTACAATAAGTGGAATATCATAGGACTGTTGATCAAATCTGGATTATTGCTTTTAAATGCATAATTTGGTATCTCACCTTACCATATTGATTTAAAAGGTGGGGTATATATTTTAAAATCATTGAAGTATGGGACTTCTTCAGCAAGTGACAAAAACTGCAATCAATAAACTAAGATGCAGAAAGAAAGAAGAGGATGGTGGAGGACAAACCTAATAGAACCATCAAAAGTCATAGATGTAGTTGAACAGATAAAGCCTAATAAAGCTGCCAGAAAGGATTTAATAATTACGGGAATACTAAAGGCACTGAGTGATGCCTGGAAGGTATGGAAAGTGAAGGTATGAACTCATTCCTAATCAAAAGCAGATGCAACCTGGGTTGGGGAAATATGTCCCCATTGAAAAAAGATAAATGCCCCAGACAATAATAATTTAGAGCTGAGTTTCCTGACCCACTTTTCAGTGTGCAAAACTATTTGCTGTGGCATATGGCCTATGCAATCTAGAGGGATAAAAAAGCTAATTTGAAACTTGTCAAAGCACTGTGCAGCTTAATCCAATACATGTTTCTTCAAAAGTCTCTACACAGCCCAATAGGAGCTTCTTCCATATAAGTACATTGGTTTCGCAGTCTTTGAAGATTGCAAATTGAAGGCATATGCATCCATTTTATTATTAGGGATGTTAAAAAGGCATTGCAACATTCTGCAGATTCAACATTTGCATACTGTAGACATCACTTCCTCCTCAATGCTGCTGTGTCATGATCTGTCAAGATTTTCCAAAACGTCTTCTTACACAGTCCATCCATGTCCTGTATCTGGACGGACTTCACACAGGCTAAAGAATAATGCAAAGGGATGTTGAGGATAATCTCTGTAGCCTCCAATATTGTAATTATTATTATTCACCCAAAGATTCCAGGGCAAGTTACAACAATTAAAACATTAATATTAGAACACAATATTACACAATACTAAAAACAGTTTGAAACAACCTAAAATTACAAAGGTAAGGTAGGTACTAAAAATAGACATCTCAAGTGTCAAAAGCCAGGGTGAAAGATCCACACTGAAAGCCTTTTGTATCTGTGGAGGTCACCCAAACATTTAAGAACCCTGGAACAGAAGGGGGTCTAAAACAAGCAGGGAACCTCATGGATACACAAAACAAGGCCAGCCTACCATTAGGAAAAATATGAGGCAGCAGACAATTGCCTTCCACAAATTCAATGGCAATGGGGTGAAGGAGAGCGCTTTCACTTGCCCCCACTGCCCCTTCTCTTGTGATTTAACTTAAATCTGATGCCTGCATGAGGATTTCATTTTGTCATAATAAGAGGGCCAGACTCTACCATGCTAGAGGGAGCTTCTTATCTGACCCTTCCCAGTAGAGGTAAAGTGGAGAGGGTGCATTTCTACTGCAGCTGGGGAATAGGCTGTGGGTCTTCAGTCAGGGAACACACCTGGTTTCCATCAAAAGTGCTGGATGCTGGAGAAGAGGCTTTAAAACTTTGGTTAGAAAGATAAACACTACTGTTTAAGAACACTGTTACCTATCATAGTTATGCACTGTTTCTAGAAGGTTGTCATTCACTGCTGTGAGAAGTTTTAACTGTATCATTTTAGTATTGACAAGTTTGCTGCCCTTTGGTGAAAGTTCACAATATAAATTTAATCATTAATAACAACAGGCATTAGAAAGGCAGAATATAAATTGCTTGTCCATCTAAATAAGTAAAGTAAATTATTGGATGTGGTAGATTCTTCCATATTACCTGTCTCTCTAAACCTGCTTTCATACAGTATATTCAAGCAATGTACACATGAGCAGTCTCTGAAACTCACTTCTCCCTGCTGTGTTTCAAGTGGTATTCTTATGTTGCTGTGCAAACATCAGGAAGGTCTTCACCTGATTTGTTTCTCCACACCAAACCCCAGTTCATTGTGCAATGGCTGTCTGAAATGTACACACCTCAGCTTAACCATGGCTTATGTGTTCAAAATCAAATCAAAACTTTATTAGCAAAGCCAACAGGCCACAGCTATACAAGAGTTAAAAGTGAAAATAGGGATAAAAGGAAGAAAAGAACAAGCAAAAGGAGGTCCGTCAGATGAACAAGTCTGTCACTCAGATGGTGGCCCTCAATTTCGCAGCTCTCTCGATGTACCTCGCGACCTTCTCTGTTATCTGACTATCCGTATCAGATAATAGAAAATACAGTGTAATGTCTGGTGAACGGCCGGGGTTGGAGAGAATGAGTGGAGTAATAATCTCATTCCTTAGGTCTTTGTAAAGGGGGCAAGATAGAAGGACGTGGGACACTGTTTCCGTGTTACCATCTCCACATGGGCAAAGTCGTTTTTCAAATGGAGTCTTTTGGTAACGACCTTCGAGTACAGCAGAGGGAAGAACATCCCATCTAGCCAATGTAAAGGCACGTCTGTATTTTGGGATGGTTAGTTTAAACAAATATGAAGCTGGAGAGTCAAAATGAGAAGGGGGAAAGTAGGTATACCATGGGCACAGTTTCTTTAGGATAGTCAGGTTGTTTTGTCGTTCAATGTCTTTCAGGCACTGGCCTATTAGACTCTTTGCTTTAATGAGGCCCATTGATAGTAGGGACTGTGAATGCAGACCGCATGTAAGGAGTTTTTGATGCACAGTTTTGAACCACTTGCTTTTGTGAGGGTCTTGCATTACTAGAGGCAGTAGACCAGGTGGATTCAGATTAAGACGAAGCCAATAGTTGAATGTTCTCTGCCAGGTCCGAGTTTCCACAGATGGAAGGCAGGCCTCGAGTCGTAATGCTGCGTTTGGAACACAGGAGGGGACGCCGAATATCTGCCTTAGAAATTTAGACTGAACAGTTTCAAGACTGGAGCAGTGGTTCCCCGTCCAGATTTGTGCCCCGTACAGTAACTGCGCCAGAGGTTTTGCTTGAAAAACTTCAAGGGCTGCTGGGATGTATCTGCCCCCCTTCGTGTAAAAGAAGCGGGACAGCATCTTGATACTTTGAGCTGCTTTTTCTTTGGCACATTTTTGATGGACATCCCAGGACCCGGTCGACTGGAAAACGATACCCAGATATTTGAAGGCTTTAACCTGTTCAATTGTCTGGTTATCCATCCTCCAGCTGTACTGTCTGTGTTTCCTTGCAAAAACCATAATTTTGGTTTTCTGATAGTTTATTGCAAGTTGCTCTCTCCTACAGTATGCTGAAAATTCACCTATGAGCCTATTTAAGCCTATTCTTGTTCGAGATAGGAGTATCGCATCATCAGCGTACAAAAGCACTGATATTGATTTGTCAGCCAGTTTGGGGGCGTGGAAGTCCGGAGATGACAAACAGTTAACCATATCATTGATGTAGATGTTGAATAGAACTGGGGCCAGGATGCAACCTTGCTTGACCCCCTTACTGACAGGAACTGGTCCTATAAGATGGCCATTTAACGAAGTTCTTACATGCAGCACCGTGTCTTTATATAAACAGCTGATCAGAAATAATAGTCTTTTGTCTATACTTGATGTGCTCAATTTATCCCAGAGTCTTACACGTGGAATTGAATCGAAAGCAGCCTTTAGATCGATAAAGGCTGCATATAACACCCCACGGGATTTTTTGGCATATTTGTCAATTAAATAGGCTAGGGTGAAGCAATGGTCTATGGTGGATCTGCCTTGCCTGAAACCCGCTTGCTCTTCCGCTAGAATAGCTTCAGTTTCCAGCCAGCTAGTTAGCTTGATATAAAGATGTTTGGCATATAGTTTGCTGGGTATAGGCAGAAGGCTGATTGGTCTATAACTCGCCGGGTCTGTCATGGGTCCTTTTTTATAGATTGGGATAATTATTGCCTCAGTCCAACCATCTGGGAGTAAACCCGTTGAGTCGATCCAAGAAAATAAAGACGCCAGCAGGGGGGCCCACCAGCCAATGTTGGACTTCAGAAGTTCGGCAGGGATGTAATCATTCCCTGGGGCCTTGTTGTTCTTTAATTGTGCGATTAAATTCTCAACTTCCTTTGCAGTTACTGGTGGCCAATGAGGTAGGTCCTCCAATTGAATGCATAGTTTGTAATGTTGGGCTTCCTGGTCATAGAACAAAGATTGAAAATGGCGCAACCACTCCATTGGTTCCACTGTACAGATGGAATTAGTACGCTCCTGGTCCAGTAGACCAGATATGGTTCGCCAAAAGCAAGTAGTATCTTTCTCGTGCGATGCCTTAACCAAACTGTGCCATGCGGCTCTTTCAGCTTCCAGTTTCTTTCTCCTTAGTAATTGTTTGTAAGACCGTCTCAGATAAATATAAGCATTAAGTAGGAGGGCAGTCCCTGATTTCCTGTATCTCTGGTAGGCTGTTCTCGTTTGTCTCCTTGTTTGCCTGCACTCCAGGTCAAACCAGCTAGCTCCGTCCTTTGCCCTCTTTGTAGCGGAGCTATGTATCACTGTTGTTAAATGGGGTTTCAATCTTTCCAAAAGTAATTTAAAGCGTTCCATAATCGCATCTACTGAATTGCCTGATACAATAGCGGAGCGAATAAGCTTTAACTCCACTGACTGAAGAAGGAGGGTTAGATTTTCATTCAGTATTGGGGACCATTTGAGTCTTTTGGGGGCAGGTATATCCAAATTTACAGAAGGTATATATTGTGGCTCGGCAATAGAATAGTCAAAAGGCCGACCTGCAAGCTCTAAAATTAGGGGTAGGTGATCACTCAGAGTATTGTGGCCCACTTGGAACTTCCTTACAAAGCTGTGAGCAAATCTTGAGATTAAGATATAATCTATAACGCTTCCCCCAGCCTTGGAGAAATGGGTATATTCCCCGGGGCGGTCCCCCTCTATATTGCCGTTTAATATCAGCAGTTCCCTCCGTCTGGCAGCCTGCACTAAGCAGAGACCTGGGAAATTACTTCTACTATCTTTGGACAGTCGTGTCGCACCAATATCCGTCTGTTCTTCAGGGTCCATAAATTGGTTGAAATGAGTGTATAGACTGTTGTCATCTGTTCCTATACGAGCGTTGAAGTCTCCACACACAATAGTCAGGGCAGACGGGTAAGTAGATTCGAGAGGCTCTAAAAACGCCTCTAGCTCAGCCCATGTAGCCTTGACAACGGGGGTTTTTTGGCCTGGGGGAATATAGACATTGACCAGCAAGAGAGTAGTTCTCTTGAAGCTAAGTAGAGCGGCTGTTGCTAAAGAATTGCAGCTGGGTAGGGCTGTTAGAGAATGCGCCAGCTCCGTGGAAATGAAGCAAGCTAGGCCACCACTAGATCTGCCGCCCCTTAGAGATGGAGAGGCAGGCAGGTAGTGGCAGTTATACCCATTAAGAAATATAGGGTCATTCTGCCATGTCTCCTGAAAGAAGATGATGTCAAATTGCTTAAGGTAGCACAAAAATTGTTGATTATTTTTCTTGGCGTGCCAACCCGCGATATTCCAAGACAGCACTTTTAGGCCCCGGGCCCTTCGGGGAGCTGAATCTATGTCACCACCACGTCCAGCAATTCTTTGGTGTCTAAAAAAACACACCCGTTGGCTCTTTTCGAGGATGACTGCTTGGAGAGAGTGTAGTGATCCTCTTTTCTTGGTGATTTGGGGCTAGATTTTGGAGTTGGGGGGGAAGCTAATTCATTCGGAGACAATTTAAGATAGCTGTGCCAGGAGCTTTGAGGTTTCACACCTTGATTTGGTCTTACTTTATTGTACATCACAGGGGGCTCAGATTGTAATTCCACGTCTACACATTTAAAGGTGCCTCCCACTGTCTTCTTATCCACCAGACATTTGGGAGATATGGGCTGCACCTTATGTGTTCAAGTTGGATGGAGCTGTTTGAGGGAAAGCACATCAGAGAGGGATATTTCTCAAGACACCACAGAATTGTGGCTAATGTCATGCATACTTGGCTTCAAACACCAGCTGTGGAAATGTACTGGTGCTGGAGTAAACAGTCTATCCAGAGGGAGTAGATAGTTCCCTGACTGTCCTCCGGAAATTTTATATCGGCATGGTCAGCTATTATTCATGACACTGCTCAACTGGGAAAATGACACAATGTAAATATAATCACTCCCAGATTTTTTGCCACCACAAACAAGGGACTGTTTTCTTCCTAGAGAGTTTAGGAGCTGCAAAGCTCTAGGTTTGCCATACAAGATGTTATTGAAGGAAGACTCAGTCTGAAGACTCGGTCTAACTCCAACTGCAGGTTAGAACACACTTGAAGGAATACTGTCACAGCCGCACCATACCTTTTAAGCGCATGGCTTCCCTCAAATAATCCTCACAGAACTACAATTCCCTGCACCCTTAATAAACCATGGTTCCCAGGATTCTTTGGAGAAAGCCATGGGCTTGAAATGTGGTTGATATGTATGGTGTGCATGGTGACAAAGACATCTATAGCACTGTTCATGTGATCAAAGAGCAAGTGTGAGCATACCGTGTGGAGGAGGCATGAGAATGTGCTCACCAGCTGTGCCCCCAACATCACCATTCCCACTGCTCCAACCCGACTGCTTCATGTTGGATGGGAAGGTCAAACGTGTGGTTCTTCATGTATGAACTTACCTTCCTGCAGTGGAGAACCTTCCCAGTTCCATGGAGGATTCTAAGCACGTTATGCTGAAAGCGCTTAGACTCCCCTTTAAGAACTTCCCACTCAACACAAGAAATTGAGGGGCTCACAGAGACAGTGGAGGTGGTGCGTGCCCCCCCCCCCATATGCACTTTCTGCCCACATGTCTTATTTGAGCACAACGCTATTGTGTCTGCTTAGTCTTTGCCTGCAGAGATTTCCTGGGTGATAAAGAGCTTATTATATGCTAAGCCCTGGGATGGTTTGCTGGAACCTTCAGAAGCTTGCTGTGACTTATTTGCAAGGCACTTTGTGGATAAAATCACTCACATCTGTTTCAATGGATTCCACTTTAGATGGAGTGGTTCATACACATACACAGAAAGAGAGACAGAGAGAGACACATCACTGTTCTTTGAATTAGGCTTTAAAGTTCAGCACCTTTGAATTGAGGTAGAATGCTTTGAATTGAGGCAGAATGAAAATGTGTGTCTGTGAATATGGCTTCACACATGGATAATATTATCTAATCTGCAGGTGCCAAGCAGCAGCAAAATTATGAACCAGATGAAGTTTCTGAATTGTCTTCAAAGGCAGTTCCAAGAAGAGTTCATTACAGAGATCAAATTTCAGTGCGACTAGGGCATGAATGACGGGTGTCATTTATGGATCACATGCATTCAGGTGCACTGGGGATGTTACTATATACAGAATCCAAAAAGGAGCTGTTTTCTGTATGGACCTTCTCTGTTCCTTTCCATTTGAAAGCATCCCCAACCCCATTTTGGGTTGTGGGGAGGACTCTTTTACCAAATAGTAAAATCAATGGAGTAAATGGCTTTCACCCCAGGCCCACTACGAACTAAATCAACAGCTTATAAATTATGCTTCCTAATTTTTACTACCATGCACTTTGTTTAATGGGTTTTTAGTTTTTTGTAATAAGCACATCATTATGTGTTCCAAAATATCGCCCCCTTCCCATGTCAAATTTGATACAATGACCTTTTTCTTATCATTTAGACAGGAATTGCATCTCTTATCTTGTTCCCATAATACTTCCATGCCAAGCCAATGCGATGAGGACAGTACACTAAGTGCTGGGTGCAAAAACTATTCTAGATGAGTCAAAAACAACAAGCAAGGTTGCAGTCGCAGCCCGTCATATAATGCTAAGAACTGGCCCAGAACAGTATAAAATGTAAGCCTCCACTTTAAATACCTTTTTCTATTTTCTTTTTAAAAAAAAAAACAGGACCAAGGGCCTAAGAGGTTTTAGAGATTTATTTTCTGTTATTGTGCAAAGCCTTATCTCTGCTTAGAGTGTTTGGGCATGTGTTTTCGGCCTGTATTTCAAAAAATGACACACAGACAGCACCTGGGAGAAGGAGGCTGTTTTCCTAATCCCAGACAGTTTTGATGAGTTGAAATCCTATTCTCAGCCCCAGTCTGCAGGCCCTATCTGGCAGTAGCCACAAAGGGCTCCTCCATTAATCTGCTCAAAAAGAATCCCAGGGTGAGCTTCACAGCAAAAGCCTCTGAAAGAGCAGAGAAGACACAGATGCCTAATCCCACCAATTGACACTGCAATTTAGTTAGGAAATAAGTAAAGCACATAGCCACAGTCATCGTAAATCACTTGCTGTAAATCAGACACTGTGGCAGAACTGGAGGGGGAAGACCAGAGAGAGAAGGAGAGCTCTCTTTTCTATTTGCCCATTAAAATTACAAGAGCAGTCAATACAAATTCCTTCCAAGTTATTACTCTCCCCCTTCCAAAGTACAGAATTGCATAATTTTAGAGATGGGAGGAACCCAAAGGGTCATCTTGACTAACATCTTGCAATGCAGAGATGCAATCCTGGGAGATCCCGCTAAGATCCTTTAAAGAAAAGCATTTCCAATTTGAGCAGGGACCCTGGCATCCAAGGCCCTGGGGCCATTTTGGGCAGGGACAGACCTTGCCCCCATCTCAGGGATGCTTTATTGCAGCTCCCTTGACTTCCATGGGAGAATACCATAAAGCCCGACATTCACCTTAATGGGGGGAAATGAGGGAGCTGAGTTTAGGAATTCCAGAGACTCTATTGTCAAGAGCAAGGTGAATTTTATACCCATTCCACCAGTTTGCATGCATTCAGGAAGTAACTGCACAAGGCATTTCGCTGCCTGAAGTGGAACAAATGCCCAGTGTGGCCATTGGCCAACTATTAACTTTCCCCTCCCCAACGGTAGCACCCTTAAACAGGTTACTTCATTCTACTACTTAAAGACTGTCCTGACATTATGTGAAATATAAATAGATGGTGATTGTTTTAAAAATCCTGCTGCATGGTAGGGCCAATCCTCTTCTTCAGATAAATCATTTTCAATGCCATCCTTTCAGTCAAATCGCATTCAATGCAGCTCCCATTGCATAGTAGTTGTATGTCTGCAGCTTTCTGTTTGCAGTTCTGACCACACTCCCTGATAATTCTCTTCTCCCACTGTTTTTTGAGCAAAGCAAATACTCTCAAATCATTATTTATCTGTATTTAGTGTTTTATCAGGTGCAACACCATGATAAAATACGGGCTTTTCTAGATTAGAATATGGATAATTGCTTTGGATTTGGTCAGAATTTACCCTTAAAGCTTATCTCATAACAGTATCCTTCAGGTGAGCCAGTGATGGCTTCAGAACAAGAAATAAATGAAGGGTTGAAATTGGGAGAATAGAGTATTACCCCTCAGGGAAGTTACCGTAAGTACCAAGAGTGGGGCACTTGCTGAAATCTTTGCTTTCAGTAAACAGAATGTTGTTTGGATAAGTTCAGGGTGGTAAGCCTTTCTAAATTGCTGGAGATTTGCAATAATTGCAAATAGGTTTTACAGGCAATTACAGAAAATTGGATGCATTGAGTTAAGAGGACAATTTCTCTTGAAGTTGCAATATGATCTGGGTTGTGGGGGGGGCGGGTTAAGGGGGAAAAAAGGGGGGGAATCATTCATCCAATTCACCACAAGCTCTCCGGCTTACAAAATTATGATGGTCACCTCTCCATCCATATGACTGACAGAGCAAACAGAAGCACCACTGTGAACTGTTCAGCCTATACAACTAGCAGCCTGTCTTGGCACAGGAATACCCCACCACTTATCTTTCTAGGGAAGCTTCCATAGCTCCTTGTTGTGCATTAACATCACCAAACTGAGGGCCTGAGAAGCTATACAAAATGCATGATTAATTTGGTGGTGACAGTGCACTGGATGCAGAGTAAACAGGAGTGTGCACAATTTCCAAATCATCAAAACACGCTCTCCTGGCTGTGCTGTAACCTGTAGAAATCCGTTTGGCAGCAGCCAGGGGGAGAGCTTTTGGGGTAATGACCCTTTTCCCTTGGAATCACCTCCCCTCTAAACTAAGACAGACACTGATATAGTTGCCATTTTGACACCTGCTAAAAACTTATTTATTCTCCCAAGCCTTTGCTGGACATCAGTCCCAGTTGATTGTAAGAACTTGTTATGCCTATTTCGGCCTGCTACACTGTCTTCTGTTTTATTTATTCTGCAATAAAATGTAAATGCATCACACTGCCTTGTGGTGCTTAAGTGGAAAGTGGTATAGAAATCATGTTAATTGATAAAGAATAGTAAATATATTTGGTTCACTAAAAAGTAAAAACTGTGTTTAGTAAATAAAATATTTATTGTTTAACTAGACTTTTTAAAGTTGGGTGCAATTAAGCTTAACAGTTCAATTACATCCCATATGTTTTTTGTTTTGTACATAGTACATCCTGTACTGTTTTGGACAATGTTACAGTTCTGTTTCATATGAAATGTTTTTGTTCCTATGGCGGAAAAGAAAACCTCAGCTATATCTAGTTGGCATTTTCAAAATTCTTTACATTTTGTTTTTACTGGATAGGAAGCAAAGTTTCTGGAAAATCCGTCCTGACACATGAGTCTCCTGGTTTCATGATGCCCTGTGATCCTTAACCTTCCACTGCAAACTGAAATAAGTTTATAAGGCACTTTGGAAACAACTACTAGAGTTTAGCACTCAGATCTACTGCTGCTGCTATGTCATATATACCCAAATCACATTTAAATTCTACTACTGCTTACCAAAGCCCTATAGAGAAGGACGTGGAGGGGAGATGGCCTTAGTATTATTATTTTAGTGCTTTATCTATTTATCACATTTGTATATCACTGTTTCCCACCAAAAGTGGGAATACAAGTTTCTTCCCTTCCTCATTTCATCCCTACAAGAACCCTGTGAGGCAGGTCAGGCTCAGAGCAAGTGACTGGTCCAAGACCACCCAGTGAGCTTCATGGCCAAGTGGGGATTTGAGCCAGGTATCCCAGGTCCTAGTCTGACACTCTAACCACTACACCAGAGTGGCTCTCTAATGTTCTACCTCACTGTCTGGGGTAGTGTATGCTTCTGAATGCTGGGAGTTGTTAGTGGGGAGAGTTGCTGCTGCACTCAGGTCCTGCTTGTGGCTTCCCATAGGCAACTAGTTGGCCACTATGTGTCCAAGGGACTAGATGGGTCTTTGGTGTGCTCTAGGAGGGCTCTCCTTATGTTTTGTTGTGTCCTTCTGGGCTGTTTGTCTCCTCCTGCTAGTGTAGGCAGGAAACGATTCCTTGCTTAGCATTCCATCTGAATCAGAGATGAACCATGATCTGTAAACCAAGAACAACCATGGCAAAAGATCGTGGCTTGTTAGGGAGTGAAACAAACATAATCTCTGATTGAGATGTGATGCTAAGCAAGGGCAGACTTTGGTCTTTCAAATTTCAGTGTGTAAAGCCAAAATCCCCCCTGCCCATCTGTCACCTTCCATTCGGCTCAGTTCAATATGCCCTGCTGCGCAGCCACTCAGTTTGGTGCCCAGTGTGGGGAAGCCAGTCGTGCTGCCCTAAATCTGCCTCTGAGCTAATCCAGAGACTGTGGTTTGTTTCCTCCTAATGCAAAGGAGGAACAGGCAAGTGGTCAATATTGGCATGTTCAAAATGAACCATTAACTATAGTTATCTGCGATGTGTGAACAAGCCCATGGTCTATCACGTATGTGTGATATACGATTGCCATCATTTGTTACATGCCATGATGCTTTGCCCTCTTACAAGTAAGGTGCTACAGCCCAGATCCACTAATTGCTTGTGGGTGCTTCCTCTAACAGTTTAGCGGAAGAGAGTGGATCTATATAGTCAAGGACACTTTCAACCTGATCAGAACCAGGTTCATTTAGAAACATTTCAGTGGGACTTCCAAGTAACAAGGCTTGGGAACATGATGCAAGTGTGGTAGGAATACCCTGTTATGCAGACACATTATGCCTCTCAGATAAATGCCACAGTTTCTACAACTCTGCATTGATGAGAAGGTAATGCAATATTCCATTCATTATCTACCAACAGATGGCAGTGATCCCCTAGTTTGCTGCAAGCTTAATAAAACTCAGGTGTGTTCAAGTGGTCCACTGCATATGGGTCAACATTCTACCCAAATGATGTTTTCTAATCTGTGTATTTGTGTAATTGTGCAAACATTGATGTATCTTTCTCATTTTCAGGTATGAGAGACCAACTTAATGCTATGTCCTAAGTAGGTTGCCATCACTAGTTTCAAGTTTAGGATCTTTCCTGCTTCAACTTTATATAGCCTGGGCTAGATCCAGTTTTGGTCATATTAATGTAAGTTAGTCTTGACTAGCTTAATTCACCGTAGTTCCAGTGACTATACCCTAAGCATGATTTAGCTTATGTTTGGGACTACAACTCCTCTCACCCGTAAGTACTGGTCATGCTAGACTGAATGGAATTGTAGTCCTCATCATCTGGAAAGCACTGCATTGCTCTGTGGTTTATATCCAACTTCCTATGATTTTTTCCATTGTTTTAGTTGGTCTTTAGAATTACATTTCTTTAATGTACTCAGTAAACCAAACCTGTCGGGAAAACCTCTATTTTCCCCCTCATGTTTATTTTCCTCATCTTTCTATAGAATATGGCTGCAAAGAACAATTGACCACTAATGACCAGACAATTTGGTTGGGGGGGATCCCACAGTAGAATGTCTGCATGTTCTTCGTTTTCCAGTGAAATGTTGCTGAGCCATGACTGATTTAATACTTGTTTTACTCTGTCTGCTTCCTTTTTGTGGAGATGCTTAAACAGTCGAAAAGAAGCAAACAAATGCCAGTTCTGCTATGGAGCGAACATCAAAAAGGGAATTTTGAGAGAGAGATCCTATTTAAATAATATCCATCAATTTGTCTGATGCTGAGAAAAGACTCAACTTCGTACTTGAAGCACTGATGAACTCATCACCCTGATTAAATAAACATTTCCCCCCATAACATTAGTGAAAGAATGCAGCATAGATTTCTGCTCTCAATTCAAGAAGAAACTTTTGGGACCGTGTACAAGAAAAAGTTCAGAAAATGATGCACAATTTGGGAAACTGGACACAGGTAAAAATTTGGGGTTTTCATTAATGCAGCATACTGCTAAATTTGGGAAGGGATCACTGTGTACATGCACACAGAGATGACACACCTATGCTATGACTCCCTTCCTTGACTGAATCTCATGAGCTGAATTCATGTTACTCACCACTTTTTTCAGAAATTGTTCATTCACAATCAACGCATTTGCATAAAACATTGGTAGAATATCAAGACATTCCTAGATAGGAACAAGGAAAGTGGAGAAACATTCTTGTAAATTAGTCAGTGTCTGGATATAATTTCCGATAACCAAAGGTTATTTTAGCACATTTCGGGTATGAAAACAGGAACCTGTAGACATGCGGGAGTAAGTATCTGTCTGTGCAAATGTCAGTTTGGCCCAAAGGATTCTAAACTCTGACTGGTGACTAGACTACAGAAAATTCATGACCTTGACATGGCCCATAAAAGTGTAC
Organism: Podarcis melisellensis; assembly: GCF_964234715.1. Taxonomy (NCBI): domain Eukaryota; kingdom Metazoa; phylum Chordata; class Lepidosauria; order Squamata; family Lacertidae; genus Podarcis; species Podarcis melisellensis. Next base: position 38,830,510 of record NC_138539.1, on the reverse strand, counting down.
AAGAAGCGCACTTCTCATCTTAGTGTGATTTACAGTTGCTACGAATTATCTGGAATTCCTAAGCTAGTGCAATGTGTCAGTGAAAGGATTTGCCTTATCTGCCAGAACACTGGAAGATAAATGGAGATAATTATGAGGTTACTTTGCAGCAGCTTCAGCTAAAAGAAATTTTGAAGTGAAACACTTCAAACACAGAAGCAAATTGAATGGGACAGTTTCCAAGCAGTTTTGTTTCTTTCATAAGCTGAAACCTAAAGATGTAACAGGAGCGAGGGGTGGGATAGGTTTGTATCAGGTGGGATGCTGATTATTTTTTGTAGAATTTTCAATGGGCCAGATCAGGCAATACTTCTTCCCTGATCCCCACACAAATTACTTGCTTGGAGTTCTGCAACTCTAGGCTGACCATTGGCAGACATTGGGCTCTAAAATTTCTGTGGCACCCTGTGTGGCACTAAAATTTGGCGCCCCTTGCCTCCTACTCTCTGTTCCCTGTCATTGTTGCAGTGCCACCTGTAGCGCCAGCACCCAGTGTGGCTGAATTGGTCACGCCACCCTAAAACTTTTTCTTGATGTGCTTTCTGCCTGACTAAAGCATTGTCAGGCATCCATCATAGACCACTGTGAGGACTCCATCATACTGAATGGATTCCTGTTCATAGTACAGACAGAGCACATGGACCCACCCCAATTCCTTGCACTGAACCAGATCAAAGGGGAAGCATAATCTAAACTAGCCCTAATCTAAACTAGCACTATGAAACTCAGTAATTAAATGATAAATAGTGATAACTGTTGTTTTAATGCTTATATATTGAAATGGTGTTATCAGATTTAATGGCTTTAGCCACCACGGGTTCCCTTCAGGTAAAAAAACCTGTGATTCCCCTTATAGGGTCTGATATGACTTCTTGATTGATTTGAAACTATTATATCTTGTCATTTTACTAGGTCAGTCTTCTCCATCCTAGTGCCCTCCAGATCAGGGATAGCCAGCATGGTGCCTTGAAGAAGTTGCTGGACCGCAACTCAAAACTTCTCTAGCCATTGGCCATGCTGGCTGTGCTGATGGGAGTTGTAGTTCAGCAACATCTAGAGGCAACCAACTGGCTCCCCTTGCTCTGCCAGCAAAAGCTTAGTGACCACAGATCATTCAGGTTGTATAGGAGCATCCTGCATTATCTTATAGACCAGTGGTAGCCAACCTAGTTCTCTTCAGATGTTGTTGAACTGCAACTCATGTCAGTCCTGTGCATTGGTTGTGTTTGCTGGGGCTGATGGGAGTTGTAGTTCAACAATATCCGGAGGGCAGCATTGTTGGCTATTTTGATATAAACAAATTCTTGGAAGAAAAGGCTGCAAGGCTACATACTAGAGATGCGAAACTGGTCTGTTCTGGGGCCAAATAACAAAGTGAATCAGGATGATTTGGGGTGAATTTTGCCTCCTTCTGAATCAAACCACAGTGCCAATTATTCCCCTCACAAGTATAATCAGAGACTCAACAGTGTCTCATGTCACTCTGTTTTTCTGTACTCTCTAGTTTGCTGTACACATTATTTGTTTTTCTGTGTCTCTGTGTGTCTCTGCCAAAGGTTTTGCAATAAGTGATGTAGCACATGGCCTTTTAAAAAGTTATTTGTAAGCCATAAATACTAATAATAATAATATAAAATTCAACCTGAAATGCATTTCTCCCCCATCCCCATGACCGATCTCTCAAGCACAATTGCTCTTGCATTTTATGGTTATTTCAGAGTTATCAATTTAAGTTACAGGATTTGCATCACAGTAATTCCTCTCAGTGCTCTCCCACCCCCTTTTACTACAAAACACCACATTCCACATGGGCAGAGCTGGCCCAAGACATCTGAGGCAAACCACAAAATGGTGCTCCCACCCCCACCCCACCAGGAACGAAAGCATGAGTGAATATGTACATCAGGAACAAGTGAGAAATAAGGATCTTCATTGGGAAGAAAGAAGGTGGAATCAAATCAACCTTACCCAACAGCTGAAGCGGGAATCAAAGGCTGCCCCAGGGGGAAAGGGGGCCTGCTCTGAATCATGTCAATCAGATGAAGACCCCTGAGGACAGCCCCTGCCATTTCCTGCCTAGGGTGGAAGGAGACCAGTTGTGCCTCCTATTCACTGAGGGACCACTGTAGGGGTGGCATGGAGGAGGGCTGCCGAGGAGGAAGCAGATCTGACCTCCAAGGACAGCACTGCAGCCCTTGCTGTCACTACAGTAATGCAGCAGCAGCAGCAGCAGCAGCAGCAGCAGCAGCAGCAGCAGCAGCAGCAGGTGAAGCCTTCCTTGGAGGATGGATCTGCTGCCCCCGTTAATTCTGCCACTGGAGATGGTTGCCTCACGTCCCCTCATGGGTGGGCCGTCACTGCATATGTCGAAGCTGGAAAATGTCTAGGACGATCACAGCAATCATTCTTGACTACCAATTCAAGTTCCTAGCTGATTCAGAGCCAACAGTCTCATATAAAAGTTCCGCAAATAGGATTAATATTGGGAAACAGCCTTTAACTATGGCCAAACCACAGAACCACAGAATAATGGGCAATTTGCAAGCCTATTTTTCTGTTTGGTGCACTAGCATGGGAAAACACGGATAGTGGCCTCAATAATTTTGATCATGTTCCCAGAAGAGAGCCACTAATCCATTATCTTGGATTCAAAGAATGCCTTGACATGGTCTAGGACGGAGTGACATTTTCCTTCTCCAAAAGCTATACTCTGGTTTTCATTGCACACAGTTTTGAAGCTGTTGCTGGGGTGGGGTTGAGAAGACAGGAAAGTGTGGCGCCTCTAAGTTGCATGGCTATTGCCAGGGACCGTGCTGAGGAGGGCTGCACTGAGAAGGACAGTATAGATTTGGAACAGTGGTTTGCAGAGGGACATTCAGAAGGCAGAAGCTGGGAAGTACTGGGTGGGGAACAGGTAGGAGAGAGAGAGTTAACAAACTGGAATGCATGCATCTGCTCAGCCCAAGGTCAAGAAGAGCAGATAAGGTGGCAGCACAGAAAGCATAGTGGCTGCGAGATCAGTTTGCAAGATGTGAGAGTGACGTGGGTGGCTAGGGAGGAAGTGGGTGGAACCCTGAATTGGGAGCACCTTCATTCCTAAGAATGTATTATTTGTTCTCTCACTGTGATCATTAAAATTTCTAACTGGTAAGAGACTCCTTTCTCTTTGTTCTGGGTATCTAATGCCAAAGGGGTGGGATGGGGGGGGGGATAGAAAGCAAGCCTGAGAGCTACTTACACCATGGCCTGTGTATCAGATCAGCATCTTTACCATGTAGGGGGAAGGAAGAAGGATTGAAGCAGGGGATGGATGAAAAGCCCCATGAAAAAATAACCATCATTCTGTTTTCCTGTGGTGTAACTCATCTGCAGTAGTTGAATACATTCCTGTGCATGGTTACTCCCAGGTAAGTATGTACAGGACTGAATTCTCAACTACTGCAGATGAATTGAACCCAATGGGACTTACTTCTTTTGAGTAGACATGTAAACTGGGATTCACTGCTAGACTCTTACAGATTCTTTCTCCCTTTTTAACTACAGAACAAACAGGCCCATAGGAACCTCTGGACCACCAGCTTTTGAGGATTAGGTTCCTTGGAGATGTTATTTGAGATATAACATGTTTTTTTTTCAAATTTTGACCGTCTCGATGTCTTTGTTGCTGATGAATGTTCCTTCAGTATGTATAAAGTGCATAATTATACGCAACCAACAGTGCTTGAAATGATCATGCATAGAACAACACAAGCTGTAATGAAATCCTCAAAAATGGCAGGCAGGAGGGGTTAACTTGGTTATTTTCAATTCAATTGTGTTGCCCAAGGACACGACTTAACTGCAAGTGACTCATTTTAATTATTCCATCACACAAGAAATCATCTGCTGCTGTCAGAAACATATGTCTTCCATGTCAGAGTTATATACAGATTCAAATAACAAACTTATTAACAGAGAAAACAAGAAAGTAATTGTAATTGATGTCCATATTGCAAACACATCTTCTCATTTTAATTAATTAATTAATTAATTAATACATGCATCTCTGTGTGTGTATTCAAATCTTCATTTTATCCTACTCAGTATTCACTAGTGCTTTTCATAGGTTAAATGCCTTTGAAAATTATTGTCCTTAAAAAAATATTTTATAGCACTTAACTTGGTGATTGAAGGATTGCTTGTTTACTTACTTATATCTCACTTAATGCCAAAATAGGATTCTAAGCAGTATAATTACCAGTATAAGAACCAATTGCATAAACATCAGACTATAAACATCCAAATTAAAACACCTAAGAAAACTATCCCATTAAAACATCAAAATTTGTATTTAACTCAAGTGAAAAAAGCTGTATCATTAAAACTTGCAAGTAATGGATAGGGATCATATTTTCCTGTTTCATGAAACAGCTTCTGCGATGTGTGCTAAACACATTGGGTAGGCAATATGTCTGACTCTGGCTATTCCCAAGTTATAAGATGCCTGATTTCAAGCATTTTATTTTTGCCTTCCCACAGAGCGTCAGAATATTGTCAGGAAGGAACAGGGATTCAAGGTGTCCTTAAATGCCTTTGTCTGAAACATCTGAAATTGTTTTAAGGCACAATCTTATACATGTCTATTCAAAAGTAAGTCTCATTGAGTTCAACAGAGCTTCCTCCAAGGTAAATGAGTACAGAATTATAGCCTTGGTGTCTTAAATGTTTTCCAAAGAAACAACAACAAACATGAAAGAAAATCTTAAATGGGGCCTTGATGAAATTATTGCTTTGGTCTGACATTTACAATTGCTTTCCTAGAACCTTCTACAGTTCAGCCAAAACAAGTGAAGGGGTTGCCACAGTTCTTTCCCTCTTGAGCTAATGTTGGCATCAGGTTCAGCAGAAATACTTGGGCAATGTCATCAAATAGTTCTGGGGGCCTTACAAAAATAAGCAGCTTCACAGGCATAAACAGCAGAAGGTGTGGATGATATCCAAGTAAGTCATATTCATAAGAAGAAGAAACAGACCAATTGAAATTGATTTATTGATTTCAGTGGGTCTACTCTGAGGATGACTTACATGGATACAACCCTATAACAATGGATGGTATCAAAATCAGGCAAGGTACAGTAAGCAGATGTGAAGGTTGGCTGCCGTCATATTAGCCATGGCAGAAAAGACAAAAGAAAAATCTTACCCAGGCTGGTCTTTTGCAGAGTTATGATACTGTGCTTGGCCTCAACCCAATGCTGCCTTGATGCTGCTTGATTGGTATTAAGATTTAGAGAAAGCATTGCCAATTACCCTGATTACACTCTTCTCTTTCCTAATCTCATCTCTTTAATCCAGCTCCATTCTTAGTGGGCGAGTCTTGCCTCCAAAGCCCAATTACAAATTGTCAGGGAAAAAGAAAGCATCAGCCAGAAGCAAAGAAACTTCAGCATGGCTTTATTTTATTCATGACATTTATAGCCCAGCTTTCTTTCATTATTATTTCCAGGAGGTTTCTCATCCAGGTGACCAGACCCAGACACTCTCTGCACCAGCAGGGGCGCTATATCATTTGCTTGGGCAGATAGGAAAAAGTAGCAAGCCCGTATCTCCCTTCTCCCTCCTTCCTTCCTTCCTTCCTTCCTTCCTTCCTTCCTTCCTTCCTTCCTTCCTTCCTTCCTTCCTCTTTCTTTCTTTCTTTCTTTCTTTCTTTCTTTCTTTCTTTCTTTCTTTCTTTCTTTCTTTCTTTCTTTCTCTCTCCAAACCTTTCTTAGGCATTACAGATATAAACCATCTTAAAACATCCATATACAAAAAATTAAAATATATACAAAGAAACAGCCATATAAGAAATATAGTAACAGAAATTTTCATTAGAGTGTCTTCCTGCTAAACCATGCCATTCACCACTCTAAGAGATACTATTGACAAAAACTCAGCTACCCTTGCAGTTATCTCCAGGTTAATATCAGACAGGTAGAATCTGAAATTTTCATTGTGCTGTGATGTTAAACTACCCAAAAAAGGGGATAACATGTGTTTGAGTAGCTGGTTGTACAGTGGACAGTAGAAAAAGAATATGTTCTACGGTGTCTGGCACATTCAAATAACATTCAGAATGTCTATCATTTAACTTTATCATAGTAAAGTTACCATAATTCTGCAAATAGGGAATGGAAGCTGAGTTCTAGAAGTTTGCACACTATGACTTGATACAACACAATCATTTATACCTTTCACAGACACAAAGGTGTTTAAAATGGGTGTGAAATAATCAAAGAAAGAAGTCTGCCATTTAACTATCCTTCTAAAGAAAAGAATATTAATATGCAGTCGGTCTTGTTCTAAGTTGTAAATTGCTATAAGAGCTTGATTAAATTTAATGTAAAACTTTCATTTGGAAGAAAAAACTCTGAATGAAGTGGCTATCAGAACACACAGAGAAAATTGTCCTTAGTAATGGGTAACATTTGAAAAATCTGCTGAGCACTTGAACCCCGACAGTCTTTCTGATATACGCTTACATTTATAATTTATTCTAACACTGGGGAGACCTAGGCTCAGATCCCCATTCAATCAGGAATCTCACTGGGTGAATGTGAGCCATTCTCTATTCTCCAGGCTAACCCACCTCACAAGGTTGTTGTGAGGATAAAATGGGTGGATGGAAACCATGTAGACTGCTTTTGTGCAGACATCTAAGTGCCCTCTGTTAGTATCATGGACACTAGTGGCACTGTTCCAGCTTTGCTTTCCGATGCTCCTGAATATAATTAAGTTAAAGGGCATTTTTGCAAGCCATATTCTTCTAAGAAGTATTTTTATATGCAACAGATCATTTCTTTATGTTGTTAATGCAATACAGAAAGCCACTTTTAAATGAAATGTACATTGTTCTGATCGATGTAGCCCTTTTATGTGTTTACAACTGTGGGAAATTCAGATACTCCTATTAGCATCACTTGTCCACAGTGGTTAAGTGCTTTAAGACAGTGGCTTTCAAACTATGTTCCAGGGAACACTGAGGTTTCTTTAAAAATCTCTTAGGCGTTCCTCAATGAGAAGATCAGCCATTGAAGAGAAGCTCCACTTAACAATAGTTTCCCCATTGCTACCAATCTTCCTCTACAATGCACAATTCACAGGAGAGTTAGGTGTACTGGTCAAGGGGGACCTCTTTGTTGATGTGTCGTGACACAGTGAGGCACAACACACTTGGCTAGTAGTACCAGGCAATGATGGACAAGGGTTCTGTGGTAGATTCACAAGTGTTAGCAGACAAAGCAATGTGAAAAAGATTCATTGAATCTTATTAAAAGCTCTAATGAAACTTATGAAAGCTCTACGTTTGTCTCACTTGGTCTGACACCAAACAGATGCCACCAGCCAAATCTGTCGCCAACTTAGACATTAGCTAATGGGTTTTTGGAAACCATTCTGTTCGGCCATGTTCTATAGGCCATGGAAATAACTGTGAACCATGGTAATTCAAAATGGCAGCACCTGACATTTCCACTTGGGTTAACGTAACAGTCGCAAAAGACAGAGTTGCAATAATTCTTTTCTCCATACCATTTTGACAAGTACACCATAAAAGAGGCTTGAAAATCACCATGCAACTATTAGTGAAGTGCCATAAGCATATAAGGAGGACTAGATGTGAAGAATGATAAAGCAGGAAGGCACATACTTTAACAATTACTCAAAGTCTTCCAGGAAGCAAGTGAATCACAGTGTGTGTGTGTGTGTGTGTGTGTGTGTGTGTGTGTAATTGCCATTATGAAATCAGGTCACTGCAAGCTTTTTTGGGTCAGACATAAATTATCAGCTAATACAAGGTTTTGAAATTACCTGGATTGTTCTTCCATATCTGACCATGATGACTCTATCCTAAAACCCCACAACAGATTACATAAATTATCAACTGGTTGCTAAATTGTTGGCAGATTATGACCCCCCCCCTTCCAAAAAATCCATAATTTCATCACTTAGGAAGTAGCCTACATCAGTAGTAAAGGCTCCCTGGTGCAGAACTTCCAGCTGCAATATGTGACGGACTACAGGTTGCAGCAACAGTGGCATGATGGGACTACACAGACAGCACAGTGATGGCTGTTTTCTTCTAAATAAAACAGCAACTCAGGAAGGGCCCATTCTGAGAACAGAAGCCTGGTAGCAGAAGGTCAGTGTCTGACTTTCTCTATTGCCAGTTTTCCTGCTTCTATCTCCCCCATCCCAGGCAGTCTTCCAAAGGTAGATAGGCACACGCTAGAAACAATATAGGGAGAAAAGCTGCTGGCAGTAGGGTGGAGGCTACTTGGAGTGGGGAAAGGGCTGGTGGGGAAAAGGTTAATCCCCCTCTCCCCCATACAAGATCTATTTTCAAAATGGGCCCCTGGCAGGGACTGGCAGGGCTCTAAAGTGTGTGTGGTGGAGGCAAGGGGTCAGGGAACCAACCCAGGAGAGGAGGCCAGTGATTTATGGGGTTTGGCACTACCCGCAAGGCAGGAACCAAAGCAGGGGGAGGAGGAAGAGTCTGGGCAGTGTAAGATGGAGGGAGACATACAGGATGTGGCAGAGGAAGAAGGGACTGTGCAGGTGAGGGACGGACCAGTACACCTTTGGTAAAAAGGCTGTTCTCCAGTTGGAGCGCTCGCTGGCCAGTGTTTTCCAGTTATCAGTGCTTATACAGTCATACCTCAGAAGTCGAATGGAATCTGTTCCAGAAATCTGTTTGACTTCCAAAACATTTGGAAGCCAAGGCATGGCTTCTGGTTGGTTGCAGGAAGGTCCTGCAGCCAATCGAAACCCACAGAAAGTGTGTTGGACATTTGGGTTCCAAAGTACGTTTGCAAACCAGAACACTGGCGTTCGGGAGCCAAAACATTCAAAATGCAAGGCATTTGACTTCTGAGGTACGACTGTACTACAGTTTTTAAAAGATTTGCTTAGAGAGCCTCTTTTGTTGCTCATCAGTATTTCACTTTCCATTCTTAAGATGGGAATAGAGTACAGTAGTTGCTTTGGAAGACGATATTCAGGCATCCGAACAACAACTCCCCACCATACCCCACCCCACTGTCTCCTAAAAGCATGAGGGAGATTACATATATATATATATATATATATATATATATATATATATATATATATATATATATATATATGCTTTCGTAGATTTTCACGGGTACAGGAATGCAGGTTTTGGTGTCCTCGGGTGTCTTCCCGTGTAAAAGTTGGGGTGTCTAGGCGACGTTTCGACGAGGTCTCACTCGTCATCTTCAGGCTGGTGCTTTCGGCTTCTTGTTACTGGAACAGAGCAGGATCTCAGTGTTTGAGTTCCTATAAATACTGTTGAGGGGGTGTGGTGTATAGCCTCCAATGTTCTGGGCAGAGAGGAAGTTCCCAGGCTAGTGTGCCTTTTCTTCTTTTGTTCCTTAATTACTTGAGGGATATCTTGAGTGATTTCTTGAGTGATATCCTGAGTACCACTTAGGTGGGTCATTAGGTGTGGATTTACTTTAGCAACTAATCCACACCTAATGACCCACCTAAGTGGTACTCAGGATATCACTCAAGAAATCACTCAAGATATCCCTCAAGTAATTAAGGAACAAAAGAAGAAAAGGCACACTAGCCTGGGAACTTCCTCTCTGCCCAGAACATTGGAGGCTATACACCACACCCCCTCAACAGTATTTATAGGAACTCAAACACTGAGATCCTGCTCTGTTCCAGTAACAAGAAGCCGAAAGCACCAGCCTGAAGATGACGAGTGAGACCTCGTCGAAACGTCGCCTAGACACCCCAACTTTTACACGGGAAGACACCCGAGGACACCAAAACCTGCATATATATATATATATATACACACACATATATATATATATATATTCAAAACACAATAAAAGTGTAACCAATACAAATGCATGCAGAAATACAACGAGGAGGAAAACTTGAATCAATTGAGAATAGAATACAGCATTCAACTATCACATTATTATTATTTTTTAAAAGGGTGAGTCAATTCAGTTCTCAGTAAAGCCTTTCCACATGTTTATCTGTGGAACAGGGGATTAGTGGGCTATTTGACTGAGTTAGCATAAGAGGAAAACTTATACCACTTATACCATGAGAATCTGTTTTTAATGAAGCATTAAGAGCTCTCTGTTCATATGTCTGATGTTCTGACAGCGCAGTGTCCACAGCTTGTTTTCACCTGGAACTCACCGGAACTTGGTTCTGGCACCTCTCAAATGGGCCCCATTACCATTATAAGAGAACAAAGGAGGTGTTCATGGTGAGTTCCTGCATCTCTTTTTCTAGAAAAATAGCACTGGCAGTATCCCATACTTTTGCTAGCCACTTTTCTCAGGAAGGAATTGATTTGGATTTCCCGTGGGAGGCTGCTGCTGCTTCTTCTTCTTCTTCTTCTTCTTCTTCTTCTTCTTCTTCTTCTTCTTCTTCTTCTTCTTCTTCTTCTTCTTCTTCATGCTTTACGTGAGAGGGGCTTTAAGAGGGAAGAGTAGCAACAGTATCCATTTCAGTGGAGCCTCAGGTTGTGTGCATATGCCCCGTAAGATGAGGGCACATAAGCTCCAGGTGGGGGGCATGATTCCCCTGCTGCTACAACAGCTCTGCAAGGCACAGACCTATGGACAGCTGCCTAGAGGCTAGAAGTGTGTGTGTGTGTGTGTGTGTGTGCTTGTGTGTGTGTATCCACATCACCATGGATACGCTATGTGTAGTTTTGTCAATAAATAATTAGCTATCAAATGTATGCCTTCCTTGGCTGAGGGGTGCCCAGAACAGCCCCTCAAAAATATGATTTTCATCAGAAAAAACTGCCATGAGGACCACACTCTTTTCTGGATAATGTGCAGTTTGCTCGCAGATAGAATCAGATAAACCATCTCCGAGATGAAACATTCCCTTTTCATCAGAAGTATAAACTATGCCCATTCTTCAACAATCTGAGCTGCATGCTACTTGTTAGTCTCGATTTCATTTTAAAATAACTGGTGTGCTTCGAAGTATGAATAGTTCACAGTTTAAATAATCTCTCTCTCTATTAGATTGGGGGATTTATAGTGCAATCCTGCTATATGCGTCTTCTCAAAAGCTAGTCTCTTTTAGTTCAACTGGGGTTACTCCCAGGTAACTGTGTACAGGATTGCTGCCTTATTCTCTTGATAAATGGACTCCACTGTTTCTAGATAACATGAAGACGGGTCACGTGCATTCCCAATCAGCAGAAATATATCACTAATTAAGGTGGAATCTGCAGGATTAAGAGAGAGTCATGTTGGGAGAGGTAAAACATAGCTAACTTTATTTTCCTTGTTGCAACCTCTAACTTCTCTAGTGCCACCTACTGGCCCTTGTGTTTTTACATCTAAAGCCACAACATCAATCAACCCTGCAGAGTCCCAGGCAGGAGTGCCAACTTGAATAAAATATTGTGGGGGCCCAGGTAAGCCTCTCCCCACATAATCGATCACATGACACAATGCACACATACCATTTGAATGGGAATGCCCATCAACTTTGTGAGGGCCCGGCCACCACAAATATTTTACTATGGGGCCCAAAGCCTCCATGGCACTCCTGTGGCCCCAGGGAGGGGCAGAAACACAAACCTTCTCCCTTGTGTAGGGGACCAGTATGCAATGAATGCTTGTTTTACTTTGCTACAGAATTCACTAACCTCCCTCCTCTCATTTAGTGTGTATGTGTAATCTATCCCTTTCTTCAAAATTCAAACTATTTGGAGCAGATTCAGAGGCAACTAAACCAAACAAGCTCATTTACATTACACAAAATTCTACAATCTTACACCAACTTATCTGAAAGTAATCCCCTTTGCACTCAAGGACAGGTACCTCTAATAAGTTGTGTGCAGTGTCGTGCTGTTTGGGGATTTTGCAGACAGCTAATTGAACACAAGTTTATATGACTCTGGAGGCAAATTCACACAGGCAAGCAGTTTCCACACTATTCCTACCAACTGTCCCAAGTACAGTGATTTGTGGAGGCATGTTTTATATGAAATATTCCTTCACACAGACATCCCTGCTTTGATTTCTAGGACTGCTGTGATGAGGTTGCCCATTTGTGCATCACCAGAGGAAAAAATGGTTATTTTAGTTTTTAGGTACAGGTGTAAATTTAAAAACAATTAGTAGGGTTTTCTATTTAAACAATGCAATACAGCTGTGGACACACTATACATTTAAAGCATTTCCCCCAAAGAACCTTGGGAACTGTAGTCTGTAAGTACTGGCACATTTTTTTTCCTAGAAAAAAAAAGCACTGCATATAGTAATTGTCAATCTATATTACATCCCTTGATGGCTAGATCTGTGAGGGCACCTCAAGGCAGCAGGGTGTAACTATAATAAATAGCTTAGGATATGTGTGTTTAATTGGGGCTAATTACAAATCAACAGTTAACCCCTAAGGTGTCCTAACAGTGTGTATCTTGTAATTAGCAGTTTTTCTTCTTATTATTTCATTGCAAATTAAAATAATATACCCATAAGACATTTGTGGATGCATGCTAATTTTTTATGTTGTAGCTTTCAGGATGCTGTAATGTAAGCTAAATCACAGCATTAAAAGAGATGTAGCTATTATTTTTAAGTAAAGTCATGTAAATGCCCATGCATTTGCTCCCTATTTATGTGCAAGTAAAATCAGAAAGACCTACATTTCTATAAGGAGATCTGACTACTAGTATTGCTAGGCAAAGAAATGTTAGGACTGATTCTTGCACCATAGTCTACCCGGAGCAAGTTTGTGTGTATAATATGCAACCAATGAGACAAAGTTCTGGGCTCCTTATTCAGTCTTTTATGTAAGTGAAAAATTGAAGGAGGAGGAGGAGGAGGAGGGGGAGGGGGAGGAGAAGAAATTATGCAATTTGTACAGAGTTTGCCTTTGTGAACTACTAGACACACCCTTGTAACTTGTGATCATTATTTATAGCTAGCAGCAAACATAGAAACATAGGTTCTGAGATTCTACATGCATGACCAGAAATCACTAGGTCGTGTTTTCCATAAAATACCAGAATGTTACTCTTGATTTTAGCCTAATATCACAATGCCAACTCTCTTTAATCAAGTTATGTTACTTTCATGCTCGGATTTGTACTTTCTGTTCAGCAGCCAACTGCTCCTCATGTAGCAATGCATGTATTATTGTTGTCAGGGACTGGAAGGAAACTGATGAATGTGCACCAAGAAAGGGGGCTGAAGTCTGACTCAAGAGAGGGGGAAATGGTTTGTGGGGACTTGTACCAGCCAGGAGGCAAAAATCAGAGGCAGAAAAGCTTCCGAGCTGGAGGAAGAGGAGGAAGAGGCAGGCAGTCAAGTGAAGGGCCACCTTCTCCTGCTCCACTGTCTCCCAAACCCAGGAGAGAATCAAAGCAGGAAGAGCAGAAGCAGCAGCTTCCACACTCTTTGAACATACCTGCTGTTTGAAGGTTGTCCAGTCCAAACCATAATTTGGAATCTAGACAAGTAGAAAAACTAACCCCAATTCCAATGTAGTCATACCATTTGTGCAAGGACTTCAGCACGTACAATATGGAACTTTCCTTCCCTCTGATTTGCCCAATCTTTCCCAAATCCATTCAGAGTATTCTCCTAACCTACAGCATATTTGGGGAGGGGGCATGAGGAGTGGGAGGGCAAGTTCTGTCGCACAAACACAATGCCACTGCTGAATACAACCCTTCAGCTACATATTCTGTAATGCCTGACCAGTATGTGTGTGAAGGGAGGAGGGAATATAGGAACATTGCACTTGGCTAAATATAGCCTCTATTTGCCAGATTAATGTTGCTTTTACTTTTGACATAGCGTAGGTGTGTTTATTAGCTTTTATGCGTTCTGGGAAGTCCAATGGAATTAACACCAGCAGCAGACTGTTCAGACAGGCTAATGTGACAGGGCCCTCAGCAAAGAAGATATCAGCGCAATGGAAGCTGTTCCACATCTGGCATTTGCTAGCTGAACTGAGACTAGGTGCACAAATGGAGAGACCCACACAGTAGAGGCCACTCAATTGCATCTCCCCAGTGGTTTAGTCTTTCATCCTGTTTCAAGCCAAAGTTCCCCTTTAGTGCTGGATTCCATTTGCACACAGTGGCAAAAAGTTGTTTGTATGGCTTTGCATTCTACCAACCCCTCTCACACCATGGGCAGCCTAATCCAACGAAACCCCACTCTGCCAAAAGAAGCTGTAGCTCCTTTTAATGCTTAGCATATGCATTGCTTCAGCCCGTGAGATGGTTCAGTTCAGGCGCTTAAACCTGTATGTTTGTTGATATGCTCTGTAACATAACAGAGCTGGAAAGTGCGGGGTCTTGCAGTGCAGTATTAAGCCATAATAATAAAAGGAACACGTTTGCCCTGAGTTGGGGTGGGGGGTGCCACACAATTGATTCCCTCCCTCGTAAAACATACAGTATTAATTTGGGGTAAAGTGTGCATAAAAATGCATGTATTCGTGAAATCATCATACAGAAGTACATAATATGAGAGAAAAATGGTTTGAAAAAATGTGGAGAATAGGCAAAATCGCATTAAAAATGTGTATATATTCGGGGGGGGGGGAATGCGCTAAGGTGCCAATGAATTTTCATGGACATGAATTTACAAACTGATGTGACTATGTGGAGAACCAGACTTAAGACTGGACACATGAGTAATTAAGAGAAACCAAAGTTGGCATGTTCTCCCATCGCTAGATGTAGATCAGGTCAGTTTACATTGAAATTTGCAATTGTCATTTCTCTAATTTCCACATCCTGCTGTTTCCTAGAATTCCCTACCACCCCATTGCTGCCTCATTACTACTTTTGGATAGTTCTCAGATGGACCTCTGGCTTTTATTAAGCCCTGTGCTAAGTAATCATAAACCCTCAAGCAGATGTGAAACTCCAAAATCTCTACCCAGTAGTTCAAGGTTCCCCAACAGCTACTTCAGCTTGCAGTGAATGAGTGTGCAATGCAATTTCATGGCAAATCAGACTTAGTCCATATGTATTCATTTACTTATATGAACATTCAGAGGCGTAGCATGGGAGGGGGGGCTGGAGGGACAATTGCCCTGGGTGCAGTTTAAGGGGAGGGTGTGGGGCGTCGTGAGCTGGAGGGTGCCTGAGAAGGACGCAACAGCTCATGGTGCCCTGTGAGTCCAGCACTATTTTTGCAAGTCTTGCAAAGTGATACTGGGCTTGCAGGGCACTGTGCACCCCTCAAAGCTGGCTGGCCAGTGTGCAGGTGTTGCTCTGGCAGTGCACCCCAACCCCATGGCGGGCTGAGTGCGCATACCCCAGACACAGGCAGGAAATGCTCCACCACTGTGAGCATCTTCAATCCCACTCTCCTAGTGTCCATGGCACTCAATGCAGCTCTTGCCAGAAGGGTGCAAATGAGGACAGGGCAGTGCTCTTGTACCCTTCTGCCCTTTCCCCATTATAAAACAAAACAAAAACACTTTCCTCTCCCTTTGGAAACAACAGGAAGGAATAAATTTACACCAGATCCCAGGCTGGTAAAAATTCCTCCTCAGGATTGCACAGGCATTGGCTCCTTCAGATCCAAGCCTTCTTGTGGCCTCTTTTCATCCTGCCAGTGTCAGAGCTCTGTTTTCTGTAGGGTCAGGGCTGCAGAAATTGCCTCAAGGAGTTTAAAACCTGACATGAGCTTCCTCTCTCCATGGTCAGAGCTTTCTTTCCAATCTTGGAAAAGACCTGATGTATCATGAAACCTTCCGATAAAATCATAGCTGAAAATACAAGAAATACCACAATAAAAATGCATAAAATACAAGGGGGGGGGGAGATTTGGTGTCCCGAGAGAGCCCCTCCCCCACTCCTCCCCAACCTGTCCTTTATCTTGCCCAACCAAAGGTGTCAACCCTAGAGGAGGACATCTGCTTCTGATCTTAGGAAGCGGACAAGATGGTATGGGAGCAGAACTCTTGGGTCTAAACTATTAAACACAGATTCCTCTCTTGGATCTCCCTTCTACCTAGATCTCTTTCTTAGGGGTTCCTCTTGCATAGCTTTAAACCCTATCTTTAGTTGTTATTTTTTTACTGGTTTTAGCTGTTCTTATTGTATGTTTGTAAAAGAGAATTCATAAATCAAATGAAAAAGGAATTAAGGGCTAGAAGTTATTATATACAAAGCGCCTTTAACTTTTACAGTGTACAGTACTATTAGTCAAGCTGACAGTGTTCATTGGGCCTTGTACCCCAGTAACTACATAGGAATGCAACCTTAGCCTCAGATTTTGAGTTGTAGGGTTTTTTTTTATAACCACCTGATAGACAACGCTGCAGCTGAGCATATTTTGTATAGAAAGGCTCACTGGACCGTGACATTTAGGGTCAAATATGTGGCATCTTGATCTATTTATTTTATGAGTTGCAGTGATGTGATCAGTGCTTTCATTCCATGCATTCAAGGCAAACAAATACTGTGTGTAAAATGGTTTGCATCTTACAGATGGCTTGCTGAGTTATCTAACACTTGCAATTTCGAATTTGGCACTCAGAATAAAACACCAGAAAGCTTACAGAAGCGTGTCGGAATTATGACATTTCCACCTTTGAAGGGCAATTGGGTTCTTGCAGAGGAATCTATGGGGTAGCAGAAGAGTTGTTTCCAAGGAAATAATCTAATTTAGGTTACAACATGCATGTGGATCTTTTACAGCAGTTTCCCTTCTTGCTTCAACCCCAGGGGATTCCTTGGTTAAAAGGTTTGTTTCCCTCATTTCTCACTTTTGTTGCTTGTATGGTACTGGAAAGGAA
Source organism: Podarcis melisellensis (assembly GCF_964234715.1). Taxonomy (NCBI): domain Eukaryota; kingdom Metazoa; phylum Chordata; class Lepidosauria; order Squamata; family Lacertidae; genus Podarcis; species Podarcis melisellensis. The sequence goes on along the minus strand of NC_138539.1, from coordinate 38,813,665 downwards.
AGAGGCAGTGGGAAGGGGAAACAGCTTCTATGTTTTGATCTGCAGGAAGCGTGAAAAGAGCGCACTGTCCACATTGGAAGGTTACAGCGGGGGCACTTTGACAGGAGGGGGCTTCCATTGTTACAGTCCCACTTGCTCTGTGAATTAACACCATCCTTGTGGCAAAGTTAAACAGCGGCTTGATTTACACCAGCTGACAGTGTAGCAAATATTCAGAGGTTTCTATATTGCTGTTTTCCTGGTTCTAAGTTGAGGTTTTGGTTTTTTAAAAAATGCTTCAATGATATAATGTGTTTTAAACTGTACACCACTTTGATACTTTTGAAATATTGAGTGGCATAAATGTGCTTTAAAATAAAATAAAATAATAAAAATAAATCAGCCATTAGCAGATCACAGATTAAAGGGGTCAGAAGAAACCCCTGCCCTAAGACCTTGTAGAGCTGCTATTTGTCAGAGAAAACTTACTAGGTAAGGTGGACCTACTGCCTGCTTCAGTTAAGCAACTTCCTATGTTCACTGATAAAACAGATCCTGGTGAGGTCATATAAATCAAAGAGCTAGTAATAAGACAGAGCTCACACTAGCCACCTGCAACAAATCAAAGTCTTTCTTCCAGCTGTCTCAAGATTATCTTTGGCTGCCTTAAACGAAACTTGGAATGATACGTGTTCACAAAAACAAACTCTTCTGTCATCAGCATCCTTTGCAATGGTGACAGAACCTGTCCTATTCTCTAATTATGCAAAGGCTAGACAAATTCTATGCAAATTAAAAAGTAAATCCACCGGGTTCAATAGTCCTGCAGCAAACCACAATGAAGTCAATGGGACTCATTTATGCGTAGTCATTATTCAATTATGCTGTGGATTTTTTACAGCTCCATTTATAAATACAGTTGCACAATTTTGAATAGAGGTGGTGGTATATTTCTGTTTAGATCTGAGTTGTTCTTGTTTTTAAGATTCAGCCATACTTAAGGGGCAGGAGGGAGCATTTGTCATTTATACATGAAAGTTTATTCAGGAAGACATCCTTGGCATAAACTATCAATAGAAAAATGAAATACAAGAGATTCCTTTCTCCCCAGTGCATGCCACACATTAATGCCACAACACTTAAGGGCTGATTCCTACATTGTGTGAAATAGACCTCCAGATAAAATGCTATCTGCAGGAGGCGCTCATCTGCAGAGTGCACAGTTAAGTTGGGTATATAAGGCAATGACAGAGCAAGAAGGCGGAAGATGAAAACATGGATACCAGAAATTGGGGAGTAATGTTGCCAGGTCCAGGCCCTGAAAAGGCTCCTGTAAAATGAAAGTCAGACTGAATTCTCATGTGTGACTTCCCTGGTAATTTCAGCACTTTGAAAAGAAAATTGTACACGGTCACAGTCTCTTCTTTATAGACGTTATAGAAGTCCCTTCAAGGTCTTGGCCTAGCAACCAAGCAATGGAGGCACAGAGACATTGAGTAGGCTTCACATCTCATCACTGAAAATTAGTATACTCCACCTCTGCAATTGGACACCAAACATAATTTTTTCTCATCATTCATATAGAGTAGAAATACTTTGCAAAACAGTAACTGATTCTCAGGAACATAGGGAGCTGCATCTTGCCATGTCAGACTATTTGTCAGTCCAGATCAGCATTATCTTCTGTGACTAGAAACAGCTCTTTGGTGACATGGGCAAAGGTATTTTACATCATTTTCTACTTGACGCTTTTTACCTGGGATCAAACCTGGGATGTTATGAAGGCTCTATCTCTGAACCCTCCCTGGTTCATCGTGCAGACGATATGCAGCTCTGTAATTTAAGTGTCAGGGCTATTTAGCTACACTTGACAGGCATATTAAGCGACAATCCTATTTAGGCTGTCAAATTAATGTAAACTAAGGCACACAATATCTTCTGTGATTCTGCTGGCTGCTGTTTCCAGATCTAGATCTGCAGAAACTGGAAATGTCAGTGGCTCAGCTGTACAAGATTTAGATGGAAAACATACACTTGAGTACCGACTGAAAAGGTCAGAACCTTGAAACAATGTTTCCCCAAAGCCTAATTTTGATGCCATTGAATAATTGCAAGAGGAAAACCCTTGCTACTTAGAAATATATGCTACTATATGAACATAGGTCTAACCTTATCTGATCATAGCACTACCAGTTGTGCTACTTACACCTAGCTTTTTACATTTGATTAATGTCACTACAAATAAATCTCTCCCAAAGAAGTGCCTTGCAAAATGAAGTAGGAATACCGGTATGTCTTCTATTCAGAAACAGCTCAGTGACATAGCATCTCTGCATTCTCTCTATTGTCTTGTTTATGTTCAAGTATTTTCATTGCTCAATGCCTCTGGGAAGCAAATAGCAAGTTAGTCTTCTTAATTCATTTTTGAGATGCTGCTGAATAGAGTGAAAAGAAGCCAGTCATTGTTAAGGAAACCACAGCTAAAGGAAGGAGAAAGAGAAATGGGCAGCCATAGACTGGCAGCTAGGAAGAATGGGACAATTAAGTGGGGCTTATGTTGGGCTGGCATGTGAGCAGATATGTGCAAATGACAAACCTGGAAGTGGCTACTTACGACAGAGCCTGTTCACATTGTGTAGTCTTCATACAACAAAATGAATCCACTATACCAGCCTTCCCCAATCTGGATCCTTCCAGAAGCTGCTGAATCAAACAACCTGGGCCCAAAGTACCTTAAGGATGATCTGATCCCATGCTCCATCTTGATCATTGAGATCCTCTGATGGGGAATTAGGGTAGTTCAACATACTCCTGATTTTTTGTTGGCCTTTGCAAGGGACCAAGTCTTTAGTACCAGGCAGGGAAACCTGGTTTGGATTCCCAGTGGATAAGTTAAGTCCTAGAAAGAGCTGAGTGGTTGTTCTTGGCTAGAACACTGACAGCCATTCTAGGTGGGAAAAGTCTACCTCTGAGACCTTGTGTCATGAACTGGCAGGATGATGGGGAGAAGGAAGAAGGTTGGAGTCAGGACTGGGACACACTGGGGAAGCAGAGGATAGAGAACAAAGTACTCACAGGGCGACGGAGGTTGGCGAGGGATTGGTGGTCAGTGCACAGAAACCAGAGCAGCAGGACACATCACCAGAGAGGGCCCTGTCCCCATGAACACAGCAGACTCTGAGGCATTGGGAGCAGCAGACGGGGCACTCCAGGAGGCTGAGGCATGCAAAGGCCCACAGCCCAGTTCCCTAGCTGGCCAGGTGGGGCTTGCTAGCTCTGGAAGAACGTGTGTTCTTCTTCAGCTGGAGTAGGCTTGAAGCAGGTGAGGGTCACATGTCTCACCAAGCCCAGATGCTGCAATCAGCATGGAAGGTATAAAAGCTAAAGCAGAACTGAGAGTCTGTGTCTGCTCAGAGATCCATGTTCCTGGCCCTTAGGGTACTGTGCTTTGGGTGTGACTCTGAACTGTATCCTGACTGCTTCAGACTTGGTCTGCAACTCTACATGGATTGACCCTGGACTGTGTTTCTGGACCCTTGGATTTTGGATTTTAGACTTGGCATACTGACTTGCTGCAAGGTAGGCCAGGGTTTCAGGACACTTGGTTTCAAACGAATGCTGCTTAAAAGCTGCTCTGAAAATAGTGTGTGTTTTAAATTAAGTTTTGTTAAAACCTCAAAGAGTGCAATTAAATAAATGTACAGTACAGGGCTTCCATTCTGGGCTCCTGCACACATTGGTGGAGTGTACATAAGCCCGCCTCATTACGCCTGTCCCTGGTTTGCCCTTTTCCTGGTCCAAAAGGATCTGCATCAGCGGTCATGCACCAATTGGATGCATGCAAAATGGTTGCCCCCTGTAGTGCCTCCTCATACTTTGAACCTCTGGGTAGGGACTGGGTCTTCACAGAAATATACCTTTGTGACTGTTAAACATAAAAGGTAGTACAAATAATTAATTATTGACCTCTGCTGTGTGAATATGATGGGGGGTGTTAATTATTGCACCCATTATATTAGCAGTGTCACCCAGCACCCATCTTCAGTGAGGCTGTCTGTAACAACTATACAGTGGTACCTCAGGTTACATACGCTTCAGGTTACAGACTCCGCTAACCCAGAAATAGGGCTTCAGGTTAAGAACTTTGCTTCAGGATGAGAACAGAAATTGTGCTCTTACGGAGCAGCAGCAGCAGGAGGCCCCATTATCTAAAGTGGTGCTTCAGGTTAAGAACAGTTTCAGGTTAAGAACAGACCTCTGGAATGAATTAAGTACTTAACCCGAGGTACCACTGTATTGTGAAAGTAACTGTCCAGGTTTGATTTACATTAACCAAAGGGAAGCAATGCTAGTTTTCATTCTCTGGTTGTATTTTGCTCCCGTTGTAAATGCATACCACCCTGGAATATTCTTTGATTGGAAATCATTGTTGCTCAGTAATACGTCAGCACATTTCAATTTACCAAGACCATGATCAAGTGCAGCCAAACTCACTCGTCCCCCCCCAACTGTGAAGCAATTTATTTAAGGCCTCCTTGAAGGCTCTTTCAGTGGACCTCACACAAAGGCTTTCCAGCACATTTATTCTTGAGAGGTTGAGTCAGTCACAAGGAAGTTTCACAATCCAATTTCTCCTTCCTTAAAGTAACCCATCAAAAAGGGCAAAAGTTCACACAACCCGCTACTGTGACCTAGCACTTGAGGCAGGATGTGCAAACAGCCAATGCAATGGTGACAGACTTGCTGCCTATGTTGCCCAGTGTAGAAAAAAGCTTATTCACAGCATTACCTTATTAACTGTCATTTCAGAAGCAATCGGTGAGACTACATAGAGGGGAGAAGAGCTTCAGAGCACAGTTTTATTTAGTATTGCCTCTCTGTTGGCAATGTTTAAAATTTAAAAAGTTGGATAAACATTTATACTTCCTCTTTAATGCAATATGCTGAAAGGACAAGTTGTCAACAGCTTTGACTATAACTATAAAACATAATTTGTTCATGGTTTTTATATTATTAAGGACAGACTTGCGTGCTCAAGTCTGGACTTTCACAATAAGAGGAAAGTGAGATAATGAATTTAAAAGAATGCATTAGGACTCTGTTAGATGCCAGAAAGAATATGCTAATACACCCATTTCATCCTTTCCTTTAAATAAACAAAGGGATTCCTTTGTGATGTCATAAAATATTCCCTGTGGGATTTGCACAATGTTTGTAGATACTGTGCTACTGAAATAGAAGCTCATAAACAAGCATTTGATTTATGTCATTCCTTTGGAAATTTAATAATATTTTTTCCCCCTTGGAATGGAATTTTGGCATATTTTACATTATGTTTATTATTATTAAACACATCCCACAGGAAAACATTATTGGCCGTGAAAGCTTGCAATTCATCGCAGATACTTTCTGCATGCAAGAGTGCCCTCTAGATACGACACAATATTGCCATATGCAAAAACATGTCTAGAGCATGAGACTAAACTAAAAGGTATCAATTTCAAGAGTTACTGAAAACCGATATACATAATGGGTTGCATCCATTGGCAGTGGGTGGCCATTTAATCTGGTGAGTTGGAGGCAGGCCCTATCACACAATCTGTCTGTCTCTCTGTGTGTGTCTTTCTTTCCTGACACACACTTTTTCTATCCTCCCTAGTGCTAGCACACACTCATGTGCACGTGTGCACACACACAAACACACATGGGAGGAGAAGTGACAGTGAGTTGGCAGTAAACCACACTGTTCAAGTTGGAATTAACTCTTTACTAGCAAGAACACAATCAAGCAATAGGGGAATGTGCCTGCACAAAGCCAATATTTTCATGCCTCTTCTGGTTCTGGGAGACAAGGGGAGGGGAGCCTGTCACAGTAGGAGGGGGAGATGCCCAGCCTGGCTCATCTCTGCCTCTTGGCCTTCCTCATCTCACTCTCCTGCTTCAGCTTCTGCCTCTGATTCTAGACTACAGTGGTACCTTGGGTTAAGAACTTAATTCGTTCTGGAGGTCCGTTCTTAACCTGAAACTGCTCTTAACCTGAGACACCACTTTAGCTAATGGGGCTTCCAGCTGCCGCCACACGATTTCTGTTCTCATCCTGAAGCAAAGTTCTTAACCTGAGGTACTATTTCTGGGTTAGCAAAGTCTGTAACCTGAAGCGTCTGTAACCCGAGGTACCGCTGTACTCTCTGCCACAGCCTCTGCCTGCTTACTAAACCCTGCTACCTCTTCAGCTTCCAACACCTCCTTCTCCTAGTCATTGTTGGAGATTCATTCCCCATGCCTGCAGTTATGGGATTGTTGTCTATCACATGACGGTGTATGTTTTCATTCCACAGTGTGCGAAGTGACGGAGACAGGATGTTTCTGTTACAGTGTTCCATGAAGTGGGACTATTGTCCTTTGTTCCTTTCTCTCTTTGGTGTCTGATGAGAAAGAGGGAGGAGCTAAGTCAGAAAGCACTGAGTGTATTATATGTAAATAAACGTAGATTAGCCAAAATGCTGTGATATTGGTTCTGTTACGCAAACCGTGGAGACTCTGCGTATCCCTAAGTGTGCCAATGTCTGTTGTCATCAGTAGCTGTGATGTTCAGGCAGAAGAAAGCTTTTGAAGCTCCCGAAAGATTGACCAGGAGGGAGAGAACATGCCAGTTGGGCATGTGTCTCTACCAGGGTCCTACACGACAGGAGGACGCTCCTAACTGTCGTCCTCCTCTTCTCCCTCTGACAGCTCAACATCAGCCTAGAATCAATCCCCTGGCTCTTCCCTCGGTAGTTCCCTAGCTGGTTCCACCCACCATCCCTCTGCATCCAACCGGTCCATGACCTGAAGCTAGAGTCTGCGAGGAGGAAAATAATAAAGCTAGGGAAGGAGAGCATTTATATAGTTCCTGGTCACCAAATTGCACAGAAGCAAACCAGAGGAGCTGCTTGGGGAAGAAGTGGACAGCCTCCCTTTCTTCCCTGAGCAAATCACACCCTTTCTTCTGTGGCAACAAATACAACATCTATTGTTTAGACCAGTTTTCAGAAGAAAAGCTTTCCTCAAGGCTTGTTCTCTGCCAGAGTGAATTGCAGCTGACTGGGTCTTTTTTTTACCTCATCAGTGCCATCTTTTATTTCAGTCAGATTCAGTCTTCCATTTCTCTTCCTTCCACTACTGTCTGCATTTATATCTTTTTCTACTGAAGTGCTCAGGTTAATAAAAGTGAAGCTTGATTTACAGGAAAGTGTAGACTAAATACCAAATATTCAAGTTCTTCTAGCTTTGTGAAAGACTGGGTGTATAAGAGTGTGGCAGAGGGGAAAGTAGCATTGTGACATTAAAGGAACATAGGTGCAGTATAAAGTTGTGTAGGACAGCTCGCTTACACAAACTGGTAGATAATAAAATGAATGAGGGTTAAAGGGTTGGCTGTGTGCTTTTAGCAGAGTCCTCTGAGAGATACAATGTACATGTGGCTTTCATTTGCCAGGAAAGAGCTAGGCTAGCACAGTTTCTAGAAGTGTCTATGTGCTTTTAATGCATTTTCTGTTATGTCAGTTGTCATTAGAGACCATCTTTTTCCTTGTAAGGTACAGTAGGATCAAAAAAGGGCAGACATCTTTTACTGGGCATTGCATTCAAACTCATTGGTCCTTAGCTGCTTTTTAATGACATGTCAGAGGGTAACTTTTGATTGGTTAAAGAAAATAACATAGCAGCAACTAAAGGAAATAACTGGTATTTCAACATAATTAGAGAAGGACTGTTTCCTTTGCTATTTATAATTGACCCTATCCATGAGGACTCAAGACAAGTAATTGAAAGAGCAGAACTCTGGCTGTATTAAATGCCAGGCATGTGTTCATGGAATGCATACAAGGTGCCGCTGATGATGAAAAATTAAATACTCAATAAACCAGGCATGGAGTGGAAATAAAGCTTCTTTTATTATAACGCTCGGACAGCTGTTACAAACCAAATGCATTTTCCTGACATGTAAGTGGAACCTTGGTACAATCTAGTTAGGACATTCCTTTTAGCTATGCACTAGCAAAAATAAGAAGTATTTCCTAGAAGCCATTTTGCAAAAACAGTGTGTACAGCTAACTAACGGAAGCTATACAAATATCCAACAGAAGCTGGCATGGTGGGTCAGAGATACTCAGAGCTCCCTCCTGACACCAGTATTGCTACAGCAATGGATGGAGCAGCTCTGCCCACTCCAGTCTCATCCAGGTAAGGTGAAGCAGCACCAGTCTTGGGATGGTGGGGGGCTTGCCCCAACACACTGGCTGCTACTGCAATATTAACAGATGTTGGCAATGGCCCATCTCAGAAACCAAGGGTCACTTGGAGACGGCACTCCTACACATAGAAGTCTCATTGTGCACAATGTGGTTTAACCCCAGGAAAACAAGTGCACACAGGATTGCAACCTATCCCCCCCCCCCAGTAGTACAGTATTCTGAGGAACTCTGGGATTCCTCAGTTAAAAGCTGAATAGTGGAAGACAATCTGCCTTAAGGGCTTTCCGCAGGCATCTGGTTAGCCACTGTGAACAGGATGCTGGACTAAATGGGCCTTTTGAATGGCTCCAGCAGGGCTCTTTTTAGGTTCTGATAGTGGAATGAGCTGTGTTTTCTTGAAGGACAACTTTTCTTCCGTCACTCATCTCTCCTTGCAGTGCACAGCTGCAGAGGATTGTTGGATATGTTCTGGAACATTCAGTTTCCACAAGCCAATAGGCCAAGCCAGTGAATCAATAACACATCCTAAACCATCCTCGAGACTTTTCTGCGGTTATGCAGCAGATGTGTAAGAATTTGTCAGCAGATCAAAAAATCTGGAAAAGTGGTTTTCTGTAGACCGAAAATGTGAAAACCACTTCTGTACAGTATTATGTTCCCTTCTATTACTATATAATCCCCTTGTAGGAAATATATAAATGTTTTAAGTCTTTCTTTCTTTTTTACACTGGGCACAGCCAAGCCACAGTGAAGCCCTCGGAAGTCCTGATTTCAAAGTTAACCCTCTCGTGCATAAATGAATCTGATTTCGAAGCACTTTGCTTTAGCTGAATTATGTCCATGGTTTATTGTATTTTACAGTCTTGCTTTGGTGCTATTGGTAGGGAACTCTGTAAATACCGTAAGTCACTATTACTGCTACTCATTCAGAGATATACAAAAGTTCATACCCATTACAAGTATCTTTTTATAATACCCTGAAATAAATCAGCTGCTTAATCTAAAAAAGAACAAAGGCATAAATATGAAAAGAAAAAGAAGAGAATGCGAAAGAAAAAAATTAAAGAATGATAAAGACTTCAGATTCATTGTCCTGCAGCTAAATATAGTATCCACTCTTTAAGAGCCAACCATTCTATCCTCTGTAAACCAATATTTTTTCAATCTTCAAATCACTGTGCTACAAGTTCATTTTCTCTTTCACACAGAAAGTCAGTAAGAAGTTACCAGTCCTGAATAAATGTCAACAATTATTTGCCATCTCAGCCTAGTTTAATAATTTTATCAGCCAGGGCTGTATTTTTTCATCTTTGTGCATATAATAATCTTGCCATTGTAAGCACACGTTGGAGTAATCTTCTATCATTCTTTTCTGGTTCTGTATCCATTAAGCCCAAAAGAAAGAGTTCCAGCTTCAATTGAATATTAACCTTTAAAATCTGCTATATCAATGTATGCATTTGTAGCCAATATATTTTAGCCTTTTTACATGTCCACCTTGGAAGTACCATTCCTTGTTGGCAAACACATTTCTTGCCACTGGTCAGTGTCTGAAATTATTCTTGCACAAAATCTTGATTGGGCAGCACAGGCTCTTGATGCACAACATTGATTTAGCTTGACTGCTTTCTTAGTGTTGACCTATAGGTTCCCTGGTGAATTCCAAGTACCATTAGAAACAACTTTTCAGAGCATCAAATGAAAAGGGAGCTTCATTTACAAAAAGCAGCTGTTGCCACGCAGGTTTAGGTTAGGACCATGGTGCAGGAATGAAATCCAATCATTTGCTCCCATATTAGTTCCAGAAGCAGGCCCATAAGCCTTCTCTTCCATGTGTTCCCCAATATGATTCAGGGTCCAGTTTGGCATTGTTTGAGTGGCCTGGGATGATCTAGGCTCCAAACTGGTTTGTGGGCCTTTCATAGCCATGCAATCAGGGGACGTAGGAGAGATATGCCTCCCCTCCCTCCTCTCTGGACCAAGTATTTAATCAAGTTTTAGGACTTTGTGGTCAGGGGTAGGATGGAGGAGACATTTATAGGCTGTCTGGGAGCATCCTTCTGCCCCACACTGTTTCTTGCTGCCAGACCATCTCCCCCCTTTTGACAGACCTAGATCACTCTGGATGGCTCCAACCTGGCCCAGAGTAATCTGGGACTGCTGAGAGTTCTTGTCCTATGTTATTTAACTCAAAGATGCTGAGGATTGGTACATAAATAGGGATGTTCCTGCTTGAAAGGGGGAAAGTAGCAGCATAGAGCAAAGCACCAGCAAGAAGAATGAAATCAACAATAATATAACTAATAAATAAATGAGAATTGATGTCATGTTTGTGAAACCAGTGGAATGTTTGTCATATCATATATAATACAGTTGGTGTGGGCTCCAGCAACTATTTTTTCTCACATTTGTGCATCTTATGGTAAAGCATTCCTTTTTTGGGATTTTGTAGGATTGCAATGACCAAGCTACCCTGGGACGAGAGCTCACTAGCTTGGTTATCTTTATAGGCTTTGAGTTCTCACATGTTCTTGGCTTAATTTCTATCCTTGGTGACTATTTTTGGCAGGGTGAATTAAATGTTAAGGTGGTTGGAGTGTCAAAAGTGTCCCACAATGGATTGAGATCATGAGCACACCAGATGTTTCACTAACATTATTTGCAGTGGTGTGCTAGAGTTTTATACATTTTTTAACACGTCTCTTATAGGTTTTGAGTGCCTTGTTTTAGTAAGGAAGACAGGTCATGCTATACTTTCCTGCTACAGAATGTAAAGGTGACTACTATTCAGCTGAAGTTAAGTTCCGTATATAAAAATATTACAAGGGAGAAGGATCGCAACGCCTAATAGAAGATATGAGGATGAATTCTGAAGAGCTCTTATGACTAAACCTAATGTAATTTACAAGAAGGATTGCCTTCAGGGAATGAATGGTAGATGCTTGGGTATTAGAAGGGGGAGAGTAGCAACCAATATTTGGATTACTTGAACCTTCGTTTTACAAAATGTCTGGAGGAGTTTTAGAGAGCTCTCATGCCAATGCCTCTTACTTAGTGCCCCAAGACAGATTGTACTCATGGAATGAAATAAATGAGAATTCCATGTGGACGTAAGTGACATCCTGCACTAGGTTCAATACAAAAGAAACAAGATCCTCTTTGAAATGGTGAGGTGACCATCCAGAAATGACAGCTGAGTAATTTGCCTTGTGATTACCTACTCATGTGAGTCATAGAGCATGATGCACACAAAACATTACTCATGTTTGAAAATCAATGGGTACAAAAATAAAGAGATGAATTCTAAAGCCAGATAAGACCCAGCTTCGCCAAGGCAAATCATACCACGTCCTCCATTCTCCAATCTGCAAAGACTAGTAGTGTTATAACAATGAACATGAAAAGTTGATAGAGTACTGTAAGTGTAATAATAAAGTGGTTGCTGCTACTAATTATTTTTAATTAAATAATAATTTTACACCACAGTTCCATATTAACAAACCCTGGCTCACATTATCTCAAGTAAGCCTTTTAATACATCTCAACTTCTCATCCCCTGTGGGTTTGCAAATTACAACAGCAATTTGGACACAGGACAGAATCTTCAGCACTTCCTCCTGTGCCCTCTTGGCCAGAGGAAACGGCCCTTTTGCCATCAGTATCTGAAGACGAGCAGCATCTCCAACATTCCCATCTTGTAAAAGGTTGTGGTTACAGAACAAGGGATCCTGCCCCTTGTCCAGGCAGCTCCCACAGAAGGGGAGGTCTTTCCAGCTTTCACAAGGCTCCAAGCAGCATCTCTGCTATGGCAACATCCCATTATTACCCACAATGAAGAGTGGGAGGAAGGGTAGCAGAACTCACCGGGAGCAGAACTCACTGGGAGCTATCCATGGTCCTGATAAGGCTGCCTAAATCTGGACATACCCTGCCATGTCAAGCTATAAGTTTCTTTTATATACAGCCTTGTAAATATGTCTTGCATGTTACAAACTTTTTGTGGGGTTTTTTGGTCAGTGTTTCAGTTCAAAGAAGCACTGTGCCAAAAAAGTGCATGCCCGTGCACTTAGAAATTGCATGCCTATTTGTTTGCAAAGGAAGGCCTCCACCTTTTCTACGAGATCCACCAAAACCGCTACCCAGTCTGCACAAAGTCCTACGCCATCAACCACTTCCCCAAAAAGATGGCATTGAAGACAGACTTCTGTTTGAGCTGCTCCCTGACTTCTGTCTGTGACAATAACTCACTTGTTAAAACTCACTTGTTTAAAACTCGTCTGCTTAAAACTCCTCTGCTTGTAACAAATAGCCATCAGTAAGCACAAACTGGTTGTTCCTACATGTGAGTGTGGAATAATGAGGTTAAGCTAATGGCAACTTCAATCGGAGCATCTCTTAAGTTCCCACCCTTTGCAGGAAGCTGCTGTCTCCTGGATGAATTTAGAGCTGATTTCGTTGTGCATTGATTAAAGGTAACGGGACCCCTGACTATTAGGTCCAGTTGCGGATGACTTTGGGGTTGCATCGCTCATCTCACTTTACTGGCCGAGGGAGCCTTCCAGGTACAGCTTACGGGTCATGTGGCCAACAGTGCACGGAAACACCATTTATTTTCCCGCCAGAGTGGTACCTATTTATCTACATGCTTTCGAACTGCTAGGTGGCAGGATCAAGCAACGGGAGCTCACCCAGTCACGGGGATTCGAACCGCCAACCTTCTGATCTGCAAGCCCTAGGCTCTGTGGTTTAGATCACAGTGCCACCCGCATCCCATGCATTGATTCGCATCTGAATAACAGTACAATCAAAGTCTCTCCTCCCCTGCCCCATTGCTCCAGTTCACGTACTCTCGGTATGAGGCAGCAGACTCTTTCCTTGGAGGTTTATAAGCAGAGATTGGATGGCCATCTGTCATGTATGATCTGGTTGAGATTCTTGCATTGCTGGGGGTTAGACTAGATGGCCATTGGGATCCCTTCCAACTCTGCAATGGTATTACTGGCAAGTTATAGTCCTTCATATGTCACTATAGAAATGGCACACATGCAGGCCAGCACTTCTGCTACCCCAAGCATTTAAAATAGTTTGTAGTTTACTGTGAGGCTATTAGTGTGACATGAGAATACCTACTGTACCCTCATGGGGTATGAGCCGAGGCTTTAAAGGTAGTGTATGCAAGGGAATGTATTCCTTGTGACACTTAACAGTGCTATTTGCATTCTGTTGGTGAGAAAATTCTACGGATTCAATAACATAAGTAAATGATTTTCATTTGCTTTTATGCAATACATGGGCTGGATTTTGTTCATGGGTGCTGCTAGTGTACTTTCTCCTGGAGCTTGAGACACAACATAGAACAGATTGTCTCCTTTTCAAAATGGCCTTGATTTTCTGTGGTGAGCCATTACATGCCAACAGTTTACCACAGAGACAAATGCTACGTGATGTGAAGCAGCCTTTGTCTTGCAGCTGTGATGTGCGCAGCAATCTTAACTTCAGTCATTCTGGCTCCTCACTCGACTTCATCGGCTCCTTTTCTTTACCTTGACACTATAATGATATGACTCCTGACTTGGCTACTAGGCTTGCTCATGAAACTGCCAAAATGTACTATATAGACTGGGAAGGAATAACATGGTTTCTCACTACAGCTTGCTTTCACATGTTACACTCTACAGTGGTACCTCGGGTTAAGAACTTAATTCGTTCTGGAGGTCTGTTCTTAACCTGAAACTGTTCCTAACCTGAGGTACCACTTTAGCTAATGGAGCCTCCTGCTGCTGCCATAGCACGATTTCTGTTCTCATCCTGAAGCAAAGTTCTTAACCTGAGGTACTATTTCTGGGTTAGCAGAGTCTGTAACCTGAAGAGTCTGTAACCCAAGGCACTACTGTACAGACATTGGCCGAACTAGCTCAGTATTGTGCACAATGACAGTCAGTAGTTCTCCAGAAATTTAGATGGGATATTCCTAGCTCTTCCTGGAGATGCCAGAGCCAGGAAGACCGGAGACCTTTTGCTCTACCACTGAGCCAAGACCCCGAGTATACAAAATCATTTTCTGCTAATGCTGTTCTGCAATTAAAAGCATTAATGAAGGACAGTCGATTAGCTCCATTTTTTTCTATGATCAAGAGAATGCATACTAGCACTTTCTCATCAAGGATAGATACAAGAAGCTAACGGAAATGAAAAACGTATATAAATGGCACATGAGAAATGGAAAGGAACCACTGAGTAATTTAGTACCACCTCCTCACTGTGCGTGTGCTGTTTATTCAAATTACGAAGATATAGATGACGTTTGTTGTGGAGTTAGATGAAGCAAGGTGGCAGTGCATAGCACTCATACTTCCATAAGCTAGTCAGGCTGCGATATCCAACAAGTATGTAAACTGCATATTTTTCAGCTGACTGTTCAGAATCATTACTGAATATGTTAGGGTTTTGTTTGACAGAATTTCCATTTTAGACACACATAAAGATTATAAAATGAAACAGATGACAAATATTCCTGAAAAGCCAAGGCCATCACTGTGTGTTTATATTTTAAATCTATGACTTAATATTCTTATAGCTCTTCTGAGAGCCTGGTGTAAGCAAGGAACAACTTCTTCCCAGGATGAGCATTTACAGGAATGTACGTTCCGTTCTGAGTAATTTAAAAGAGGAGTGGCTTCAAATGTTATGAGAAGTGCTGATAGGTGGATGCACAAAGTGGCACCTGCTTCTGCCTTCTCACTTTCAGTGTCCTGAATTAACAGGGTTTTTTTGCAAGGAGGAAGTCCAACTTCAGTTATAGTTTCCCTCTCCAAACAAAATACCACCCCACCCGCCACTTTGAGACCTTATAGTCCAGGGGTGCCCAAACGTTTTCAAAGAGGATCAAACTTTTTTCCAAAGAGGACCAAAGTGAACATGCGTGAGGGCCGACCACAGTTGTTGTGCTTTTAAAAAAATGTTTACCCCAAAATTGTTCAGCTTTTTTTTTTAGAATTTTACCCCAGGACATATCCTGCCACGGGGGCCAGATTAGGCCCCCAAAACAGACTTTAGACATGCCTGCCTTACACAGAATATGCAAAAGGAAATATCTCCACAAACCAAGGTATGAAGATAGGATCTGACCCTGGCTTCATATCATAGCTTGGCAAGAGCTCTCAAGTCACAGTCACTCAGTTTGGGTGTCATCGGAAACTGGGGGCTTAAGAAACAACAAAAATCTTCACTGAAACCAGGGATGCAAGGAAACAGCTTCTTCCTGCCCATGGACCCACAGTTCATCAGAGTGGAATGATAACATTTGAAATGGGCCACTGCTATTTTTGCTTATTTTACTTCTGTGTGGTGAAAAGAGAAAGTGCAGTAATGTGTATCTTTGTCATCAAGTGTCTATTTATAGTGCCCCTATATCCAGAGCAAAGAGCTCAGGGTTACATAAAGTTCACAAGATTTCCAGAAGTTTTGAAACTCTTGGACATTAAATGTAGATTGAATTCTACAGTTATTCTTCTATGGAATTACAAAGAAGAGTTAGGAAGATACTGTGCATGAAGAAAAATGGTTAGAACAAACACTATTTTGCCTTGTCCCAAGCAATTTATTTGAACCATTTTACTTAGATGTTTTGCTGTGCAA
This sequence comes from Podarcis melisellensis, assembly GCF_964234715.1. Taxonomy (NCBI): domain Eukaryota; kingdom Metazoa; phylum Chordata; class Lepidosauria; order Squamata; family Lacertidae; genus Podarcis; species Podarcis melisellensis. Next base: position 38,797,814 of record NC_138539.1, on the reverse strand, counting down.
ACATGAACTCTCATTAGAATTATGAGCTTTGCCATACACTGAAAGTTTCAGAATGCTGTTTCTTTTGAAATAATACAGGCATTTTATATTCATACAAATTATCTTATACATTTAAATTTAAAATTTACAAGAACGGTCTTGGATAGAACTGTCGTACCACACGGGCATTTAAAAAGCATGCAGACCATTTAGACATTTACAGGTTCAAATCTTTATTGTTTGAAAATTCTACGTGTCTTTTACAATACAATAATTTGTTACTTCAATGACCTTTTCATAGTTAATGTACAATGGATTCTTTTTTTCCTGAACCTCAGCCATGAAATATAATTTTATCAATATGATTTTTCTAAATAGATTAATACAAGACTTCTCTGTGGTTTGGGAAGGTTCAGGTGCTTCTTTTAAATACAAGAGCACATCTGCTTCCCTTCAAAATTCTGTGATCAATCCTTTGAAAAAGCTTTACCTATTGCTGTTTCGTATCAGTCCAACATTTTTCTTCTCTCTCTCTTCTATTAAAGGGCTTTGTAACACCAGTTGCAGTAGTTACCTTTTCATCTACTGAGGCAAACTCATGTTGAAGAAACTTATGATTATCTGCATGCAATGAACACTCCTCTTTAAATAACTGATGAATTTATACATATTATAAAGAATCTGTTAAAGAGTGCAAGTATTTTGATAATGATTTCACAAAAGGTCATATGCTGGTAATAATGGTAGCTAACATTTAACACCTAATAGGAACTAATGTATATTTAACAGGCTATTAGCATGGCTAGTAAATAAGCCATGATATGTAAGATTTGCCCTTTCAGAAAATGAACTCATTTGGTCCACACTTCTAAAGTTATCCAGGTAAAAAAAATTGGAACAGTTAGGCCAGACGTTGTGATGAAATCCTTGTTTCTAAAATGTAACACGTTAAAAAGGAAGAAGGGAGGGGGGGACAGTATTACATTGTGGAGCATTGTCATGGGACCTCAGTATAAAAAGATGATGGCCTGCTACTTGGGAGTGGTGAATGAGCACTGAAGGCCAGGCCAGAAAAAAATGGTGATGAGGAGTTTCCATCATGTGTTATACTTTCTTGTTCCATGGCACTGCTTTTACTCTGTAGAATTTTGTACCCAAAGGAACTTTAAATCTGTTTTGTGCCTAAGCAAAAACAAAAACACACATATGCAAAGAATTATTTGAAATATACCAGAGCTAGTCAGAAGACAATACTTTTTCATCTCATTTCTTTGCAGCATGGTTGAGCTGGCAGCTGAATGGCCTCCCCCCAGCCCAGTCCATAATCACAGCTTGTTTTTATTCACAATAATGGTTCACTAATTCATGCAAGCACAATAACACTAGCTAAATATAAATCAAGCGTCCTTTGACAAGCTCAGTATCTTTAAGGTGAAAATGGTCAAATATGCAGAAATTCTCTGTGAATGGGCAATGTAACTAAATCTACCCAATTTAACAGAATAAGGTATTTAATGTACATTAAGTGAAACTGAATCTCCTTTTGAGGTAAATTACTATTTCACCATCTAGTGGGCTATGGGTAAAAAAATGTAATTTTGTGACACCTCAAAGCACTTGCTTCTTGATTAGCTATTGGCAGCAGCTCAGCAAATTACTGAAGTACTTGCCCCAAGATATTTAAAAGTATTTCATAGTTAGCCAAGCTTTTAGACTTAAGAAGTTGATCCAGAGCACTTTCATAAAAAATAGTAGTGTTGATGGCTATGATATGTGAGGGATGAATTAAAAAGCTAACAATTACTTTATTTTTCCGTGTATAAGACTAGGTTTTCCCCTTAAAAAATAATGTCAAAAATTAGGGGGCGTCTTATGTATAGATACATCTCCCCTCCATTTTCTTAAATCTGAGTCCCCCAAAATAGGGGGCATCTTACAGACAGAAAAATATGGTACTTTAAATATTACTCCTACAACTGAGTTTAAAACAGAGTTATGAGTAAGAATGAGGGTAAAGTTCCCTCTTAACTAAAAGGAAATCTTGCAAATATTTTCAATGAGCCATGCTGAAACTGAATATCTATCCTTACCTTTTTTGCCTGACAATATTCCTTTTCCATCACTTTTCCCAACACCCAAGGTCTTCGAGATGCTCCTGAAGCTGGAAGGAGAATATTTATTACTTGTGGCATGATATTATCCAAACTAGGTAAAAGGTAAAGGTACCCCTGCCCATACGGGCCAGTCTTGACAGACTCTGGGGTTGTGCGCCCATCTCACTTAAGAGGCCAGGGGCCAGCGCTGTCCGGAGACACTTCCGGGTCACATGGCCAGTGTGACATCGCTGCTCTGGCGAGCCAGAGCCGCACACGGAAAACGCCGTTTACCTTCCCGCTGGTAAGCGGTCCCTATTTATCTACTTGCACCCGGAGGTGCTTTCAAACTGCTAGGTTGGCAGGCGCTGGGACCGAGCAGCGGGAGCGCACCCCGCCGCAGGGATTCGAACCGCCGACCTTTCGATCAGCAAGTCCTAGGCGCTACTTTAGGCACAAAATTGTCCATGGCCATTTATCTAGCAGGCACATTATAATCTTAATTTTAATTATCTGATGGAATAAAAAACTTCCATATACAAAATGTTAACTCAAATTGGTACAATATTCTAAACTCATAATCTTGCATTTGAATTTGAAAAAGCGTATACCAGCAAAAATGTGTATAGTGGCATATTGTCATCCTTTTGCGACATACAGTGGTACCTCTGGATATGAACGGGATCCGTTCTGGATCCCCGTTTGCATCCTGAAGCGAAAGCAACCCGGATCTGCAGGTTGCAATTCGCTGCTTCCGCGCATGCGCGTGATGTCATTGACCGTCTGGGCATGTGCAAGCGGTGAAACCTGGAAGTAATGCGTTCCATTACTTCCAGGTCGCCGCGGAGTGCAACCCAAAAGCGCTCAACCTGAAGCATATTTAACCTGAGGTATAACTGTACTGACAAAAGAAATTGGTTTATTATATGGTGCGTAAGAGGGATCTACTCTCACCAAGGAGCAATAGAAGATAAAAGCAGGCAGACAGCTCACCTTCATCTCTGCTACACTTCAGTTGCCCAATCCAGCACTGTAGGAAACTTCCTTAGGCAACTTTAAAGCTACATGGACATTAATTAGTGGGGCATACTTTGATTCTTCATCTTTTTTCATGCCACCTCCCCATAGCTGTCAACTTTCCCCCCTTTTTAAGGGAAATTCCCTTATTCCGAATAGGATTCCTCGCAAGAAAAGGGAAAAGTTGACAGCTATGCACCTTCCTCAAATCCACCCACCCACAGATATTGCTTCCCTACTACTCATTAGAGAAGCAAAGCATTAAACCTCCATCCTCAATGCTGCTCAACTAATCTGCATAGAACACTTAAATAGCAGGAGAAAAAAGACAGCGGCTACACCCTCATTCTCCCACTGCTCAGTTCATCAGCAGGAGAGGACACCACAAGCTGCATAAAATTAAAACAGTGGGCTGGACATAGTATGCAGCAAGGGATTGCCCACCTCTGTACTACAGATAGAAACAAAGGGTATGTTTCTTGGTACATCTGCATAATGGCTGGCAAATGTGCACATTGCCCAGAAAATGTAAAAAATGCAGTTAGATTGTATACAATGCCCCACTCAAATACCTTTGGAGATAATGCATGGAAAATATATGTACAAAATACTATCAACTTGTAAGCATTCAATAAGTCCTGCTGGAAAATGACTGGAGAATGTGCACAATTCCCTCTTCATGTTTACATTTTTCATAAGATGTGGGAATCATGCACTAGCCAGCGGTTATATATATACTGGCTCCAACACGTATATGTAATACATGCATTCACATGTTCAAACATAAATTTTAAGCAGATTATTGCAAGACTGAATATTTAAATGCATCAGAAGAACATTCTCTCCAGAGTTATGACACTTACCACACTCACCTGGTTTGAGATCCAGTGCAGCAAGAGATTCTGAGTGTAAGAAATACAAAGTTGGGCTAACAGTAAATAATACATAGTTGTCGTGACGTTCATCCAAAATAATGAGAACCAAATCGCCAACCTGAAAACTGGATAAAAAATACAAGGCTCAGAAGAAAAGCAGCACAATTGTATTTTTGTTTACTCAGGGAAAAGCCCTACTAAGTTCAGTGGGCTTCCTCCTAGGAAAGGGACCACAAGATTGCAGCCTGAGTCATTATGCCCTTTACACACTTTGGTGCCGTGATATGCTTTTGAGGCATTATGTAGTTTTTGCTTTCACCAGCTAGGTATGGACATGTTGCCAGAATCGGGGACTGTTGTGTTGAACCAAAGGCGAAATGTTCTGGAAGACACTGTCTTGGTAGTCAAGATAACCCCAAACTAATTGGCAGTTGTTGCACAAATGAGCTCATAGATGTTTATATTCACTTGCTTTGATATATGCTAACTGGCTTGCTTTGATGCTGTGCTTATCTGTGGGCTCTGGGCTCTAGGCCCAGAGAAGGGAGAAGCTTTGGACAGTTGCCACCTATGGCCTCACTGGCCAGGTGTGATGGGAGGTTCTGGGTAAACTCACGTATGTTGCTTTGTGCATAAAGGATATATACATGTCTCCTTGGGTGCGGACAAGCCACCTCCTTACTGCGATGTCCACCCCACTTTTGTAAAGGCTGGAAGACCTGGCAGGCTGGTTGGCTGCAAGTCCCCACCTTTTTCAAAATAAAGCACTAGAACTGGTCACTGGCATTTTTGACATCCTTCTTTGGTATCCCTGCATCTGACCAGTCCCACAAGCCCTCCTTTGAGCCAGTGGATCAGGACAACTTTATAAAACAAACTGCATCCCATTAGGCGTTTCTATATGACTTTGTAAAACAAAAGTACATATGTAGTGGGCTGTTGTTCTAAAAAATACAGCCAGTACTGTGCAGTAGGTAGTATCAGAGTAGAAGTGGGAAGACATGTTCAAATCCTCACTTTCAGTTGCACAGTTGTGTGTGGGGAACCTCTACAGGAGAGTACTCCCTTAAGGATGCAGACCAGTATCTCTTGAATGACATCAACCAGGTTTTTCGTATTTGGCAGTTTAATTCTAGGATATTATCTATCCCAACACAAACAATGCATTTTTTCAAAAGGACACCCAGGGTGGGGTGGGGCAATTTGATGCTTGCCTAAAACAATAGGAACAATTAAATAAACCAAGGCAGAGAACTGACTTACTCAGTAGCTTTTCAGATATACTGTTTTCAGTCTGCACTCAATTAGAACTTTAAAAAGCATTTACCAGAGGAGGATTTTTTTAAAAAAGAATTCAATAAAACAGAAAGAAGAAAAAATACTTGACCATTATCAACACCCATACTTACTCTCTGATTGCAATTTTCTCAGAATGTCTTAGAGACACCGAAGACATGCTTTGAGACATCTGCAAAAATGAGACAGCATTATTATTATCCTTTTCTGAAGGGTTTCTGCAACATATTCTCGCTATAGGGTCAATATTGTAAGATATTTCTATTACCACTTATTAGACTGCCTAGGGACACACCAGACACCAGTGAAGGCATAGCCGGAGTGCTCTTTAACCAATAGCCTGGATGCAAAACTGGTTCTCTCTTCACAGGCTATTTTTGACAGATGAGTGGGGCCACAAAGATTCCTACCAAAAGCACATCTTGCATTGGTGCTAGATTTTTTTTGCAGGGATCAGCTACACTCAGGAGTTCCAACTGAGAATCTGCATATGGTGATGATCATTCACTTGTACTCAATTTAACTTTGAATGGCATTAACTGAATAGCTGGTACTGTACTGACCTGCCACTGTGAAACTCAATTTTAAAAAGGAAGGCAATGAGGACAGAGGTTCAGTAATGAAACAAAAATGTGTGAATGCACTGGGATGGTGGTGGCAGCAGCAGCAAGTTCCTTTTTACTATTACTTGTATGAAAAAGAGTGTGATGGGAAGGTTGTGACAAGGTTTCTGTGTGAGGATGTGTGTGGCAGTAGGGCATGTATGTGCACACACAAACATGAATGTAAGCACGCAGTCCTCAACTTACTGCCAATCCTGCCTACAGCCCCTTGGGGTCAAAAAGGTTGCTCACCCCTGTTGTTTGGGCTTGGAGTGAGTACTTCACTCTGAGTCAAACGGGCAAGAATATAACAGGAGTCCTGCTGTATCAAACCAAAGGTCCAACTAGCTCGGTATGCTGTTCTCACCAGATGCCTATGAAAAGACTGCAAGCAGGACTATTCCCCACACACCAAAAGGGAAAGGAAAACCTTCAGAAGCTGACCAAATTATGCTCAGCATTCACACCGCTACCAAAAGAGCATGGACACTTACATCAAATACTGAAACCCATATTCAATGACGCATCAAAATCATTTCCACACAATATAAAACTTCTCTTAAAAGTATAATTTTTCCAAGGACCATTCTGTGCACAACCATTTCAAAGAGACGAACAAAAAGTAAATGGGGGGGGGGGGGAATCACCTATTTTATATTGTAAAAATCTTTCATGGCATTTCCAGGTCCAACCACCATCAATAAGTTTATTAACATGCTTTCTTATTTCATCATAATTTTAAACAAGGCTTTTAAAAACTATGTGCCTCATCACCAGATCTGGCCTTAAGTCTCAGTATATAAAATAATTACTTTTATCATCTGTTTCCTCTGTTAGGCTTTTCTCTTCAACATATTGGCCTGAATCCAAAGATCGACATGCTCGACAGGGCTATTAAGAGGCAACCAATTTGTGTTCTGCTATGTTGACAGTGTAACTTTCTGTCCATATGGAACATAAAAGCTGAATATATACGCTTTTGTCCGGTCACCCCACACCTTTTAGAATCTTTCCTTTATTTTATGACATTTCAACTCAGGGTTTTTCATAGTCTCAGTCACAAAAATGACATGTTCCAGTGACTCTAGATGAAAGAGGTCTGTTTCCTTACTGCACCTCGTAGATACTAAGAGGGTCCTAAAATAACTCTCAATCAATGGAAAACTGAACATAAATCCTTGCTCTCACAGTACATCCGAGCTGAGAGAATGTACTTCACATCTCTTCTTTATGATGACGTAAATGAAAGGAAGCATTTGCTGATAAAATCTTGGGAGTATCAAGAAAAAATGCAGTCATGCTCTTGGCTGCTACATTAGTTGCTTCAAAACCAAGTAGCAGCTATAATTACCCATGGACTGGCAAAAACTAGCTTTAGATTATTCGTGCTTACTTGTGAAATAATTAAGTTACTGTTTTCCCCTTGTGAAACTTCTGTTACTGACAAAAACGGTCTTTAAATCATACATCCAACTCCCAAATGCTCTCTTGTAGCTTTGTTAGTGTTCAGCTGAACACAATATAAGATTCCTTCCAGTAGCACCTTAAAGACCAACTAAGTTAGTTCTTGGTATGAGCTTTCGTGTGCATGCACACTTCTTCAGATACACTGAAACAGAAGTTTCCAGACCCTTCTATATAGTGAGAAGGTGGGGAGGGGTATTACTCAGAAGGGTGGTGGGAATGGGTGATGGGCAGATAGCTGTGATTGCCCATCACCCATTCCCACCACCCTTCTGAGTAATACCCCTCCCCACCTTCTCACTATATAGAAGGGTCTGGAAACTTCTGTTTCAGTGTATCTGAAGAAGTGTGCATGCACACGAAAGCTCATACCAAGAACTAACTTAGTTGGTCTTTAAGGTGCTACTGGAAGGAATTTTTTTTGTTTTGACTATGGCAGACCAACACGGCTACCTATCTGTAACTGGAACAATATAAGATATATTAGACTTCACATGAGGGGGAAAAGGAAAGTTTGCCATTAAATGAAAGTTTGGCTACAAACTTTTAGAAGCAAATTATTTAAATCAGTGAGACGTACTTTACAAGTAAAAATGGATAGGATTACGTAGGATGGTAGTCAACTCAATAACTGCACTCGCACAAGGATTACCATTGGGATGTTTACTGTAGTACTATGTTGGATCCAACCAATAGTATTTTAGAATGCCAGTGAAAAATACCTCCAATGAAAACTACTTTTTACTGCACTTCAACATCATTATTATGCAAAACTATTACAGTATCACTGATTCTTAGTTTCAAAGTAATTAGAAACCTATAATATTTCTATTCCTATGAAGTGGTTACAAAATCTCATTAAAGAAACCAGGCAAGACTCCAGCTTGCCTGCTGAATATTCTCTGTTTTGCAGAGCCTTTGGGGATGCATCAATAGCAGGGGTAGCCAATGTGGTTTCCTCCTGATTTTGCTGGACTATCATTTCCATCAGTCCCCGGCAACATGGCTGACTGACTACAACACCCATCATCCCTGACCGACTACATCTGGAGGGTGCTATGCAGGTTACTCGTTCTAAGGCATGTTTTCTATACTCCCAGCACTCCTTGATGGCTGTACACTGTGGGGAAGTTCAGCAATGAGGGACAAGCCTTCCTGAAATAATCTTTAATCAAGAATGATTTAATCAATTGATCAATCAAGTCTACTGCCAACCATCCCTAAATGAACACCACTGCATACCTAGTCAAAGTCCTTTACACAAATCACAAACAGAAACATAAATAAATCTAATAAACACTCTTAGTGCTGGAATACCAGCAGCTTTCATGAGTGCTATGAGTTCCAGAACCCCATGTAGCCACATCTCTCCTGTTATGACATCATGCTTCTAGACTAATGCATCACAATTCTAGATCATACATCTTAGACTAGATCAGCTCCTAGCAACTCCCATGGAACTGCTTCTGGCAAGGCTGTTCCTCACTATATATTGCTAGCTTTATTTTCAAGCAATACACACACACACACACACAAACATACATATGAATAATTTTCCTTGTTTCTTTGAAAAACTACTCCCATCCTCAAATTCTGAAATGTCTTAGATTTTTTTTTTAAAAAGAGAGAAATCAAATAAACAAAAATAACTTTTTTAAAAAGGAATATTTGCTCTCCCCACCACTTTGAAAGTATTGGTTTAATTATTATTTTTTACTCCTCAACAGTTTTCCTGGGCCTCTCAATTACAAGGATCATCACATCCAAATGTAGCCTGGCTTAACGCTGTATTATAAAGGCATACCCTCTTGAGTTAAGTCTCATTGCCACAAGCCAAGAGTGGCAAAAACCTACCTGTTTAACCACATCTGTTTTCTAAACACATAATTTTGTTATATGCTTACCAATCTTTGATTAAGCCTCTTATTTTCCTCCTCTTTCAACTGCAACGTCTATAAAACAGCATAACACAAACCTTTCAACATTTTGTTTAAATATAGTTTTACATATATTAGTTTTATAACTTCATATGCATGTTTTCAATATTTTAAGACTGCAATTCTATACTTATGTGGGAGAGGATGGCTCATTTATCTCAGTGCGACTTAAAGTCTGAGTAAACGGGTTTAGGGTTGTGTTGCTAGAGGCTCTGTTTTTTAAAAACACTACAGATGTAAGTGTGTGTGTGTGTGTGTGCGCGCGTGCGCGCACACAGTTAAGTGTATAACCCACACTTATTTATTGTGCCATGTACTTTAGTGGGTTTGAATATGTTTCAGATCAGATTTGGCCTACTGGAACAGAAATTCATACCAGCTGTGCCATCTATTAAGTATGAACTCAAAGAATGATGTTCATAGCTGAATCATTTTTCTTCCGAGTAGTTACATAACTTGGAAATTCAGCTTTGATTTCATGAAAGTTAAATTTTCTCTCATTGGCTAGCAAAGAAGTCATAGAATCATAGAGTTGGAAGAGACCACAAGGGCCATCGAGTCCAACCCCCTGCCAAGCAGGAAACACCATCAGAGCACTCCTGACATATGGTTGTCAAGCCTCTGCTTAAAGACCTCCAAAGAAGGAGACTCCACCACACTCCTTGGCAGCAAATTCCACTGTCGAACAGCTCTTACTGTCAGGAAGTTCTAGAAGATAGAAGAAATCCTCAAAGCTTTGATACTGTTAAATTAATTTGGCCCATGGTGTCCGAGCTTCTAAGACACGTCCCAACCGCAATTTATGACCTGCAGTCTGAGGGCAGGGGAGGAATTTGAAAACAGTCATCTCTATAGATGAGCTCTCCCACCATCACCACACCAGCTTTGACTGGAGGTGGGTGAGATCCAAGTATTCATCTTCCCTTTTTTACTGGCATATGGCTGGGTAGGCGAGATCTGTATTACAAGTTTAAAAACCAGTCAACACATCTACAACCAGTTGTTGTTTGACATCTTTTTAACTACAGGTGTTAGGGATTAAACTTGGGGCTTTCTGGATACAAAGCATGTGTTACATCCCTGCTTTTTCTCAGTAACCTATGAAATGTGTATTAATTGGAAAGCCAAAGTAACCACAATTATTCCTATGTTTCTAGTTTTAACAGGAATCAGTTTAAATGTCCTAATATGAAAGGGTAGTATTGACTCTGATCCAATAGTTCTAAGCACCTAAAATGAGGAAATGCTTTCAGTCATCCAGCTGCATCCTAAAATGAGGAAATGCTTTCAGACATCCAGCAGCAGTAACAGTTGTGTTACTACTCAGTAATACTTAAAAAGGTGTTTGTCAAAGTAAAACTATGGAACTCACTTGATTTAAGAATGGGACAATGAATTTACATTAGTTAAGAATTAATAGGATAATTAACTTACAGATCTTACAGATTACATATAACACAGTAACAGGTTTGCTCAATAAACAGCAAACATGGTAGCAAGGTAGGCTTGTGCAAAAAACAAAAACACAACAGGCTCCTGTGAGCAAAGGTCATGTTGCTGTGAGCAGATCTCTGGCTGACCAGGATCCACATGTGCAAACAAGTGCAGCACATGCAGTTCCTGGGCTGGATTCTCTGTATCTTGCACTTCGAACTGCACACACAGTTTTTGTCAGTGCTTTGGGAACTGTTCGTGCTATGTCAAATAGCAACTCAGGCTCATCATGCATCCAAAATAGAATTCAGCGTCATTAAAGCTGCTATGTATGACTCTGGATAGGACCAATGGATGAATTTGTCTTTCTTCCAAATAAGCATCTTCAAGTATCTTAAAATCAGAGGGTCGAAGGGTGGCATCCAATGCACTCACTCCATTAACACAAGGATATAAGCTTGCGCAATGGAACTCTCTCCTCTGCCAGAGTACAACCCACACCCTTCCCAAATCTGGGATAAACTCCCAGAACAGATTAAGGGTAGAGGGGAATAGAGTTCCATTGTGCTAGTGTAAACACCTGCACTAAGGGAAGAAGTCGCTTAGCACTACATTAGATATAGATAGCCCTTACAAACATTCTTACAACAACCTGAAATCACAGGCAAACGTTCCCTAAATAACCAGTAGCGGTATGCATAAGAAAAAAGGCAATCTTTTTTCTTATGCATAAGAAAAAAGGCAATCACAATGGACGAGAAGAAGTTAGGACTTTTGCTTTTGTTAGCTCCCATGTGGTTCCAGCCCACCTTATTTCAGCAAATGTATGACAATACATTAATACATGAAGCTGAACACAGAGGTTCCTAATCTCTCTTGAAGGCAATAAATAGGTAACCAGAGCAAAAACTACTCACTTTTTCTAACATCATTATCCTCTGTTTTTCCTCTGACAAAATCTGCACATTTTCACTAAAAATAAAATAAGAAATGGTTAACAAGATGCGCAGCTTCATTAATAGGAAAATATGTCAAATAGAGGGTTTTAGTAGATTAATATGTCACAAGAAAATGAAGATAAGCCATATTATATTCATCTTGACATGATACATTGTGTCTCCAGTGTATCTAACATGCTGTATATTCCCCGCTCCTAAATAGCAGGTGACAAAAAGAACGAGGAATCCAGGCAGATTAATTAATCACAATACCTTGGAAAACATGCATGGTATTTCTATTGTGCTCTTTTGGATTTTCAAAGGCAGTTCGGCAACCATTTCTGAGGTGAGAGAGTCTTTATACCAGGTGAGTTCTCTTTTTAGTTTTCACATGATAACACAGTTCAGTGAAAACACTTCCATGTGCTAATATAGTAGGGCTGTGTCCAGAAGAAATATTCTGGACCTTCCTGGTTGGTTTGAAGAGGGGGTTTCTTTGGGTCAGTGGCTTATACTGACTTGATGATTCACTCTGGATCCAAGACATAGGGTAAAAACCAACAATTCCTATGACATCTACAGTATAGTCTAAATTTTCATTTTTTTATACAGAATTGTATATTTATAGGCACCGTAGTCACTTCTGAGGGAATGAAGCTCTCAGATTTTGGACCCTTTAAAGTCTGAGGTGTTTTTGTTTTCTAAAAAGAGGCCCAATGATTTCCTATGTACTTTTGCAAACAATTTCCATGAACATGACCAAAAAAAAGAGGAAAAGGTGCCAGTATATGGTGCCTGCAAAAATTATAGAAGGATGGTGGACGGGTTAGAGTTATGAATAAAGAAAATTATTTGAGGCATTTAAAAAAGAATATTGTTTTCTGTTCAAATTTCCACCAAAATCACATGCTGCCAAAGCCGAACAAGGTGTAGATGGATGTGTTTTATCCCTCACAGCAAAATAAACACTGTAACTGGAAGTAAATGGAGAGTGCCGATAACCAAAGAAATAAAGATGTCATTCACAGAACTATATACTCCTCTCTCTGTCTGTCTCCCTGCCTAGTGTTTTCCCATTCCTGATGAGCTTGGAGGAGATGTAAAAATGTATCAAATCAGATCAAAATATAAATACAAATTCCCTCCATAATTCCAGGTTGTCCGAAAGCCTTGCACCCACAGCCTATTCACCTCAGATTTGAGTTGCTTCACATGACAGCGGAGTGGGGGAGCATTTTCAAACATTTCAAATAAGAAAAAAAAATTCAAAACAATGCCTACTGACATTCAGATACATATCTATTTCAAGATTTGTGTACTAACTTTACAGCCATCATGCTTGTTTCCAGCGTGGAATCCATTTTTCCTTCTTCTGTGGTATCTGACGTTAATCGCTCAGTTTCTGCTGTAAAATCAGCTGCACAAGCTCCGGGAGGTTCTGGAGGAGGAGGTAAACAGGCTGGTGGAACAAAATTGCTACTTCTCAGCTTATTAACCTCTTCTTCAAGTTTCTTCTTCTCTTCGAGTAAACAGGCTCGGTCTTCAGAAAGACTTTCAATCAGATCTGAGCAAAAGGCAGCCAACAAGTAATATTCAACATTCTGATATTCTGCAGAGCAATTAATTGGATTCAAACTACATGTACAAAACATTTGCTTACCCTTATCCCTTTCTTGCTGCTGTATTATTGCTTTTAATTTGTCACTAAGATCATTTATTATGTTCTCCTTTTTCATTTTTTCTCTTGTTAGAACAGTGTTAAACGTCGTCTGAAAATACAGAATCAGCATTATTTTAAGCAATACAATGTACATATACATGACATGAAAAAAATAAATAGGTACTGTAACTTTTCAATCTCTGAAGAGGCTACAACGTACCAGCTTTGGCCTCCTCCCTTAGCAGCCATCTATCAGAAGCCATTCCATCAGGTACAGGAGAGGGAGAGAGGTAAGACTGAAAGACTGGGAACTTTTGGCTCTGCTTCTTCATATCTTTCAGTTCCAGCTTGCTTTCCCCACCTCCTTCCCCGTTCCTTTTCTTTTTTGTGCTATACCTCATTAAAACTGTGAGCCTGCAGGGACTGTATTATCATCATCAAAATTTGTAAGCTGCTTTGTGAGCCTTCCTTGACTAAGCAGGGTAAATATGCTTTTTGGAAATAATAATAGTGATTGCTTGCTTGCTTGCTTGATTTTACTTTTTAGAAGCATAAGCCCAGAATGCATCCAATTTTGATGTTCTCCAAGCTGCTCATGTCTCCTTGTGCCAGCATCTTTCAGATGTAGTGGCACAATTGCCAATCATGCAATAGAAGTTGTTTGGAACCCCAGTGAAAACTCCACTCAAATGAACAGGGATTGTATAAGAACAAGCAGTGGCTGTATGTGACATGTCAGAAAACCAGTACTAGCCTGAAATGCTAGGCAATAATCTCTTTGCAAGCTAAAGACATAAGGAAACCATCAAAAGATCCTGGAATTCTGAGGAATGAGAATTTCTAAGGCTGTGAAAAACAAAGGAGCTCCCAGTTACTTTAAAGCATCCTCCCAAGTGTATCTAATCTGAAATCTTGAAACAGCCTCGTCTACCTGCTGTTCTGCAGTGAGTGATGTCCGAATGTTTTGCATTTCCTCATTTTTTCTTTTCTCATGTTCTTCAAGCTGCTCCAAAAACTTCACTTTTTCTTCCTGAAGTTTTTCTTGAAGTTCTGCTACTAAGCTTGATGCAGATGATTCAACCGAACTAGGAAAAGGAAAACATTGAAAATTTAAATGACCAGCCCAGGATGGTACGAACAAACTACAAAGGGAAACCTTAAACCTCAATATCACTTTATCTGGTGTTTCTCTGGCTAAGAAATTCAAAATTCTGACTAGTCAAGGGGAAACATTCCTGATAAATGTATGGGGAAAAAGCAAGATTCTTAGCGCACGGTGTGTTCGCCTTCTTTTGCTTGACTTTGCAGGAGAAAGTTCAGATGTTGTGCAAATAATCGGTGTGTTCATGGAAAGATAGGAGAGTAAAAAAATAACATCTAAAAATGAAACTAAATCTTGGTTATAGGAGGAACAATAAATTTAGTTTTGATCTAAACTTGCATTAATCCCTATATTACAGTATAATGGGATTGCAAAGATGGAATTCACTATCAAGCAATTTGCTGCTCTAAAGTCAGAGAAATTCAAGAGTTAATAGTTGTCTGAATATATCCTACTACAATAGCAGGCAAGGGAGGCTTTGTGAATCAGGTACACCACCAGCATTATTCAAATGCAAAATAATCCAGCTACAGACACGTTACACAGTGGTCTTGACATGCCACATAGGAAGCACAATGTATATTCTTGTTTTAATAAAGAGATGGGAAAAACTCTGTAAGAAATGGATCTGCTTCCAATACTGTCTTTCTTGAATATTCTCCAAGATTTATTTCTCATATGTTAAGACAGCTAAATTATTCTACTTGTAAAGCAATGTATTAAGCAAGTCATTTCAATTACACAGTAAAACCTCTCAGCTTACTGAGATGATAGTGTGGAAACACTTCAGTCCGGTATTACACAATTCCCATGCAATTCAACAAACTCAACTCATGAAAATTACATTTAGAATTTTAAATATGATAAAACAACTTGGCACTAAGCACATTATGTCTTGATGTGGCCATGCCTCACAAACTGGCTTGATCCCCAACAACTGAAAATGTATTATTTTTGCTTTTAAAACTTTGGTACCAATGAATCCCTTCCACAATCCCCTGAGAATATAATAAAGCTCGATTAAAAAAAACAAGTTCTATAATCTACAAAATAAGGCTGCAGCTCTGTGTTTATTTCCAGATAAGAAACAAAATCCATGTGCCTCCCCTTTCTCCTAATTCCAGGACTTCTGCCAAGGTTACTTTCAAAGAATCTCAGCCTAGTGTTATATTCAAACGAGGAATCCTGGTTAAAAATAAACCCTGCCCTTCGTCCAGCATGCATAGTTCCTTTCCGTCCTCATAACAACTCTGTGAAGGTATGTCAGACGGACTCAAGATCTGCCAGTGATCTTGGAACCGGCCTTCTTTCAGTCCTAATCTTACCCTCTAACCAAACAATGGCTCACCACTGTTTGCTTCTACTACTTAGCACACCCAGTTGCAGACATGAGAGAAACTGGAAGCTGTATTGTCCCACCACATTCCCACCTTTCCCCCCTTCTCCAGGCATTCCTGCACCCAACTATATATATGTATGCCCAGATAGGTTAGTCTTTACCTGAACAGTTGCCTGAGCCTGGCACCATCTCTTCTTGTTCTATTTGTCCCCAACAACAGCCTTGGACTATTTCTACAGAGCACAATGCTTTAACCTTCTAAACAAAGTATTCCAAGGGTTTCCTGGTGATGTTAGTCCCTGATCTTGTTGGTGCACATCCTTGTGGATAGGGACAAATAATCTTTTCCTCTGGCCAAGAGGAGTGGTGAGCAGACAGATACTCAAGGATCTTTGCCATGGGGGCACTGGCTCCACTCAACCATGCCCCAAAAGCTTTGGATTGCCTTTATCCCTAGCAAGCACCCCAGATTACTCCTGCATCAAGTGGTCTAAAGTTGTGTACTCTTGGAATGGAGCAAAAGAACAGAGAGTTATCTCCCCCCCCCCCCGAGTAAAAGAGAGTATAGATAGATATATACAGATTTATATAAAATAAAATCTCCCTTGCATCTATCCTATCCCCCTGGACTCTGAACTCGCTCTTTGCTGATTAAAAGGCATGGGGTTGCCCATGTGGAGGGAGAACAAGACACTTTCATATCTCTCCCCCCCCCCGCCAACCACCACTTTGTGTCTATACAGAGGATGACTGCATAAAATTTCACCCTAGATGTAAAAGCTGGCTCAACTACTAACAAGATCACTGAAGAAAGTTCCTGTGGCAGTCCATGGCCCAGACTGCACTATGTGAAAAGTTCCACACAAAGAGAAAAATGCAGGCTGCCTAAAGAAAATCATTATGTCTGACTTGACCTGCATGTAACAGTTTTGAGTAGATAATGTCTTGGATTGCTAGTTTGTTGTTGCTGCTGCTGCTGTGGTTTTGAAAAAGCTTTACTTCATTAACCCATAATACTTTAATTTACACGGTCAAAAAGACTTACATTGTCAACAGAAAAAACTTAAATCCATACTAAAACCAACATAAAGTACATATAAAATTAGCTAAAGAACCTTGAAAACAACTAAGTAGTTGATCATTAATAAAGCTATCTTAGACTTACTTTTCATTATTCATGTTGAACAAACTATTGACTCATGGAAGAGAATACTTTGAGTGGAGATGGAGGAAGTCAAAGTCTAGCTAGCTGAGTAGGTCAGAGTTGTTGGGCTAATAATGTCAAGGTTGTGAGTGCAGGGTCCATACGAGTTGGGTGGGGTGGATGGAAGCCTGTGAGATTTTCTCTGGAGTAGAATACATTGTCCACCTGTGCTGGACTGGGTTACACTTTTCCTTATGGCACCTTTTGTAGCTTTGGAGTGCTGTAAGATCTGCCACCTACTTAACAGCCTGTGACATCTGTGGTACAAAGTACCTGAGGCTGCTGCACAGTTTTGAGGGTTGTCCAAATACCACAGAATTGTAAGATTTTCTATGAAAATTAGGGTAATCTGCATTTTAAAAAACAAAGTATGCCCTAGGTATATGATCTAATTTTGCATTGGTGGATGTGTGGGGGTTTTTTTTGGTATTTCATAAACAAAGCTAAAAAATGAAACTGCCAAGCTTGTCTAATATTTATTTTCAATTGGCATCAATTCATTGTTAATAAACAACTTACAAAACAGGCATTTTTTGCCATGGAAAAATACCCACCCCACATCACTAGTGTTGTGAGTGGCAGGACTCCTTGGTGGGTAATTCAAGCTCTAATATCATCCAGTGTGTAAACTACAAGGTGTTGTACATGTGGCTGCCTCTGCAGACTACTTGGAGGATCTCAACTATTCCAAAATAGATCACCAAGACCATTGAGAAAAACAGATTTCTTTGGTTTAAACTAGTTTCCCTAGCTCAATTAAAAAAACAACAATGCTGACTTAACCTATAAAGCCACACACGGCTTGTAGTCTGAGGAATAGCCTGATTGCATGTGAACATGTTCACTCATTAATATTTTCCTCCAAAGCCCTTCTCTCTATTCCCCCATTAATAAAAAAACTGAAAAGCAGTCGGTGGTATTGCATTCGGCTGTGTGGGTCATCTGTTTAAAGAAAAAAAACTGTTGAGTTTTCCACTAAGCCAGTAGAAGCCCCTTGTATGAGCCAAAACAGCTTCTTGGATTTGTGGCCCATGTTTTTACTCATTGCAAGCAAATTCTTCTGTCCAGAGAAACTTGGCTGGAAAAACACACACCTATGCATACACTTCTGTTTCTTCTTCTCCTCCTTTCACTGCCGCCACCCCCCGCCCCAGGCCCACATAATAACCATGCTACTAGTGATCACGTGTTGGAAGATCAGCATGCCTGGATTTAGACCCTCAACATCCCCACACCCTAGGTAATCAACTTTAACAAGCCTGATTACTACTTACAGACATATATGTAATTGCTCTTCTATATGCTATCTAATGAAGTGAACAACAGAAGAGCTCTTTCAGTTGCAAGTAAGCAATTGTACATAGTGCTTTTAAATTTCCTGAGGAATGCCCCTTCAGGCATGAGCACTGCATGTATTCAATGCATGAGCATAAATGTCTAATTTATATACATTGACTATCACAAATGGCGTAACAGCCATAAAATAAATATAGGACATCATTAGACTGCATAATTTTTAACAACGTATCTTCACTACTGAAAATTAGTCATTATAACAAGCATAAATACTTAGCTCGATATCACATCACATTTGAAGATGGCCCATGGTATTTCATTTGAGGTAAAGAACATAGGTCATATGTACAAAGAACCTGTTTAGAACATAATTTTACTTCAGGCTACTTCTGAACTGTAGAAGTGAATACATTTGCCAGATTTTCAGCATCTTAAGTTTTTCAAATATCTGGGTTTTGTTTTGGTTGTGACATTGTGGTGTCCAGTGATCTTCGTAAAGTCACTTCAGGCCTCCCAGAAATAAAATATCAGCTGCTCCACTAATCACTTTACTTATAGAAAAGCTGAAACAGTTACCACTATTATTTTGCTACTATATGCTTCAAAAGGTAGGAAATGAAGCCTGAAGTATTTTTGGTAAACAGGTATCTAATTCTGGAAAAGTCTGTTACTGGGTTCCTTGAATGCAAATTATGCACACTATGAACGTTCTTAGAATCTTATGTTCCAATTTTAACACTGTTCAGTACTTAGAACTGTGCTTAGGTAAACAAACGTATTTTTGTGCCACTTTAAAGACTATTAATATTGCTGTTGTATTCGTTTTCATGAACCAGAGTCCGCCATCTGACTAACATGGCAACCCTTCAGGAACAGTTCACTGTATGGCTCTGTTAGAAGTAACGAGAAACCACAGCTTGTTGCTGAAAAATGGACTGTATTGAGGCTTGGGCTTCTACACTCTCCTCTCCCTACAATTTTCCATTTTAAAATAACAGTGGTTCCCTGTGACATCCAAACTCAAATAAAGGTAGTTTGCTTAAATGACAGCTTGAGAAGCCACAGTTTAACCTTCACTTATTTTCATTAACCAAAGTTTAAAACAAATTACAGTTCTTAAGAGTTCCGAAGATACTGTTTAAATTTAAACCAGAAGTTTTTGGTCTCCTTTTATGGGTAACAAGAGGGGTGGAGAGGGAGAACCAGGCCTATGTGGAGTGTTCAAATTCCATCCATCAATCAAAAGTTCAATTTCACTCTTGGATAGGGCAGCTTCAAAATCTTTTTTAAAAAACCTAATTCCTAAAAGATATCTGGGGAATAAATGAGTCCTGTGAATAGGAACAAAAACAAGTGCCAGGGTTTTTAAGCAGCCTTATAGTTATATTTTAAGAGCACTTTTTTGTAGTATTTTGTCCCTGATAAACTGCCAGGCTGGTTTTTAAAAACTCCCCCATGCTGCTTTCCCATTAAAATCAAATTTTAAAAAGCCAGAATCTCAATTGATAAAACTCAGTGACTCTTAAAGCTATTTGTGTGCAGCCAGAAACATTGTTATGAATATCACTTTATGCTGTCAATGACTGATCTTAAAAGACAGAAATATTCTTCCATCGTTCACTTAAGGAATTCAGTCTGCTCAGCTTGGACAGATGTATCACTTCCATCTGGCATTCAGTGCAAACTCCCCTTCATGATCAATAAACATTATGAGCTGGATCCAAAGGATCCCTTTCACTATGGGGAGAATTCCTTTACTAGAAAAATGAGGGATTCTGCCCTATCAATCAAAAAGAATTTTGAATTTAGATGTGACAGTTTTAAAATAATGCACATTGTGCTTGATTAATGCTGCAAGATTGTGTGAAGGTGCTTCTCTTATCCAACAACTTTTCACCCTAGGGGAAAGGTAATTTTTAAATTCTTTCTTACACACAGCTTGTGTTTAACATAGGGACACCAATTTCATGGGGTGATTGATTGATTTAGGTCCACCTATCCATTGGAAGTTGAAAAATAAAAATAAAAAATCTACACCCAACAGGAAGATGTGAAAAGGCGGTTTGAATGAAGTCCTCAACTCAGGAGCTTGAACTATCTAAAAAGAAGCAGAAAAGCTCAGCATTTTTGCAATCACAATGTATACTTACTAGCTTGAATACAGAAGTTCAATAGAAAAAGAACTACATGCTCCTGAGCATAAGTCATGTAATGATGGAATTAGGGACTGGTTTGAACGAGGGGAAAGGATAAACATATCTAAGGAGACAAGATGCATCTGAGCAAGAGCAGGAACCATTAATCCAAGAATAGAGAAAACCTTCTAAAGTTTGAGACTGCACTTACTCAACTGACTACAAATTATATTAAGCACTGTTGGTTTATTTTATTTCAAGCATTAGAGGGCAACTTAATTCATACAGTACCTCTGATTAACTTGCATCTCTAGTTGCTGGATTTTCCCCAAAAGTTCTTTTTCAACAGCTTCCCTTTGCAATTCAAATTCTTTAAGGGCATTTCGGACTGCATCTTCTTTTTCACAGTTGAGCTTTTGAACAAGCAGTTTCCTGTCCTGTTCATGGTTAGTTAATAGTAGCTCTTTTTCTTCTGCAAACTTACTGATAGTGGCTTCATATTTCTTTTGCTGTTCACTCAATACCAAATTTTCTTCTTTTTGCTTTTCTAGGGCACTGACTTCCAATTCTAGCTTACCTTGCAACTCTGTTATTTGTTCTTCCAATCTTTTTTCTGCTTCAAGAGCTTGTTGGTGCAAAGAAGTTACTTTACTTAATTCAGTTCTAAGCAAATTTGTTTCTTCTTCATGCCTATCAATTAATTCTGAAATGCACTGATCTTTCTCAATTGTCATTAAAGTTCTTAGCTCTGCAAGACCCACCTGATATTCATCATTATTAATTTGTATTACATGGTTCAAATTATCAATCTGTTTTCTTAACGTTTCAGTTTCCTTGTCAATAAGACTTTTTAGATTATCTTGCTGTTGAGTTTTGTTTTCTTCTAAAAGTATTTTCATTTCATCTGTTTCTGCCTCTTTCAGTGCAAGTTCAACCTCTAATTTGCATCTTAAGTCAGACAGTTCAGAAACCTTGACCTTTAATTCCTCAATCTGTTGTTCTTTCTCATGGACATTTGCAGCATGAGTTTCTTGCATTTGTTCAAGTCGGAGTTTATTCTCCTTTTTCAACTCCTCTAAGCAATCATTGTGTTTAGCCATTAGTTCATCAAATTCTTGTGTATGTCTTTCCTGTAGATTGGATTCCAGTTCCTTTAAGTGATCTTGCTCCAAAGTCTGAAGTTCTGCTCTCAGAAGCTGCATTTTTTCATCGTTTTCAGTATGAAGTTTTTTCAAACTCTCCATCACCCTTTCACGTGACTCTCTTAGTTCTTTAATTTCACAACTCTGATTCTTCATTTGACTTTCCAATTCAAGCAATTTTTGCTCCTTTTCATTTTGTAAAAACACAACTGCTTCCTTTTCATTCTTTACTATTGCAAATTCATTATCTTTATCATGCAAAACATCTTCAAGACCTTTTAAGTCACCTTTTAATTTTGTGATCTTTTTTTTGTTCTCTTCACCATCTTCAACTAAAGTATTCATTTTGCTTTCATATTCAGTTTTTACCAATTGCAGCTCTTTCTGGTGTTTATCTTTTAGCGTTTTTTCAAGAGAAAATTTTACTTTTTCTATAATATTCTTTATTTCTATTGAAGTACATTTTAAAGAACTGGAAAGGTCACACTGTTCTTTTTCTACAAATGTTCTAAAATGACAAAGGTCTTCTTTTATGTTTATTAAATTTAACCGAGATTCCTCGGCAACATCTCTACATTTTTCCATATAAACATTTATAGCAGAATTTTCTAAAGCTTCCGCTTTTGCACATATATTTGTGTCTTGCATCCGCCTGCTGTCAATTGCATTGATGACTGAGGAATAGAGAGATTCCACCATCATTTCTGGACTTTGAGGATCACTTATCACATTCGGTGACGTTAGGTTTTCTTCTATTATGAACTCATTAACAGCTGACATAAAATCAGATTCTGGACTTTCTGCCAGTGAGTCCAAGTCTAATGACCCTTGCTTAAGGGCTTGTTCAATGCTTGGATGGGCAATCGTTTCAAAATCAAATGTATGAGCATCAATACTGTCTGGAGACAATTCTTCTAAAGGACCTGGGGGGCACACAGGAGGGCACAAAGGACCATGAAGACTGAGTGGTGGTGGAGTTCTAGGAGAGGTAGCAATTGTTGTACTTTCCATCCTTGGTGTAGTGACAGACTGTGGTGAGGCTTGACTGTTGGAAGCCTAAAAGTATAAAACACAGGCCAGAGTTAAAATACTATCATTCCATAAACATAAACAATTCCTAAGATAGGCCTCGAGCGGGCTCCATACATGTGGCAGGATTTCACAGTAGAGAAGGAGGAATTTATAAAACCTTATGACATCGTACTGGCAGCTATAGGTAGCAGAAAGTAAAACCATGGTTAATCCAGGGCACACCAGCAAATCAGTACCCCAATCTCATTTGATGCATCTTCTGAAGCTGCCTCATTCTTGCATCCCATCAGAGTTCCTTTCATTCTGTTTCATTCATTTGTTCCTAGTTTAATTTCTCTCTCTCTCTCTCTCTCTTCCCCCCCCCCCCACTTTTATATCATTTCAGAATATTTGAAACGGACAGTATTTTATCTGATAAAACATAAAGGAATTTTTAAACAACTTTTTTTCCTGCTTGCATACTTTGGAGAAAATAACCCCCCTTCCAAGCTGTCCAAAAATAAATTGGTATGCTTATGCTCTAGTTCTGCGTGTATGTGTGTGCATAGTATGCCGAAGTAAAATGGGAATTATTTTTACTTCCTTTCTAAAAAGGGCCTGGAACCTATATGCTTGTACTAAAAACAAATGTTTTTATATGTATCGGGTTTACTTCTGAGTAGACTTGTAGAAGACTAGGAATTCTAATCTGAGGTAGCCATAATGCTATTTGTGGCAGGGTGGCCTTTATTCTGAATCAGTTAATTTAGAACATTTTTGTCACTGGCTCTATCGACCACCAACATGCAACCCACAACAAAGGTTGCTTGCTCCTGTGCTAGAACATTATGTAGCAAACTGGTTATAATTAGTGTATGATAGAGGTCCTGAAATACTTGTCAGATGGTAAATTACATTACTCTGAATTACTGGGATTTGCCCGTTTACATGCATTTATGGAAGTACAATTTTATTTAGTAAGTGAATCACATAACACAAAGATATGAATGAAATCTAGCCATGATCACTCTCTGTAATTTCTACCTTAGTTTCTTTCAAGCTGTATCTCCTTAAATTAATTGTTTATTCAGCTTTTATGCTGTGTTGACAAAACAAGGTGCAAAGACTGAGTTCAGAAAAAGCACACTATAACTAGTGGATTCTGCTTCAGTATCACATTTTCTTTCCATTCAATTAGTATTTTAAAGAAAAATATTTCCAGTATTAGCCATGCAAGCCTAATTTAGGCTTGTAGCAAAATGCTTTCCAATTAATATCAATAGTAAATTCCCAAGAAAAAAAATATCCTGAGAAGCAGAAATATGAACAGAAGCAGCCCCTATAACAATGTGCTGAAAAAGAACACCAAGATAAATATTTTACAAATTTCCTCCTTGATTTAAGTCTCTCCATATGTTACCTTTCTAAGAAGGGTGGTGTAATAAACAATCAAAGGATGGACCCCTGATGAGGTGACAAGCTCACGGATTTGCAACAGATGCTTTCAGAAATACATAACTGACACTTAACTATGTTTAAACCTGAAACGTTTTGTGATTAAGTATGTTACTTCAAATAAATGTTGTGAATAAGAGGTCCTAGGTATTTCAGAAACCCAACATTTAAGCACCACAAAATATCTTTGGAGGTTAGGGAAAGCAAC
The DNA here is from genome assembly GCF_964234715.1 of Podarcis melisellensis. Lineage (NCBI taxonomy): Eukaryota > Metazoa > Chordata > Lepidosauria > Squamata > Lacertidae > Podarcis > Podarcis melisellensis. The sequence goes on along the minus strand of NC_138539.1, from coordinate 38,773,627 downwards.
TTTTAGCTGACTGTTCCAGTATGTCCAATAAGTTGTGTTAACTTTACAAAAAAATAGGAAAGTATTTAAAAAGGTCTGTTTGGCAAAATGCCAAGATTCAAAGGATCGAACCCTCCTAGTTTCTCAATCAAAAATTTTAGGGCAGTTGATTGTGATATTATATAAAGTATGGGCAATAAGCTGCCAACTGCAGGCAGTTTGCCTTCTTGTAGAGAGAAGATACACTCCACAAGAAACATCTACTGAAAGTTGAGTACTCTCAGGAAAGGCCGAGGAACTGAGAAGCAACTTTTTTTTGTTCTTGTTCACAAAATACATTTCTCAGAAATATTCCTCACCGATTCACTTCACAACTTCACAACAGTACATTTCCGAGCACGATTCAAAGTGTTGGTGCTGACCTTTAAAGCCCTAAACGGCCTCAGTCCTGTATACCTGAAGGAGCGTCTCCACCCCCATCGTTCAGCCCGGACACTGAGATCCAGCGCCGAGGGCCTTCTGGCGGTTCCCTCATTGCGAGAAGTGAGGCTACAGGGAACCAGACAGAGGGCCTTCTCAGTAGTGGCGCCCGCCCTGTGGAACGCCCTCCCATCAGATGTCAAAGAGATAAAGAATTACCTGACATTCAGAAAACATCTTAAGGCAGCCCTGTTCAGGGAAGTTTTTAATATGTAATGCTGTACTGTTTTTAACACTGATTGGGAGCCGCCCAGAGTGGCTGGGGAAACTCAGCCAGATGGGCGGGGTATAAATAATAAATTATTATTATTATTATTATTAACTTAGTTAATTTCTAAGTAATTGTGTTTAGGATTGGCATTCAACAATCTACCCATATATAAAGTCACACATATAACGCAATGGTACCTTTTGTTCATTCAGCAGATCTGTAATGGTCTGTGACATTTCATCCAAACTTTGTGCTGCTTTGACCAGATTATGTAGAGCAAGTACATGCTGGTGGAGAGGTTCGAAATCACAAAGTATAGGAACCCTTAAAAATACAGAGTAATTAACACAGATTACATTAAACAGATATTAACAGATTACAAATGTAAACTGCGTTTAAGAATATTTATTTATATATAAAAATATACCACTTAGCATATTCAAAATCTTTAAGTAGTTTAGCGGTCGTGGGTTTGAGTCCCACGTTGGGCAAACATTGCAAGGGGTTTGGACTAGATGACCCTCGTGATCCCTTCCAATTCTACAGTTCTATGATTCTATGATTTACATAAAACAACACAATATTCAACAAAATTTCCAACCTCTAAGTTAAAAATGACAAAACACAACTGTATTATCACAGATAAAACCAAACCATGCACAAAACAAAAATAAACATAAAAATCAAGAGCCAAGAGTCCCGGAAAGCCTGGGCAGACATTTTAAAGATGTTTAAAAGTTCACAACTGTCTCTGTCTTACCAGTTATTCAAAGGAGGGCAATCCTGTGCTATCATGAAAAGTCCTGCTGCCACAAAAGTATTCAGTTTGAACCCTAATTGCTAAAGATCAGAGGTTCTAATACATAGCCTCTAAAACTAGGTCACCAAACCATACAAATACCTGGCCAAAGGAAATAAATGAATACTATAAAGCAAGGCTAGCTATGGCAGATATATTTTTTTCTCTGAGCCACCTTACTACAATTTTACTAGTTTATTGTTATGGGAACCACTGCCAATCTACTACAAAATGCCCAGAGATCTAGCAGTAGATCCCAATCTATTTTCTGCTTGCCCACATGCTTAGGAACTCATTTTACCTGAGTAATGGTTGGACTTCTGAAGGACAAAAGGACTGCAAAAATTGCAGATCGGATAATGAGATATCAGGAAGTTCACCATCAAACCTGCGAGGTTTTCGGGTCTGTATGTAAAAGAAATCAATGAGAACACGATAAATAGCAAAATAGATTGGACAACTGAGATATTTTTTAAGCCCAAAAATAAAGACCATTGAGATATATTTTAATTTCCATTTATTGGTGAAAGACTGTGCAGGGAGCTTGAATGTCTCCTGATCACTAAAACAGCTGCAGCTGAAAGTAGGAACATCTGAGGCTTGTAAACAAATCTAGAAAAGTAGCTTGCCCAATAAATTTGTTAAACAAATGACCAGATATTTCTAAGAAAATATTCAAGGTTTGAGAAATTCCCAACCTGGTTGCTTCTTCTGTGCATCAGACAGGGTAGAGACTATTTATAAGCCTGAAATATTTGTCTACACTTTTAAATGAAAATATACACATAAATGGTTACACTGGATGAAAGATCACTAATTTATGCTACCAGAGAAATTATTCTAGGGCAAGTAATCATTCTATGCCACCAAGAATCTAAATACCCCCCTCTTCACAAGCTAGTTAATACAAAAAGTAGCTACACACTTCCTTCTAAATTCAAATTATACTAATTCCTCAAAGTGTTTGGAAAAGCCAAAAGTCTTCATTAAAAATAAAAAGCATGGTATACTCACACAAAAGGATGGGGGCCAGGCATCAAGTCCCCTGAACAAACGATTTCTTAGAAAAGATTTCCCTGTTCAGAGAAATAAATATTACTTCACTTATTCACATATGTGTATATGTATGTGTATGTCTCTATGTGTGTGTGTACACACATCAAAACAAACAACAACAAAAATGGGGAGGGGTGTTTTTTTTGGAGGGGGGAATGAGCCCAATGCATTTCCTAACAGTTCTTTCTCAGGACACTATTAAGAGGAACAATATAGAACTACATTGCAAGTTATTTGTGCAAATTTAACATGGGCAATTTCATTTTATTTTCCCCATGTATACCTATAGATCTCCTCTTTTCAACTTTTACATAAAAGGTTATTTCATTGTATAATTCAGGTGAGGGGTGGGAGAGAAGGTCCAAGGGCAGCTGTGAAGAATCTTTGGCCCTCCAGATGTTGCTAAACTACAATTTCCATCTGCCCCAGCAAGCATGACCAAAAGTGATGCAAGCTGTAGTTCAGCCACAGATGGAGGCCCACAGGTTCCTCACACCTGGCCTAGGGCAATAAAGCAAAGGGAAGAAAGAGAAGGGATGTGGTAGTTTTCAAAAGCCCCCCCCCCAATGATCTAGTTTTTATCTGCACACAACTAGCTCAACATAAGGTAACAGTCGCAAAATGCTGCGATTTAAAATAGCCTTTACATGGTAGCCACAATGTATGACCTAATTATTATTCAGAGATAAAAGTGGTGTATGTATCAATATTACAGGTTTAAGAATGAGAGTGAGAGAGAGAGAAAATACTTACTAAATAACTTTCCAAAAGATTCCCTTTTGGCCTTTTCTGCATCATAAAGATGTTTCCCGTCTTTTATTAAAGCAGCAGCCCACTATAAGAAAAAATACATATATATATTAAACATACATACACACACAGTCATGTTCCCTCCTCAAGTCTTCAATCTGAGATCTAGGTTTTGTACTCAAGTTGCTTACCTCCCTGTAGTGTTTTACAAACATCTTTCTCCTTACAACTTCAACAACAGCCAAGCAGTACATCTGAGGGACATTACTAAGCTTCTCTACAATCTTCACTCTTTCTAGCAGCTCTGTTACAAGACGAAGCAACGCTTGAAGTTTCTCTCCATCCTGGTCAGCATGAAGCATTACAAAGCAGCACCACCTATGGAATACAAAGTTTCACTGTAGCATACTGAATCGTTAACAGCAATAAAATTTCTCCACTGGATGCTTCTACCAGAACTTCTGTTTCCAGAATTGTATCAGTTTGCTCATTTGTAAACAAAAGAGCTCTGTTCATTTTCTGCCAAAAACCAGAATATAATACAGAATGCCAAAAACCAGTTCTACAAATCTACCTATATTTGCTTATACGGCATATTGGTCAAGCGTCAATGGCATGGTAAAAATACAAAAACAAAACACTAGATTCTCATACAGTTGATTTATGCATCGTGTACCAAGTTCAAGATCCCAGAACTGTCCCAATAAGTCACATTAACAAAATTAAATCTAAATTCAGGTTTGACTGTCGGATATGAACTAAATATCTTTCTTGCACAAGACTAAAAGCAAGCCCCCACCCCACCCAAAAAGAGATGAGCGAACTTTACAGATATCTCCAATCTTAGCACCTAGTACTTAGATTGGTGATAACTGATCTTTATCTTTATGCCATTTAGTTACTGACCATTACGAAGTGGAGGTTTCCCATCCCTGCATAAAAAAATAATTTTAGAAGTGTTGCATGCATGACAGGCTCGTGACAATAAAAAGGAAACAAAACAAAACATGGTTGAGGAGCATATAGCACTGCAGCAGCATCACTTACTTCAGCCGGACTTGTAGATTATTTGCAAGTTCTTGTTTGGCAGTAGTACATTTCTGTTTAATATCTAAAAGTTTCCGGTGGTTAGTTAACATAATCATCAATTGATTTGCATGACTCAAGCACAAATCAGGTAATACAGAAGGATCTTTCAAGTTCTCTGCTCTCTTCTGATTAGCCAAAAATCCCTATAAGAAAACAGGTTTAAAACTCATTGTTGTGGCAAGATATGAAAACAAAAGCAGGACATAAACACTGCCTTTTTAGAAGACATCTGAAGGCAGCCCTGTTTAGGGAAGCTTTTAATGTTTAATAGACTATTATATTTTAATATTTTGTTGGAAGCCGCCCAAAGTGGCTGGGGAAACCCAGCTAGATGGGCGGGGTATAAATTATGATGATGATGATGACGATGACGCCTGGTCTTCACAGCACATAATCACTCAATTATAATACATCTTAATGCTCCCTGATAGCCCAGATCCATGCATATCCCAAAACCAAGCTAAACAGTGTTAGTTATTTGAGCTGTCACATTTAAAACAAGACATTGTGCAGTTTTATAAAGAAACACAATTCAATAGACAAGGTAGGACTCGAACCAATGGCTTCAAGTTACAAGAAAGGAGATTCAGACTAAACTTTCTGCTGGTAAAAGCTGTTTGACAGTGGAACAGATTCCCTCAGAAGGTGGTGGACTCTCTTTCCTTGGAGGTTTTTAAGCAGGGGTTGGATGGCCATCAGTCATGGATGCTTTAGTTGAGATTCCTGCATTGCAGGGGGTTGAACTAGATGACCCTTGGGGTCCCTTCCAACTTTACAATTCTCTATTTCTATGAGCTTGATGTTTCATTTGTAACCCAAGCTGTGACACTGAAATGATGGTGGGTGGTATAAAAATGGAAATTAATACATATTTATTTATTATCTTGTCAAATGTTCTGTGCCAGCTTCATATACACAAACCAAGGACAAGAACACTATTCAGATCATTTAGTACTCCATGCAAAATGGGCACATCTTCTGCAAACCATAACTTAATTACTGGCCTAGAGTAAAAAACCTCATTTGTTAAAACCTACTTATATAACTGCATGACATTAAAATAGAACATCTGTCAACAAGACTAACAAACCATACTGTTCTGTCACGCAAACTGCTAATTTTAAAACATATTTTTCCTACTGTTTCAAGGACCTTGCTCCATTTTAGTGAATTATTACTAAAAGAGTTTCAATTATGTTTTTACTTCTGCTACAGGGCAATCTTATGCCTACTCAGAAATAAGCCCCATTGAGTTCAATGGTAGTTGCAGGTAAGCACGTACAGGATTGTAGACACAGCTATATAATGAAATTGCAAACTACAAAAATTCTGCATCTTATTTACATGAAGTAGCTTTTTAAAAAATAATAATAATCCATGGTTAGCTTCCAAGGTAGCCAACAATAAAAATTTAAACCACAGAACAATAAAAGCAACAAGAATAAGACTGTCCATTAAAAACTAAGGAAAATATGATTGTCTTCTTTTAGTGCCAGAAGGTAGTGAAGTGGGGAATAATGAAATGTTTGAGGAAAACATTGCACCATCAATTGGGAGTCGCCACTGAAAAAATACATTGGACAGCTAGTAAACATGTGGAACTACATATGAAATCATTTTATATTTATGAGGTGAAGCTGAATATTTGTGTTCAAGAATTATGTCCCACATAGGGATTTCAATTAACACAAATAGTGGCTGTTGAAAGCTACACATAGAGTGTGTCAACTGTGGACACAGCTGTCAATGGCAGGATTGCTAGCACATAACCAGCTGATCGTTTGAATCCTTCAGAACTTCAGATGTCTATACATAATTATGGGAAAAGGCATTGTATTCTACATATAGGAATGGCTGGATTTTGAATAAAATATAGCTTTTTATATTCATAATACAAAGATTTTAAAGAAAAGCAAACAATCAACACTGTATTCTTTCTAGCGACAGGCTTCAACCTTTTTATTTGCCCAGGGATTTTAAATTGCTGTACTTTTAACTGGCTGAATAGTTTATTCCTCTCAATTTTCCTATATTTTTGTTTCACGACTTTTAAGTTTATTTCAATATTGCATTTAATTTTTATGTATGCCACCTGAAAGGCATTTTTGGATAAAAGATGTGATATATGCATTATTGAAATAAACACAACCAAATGAAAGTCACAAATGAAAGTAAGTAGCACAAACATCTCTACAGCTTTACATTTGATTTAGGAGTTGAGCGGAAGTAGCCTTATTATGCAATGCCACCTACTGACCATATTGATGAAAATCTAATGGATGAATTTATTTATAAAATCAAGAATTTATTTTTATTTTCACTCTATGTCATGCACAATTCACACAGCTATGTGGAAAATTAAAATAATATTGTCAGCATTATTAATGGATCCCAGTTCCACAAACAGGATCCAATCCAGTTCACAGCCAATCGTTCTCTCTGCTTTGAGGCAGCAGCTTCAACACACCCTCCTCTCACAATAAACCTATGTGGCTCAGGGTCACTGTGACAGAGAAATGTTTATCGAAGAGTAAAATCAGGTAGCTTAAAGCGAGCAATTAATTACTGTTGCTGCAGGAGCAACAGAGGTGGGGGTTATGGGAGTGAGAAACTCGAATCCCAATTGTGCTGTAATACTGTAACCTGCCCTGGGAACTTAGGGTGAAGGACACAAAATAAATAATGGCAACAGTGCTGGAGCCTGCTTCACTTCCAAGAAAGAGAAATGCAGAGAACTGGCACCACAGCATGCTTTACAGCAGGGGCACATGGTACCATCAACAGATCTTTATCCACAAATCTCAGTGACTAGGATACAGGAGGAAGAGGTGACTTCTCATATACCCTTGTACAGAACTATATAGGCTTTTTACACCAGTAATAAGAACTTGAATGTAGCTCAGTAGCAAATCGGCAGCCAGAGCAATACTTTCAACAGAAGCTTTATACGTTGTCTCTACCATGCAACAGTCTTTTTGTACTAGCAGCAACTCTAGATGAAATTTAAGGACAGCCCCATTTAAAGTGGACTATAGATCTAATAGTACTATTGTGTGAACCACTGTCACCAAACTCCCCTTGTCCAGAAATGGCTGCAGCTGGCGTTATTAGCTGAAGCTGGTAAAAGGCATTTCCAGATGCTTGTGCTTCCACTGGCAATGCTGGATCACGGATCAACCCCCCACGTTATGCACCTGTTCATTCAGAGGAAGTGCAACCCCATCTAGAAGAGGCAATGGACCAGTTTTCAGATCCAGTATCCACTCACACACAGGGCCTCTATCTTTGCTGGTGTTTCATTTCAGTTTGCTGTCCCTCAATCCAGGAACTGTTTCAGGACTTCCACAGCACCTCTTGATTCAGATGTTACGGAGAAATAGAGCTGTGCTATAATACTTCCTAATGGCATTTGATTCCACTGGCCCCTTATACTGAATAGCACCATGGAACTCCCAGGGGACTGAAAGGCATCACCCAATGCTACCTTCTACAAACAGCACTCCCTATTCCTAAACCCACAGTGGTGATCCAGTGGTATCAAAGGCCACCAAGAGATCTAACAAAATCAAGAGTGTAACCCATCCCTACCCGGTTTCTCTCTCATGTGACTGGAGCTGGTTTGGTCCCCAAGCAGGCCTGAATAAAGACTGGAACTGGCGTACAGAATCTGTCTAAATTCATGAGTGCCTGGAGTTGCTCTGCCTCCACCTGAGCTGTCGAGACCCATTTTGCTGCTTGAGGTGAAACAAGAAGTACCACCTTTACCTGCCTAGCTTCTCTCACCGTTGCTTCTCTGCCAGCCCTGACACTGACACATATTTTGGGGGAGATCTCACTGAATCATGTGAGATCTTGCACACTCACAAGATCTCATGTTATTTTAGCCAATACAGTGGTACCTCCGGCTGCAGACAGGATCCGTTCCAGAGCTCTGGTTGGATCCCAAGGTTTCCACAATTGGAGGGACCGTTTCTGCGCATGCACGTGCAGCAAGACCCGAAAAAATACTTCCGGGTTTGCCATGTTCACATCCTGAAGGATATGCAACCCGAGATGTGTGTATCCAGAGGTACCACTGCATCAGCACAGAAGTGGCAGGGCAGCTATGGGGCTCTGCCTTGGGGGCTTCTGCCACCTGAGGCAGCCACCTCAGTTTGCCTAAAGGCACAGCCAGCTTTGCTCCACCCTCTTCATCACCTTTCAAAAGACAGCTGTTTCTTCCATCAGAAGGCTAGCTTCCAAATGCATGTTCTGATAAAATACAGCACATTTCCTAGCCTGGGTTGCACTAATCTAGGGCTTAACACTAAATTATAAAATTGTGATACTTTAAAAATAGTGACATTATTGGGGGGGGGGGGAGAGATACAGTAGCCTTGGGAAACAGTCTCATCCACCTGCCACTCACATAAAAACTGAAAGAGTCATTACCTGAGCAAGTTCTTTTTGTTCATTTACCAGTCTGCTACAGCTAGCTATCATCTGGTCCAATGCATAAAGCCTGTCCTCAAGTCCCTTAATGGCTTTCATGTTCTGATTATCTAATTTGGCAATTGTTTGTCGACAGTCTGCCAAAAAGGGCTGAATAATCCTTGGATCGAGCTGAAAAACAAAAAGGCAGTTGGCATGAATAACCACTTTTAGTGCAAAAAATACTATCAATGGATCATGGAAAGATAATTTCACATATGTAACTTTAGAAACCAAAAGCTTGAAAGATTTTAAACTGCAGATGAAAATGTCATCTCTAATTAGTTCCTTAAACCTTCTGATTAACAACACATTCCAAATGCATGTTTACTTGGAAGCAAGTCTCACTATGCTCACTGGAGCTTACTCCCAAGAAAGTGTGCACAGGATTGCAGCTTGTTTCATTTGAACAAAAAAAGTCTCCAAAATATGCTTCTTTTGGTCTTTTTTCTTAAATCAGGCCTCTAAAGCTTTCAAGCCCATGTACCATGTATCCATCAGGTATGTGATGAATCTGAACTGAATTGGGCAGATTATGAGAGATTTGGGACTTGTCCAAGCTGAAGTGGGCTCCCTCTGAAACAATTCCATTTCAATCTGGTTTCAGGAAGAAGACTACTCTGGTCACCTTGGTGGATGATCCTTGCTGGGAACTAAATAGAGAGAGTTGCCAACAAAGGTTCGTATAGTTAAAGCTATGGTTTTCCCAGTAGTGATGTATGGAAGTGAGAGCTGGACCATAAAGAAGGCTGATCGCCGAAGAATTGATGCTTTTGAATTATGGTGCTGGAGGAGACTCTTGAGAGTCCCATGGACTGCAAGAAGATCAAACCTCTCCATACTGAAGGAAATCAACCCTGAGTGCTCACTGGAAGGACAGATTGTGAAGCTGAGGCTCCAGTACTTTGGCCACCTCATGAGAAGAGAAGACTCCCTGGAGAAGACCCTGATGTTGGGAAAGATGGAGGGCACAAGGAGAAGGGGGCGACAGAGGACGAGATGGTTGGATAGTGTTTTCGAGGTTACCAGCATGAGTTTGACCAAACTGCGGGAGGCAGTGGAGGACAGAGGTGCCTGGCGTTCTCTGGTCCATGGGGTCACGAAGAGTCGGACACGACTAAACAACAACAAATAGAGAGAGTACCATCCCTGTTGGTTCTAGAAGACCTCTTAGAAGTTTCAGATACCATCACCTACAAAGTGCTTATGGACTGCTAGATGGAGTAGGACCATTTTGCAGTGACTCCAGTCCTTCCTAGATGGAAGGTTTCAGAAGGTAGTCCTGGGGACACTTGCTTAATGCCTAAGGTATCCCACAAGTTTCTATTCTGACCCCATGCTACTTTTTAAAAAAAGAAATGCTAACAATGGGAGAGCCTATTTTCCCATAAAAGAGTCTTAAAATATATTTCAGAGTTAACATGATGGGCATATTGTGACAACTTAGTCAATTCTGAAGTGGACCCAAGGCTCATTTCCATTTTTTAACAATGACAAAAGCAGCAAGTGGCTACACCTAGCCTCTCAGAAGATGATTGGCTGCTGATACAAGGAAAAGGATATTTGTTCATTACAATTCCCATAGGGAGTGACCATGCTAGAGTGAAAACAATATCGTTCATGAACAGTGGGAACCTTGCTCAAACCACAACCACAAACCACAGCAAGATCATCATGCAATGTAGGAGTAAGAAAGAGGATTGTACAACTATTATTAAAATCTGATTCATAACTCCTGGTAAGAACATCTCACCATATTCCTATGAAGAATGCTTAAACTTGTAGCAAGCTGGAAAGCCAGAACGCAAAAATATTAAAAGAGAACCCAATGGCATTATTTGAAGCGTTAACTTACTCTGCTCATGGAATCAAAACATTTTCTGACCAAGGATTCAACATCATTAGGTCTATCTTGAACATTTATCCAGTCTAAAAGTGAGACATTGAAAGAAGGCAGATCAGTCTCCTTAAGTTCCACTGAAGCATCACTGTCCTGAACAGAAGGATTTTGACTGGCTTGGCTGTTTTCATCCACTTTTTCGGAGGATGTGCCATCTGGGATTGTGTGCTCTACCGATTTGCAAAATGATGCTAACAGCGATTGTTTGTTCATTTTAAGCATGTCAGGAGAAAGTGCCACTTCAGCTGACTTCTCATTCTCAGTGTCTTCACTTTCCGTCCCACCACGTTCAGCAGAAGAATCTAGTCGTTCTAAACATTCCCGGTAACTGTGTCTGGTTAAGCTTTCCAAGAGTGGGATCTTGGCCATTATCGAAACAGCAGCCCCTAAGCTTGAGAAAAGAACACACACAAAAATCTATTAAGTACAAAGAAACTGAGGTACAGTGGCAAACATAATTTAAAAATATGCTCTCAAAGGTGTCCTCAATATAATTTAATACTCAAGTCTTCAACTTTTTCCAATTAAGAAATGCTTCCTTATAAAATTAAATATTCAAACCTATTCTGAATTGGACTATGACTTGAGCCTTATTCGGATGTTCATTAATTGTATCCATGGAGGATGGAGGGGTTGCAGTGACCCTGCTCTCTCCACTCAATAATCCAACATTATGAAGGAAAGTCTGACGGGGAACTGTAACTGCCTCCAGCTGAATGTGGGTACAGTTTCCCATGTGACTGAGAACCCTCTGTAACTGGGGTCAGCTGAATGTGCTTACAAGCCCCCTTCAGAAAGGGCAGCAGGGAAGGGGCAGGGCTGGCACATACAACCCTGTGGGTACTCCATGGATTCAATTCCTGAATTCTTGAATAGGATTATTTTTTACTAGAGCTAAAACTTTTACGTATGCATGTGCAACACTATTTGGCAAATGGTTTCAGATGAGCCAGTGTAGTGTGATGGTTCGAGTGCTGGACTACTCCTTAACTGTGAAGCTCCCTGGGTGTCCTTGAGCCAGTCACAGTCTTGCATTAGAGCGTTGAAGAAAAAAAGGTTAGGAAAACTTACTTTTTTTTTTACAGTGCAATCCCAGTACATATCTACTCAAAAGTAAGAATTCAGTGAGATTTAAGTTTGGGTTTATAGCCTTAACTCCAAAATTAAGCCTCTATAAATAATACCATTAGCACTACTTACTATTTCATTTAGTACAAAGACACTGGAACTGTATCACATATAATTTACTGTAAATGTAAACAAACCCCATAAAACCTTAGTTTTCAGTAAAGCGACTATGCAGAGGTAGCTTCTTACTGAGGAGTCTAATGGCAAACCTACTGTGTAAGTTTCAGCTTAATATCATCTATGGACTGCAGGTAATTTGAATATGCATTTTCAAACTTGAAAAGCAGCTTTTGGTAAGAATATGTGCAATCTTCCAAATTTGCCATTATGGCAGCCCAGCCTTGGTGCTGAAGATGTTCATCATGGACTAGGCCTTCACAGAAGGAACAAAGTTTCTTGGCAATCTCATACATTTCCTGTACAAAAACAACATAAACATTAACGTGTTAGCGCTCCGAACATACATATCAACTTGTTGCAAAACATGATGCAAAAAACTCTGACATTTTCAAGTTAAGATATATGAAACACTAAAAAGCATTTATTAGATATTCCTTAGGAGGAAAATGATTCACTGGTGCAAAGACAAGATGTGCAGTAGAAGGCCCTACAAAAGGAATCTGAGTGAGGGTAGTTGTCCTGGAAGGCTCAGAACAACACAGGCTCAAATGCCTCACCCCCTGCAGATCACTCGTCTGCCTTTTTTAACTAACAAGGTGATATGCTGTGCAGTTTCCAAAGCCAGCCAACACATAGGCACTGCACGTTTTGTTAACATGCAAGAAAGCATCTAGGAAGAGCAAGAGAAAAATCTCCTCCAGCTTATGCTCCATCTTTTTTATTCCCAAATCCTGGCTAGGTGCCAATAAGCACTTCCTACCTACTTCCAGGCTGTGTAAAACTCCCAAGATCCTCTCTGATTGGCCCTCATCAGTACATCAACAACACCCAGTACTATTTTTCCACACCATGTGAATCAGGTGTGGCGGTGCTGAAGTGAGCTGGATAAGGGTCAATAAACTAAGTTTGACTCCTGCTATGATGTTAGTTCTGGGTAAGCACCTGTCCCTTGGAATGCACTTCCAGCCAACATCAGATAGGCACCTATTACATTGGAATTTAGGCATCTGTCAAAAATCTATTCACTTCTGTCCAAGGGGTGATCCACCAATGTTGATGTATTCATCAGTTGATGTATTAGTCAGATATACTAATTACAGATATACCTGTAATATATTTTGTATTTGTTTTACGAATGAAATTTTATTCACTTCATGCTGTTGATCGCGATATTTCCCCCCCTAATGTTGGTGGCATAAAATTTTTGGAAATAAAACCAACTAACTTCATTAAATATGATAAATTATCCTCTTTTCAAAGAGCTCAGGGTCACTGAATAAAGGTGACCAGCAGCAGGCTCAGGACAAACTAGCAAGAAGAAGTACATTTTCCTATAGTAAATGAAGTTTATGAAATTCATTGTCACAGAATATCATGAATGCTAGGGTTAAATAAATGAAGGCAGGACAAATTGCTTTGTTCAGAGGTAGCATACCTTTGATTACTAGCTGTTAGGGAGAAACATGATATGGCTATGAAGGAGCATAGGAAGCTCCACCAGACTATTTGTCCATCTAACCCAGTAGTTACTTTGACTGGGAGAGGCTGCCCAGGATTTCAGAAAGAGTTTTCCCAACCTCCTGCTAGCTGATCTTTTAACTGAAGATTCCACACATTTAACCTGGAATCTTCTGCAGAAGCTGAGCTATCAAATCACCCTTATAGATCACATGCTACTTGTTAAGCTTCTTTGAAACATCTGGCTGACCACTTTTTGATGCACTTTTGATACTGGATCCCACAGTATCAAAGGATTCATCCACCCAATCAAGGCAAAATGAAATCTGTTCTTAACAAACCATCTAAAATACCTAATTGTAATCATATTTATTCTGTAAGATTTATATGCCAACTTTTAAAAAAAGCCTCAAAGCATTTTACAGAAAGTTATGAAAACCCATGTAGTTTTCATGCAACACACATATCTATTTGCACTTCCATAAACAGCATAAAGTGCATTTGCATCAGAAACACCACTTTTATTGCAAACATGTTGGTGGTCTTCCGTTCAAAAAAATGTAATTTTGAAAAATACTCAAGAGAAAATGGTACTAACTAAAGGTAGGTGCAAATGCAATGTTTTCTGGGCATTTACCAAGATTCTAAAAAGTTCTAAAACAGACTATGGGATCACACATTTCTGTTTCATGCCACAATCCCTTCCTTATTCCACACCTGTTCACCCTGTCATACCATACCATTATCATTACTTTATCATTACTTCTAACCTCCTACAAACAGAGGACATTTCAAAACTTGTTTACAGACTCCTGGATTAATCCAGTATGTCAAAATCCAAAAGATACTATTCCATCCCCACAAAATGAAACAGAAGAGTACCAAAAGTAAAACTTTGTACCATGAAAGCAGCAACATGTCCAGCTAGCTTCAATTTGAGAGAGTTTACTGAGTGCTCAATGCTTTAACACAGCCCAATTGTTAAAGGGTCTGAAACTGCTTACCACAGCAAGCTGTGTCCGTGAAGCTACCGTGTGAAAAACTGCAGGCATCATAAGAGATTCTTCCACTTTTAATTCCATCTCATTTTCTGCTGAAAATGTTGTTTTTGGAATAGCTGGAGGACGTTCACACAAGATCATTTCTTTGTTGAAGAGAAAAATTGGGTTTGTATCCTGTGTTAAGATAATAAGTATTACTTTCTTCTCCTTCCAGACTTTTTTTTAAAAAAATGAAATAATGGAAAGAGAAGTGAATATTTACCGTTCCAGCACTATAACTACAGACTTTCCTGTCAGCTGCCATACACTCTCCTCCATTGACAACCAATACTTGATGTTGAATAGCGATCTTGTATTTAGTTTGGATAGCTTGTTTAAGGTCTGCCACACTGATTAAAATAACAAAAGAAAGTTTCAGTATCTTCCACAGATCCTTAAGAATTATACATTTACAGAGTACTCTAAATGTTAAAGACTTAATATAGATAATGCCAATGATAGAGGCTGGGAGTAGCAACTGCCCTTTGTCAATCCATCACTAATGGCATTTTATAAGAGAAACCATCCCAACTGTTTAAGGACAGAACAGGCAACTTAAGTTGGTCCTGCTGCAGGGACCATGCCATATATCCAGCACAAGCTCTCTTAATTTAGAGTGACTGGCAAAGGAGGAAGGATCTCAAACAAGGACGAAGGGGGTGAGCTCCAGCAAGGTTCGTGTAATGGAACAAAAACCACATTAATAAGAGAGTATTTATTAAATTCTCTAAATGTCTCAGAAAAGCTGGAACACTAAAGGTTCATTCTAATAGCAGTTTTGCTTTAACTCTCACTCCCAAACAAAACATATACTGTGAATCAAGAAATGGCTTTGCTACGAACATTCCAGCAACAGACTCCTCACAGAAGACCAGAAGGATTTACTTACTTCTGTACGGCAAGTTCTGTGTCAAAGGTAAGGGTGGTTCCAGTGTTGACCAGAAATACATATAACTTCATGGTGACTTCTTTAGGATCCAGAAGTTTATAGCTTCAACTCTGTGATTATTATTTAAAAGCTGAAAAGAAACCCAAATATCAGCTTAATAATAACACATAAAAATTATTTTCAATCTAAAGGTTTTCAGTGTCAACACTTGAGGCACATTCATAGTAGGAAATCCTAACATATAGCTATGAACTGATGCTGCAGCAGTTCCAAGGACGTAAGAGAATCATTCCATTACAGCATATTATGTGTGGTAGCCTTTAGCAGGGGTTGATTTGCTTTGCGACATTTTGGGGAAGGTCAGAAGCAACTGTGTCAGTGACCACCCCATGGCTATTAGTAACCAAGGTATTATGGTAACATGATACAGGGTATCACTGTATTAGTAGTCTATTCTGCCTCTTTCAACCATCTCTTGCATACATGCCCTCCCCCCCAAAAAAATCCTAAACACAAGAACTAACTCAGATCCCAATAATTGTATGTCCTCCTGGGACATGCAGGTGACATAATTTCAGAGTACACCCACTGAAATTAACATACCCAAGCTGGTCTCATCCACCCATTTCAATGAGTCTTCTCTAGAGGAGGACTAACACTGGATACAACCCCATGTGTGTGGTACCCTAGGAGACTGACACTCCATAACATCCTGAGAATTCCAAATTTTTCACACATACTTTTTCATGATTTTTTGCAAAGGAACTAGGAAACAGGCTGCTTTACTAGCCTACTGTATAAAGGTAATCTGTACATTTATTCCTTCACTCACTTTCACCTCTAGCCCCAACCATCACTGGCAACAAAGGTTCTGTACCCAGATAGGCTATATTTTTAAGACTTTAGGGAATTGTTTACATAACTGCTAGAATTACTTCAATGCCTGGATGGTCAGGAGGAATCATTATAATATATTAATTAAAAGAGCAAAACCCGGCAACTTTAATTTGTTTATGATGACACCAATCACTTAGAACCAAATTCTCAAAAAAACAAAAACAAAAAACCTGTAGCAAATAATTTGTTAGGAGTTTAAACTTGAAATGTTTGCTCTCTGGGATGAAACAGTTACCTTCAGGCACTGCATGGAGGTTCCACAGTCTTTAACAGCTGGGTTGCAAAACCACCTATTTTCCTCATTTGACTTTGGCAAGAGAATGAAGTTTCTATTAAACACAGAGCATCAAAGACCTAAAAAGTAATGGGGGGTGAGAGAGAATGAAGGGTGAATATTTGTGCAACAGGAAGCAAGTTAACAATGACTATTCAAATGTTCACAACAATGCTGCACTTCAAAAACTACTATTAAAGCACTTTTTTCATGCCAATTGTATACTTCGTACTAAACAGAACAAAAAACAAAATTGCCATAGAAGGTTTACAATAAACATTAGGCGGGGAAAACTAGGTGATTGTAGAGAAAAGAAATGTGAGACTGATTAATTCTGAAAAACCTCATTTAAATTATTTCTGTACGGCATGAACACAACAATTTCATCTAAGCTGAAACAGAAAACTCAGACTCATGAATACCACCACATATCTATGATAGTAATTTGGTGTATAGTGGGATAGCTCAGTCAGTAGAGCATGCAACTCTTAATCTCAGCTCCATGGGTTTGAGCTCCACATTGGACAAAAGATTTCTGCATTGCAGGGGTTGAGGCTAGATGGCCCTTGGGGTCCAACTCTACAGTTCTATGATTTTAAGAAGGAGAAGGAGAAAAAGCAACTCTTCTGCAATTTACAAACGCTTCCCTGTCTAGTTGCCCAGAGGGGAGACTAAATTACCACCAGTGACCAGGCTTTGTTATTTACAACTGAACAAAGCAGAGACCTTAGTTGTCATCCTATCAGAACCACTGTGGGAAGAAAAACAAGTGCAATATACTTTGAGAGGCTTCGTTTGAAATGCAGTACAAATACTATATATTCTTGCCCTAAGTTCTGATGATGATACTGAGATGAACAAAAAAATCAGGGCACATCCAAACATAATCAGATTACAGGTTTATTATGAACGTTGCTTGGAGACTTTGAGTTGCATCCAATCAAACAAGTTTCTCTCTCCTTCAACCACATTCCACCCAACTCATTTCCATCGGTTCCCAGAGTTCCCTGGGAAGAAGCATCCAGCGTTAAACCACTGAAAGTGTAGCTTTGGGAAGCGAATGGGGTCTCCTAGCAACTCTCAGCACCCTTAACAAACTACTCTTCCCAAGATTCTTTGGGACTATTTAAAGTAGTATGTTTTAAATGTATAGTGTAGATGGGGCCTGAATCCTGAGCAGTGCCCTAAATCAGATCAAGGATGTGTTGCCAAGAAATTACAACTCTATCATATTCAACACGCACATGAGCAGAAAACTGCCTAGCAAGTCCAGCACAGTTATACTTCATTTCAGAAGAGGCAGCCCTCTAAATGGGAGATGATTTGTTTAAAGTAACTTGGTTTGGAGATATAACGAAGGCCCAGATCGTCCCAGAAAGCTTGGAGGTTATTCAAACCACTTTAATAAAAATCCAATAAAATAAGTACATAAAATAGAAAGGATAGGAAAGGAACAAATCCAAGAGACTATGTGGTTAAATGTCAAGAACACCGTAAACTGCAACGAGTCTTTTTTAGAAAAATGGAAGCACTGTTCAAAAGAGGTAAATTAACCAGACTGCTTACTGTGGCAAATACAAGTTGAAGCAAGCAAAAAAGATGAACAAGGGTATTAAAAAAAAAAACAACCACAAGCACTTAAGTTAAGATATTAAGTGCAGGAAACCAGTAAAGAGGCAGTAAGAACCTTGGATAGCAAATGGGTGAAAGAACTACTGTAAGAAGATTGGAGACTGCAGCAAAACAAAATGTGTTGTTTCCACTAGTTTTCATTGTAAAAAATGCTGATGAGAGCTCCACAGTCAAACCACTCCTTTTGGGGAAGAAAGAGCCATGCCAAATAAAGGTGCTAAGCAATCTCATTATAAAGCTAAATGTCACATTAGAAGTTTAACAGATCACTGGAACAAGATAGCATTCATCCAAGACAGGGATAGACAAACTTGGCCCTCCAGATGTTTTGGGACTACAACTCCCATCATCCCTATCTAACAGGACCAGAGGTCAGGGATGATGGGAGTTGTAGTCCCAAACATTTGGAGGGCCGAGTTTGTCTATGCCAGAGCCAAGACTTCTTTACAAACTCAAATGTGAAAAGTGCCAAAATTTCACAAAGAATCCAACTTATTAAAACCAGAATCAGAGGGTTAGAAGGCTATCAGTGTAATTAATCCCAGTATTTAAAGGGAATCTAGCAAATTACAGACCAGTAGGCCTAAGTGACGTTTTAAGTAATTAGAAGAAAGCATGATTAAAGCTAGGACATTAAAACACCTAAAAGCATAAGCCTTGTTGAAGACAAGTCAGCATGGCTTCTTCAAAGAGCTTCTAACTTGCCACTTTTATTTCAGAGTGTCACAAGTATGTACATTGGGGTAATCAGCTAAATTTTATGTACCTGGAATGTCCGCAGAGCTTTTTATACACTATTCAAGTGCTTCTGAGCAAACTTAGCCAAGAAGCACGATCAAGGGGTAGTCTTACAGGTTGAAAACAGGTAAAAGGACAAAATGGCTAGAAGAGACATTTTTTTACAAGGAAGGAAAATAAGCAGTAAGGTCCTCCAAGGATTCCTTATGGGAGTGATTCATAAGTGAAATAAAAACAAAAAAACAAAATATTGGTTACAGCTTGTGGTTAGCAAGGAGAGAGTGTAACTCACAAATCCTGGTTTGATGTCAAACCATGGCTTAGCTCAACACAGGACAGCAGCAAAAAGGAGAAGAAAAGCAACTGCATACTCCTCTCTCAGAGCCCATATTTGGGCAGTTTCAGTAAGTAAGCTATCATTTCGCTTATTATGTTGTGTGGTCCAGGACAGTGTCTGTACCATTCTTACCAAGGGCGTGTCTAAACAGAAGCAAGAAAAACTCAAAGAAAACTGGAAAAATCCTAGGCACCAAAGTATTTTTAAGAGCTGGAGCCCAGGAATTTCATTACCCCCAACAGTAAAATATGAAATGTGCTATGAATATTGCTTTGCTGTGTGGAACACAAAAAACTCCATATATTCCAAAAAATAGTGTTGTTAGACAGGGTGGACGTGGGTGAATGCATAAGACTGGAGCTAGGAAACTAAATTCAAAATTGTGACTAGGCTATGAATATGTATTCATTGACCCCAAGCAAGTCACAACATTATCATCTGTGATCTTTGCCTGCATTTTGCAGACAACAACCTACATGCAAAACTGTTGTGAGGAGAGTTTGGAATGCTAATTCACTATAGAAAGTAAGTAAAGTAAGTATCTAGCCCTCCTAGAAAGAAAGTTATGAGGCAAAATGTCCAGTATGGTGTGGCCACCTTGTATATTTTTTCCTGGTACTGAGGAATGCTCCCATTTCTATTAGAAAACAACACTATCAGTGTGTGTGTAAAATTGATATTGTACAATCTCAACAATCAGGACTTCCCATGGTAAACATAAGGTTGTTGGGGGGGGTCACTGTTTCTCTAATTTAGTGTTATGCCATGCAGCCATTTTGCATTACAAGCAGCTATTTGGTGACTAGTGTCCCCAGAACTCTTAAAATTCAAACGCACCTGGTGGTCAAAAAAAGTTGGCAAACCCACACTATACAAATAAGGCATTCTATCAAGTAACAATTCACATTTGCATGGATTCTTAAGATTTATGGATACAATTTCTTCCCTCCCCCATGCCAACAGAGTTTAAATTCTTTAACAGTTCATTTACATGTCATCCCAAACTCTCCTACTGCAAACAGTAAACATATTTTAACATTAAAATGTTAAGCATCATGAAATTTCATAGATAACAACCATTATTTTAAAAATCACCAAAGCAGTTATGGATCAAGACAGATACATGTTGGATGAAAACATCTCTCCATCCATACTGAAATTAAACCAGTAGAGCAATCCTATACATCTACTTAGAAGTCAGTGTTGTGCTGGGATGTACCTTAGGAAAGTATATGTAGGGTTGCTCAACAAGACCCCCCATAAAGGAGACACACATAGGGTATCCTTGAAGATTCCTAATGAGAATCAAACCAGTAGAGAATACATAGAACAAAACACCTTACATGGAGCATTAGCTTCTCATAATGATATCCTGGAGCTGTTCAAAAACAAGTATATCACAAATTAAGGTGAAATACTTCACAACTATGATACCTATCTCCTGCCAACCTGGCAGTTCAAAAGCATGTCAAAGTGCAAGTAGATAAATACGTACCGCTCCAGCGGGAAGGTAAACGGCGTTTCCGTGCGCTGCTCTGGTTCGCCAGAAGCAGCTTAGTCATGCTGGCCACATGACCCAGAAGTTGTACGCCGGCTCCCTTGGCCTATAAAGCGAGATGAGCGCCGCAAGCCCAGAGTCGGTCATGACTGGACCTAATGGTCAGGGGTCCCTTTACCTTTACCTATAATACCTATACCCCTCTATCAGTACAGTTAATGTAAACTATGAGGCCAATGGAGTCTATAGCATGGCACAACTGTGAAACCATAATTTCATGCAGGCTATATCATTGTCTGGTGTGTTCCTGTATCATGGGAATACTTTAATACCAACATATTAAATACTTTCTACCTAAGCGCTAGACTAAAATGTCTGATCAATAAACTATAAGCACATAGGTACAAGCAAGGTCCTTCCCCTAAAAAATAAATAAATCCAAGAAATAGTTGAATGCAGCCCTTGCCCTATTAATACACCTAAGATTCACTAACTGCTAGTACTACAGCAGTAGTTGGTTATGTAACTGCTATGTACTGTTCTATGTTACATTAAGAAAGTACTGTGACAGGGAAATTTTCTTATGACAGTTCACATTAAATTCTTGATTTCCCAAATACATTGTAGGACTATTTGGCTTTACATAGTTCTATCCTTATTTCAGACATCATGATGTATCAATATATTGCTATGTTTAGCTGGTGGATGTATCATGGTGCTCAAAACCAGGTATTGCCCAGTCCTACTGTAGGTTTAAACTTAAATAAATATCTAATACTATATACAGGAAGAAAGATGATTGCTCTCTAAATAAAAAAAAAATTAAGTCCACACTGCCAATGACTTAAATATTTTGTCAACTAAACACAGTCTTACAAAAAGAAACACCAATCATTGGAACTCATGTGAACACCACACTATGCTTCACAGGTTCATAAAACTAAATTTAAAGAGTACAAATCAAACTCCCATCTCCTGCCAATGGGGTTTTGCAGAGCAGTGTAGCCACTGCCACAATGGAAGCCCTGCCACTCTCAGTGGACACAGTGGAAAGTGGGGACACAACAACTGGGCCTGACAGCACTGAGCAACAGCAGTCAGACAGCTTGCCACCTGCTCAGCAGAAGGTCTAAGAGGTGGGCAGAGGAACACCTCCACCTAATGCAACCCCCACTCAGCATAAAGAGGAGTGGGTGTTGGATTGCTCTGCTTGCTATTAACGCTGATTGGGAAGGCTATTATTCTTCACATTCTACATTTGGCAAAGACCTACAATGCACCTCAAAGCTTCAAAACTTAAGGACACAAAGAAATAGAAGCAAAGTTTGCAAAGCCAGCGTCTGAAGTTAGAAGCCAGTGTCCGAAGTTAAAAATAAAAGCAGTTGCAATGCTACTCACACTGACAGATGTTCCAATAGCTTTCACTTCACAGTAGAAAAATTAAACACTTTTTGTAGTATTCATGTTAAAAAAAAAGGATTACAGTGATTTACCCCACACCAACTTTTCATAACATGTTCAGCATAACCTACATATCACTTAAACCAATCTACTTTCACCTGACCCAGTGTCAATGAAATACATAATGGTGTCAATGAAATACAATGTTCTATAATGCTTATCTAACAAACAGCCATTTAATTGACCCAAACAATTTCATATTGTAACAGCATGTTTATGTGTATTTTGTCAACAAGCTCAAACCTACAACATAAGCGAAGCCTACAAAGAGGCAATTGCCTGGTTTTATGTGAATATCACCGAGTCAGTGACACCCACCCACACAAACAGTGAATTTGGGCCAAGCCCACCTAACTTAGAAGACCATTCCGACCCAATGTGACTTGGCATTCACACAGGGCCTTCAGCGCAAAAGGAGGGGGGGAGGGAAAGTTGGGTGTGGAGGAGATGGAGCAAAAAAACCCCCCAAAAAACTAGAAATCCTTCGCTAGCATCCGTGCGAATGAAGGCTTTAGGTAATGAGCCTGCTGTCCTGGGTGAGGAAAGAAGAAAACAAAACCACCCCAGCCACCCCCTCGGAGCACGCTGCCTCCTTTTTCGCAACAAGGTGCTGTGGGCGGGGCTGCGAGAAGCGCTGATGGGCTGAGTCATCCCCCCTCGGAGTTAACTTCAGGACGAGCCGGTCCCCCTTCCGAGCTACGCGGGCCAGAGGCGGGGAGGGAGACGGGGAGAGCCTCAGCTCTCAGCCCCCAAACCTCGAGGTTCTTCAGCCCACGGACGGAGATAACCCCCCGCCCCACCCCGACTGAGGGGGTGGCGGCGGCTCCGCCCTCGCAAGCCCACCCCCACCACGAAAAGAGGGTCCTCGCCCCTCCCCTGCCGAAGGGAGGAGAAGGAAGGCGGGCCTTGGTCGCCCCGGCGACAGCAGCAACTGCCGCGGCCGCCTCGCTCCCCCACCGCGCCCTTTTCCCGACGTACCCGAAGGAGAGCCAAACACCAGCGGCGGCGCCAGCGGCAGCAACAGCTGGGCGGCCCCGCGCACCATCCCGCGCCGGTGACCGGCGGCCGCGGAAGCTCCTCCTCCTCCTCCTCCCCTTCGCTGCGGCTCCACAGGGCAAGCTCAGGCGCCGCCGCCCGGAGGACAAGAGCGGGAGGGGAGGCGGCGGCGGCGGCGGGGCTCCCTGACAGGAACAGGGAGGGAGAGAGACGCGGAGGTGGCGCGCGGGGAAGGGAAGCCACACAGCCGGGGATTCCGGGCGCTCCTTCGCAGGGCCCCCCGCTCGCTTTACGCGCAGCCCTCGCCGCCGCTGTTTGTTATTGTCGTCACTCTCTTCCGCCGCGGTGCACGCTGGGTAAGGCACAAGCCGGAGGACCTGGAGCGGGGGGGGAGGGGGAGGAACCATAGAGAGAGGCGGTGACTCGGGGGATAGAGTGGCACGGAAACTTCCTCCTCCTCCTCGGCTAAGAAGGGGAGGTCCATATAGTTTCCCCTTCCAAATGCTGGAAGGGTCGGTTTTTGAAGAGGGAAATTGTCCCTCCTCACCTACCCCCAAAAAGAAGGAAAAGAAATGGGGAATTTACCAGGAGCAGAAGCGTAGTTGGGCGGTGACTCGACGTAAACGTCATGTGTTGTTGTCCATCTGAGGTTGTATTTATCCAATTTTGAGTCCTGCTAAAGAACAGGAGATTGTTTTTATGTCTTCAGAAAACTACAGGATTCAAAGATGATGCCCTTTCTTTTTCCCATGATTGTAAATGCCAATGTAGAAACCAAGGGTATAAGAAAGAGGAGGAAATTTTGTGGACAGGAAAAAATATGTTTACACTCCCCATTGCTACCATTCAGCAGTGAATATCTTCCTGTAAGACTAAGACCAGGACTGCAATTCTAACCCCGTTTAGCTGGGAGTAAGCTCCATTGAATTCAATGGTACAGTACTTGCTTCTAAATATATATGGTTAGGCTTGCAGCCTCAACAACAAGGGTCCCTGACCAAAGGGTCCACAATCTACGGCTACCAATTTAGTTGAATAAATTAGTGCTGTGCTGAGGCATGAGGTTACCTAATTAGAAATTAGGCCACTGTGAATAGTGGGTGTTGTTTTGTAGAGCTGAAGGTGCTATTATGTAACATTTGATCTATATTTTATTTTCCCTCAGCTTTCATTTAAAGAGAATGTAAAAGGATACTGTCTCTTTTGGTTAAAAATGAAAACATTTGGGCCCCAAGATTCACAATTCTGGCCTGTTTCTGAGCCACTGTATGTTCTTTTTCCAATCTGAATTCAGCCCATGAGCTATTCTGTATAAAACAGACTCTGATTCCTCATGCACTATAACAGGGAATCTAAACACAGTAACTTTCCTTTGATCCAAACTGGATGAAATCTGCTGGCACAAGAATCCCTATAGTGTGGATTAAGTCTCCCAAATAGTAGACAAATAGGTCTGGGGGTGGTGGGAAAGTAAAAAAAGATTCACTTTCCTAAATAATAATCCCTTATGGGAAGAGTGGGTTTTCCCATCTTTCTAACTTTAAAGAAATTCAGAGGTGGCCAAGTGATGTGTATTCTTGCCTCTACATTAAAAAAAATAAAAATTAACTTGAATGCATCACACTAGCCTTTCTGGTTATTACTGGAGTCCTCCAGTAAGCTATATAGGTCTTCAATAGGGCTTACAATGTGAGGCTGTCTAGAATGCTATGTGCAGAGTTCTGAAGAGCTCTGTGTTTTGTTTTGTTTTGTTTTGTTTTGTTTTGTTAAAGCAGAGCAAAGTAGGATTCTTTAAAAACTTAAATTTAGTTTTTTATTCTAAAAAAAATCCTTCATTTTAACAGTTCAGAACTCTGCAGTGCTCCATAGACAACATTTTAGACTAGGAGTGGGAACCTTTATGACTTCACAGGCCAGATCCTTCTCAGATCTAGCCTTGCAGGTCACATTTGATGTGCAGGCCACCCACCAGTCAGTAAACCTGACATCACAGGGGATTTAGCACTTTGAAGTCCTGAAGTTGGAACTTCAGAGAACCATGAACGGCTTGCAAAGAACCTGTGGCTTTACCATGCCCAGGGAAAGGTGCCAGCTACCTAGCCACCAGAAGCATAGGTGTACATGTTGAGTACAACTCAGGAGCTTCTGCAAACCCTGCTTATCAATAAAGAATTAAACTACCTGCCTGCCAGTTGTCCTCTTGGACTGAGTGTGCTCAGGGCAGATAGTGAGGGAGTGATATGCCATCCTGCCCAAGCAAGGGAGGAGTGTATGCCCACATCAGGGAGGAAAGTTGTGTGTGACTGTGAGGCATCTGTGCCGTGTTTAAAAATGGGAGGATTCTGCTGTGTATTTATGAAAACACAGGTGTGTGTCAGTGTTTGTGTGCAGGAAGGGACCAATGAAGATATTTGTCCTTCCTCTGTCTTGCCTTATTTTCCCGCTACACACATTTCACATTTGCTACTTCCAGAAATGGTTTGTGTATGTGTGTTTTCATGTGCATATCCAGATTCCCAACTCTGTTACAGTTGTCTTTCATTTCCCCGTGTGCGTGATTCTCCTATACAGACTGTCATCTACAGAGCTGTCATATTGCTGCATATGCAGAAAACTACCCTTGTGGGATCTATTCCGTCCCAGTCATGTCTCGGTGTGTTTTTGCAAGGCAGCCTTTGTGTTACTCTTGTGCCTGCTGAAAGTGTTGCTTAAGGTGTAGTTTATGATCACATTGTGGAAACTGGCAACACTAACGTGGGATTTGAGGGCAAGGCAAGACAGCAAATAATAGATAGGTTTAAGCAAGTATATGAGCTGCTGCAAGAATTCTTTTGGATAAGATGCAAGGCTTGTTAGGATGTAACCCTATTATTATATAAAGGGTCAGTCTACACTAGGCTTCCCCAACTTGGTGCTCTCCATATGTTTTTGAATACAACTCACATCAACCCCAGATGACCCGAGCTGTGTGCAATTGTACTCTGAAACACCTGGAATGCATCTGATTGGGGAAAGCTGATTAAAAAACAGTCCTTCTATCCCATTGCCCCACTTTGACAAGTTCTTTCACTTTTTCTTACTAAAAAAAAAATCATTAATTTTAAAGCACTGGAGTGTGCTGTAAGTTCCATGTCTTGATTTAGAAATAATCATTTGGCAACTTGGTTCCCTCCAGGTGTTTTGAACTACTATTCCCATCATCCCCAGTCAGTGTAGACATGCTTGACTGGGGCTGATGGGAGTTGTAGTCTAAAACCTCTGAAAGGAACGTGGTTGCTGAAGACTGGTTATTGTTCTGTGGTTGTTCATTATAGGTATATAATTATATGTAATTGTTCATAATTAGTTCTAGTTTGTATTTGCTGCACAATTTAAAAAATGCTGTTTAACTTCTGCCACAATAGGACTATTAGGGTACTACCTGTGCCCAGACAGTCCCAGTTCCTGTCTTCAAATTGATCCATCCTATATTTACGGTAATTATAACAAGAGAAACTAATATGTTTGCAGACTTTAATTACACAAGCAAAAGCAGTAAAATATACATGTAACTACAGAACACCTAGTAGAGCTTGTTGATGTAAGCAACCAGGGATGTCAGTAGTCTGTTCTAGACTATATGTCCAAGTGATACAGAGGTCATCATGTAAGCTTCAGTGTCACCCGCACATACATTTTACACAAGCTTCCCATAAGCATTTGTTTTCTGCATGGCTATTGAGCAGTTGTCAAATACTCCTCCAGCCGATAAACAAACAAAGGCCCAAGAAGAATAGGAAGGAGTTCTTGGTTGGATGTGCTTGTTTATTTGTTTTGCAGCTGCCAAATGAAGCCTGTTGGCCTGAGACAGAGAAGCAATCGTGGCTGGGATAATCATGGGCTTGCATGTTTTTATTTTTAAGCTGTCGCTTGCCAATTGTGTCTCAGTGCTGTCTGTCTCTATTCATTTTCTTTTCATTCTGTGTGAACAGAAAATATCAAGGGAAGAAAAATCACTCTCTTCCTTGATGGTAGCTGCCTTGCAAATAACTCATTTTCAGAAACACTTATTTAATTAAAGTTCTTGGGACACACTGTTGCATTCTAACTTTAGCCTTTCTGGGTAAGGTAAGATCTGTTTATTTGCCTCCCTTTACTTAGGCCACTTGCTGGCCCATACTCTATACACCGTTGAAAGTGACACAAGTGTTTTTTTAATTTATTTCTTGCATTTATATCCCACCTTTTCCCAAAGGAGCTCAAATCAAGGTGGTGTGCATGGTTCTTCCCTCTTCATTTAATCCTGTGAGGTTAGGCTGAGAGGGAATGACTGGCCCCAGATCACCCAGTGAGCTTTCATGGCTGCATGGGAATTTGGTGTTCCGGGTTGTAGGCCAGCACTAACCACTACACCATGCTGGCTTCGCTGGGGATTACTAGCAGGTTGCCCATGGGCACACATGTGCTCAGAGGCCTTTCCAGGGTCTTATTTCCCTCCACCACATTGAAATTAGACTTGAAAGAAGAATTCTTTCATGACCAATAGAAAAGGTGGTTGTATGCGCATGGTTGCAGACTGTGTGTAACCACTGCAATTTCTCTTGTTTGTAGATGTGACCATAAACTCGAAAAGGTTAACAAGCCCTACTTTGAACCATGATGTAGGTGAGGGGTGGGGGCTCTTTTCTGCCAAAGGTCACATATTCTTGGGCAGGCTTCCTCAACCTCGGCCCTCCAGATGTTTTGAGACTACAATTCCCATCACCCCTGACCACTGGTCCTGCTAGCTAGGGATCATGGGAGTTGTAGGCCAAAAGCACCTGGAGGGCCGAGGTTGAAGAAGCCTGTTCTTGGGCTTTACATGTACAGGAAAACAGATTGGAGTTAGGGGTATTGTTCAGTCCACAAAACAAAAGAATAGCCTACTGGATCAAGCCAGTGGCCCATCTAGTCCAGCATCCTGTTCTCTCAGTGGCCAACCAGAAGCCTGTGGTGAAGGAGGAGGAGGAGTTTGGATTTGATATCCCGCTTTATCACTACCCTAAGGAGTCTCAAAGTGGCAGACAGGAAAATTGGCTTCCAGGTGGAAAAATCAAAATTGGAGACAGAATTGTTAGAACCAAAAATTAAGAATTTGTCAAAAATGTATAACTTGCTGTTGAAATGGAATACACAGGATGAAACGGTCAAATCACCTATGATCAAGTGGGCACAAGATATTGGTCATAACATTATGTTTGCTGACTGGGAAAAGTTGTGGACCACCGGTATGAAATTTACGGCATGTAATGCCCTAAGAGAGAATATTATGAAAATGATTTATAGGTGATACATGACCCCAGTCAAGCTTGCAAAAATTTACCACTTGCCTGATAATAAATGTTGGAAATGTAAAGAAAATGAAGGTACATTCTTTCACCTTTGGTGGACGTGCCCAAAGATTAAGGCGCTCTGGGAAATGATATATAATGAACTGGAAAAGGTATTTAAATATACCTTTTTGAAGAAACCAGAGGCCTTTCTCTTAGGTATTGTTGGCTAATTGGTGCCAAAGAAGGATAGAACATCCTTTATGTACGCTACAACAGCAGCAAGAATACTCATCGCAAAGTATTGGAAGACACAAGACCTACCCACCTTGGAAGAATGGCAGATGAAGGTGATAGACTATATGGGATTGGCAGAAATGACCGGCAGAATCCGAGACCAGGGAAGAGAGACGGCGGAAGAAGATTGGAAGAAATTTAAGGACTATCTTAAGAAACATTGTAAAATTAATGAATGTTAGAACGATGTTGGTTTAGAAATTAAGTGGTTTCTAGCTGTAATGATCATGCAATTAAGAAAAGAAAGGTTGAAAATCAATAGAAATTATGGGAGGGATTTGCTGAATTAAATAATTAGAAATTGGATACAGAAAGGGGAAGTATGAGGAGGTCGGGAAAGTAAGGTATAAGAAAATAAGGGATTGAAATTATACTTGTATGTGTTTTGTTTGTATTTTTGTCATTTTTTTATTTTTATATAACTTTTTGGAAATTTCAATAAATATCTTTTTTTTAAAAAAGAGTCTCACAGTGGCTAACAATCTCCTTCCCTTCCTTCCCCACAACAAACACCCTGTGAGGTGAGTGAGGCTGAGAGACTTCAGAGAAGTGTGACTAGCCCAAGCAACAGCTGCATGTGGAGGAGCGGGGAATCGAACCCAGTTCACCAGATTACGAATCCACTGCTCTTAACCACTACACCACACTGGCTCTGTGAGACACCAGTAAGCAGAACATGAGCACAAGAGCACCCCCCCCCGTGGTTTTCAGCAACTGCTATTTGGAAGCATGCACTGCCTCCAGCTGTGGAGGCAGAGCATAAACATCATGGCTAGTAGGCATCAGTTGCCCTCTCCTCCATGAATTTGTCCAATCCTATTTTAAAGCCATCCAGGTTTGTGGCCATCACTGCCTCCTTGGGAGTGAATTCCATAGTTTAACTATGTGCTGTATACTCCCAGGCCACCCCCTAACAACCCCCCTAGACTTGTGCATTGCAAGTCGGTCTTCCGAAGAGCACAGATTTCATTGGAGGATGTCTTGCATCTAGAGGGATCAGCTGAGAGCAGGAATCCTGAACCTGAGAAAGAACAACCTAGTGCTCAAATTACAGGGAGAGGAGAAGAATCCTGGCACATTCCATTTATGATGCCCCCCACCTTAGGTACTGCTTTTAAAAGCTGACCTGTGATTTGTCTAAAACTGACAGTGGGTAGGGCTTGTGCGTTTCATGACCTTTAGCCTCCTCCCACCACCACCCCAGTAGTGTGAGTATGAGTAATCCAACATGATTTTTGTGTTACTTTGGGTGGGTTTCACCTAACATGCCCTGTCAGCGGAAGCAAGCCCTGTGCAAAGACTTCCACCCATGCAATGGGATTCCCGCCCCCTCCTGCCTCCACGTGCCCACGGAAGTTGACTGGGCGTTCAGAACAGTGTACCGTGGGGGTCACTCCATCTGGCAAACTGCAATGCTTGCACAGACAGAACACTAATACTAGCACAATGTTGAATTTCACCCTTTGATTCCAACTCTGCGCTGGTGGAGATGGAAGTATCTGTTTCTTTGCCTTGGAATGATCACACACAGCCTGCTATATTTGACTTGTGTCATATATCATATGTCATCACAAAGCATCTGCCATCACTGGAGTGTGTTTGATTGACTTGCCACTCTGTGAAAACCTTGCTTTCTTCTCTCTGTTCAATGACATGCATTTACGGTGGTGGTTCTATATCGGTCTTTGCAGTGTGGACTA
The DNA here is from genome assembly GCF_964234715.1 of Podarcis melisellensis. Taxonomy (NCBI): domain Eukaryota; kingdom Metazoa; phylum Chordata; class Lepidosauria; order Squamata; family Lacertidae; genus Podarcis; species Podarcis melisellensis. The sequence goes on along the minus strand of NC_138539.1, from coordinate 38,743,140 downwards.
TAGCTTGCTTAAGTCTCTTACCTTTCAGCACCAGAAGTGAGTTAGATGTATCCATGAAATATAGCATTCCGAATGGTGACTTTTCCTTTTCTGGGAAACGATGCCATGCCACAAGCAATGAAAGCGTACCTTATTAGTCAGCTTACAAACTGCAAGTGGCAATGCTACAAAAGTGCCACTAGAGGGAGCATCAAACCATTGTTTGTATTTCAAGCTTGTTACTATCTCTGGCAAGGACACAACAGACTGGGTAATAACACTTTTCTGGTGATAAAATTTAAGCATCAAATTTTCTAGAAATTACTGCATGTGTGAATGGAAGGTATTATAACATCCCAGTATACTTGGGACTTTGAGCGAGTTCTGCTGAACGCAATGATGCTTGCAAATCACATACCAATTTAGGAAAGAAGAACAAGTGGTGCGTTTTCCTTCACCGTGTAAGTATTCTCCATATCATTGTGTGTTCATCTTATTCGAAATAAAACTAGCAGCAACAAATTGTGCAGTTTTAACTGAAGCCTAGTGATAGAACATGTCGTTCCACACTTGTATCATCTTCACCGGCAGCTGGTTCATTTTGGCACAAAATGTGATGTCCTAGTTATCCATTTTAAAGCTCTAAAGCAGTTTGGGGCCAGGAAATCTTAAGTACCATATTAAAGACCAATAAGCGCATAGGTCTATACACAGGTCCCCCATTTTTCTTCCTCTTGTCTAGTGATAAACAAATACTTTAGTAAAACAGATGCAATGCTGCACTGTCACTGCATGTGCTACCTTTTTAGGGCCACATAACACACTCTTTGAATTCCCAGTGCGCTCTACCAAACCTTTTCTGCAGAACTCTCAAAATAAGATTCCATCTACTTCATGCATTTTAATAGACATTTGCAGAGGGGAAAAACTTTGCACCTGAAGAATGCAATGTGCATTGCTAACAAGCCTATGCTCTCAAGAATCAATGGTTTTCCCCTTTCCAAAGCTGCTGTTCCTAAGTGACTTGAATTATGTTAGCTTGGTTGGTAGAGCATGAAAGGGTTGTGGGTTCAGGCCCCACGTTCGACAAGATTCCTGCATCGCAGGGAATTGAACTAGATGGCCCTCATGTTCCCTTCCAACTAAACAATTCTATGATTCTGTGAATTCATATTCCATAGGAATATAGATTTGAACGCAGTGTAGCTCTGATAAGTATAAACAAAATTTAAAAAAATCCTTCCAGTAGCACCTTAGAGACCAACTAAGTTTGTTATTGGTATAAGCTTTTGTGTGCATGCACACATGGTATCTGAAGAAGTGTGCATGCACACAAAAGCTCATACCAAGAACTAACTTAGTTGGTCTCTAAGGTGCTACTGGAAGGATTTTTTAAAATTTTGTTTCAACTACGGCAGACCAACACGGCTACCTACCTTTATCTGAGAAGTATCTGAGATATGCAGCAGCCTGGGCATTTAGATATTGAGTTTCGCTCTGCTTTTCCATATTCCTCCCTGGGTGTTTATTTCAATAATTTCTGTGTTGATTTCATTTTTTAAAAAAGAATCGAAGTCCAATATAAAAGCAACAAAGAATTGCATAAAGTATCATTATAAAACAATAAAGCTGGTATCAAGCAAGTTCAAAATATTGAATGTCACCAGGCAAATTAAAATCCCGCAGAGTGTAAATTTTAAAGCCTTCCAAAGTAGTGAAACGATTTGTGTGTGTTTTCAACAGCGCTGTTACTATTTTGTAATTGAGGAAAAGAAGGAAAGGAGCATTTAAATGTGTGCTAAAGGTATATATGCACAATGCAATCCTATACATGTCTACCCAAAAGTAAGCCCAACTGGGCTTAATGGGCTTTATTCCCACCTAAGTGCATATATGACTGGCCAAAATCTCCAGAAAATATGAAAATAAAACATGATACCCAGGGCCAAACTTCAGTCTGTGCTCCTTTGTTTGCTGTCTCAGGTCAGAATCTAATGATCTATGACGTGCCAACTTGCTCTGCTTTCTTTGTACCATGTTTATTTTGCTATCAAATACAGATATGGACCCAGAAACAGCTTCAGGCCGCAATGTCATGCCAGAAAGCTTGATTTGTATCGGGGAGTCAACATCTGGCCTTTACTGAGCACACTAATGCTGGTTAGCCAGAGGCAAAAAAAAAAAAAAACCCCACACCCTTCAAACCACAACCTAATGCACTCCATTATAAAGCAAAACATGAAGAATATTTGATTTATCCAGTGTTATTGTTCTATACTTACATTGCCTCTCCTACCTAATCAGGCTGAACTAGTCATCAATGCTGGGGCTTGGGGAACCATTTTTCTATAAAGGGACACATTTCCTGAAGGGAAATAGTTTGGAAGATAAATACTGGCAGTAGGCAGGTCTGGAGCTGGGGTGTGTGGGCCTGCCAACAGTGTGCAGGGATAGAGCCCAAAGTATGTGAGGCTCCTCTCTTTCTGCCCCCTCTACCCTGCCTCCACTTTCTTGCCAACCACCTGAAAGAAGGTCAAGGGCCACATGCATTCATTCCTTGGGCTGCAGATTACTCACTGCTGCCCAGACACAACAGAGGGCAGGCTGCAGAGGGCCTTCTCGGTAGTGGCGCCCGCCCTGTGGAACGCCCTCCCATCAGATGTCAAGGAAATAAGCAGCGATCCTATTTTTAAAAGACATCTGAAGGCAGCCCTGTCTAGGGAAGTTTTTTATATTTAATGCTGTATTGTTTTTAACACTCAATTGGGAGCCGCCCAGAGTGGCTGGGGAAACTCAGCCAGATAGGCAGGGTATAAATAATAAATTATTATTATATTATTATAAACACATCTAAATCCCCAGGCTAAAAAACCTTAACTCATCTCTAGCAATAACTATAAGGCTGAGTTGTACCCAGTGTGGCATCTAAGCCAGAGAAAATGCCAGTGCTTTTATCATCAAAATACAGAGCGATTGAGCCACAGCGGATTAACTGGGTTTTATCCCAGAGGAACTATGCCACTGCAGCAGCAAAAAAAAAAAAAAGTCTGCTGGACAGCAACAAGCAAACACAACGGTGACAAAATTAAGTTCCCTTCCGCATCATCCCTGCTGTGGAATTTGCCACCAACTTGGTTCATTTTAAAAGGAGGCTAGGCAAATCCATGGAAAATGTTCCAGTGTTGGAGGCAGGATGCCTCTGGATGCCAGTGGGGAGAATGTTGTTGCCCTCAGCTCCTGCGTGTAGTTTTGTCATAGGCCTCTGGATGGCCACTGGGAAAACAGGATTCTGGATTAAGATGGGCATTTGGTCTGTTCTGGCAGGGCTATTTTTATATTTTTTGGCCACAGAATATTTGGCCTGTGCTTGGTCTGATTTGTCCAAGTTTTCCTCCAGCCATCCTCCCTTTTGTTTTGTTTTGATTGCTCAGAAATAAGACAGTCTTAACAGTAATCACCTGATCTTTTCAGAATCACTGCCTGTAAAGAAACAACAACAAGAAGAAGGCTTAGGTTCCCAAGTGAAATAGCGCCCATTACAGAGTTATGAGTCATTAATGGTGTGGTAATGAGAAGGGAGGGAAAGGAGCCAATCAAAGTTTGAGCAAATCCTCTTGTGCTGGGAATGTGGCTGACACACATGGCCCCAACTAGCCAAATACATGCATGATTCATTAACTCATCTTCTTCCTGAGCCACTGCCTGCTCATATTTCAGCATCCTGGGATGCTTAAAGAAGTACTCTAATGCATCTTCCGAGTGGATGGTAACTTACTCTTTTTAAAAACCCTCTGACCAAGGAGTTCATTGTATTCCATTGTGCTAGTAGGAGTGTAGGGAATAATGCCACCCAATGAACAACATCAGAGAGGCTGAGCTATAAGTGCATATTAGCGGAAGGAATCTGGGATTAATAACTTCCAATTAAATTTGCAGGTGAGAGATCTGTCTGCCTTAAGAGCTGTCATGGCTGTCATTTGAAAAGGGCTGTCCCTGGACATCCTCATAGTATTAATTAAGTAAAGTTATCAATAAAAGCAAATGAATCTGTAATTACTTTACCGCTCTGCTCCCTTGCTGGAAACCTTCCTGAGGCAAACTGAGCCATGCAAGCCAAGCAACCAGACACATCCTCACCTAACTGAATCAGGCGCGGTGTGAATAGTGACCACTCTTGTACCAAACAGGGTCAAACTAAAGCTGACCTTGGATACGCAAGTGAATTTTTTAGGAGCATGTACCTTCGCGGGTGGCGCTGTGGGTTAAACCACAGAGCCTAGGACTTGCCGATCCGAAGGTTGGCACTTTGAATCCCAATGACAGGGTGAGCTCCCGTTGCTCTGTCCCAGCTCCTGCTAACCTAGTAGTTCAAAAACACATCAAAGTGCAAGTAGATAAATAGGTACCACTCTGGCGGGAAGGTAAACGGCGTTTGCGTGCGCTGCTCTGGTTCGGCAGAAGTGGCTTAGTCATGCTGGCCACATGACCCGGAAGCTGTACGCTGGCTCCCTTGGGCAATAAAGCGAGATGAGCACTGCAACCCCAGAGTCGGTCACGACTGGACCTAATGGTCAGGGATCGCTTTACCTTTTTACCTTTCCACAAAGTAGGGAGAGTTAGCAGGCTGTCTCATTTTTTCCAGGTAAATGGGAATGGTAAATTCTGTCTCATTCCCTTGCTCCCCATCCAGTGCAGATACAGGAATAGATGCACCCTGATACACACACTCAAACACATACACACATTAATGCAGCGGCAGGAGTAGCCTGGTTTGCTTGATGTCTTTTAATGAGAACATCATTAAAGCCTTGTTGTTGGCTATGTAAATCACAAGGTATGTGAACACACAGGGTGGGAATGGCTCTTCTGAGACAGGCAGTTGCCACCAGCCCATGCAAAGCCAAGCCTCAAAAGGATGTTTTCAAGTAGAAAGATGCAAAATGCTCACAAACTTGGGTGGCTTTTGAAGAGGATCAGACAAATTCAAGGAAGATAATGATCTGAGTCCATAATTGCTTCTGAATGCCAGTCCCAGCATGAAACTACTCCCACGGCAACCTCCATCTTCCTCCTCCCACAGATTACCAAGCACCTTTTTAACCACCGGCCCAATTATGAAGCCACCGTCCCCTCCTATTCCTCAGATCCTTTCATGCTCCTGCTTTCAACTTCACCCCATTCTCATGTTTCCTACTCCTCCCTGCACCCCCATTTTTACCTTTACTCTCCTTTCCCTCCACCCTCCTCACTTTCCTCAGCTCTCCCTTGCACACAGATCAACCCATTTCTATGCCTTAGGCTTTCTGACTGCCCAGCCCAACTCAGGACACACATATCATTATCATCTTCACTCCCCCTTTCCCCTCCCTCCTCCTCGCTCCTTTTTTCACCTTTCCTTTCCACAGAGACCACCCCCATCTTATTACTTCTCCCTTCTGTTCTGCACCCCCCTTTGTACACACCCCATGCTGATATGTTTCTTCAAGGTGAATAGAATCTTAACAGCAAGCGTGTCAGTTTACATGTTCAGTTAGAAAAGGTTCAGTTCTCTTGATAGACGTTGCACCTCTGTAGGTGTTTGCTTGTTTATAAAATACATCTTATACATTACTACATGACAACTACTATGTTGAAGATAACATATGGTACCAGGAATAAAATACGTTGTGGGGAGATACTGTGAAATGTTTTGAGGGCTCCACATCCTTTAGCTCTCTCACATGACGTGTTGAGGAATGAGAGAGGGGCAAGTTTAAAATAGCCCATTCTGCCCCCTTCTTGCTAGGCTGAAACAAGAGCAAAAGTATGAGTAAAGCAGGGAGGGAGTGATACTGAGGATTGCTTTCTAAGCCAGTTTTTACAAGGAAAAATGTACAACACAGAAGCGAACACCAAAAAGCTGACACCACAGAGACTTTCCCAACTCTCTTCTCGCTCTGCTCAAACCTTGTTTTAAACTGTCACACACTTTCACACCTGTCACCTCTGCTGAAACCTACTTGCTTAAAATGGACACTTTCCCCCCTCTCAGTTTCATCCAGTTAAATTGTCATAGATTGCACACACATTATCTCAGAAAAGCTAGAGTTGTGGAGATGTGAAGGGCACATATTTCTGCCTCTGGTGCTCATGTCTGAAAGTGGCGGTTTTCTGGTGCTGTATATTCGAGTAAACAAAACAGAGTATGAATCAATACGTGCTTCCAGTTTCCTCCCTGGCAATTTTAAATGTCTGGGATGAGCAAAAGATAGACTGTAAGAGTAAAGAATAAATATGTTCTCTGTTGCTGACGGCTAGACTAACCACTGCACCGTTTGGGAAATACATGGAGAAAGCCACATTGGAACAGTGGTATAGCAAAGTATGCATTCTGTCCATGTGGGGAAAGATAACTCGGAAAATCTATTTTCATAAAGGGTTGTCAAAAACACACATTTATCCAGTCTGATTCAACTTTATTAAATATATAAAATTATTATTTGTTTCATATAATGTATATACTGCTTAACTGTAAGAAAAATAAAATCCAAAACCTTCAAAGTGGTTCAGTGAAGAGGTAGCAGCCTCAGACACCACAGCAAGATAGGCAAGCTTGTGGAATGCTTAATAAGTGACTGGATATTTGAGACTAATGAAATGTTGTCTCTGGAACTCTCTGCTGCATTATTGAATCATTGTGAAAAGAAGTATAATGATTAGATCTGACAATGACTGTTTTGCTACATTTTTTGTCTATTATATTCCTTTGTTATAATTTTCCTTATCATTAAAAGCTGAATTTTAAAAAAAATACTAGTATGACAGCTGCTTTGCTCCACTGAGACTTCAGGAAACAGTTTAGCAGGCAAACAGCACAATCCTCAGCATGTTCACTCAGAAAAAAGTTCCACTGGGTTGTTTGGGAATTGCTCCCAGGTAAGTATCCATATAATTGCAGCTTTAGTTCTATTCACTTCAGTGCCCTATTTAAGAGGTTTTAAACCTAGCAAGGTGATTTTATATCCTGTTAAAAGAGCAAGAGGTTAGAGAGAACCTAGCAGAACTTTAATTTAAAGATGATGCCTTGTGGGAGCTTGGGGAAGGAATTATTTGAAAGGGCAATCTATGTCAGACTGACATTGCTGCCATTGCTTGCTCAAGGGAGTTGTGATATGGTGCATCTAACTCCTCAAATTTGCTGACTAAACCTTTGTTACAGTCAAATACAAGTTTTGATGCCTTACAGAGAAGTAAACTGAAGGGTAATCTTTTTATGAATCATAAGAAAATAGGGCTTTGTGTCATCATGCAATATCGTATTGTGATATTTGTGTGACATTATTTCACATGCCAAGTTGCCATGTTGAGCTGACTTTGCCGTGTCAATATTACAGCTCACTATACCCTGTCTCAAGATCCTCTTGTTGTCAAGGAGATCTTCAGTTTCACAGATTTCCCCACAATTTTCTAAATCATCTATCCATATGGGTTTCTGATTCTCATTATGTGTGTCTGTTTTCTGAAGACCACTGTTCCACAAAACTAGGAACAATGCATTTTTCATTCAGAGCCTATGGCACAGTCCTGATGGCAAGAAGGTGGCAGAGGGGATGGTACCTCTTTGAAAGGTTTAACAGGGGTTTAAACAGAGGTTGGATGGCTGTGATTCCTTCATTGCAGCTGGTTGGACCAGATGGCTCTTTCATTTCCTTCTACCTCTAACACTGTATGATTGTATAATACCGATAAAAGTATCCTTTGCAGCAGGGACTGGAAACATGTGGCCCTCCAGATATTGCTAGACTACCACTTCCTTCATTTTTTACCATTGGCTATACTAACTGGGGCTGATGGGAGTTGGAGTCCAATATCACCCAAAGAGCCATGGGTTCCCCATCCCTGATTTCCAGCCAATGAAAGGCCTGTAAACAAGGTTGTGGCTCAACCTCAATTACTGAAAAATGATGCTGCCACTGTCACTATTTGGCAGCACATTTGGCTACTGGTCATTGGGAAAGAAGAGAAGTCCTTTCCTTTAAAGGAATCACCTGCTGTGTGCTACATATATGGTAGAAAGATCAGAAATGCAGATTCGCTCATGCACCCCTTCAAAAAAAGCAATTATTGCAATATTTGAAGCCTCCTAAGAATGACCCACCACATCTGGATGTAACATGAACTAGTGTAAAAATGCAACTAAGCACAATCCTGTGCATGTATACTCAGAAGTAAATCCCGTGATTTAGTGGGACCTATACCCATTTAAGCATGTAATGATATTTATTAAAGTTTCAATTTATACACATAAACACACACAAACATACAAACATACACAAACGAAAAACAAGTATAATTTCAATCCTTTTTTTTCTTAAACCTTATTTCCCCGACCTCCTCACACCTCCCCCTTCTGTATTATAATTTCATTATTCTCCACTCAACAAGTTCTTAACTAATTTCTCAACCTTAACTTAATAGTTTGATTAGATCATGCTATTATTTTCCTTTTCCTCAATTTATTTTTAAACCTTATATCTATTTAATTTAAAAAACCCAATTTTGACTTAATCTTAAACCTTTTTCCTAAAGTCGACCCAAATTTCCCTTCCATGATTTTCCCACATTCCATAAAAATTGCAAAAAATATACATATAAAAAAGAGCTTAACAAATTATATTTTAACACCTTTTGGATTTCTAAATCCCACCCACCCTTTCCCGTTTTTGATCCCCTAACCAATATCCATCAGTCCATCTATTCTCAACCTGGATCCCAAACTTCTGAGGCTTTTAAACCTCTCTCAGTTTCTCTCTGCCGGTTTTTTTGACAATCCTTTATTTTCAACACCCACTCTCGAAGAAGCTCTGTCCCAATAATGTCCATTTTTCTTCCAGGCAGGCCTCTGTATTTAAGAATGGAGCTCAGATTATGTTTCTTAAATCTTTTAAATCTATGTGTCCCAAAAGCTCCAGCCTCCATCTTGATCAAATTTATGCTACCAGGCCTCTGGTCTAGCTTGGTCTTCCGCAACATTGTGGCTTCACCTTCATTTTCCAGAAAGTCCTCATATGTCTCTTGGAATTTATCAAATTTCATTTCCCCAGCTGCAGCAGCTTCTGTTCCAACTTCAAGGGCTTTTGGTTCAATAACAATGGCTTGTGTCAAATCTCTTTCTGTTCCCATAAGATTTTTTACTGTTTCATTCAATGTTGTTACCCTTGTAGTCAAAATATCACTCTGGTCCTGGAGCTTACCCAGGAGACAGAAAGTCCTATTCAGCTCAGTGAGTATTTTTCCACTTGCAGCCATTTCTTGCAATATCTCAAAATTCCCTCTAGGGGGATTCTGTTTACTTAGTGTCTTTCCAGTATCAATCCAAAAGTCCAATGTAATTTATTTTCCTTTCTTCCCGACAATTTGTATCCAAATTAAAGAGAATCTAGCCAGCAGAGTCACCCAAAACAAAGTTTCCTTTTGTTCCCCAACTTTGACAGCTAATTTGACAGCTGTCAAAGTCTTCTGAATCTTTTGACAGTCTCTCTCCGGATCACTCCCGGATCTCGGGGGGTCATACTTTAGCCTAAACCGACTCTTATCCTCCAGCAAAATTAGTTGTACTGTCCAATCGTGAAAATAATAATTTTTCTTCCAAAAAGGCAAAGATGTTTCTCTCAACTTTAGTTATCTGGTCCTTGCTTTAGATTATCTACAAGACGGGGGGGGGGCAGACCTCCTTTTTACCCCTCCCCCGATTGTACCGAATTTAAAAGAAAAAATTTCCCTTTTAAGTCCAATTTCCTTGTTACTCACGGGTTGTTGCTTTTAGTCCGAATGTTTAAAGGAAAAAGTCAGCGCTCTCCATCCATGGCATGCGGCTTCGCTCAGCAGGGGAAGCAGAAGACTCTCAGCACCGCGCCGCTCCCCGTCCCCCGTTCCGAAGCCTTTAAAAAGGCTCCTTTGCGGGTCGGGGGTGCTAATGGTGCCCACCGAGTCACCACGTCCACAGGCATCCACGCCTGTGGTTTTTAAGGGTCCCCGCGTCGCCGGCGTGGTAGAACCCAATCCCTACTGAGCCGATCCCCTCTGGAGCTCGGAGGGAATCCGCCATTAGATGTTGGCGCTAACCCGGAAGTCTAAGCATGTAAAGAGTTTCAGCCATGGTTTATATTTAACACTGCTGAGGTATACCAAATTATGAGTCAACTCAGTACACAATTTACATGTTATGGGAGAGGCCAGTAAATCCTTAAGACCACAAAGAATTTGTTTTGCTAAGTATTATATATAGTTACATGTCTTCTTATGGCTCATTTATCTATGCTAATATTTTCTGAGTCTCGTGCTGCCCTTTCTTGTAGAACAGGCAATGCGAGACCAGGAGAATTAAACACTGTATCTGATTGTTTTATGTTTGTCTCAGCAAAATGCTACTATATATTGAACTGGAAAAGTAATGATTTGTAGCCTTGAAAACAGCTAACAGAAGACAAAAAAAGAGACAATATATACATTGGTATTACTGTACTTATTTACAAACTATACATATGTTCAAGGGTCAAGGTTGGCACATTTTGTTCCTACCTTTTTTATTATATTGGAAATTCCTTTTTTTGTTTTCAACTGCAAATTAAATACAACAGTCTGTTTGGAATATTGATATTATCTTCAATTCATTGCTTACAGGAAGAATATTTTAAAGTACAGTATTTAAAAGTTTCTTTTTTGGTAGCATTTGTATATGATATATTATTTTAAAAATATCAGTTACACTGGCAAAGCAGTTACACACTTATTTCTACTTTCACTATTTATTTTTTCTTCAATCATTAATAGTTCCCTCCCCCCACTGTATTATTTAAAAAAACATTCTTGGATATAATGAGTTGTCTTAATAATGTACCCTTATCTTATGGAAGTGCTTTTGTGATTTGATCTTTCTTGGCAAAACTTATCCATTATTTTAATTTTGATCATCCTTCCCTTTGAAGTTCACAGCACTATCGGCTTCATTTCTTTCACTGCAGTTCCTTAGAAATGCAGCCATCTGTACTCCTGGGGTTGGCTGAGCAGATACCCCATTCCCCCATCTGTCCAGACATGGCACATATGAGCCCAGTGGACTCTGGAGAAAACAGGTCAGGTAGCAGTCTGGATCAAGAGCAGGGGATGGACAGGCAAAGACAGTATCCACTCAAAGGAAGGAAACAGGATTAGAATGCAAAAGAAGTCAAAGTCGGGCAGGTCCCAGCAACACACACCCCTGGCACACACAAACAAAACACACAGCAACCAACTGGCTGCAACCAACCACGCCTTGGACCCTCAGGACTCTCACACTGCCAGCAAAAATAAAGTACCCGTTTATGTGATGCTGACACAAAAGCTTTGCTCGTATACTACGTAAAAGAGTGAAATGTTACTGTCTCCCCCTTTACTACCCCCTCCCACTTCTCTTTCCCCTCAACCCCATATTGCCTATAACAGTAATGTCTCAACTCTGAAAATGAGCATTTCTGAGCATTCATCCTGATTTGTTTTCAACAGCTGGCTATTTAATGAGCATTCATGCTGATTTGTTAGTGGGGAGTCTAAATGACATTTATTTATTTCTTAAAATTTATACATCACTTGATTGTTCAAAACAAAACCAAAACACCCAACCTCAGAGTGGTTTACAAAAAAATAAAACAATCAGTAGAAATCAAAAGAATCAAAATCAGCAATGAACTAAAAACAGATTAATACCCACATCAATATTCAGTCTATATGGATAGACCTTTCATCAAAGCAAAGGTGCTTCTGCACTTTTCACTGCATTTCCCCATCACTTCTTCTTTTTTTACAAAGAAGTCTGATCTTTTGGGGAAGTGGGTTTGTTGCACAAGAGCTCCAAATCACCTTTAATCGTGTAAACCTGAATATGCTGGTATGTGATTCAAGGACACCCAAATATAATAACAGTCTGAAAGCACCCGCAGTGACAAATGAGATAATTCAGTTTATATTTGTTTATCTCAAAAAATAAACAGCAGTACATTTGAGTTGCTGTTTATTTACCTTGTCTGAAGAAAAATAGGCCCCGACAGCTGAACTGCTGAGCTTCCAAACACTGAAAAGGCAATTTCAACACAACTTTCATTATTGCTACATCTTCTGCACCTCCCACACATGCTTTTCAGATTTGTTGGTTTGTTCGTTTTAGTTGTGCATCTAAAATCCTAACACGCTGCCTTCAGTTTCACGTTCTGTTTCTTGTCAGCTTCTTGCTGTGTGGTAAATGTTTGATCACTCTCTCTCTCTCCTCTCCCCATCCCAGCCAACTGAAAATCCATTCTTTTCATGCAGAAAAGAGCTGAAAATTCAGGGTTTTCAAAAAAAATTGTGTAGCTGTGGGATTTCACAGGGTGTCATAAAGCCAACAGTAATGATAATCTTGGCTTCTTCTCACAATTAAATTACAGCAGAGCACTGAATTATTCACCAGAATTGTGAGCAGACCTCTTCAAAGTCAAGGTGACAGGTCTGAAACGAAAGCACCAGCTGACAATTTACTTACAGGATTTCTGTTCATGCCACCGCAAGCTGGAATGCACTTTGAGTTCAGTGATCATGTCCATTTAATGTGATGCCACAATACCAACCCAAGAATTTACAGAGCCTTTCCCAAAACAAAGACTTCGTCGAGCAAAGGGAGAGCAAGGGGTGGAAATAGATACATTTTCAACAAAGCTTTTGGATCAATGTTTTACTATTCACCCAGCCAGAAATCAAGTCTAGGTGTAGGGGGGTTCACATGAAGTCTTAGACCCATGGAAAGCAGGTGGAAGAGAGGTTGTGCCAGCTAGACCTGACCCAGCTAGAGGAGAGCCACCTGGAGGTGCTTCCCAACACCTGGTGCATTTTCAGAGCATCAGATGGACCAACAAAATAACTCAATAGCCTAAAGTATTTTGCTCTTTTTTGGAATGTTTGTACATAGCAGCTATTTCCAATATAGAGGCGTGGAGCTTTTCCCCCACCGGCACCCTGCGGGACAACTTTTACCCAGCCACCTGTCAATCACCTGAAGGGTGAGGTTCTGGAAATAGGTGGATTGGGGCATATAAACAAACAAGGACGACTCATCCAGAAGGTTTACCTTTGTGGATGGCCCTCCTTAATGGTTTTACCTATCAAGGACAATGACTATGGCAAGTGGCTTCATGGTGAGTCATGCTGTCTTGCCTACAGGAAAGGAGCACCATCAAAGGATTATCTTTAGGTGGCGTCCTGAATGTATTACCTGTCAGAGAACAATTGCTGTGGCATGAGGCTGCCTGACTCATCCTCGAAACATTGTTGTTCTGTCTGGTCTGCACCTATATTTCTATGGAATTTCTATCTGATGGAGGGAGCCTGATGGTTTTAGATAGGAAAACCTGAATTTGCTGTTCACCAATCATTTTACTTTATTGCCATTATTTGCAACTTAGCTATCTGGCTGAGTAGGGATTTGAACCCTGGGCTCCGAGGTCCTAGTCTGACACTCTAACCACTACACCACTCTTAAGCTCTTAAACTTATGAGGCCTTATCTGGAGAAAGTTAGTTGCACTAAGTCCCCTTGGAAATGAACAAGGAAAGTTAGTAGTGAACAAAGTGAAAGCTTTGTTCTTTTTCAGGATCAAGACTATAGAACGAATTTCCAGATTGATGCAGGTGAAGGCAAAAGCTCTCATTAGACAATTAGCATATCTGTCAATTTCCTAACTGGGGGGAAGAAATCTGAAAAGGTAAGTGCTTCTTTCTGAAAATGTGTATCTACCTCCCACCAAGTAGTAAACAAAGGAATGGAAATCTTGTCTACAAAGAGATGCTTTCAAGATATTCACAGGAAAACAAGTGCAGCTGTCTGCCAATTCATGCTGGTTTTGACAAACAATTTTTTTTCTTCCCAAACAATGGCTGCATTTTTTTAAAAAAAAAATGGCATCAGCATGACCAAACTCACACAAATATTAATATGAGATCTTGGTTTATTTTTGTGACACTTGAGAACAGACAAATATGTTAAGATAATGGTTGATTTTTGGTGAACAATATTTTGTGTTGCACAAGCTCCTCTTGAGATCGTTTGTTTCATATCAGCAGTGCAAGCAAAACAGCAAATCTGTTGCTTAGAATGCCAGCTGCATTTAAATATACTTGGAAGAGGAAGGAGTAAGCAAAAGTAAATCTAAAGATTGACAGACTTCACTGGCAATTGCATTTGGCATAGGAGCATTAAGTATTTCACAGACCAGTGCATTTCTAAATATCATCTATTCTAAAATGAAGTACAAGTGTCGATATATTGACGCTTTTAAAACTTCAGAAGAGCATGTAGCCAAAAGATGTTTCTTCGTCAATTATTGGCTTGCTTCAGTTTTAATTCCCCTAACCCATGAGGCCCAATGACTCAAAGACAAGATTAATTAACTGTATCCTGCTTCTTATTATTTCTCAAATGAATTTGTCACCTTAATATGACTTCATATTTTAATCTGAAGAGTGTATATCAGGAGTGAGAGTCAAAAATACCAGCTGGTGTGCCCTTAAAGTCTCCTCCTCCTCCTCCTCCTCCTTGTTCTGTTTTTTCTTCATTGTCACATCGGGAAATGACCATGAGTGAAAAAGGCATAACTCAGGAAAACAGATCTTGAGGAAACAGACCCATGTCCTGTCTTCCCACCCAAGAGGGTCAGTCAAATAATCCAGAGAAAGAAGGCAAAATGAAATTCAAGAGGCAGCATTCCTAAGCAAACTTTGGTTTTAATTTGAGAGTACAGATTGCTGGGATCATGGGGTGTCAAGCCATACAAAAGACAAAGGTTTCTATGCACACATCTCTACATCCAGGAAAACAAGAGGCATGATCACAATTCAAGCAGACATTCCAGGCAGGGAAAAACAGTCAAGGCAGGGCTGATATTTAGTGGGGACTAGGGAGACTCCCAAGGAACAGGTAAAGAGACACCGAGGGCTGTATTTGACCCCTAACCTGAAGTTCTCCACCTGGGATAAAGAAGCAATGGTTTCTCCCCATCTCTGATAAAGTGAAACACTTGCAGTCGCCATCTTGGAACTGAGTCTGAAAGCTGACCTCATGATTATAATGTGAGTTGTGTGTGTCTTTCCTCCTGCTTTGTGTAATACGTTGCCTGATGAAGACTCCTCCAGACCATTGTGACATTTGGGTTGCTCCCCCAAATGGTATTGTTCAGCTGTGGATTTTGGAACTGTGGTTGTATGTGATAACTTGTTGGACCTCCTCCTCTCCTCTGTGCCTGCCTTGGAATGGAGAAGGAGAAGCTCAGTCAGCTCCAAAGAGGAAGTGGGGGCAAAGCTATAGGAAAGATCATACAAAAGGAAGAGAGTTTTCTTTGTGTTTTTTATCTGCCTTAAAGAAAATGAAATCTGGTTGTTAATCTACAACCAGAGGAAGATGGTTTTTCAGCACTTGAAGATGGACTTTACGTTTTGATTTTAAATCCTCTCTCACCATGAGGTGTACTATACAATTTGGTTTCAGATGACTCTTTTTGCCTGGTAAAAAGGTAAAGGGATCCCTGACAATTAAGTCCAGTCGCAAATGACTCTGGGGTTGCAGTGCTCATCTCACTTTAAAGGCCAAGGGAGTCAGCGTTTGTCTGCTTCCGCAGACAGTTTTTCTGGATCATGTGGCCAGCATGACTAAGCCGCTTCTGGAGAAACCAGAGCAGTGTACAGAAACGCCGTTTACCTTCCCGCTGGAGTGGTACCTATTTATCTATTTGCACTGCGTGCTTTCGAACTGCTAGGTTGGCAGGAGCTGGAACCAAAAACAGGAGCTCACCCCGTTGTGGGTATTCATTCCTAGCTTTCCTAATAAACTATGTCTCATGTTACTTCTATACTTTGCCCGCTCCAGGAATCTGTCTATTTCATTTAAGGTTTGGGAGAAATCTGGGTTACAAGCTCCCTCCCCCCACAAATAAAATTTAACATTTACCTTCTTCAGCTGGATGAATTTATTTTCATGATTATCTTATAAAGCTGCCTAAGCATTTTATATCAATCAATTCAATAAGCAGCAACCTAAAATCATTAACCGTAAATAGCCTCTCTACTCAGCAAGTCAACAGTAAACAACCATAGCTACCTTCTACTTATTTTGTAATATCATTCCTTAATGGGGACATGTTTTCTAAAATAGAATAGACAGGCATCTTCTCTGAGTGACATGCACCTCTCAGACACTGGCAATGTTTTATTGCAATGCAGTTAACGAGATAAAATGTTGCTTATGTGCATAGGAAATACATTTCAAAAATCAATAATGGCCTTAGAAAAATGCATGTCAGAAAAGCTTGAAAGCATAGTTTTTAAAAACACACTTTAACAGTGTAGCCCTATGCATATTTAAGTCTGTCAGGATAGGCCTTACCATTAGGTAAAGTAAGGTGGACACCTAAGGCAGCTGATTTGGATGTCTATTAGAGATAAAGGAGAAATTCGACACAATGTGTATTCAAAAGCTGGGCCTTCCCTGACAGGTGGACCTACCTAACTCACACTTTCAACTCTCCTCTTTCTCTCAAGACTGTGAGACTTCTGAAGGAAGGAAGTGGGGAAAGGAGGAGCCACCGGGCAGAACACATGATCCCATCATCTAGTAAATGGAGATGTTTGTCTCTTCTTCCTTGTCCTGTCTTCCTTGGCTGGGAGTGGGAAGTAGAGATATTGTGAGCATTCAACCAGGGGTTTTTGTGTAAGGAGGACTGAAGAAAGGAAAGGAACAAAAGGGCAAATTTCATGTTCTCCAAAACCTGTTTCCTTTGAAAACTTTTGAACAAAAAATTGTATTGTTCTAGATACGGTTTCACTATGTTTCCTGGATAGCTAACAATCCTTGAAGTCAGTAAGTACTGACTCATACTGGCGAATATATCATGTGGAATATTAATGAACATATAAAATAGGAACATATCACATGGAATCTCTCAATGTGCTTTATGAAGTCCCTTCTGGATGAAACCAAAGGCTCATCTTAGACCAGCAGCTGGTTTTCTAAGGTGACCAACCAGATCCATGGGAAGCCCTGTAAGCAGCACATGAGCACCATTACCCTCTCCAACTGTTGATCTCAAGCAAATGGTATTCAGAGGCATGCTCCGTTTGATACTGGAGGGAACATATAGCTATGATGACTTGGCTATTAATAGCTGCATGTGTGAATTTGTTGGTGGCAGCAAATTTGAAGGTTTAATGTTTTTTTAACTATTCAGGAAAAGGTTGGGCATACAAGAATCTCAGGAAACAGTGGACCACTTGAGGTAGAGGACTGGTTCCTGCATCAGCTTATCTTAGGACCTAAATCACAAGGCTGACCCACCCATGAAGGGATGCGAGGTAGTTACCTCAGGCGGCTGATCTGGGCCTGAGGAGTGTGCTGCTTGCCCACACCTCCACTGCAGTTGTGGGCACCCCTCTGCTGCTTCTATGTGCACCCCACCATCTCCTCCTCTGTGACTATACCATGCCACTGTTACACACTGCAGCAGGGGCACTTCACCAGCCCCACACCGCCACCATGGACATGCCCACAGCAAAAGAGGAGCTGGCAGGGAGAAGGAAGAGGGGCTTTTTGCCACTGGCAAAATTCCCTGGTCGGCCCTGCCAAATCAGGTTTTTCATTTTCAGATCTTCTATTTCAGATAAGACATAAATCTTTCACCAGAAAACACATTTCACCACCTGAGCCTACATTAATGATTACAGCCAGGATTTAAAGGTCTGAGTGATGGTTTATTGAAGCCACGAGGTTAGCTGCTTTGAAGAAGACAGTATTCTTTGCCAGTTAAAAAAACGATTAACCAGAAATGACATTTTGTAGAGATGGAAGAGAATCTAAATGCCTCTTGATAAGCCCTCTTCAAAAATGTTTCGTATATAAACTGCTGAGATTTTTCTTGACAAAATGATTGAAGGAACTTGTAGCCGAGCAACTAAAACAAAAAAAATTCCTTCCAGTAGCACCTTAAAGACCAACTAAGTTAGTTCTTGGTATGAGCTTTCATGTGCATGCACACTTCTTCAGATACGGTATCTGAAGAAGTGTGCATGCACACGAAAGCTCATACCAAGAACTAACTTAGTTGGTCTTTAAGGTGCTACTGGAAGGAATTTTTTTTGTTTTGACTATGGCAGACCAACACGGCTACCTATCTGTAACCGAGCAACTAAGTAAAAGTGGTATAGGAGAAGCTGATGGAAGGAAGGGGAAGGGGAAGGGGGAGGGGAAGGGGAAGGGGAAGGAGAAGGGGAAGGGGAAGGGGAAGGGGAAGGGGAAGGGGAAGGGGAAGGGGAAGGGGAAGGGGAAGGGGAAGGAGAAGGAGAAGGAGAAGGAGAAGGAGAAGGAGAAGGAGAAGGAGAAGGAGAAGGAGAAGGGGAAGGGGAAGGGGAAGGAGACGGAGAAGGGGAAGGGGAAGGAGAAGGAGAAGGAGAAGGAGAAGGAGAAGGAGAAGGGGAAGGGGAAGGGGAAGGGGAAGGGGAAGGGGAAGGAGAAGGAGAAGGGGAAGGGGAAGGAGAAGGAGAAGGAGAAGGAGAAGGAGAAGGAGAAGGAGAAGGAGAAGGGGAAGGGGAAGGGGAAGGGGAAGGGGAAGGAGAAGGAGAAGGAGAAGGAGAAGGAGAAGGAGAAGGAGAAGCAGAAGGAGAAGGGGAAGGGGAAGGGGAAGGGGAAGGAGAAGGAGAAGGAGAAGGAGAAGGAGAAGGAATTCTCCTTTTTTTCTTGCCCTTTTGTTTACTTGTGCTTTAGCTTTTACTATTTCTTTTTGCTGTTGATCTGTCTTGCAGTTCAACCTTATGCATACCTTCTCAGAGTTCAATACGACTTACTTCCTGTTTATGGGCAGGGATAGCCAATGTGGTGCTCTCCATATAATAGACTCCCCCACTCCCATCACCCCAGGTAGCATGGCCAGTTGTCAGGGATGATGGGGGTTGTAGTCCAGTGACACTTGGAGGAGACACCACACTTGGTCAGCCCTGGGGTAGGGGATTACACAAGAGTGTAACCCTATTGATGTCTACTGAGTTCATCTGAGCTTTCTCTCAAGTAAGCAGGTATAGGATAATAGCTCTACAGAGCATTCCTCACCCAAGTCAGGCAACACTGGGGTGTGATGATGGGGCAGCAAAGCCACCATCACTTCCAAAGCCCCACTGCTCATACCAGCTGGGTCTGTTCTTCATCAGCCTGGATGGTAGTGAGGCTGACTTAAGATACACCCCCGGAAACTGCAGCTAACCCGGAAAGTGCAACTGATCCAGAATGCAACAGCTAGACTGGTGACTGGTAGAGGCAGCCGAGACCATATAACACCAGTCTTGAAAGACCAGCATTGGCTCTCAGTATGTTTCCAAGCACAATTCAAATTGTTGGTGGTGACTTTTAAAGCCCTAAACGGCCTTGGCCCAGTATACCTAAAGGAGTATCTCCACCCCCATCATTCAGCCCTGAGGTCCAGCACCCAGGGCCTTCTGGCAATTCCCTCACTGTGAGAAGTGAGGTTACAGGGAACCAAGCAGAGGGCCTTCTTGGTAGTGGCACCCGCCTTGTGGAATGCCCTCCCAGCAGATGTCAAGGAAATAAACAACTATCCGACTTTTAGAAAACATCTGAAGGCAGCCCTTTTTAGGGAAGTTTTTAATGTTTGAAGTTTTATTATGTTTTTAATGTTCTGTCGAAAGCCACCCAGAGTGGCTGGGGAAACCCAGCCAGATGGGCGGGATAGAAATAATAAATTACTACTACTACTACTACTACTACTACTACTACTACTACTGTCTGGGGGCTTTCCAAAGGCTGTCACTGGTAGGAATCTCACCAACGGCACCTGCCCATGTTGGGCAGATTCCTATGCAACCCTCAACCCCCAGAACAGTGGATTGGGGGGGTCTGTAGTGCAGCACTGATTATTTATTCTTGCTACCCAATATTTGTATAATAAGCAAGAAAAGGAAAATAGGATCGAGTAGAGATGTGGATGATTCAGATTTTCAGAGTATTTAAATAATTGATCTGAATACCATATGGTGGAAAGGTGGCATGCAAATTTAGCAAGCAAGTATGAAGCAAACAACTAACCAACACTGTATTGTGAGTAGGATTCTGTCAATTTCAGTTCCTTTCAGTTTTCCCATCTTAAGTGCAGTTCTCCACATTGCCACATCAGAAGGTGATTTTTCTTGTTAAAAGTCCTCTTAAAAGCACACCAGCATTTTAGTGCAAATATCTTCCAATATACACATTTTTGTATGCAATTTTGCCTCATATACACATTTTTGCAAAGCAATTTCCAGTAATATAATGCATTTTTGTATGTTATATTGCCTAATATATGTTTTCGTATGCATATTGTAGCCTTGTATATGCATTTTTGCAGACATCAGTTGGCTTACTAAACTGGAGAATTGCATTGCAAAACCAAGAGAGGTGCAAATTTCAAAGGATGGCTGTGTTTCAGTTGGCTTATTTTTAAAAGTGAAAAATAGGTTGGTTCACCTTTAAATGCAAACTGAATCATTTCCACCCTCCATGATTAATTGTGAGAAAGTTATGATGCTTGCAAAATATTTCTATATTTTTAAAACCTTCATACCGTTCCCTTTTCAGTTGCTGTTTGCAATCCGCCTCTATTTATTCCTGTTGTTTCCTAAACTATGCATCAGTGAGGGACAGGGCTTCACTCCTCATGCATTTTAATTTTTCACTCATAATGTTAATTTGATTTTGCTGTTGAAAAAAGATATTAAGCAGTCGTTCTCCTTACTGCCCCTTTATCTATCATCTGAAGTAGACACAGGGGAACTGTGCAATGCTCCCAAGGGAGGCATATAAAGGTTTGCTGAATTGTTAGGCTTGGGCATAAAAATGTGCTGTTGTTTTCTGTCGTGCACACACCAGGGTCATTGTTAGAGACACAGTAAGGTAGTATTTATGTAATCCAAACAAGCTCCAGGATCCTAGCGACATCTGAAAGAGAACAACCAAGGCACCAGTTCTCCTGGGATATATTTTTTTTAACCTCCATTCTGCAAGTCATATACAATGATCAAAATGCCTTCTACTACCATTGTCTGTGAATGTCATGAGATTGATCTGAAAAATAAGGGAGCACAAAGCTGTATCCTTTCATCTGTATCTCTATATAAATCTTTACTGCTCTGAGCCATTGACCACCACAATTCAGTACATATAGAAATGCAAAATACACACAGAAGTACACATTGTCTTGTCATATTTCATCAAACAAGCACACACACAAAAGGAACTACAAAATAATAATACCTTCCCTCCGGAACACAAGGCACACTAACACACCACATAAATAATACATCGGTGCTACAAGTACAATGGAACAAAAGCACATCCCACTCAGTCCGCTCACTAGGGGCTTTACTGATGCCTGGTTCTTATTTTTCCGGCAGTCAGAGCAAATTGCGCAGCCTGGATAGTGGTAAACGTGCTGTTGCTTGCAATCATTGTATGGATCTGATCCAAGCATGGTTTGTCAAAAAGCAGAGGAGGCTGGTGAGAAATGATGCCTTAGGGGTTTGAGAAAGGGGCAGCTTAGTTAATAATGTGAGATACCCTCAGCTTCACTGGACTAAAATGTATTTTATTAATTTATCAGACTGATCAGAGGGCTCCCAGTTTTTAAACAGAAAATGTAAGAGATGCATTTTGTCAGAGTCTCTGTTATTGTGACTTGAGTACATAGTGTTCCTTTCTTTTAGCCACTTGTATGCATATGTTTGTTAATGCCATCAAAATGTTGTTCAATATGTGATAATCTAGTTACAATAAAGCTGAATCAGTTTTGGTGGCACAAATAATAGTTGCGTCTTATGCTTCTTAGCAAGTCAGGATAGAGCCACAGAATCAAGGAGAATAATAGAATTGGAGGGGGCTTTGTAAGATATCTAGTCTAACCATATCTAGTAGTTGAAGCATCCATTGCTATTTGGAACTCCTTCCTAGCCCAGACAAGCAAACACTGTGTACCATCAAGTTTAGCACTGCAGCACAGATGCCATGAGCAAGTCCTGGCAGAAGGTAATGGATCCAAAGAGCCAACAATGGCTTCTGTGATTATTGTACTCAAAATACAGTGAATTAACTGTGTACAACTGCTTCCTGAAGTATAACCAATCCTTCCTTTGAACTAGTATAGGGATGGTGAATATGTGACCCCCCAGATGTTGCTGGAATCTCACAACCATTAATCTGTATCTGCAAAGCCTTCAAGCTGTATGTATATCTCAACATCCAGAACTGTATTATTGAAGCCTAATCTTCTACAGCAGTAAACTAGTTAGGACCTTAAGCTGTCTCTGTGTGGTGACTGGAACTGGGGATAACTTCTGCTATGTAGGTATCACACCTCAGATTCCTAACATAGTCCAGTACCATCTGAAGGGCAACAGGTTCTCCATCCCTGGACTAGAAAAATCACTGCTGCAGGACTGTTTTTTTGTTCAATATCTAAGGCAAGATATCCATGAAGCAGAAGTTGCCCACGGTTCCAGTCACCACTGTGAAAAACACCAGCTGTGTTTTTCATTGTATTTTTTCATTTGTGTTTTATTTCATGGATGTAAATCATTCTGGGAGCATAACTGAAGAACTATATACAAATTCATTAAATCAATCAATCAATTTGCAGCCAAGTTATTGGAAAATACAGTCAACCCTGCATGCAATTGGCCTTCACTTTTCAGTAAATGTATATGAGTACCATCATTGATAACTTGTCCATCCCTAGTTTCAACAGTCTTGATAAGAAGTGTTCTCCTTGAGTAGGTGTCCACTGGGATAGACTCAAGGTTTGTTTGTTTCTTTGTACAACTGTACTATTCTATGATTCTATGAATGACATATCCTGCAATTCAACTGCAGTATATGAGGTGCTTTGAAAGGATTGGGTAAGCTCTAGATGTTCTGAAGCTGTACAAATAAGTACTATTAATCAGAACTGAGTTTATACATGCTTTCATAGGGAAGTTGATCCAGCATGTTACATAAGCAAACTAGTGCAGAACACATTGGCCAGGTACATGACAGATGGAGTCAGTACATTTTATCCTTCCAAAGCTGTTAGTTAAGTATTGCATCTTTCCATGAGGCATTTCTCTTGTCAATTGAGCAGCCTTAAAATAGACTGTTTTTCTGCTTTCCACAGAGTGTGAGTGCATTGTATAGATATCAGGCTAGACAAGCATACTGATCCATAGTGAGGGAGGCTAACGTTGAGACAACTCAGTCCCATTAACATCAATCCATGATTTGTGATGGCATCATGTTAGAAATATTTGAAAAATAATCAATATGTGGAGGATATGTATGGTAGTTACCTTTTGGTGAAAGGTGATCTGCCAGTGATCAGAGGCTATTTGTATAGGAGTAATGGCATTGAAAGAAGTTTCTGGTGCTCAGTTGTGGCCAGCTTTCCCAAGCTTGATCAGACTCTCTGAAAGCCTGAGTTTGTGCTACAGGTGTATAACCCCATCTGGTGTTTGTTTGCATAGCTTTGAGTTGCGCCCCATCTCACCTCACACCTTGACTATGAGGAATATTCAGAAATAAGAATATTCAGATCTGTCATTGACTTGACTTGAAAAGAAGAATAGCTATAATCTACATGCATAACATTTGGAGAAATTATAGCCCCACAAGAGGGGATTATCCCTGCCACATATCAGACAGGAAGGCCCAGTGCTTTTTCTGCTAGCTAAATCCCCGCCCCTGATTAAAATTTAAATAATCATAACATTTTCATTTTTGCTCTTAGGTGCATGGAACTTTGTGAGATGGTATTCCTTCAAGAGTGAATTGGCCTTGCCAAATTTCAGACAGGAAGATCAAGAGGTTTCTGTACTATTCACCTTTAAAGTTTACTTTTTTTCTAAATATTTTCTGAAGTAAAAAAAGATAATGTTTTTGAACGACATACTTCTAAAATCTGCCTTGTGGGTGAAACCAGTCCAGAGACCACAGTTCAAAAGCACCTGAGTTAGAAGTTATTATTTCTAAAATGTATTTACCTGGTTTACCCCTTTGTGTCTAATAGAAAATCTGATTTCATCAAACATTTCTAGAGCATCTACTTCCTTTCACATTTTGTAACACTATTTTGCTACACATGTTCATTGGGTTTCTGAACACTAGAATTGCTGGTATTTTACTGATAAGATAATGCCAGCCTGGGTGCAATAAAATAAATTGAAGTATTTATCTCTTTTTTATACAAGTATTAGGATAAAGAAGCAAGTCTCCTTCTGGAGGAGGAAAGCATGTAAACAACTTATCAAAAAACCCAGCACGAACCTCTGAGGGAGGAGAATAAATTAGCTTTAATTTCCAGCACTCTCAAGAAGGTACACATGGAAGCTACACAAAGGGCTTTCAGATGTCTTCCTTCATTTTTGGAAAGTGCTATAGTCTTGTCAAAGAAATATCTTATCTGTTGGCCTTTACAGTACCGGCTAAAGATGCTAGCATATAATGTTAAGTGGCATGCATAATGTTTTCCATGGTACTTTAAGATAAGAAGATTGGAAGGTGCTGGTGGTATGGTTAGAGTGTTGTATTAAGACCTGGAAGACCATGGTTCAAATCCCCTCTTGTTCATGAAGCTCACTGGGTGACCTTGGGTCAGTCATTGTCTCTTAGTCTAACCTACCTCACAAGGTTGTTTTAAGAATAAAATGGAAAGGTAAAGAACTATGGTATGTATTCCACCTTCAGCCACCCACCTCTCACCTTCCATTCTACATCATAGCTGTGGCACCCTCTACGCTACCCCCAAGGCTCCATGCCCAGTGCTGCCAAACTGGCTGTGCTCCCCTAAATCTGATGGGTGCATAGTCTCCCCAGTCAAATTCCAAGATGCTGACCACTATACCATCTTTTGTCAGTATTTTGTACTTGTTT
Organism: Podarcis melisellensis; assembly: GCF_964234715.1. NCBI lineage: Eukaryota > Metazoa > Chordata > Lepidosauria > Squamata > Lacertidae > Podarcis > Podarcis melisellensis. Next base: position 38,718,189 of record NC_138539.1, on the reverse strand, counting down.
TATGAATGCAATTGCTGTTTTTATGCTATTTGCCACCATGATATTTTTTTCTTTACAGTGGTGGTATATAATTCTTTTGCAAAATGAACGAGTACTTTCCCACTGTAAGGATGTGGGTCAGGTCACTCTTGCTTGCACCAGCTGCTCACTCAGTATACAGTGGCAAAACAGCTCTCTTGTGCCCAACAGAAAATATTCTGGTAGCCAGGTTTTTAAATACCCAGTGATTGTCTCTGCATAGCAAAATGTAGCGTGCTAAGCAGCCCTGAAATCTCCTGTCTGTTCCTAGTTTTACACTGACTGAGAGCCACTGTTTAAATGACAGCTCCTGTGAGACAATGTGAGAGAGAGTGGGAAGGGGGGCACTAGTCCAAAAGTCTTTATTTGTCATTATTTGCGACAAACTGCTGCATTTTTGTGATTTGCTGCTCATGGAAAAAACACGCTTAAAAGTTTAAATTCATAACCTATTTGCAATAATTAAAATGTGGTTTTAAGGACAATTATTTGGAAGATTGCACAAAAATTTTCAACCGTAGCAATATTCTTCCTCTTGCTTTATTTCACTCTTAGATATGAGAGTTGCTACAACAAAGGAAGGGGGTGCAAACTATAGGAAGCCAGCATAATGTACTCCTGGGGAAATTATGCTGATGCAATTTACCCCATGCAGCTTAGCCAACCTGAGCCTGGCAGAGGGAAGACAAGCCTTTAAAATATTTTGGCCTGCACCATCCTTTTTGCCAGTGTAACTTCTCCTGAGAAGTTGAATGGAGAATGGAATATGGGGAATGGAATGGAATAGGGGTAATCTCCCTCTTCCCCCATTCCACCCTCACCACATCCCCTCCACTTCCCTAGAAAAGCCCATTGGGGGAATTACCTGGTCTCAGTTCAGTCAGCTTCGGCCTGAGTCAGGAAGGAGAACTAACATGGCCATATCTCTGACTGAGCTGGGATGAGAGACTTCAGCCAAAGATCTGCCTATTCCAAGCTCTGCTCATCCAGGTGCATCTTGGGCTTGGACTGCTCCTTTAGGGTGCAAGCCTCTACCATTTTTTTTTTTGGCGAGGGCAAGCCCCATTGAACTAAATTGCACGGTAAATCTATACTATAGATTGTAGTCATTTGTAGGCATGTTATTTTGTTGGTACACTTTGATGGTTCTTCACCTATGAGTAGCATCAAGATAGACTCTGAACATCCATTTTAATTCAAAATGCCCTGTTTCTGGTGATATTTTTTGGTGAGTTGGAAAAATAAATATCAATTTAATACTTTCTGGGAAGACTCATTTACAGAAATTTTCTGTATTTGTTAGATTTTTATTCAGGTAGTTTTCAGATACTTACTGTAATCACCTGTGGGCTAAAAAGGGCCATCACCCAGAAGTGGAACACATGCTTGCATGAAGAGCAAGTTTAATCTACTGCATCTCCAAGTAGCAGAGCTGGGGGCAGCAGAGTACCACTGCCAGAAAGAACAGACAATACTGGATTGGGTGGACCAATGACAGCTTAATATATTTGAAAGTTTTAGGAATCATTCTTTTACTAAATACAGTTACTAGAACCAACAGACATAATCAGTAGGGGCAGCAGGGAGAGAATCGTATTGGCCAAACATTATCCTCCATGTATTCCAATAATGTTTCCAGTAAAGCTTTGAAACTCATCTCTTGTGGTGGAGAGAATTCATATCTACACAAGGTCCAGAGCAGGAATTTCATTGCCACCATTCTAACCAACCTGTCTGCAGACCCCCGAATAGAGTTCATGGACCACCATTGCCACACAGACTGCTTTAGGGCCTGTCTGGATAGCACTTATTTTGGGGGACAGGTGCAGCTTAATGAGTCCCTCATTTGCACTCAAACTGAGTTCATTCTGAGCTGTTCTTGGTTTATTTCTGTGGATGAGAAGAGCAGCTGAGGAAATGACAAATGCCTTGTGGCCTGAATAGCTGTTATCCTGCTCTAAACAGAACCCCTCATTTTATGTGAACTCATTTTATGCGAACTATGAAATATCTCTCTCTCTCTCTCTCTCTCTCTCTCTCTCTCTCTCTCTCTCTCACACACACACACACACACACACACACACGATCTGGCAACCTACACTTGTCAATGAGGAATTTACATCATAAATCTGGAACAGACCCAGGATCCAAAGTGAAAATTTTTCCCCATGGTGCTTTTATTACTTTTAATTCTGAATGTACTGAGCAACAAACCTCCCCAATGTTTCTTGCCAACTGTAGTCTCCAATTTATCTCCTGAGTAGTTTTCTAGGTGCTGGTGATTATACTCTGCAGAGCAAACAAATCAATATGGCCTTCTGTGCAATAGTGGGTGGCGGAGCCAATTCCATGTCACTCTGGTGCCTATTTGATGTCAAGGCCAGAAATCCATTCCACAGCACAACAACTTTATTTGACCAAGTATTAGGGGTGAGTGAGTCATTATTAACAAATCTAAGCTTTAAGCCCAAATGCAGTAGATGCTGCTAATAGGCTTCTATTCATTAACTTGTGCTAAAATCGCTGGTTGGAAAAAAAAGATTTATAAGTCAATCAAATATATACATTTACTGAAAAGTGAAGGCCAGTTGCATGCAAGGTTGCCTGTACATTTCGATAACTTGGCTGCACATTGATTGACTGATTTAATGAATTTGTATATAGTCCTTCAGTTATGCTCCCAGAATGATTTACATCCATGAAATAAAACACAAATGAAAAAATACAATGAAAAACACAGCTGGTGTTTTTCACAGTGGTGACTGGAACTACTTCAGGGAGTAGTTGTACACAGTTAATTCACTGTATTTTGAATACAATAATCACAGAAACCATTGTTGGCTCTTTGGATATACTACCTTCTCTGCCAGGACTTGCTCATGGCATCTGTGCTGCAGTGCTAACCTTGATGATACACAGTGTCTGGGCTAGGAAGGAGCTCCAAATAGCAATGGGTGCTTTAACTACTAGCTATGGTTAGACTAGAATCTAGTCCAACCCCCTCCAATGCAGGAATCTCAACTAAAGCATCCATGACAGATGGCCATCCAACCTCTGCTTAAAAATCTGCAATGAAGTCTACCACCTTGAAATGGAATCTCTTCAACTGTTGAACAGCTGTTACCAACAGAAAACTCTTCCTTCATCATCTTGTTCACTCTCATCTGCACACGTTACAACTTGTCAATATCCTTCTTAAAATATGGTTCCCAGAACTGGACATAGTACTCCAGTGGTCTGACCAAGGCAGAATACAGCAGGAATATGACTTCGCTTGACTTGAGCACTATATTTCTGTTGATGCAGCCAAGAAGAGCATGAACTATAAAGCTCCAAAATACAGGCCAAAAGAGAGCAGGTCTGGGAAGAGCAAGGCATACAATGGGCACCACCAGTGAAAAGGCCCTGTTCCGTGTAACTCCTGCCCTTTTGATAGAGTGCCCACTTGCCCTCCTTCTTGACATGGAATGCTCTCTATTGGAGTCTCCAGGTCCAGTCCATAAGGAGGGAGAGCAGGGACCTTGAAGTTCCCAACTGTTAATCAAGCAAGCAAGCACACAGGTCACCTTTGTCACAGTCAAGACACGCATGTCCTGGCCAGGCCTGCACCCAATCTTGTTTTTGTACAATCTTGTTTGTCCTCAGTAACCAAAATTATATTATCAACATATACAAGTAGAAAAGTTGTTTTCCTTCATTTGCAAGGAATCGTACAAAACAAAGTGGCACTAATAAAGAAAAGTTCCAGAGTGGCATCAGAAAGCAAACTAAAAGTGCTTTTGCAGTTCATCAAAACTATCCAGCAATATCAAGTTATAGGAAAACTGGTGCTGTTAACAGTAATCTTTCTAGTTGGCTAATTGGTTCAGCAACTTCCATGCACATGATGTGTGATGCTAATTATTTCCCCCAAGAACTAGTCAGAGGCAGCTACAGGAGAGCTATGAGAGTCAGGTGAGGATCAGATGCCTTGTCAATCCCAGCAGGTATATAAGAGGACGACCTGACCTGCCCAGGCCTCTGGCCTGCCCACCATTCTCCTAAAGAGTAGAAGCCTAGCATGGAAGACTGGTGTATAGTATGCAGATCTGAGAAGGCCACAACAAAGGGCAAACCACCCAAAAGGTATGCTGAAGAGTTTGCTAAAACAGTCGTAGCAGATACAGCTGTTTTTAGTAACTCAGAGAAGGTTGGGGAACCTTCAAGCTTCCAAGCGGTCCAAAGTTTAACCTCAGAGGATGCTGAGCAATGGTTAAATGCCATGAAGGCTGAACCTCATTCCTTAGAGAGGAACAAGACGTGGGAACTAGTTCCAGGCCTGCCCCAGCCACAAAAGGTTTACAAAGTTCAGTTGTTGCAAAAGTTTTTCAGTGTTAATTTTATGCATTTTTTAAAATCACCATGCTATTTAACAATAATATCTTATGCCCTTTAGAGGAGAAATTGTGAATTGTAGAATTCTAAATACCTGTCAACATCCTTGGCTTCACTCAATTTTGTTTATAATACTCTTCCATTTTCTTCTAGTTGTGAGGGTGGGGGCCTCACAAGTGGAGTAGCCTTGGGCCTCTTGTCATCTAAATCCGCCCCTGAAAGGGAGATATGTTGGCTGAGATCACCCAGCTGAGTGAGACTTGGGGCAGGCTAGAAGAAAGCAACTTGCTCCCCACCCTCCAGCATAACCTAGCTTGGGTGCTCAAAGTATTGTTTCTTAAGCTGCATTCTTGCTTTGTAATGAGGTTTCTAACCAATTTTAGAGGTCATCTAAGTGAACTTGCTCAGATTCTTACCTGAAGGGATATGCACTGCCCGTACCACACACAGTATGGATTCCTCCACATAGTTTACAAGTTTATATCTTCCCCCATTGCTATGTGGGGGTGGCACTTTCTCCATTTTCAACACTGTTTTGCAGAGTGATTCATGTTAGACGTACCACTCACATTCTTTCATAGTGCATCAGAATTGCTTGGCATATTGAAGCTATAAGAGCCAATGTGGTGCCATAGTTAAAGAGTCAGACTTGCACCTGGGAGAGACCAGGGTTCAAATTCCCACTTGGCCATGACACACACTGGGTGACCTTGGACCAGTCACTGCCTTTCAGCCTAACCAACCTCCCAGGGTTGTTGTTTTGTTTAGTCGTTTAGTCGTGTCTGACTCTTCGTGACCCCATGGACCAGAGCACGCCAGGCACTCCTGTCTTCTGCCTCCCGCAGTTTGGTCAAACTCATGCTGGTAGCTTCGAGAACACTATCCAACCATCTCGTCCTCTGTCGTCCCCTCGTGCCCTCCATCTTTCCCAACATCAGGGTCTTTTCCAGGGAGTCTTCTCTTCTCATGAGGTGGCCAAAGTATTGGAGCCTCAGCTTCAGGATCTGTCCTTCCAGTGAGCATTCAGGGCTGATTTCTTTAAGAATGGATAGGTTTTATCTTCTTGAAGTCCATGGAACTCTCAGGAGTCTCCTCCAGCACCATAATTCAAAAGTGTAAATTCTTCAGCAATCAGCCTTCTTTATGGTCCAGCTGTCACTTCCATACATCACTACTGGGAAAACCATAGCTTTAACTATACGGACCTTTGTCGGCAAGGTGATGTCTCTGCTTTTTAAGATGCTGCCTAGGTTTGTCATTGCACAGGGTTGTTATGGGGGATTAAATGAGGACGGGCAGACCCATGTACGCCATCCTAAATTCCCTGAAGGAAAAGTTGGGTTATAAATGAAATAAATGAATAAATAAAGTAACACAGAGCCAGCTACAGAGAGCCTGTCTCTAGTTCTTTGTTCAACACTGGTCCTTCAGCACTCCTGTAGGACTCTCCTCCCTTCACAACCCCCTCTGTCCTATGGCGATTCTAGCACTTAATGGGGCTGGCAGATGCAGAGGTAGCTAGAGGTAGTTGTGGTTTCTTAGCAGCACACTCTTCTGAATTTGTGTCATGGTTAAAAGGCTGCATCGGGATTGATAGCTGCTGCTATGGACAGTAGCACACCCCAAAGTATGAACTACTAACTGTAATAAGAAGCAACAGTAACTAGGCTGCAAGATGGCTAGGCACACTGGCTCTAAGAGATCATGAAGACATTAGAATGACTTCTGTAAGCAGACTCCTTGTCTAAGTGTGTCTAAACAAGAGAGCATGAAAGCCTTGTTTGGGTGCATAAGTGCTTTGACTGCCTACCTCCCAAACAACATCTCTGTAATTACAAAAAAATCTTTTAAAAGCCTACAAAAATCAGTTCCTCTACTGCTGAGAAAATCAATAAGAGAACTTTAAATCCCGATTACAGCAGTGCTTGCTGAGAGCTTAAAACTAGCTTCCTTATACCTGAAACTAGGAGGTGATTGATCTTGAGTGCTCTGCCTGCTTATATAACTTGATTTGACCTTCACTGGCATTTGATGTGACCCTACTTGCACTTTTATGAATAGAGGTTACCAGCTGAAATCCCATAAAACAGATTTGGCAATTGTGTCCAAAAAAATTCATTTTATCCTGTAGTTCCATGCACGCTGTTGGCAGTCTCAAAATATATTGGGGCTTTTGATAGCAAACAATCATTTTGCTTCTTCTGGTTATTTTGTAGCTTCCATCTTTATGTCCAATCTCAGCAAAATGCCGGTGTTCGTACAAGGTGGATCTATGTCTGCGCAAATGTGCTATTGAGGATAATTCAAGAGGCCATATGGGAACATGTGAAAGTGAGACTACTTTTTTTAAAAAAAGTAATCTAGTAATAGGTTAAACTTATATGGTGCTTCTAGGGATCTCGGGAAGCTCCAAAGCTCAGTTGTAGAGGAAGGCCCCAATCCCTGGTAGCACTGGGTATATCCCCTGCTTAAAACTCTGGAGAGCTATCAGTGTAGACAGTACAGAACTAGATGGACCAATGAACTGACTCAGTTTAAGGCAGCTTTCTATTTTTCCATTCAAACAACTGAACAGGGTCACAGTCACACCATACATTTAAAGTACGGAACATTATAAACACATGGTTTCCCCTCATGAATCCTGGGAACTGTATTACCACTCATATGACTACAATTCTCAGCACCCTGAGAAAAGTACAGTTCCATGGATTTTTTGGGGTGGGGAGCCATGTGTGGTGTAGATATGACCTATGCATTCATTCCAGGGCATTTGATATTCTCCAACCACTCCCTAGACTCTGGCTTTCTTGAGCCAAATGTGGAGAACTGTGGTAGCAGGTGCTGCAAGCCTACACACGATTCCCTGGCAGTAAGTCCCAGTGAGCTCAATGGGTTGTATCCAAAAAGTTCTACTTGGACTAGACCTATTGAAATTAATGGACCTAAGTTTGTCATGTCCATTTATTTCAAGGCATGTACTCTTGAGTTGAACTACCATTGGATACATTTCAATGAGATTTACTTTAGACCAGAGTTTCCCAAATTTGGGTTTCCAGCTGCTTTTGGACTACAGTTCCCATCATCCCTGACCACTGGTCATGCTAGCTAGGGATGATGGGAGTTGTAGTCCAAAAGCGGCTGGAGACCCGTTCATACACACATTCATAGGACCACACTGCAAGTATGCTTAAGAGCTCTTCTGGTCAGACACTTGTAAGATATTCCAATATGCACTCAACTAAATGTTTAAACTCGAAACTTTGATTGAGATGCTATGTTGCTAGTTCATGTAGAGACGGGGGCTTGCTCCTTATGATAATGTTTATTTCTTATTACTTTGATCACAATAATTTGCATTTTATTTAATAAATGTGCTGGTCTTATTTGCGTCTTCTTTTTTCCCCAAAGTGCTCCTATCAGATGAAACATATTGTTTGTCTGATAATAAGGTTTTTGGCAGATGGCTCAATTTTGCTACGCCACAGTTGATTTAATTATAGAAATTATCTGCAAACTACAACATATTTCAACAAAATTATGCAACTAATGGTTGGCCTCGCTAAACATTCTCCTTGCTAAAGATGGAGCGGATGTGTTTTTTGTCTCTCAAGAACCTATTATGTGGTGAAGATGGAACTGCTACTTGAATGGTATCTGCCATAGCATGGAGGGACTCAGCATCCCTGGCAGGTTCAGGACCTCAGAGTATCAGTCAACAGAACAGACCTACTTAGTGGATCCTGCTAAGTAAGTAAGAGCTGCCTCACTCTGCCTCATCATGGGGCTGGACCTGTTGCCAGGTCACATGACTGAGTGAAAAGAAGTTTGGAATAAGTGCAAGTCTCTTTTTGCCCCACCCCTGGAACACTCCTCTTTAGGGATTTATGCCAGCATACATTGTCAGCTGATATTCCACTGGCTGAACTAGCATAGCCCCATCTCAGCCGGATTGAAGGAGTCATAGAATCATAGAATTATAGAGTTGGAAGGGACCCCAAGGGTCATCTAGTCGCCCTGCAATTCAGGAATCTCAACCAAAGCATCAATGACAGAATACACCCCAGCTGAGCTGGGGTGATGGAGTTATGCTGATGGAGCCTAGGGCTGAGACAGGACTAGATGACCCTACTGGTTCCAAACACACTTATCTTGGTGAATCTTGGGTTTGGATTGCACTGAGTCAAACTCATGGTAGACCCATCAATTGACTTATGTTAGTCAGGCTTCTGATTGTTTGTGGAGCTTATTATATAGAGAAGTCTCTCTATGTGTGTTTTAGTAGTATTATTGCTGTCTTTTTAATTTTATTTTTACTGTGCACTTTTATATCTGATTTAATAAGAAACATAAATTCACTCTTTGCTTAACATTTCCTATTAGTGCTAGCTGAGCATGCAGCGAGAAACAATCAACCATTTCATGGATTTGTTTTCCTTCCCTCCTACGTCCTCAGAGAAAATCAAAAGCCTTTTTTAGAATTGGTATTCTAGGATAGTCAGTAAAACATATGCAAGATAATGTTTTTCCACAAACAGATAAGTTTTATTTATTTTCTGCAAGACTACAGACTGGTGCTGCTTCTATGGATCTGACAACAGGCTTCTCAAACATAGTAAAACATTTCACAAAATGGAGCTTATTAGCAAGCCGTGTCCCACCCACCCATTCCCTGAAATGCGGACAAAATGCTGCCCATTCACCTGACCTTGGACAGCGCAGGATTATCTGGTCACCCCCCAGCAGGTTGGAGTAGATTTTTATTATTATTATTATTGGTTTCCATTCCAAAATTGCTCTTAGCAAGCAACTGGGAGTCTGCACTGATGTAGTGTTTAAATTCAAATTAAATTTGTTTGGCCTGAGGTCTTTCCCAAATAAATGGCTCACAACCGGTGGGTGTGGTGGATTCTGAAATTGCAGCAACTATTCGACCACGACTGTTGGAGACAGGATGCTTCTGAATACCAACTGCTAGGAATCACTGGTGAGACAGTGCTGTTGTGCTCAGGCAGTGGCGGAGGTTCAAGCTCCGGCACTGGGGGGGGGGGAGGATGGAGAGCAGGTGGGGGCGGGGATGGCGTGTGTCCCGGGGGCAGAGCACACCGCCCACAGGGGCTTGGTGCGCATCCTGGGGGCAGGGCATGTCTCCTGTGGGGGCGGGCAGCCACAATGGAACCCCATAGGGATCGTGCTGCCAGGGGCGGTGTGCTCCCCCCGCACTCCTCTTCCTCCACCACTGTGCTCAGGTCCTGCTTTCAGGCTTCCAATGGGCATCCAGGTAGCCACTCTGAGAATAGGATGCTGGAGTAGATGGGACACTGGTGTGATCCAGTAGACTCTTTTTCTGTATAATTTTTATTTATCATTTTTCACTACAGTGTTTCCACATTTCATTGAATATAACCATAAATTCATTCTTTGACTTCCCTTCCCCCCTTCCATGGCTCTATTTATTTATCCATTAAGGCTGAATATTCTAATTTTCCCATATATTCATATTTATCCCTTCCCCTTTGATACTTTACACTGCTGGATTTACAATAATCCTGCTGACGTTTAACCTGATTAACATGATTCTTCAGATTTTCCACTCTTCCTTAAATACTCCATCTTCATGATCTCTTATTCTATTAGTCAAATTTGCTAATTCAGCATGGGTCTTTTTATGTTCTTTGTGTGGGTTTGAGGGAAAGAGTGGGTGCTGGGATGGATGAAAGGAGTATTACTCAAAACTGCTTCTCTTTTTTTAAAAAAATAATTTTTATTAACTGGCCAATCACATCAAATTAAATCACATCACATAAATTCCGAATTACAAAGCCAAATTTTGAATTTTGTTGGGGGGAACCCTTACTTCAAGATCCAAAGGGGGATTCTAATCATCTTCTTGCTACTGCGTTAATGTCCAAATCAGTCCCAATCAGTCCAAACAGAGTTCATAATTCTATCCAGTCTTATCTTGCTGGTTCCACATCATATCTTGTTCATAAAATTTCTCTTTTTTCTTTATGATCTCTTCTGATAGTCTCCTTAAGCCGATAAACACAAATATAATAATCCTGTGTGAATTTCCCATTCTTCCAATCCAAGTCCAGATGGTTTCCATATATCATCTTCTTCATAGATAACATCGCTCTTTCCATCATAATTTTACGCAATTGTCGCTCTTAAGTCCCACTGAGGAGTTTAATCCACAATATATAAACAGCTTTGTTTCTCTCTTTCTCCTCCCAGACTCAAGACCTCTGACAGAGCTTCTCAAAATGGCGACGGCATTTTTAACTGCGTCATTCCAAAACTCTTATGCCTTCCAGATTCGTCTTGAAACATTGCTTTGGTTCGAAAGTTTATCTCCACACAGCCTTAAATCCACAGCTTAAGTCCTTAAAACAACATTTCTGACTCATTAGGGGAGGGGATTCTTGTTTAATCACATAAAAAGGAAAGTTTTTTTCCCTTCCCCCCTCAGTCATTTGCCGTACCGTATCTTGACGTATCTTCTCTTGTTTTATTCTTGTCTTGTTTTATCAGAGATCTCTTCTGTCAGCAGTCTTTACTCCCCCTCCTTCCTTGAAATGTGCAATTCGTCTTGTCCAAATTGTTTCTTTTGAAGTTCTTGCAGCTAGTGACGCGAATCAGAGACGGCATCCAGGAGTGCCGAAATCCCACAGGAGGGCTTTGTGCCTAGTGCCCCCATCCCCACAAATTCAGGGGTGGTATAGGGCACAGCAGGGAAGGGCTGCCCCCCCACAATCCTGGGGGGGGGGTTAAGGAGGCTAAATACCCCCATCATAGCCTCCAAATTACCTCGTGTGGGTTGGAGAGATGTTATTGTCAGCCATCTTCCGATGCGCCCCCTAGTGGCCCCCTACTCAAAACTGCTTCTCAAAGCTTACCAACCTGAACTTTTCCTAGAGTAAACAGAATCCCTGTCAAAGACATAGTAAATCAAGGTAGGATTGTACCAGGGATGGGGAGAATGCAATTCAGTTCACATTTATAGGTTAGCCTACTGAATTTCTGAAATAATATGCCGACTGAAACCTAGCCATCCTTTGCAATTCATACATCTCCAAATTTTGCAATGCTGCCATACAATGTGTGAGAAAATGTGCATCCTAAAGTGTGTATAAAAATGCATGCATTGGTGAAAATAGCATGCAAAAAATGCATTATATAAGGGGAAATTACCTTGCAAAAAGGTGTATGTTAGGCAAAATTGCACATAAAGATAATGATGATGATTAAAATTTATATACTGCCCTATATTCACAGGTCAGTTCACAGGATAAAATCACAATATAAAAACACAAAATACATAATCCAAATAAAAATAAGAACAACCCAATTATGCCCCCCCCCAATAATCAGAGAGCAAAAATAGAATTTAAAATACGTAATATTTGTAATGAAACATAAAAATAAGCACCCATCAGGTATCACTAAGGAGTAGATTAAAGGGTCAATTTAACTGTCTTTCAAATCAAAACATTTTAGCCATCGGTCCCCGTCCCCCCAGTTGTAACCATTCATAGAAGCTCTTTGATCCAGTGGAGTCTTCCATGAAGGGGCACTGGGAGGCAATTTTCTATTATTCCCCCTGCCTTCAGCAGCCCTTACCCCCATCCCCAAATCTGATCCAAGGGTTGGGGGAACCTTTGGGATAGCATTTGGTGGGAGCAGGGGAGGTGGCATTGAGGGCTGCAAGAGAAAGGTGAAAATTGCAAATAACTGCCTCCTTCCATCCATGGAAGATATTAGGAGAAAATTGCCCTAAAATGCTGCTGAATGTTCATGAGGACTTGTTATTTTAAAATTCACAGACTAATGTGAAAATGTAGGAACTGAACTTAAGAGTTGAAAACTGGGAGAAACCAAAATTAACAGATTCACCCATCTCTAGATGATGCTGACATGGACTTTCTTGTGTGCCTTTCAAGTGTGTTTGTGTGGCTGGTGAAGAACAAAGGTCTATCCCAGGCATAGGCAAACTCTGGCCCTCCAGATGTTTGGGACTATAATTCCCATCATCCCTGACCACTGGTCCTATTGGCTAGGGATGATGGGAATTGTAGTCCCAAACATCTGGAGGGCAAGAGTTTGCCTATGCCTGGTCTATGCAGTGGAAGAGCAATGATTAGCCGTCATGAAGAATGCTGCAGATCAGACAAGTGCATGAATAAAGGTTGGCTTCCCATAAGTTGTTCATCGTTCAAAAATGCAAAGTATTGTTATAGATTTGATGGGGAACCCACTAAAGCCTGGAAATTTTTTAGCAAGGTGTTCTGAAACGAATAAGAGGGGAGAAAAAGAATTGGGATCCATCTTGGGCAGGCTGGCTGAAAGATGGCTGGTAGAAATGCCTTGGACTCCAGGGCTGCCCTACTGTGGGGGAATAAGCCACTCTTGAAATGACTGTGCTGTAAGATTGGATTCTCTTCATGCAGACTGAAGGTGTAAATAGGTGAATAAACCATTTTTCTTAAAGCTACGACAGTCTCCGCCTTGTCTCAATTTTCCAAAGGAACACAGACCCTGAGTGAGTGGCTGGGACACCCTGTAATCTTGCTACTGCTCAGCAGAGAGAGGTGGAGGCACCCTACTTTTGTAACAAGATCAAGTAAGTACAGCGCTCAAATTGCTTTTGCAATGATGTATGATCAAAGTGATAGTTTGATATCTTCTCTCTGTAATGTTAAACTGGTTTCTGAACTCAACATTAGTGAAGATTTGCTGAATAGTTTGCCTTCCCCAGAGGGTCTTTCAGTAAAGACATTAGTAGCATTGCTTATAGGCAGACAAGCATGCATCTCACATATTCATGAGGCCTGGAGGCTGTGCATGCAGATGACTGATTCCACAGTCAGCGTACAGCCTTTCTTTCTATCCCCCCCCCAAAGTGTTTCTTCTTTTGATATTCAGAGTAACACTGAGAGAACAGAACAACTTTCTTTGCACAATAGGATAAATTATTATTACTACTACTTTTCATTTCATTTCATTTTGCTGACTTGAGAGTGTGAGAGCACTGGAAGGAATGCAGGACATTCTGAGAGGCCATGTGCTGCCTTCAGCACATTTTAATATAGGAAGGTGAATACAAACTTTATAACAAAACAAGTGATTTTCAGATATATTTTGTTCATGCAAAGGCCTTTTGTTTATGCAAAAAGGAACTGAGTGGTCTCAAGGCTTCTGTACTAAGCACATTTTCAGTCTTTACAGAGGCAGACGGCTTAAACAGGAGCAGCAGTTGTAGTAATAATAAATGAATAAATAACATTTCGGGAACATGTCAGGATAAAGATTGCCTTGTCTTTTCTTGAAATAAGCCATTTACTGCCACGTGGGAGCAGCTATTCATGTTGCGGGGAAACAACTGGGGTCTGAAAAGTTTCTCCTTTTAATGCAGTAAGAATGCAGCATTTTGTACACGGAAAGTGAAGCATACAACATTAATAGAAAGCCAATACAATTAGAGTTTGTTTTAGAAACATCAGATTGACACACACTGTGCACAAGTACAAGCTGTCTCTACACATGTATAAGTGTTTGTGTGAAAGAGTGTACACTTATTGATCTGTGCAGTTCAACTCTTTGTTTATAAAGGTACATAGATTGTATTCTTATTTAATATTACTAGTGAATGAAATGAGTATACTGCTCAACTGTTGTGCACATGGGAACACAGATTGTTCACTTGTTGAATGAAATGTGCAAACACCCCTGCAACACAGAGAGACGGAGAAAGACAGACACACACATGATAGATAGATAGATGATGATAGATGATAGATAGATAGATGATAGATAGATAGGTAGATGGTGATGATAGATTATAGATAGATGATAGATAGATAGATAGATAGATGAAAGATAGATAGATAGATATAGATAGATGATAGATAGACAGATTGATAGATGATAGATGAGATAGATAGATAGATGATTGATAGATAGATGATAGGTAGGTAGGTAGATATAGATAGGCAGACAGAAATATGACAGATTTAACATGCTATGAACAGTTATTTGTGAAACAAAGAATCCCAAACATAAAATGATCTAAGTCTCTTGTTTCATTTGGGTATTGTAACAAGTCAATTTAATAACTTCATGCAGTAATCCATTCAAAAGTCTCAAAATATTGTGTTCAAGAATTGCTAAGCATCAGGAAGAACTTTCTGAGAGTAAAAGCTGCTCAACAATGGAACAGACTCCCGCAAGAGGTAGTGGGCTCTCCTTGCTTTGAGGTTTTCAAGCAAAGGTTGGATGGCCACCTGTCATGCACGATCTAGCTGAGATTCCTGCATTGCAGAGAGTTTGACTAGATGACCCCCTGGGTCCCTTCCAATTCTACAATTCTATGATTCAACTACTCTTATGGAGTGGTGGGCATCAGTTACTTAACATGCTAGAAAGTCATAATCAGATCAAATCCCAGTTGCGAGCTGCATTTGGAGTTCTAGACCATAGATAGAACACCACCCACCCAAACACACTCACATATAAACATTTAGAGGTGGTGCTCAAGGATATTGATGAAATGATGCAGAATTGATTTGAGAGGGTTATAATTACAAGTGTTTATACAACTATGAAAGAGCTGAAGTTGACAAATTAGTAATTTGGAGGCAGTAAAATTAAATCAGCCAAATGTGTTCTAAAAATGCCACATTGAATGAATATAAGCAAAAATTGCAGCTCCCACTTTTATTGCAGAAATGCCAGGCACATAAAATGTGCCTGCAGTTCCTTTTGTAGAGATATGCACTCATCTTCCTTATTATTTGCAAATATTTAATTTTTCTTAAAATATTCCCTGGCCCAAAGTTAATTTCACTGTAGTGCGTCTTTGCCAAGTTAAATGGATAGAGCTGAGCTTTGTCCATGAAAATTTATTTACTTTAAATTGGTACCCTTCAAGCTCGTAAATGGAAAAAAAATATAATGTTACTCGGTGGCTGGAAAGACTAATAACTTCACTACTATTTCTATACTCTTGGTTTCTCATTATTTTTAAAGTTTGAACTCCAACTTTTACCAGACTGTCAATCATTGATTGCATCAACTTGACAGATTGTCAGCTACAAGTGGATGAAATATGTGGATAATAAATAAAGGAGCTCTTGAATCTAATCAGATATTGTTTCTTTTATGAGGATAATTTAAAACAAACAAACAGAAATTGGACTTAAAGGATGATCTGCCCTACTGTGAACATGTGAATAGATGATACTATAGATCATTTTATTACTATAGATCAGTTAAATCACATTGCAAGACTGTGAAATTACTCATTTTGGTTCATTCCTAAAATATTAGGCTCATTCATTTTATACTTTTATATGCAGATGCATGCCAGAACTCAAACATAATTCTACATGCATTGCTTCAGGATGTGCCAACTTGAATAAAATATTGTAGGGGGCCAGGTAAGCCCCACCCCACATAATTGATCACATGATACAGTGCATACACACCATTTGAATAGGAATGCACATCAACCTTGTGGGGGCCTGGCCCCCTACAATATTTTATTGTGGGGTACTAAGCCCCCATGGCCCCTAGTAATTGGCTCCTATGCATTGCTTTATATCTGAGTATGAATGAACTGACATATAGTTAAATGAACATATTCTTTGTTCTCAACAGTTTACCCAAATAATTCCACTATGCAATTCCGCTACCTAATCATAAACCCATCTAATCTAGCATCTTGTTCTCACAGCTAATCAGATGCCCATGGGAAGCCCATAAGCAAGTCATGAGCCCTATCACTATATGACTTAAAATTTCTATTCTATTCTATTCTATTCTATTCTATTCTATTCTATTCTATTCTATTCTATTCTATTCTATTCTATTCTATTCTAATGGGGTAGTGATTTCAGGAGCACTCCTCCCTCCCCAGACTGTAGCTTTTACTGTCAGGCATACTCTGTCACACATGCACTCTCAATCTAGACTCTGTGCCTTTAAAATTTGGCTCCCGAACGTCACAAACCTGGAAGTGACTGTTCCGGTTCGCGAACTAGTTTTGGTAGCCAAACATCCGACAGGGCTTCTGCAGCTTCTGATTGGCTGCAGGAGCTTCCTGTAGTTAATCAGAACCCGCACTTTGGTTTTTGAATGTTTTGGAAGTCAAAGAGACTTCCGGAATGGATTCTGTTCGACATCCAAGGTACAACTGTATATATTTTTTCCTTTTCAAAAAAGTGGATAAAATTTGTAGGCACAGTGTTGATTAAGCCTGGCTATTTGTAGACAGATACTTTGAGGTGGTGATGCAATTTTATTCTTTTAAAGAAAGGAAATGTGTATAATTATAAGACTAAGAGGAGAAGAAAGACACGTTATGGCAAGAAGGAGAGAAAGGATGGAGCGGGGAACATTCTGAGAGGTAGAGCGTAGATTCCTGTAGAAAGTTGGGGTGTACTAAGAAATCTTGCCAATGTGTCCCCAAAGCAAGAGCCTAGTGAAACCCATTACCCCAAAGAAAAGAAAATCAACCTGGACCTTAGCTGAGGGATGAATCCAACACCTGGAGGAGAAAGACTCAGAGAGATTTATAGGAAGGGAGAATTATACTATGTTTTAAAAAAACAGCAGCATGGTGAGCATATTAATCCCTGCCTTTCCATGTCTTCTCCTAAGTGATATAGATGGAGGAGGATTTGAAGTTCCACTGGCCCTGCAACTGATGTCAATGACTCATTCCATTTTGAATCAACCTGTGATTGATGTTTCGTTGGACAAATTCATATATTCATATAGCTTGCACTTCGTGTTATGGCTGCAAAACCATTTCAAATATTCAAGTTTTCACATTATAAATACAACTAGTGTGTAAATTACATGGTTTTGAGAATGGCAAGAGACATTATACTTCCTTCAGATCAGCTCCAGAAGTTCCTAATGCTTAATGACAGATGATTTATGTTCAGCTAGCTAATGGCTCTGAAGAAGTAGATTGCTGAAAGCAGAATTCAGCACCACTGTGCCCCCCAAATGTGACAGTCTTGATGGAGAGCTAGTCAGGTCTAGCACAAGAATTAATAGTCTTAGACCTGTAAGACATGCACTCAGATCCTAGCAGAAGTCCTAAACCTATTAGGCTGCCTTGGGCAAATCACCTCTCCCACTTCAGTTCCCCGTCTGTGAAATAAGAACGTTAAGGTTAATGATGGGGAGAATTCCTCCAGCCAGGCTCAGAATGGTCTTGGAAAAAATACAAACTATTTCCCATGAACTTCGAAAATAGCTGTGTTTTAGCACCTAAAATATATATTTCAGGTGTCAAAGGCCAGGGTAAAGTGGTGCATCATCAGGAGTATGAAAAGGTCCATTACCTTCCCAACTCTCCCCCAGTGAGACTCTTGACTAGCTCATTTTGACTTTTTACTGACACAAATAGCAAGAAAAAAGTTAAAGGTTTGAGTCAAAGAATGAGAAAAGTGCTACATTTCCCCAATAATAAAAAGTATTCAGTCAAAATTCATTCCTTTTTAGCAGTGGAGACCGGTCTGTTAGGGCCACTCTGAGTCAGCCCTCAGCCAGCCCCTGCATGCCTGTCTTCTTACCTACAACCAAAGAGGAGTGGTTCATTCTTTTATTGACTCAGGCTCCACCTATTGTTGGTCACCCTAGCTTCCACCCCACCAATCCCATCGGGCACCAGCCACTACTGTGAAATATACTGATTTAAGATATGAGTTTCATTAAAGGCCTCATAAGTCTTGGGTTACTGAAAATATACCGTATTTTTTCATCTATAAGATGCCCCCATGTATAAGACACCACCTATTTTGGGAAACACAGATTTAAGAAAATGAGGGGAGATGGCCCAGAGTATAAGACATCCCGTAATTTTTGACATTACAGTGGAACCTTGGGTTGCGAATGTGATCCACAACCCTCTGCACCGTGTCTGTGCATGTGCGGGTTGCGATTCAGCATTTGTGTGCATGTGCAAAGCATGATTTAGTGCTTCTGCGCATGTATGAGTGCCAAAACCTGGAGTTAACCCGTTCCGGTACTTCCGGGTTTGGCGTGGTGCACAACCCGAAATCTCATAACCTAAAGCGTCTGTAACCCGAGGTACCACTGCATTTTTAAGGGGAGAAACTTAGTCTTATACATGGGAAAATACAGTATATATAATTTTCATATTTCATAATTGTATAAACATATAATTTAAAATCTCTAATGTTGACTACATCATGTAGCATTGTTAGATGTATGGCTTATGAGGCTGCCATCTAGTTTTAAAGCTGGCTTTATTCATAGGTGTAAACCAAAAGAAACTAAGCAACTTTAGAAGTATTAATATGCATGCAATGCAGCCCAAGCTAAGCACCTTGAAGGCCCATTGAGTTCAGTGGGATAATTAGGAATGTGTTTTAACTCACTGCAGTTAATGCCAATGAGACTTAATAAAGCATTTAACTTTGTTGGCTAGATCCCAATTTGCATAGTTCTTGGAATGTGTTAGATGCTCCAGAATCATTAGCTCTGTCTTCAGACAGTTCAACAACTCTCTGAAGTAAATCAGTATCTCCATTTAACAGATAAGCCTTGAGGCTAACATGGTTGTCAATTTCCATGGGCTACTTACATGTGTAAAACCATTAAGTTGGAATTTTACATAATACTATCCAGGTCAAAATCCAGTACCATATGCCTGGACGGATCTACTATGAAACTAATGAAGCTTCAGCTTCAGAAGCCCAATCCTGGAGGGGCCCAAAAATAATTTTAGTTCACATTGCTTAAAAACTTTGGGTGTAGTTGACACAATTTGAGTTGCATGACTCAAATCTGAAGAAGTGTGCATGCACACGAAAGCTCATACCAAGAACTAACTTAGTTGGTCTTTAAGGTGCTACTGGAAGGATTTTTTTTGTTTTGACTATGGCAGACCAACACTGCTACCTATCTGTAATTGATTTTGTTGTAGTAGTAGTATATATTTCAACAATACCACAGATGCTGTAAAGGTTTGAGGCTCTGTCATGGAACAACCCTATTGAAGAAGATCACAGTGGTCACCTGTTACAGTTGGTTAGTTGCAAAGGGCCCCCCATAACAGTTCAGGTTTCAGGACCCCCAAAATATAGGTCCTCCATTCACCATATCTAGTGAATGACACAGCCTCCCTCTATTGATAGCTTTTCCACACTACCAACAAAACCCTTTCTAACCTCTCCTCCTAGGATGAGCTGTTTTGAATTCTCTATACAATTGGGGCTATGTAAAACTTTGAAAGGCAAATGTAATTGTCGTACTAGCAATTAAAGCTGGCTTCAGCCATTCAGGAATCCCCATGGTCTATTTGAATAGAAGGACATTGTCTCTTTCCCCAGAACGGCATTTACAAGTAAATCCCTTTCTTTTCTCTAGTTGCTTTCTGCTGCAGGCTTGGTTATCTGAAATGATTAGTTGGAAAGTTCAGCTGTGTTTCAGCCTACAGCACAACAAAGGAGCTGCATCCATTAAATGTGCTAATGGTGTTTGTAAGGTCTGGCTTAGGCAATTTGTCTGTACTTGTCCTATTTGGCAGTAGTGTCAGGTCTGATAATATTGGAAGGTATATTCTGGGCTATCTTCTAAGTAATTTCAACCTTCAGGCTTAATGTTTATATCTTTCAAATACTAGTGTCCCAGATATATCAGGGTATTTTTTTATCGCACAGAACTACTTTATCATACAGTCACACTATAATTCATCACAATGTCCTTCTGTGGTCTGCTTTTGTTTGGGTATGCAACAGTTAGCTGAAATATAACTTTTATATTTCTATCCAAACATCATATGAATATGCTTTACAAGTTAATCCAGCTCATCGTTCCCATTTATTTTGCTTATGACTAAGCAGTCAATCATTGCTGAGGGCTGAAATATCTACATAGTGAACTGGTTGATACATCAAGCTGAATTACAGATGTATAGCATTTCGTATCACAGGCATTAAGTAAAACAAGTGCCTCATTTTATAGCTTCAATTTAGATTTCAAACTCTTGCCCTCTGCATTGGAGATAATTGATGCCCAAGATCAGAATGGTTGACAACTATGAAAAATCTTATCACATAGAGAAGGGCCATAGCTCAGGTGGATCGCCAGGTAGGGCTGGGAGAGACCCCTGCCTGAAATCCTGGAGAGCCACTGCCAGACAGTATAGACAATACTGATCTAGATGGTCCAATGGTGTCATGGTTCAGGAGAGTGACTTCCTCCCTCCCTTTGGCCGTGGATAAATAGAACAAAGCAAAAATAGTCTCTTACCATATAAAGAGATTTTAATGATCACAGCTCAAGAACAAAGAGTCCATCTCGGAGGAAAGGTGCTCCCAATTATGGCTTCCACCCACTTTCCCCCTACTCACTTCCGCTGCTTGTAACCTGCTCTCACAACCACCGTGCTTTTTGTATCACCACCTTATCTGCTCTACATGAGCCAGGGTGGTGTAGTGGTTAAGAGCGGTGGACTCATAACCTGGTGAACCGGGTTTGATTCCCCGCTCCTCCACATGCAGCTGCTGGGTGACCTTGGGCTAGTCATACTGAAGTCTCTCAGCCTCACTCACCTCACAGAGTGTTTGTTGTGGGAGAGGAAGGGAAAAGGAGCTTGTTAGCCGCTTTGAGACTCCTTAGGGTAGTGATAAAGCGGGATATCAAATCCAAACTCCTCCTCTTCTTCTTCTTCTTCGACTGATAGTCTCGACACTTTCAAGCGAGAGAGAGAGTCCGTTAGCTCTCTCTCTTCCAGTTCTTCTTCACCTTGCTATCCACTTCCCAGTTCTTCCCAACTTTTGTCTCCAGAACTATGCCCCTCTGCAAACCACTGTTCCAAATCTATACTGCTCCACTGCTCATGGGCAGCTTCAGGATTCTGGTCAGGAGCGGGGGGGGGGGGCAGGTTCCCACCATTCCTCATCAGAGCTGTACTCCTCTGCCTGGTTTCTGACAAATGGTCTGACTCAGTATAAGGTATCTTCCTGTGTTGTTTGTCAGTGGCTGTGGAACTCGGGATACTGTGGACAGATTGCTGAAGAGGGACACAGGGGACAAAATATTGTATTTCTTTCCACGTTAGGAAGGTATAGGACTGTATAACTTTTTAACAGTTCAGAGTGTTAAGCATTTAGCAATATTATTAATGTGTACTGTATGTATTAGTTTCAATATTTTAAATAATGAGAAAGAAATACTAGTCAGACAGTGAAGGCAAAACAACAACTTATGCCTTATTTGACAACAATGCTGTTAAATTATATTTAAATGGCTTTTAAGTGTTCAGAAGAACAATACACTTCAGTGATTAAAAAAATAAAAATCCAAAATATCATCACCCTCACTATGTTGGTACAAATGTTAGTTTATATTCACCATATTAAATTCTTTTTTAAAAAATATGTTTATAAAGCACAAGTTAATAATTCTGTTTTAGGTCACAGCTGCTAAAACACAAATTAAAAATTGATTGCCGCTTTACCAAATGCTCATATACACAAAACCGCTGTTTTCTAGCTCTATACAAAAACTGCAAGACCTTCCAGGCAACCCTGGAAAATGAAATATTAATCTGGAATGCTAATTCAATAAGGCTATTGAATACTGGAAAATGCTAATAAATCACATTCTTTATGTATGCAATGTATCTAAATTTAAATGAAGAGTATCTGTGACATAGCCCAGAACTTTCCCATGTGGAAGTGCACTAAGTTTACTGCATTTCCTGTGTCCTTGTATACTCAAGTCTACAAGTAGTCATAGAATATAGGAAGAGATCCAGTTACTAAGAAACACATTCTTACATTGGATCTATACAGGGAAAATGACTGTTGTAGTTATCACCCTATTGTTCCAGCACAGTGACTTTAAACAGGTCTGCTTTCAGCTTTGGTGTTCCCAGTTCCACCTCACTCTGAAGAAACAGCTGGGGTTTAACCTTGTTAGGCTATTTCCCAATGCTGGCTCCTGTAGGAATGCAAAGTCTTCAGATCTGCTGAGGACTGAGAAACAGAGTCACTGGATTCCAAAGGATAGGGCAAAGTGATTTCCCCAGGCCAGACTGGCTGCTGGGATTCTTCTTGCACAGACATTTCTAGCACTATAGTGTCTTCTGAGGGCAAATCCAACACCTAACCTTCCTCACCTGCATTTGCATACCCTTTAACTGATTTTAGAGTGTCCAACTCTGTGGGTTATTACTCTCTTGTGAATAGGATTCTCAAGAAGAGCAGTATAGTTGCTGAAGTTGGGAAGTGTTCCATGCCTGCAAATTTCATCCAATTCTGTCAAAAAGACATTTTTTTTCAATTTCCTCGCGTTAGTGAATGAAGGAAGCACAAAGTTTCAGTTTTCTTAAATGAGGATTTGAATTCAGACCCAAATTGGACAGCCTCTGAACTGAATTTATCCATACTGAATTTTATGTTTTGTTCACCCCATTATGCATTTCCAAGTGAATGCACATGGAATTGCACAGCAAGTCACCGAAGGGTGCTAATTTCATAATTGCCATAGACAGGCTTATATGATACATCTTTTGAACTCTCGATCATCACACTATGGGACCATACACAGAGTGTGATTTTATCCCATTGTAATCCAGTTTAGATCTCACTTGTGGTTGTAAGTTAATTTCATTTGTTCCTTCTCTAATTGTATTTTTATTTTGATGGTGATAAAATACAACAGAATTGGGGAACCATGGTCCTCTTGATGTTTTTGAACTCCAACTTCCATCCGTCCCAGTCAGCGGGGCTAATTGTCAGGAATGATGGGAATTGTATCCTAGCAATTTCTGGAGAGCTGCAGGCTCCTCATCATTGAAATACAACATATTTTGTAATATTTGGAGAGCTTTTCTTGTGTGATACATGAGTGATAACATAAGCAGTTCCCTCTGCTTTAAAGTTACATTGCTAACACAATGACACATTTCACAAACATGGATCTTATATACATGCTAGGAGAAATGATACTCAAAGAGTAAACTCACAATTTTTTCTATCTAGTCCATTTTAAGAGTTTGTCGATTCCTACCTGACAAATTGGAGCAGGAAAGACATGTTGTACTATGAATAAGAAATAATTTGCTGTAAGCAAATAGGATTTGCTGGTATTGATTAAACCACAAAGTCATCAAGAGTTTCTGGAAACAAATTGATTCAAATGAAAACATTTATCATTCTTTTGACAGAAGTGATAGCTTAGTTATTCACAAAGATTAGCAGGCCTGGTGTTTGCTGGAAATTAAAATACATAGATAATTAATATTTTCAATAACTCCAAGAGCACCATATGTTCTTTTTAAAAAAGTGCTTTTGTGTTATCCTTTTAAAAATGTATTTCAGAATGGATATAAACATCCATTTGTTAGCAGGATGTGGTAAGGAACCTATGACACAGATGATGAGATGATTTTGCCAAATGATATGCCAAGATTTAAACCAGGGGTAGGGGTAGGCAACCTAAGGCACGGGGGCTGGATGTGGCCCATTCGCCTTCTCAATCCAGCCCGTGGATGGTCTGGGAATCAGCAAGTTTTTTACATGAGTAGAATGTGCGCTTTTATTTAAAATGCATCTCAGGGTTATTTGTGGGGCATAGGAATTCGTTCATTATTATTTTTTCAAAATATAGTCCAGCCCACCATATGGTTTGAGGGACGGTGGACTGGCCCATGGCTGAAAAAGGTTGCTGACCCCTGATTTAGACCATACATTAATACCCTTGATAGGGACAGGATTCGTGCACAAATCAAACATTACTTTAACGCCATCTGGTTATTATTTTGAAAAAAGCAATTAACTACTGGTGTGTGGTGGGTTATTATTGGTATCATACTGCACCACAATCCTGGTGAAAATTGCCCCCCCCCCTTGCACCACTTAGCCTTTGAAGAAAGGCTCCCATTGGCAATAAGAAAAGAGAAATATTATAAAAGAAATATATAATAACTGAAGCATGGTTGAAGAGATAAGAATTCCTTTATCATTACATTGGTACTTAGTTTAATTATGCTGTGAATGTATGTCACCAGAAGGGCTCTTGTCTCTCAGGAAGATATTTAACCAATGGCTCATTATTTACAGAAGAGATTAATGGGTACCAGTTATATATGAAAGTACGGATCATCTCACTTACTTTGTTTTGTTAGCTTTTCCATGTGGCCAAGGACTATATTTATCTGTAAATTCAAGAAGTGTAGCAAATGCACCTGCAGAACAATGACATCCTGTTCATTCCCCATAAGGTGTACTAAGTGGAGTTCGGCAATTTCCCATGCTGTGTTCCGCAGCAACTTGGATTCCTCATATGCATAGTTAAAAGGCTCCTGTGGTGCTATTGAAAACTGTTTGAGTCTGTCTTTTGTTGGATTGTTTCACAGCTTTAGCTACAAAGGAATGGAGGCTGCAGCTGCACCACTTTGATGGTGAACCATTTTGTAAAAGATACTAGACACACTCACACATTCTCATCATTCATTTCTCAGATACTTATGTGCTGGAGCTTTACAGATACCCATTCAACATCAAAGGAACAGAAATAGCCTATAATCTATAACTAGCATCATCATCATCAACATCATTGTAGATCTGTTTCCTATGGTACATTTATTATTTTCTCTAATAACACTGGTAAAGGCTCATCATCAAGCCTACCTAGCGGAAGTGAAAGCATCAAAGAAAGCATACTTTGCTGCCTCCAACACAAGCTCACCATGCCGTCCAGCAGAATTCTTCTGGGTGGAATTACAGTCTGCCCCAAAGGAGGTGGTGGAACCAATGGTAGCTTGCTGTGACTTCTTTGCCATGATTCTGCAGTTGTAGCAGATGAATCTTATGGAGTGTCCATAGCAATGTCTAGGCCTGCTGGGTTGGATGAATCACAGTTAATAAGGCTTGAGGAGGTGGACAAGCAGCGTATACTTAAATTATGGAACCCAATCCCATGGGAGGCAGTGATGGCCAACCACTTAGATGGCTTTAAAAGAGAATTAGACAAATTCACGGAAATAAAGGTTGTCAGGACCTAGTGGGCATAATGACCAAATGCAGGAAGGGAGAATGGTCTTGTGCTTGTAGGTTTCCCAGATGCATCCGGCTGGCCACCATGAGAACAGGGTGCTGGGCTAATGGGGCATGGGCTTGATCCACCAGGCTCTTCATATGTTCTTATGTTCATATTAAACTAAGTTCAACTCTTGGAATTCAGCAACAGCCATAAATAAAAATAAATTATTTAAATAGCATATTCAGTTTTTGAAAAGTGATTTTAGAATGCTTTAGGTTGGGCTAGCCAGCACAGAGCCCTTCACATGTCAGCTACACTGCATTGGCCATGCTTGCTAGGGTGGGAGGGAGCTGTAGTCCAGCATCACATTAGCTACACTTGTTTTAGGCTGTTACCCAATAAATAAAACTCCTCTTTCCATCTAAGTTTTTGCTAACATGTTATTTTATATGGGCATCTCCCCCCCCCCCAATTCATCAAATAATTTGAACCCACACATGCTCACATATGATCCTGTAACAAGCTGGTATACATTGTCATCTGACCTACTTCCACAATAAAGTTCTGAACATGAAATAGCTGCCACTACAGCAAGCATCCTAAAGATGCATAACATCCTTCCTGACCATCCAGCCGTCTAATTGCATTGGAAAAGGGCTTAGCTATCTGTGCTAGATAAAAGCCTAATTGCATGGCAGCTGATCCTGATTGATCACAGCATGGAAGCATGTCTGATGCAAACTATAAAGAACATCTTAGACTCACAGGGTGATATCCCATTGAGTCATACTCAGAGAAGATCCATGATAAGCAAAGGATTTGTCCATTGATTTCAGCTGGTCAACTCTGTGTCTGACTAATGTTGGATATTAGAGATGGTGTCTATATTTCACAGTGTTTATCTTTAAAGAAAAAAGTTGTGAAATGAAATCATGCCTTTAGCATATCGTTGAGTTCGTTTCTGAGTCCAGGTGTTGAGTGGGAAATCCAAGTTAAATATATGTTTTCATGAAATGGTATTTGAATAGGTATAGTATTTAATGTTAAACAAGACATGTTATATGTTAAGAGAACTGGATATATTTAGCCTGGTGAAGGACAGACCGGGAGGAGATATGATAGCCATCTTCAAACATCTAAAGAGCTGCAACATGGAAGATGGAGCAGGCTTGTTTCCTCCTGCTTTGGCCTGAACCAATAAATTCAACTTACAAGAAAGGAGATTCCAACTAAACGTCAGGAAGAACAGTAAGAACTGCTGGACAGTGGAACAGACTCCCAGAAGAGGCTTTCAGCAGAGTTTGGATGGTCATCTGTTACGTATGATCTAGTTGACATTCCTGTATTGCAGGGGATGGGACAAGGTGTCCTTCAGGGTCTCTTCCATCTTTCCAATTCGATTATTCTATGCATGTAAACATTTATGGAAAAATACTTTAATTTTAAGTATAGATATCCTATTACAAATTATATTTGGCATGAATGATATAATAAATGATCTTCTATAAAGGATCAAATGTTATTTTAAGGACTCAGAAACCTATGTTTTGTTTTTTAATTTATGCCAGCCTTCTTCTTCTTCTTCTTCTTCTTCTTCTTCTTCTTCTTCTTCTTCTTCTTCTTCTTCTTCTTCTCTCTCTCTCTCTCTTTTAATTTTTATTGCCCATCTTCTCTATCTGTCTGGCTATCCCACTTGCCCCTGGCTTCGTTCAATTCATATGCTCCTTTCTCAAAAGGAGGCACTGCTAGAATGATGAGATTTCTTTGATATTGACTGAAGATACAGTTTAATACACAATTTCCTAAATGTCAGGAACTCAGCCTGAAAGAATATATGGATGTCATGTGTAGACACAATAATAAAAAGGGTTTCCCACAATCTTTCTCGGATTATCTCACACAATGCAAGGAATGTAATTGACAGGCTGTGAACTTTTCTTTCTTTCTTTCTTTCTTTCTTTCTTTCTTTCTTTCTTTCTTTCTTTCTTTCTTTTTTGAACACTGAGGCAGAAACATTTCCTTTTCATACATACTCTTAACATATTGACTGAAGATACAGTTTAATACACAATTTCCTAAATGTCAGGAACTCAGCCTGAAAGAATATATGGATGTCATATGGATGTTCATACTCTTAACAAAGAGACTAAAGGTCAATGCTATTACAGTCATCTTGCTCTTCCTGGCAGTTGCACCAGCAAAACAAATGCCCATAGCACCCTGGATATAGCACTGGCTGTCATTGTGTATGGATTGTAACCCTCCCTTCCCCTCTCTGCCCCACCCCACCCCTAATTGCCTGAGCATGGAAGGCACTAACCAGCACAAGTCAAGTGGCACATCTCCATGATGCACCCAACACAGTGCACATACATTTCCCATACATAACATGCAGCTAGACTGATGGGACACACACACCCCTTCAAGGTTACTGAGTAGCAAAAACCTGGCCAGCCTGATGGAGCTGTCAGTGCTACAGAACCCTATTCCTGTTTTGTGGGGACTGGCTACATACCTGAATGCCTTTCTGTAACTCCACGTTCTCTTTCTTGAGCCAGTAGTTTGAATGAGCCACAATCCGCTTTAAATCATTGGTCTACAGGTTCATTATGGATGACTAACAGAATGACATGACAAAATATATAGAGGCAGGACAGCTTCTCTTAATCTTATTTGAATATCAAGGCTTCTGCTTTATTCTCAAGGCCTATGGTTAATCTAGTCCACCTGATGTAGACGTAATTTAGCATCAAACCTGGAGTGTCAGATTAATGCCACATATTTATAAGTCTTCTGTTGGGCAGCATCAAAGGAGCCCCATTTGTTGAAAACTAACAAATGGGTGTCAAGAGCAGAAATCAGTTTGTGCAATCAGTCAAATGAGTAGCCATATAACCCAAGTATAATAAAAGAATATGTAGCGGAGTAAGTGACAGCAAGGAAGTGGTATGGAATGGTGGGCAGTGTGACAGTCTGTGACATGTATGAAGTGGCAAGTGAGAAAGAAGGCTGGAGAGAGAGAGAGTTAGATAGGAGAAAAGACATAGATTAAAGTCTGGTGGTTAGGATAGCTGTTGAAAAGAGGAGCCAGTTTTGTGGGTTAAGTTATCAAATAGAAATATAATTTCTTTTCCTTTTTTTGTCAAAGGACTTCTTTTTCTGGATCCTATCTATGCCCTCTAAATGAATATATTTAATGCTTTGCATTCTGGTCTGGGTGGATTCTAGGAATAATAGTTTATGTTGGTTAAGGTAGGGATAGGGAAGAAATTTGGTTCACCTTGCATTTTAACAAATCTCATTCGTACTTCCTGAACCAATATGTGAACTGAAACACAGCTGTTCTTCCATATGCAATATGGAACTAACCAAAAAAATGTGTACAAAAGTGCATATATTAGTGAAAAATAGCATACAGAAATGCAGTATCTTCAGGGAAATAGCTTGTAAAATGTGCATATAGGAGAAAGCTCCATATTAAAAATGTGCATATTAGGGGAAGTATGCATTTAAATGCTGTCAAATTTTAAAGTTGCAGACTGATGCAGAAATGTGGAAGACTGTCCACACTGGTGTTTATACAGGATTCACAGCTGATTGTCAATTTGGGGGTGCCATCCATATGATTTCACCCTCAATCAGTGCCCAATACACATCTCTCTTTTTTTGCAGTGAATTTGAATTTCCTCATTCCAGGGATAATCTAGGCAGGGATAGGATCCAACTCCAGGCTGTAGTTACCAGGTAACCCGATGCATCACTGTGGTGTCTTCTCCCTTTCCTTATTGGATACTCATATCTCCCTCCCCCTGCCTCCACATCACCAGCTTCTAATGTGGTTCTCTTTCTCATTCACCTGTCATGGTGATTTCCATGACAGCGAAGTGGCCGTGGTTTTTACTTCTTCTTCTTCTAATCACATACTTTGCACACAAATGAAAAAGGGCATATTTTCACTTTACAATTGCTTCCTTGGCCCCATCACCTCCTTCTCCCCTTCCACGTCACAGCCAATAGCAGAAGTGGATAGGTTTTACCTACTTGTTCCATACATTATTCAGAAAATAATGTTTCCCCAAAGTGTGGTCCATTTTACTGCTGAACCCCAGGATGTCCAGCTTTCAAATGCTCATTACTTCCCTATACTCATTCATCTTTGTCAGCCTACCTTATTCCTGGGGAAGGTTGATTAAGATAAAACAACATGCGTAATACTTTTAGCTCATTTTCACTTTGTTTAGAGTGCATGAATTGCTCCTTGATTCTGGTTTCTCAAGAGGCACAGTCTTTCTACCAAAGAAGAGGGTGACTCATTGCCTTGACTGAAAGAAACTGGAAAATGCATTATTCATCTGCCACATGTGTTTATATTGTTTTCACCATATCCACCTGGGCAGTTTGTTTTGTTATTGTTTTGTAACATAAATGCTAATGTATGTATCACCCAGAAGACCAAAGCAAATGCAACTTAACACCTGTCACTGGACATACAGTATTTCCTTATGAGGTTTGCTGGAAAATCAGTGGCAACGTTGTTTGACTAGATACAACTAGATGCCGAAAATATAGAGATAATGTGTGTTGCACCAAATCCGTACTTCTCAGTATTTGGATATTTTTATGACAACTGGGGAAGGGCCATAGCTCAGTGGCAGAGCATCTGCTCTGCATGCAGAAGTTTCTTAAGTTCAAACACCAGCATCTCCAGGTAAGGTTAGGAGACACCTGTCTGAAATCCTGGCAATTCACTGCCAATTAATGCAGACAACATTGAGCTGAACAGGCCAACAGTTTGGCTCAATACAAGAAAACGTTCTGTGTTTCTAACTCTGTTAAAGTTAGTTTTTTCCAACATGGAGGCAATTTTGCTGGAGACTTGGCTATTCCCTCATAAAGCATGCCATCCTTCACACACTCACAGAGTTATAATTCCTGAAGGTTAAACCATTAACAAACTACGGTGCCCAGGAAATCATTACGGGGCGAAATGTGCTTCAAATGTACTTCAAAGGTATAGCGTATACACAGCCTGTGTTTGATCAATAAACAG
The DNA here is from genome assembly GCF_964234715.1 of Podarcis melisellensis. NCBI lineage: Eukaryota > Metazoa > Chordata > Lepidosauria > Squamata > Lacertidae > Podarcis > Podarcis melisellensis. Next base: position 38,687,720 of record NC_138539.1, on the reverse strand, counting down.
AGAGAGAGAGAGAGAGAGGTCATTAAAAAAATACAATCAGCAATTAAACTTTCCTTTTCTAAAACAAAATGGCCAAAATTACTAAGAAATGATTTTGGAATGATTTGTTAGGTGCCTCCTTACATGCAAGCTTTTCTAGTGACTGTGTTAAAGGGGAAATTAGAAATGTCATGTAAGAGCCCCATATCAGTTTGTTGGTTTGAAAATTAGAATAATTTGACATTTAAAGATATGTTCTATGATCCACACAATCATAGAACATATCTTTAAACGACCAGGCCAGAGGCCTGGGCAGGCCGGGTCGTCCTCTTATATACCTGCTTGACAAGGCATCTGACCCTCACCTGAATCTCATAGCAGCCTCTGATTAGTTATCATTTAACTCTTGGGGGAAATAATTAGCATCACACATCATGTGCATGGAAGATGCTGAACTAATTAGCCAACTAGAAGGATTACTGTTAACAGCACCAGTTTTCCTATAACTTGATATTGCTGGATAGTTTTGATGAACTGCAAAAGCACTTTTAGTTTGCTTTCTGTTGCCACCCTGGAACATTTCTTTATTAGTGCCACTTTGTTTTGTACGATTCCTTGCAAATGAAGTAAAACAACTTTTCTGCTTGTATATGTTGATAATATAATTTTGGTTACTGAGGACAAACAAGATTGTACAAAAACAAGATTGGGTGCAGGCCTGGCCAGGACATGCGTGTCTTGACTGTGACAAAGGTGACCTGTGTGCTTGCTTGCTTGCTTGCTTGCTTCCTTGATTAACAGTTGGGAACTTCAAGGTCCCTGCTCTCCCTTCTTATAGACTTTGTACTGGGCCTGGAGACTCCAATAGAGAGTGTTCCATGTCAAGAAGGAGGGCAAGTGGGCACTCTATCAAATGACAGCGCAGAAGTTACACGGAGCAGGGCCTTTTCACTGGTGGTACCCATTGTATGCCACGCTCTTCCCAGACCTGCTTTCTTTTGGCCTGTATTTTGGAGCTTTATAATTTAGGAAGACTTTGGAAGAACTGGTTGACAATCTTATCAGTTGCTGACATATGAGTGGCTTTTATTTGCTGCTATTCTGTGCTTCTGGTTCACCAGGGTTTACACCAGCATAATAGAGTTGGCCAGGATGCCAGAAGAGATGCAATTTATGAGCTTTCTCCATTATCTGCACAGCAGCGGGTGTTCAGTCAACAGTGCAAAGGCTGAGCTAAAGCATTCCCCGCTGGTTACCTGCTATCAGCAATAGGGGTCGCTGTTTGGTAGTACCCAATTGGTTAGCTGTCAGATTCTAGAGTTCCCTATTGGTGGCTCTTAGGTAATTCACAAAATACAGAGTCCATTCATAAAGCACAGTGTTCATTCATAAAGTAGTAACATATATCTCCATTGCTACATATTGGGTAGTTGAACATACAAGTTTATGGCCATGCTGTAGTGTAGTGCTTATGCGACTGTGAATTAAAGGTGGCTGGGCTCATTGTCTTGGGTTTGAGGGGGAAGAGGTGACAAAACTGATTTCCAATTAGTGCCCCCCCCCTTTATTTCCATAACAAGTCATTGAGTCTGTACTATGAATGGTAGCACCAGGGACCTAGAAGGTGCAGGGCTTGCCAGTCCAACCCCTGCACAGTCTCATCAGGGCTGACCTTAAGGCAATTGGAGCAGTTGGGCCAAATTGGGCCCCATGGGCCGCTCCTAAGGGAGCCCCTGCACCATAGCAATCTAGATGGATTTTATTTATATCTATAAGATTTTGCAAACTTAGGCTGTTATTTGGGGCCCTATCAAAAAAAAAAAAGCTGTGCCCCACTGCTTCAAATTGGGCCCCACTGACTAGCTCTGAGTCTAATAGTTGCTGGGCCTGAGTTTCCCTGCCCTTGCATGAAGTCTTGGGAGAGGGGAGAGGGGAGACAGTGGCACTGGGGGGAGGGCAGGCTGCTGAGGCCCCCTAGACTTTGAAGCCCAAGTTGCCCTGCCCTTGCATGAAGTCTTGGGTTTGCAATTTTGGGAGTGGGGAGACTGTCCTCTGGGGAGCGGGATGACTGGCAAAGCCCCCTAGATTTAGAGGCCCTAGGCTTCAGCCTACTTAAAGGTAATGTTAAAGGGACTTCTGATCATTAGGCCCAGTCATGACCGACTCTGGGGTTGTGGCGCTCATCTCGCTTTATTGGCTGAGGGAGCCGGCATACAGCTTCCAGGTCATGTGGCCAGCATGACTAAGCCACTTCTGGTGAACCAGAGCAGCGCACGGAAACACCATTTACCTTCCCGCTAGAGTGGTACCTATTTATCTACTTGCACTTTGATGTGCTTTCGAACTGCTAGGTTGGCAGGAGCAGGGACCGAGCAACGGGCACTCACCCCATCACGGGGATTTGAACCGCTGACCTTCTGATCGGCAAGTCCTAGGCTCTGAGGTTTAACCCACAGCACCTATACATAAATCCAGCACTGCTCCCTTTTGTTCATTTTTTTGCTTTTCCTTCAGTCATTTGTTACTGCCTGAGGCTGGGGATCTCATGTTCAGTTGTGAACCTCACATCTCCTTCTCCAGGACAGAAAATCTATTAGAGGCAAGTACTGCAAATGTTTGTTCAGACTCAAGAGCATCACCACCAGGGAGGAGAAAATTTTAGATTGTGTGGCCTTAGTTTTAAAAAGTGATTCTAAACTGAGCAAAACATGAGTCAACAGCCAAACCTCATTGCAACCTCAACCCCTGAAGAAACTTCAGATATGGGTTAGACAGTCTCCATACATGCAAACGCAATAGCAAAAGTCCAAAGTCACATTATTCCAATAAGTTCACTTCCTTGTTCTTCTGAAAAAGTTTTATTTGGAAAAACTAAAGCGGGTGGATGAGCTATGGCAGCTAAAACAACAGCAGGAAAATTCTTATCAGATGCACGTAGCTGAAACCTGTCCCCTGCTCCTCAATGTATAACTGTAGATTATGGCATCAATTCCCCCCCTCCCTCAGCTCGCTGGTAGTTAGAAAGCCAGAGCTGAGAGAGTTGAGTTGTGTGAGCTAGAAGCTAGAGATAGGCTGCTGGTAGGCATCTGGGAGAGAGAGAACCGTGCCTGATTTCTGCTGGAATCCAAGACTGCGGCTATTGGAGAAGCAAGACTGTCTTGGGGTGTTAATGGTATGAACCACTCCATCATAGGCTCACATTGTATATATGTGTAAATAAACCATATACATGTATAGTAAAGACACCACAGTCTCCCCTGTGCCTCATTCTAAAGGAAACACAAACCCTGGGTAAGTGCTTGGAACCCCTGGAATCTTGCACCGCTCAGAGACTGCATGAGACAACAACTCTTCAGTTGGTTGGTTGTAAGTTGCTTTGGGTTGCCCTGGGCAAGAAAAAGTGACTAACTTTTTTAAAAAATGAAATAACCCACTGATGTGGAAATAGTGGACAGCAGAGACAGCAAGGAAGGGAATTGGAGAAAAATACAAGTTTCAATAAACTTTTACTATGATTACTCCCATCCCAATTTTAGGAGTATTGATAGAAAGAGGACATGACTCAGCAAAACCTGAGCCCCACACTCATCTGTTGCAGGCTGAAACCTCTGTGGGATTTGATGATTCTATAGTATTCCAAAGAGCCCAGAAAGTAGCTTATTCAGAGCTTATCTTTGTAGACTTAAGACACATATCAGTATTGCACAGTAGACAAATTCTTGCCTCTGAAGTTACACAGGATCAGTGAAGGATTCTGGCAGTTTACACACTTTTCCTCCTTTTGTTTTGATAGACTCTTAAAAAAAATAGCTGGTTTTCCAAATATCTGCAATTTCAAAGACTGTACAATAGTAAATAGCTACACATTGTTTGCTTTGCTGCTTTCCTCACTTTTGTAATTGAAGTGGTGTGTAGGCTTCAAGCTATTCATTTCCTGATCAATAAAGCAAGTAACTGAAAAACACCTTTTTAATAAAGAAGACCTGTCTTCTTTTATTCTCTGTCTCCCTTATTCCTTTCTTCTTCCTTGTCAAATACAATCCCCTTGCTTCCACATGATTAGACAGTCTTTCATATTGTGTGGTGCTTTCATTTTTATTTTATTTTATTTTGCAGCAGGTCAAGATAAGCCATATTTTTTTATAGCACATCATGACTTCAGAATCACTGTTCCATTGCACTGTTAAAGTGGTAGTTCTGAAAATCACTCCCATACAGATTGGACAATGTATTCATGCATTATTTTAGATACCGGGGGAAACAAATTGGATACAATCAGGCACAGCTTTGCACAAATGTACAACCTTGAGCTAAAATATCCCATAATAAGTCAGACACCAGAAACCAGCTATTTATTTATTTATTTATTTATTATTAAAAAGATATTCCTCCTAATAAAATTTTCCAGAGATGTTCAGGAATGTTCTCAACATTTAGAATGACAATGTCCTTTGATTAGCTTTTTTTATTTCTCCATAGAAGAGCTGCTTCTGAGTAAGTGGAAAGAGTATTCTGTCAGAAAAAGTCGTCCTCTCCTGTGGTTTCCAGCAAATGATATTCAGAAGCATTATTGCCTCCAACTTTGGAGGCACAGCATAGCTATCATGGGTAGTAGCCTTTCACAGTCTTTTCCTCCATGTGTCTAACGCTCTATGAAAGCCTTTTAGGTTTTTGACTACCACTGCTTCCTGTGGGAGCAAAGCCTTTTGTTTGTGTGCTGAATGAAGAAGTACTTTATTTTATCTGTCCTGAAAACAAAGCTTCTCAATATTTGTGCAAATGACTTAGCTTCGATGACCAAAGTCCAGTATATAGGGATTTATATAAACAGGACAAGTGAATAAATTGCACTGGAAAACATACTGTTGGGGGGGGGAAATGCATCAATCAGAAGTAAAAAGAAACTCATTAGAGTTTGAAGTAACTAATAGCTTATTTCCAGAAAAAGCTATAATTAAAATGTTTAGTAATTACTGCTTCTTCCATAAGCATTAGGGATCTCACCTACCTCCGAACCTTTTCTGATTACCAAACAAAAAAACACCCCTTGGTTCACAACACAACACAAATTGCTATTCTTTTTAGGGTGATGGGTAACGAAATATTTACTCTGCATTTCCCCAAGAAGTAAAACAGACACTGTTAATTTTAGCCTTCAATTTCCCTGCCTTCAGTGCAAAGAATATTGCTTTCTGTGGTCTTGAGACCAGCTTCCTGCTGTGAGGCAGTACCATTTGCCCACCAAGACAATACAGGTCGACCAATGTTCCCAAATAACAAACCAACTTGGAAAGACACAGAGCAAAGACACAGAGCAGCTCGGACACAGCTTGGTCTGCTTCAGAGAACTACAGGTGCAAGTCAAATTTTGGTGTCAGTGCATGCCCCTAGTATCTACTTACTTGCATGAGTTGTCTTCCCTATTTTCTTAAGCCAATAGCCCTTATTCTCTGCAGTTAATACATAATCTTTATGAAGGACTGAACCCAAAGTTTTCTCTCTGATCAGGGACTCACTGCTTCTTGTGAAACAATCTCATCTCCGTTATTCTGTAGCATTGCTTCCTTTCCTCTCTCTGTAAGGCCTAAGGGGTTTACAATTCCAGAATCTAAGGCTTCCATTTCTATGGACACTTTAACTGGGTCCCATTTAACTCAGTAAGACTTACCTCTGAGTAGGCACACATAATGCACAGCATGCTTGCAGTGGTGGACGTATTTGCTGCTCTGACTTCTGAAGGATCTGGCAGCACATTAATTGATATTTCTGAAAGCTCAAGATAATGTGCGCTATAAGCAAGGTATTGGTTATGCTATGTTTAGCATCTAAATGAAACCACTGAGTGGGGTCATCTGGAGTTTGGGGGCTGGTTCGCCTCTCTTTTGTTCACTCCCTAGCCACAAACAGCATCCTTTGGGTTACTTGACCAAGCTTGGCCAGTAACCTCACTATCTTTTTATTTGTTTTATTTTTAAACTGTACATTAATTCAGATTCCATGGCAGTTTGCAATATATCCACTTCCAGAGTGCCAAGAAGCATTTGGATTTATCTGGGAGACATTGGTTATTTGAACTTTCCCGCAGCCCAAGTCCTTACTGAAGTTTTGTGAGCAAACTTAGCCATGTTAAAAGAGGACAGGTCTTCTAATGGGTGGAGAACAGGAAGAGGAAGCCGAGATTAGAAATAAATGCAATTCTCACGAACGGTAGGGTTCCCCATGGAGCTGAATTGATATCGGTGCTTTTAAACTCATTCGTAAGTGCCTACTGTAAAAACTCACTTTAAAAACTTCCCTGAGAGGTAAAACAATGGACAGAATTGGTACAGAGAATTGTAGGGATTGGTAGCTGAGCATAAGTAGTTTTGAATTTTAAATGTAAAATTGTGTCTTATACCTGTTGATGAAATTTCATTCTGATATCTCAGAGGGGTTATCACACTATCAACAAACTTACTCCCCTCAAAATGAAATGTCTGACAGTCAAGTTAAACTACAAGCCATATCAGCCAAGATACACTTATTTTTTGCTAGTAATAGTAGAGTACTTTAGATAATAACATCATGAAACTCACACTGTATCTTGTTTAATGATAGCTCTGATTTTTAGCTGCTGTAACTCCACAGGAATCTCTAGCCCAATCACTGTGGGTAGACTAACTTAAGTACTATTTATTTCAATAGGTCTACTCTATGAGTAAATCTGGATCCAACCTGGGGTTTGGGAGGCCCCACTCCTTTCTGGCGGATTTGAAAATACATATGGAAATGAAATATATAATGTATACTTCAGTCTCCGAAGCAACAATCTCCAATTCTCAAATTATGTCATGTCATCTTACAACATGTTTCCCTTCTGGCCCTTGAAAATGGAGAAATTTGGGGTGCCAGAAGTGTAGCATATTACCTTCACTGATAACTTGAATGGTGCTTTATAGCTTGGATTCATCTTGTTGCATTATAATCTCAGCTATTTTGCTAAATAATAAAATACATTACACAATCTATCTCTGCTTTTAGCTTCTGCCTTTACTTTGGATACATCACTGTTTGTTGTCATGGTAACTTGCTCTATTCCACCCGGCAGCTTATATGTGAAATTTAGAATTGAAAGCCTGAAATATATTTGCACATTTTGGGGGACTAGAAAAAGTATAGATTAGGCTGTTACCATTCCCTGGTAGTTTAAAACTGATTCTGGTGGTGTAGTTAATGAGTGATTACCAAATGAACAGACTAAGGTAATTGGTTATAATTCATTCCTACACATTATTTGCTTATGAATCTTAGTTATATTAATATACAACATGATAGGATTATGGAAGCACCCCCATCATCAATACATGCAGATGGGTTATTTATTATTTTTAAATTATTTATTAAATTTCTATACCACCCTTCAGCCAAAGATCATGGAACAGTTTACAATATAAGATGTATGAAATGGTAGAGCACTGGGAGAATATTTCTCTACAGATAAGTCACTGCTCTAGGAACTCTAATAACTGATTTCCTTTTACTGGTTAAAATCATGGAGGATCAATTACATCATGAATTTCACAATGAAAGAGCCTCAAATATGAAGCTCTGAACATAGCCCGATTTTATGGTGGTTTATGGGATCGTAACATTTCTGTTTGCATCTCAGAGCTAAAAGTGCTGTTCAGTGATTTACAACAGAATTCAGAATCCACACTAGAAGGTTTGGCTAATTCTGGAATGGCAGAACCAGCCTGGGGGAAAAAATCCCAAGTGAAACCAAGCAGTTCCATTCATCTTTAACCTTGGCAATTCACAGCCAGCACAAGTGAAAATCACTCAACCCAAATGTAGGAACGCTGGCCTTTTCCAACCTGGCAGCTTGCCTTTCTCTGTGTCATCTTAGTGATTTAGAAAACACTTGCTGGGGAAAGATATCACTGAAGAATGATGGTCCCATGCCATTTAGGGCTTTAAAGGATCAAGACTGAAATAAGTAAAACAGTTTTAGAAAAGGGAGTGTGAACACAAGAAAGAGCAAATACAATCTATCTGACAAATTGCAGTAATACCGAAAGGTTTCTCAGCCTACACTAAGCGTTACTGGATGATTTGCTTCCAGTAGAGATTAATGTAGAAAGTGACAGTCCTGCTGGCAATGTTTTCAGTAAAGAGAGTTGTTTTTACCTCAACTTTAAATCAGCTGTTTGAAGAAGGAGATTACCATGAGTTAAGCTGTGCAGTAAATGATAATGGCAAGAAGCTTAAAGGTAAAGGGACCCCTGACCATTAGGTCCAGTCATGACCGACTCTGGGGTTGTGGTGCTCATCTCGCTTTACTGGCAGAGGGAGCTGGCGTACAGCTTCCGGGTCATGTGGCCAGCATGACTAAGCCGCTTCTAGCGAGCCAGAGCAGTGCACAGAAGCACAGTTTACCTTCCCGCCGGAGCAGCACCTATTTATCTACTTGCACCTTGACATGCTTCAGGAGCAGGGACCAAACCATGGGAGCTCACCCCTTGCGGGGATTCGAATTGCTTACCTTCTTATAGGCAAGCCCTAGGTTTGTGGTTTAATCCACAGCACCACCTGTGTGGTGCTTAGCAGGGATAATACTAGTAATTCATCTATACGGTACAATTTTCACCTAAGTTAAATCACAGGTTATGTAAACCTAAGTTTAAAAGCCGTGGTTTGTTGTTAGAGACAATCCCAGTCCAGCACCTTAACATTGGCTTATGAGCTATGGTTTGTTCACAACAAAAAGCCATGGCTTACTCACCTTAATGATGGTTCCTTAACTCCAGTGTTTTTTTCCCCTGGGGGGATGCATACCCCTAAACATTTTGTGCATCTTTCTACTTTTGTCCATTTACTGTATTTATTTTTCCCAATTTGAACTATAAAATGGTGATTTTCTTGAGTCAAAAGGAGAGTATCCCTAAACATTTTTTTTAAGAAAAAAGCACTACTTAACTCTATGTGGGGTTTCCCTTGAACGTGGTCCAAGAAATGCAGTAACTGATGAATGCTATAGTATGATTACTACAGTAGAGTAGGTCAGCACCTGCCAGCTTCACTGACTGCCAATTTGTTATGGAGTCAAGCTCAGTGTATTACTATTAGGTATCCATTTTAGAAATGATAGATAGATAGATTAGACTACCTACCTACCTGTCATCTATCTATCTACCAACCATCTATCTATGTACTGCTCATCTGACTGGGTTGCCCCAGCCACTCTGGGCGGCTCGCAACAAAATAATAAAAACATAATAAAGCATCAATTATTAAAAACTTCCCTGTAATGGTTGAGGCAAGCATCTTCACTATACTGTTTTAGATGCCCACTGAAAAATTTTCTGTTTCAGCAAGCCTGTCCAGAGAGATTATGAGGTTACATTTGTATTAAATCTTTTATCAGTTTTATCTTTTTAAAATTATGGTTTTATATATATATATATATATATATATATATATGTTTGTAACTGTCTTGTGTATTTTAGTCATTGTTTGATATATAATTGAATTGGTTTATGACTTTGAGATTCAGGGGGGAGGAGCAAGCAGTTTATGCATTTGTGAAATAAAATATCGAAATCATAATGCATGGTTTAAGATTGGTTTGTTTGTTTGCTCCACTCAAATCACCCTCCAAGCTACAGAGATGTTAGGCAAGAGTGGCTTAAAAAATGAAAGCGCACTCTGTGCTCAGCAGCTCTACTGGCTGTGTTGGCACAGATGAGGTTGCTGCCTAGAGTCTGCCTGGTAACACGACCCTTTTCCCACCCATCTTGTCCATCTCTACCCTTCACTTCACAGCTGTGGTGCATAGCGGAGAAAGCTTGAAGTGACCTCTGCTCTGCCCCCTCTTCAGAGATTACATCCCTCTTCCCTGGCCCACCTTCACTGCACAACTAGGACACACAGAGGAGATGAAAGTTCAAATGGAAAGTTAAAGGGACTATTTTCCATTAGGTTAAACTGTAAGAAAATGAACTGCTTACAAAGTTTAACAGCCCCTTGCTAGTCTTTTACAAGTTATGCCTGCACATCAGCATGAAAAAATGTTTTAAAAACAACTCAACTGAGACAACCACCTCGTTGAGTTAAATAGGGCATGTTAGAAATCATGGTATAAATTAATGCTTCGCTTATTTTGTTCTAATATTCATTACCCTTCCTTGTCACCCTCTTCAAAAGGTTAGAGGAAATATGTCTGCATTGTATCCTGGACCAATTGGAGAAACTGGATAAACGGTAGAATTAAGCAGCTTTAAAACTGCTTTGAGTCATGGATCTCAATGGAGTTGAGGGCATCAAAGATACAATAATAGTAATAATAATAATCCTGGACTGTGTCCATTGGAATGATTTTTTTCCAAATACAGTGAAACAAAACTGCTTATCTAATAAGTTTAGCTTGAAGATTTGAAATATGTGTTTATTTTTTGTTTACTGCTGCCAAGTTTCCCCAAGAGACTGAAGCACACTTCAAACACCTTATTTTCTTGGTTTTTTAAAGACAACACAAGCATGGGTGGTTTTTTCTTTTCTATTTTAGAACGCTATTTGCAAAATGAAAATATATGGAAAGCTTGCTCAGCAGTGCTCTTCAGAACCTTCAGTGGAGTTAATATAATATTAGTCATAGCTGCAATGAAATGAGCCACACTTTATTCCATTTTGTTATGCTGTATATTTTGTAATGGACTGTTTCACTCTCTCCCTCTGGACACTTTATTTCATTATTGTATATATGTTGGGCTAAAATGTATAGGATGTGTTGCAAACTCTAATTCCAGAGTAGCAGCATCTTTTACATATCTTATATCTTCTGATGGCTCACATTACTGCTAGCTTTTAGATATTCTCAGTGTTGCCACAGGCACTTTAACAATGAGAGAGAAGGGGAATTAAAATGTTTGTGCTCTGCACTGGATTCCATAGCTCCTGAAGGAAATAGCTTAGCTTTTTTTCAGTGCTCAGCTGGGTATTATGAATGCAAATTAGGGGAAGCAGAATTGTGGCAACTATCTCTGTACTAGATCCAGTGCTTTTTTTCTGGGGGGATGCATACCCCTAAGCAATTTTTTTTAAGAAAAAAAAGTACTGACCAGATCTAGGTATGCTAAAGATAATATGAGTACAAAATCTCTGTGTGCATAAGGCTCTCCACACATGTTATAATGAACACTTACTTCTGGAAGATAGTACTGAATCTGAATCCTTTTCCGTTCAGCTTCAGACCAGGTTTTGATATAGAAACAGCCTTGATCAAAATGGTAAAATATGTACACTAGGAATTAGACATGCATCACTGTTTGTCCTGCTGAACATTTCAGTGACTTTCAATACTATCAGCCCATGGTAAACATCTGGACCGCCTTTCAAGTATGGGATGAGTGTATCAGTAATTCCAATCCTTTTTAGAAAGTCAGTTGAATGAAGTGGGGTTGAAGAGACTCAGTTTTGTTGCCTTGGCCATTAGCTTACCGTATACTTCAATGTTCTATTTTTCTGTCTCTATATTCTCAACAACTCTTAACAAACCACAGTGCTCAGAGGGGGAATTGTGCTTCAAATGTGCTTTAAAGATATAGTGTACATGCAGCCTCAAAAGTCTTATTAGTTATTATGCTGGTACTTATAATCTTGTATTAAAAATCCATTAAACTTTGCTCCAAATCCCATACTCCATTATTTAGATGTATATATGTTTCTGCCTTCAAACTACTTCCATCAAAATGATTCATGTAAATGATATTAAAAGCAAAATGAACTCACCTCTTTTTGGCTTTGACTCACTACCAGCATCAATCCTTCCACAACGAATGAAATGTAAGCTGCTCCATCCCATAATTCACTCAGGAACATTAGTCTGGCCTCTTATGTCACAGGCCTGCTGTTTTATTAACAGCCCTCATATTGCTAACTCATCTCTGTACCCTAATCATTTGAATATACTGAAGAGAAGATCTGATGTTATGGTTTTTCACTGCACTAAATAGAAATTTACTGGCCAATTAAGTGTTGTTTAGATTTGGAAAGGGTGGGGCAGAGCAAACATTAGAAAGCCCAGATTGCTTCCAGTTATCATTTGGTTAAAAATATAATGGGTCTAACACTCCAGCTGTTATGAACTACTTTTCCTCTAGCTAAGACAGATGGGCAAGATTTTTTGCATAAAGAGAAGTCAGAACAGCACAGTCTTTTTGGGAAGGAGCCAGAATGGTGAGCAAAGCAGTTGTTGTCTATTTCCCTGCATGGCAGAACTTTACTTCCCTGAGGAGTGGTCATTACTTTTACTACATTGTAGCACATGGGCCAACAATTTGGAAGGGGTGGGTTGCATCTGTGCTATGGCATTATATTGTGCAATAATAATAATATTTATATTTATATTTATATTTATATTTATATTTATATTTATATTTATATTTATTTATACCCCGCCCTCCCCAGCCAAGGCCAGGCTCAGGGTGGCTAACAACCAATAATAAAAACAAGTTGAATGAATACAACTTAAAAAACAAGATTAAAATACAACATTAAAACATTCCAAAACATAGGCAATTGTACAATCATCATTCTTCCCAAATTGAAAGTAGGTGGTTGTGTGCTATCAATCTGAAAGAGAAACAAGCCTTCTTCCTTAGGGCTTGTCCACCCTTCTGCTTGCCCATTGCCTAGAAAGCAGAGGTCCAAGTGGTCTTCCCCTTATCTCATGCTGTCTTGGCATCGGTCTGAGAATTTTGCCTTTGCCCTGCCACTTTCCCCTGGAAATCCAGTTCTTTAGCGCTAAACTGGAACAAATGACAATCCTCAGAAAACCTGATTGCTATTTGTTCCAATTCAGTGCTAAACTGGGGTTTTCCTGGGGGGAAGCAGTGGGATAAAGAGAGGTGTGGATGCACCCCAAATCAGAAAGTGGTGTCTACAAAGATACACAAACTATATAGTTTTTCAGAATTTCCTAGGTGCTGAGGTGTCCGTGGAGGGGGGTGGGGTAAGACACTAGAAGTGGAAGTGGAGAGGGAAGAGAAGAGGGTATTGCTCTAACCACCTGTGTCACGCTAAGCACCCTTGAGAGGAAGGTTTAGGGCTGGGTGGCAAGGGTACACTGCAAGTTTCCCCCCACTTACATAGGATTCTGGAAGTACAGCCATACAGCATGGACTTTATGTGAAGTGCCATGCATGAACTGAATAGTAACAATAGCAAAAACAAAAACAACAGCAACCCGCCTTCACCCTAGGTCTCAGGATGGGTTACAATATTAAGACACACCATTACAGCAGAATATTTAAAACTGTTTATAGCAATTTTCAGTTACAGAGATAAGGTGGGTTCTACGCTAGATCTGGGACGCAGGTGGCGCTGTGGTCTAAACAGAACGTCTCACATGTTCTGTTCATGTTCCCGTATGTGAACATAACCACGCCTCAGAATGTGAGACGTCACTCAGAACTGTTTAACCCTGTAAGTTCTGATTCTCCTCACACCTAGGACTTGCCGATCAGAAGGTCAGCAGTTCGAATCCCCACAAGGGGGTGAGCTCCCGTTGTTTGATCCCTGCTCTTGCCAACTTAGCAGTATGAAAGCACTCAGCAAGGAGATAAATAGGTACTGCTCCAGTGGGAAGGTAAATGGCATTTCCGTGTGCTGTTCTGGTTCACCAGAAGCGGCTTATTCATGCTGGCCACATGATCCAGAAGCTGTCTGCAGACAAACACCGGCTCTCTCAGCCAGTAAAGCAAGTTGAGCGCTGCAACTGCAGAGTCGTCCATGACTGGACTTAACAGTCAGGGGTCCCTTTACCATTACTTTACTAGATCAGCATAACTTCTACCTTATCAATGGTCTAGTGCACAGCAATTGCACAAAGAGCACTATACATGACAGAACTTTCAGTGGTACAGGGAGGTATCAGTGCCATGGTAAATGCCCCTATGCAGCATTTCTCTTACAGAAGAAAGCAGATATTCACTGGTCGTATGATTACAGAGGAAGAATTTCCCAGACTCAAATTACAAAGTGGACTCTCCTGATACAAACCAATCTGCTCATGGATCATGAACTGTCTTCAAAATGTGTAGTCCTGTACATCCCTTTATGAGGAAGAGACCAGTCAGCACTGCAGCCCTTGAACTACCTCATGTGTATTTTCATCTTCATATGTATTTGTATTTATTTTTAAACATGTTTTGCCTTTGAGATTCCCTGTGGATTCTCCCTTCAGAATCCACATGGAAATGTGGTGGGCTGGACTTAGTTTTGTCCACTTGCAAAACTGGTATGGACCACGCTCAAATGGGTCTTTCCATTCCTATGGATACTACAGTTTCCACGGAGTAAAAGTTGGAAAGAGAATTAGGCTTGCACGAAATAACATTAGCCAAGTAGTAGAGAGGAGTAGCTGCAATTCAGAAATATGCTGAGCTGACAGTTTACCTCACCTTGCCAAAGAGAAGATGCACAGAACAGAGAAGTTTACAAAATGCTTTGCCTAAGCATAAAAGTCACTTACTTCAAAACTGGAGTGTGGATTCTAAAACGCAATTATGTGAGATACCTGAAATAGCACAAAAGGAGTTATAAATAATGATATAGATTTTAAAATTGCAAGTAGCTGAATGAATTCTCACACAAAATGCCTATTGGCAGATTTGTCAATTACTGGGTCATAATCCCATGAGCTAAATGGCTGAAGGCAATATAATTGCTGTTGTCAGTAGAAGCTTTTCTTGCATATTTTATACAGACCTCAGAACATTATACAGAATTCAGAACATTAGGTGCACTCTAAGTGTTGATGAATGTTGAAAAGGAGAAGATACAGAGAACATTAATTAGGCAAGATAATATTCTGAGGGCAAAAAAAGTGTGGGAAAAATTCAGCATTGATTTTGGATTTAGGCTGGAATTATGAGGTATTACATGCATTTGCTGCTTGCATGCATAAATACTACAAATCAAAGGTTGCAAAAAGCCACTTTGTACTGGACCACAGCAGTCAGCTACCATCAAACTGGTTCATTATAGTTGCTACCTATGCAGATCTTTAGGATGTGTGGACTTCAGTTCTCCACAAATTTGGTGTAATCCACAGAGCCTTGGGCTTGCCGATCGGAAGGTCAGCCGTTCGAATCCCCGTGATGGGGTGAGCTCCCGTTGTTCGGTCCCAGCTCCTGCCAACCTAGCAGTTCGAAATGCACGTCAAACTCTGTTTACCTTCCTGCCAGAGCGGTACCTATTTATCTATTTGCACTTTGACGTGCTTTTGAAATGCTAGGTTGGCAGGAGCTGGGACCGAGCAACGGGAGCTCACCCTGTTGCGGGGATTCGAACCACTGACCTTTTGATCGGCAAGCCCTAGGCTCTGTGGTTTAACCCACAGCACCACCCGCGTACTAGAGTATGCAGCAAATGTTTCTCATTCATTGAGCAAACTTTGAGGTGCATGCTACAATGCAGCCCTTCTTTATAACAACAACTTTAAAAAGTATCCATCTGAACAGTTTTTGGAAAAGTTGTTCTTGTTAATGCTACTGAAGGAAATTCATCATTCGTTGTTGCTTACCAGCTTACTTTAACATTCTTCTTGGTTATATTTTAAGGGCATGACACCCACAAGAGATTCTTAAATGCTGTATGGTCCTCAGTACAAGGAAGGAATTCTTACTGCAATTTAAACAATTTAGATGATGGGGCTGTGAAATTGGAAGGCTCTCTTTTAATCGCTTTTAAATTGCATATATTTTCTTCCTGCTGTGAATATAAACTGCTGCAGCTTTTTTTATATTCTAAACCCTGGATGTGAATATATAATTGCTAGGACCTGATGTTGTACTGTTCTTTGTGATCATTTCAGTCAGGGACTGACTGAGTTTTATTTATTTTAATGAAAGCACTTACACAACACTTTCTTTAAGTAAAACCAAGCTAGTCCACAACTCTAGAGCAATAGCAGGGGACACTTGCTTGTGGGTCTCCCAGAAGCATGTGGCTGGTCATTGTGGGACAAAACATGCTAGACTAGGTGGACCATTGGTTGGATCCATTCTTTCTGATGGGCCTTGGTGTTTCAGGCAATTGAATTAATGAACTCAGCCTCTGATAAGCAAAGCAAGACAAGTTGAGCTGAGCTGGGCCTTGGGCAGTTCCCATGATGGCTGAACTATGGGAAGATATTGTCTTAGTAAAGGACCAGAGCCATCTAAAAGCACTTTAAAAACCATTTTCATTATTTAGGGCTTGTCCAAACTTTTGTTTGTCCCACTGCTTTCCCCTGGAGAAACCCAATCTTTACCACTGAATTGGAGCAAATGACAGCCCAGATACTGAGGTCCACCTCTGAGGGTCTTCTGCTGGTTCCCTCACTGCGAGAAGTGAAGTTACAGGGAACCAGGCAGAGGACCTTCTCAGTAGTGGCGCCCACCCTGTGGAATGCTTTCCCTTCAGATGTCAAGGAGATAAAGAATTGCACAACTTTTAGAAGACATCTGAAGACTGGAAGATTTTTAACGTCTGATTTTTTAATTATGTTTTAAGATATGCTGTAAGCTGCCCAAAGTGGCTAGGGAAACCCAGCCAGATAAGCGGGGTATAAATAATAAAAGTGTTGTTGTTGTTGTTGTTGTTGTTGTTGTTACTAGTCAAAATAAGAACCGATGGCCAAATCCTAATTTAATGCACATTGTTTGTTTGAAATACATGATTTCAGTTCTCTTTTTGTAATTAAATTGCATGAATAGAATAGAATAGAGGGCAAGGATTTCTTGTGGTGTCTGGAAAAGTAATAAAATAATTCAAATAATGGACATATTTTAAAGAAGTGTTTTGAATGAAAAGCAAATCACCAGCATACAGAAGATGAGATCACAAAAGTGAATTTGGAATAATGCCAGAGAAGTAAGTCAATAGACTCATCTGAATCGTTTAGAAAAAGAAAAGAACAAAAAGCTAGCTGTCAGTTATTTCCCTGCTGATGCAGAAAAAAACTCACCAAACTTAGGTTGAAAAACTTCAAGGACAGACTAGAAGGCTTTTGGCAGCTCTGTCAAGATGGAGATCCCTCTTGTGGCAACAAATAGAGTTGTTCCTGTCTTGCTCTCACCCTGATAAATGATTCATCATCTGATGTAGGTTGTCCTGTACAATAGGACAATATATCTATCTGCATCTCAAGATTGCCTTCAAAACGTTAAATAAAGGATAGCATCCAAAGGAGCTCTTCCATAAATGCAATGGCCGCAACCCAGCAAAAGTGTAGGATGGAACTTTTGCTCATTTCTCCTCTCCTATAATCCATGCGCCATCTTGTATTTAGTAAGTGGGACTTCCAATAGTCCAGTGCATATTTTCAACATGTTCAAGGGCAACTGAGGGAAGTGGGAATTGATAAAACCTTTTCTCTCCTTCCACTAGTGGAGGCTTGGAGTGCCCATTCTGTCAGTGGAACTCCACTCATGGCATTTTTAAAAATATCCTGTTGATCTGTGGCCTCAGTCCCACTTCTGACTCAGAAAGAGATTCAGAAGGGGATGAGGCATCCCATGGGGAGCCATTGTTCCCTGATCCAGGACTGTCTAGGCCAGTCCAGCCCAGAATAAATAGCTTTACCTGACTGTTTACACTCAGAGGACACCATCCCCAATGCAGCCTTCACCAATCTCATGCTGTAGGAGCCAGTGGCTGCAGAATCAGGCACTGTCCCTTTGAAAAAGAGACAGCTCCTCAGCAGGGTTGGGGTTAATACCAGAGCAGCCAGCATTCAAAAGGTTTCAGCCTGCTGCTTAAACACAACATTTGTTAGATGAATTCCAGCTAGCCCTTGCCATGGGCCCAGGACTTGAAAGACTATGCTGTGCCTAATATGATCCAGCCTAGTCTAGCCTACGTGGACTTGACTATTGGACTTGATTCTATTTTTTCACTTACTCCTTCCAATAAGTGCCATTGTTTCAACCAGGCTCTCCTAGGAGCCTTGAACCAAGCTAGGACAGGACACAACCCAATGGATATATTTTGTATTATGACTTTTTAAAATGAACCAGCAAAATACAACATGCAGTTCAATTAATCCTAATGTGCATGGCACCCCTCATGGGTCAAGGTATAACATTGAATATGAGTGAGGTTTATCACTCACCCGTTTTACGTTTATTAAGGACTACCAACCAGTCTGTTTCCCAATTGCTATGTTCTGGTCTCCCAGACTCTGCCTAGGTATCCAATAAGTTATATGCTGAATCCTCAAAAGTTGTTGCATATGTTTTGTGCTTTAGGAAGAAATGCACAGATTTGCTAAAAGAAATATATATATAAAATGGGGGTGGGTAGATAGGTTGTAAGAGCAGAATAATTCAATGGCTATGAAAAATTATCACTTGTGGTTTTTTTCTCCTTGCACAGCACATGCTAGTATATGGGCACTACTCATTTACAAATGATACATTCAGTAAGTTATCTGATTGAGAAGTGATGGCATTCCTATTAATTATACCATTCAAGTGTATGAAAGGTAATGAGTGATGTCCTTTACTTCCCCCACTGTGTTCATTAGCAATCATCCAATTTAAATGACTGAATGAGTTCATGATGAAGATCAAACTGTAAATGAGCTTGAGCAGGATTTTCCAGTGATTCTAAGTGCCTTATCTTCAAATGATAAGTGCCTTATCTTCAAATGTGTATTAGAGACACATTGCTTTAGAAAAAAATAACTGAATGGAGAATAATTAGCAATAGGGATCTTTGATCTGGAATAAACAGAATCACAGAATATTACAGCCAATGTATGCCAAGCAGCTTCAAAATTGAATTAAATGCTGTAAATTCTTTCCTGGGAATTTACAATGAGAAATATCCCTTGATAGCAATTTCATTATGGATCTTGGTTTTAGGAGTGAGATGGGTGGAGAACAAATAATAGAGTCTTAGAGGAACTCACATCTTTAATGTCTCATCATAACCCTTCTCACTGAATAGTTTACTTATTCATTACAATCCATAGTAAGTGCCACCAGTGGCTCACCGTGTCAATTTCTTTAGTCTCCTGGGATGGAGTAAGGAAAGCAAGGCAACAATAGAGGCTTTGCCACATCATATGAGGCTACCCGGAACTTATGCAAGCATTTGATTACTTGCAGAGCAGCAACCATTCCTTCTGATGCCAATTCATGTTTTCTCATGCTCATGCTTATACAAGCCAAATATTAACCACATGTGCACAAGAGAGAAAGCATCAGAACATTTTAGGGTTCTCCTGAAGGCTTGAAGATGCTCAGACAATCTTCAGAGGGGAAGGGAACTTAGGGAGGAAGAACCTTCCAGTACAGCTCAATAAGAACTCAGTGCCACAGAACATCGAAAATTGATAATGCTGAAAGATTGAGGTCTCATCCACAGCATACGTTCAAAGCACCCTAAAGCAGTCATGGCCTCTCCCCAAAAATCCTGGGAACTGCAGTATATTAAGGATGCTGGAAATTGTAGCTCTGCAAGGGATCTCATAGTAACTCTCAGCACCCTTAACAAACTATAGTTCCTGGGATTCTTTGGGAGAAAGCCATGACTGTTCAACTGGTATGAGGGTGCTTTGAATGTATGCTGTGGGTGACACCTCTGTGGTTTGAATCCAGCTGAGTCCTACTCAGAGTAGAACCATTTAAATGACTGGACTTAAGTTAGCCACATCTATTGATTTCAGTTTTCAGCTCTAAGTGTGCAAGGGTGCACAATGCTATGGATATGTGCGTGCACACACACACACACACACACACACACACACAAACATATACACAAAGGGAGGTGTGGGGAGAAGAGCATCAGAAGGGTGTCTATGAAGATCAGCAGAAGTAAAAGGAAAGAAAGAAAATACAAACCAAAAGTACAGAGGGGCACTGGAACAAGCAGGCCTTTATGTAATTTAAACAAATTTTTATTTCTCAAGTATATAAAATATACCCGTTAATCTGAAGAACTCGTTTTTCATTCTAAGAGAGTAATAGCAGTAGAGCTGAATGGTGGCTTAATTTAAAAAAATCCATATGGATACATTTCCCCCTTCCTTATGTCTAATGGACAGCTGTGCAATTAGAAACCACACATTGTGACTTTTCCAGAGTTTAGGTACTGTCAGTGCTTTCGGTGTCAGCAAGTCATTTTTATAATAATGTGGTTGGTGTACTCAGAGCCCCAGCCTGTGCATTCATCAGAATTATTCCCTTTCAAAGGAAAGTGGAATTGTTTACTTTGAAGTCACATTTCTGTAATTGCAGGTAGGCTGTTCAGACCGACACTAACTCCAACCCCTGAAAATTGTCATAGAGAGGTGTGCCATTAACAGTGTGATAGAAGCTATAGAGACAGAGGGCGCAATCCCTCCATAGAGGAGGAGTGACCCACATAAAATGGCTATGCCCTGGATAAGGGAAAGTTAGCAAATGACTTCATGCCAGTTTTACTTACTTATTGCATTTATAGCTTACCTTTCTCCAACAAGGAGCTCCAGGTGTGATGTACATGGTTACCCCTCTCCTCATTGAATCTTCACAACAAACCTGTGAGGTAGGTTAGCCTGAGAGACAGTGAACCACCCAAGAGCACCCAATGAACTTCATGGTGGAGTGGGGATTCAAACTCTGGTCTTCTAGGTCTTACGCTCTAACCACTGCACCATACTGCCTCTCACTGTTCACATTTCCTGCACCACCACTGAGCATCGCAGATGCTCTCAGATTTGTGTTTTTCCATGCTTATATGGAGAACTGAATTTAAGATTGGAAGAAATGGGAAACTGGGTGAAATCAAATTTGGCCAAGCCATCCCTAGTTGCAGTGCTACAAATGAGCATATAAATACACTTTTATAGTGAGATGTTTACGGGACCAATACATTTATCTTGAACACGGAACAGGAACTATAGATAAATAATAACAAAGAAAACAAACCTTTGATGCTTACAGGAAGATCTTGATATGGAATTAATAAAATGTAATTGTAATAAAAATGCTTATTTGCTATTTGTGGTGGCTTCAGTTTAAATGTCATGAATGATCAACAAAAAGTACTTGATTTACTGCATACAGTATAGAGCAACTAAGCAAAACTGGGTGGGAAAAGAGAAATGTTTTAAAATAATTTATGTCTAAATAGCACAAGTTCTTAATTGTAAAGAAAAGTAGTAAAGTAGCAATTTTCAAAGGACAAAAAAGCTTTGGGCCAGATTGAACTAAGCCCAGTGCTGGATTTATGTATAAGTTAAACAAGCTATAGCTTAGGGCCCCACTCTATTGGGGTCCCCCAAAAAAATTAAAGGAAAAAAAAACCTGGATGTACATTTCCAAACTATAAGATAAAAAAAAAACCTACATACAGCAACCGTGTTTTGTGTTGTGTATGGACCTATTACCATATAGCATATATTCAACACAAAAAACAGTGACAATTTATTGTTGGCAGAGGACAGCTTGTCATATAAAGGGCCCCATTACCTTCAGTAGCTTAGGGCCTCATGAAACCTAAATCCGGCCCTGACTAAGCCAGTGCACAACAGAGCTCTTCCTCCTGCTGCTGCCTCACCACGTACCTCCTTCCAATGTGCTCTGCAGGATCATGAGAAAGCTCAAAACAGTGTGTGGTGGGGGGAGTGATATGACAGAAGAGGAGGTTCCATTTGGCAAGTAGAAACCCTTGCACCGATGCAACTACCACCTTATTGCTGCAATGAATTCCTTCCTTCTTCATTAAAAACAATAGTTGTACTTAGGCAAAATTGCTTTCCTGGAGAGGCCACCAAGAATCCAAATGGGAGAACTTAAACTGTAATAACATGACTAATATTTTCATTGTCACAGTAACAAAATGCTGCATCACCCTGAAATTAATAAGATGTGAAGGATTAAGCATATACCTAACAACAGAAGGCATCTCAAGTATATTAGTTGGAGTCCCTTTTCTCTTCTTTCTGATAGTTTAGATATAATTATAATGCCTTTTATTTTCAACATTCTTGTGAGAGTGGTGTTGCAAACAACATTACCCCACACAAGAAGGAGGTATCAGCAGACTTGGGGGCACCCGAAGGGTTTCAGAAGCAAAAAAGGTTTTTAAACCCTGGAGGAAGGAGGAAACTCTAAAAAACAACCCAATGACATGTGTACATCTCCAGTTACCACAAGTTTTGGCATACAGGAATCAAAAAGGAAGGGGAAGGGGATAAAATGGAGGGGCTGAGCTCCTGAACAGCAGCATCCCACAGTGCAACGTTTTGTTGCAGTTGTGTTCACTATTGCCATCACCCCCTGGAGATCATTCCATTCAGCCTGCAGTATGATGAAAAGGGGCTACATATTTTGCCATTCTTGGTTTAATGTCATTTGAGTTTAACAAAACAACTTTAAGGGGGTTAGAAATGAGCATATTTCTGTAGGGCAGCATCTAGGCTATGGCTCTACCTGCACTACCCGTTTAAAGCAGTATCAGACCACTTTAAACAGTCACAGCTTCCCCAAAGAATCCTGGGAACTGTGTTTTGTTAAGGGTATTCAGAGTTTCAGAAGACTCCTATTGTCCTCACAGAGTTCCAGTTCTCAACATCTTTAACAAACCACAGTTCCCAGAGTCTTTGGGGAAATCCATGAAGGTTAAATGCCTAGTGCAGATGGGGAAGATTGGTGGTGGTGAGGAGATCTGCTTTTCTTTGCAACCTCACAGTGTGCACATTGTAGTGCTCATAACGTGGCATTTCCTAAATAACCCGTCAAGCTGGTGTTTTGACACAGGTCATATTCTTGGTCTAAATCTTTCTGCTCCTATAATAAATGTCATCCCGACAAACATGCAAGCTATGTTTCAGAGCAATAGATGTTTGTGAAACACAGGGCAATTTATTTTCCTGAAGATGATGGGTACCCAGGGAAACTCGGTATCAGCTTGTAAGTTGCTTTTTTTTATTTGCTTCTAATTAACAAGAACTTAAACTGTTCTGATTCTGGGGACATAAGCTGAATAGATTGGCATGGGCATTTTTCACTTTTGCGGTCAGAGTGCTCTGTTATAATTGCTCAAACATCATCAGTCTCAAAATGGCCTGGCTTCTTCTACAGACAAGTGTGTTTCCATGTTGGCGTTATCCTCAGATATTCACAGGACCCATGTGGCCCATTATTTTAGGTCTGAATCTAAGTAATTAATTCCTTTCATAACCTTGAGCTGCTCCCTTTTTCTCTCTTCAGTATTCTTGTCTGCCTCAAAGGGAAGGTTCATGACCTTTGTCACAAATGTACTGGGTTGCGAATTGAATAATGACTACAGGATGTGGGTCTTTATTATGTACAAAGCTAGTTCTTAGTTTCTTATTGAGCTGCAATTCATAGTTTCTTATTGAGCTGCAATTCAGTCAAATGTTTTGTTATTACAAGATTTGGAAGCATTTTAAATTGAACTTCTTTGAGTTGATCCAGCCACTTTTTAAATAAATATTTTTTTAAAAAATCTGAGACAGACTAGGAAGCACGGGCCCTGCTCTAATTCAGAATGGGATCAGAAATGGTCCTGGAAGTGCTGCTCTGTGATCACATGATGTTGTTTATAGTATTTGTATAGGAAAAATGTGGCTGCCCCCACATAATTGTGTTAAGTTGTGGGTGAACATATCAGACGACACAGCGATTCTTCAAACAGCTCTTGTTTATTCACAGGCCAGAACAGAACTGAACTGAAGGGTTCAGCCAGCCTGCTTATATAGAGCTCCACTAGAATGCAACAGTAACCATTTTCTGTAACTATCCAATCACTGAACGTCACTTTCGATCCCTTATTTGCATATGTGGACCTGAACTATCTACAGTATCCCCCTGCTGGCCCAGGGTGAGAACTTCAGTACATAACAAATTGCATGTGTGCAGCCATCTTTTTCTCATACATACCTGATCCTACTAATTTTAGTGGTGAATACAAAATACCTATGTCAAAAACCTGTGTTGGAATTATTCATACTGAGTTGGTTTGTAGGAATATAGGATACTAATTCCTGCTCAGAAACTGTGATTCATTGGGCAGCCTGCTCAGTCCTACACAAATTTTCTCGCAAGTAAAAAGTGTATAGGATTGTGGTTTTAGTATCATTTCCATTTATTGACTTTATTTTGTTTTCTTTTGTTTATTATCAAATTTCTTTCCCATCCTCCCAAAGGAGCCCAAGGTAGTAAACACCAAAATGTTAAAACTATACAATTAAAAATAGCATAAAAACGTTTTAAAGCAATTAAAACGTTCCAAAACATTTTAAAACATTAAGATAATCTAAAAACAGCTAATAATTTCAAGGTTGCTAGGAACAGTATAATTCAGTAATCAAACGCTTGGGTAAACACAATCGTTAAAATTTCTTCTAATATTTAATAATAGCATAGTCAAAGAGAGAGAAAATGTCATTGTGTTGCAGCAAGTCCACTAATAAAGGACATTCAAAGAACATTATATCCCTAGTAGCCATAATTTATCTGGTATTGACCACAGCCCATAAGAAAACAAAAGGTATATTATACAAATATACCACTTTTCACAACAGAACATTAAGTTTTAGAGCAGCTAAGCTTTTAATCACATTTACAATAATTACAAGCTCTAAATGCTAATTACACACTTCATAATGCACCTTAGAAAGAGCCCAAGGCTAAAGACTGAATTCTGTTCTATTTACATTGCATAGCATATAGCTGATAACTTGGAGACTTTTGGCTGAAATCCCAAACACATTTACTGGGGAGTAAATCCCACAGAATTCAGAATTTTGAGTAAACATGTTCTGTAAATCAATGAATCACTAATGGTTGCTTTACAGTTCTTTAATTCATTGTGGCCGCAGGGCAAGTAATAATGTGTGTGCGCATATATACATATTTTAAACATGCATATTTTTTAAAAAAAAATACCAAGAGCTGGTGGGATATAGCAGATTGGGGAAATCTGGTTTCAAATTTCCATTTAGCCATGATCCTTCCTTGAACCAGCTTCCCAGTTTAGCCTGCCTGACAGGGTTGCAGAGAACATAAAATGGGGATAGTTCCATATACACCTGCAGAAAACATGTGTGATAAAATTGAATTTGAATATTTATTCTTTAACTAAAACCCCAACACTTTATCAATTTAACTCACATTCTGATAGGGTTGTTTTGTTTTGTTTTATGATTGTAACAAGCGTGAGTGCCCAATGCAACATGGAGTGCCTCCATCCAGAGCTCTAGGCAAGAAAGTTTGCCCTATCCAGGATACTCCATTCCAGTCTTCCTCCTTCTAACCCAGTTTTCCACCCCATTCCCCACAGCAGTGTCAGCACTCTGTACCCACTGAGCATGCTCAGTTGTCATTGGGTTGCTTAAGAGGTCTCTTTCCTTTGCCCCCCCCCCTTAAAGTTTCTTTTGTACATGTATAAACTTCCCCCAAGCCTACTGATATCTCCCTCTCATGTGTGGATAGTGAAGTGGCAGATGAGAACTGAGAAGAGTTTGGATTTGATTTGATATCCCGCCTTTCACTCCCTTTAAAGAGTCTCAAAGCGGCTAACGTTCTCCTTTCCCTTCCTCCCCCACAACAAACACTCTGTGAGATGAGTGGGGCTGAGAGACTTCAAAGAAGTGTAACTGGCACAAGGTCACCCAGCAGCTGCATGTGGAGGAGCAGAGACTCGAACCCGGTTCTCCAGATTACGAGACTACCGCTCTTAACCACTACACCACACTGGCTGAGACCTAAGTTCACCATCAGTATATATTTATCACATGTTGGGCAGCCACCAAGAACATTTCCATATGCCCTCAATTTTAAAACAGCAAAATTGACTCATTTTTTTTTTTAAATGGGATTTAAGACTTTTAAACTTTTGGTACTAGGAGGTGGATATGGACCCCAGTGAATATGGACCCCAGTGGCATCAAGGCAACAAGCAAATAAGGTAGTGATCCAAAGACCTGGGGTGGGTCTTATAGCTCAGGAACTGCATCCTAGGGCTGTTAAGTCTGAGATACACACACACTATGTCATGTGCAAATGTATATCCTATTGTGCAGGTGGGGTGGATGGCCCCAAAATAAATTGAGGGCTGCACACAAGTAGTAAGATGCCTGTGAAAATGTCAACAGGTGAAGATTTCCATTTTAGGAAAAGCTTGACCTGTTGAATTCCTGCCTGAAAAACAGCTGCTAGAAGCATAATAGCCTCACTCTCACCCAGTTGTAAACCATTTATGTGACCATAGATCTTTCAACTTATTGATCTTAGGCTGCCAATACTGCATTCAGCACAAAACATGGTAGTTACAAAGGCCAATGTAGGGTCAAGAGAGATTTAATATTTACATCATTCAAGGTGCTGATGGACAAATGTAAGAGTAAATTACTGAAAAGTAAGCAGTGTGCTCGAAGAGCACTTGCTGTGGTTATTTATTTTTAATATAGTATACCTCATAAAAACTACAATAATGTTAGCAGCCTGGGTCAAACAGATACATTTTCTTTTCTTTGATCAAAAGGGACAGGAGATTTTGTTGTTGGTTTTTTTACATCACTATGCATGTTTTATCCCAGCAGCAGCCACCCACCCACCCCAAGAATCCCCCTATGAGTGCAAAAGTAATTAATCACACTCTCTCCCCTGCTGTTGCTATTATATTCAACAGCTGCCTCCCAACTGCATTTCCCTAAAGAAATTAAAAACACCAAGAGACTGGATAACTCTGGGCTACACTGCAGGACTGTCATTCACTATTCTCTCTCAGCAATTCCCCTTTCCCTACTCCACAAACATAAGTGTACCAGCTCTGAGCTGCTTTGTAGGATCAATAACACCACACAAATTATTTTATAAGAAGTGATCTAGGGGGGATCTGGGAGGAAAGGTTAATAAGGGAGGACATATGTTTAAAATTATGTATGGTGGGAAAAAGATGGAGAGGCATTTTTCTCCCTTTCCCCTAGTAGCAGTCTGCAGGACAGAGTGATGGTGCTTACCTGACTGCCTGTCACTGGCCTTGCTGTAGATTACTGAGAAAGGAAGGGGAGAGACCATGGCAAGGGGAGCATGGTGTCAACACACTGGGGGAGGCAATCCAGCACTCTTGCCAGTTGCCGGCTACTTCTCTCACATCATACGAGGGAATCTCAAATCATCCAATGGACCTCAATGCGGGAAGATTCAGAATAGATAAATGGAAGTATTTCTTTACTCAGTGCATATTTAATCTATGGAATGCGCCATCACAAATTGTAGTGATGGTTGCCGACTTTGCTTTGAAAGGGGATTATGCACACTCATGAAGGACAAGGCTATCAAAGACTGTGTACTACCTTCAGTATTGGAGCAGTATAATAATAATAATAATAATAATAATAATAATAATAATAATAATAATAATAATTTATTTATATCCCGCCCTCCCCAGCTGAAGCAGGGCTTAGAGTGGCTAACAACAATAAAAGTAACACAGTTTACATAAAATCACAATCAATTAATTGAAATGCGTTCTAAAATCAATTCATTCTAAAATCAATTCAAAATCAAATTATTGGCAACCATTGGGCTAGAGTTCTATGAGGATTACAGAAGGAGAAAGGGGGTCAGACTGTGCCTTGGCCAAGGGCCTGGTGGAACAGCTCTGTCTTGTAGGCCCTGCGGAAAGATGTCAAGTCCTGCAGGGCCCTAGTCTCTTGTGACAGAGAGTTCTACCAGATCGGGGCCATGGCCAAAAAAGCCCTGGCTCTGGTTGAGGCCAGCCTAACCTCCCTGTGGCCCTTAGTATGCCTTTGACTACCAGTTGCTGGGGAACATAAGTAGGAGAGTGCTGTTGCGCTCATCTTCTGAATGTGGGCTTCCCATGAGCCTGTGGTTGGCCACTGTAAGAAGAGGATGCTAGACTTAGTTTGTCTGAGTGAGCAGGACCTTCATGTCTTTCTGAATATCCACTCCTATTTCATTGTTAGCCACTCAGTAAGGGACTGCTGAGAGTCAGATAAGCTACTCTGAAATTCCCAAAGGCAAAATAGGAGATAAGTATAATGGCAATGCACATCGGTAATTTGTTGTTTGATGGGTTTCTTCATGTAGGCAGTTGAAGGCTCCTTCATCAGTATTCTTGACTATGCTGAAGTATGTGGTGAAATTCTGATTGATTTCAGCTGACATGAATGGCAGTACTTAAATCACTTGTTGTACTAGCTCAGAGGTTTATGGTTGCACAATGACGCTTTCTCCCCTCTCCTCTCCCAGCCCTCCCCAAATCATAATCCATTAAATAATGTACAGTTTGGTGCCTTTCATGACACCCAAGATCAGCTGCCTAAGGCAAATGTCTCACTCTGCCTATTGGGAGGGCAAGGAGGGTTGGCCATGGAAAAATATTGGTCCCTGGGGTACTCTTATAATCACCCACATATAATTTGGTAAAAGGTAAAGGTAAAGGTACCCCTGCCCGTACGGGCCAGTCTTGACAGACTCTGGGGTTGTGCGCCCATCTCACTCAAGAGGCCAGGGGCCAGCGCTGTCCGGAGACACTTCCGGGTCACGTGGCCAGCGTGACATCGCTGCTCTGGCGAGCCAGAGCCGCACACGGAAACGCCGTTTACCTTCCCGCTGGTAAGCGGTCCCTATTTATCTACTTGCACCCGGAGGTGCTTTCGAACTGCTAGGTTGGCAGGCGCTGGGACCGAGCAGCGGGAGCGCACCCCGCCGCAGGGATTCGAACCGCCGACCTTTCGATCGGCAAGTCCTAGGCACTGAGGCTTTAACCCACAGCGCCACCTGCGTCCCCTTATAATTTGGTACATGGTTTTAAATAGTATGGCTCCAACAGGGGAACCCACAAACCACCATCTAGCTCAGCATATTTTATTTTAAATATCATAAATTGCATTGTTAGGTTAGGAATCTACTTTATACTGAATCAACTCAGCATCCATCTCAGTCCTGTCCATGCTGACTGGCAGGAGCTCTCCAGGATTTCATACGGGTAACATTCCCACCTCTGGAGATACTGGGGATTGAACCTGGAAGCATCTCTGAAGACAAAGTGGATGAGCTACCACTGAGCTTCAGCCCTCCTCCCAACAATATCAAGTTGCTTTAGTATTGTTGATGCAGCAGCCAACAGAACTGACTATCCCCCTTGTGTTTCCTCCTTTATATAGGAAAACTGGGATGCAGAAAGTCCTTTTAGATGAGGATGAAGCCTGGGCTGGGATGCCAACAGATCTCAAGCAGCATCCAACCACCTCTTCATCACCTGTAGAGACTGAAGAGGTGCAGTGTCCTTGATGTTGATGTGATTTTCCAGTTAAGTAGGGCAGAATTGGCTTATCTGTCCTTCTTGCACAGTAATGGCACTCCAGCAGCTTGCAAAAAGTGCTTTAGGACAAGTAACACATAACTGAACTCCTATCATAACATGACGGAGTTTCAAATGAAGTTTTTGCCATGGTACAGGCTAGAGAGGTATAGGAAATGCCAAAGCAAATTGCCGCTGGATTAAAACATCTTCCCCATAAGGAGTCGTGAAATAAGATGTTTGCTATTTTTTTCATTTCAAAGTACAGATAATTGAGAGGAGGGGGCATGACAGAGATTTATAAAATTTATGACTGGTATGGAGAAACTAGGTACAAATTATCCTCTCAAACAAAATAAACTCTAAGTAATCTAATAAAACTGATTGATAGTAAGTTAATAACAAGAGGAAGTTTTATATAACTGTATATCTAAAGATGAACAATTACTAAAGCAAACTGATGTCACTTTGCAATGAACAAACAGGAGAAGAGATGGAAGCTCTACAAGCTATTGTCACGTGAAGGGGTCTGTAACTTCAGAGGAAGCAGATCTCTCATAAGGAGGAGAATATAAATTGGTGGCTGTGTTGACTGACCTGTGAGCTGAAACGGCAGGGCTTCCGTGCTGAGGTAGTACCTGCCCTCCATTTCCTAGCCAAGGGAGTGGGGTTCAGAAGGAGCTATCCAGACCTGCAGGGACTGTTCAGAGATGCAGCTGCTGAGGAGCTGTCCAGCATTTCAGCATCACAGCACTTCACTCCTGTTTCTCAGCTTGCTGTTGAGCCTCCAGAGCACAGTGACTGCAAAAGGATGCGCAAAAGCAGGGCACAGTCTTGGTTAGAAAGGTAAGGGGAAACGGAGGATCCTAAGCGTTAACTCAGGCTATAATGAGTGTAATAAAATAGTGTGTGAAGAATGTCTGTGGGTGAAAAAGGAAGACGGAGACATAGTCTGTGAGTGTAGATGGGGGAGAGTCTCATTTAGGATTCTTCAGTCACAGAGGCATGGTTTTTATATGTGTTTATTATTTCCCATGAACAAGAATTTTCGTAGCATATTCCTCCTAGGCAATGCACGGAAAGAGAATTAATGAAAACTATAACAAGAGGGGTAATTTTGTGTTTAATTATATAGAGACATTAAATGTCATTTCCATACAATGTTGAGCTGCATGTAAAATAGCCAGGGGCATGTTGAAACTTAATTTATTTGTTTTAAATTTTTATTTTCCTTAGGAGATCTGTACAGTCTGAGTGCTCCAAAGTGGAAAGATAAAAAGGAAGCAGGATGCAAAAACTATTTAACTGAAAGACTGCTTTGCTGGTTTCAGTAAATAGAAAAGAAAGTGCTAGGAGAGGCAATTTACCTGAAAATTAGCTTGAATCAAGCAGCTTCAAGAAATAAGAACCTGAAGGAAATCTCTGATGCAATGTATTTCAAATAGACTGATCTCACTCATAAGGTTTTGTAAAAGGACTGCATCTAGTAATCTCATCTAAACTAAACAATATTTAACAGAGGAGACTGATATTTGTCACTGCAGACAATGGATAATTTTTCCTCCCAGCCCAACTTCAATGTTTCCTGTACTGATGTGGATTTTGGCTGCTATGGGTCAGGACAACATGGGCACAACATGACAGCTCCACAGCTGATTCCTAAGTTCTACATTGCTGTACCCATCATCTACTCTGTGATCTGTGCTGTTGGACTCACTGGAAACTCTGCAGTCATTTATGTCATCCTAAAAGCTCCCAAAATGAAGACCGTCACCAACATTTTCATTCTGAACCTGGCCATTGCTGATGAGCTCTTCACATTGGTACTTCCTATCAACATAGCAGACTACCTGCTGCTTCAGTGGCCCTTTGGCGAATTCATGTGCAAGCTGATCATCTCCATCGACCAGTACAACACTTTCTCAAGCATTTATTTTCTAACTGTCATGAGCATCGACCGATACCTGGTGGTGGTTGCCACCATCAAATCCAAGAAAATGTGCTATCGCACCTACAGGGCTGCCAAGACAGTGAGTCTCTGTGTCTGGGTTTTTGTCACCATCATCATATTGCCGTTCAGTATCTTTGCCAAGATACACACTGAAGAGGGACGATCCCAGTGTGTCTTTGTCTTTCCCAGCCCAGAGGGCTTCTGGTGGAAAGTGAGCCGCCTCTACACCCTTATCTTGGGCTTTGCCATCCCAGTGTCCACCATCTGCATCCTGTACAGCACCATGCTCTTCAAGCTGAGGCGTATGCGGCTCCACAGCAATGCTAAAGCTTTGGACAAAGCGAAAAAGAAAGTGACAATCATGGTGCTGATCATATTGGGCGTTTGCCTGTTCTGTTGGACTCCTTATCACCTGAGCACTGTGGTCGCCCTCACCACAGACATCCCACAAACCCCTCTGATAATTGGAATCTCCTATTTCATCACCACCCTGAGCTATGCTAACAGTTGCCTCAACCCGTTCCTTTACGCCTTTTTAGATGATACTTTCCGGAAGAGTTTCCGAAAGTTGGTTGAATGTGGAACTCCCTCCTAAGATTCCAGATCTTTTCCTAGCCCCTTTTAAAGTAAGCTTAATGCATTTTGAAGAACCTTCGCAAAGTATGATTGGAAGGGACTAGTTCTGGCCATAGAACCATATCCAAAATGTTGTAAAACTGAAAATTCAGGAATTGGCTCGTCCTCTTCTTCAAGTAGTGTCCCCTAATCCCTGCCAGGATGAAGAAGCTTGCTGCATCACCACATTACATCCTCCGGGGCATTTTTTCTCTTGTTCTTTCTTTTTTTGGCACTACATCTATTCATTGTGGATTCTCCTCCTATTGGTATGGAATGCAACATAATTCCTTGGAATGTAAAAAAAAAGAAAGAAGAAGATTTAATATTCAGCAGACCCAATATACAGAACAGTTTTTTCATGCCAAATAAAGGTGTGCAGAGTGCCTTTGCTTAATGAATCTGAATCCTGCTAGTTTGATACCTATATTATATTTATCTTGCTGTATTACCTTCCTCCATCATATTTTATTGCATATTAATTGTGCATTTGACAAGGTAAGCTTTTATGACAAGGTAATGTGTTCTTCTACAGCTCCCACACATTTAATTGGGGGAATGTGGGCCTAGTTGATTCATTCTTCCTTTCCTCCATATTCAATCACATTGTGTATTTTAAGTTCTGACACATCTTGTAGTTGTGATTATTATTATTCTGTAAAAATACTGTAATTAAGGCTTAAACTGCTGCACAAATCTTCTGCGTACCGACTTTCTTAGATATAAGTATTTTGCAAAGGAAAGTGCCCTCTAGCATAAAATGTCATAGCTTGATCTTTGTCACATTTTTTTTAAAAAAATCCCAATCTTTTCTCCTTCTTCTTTTTTAAAAATACTGGAGATAAGAACATACAAAGCCCCCAAATGGGATATATATATATATATATATAATATTATATATATCCTAATAAGATTTAAATATTCACAGCTTGTTGCTTTGTAAGTGCCAAGTGGAGATGGGGAAATAAATTACTTTTTTGTAGCAACGTGTGTCGAGAGCCACCTTCAGTAAGAAGCAGAAATTTCAGTCCAAGTACACTTCTCTAAACACCAGGAAAAGTTCTCATTGGAAGAAAGCAGCTCCCTGCTTATAATAAGACTTCTAAACCTGGAGTATTCCCGAGATTCTCAAATCTTTTCTTGAATAGTAGAAGCTCTTATCTGGCAAGCCTGCATCAACTTTGGAAGGCATCTTGTGAAAAATTCAATCTGAAGCTTCTCAAAACGAGTGCTGTCCCCAAAGATGATGGAGAGGCTTGCCTGATACAAACTCCTATTCAAGAAACAATTTGAGAATCTTGGGGAATACTTCAATTCTAGATGTCTTGTTTTCCTGGGGTTTGGTCACTGTCACATGCTGAGACAGATGGATGTCAACAACAACAACAACAGCAACAACAGGCATCTTGTTTTAGGCACGGGCCTGCTTCCTTCCAATGACCATGTCACAATGCTAGGATGACCTGAATCCATCCATTTGGGTGATATATATTTATTTATTTAATTTTTTTATTTCAAACATATAAATAAATACATAGATAACAAATGCATACTTTGCTACCTTCTATATAAATCAAATAATGTCAGACTTAAAAACCTTACTTCTCAACATATATTAAAAGAAATGGGAAAGGGAAACAAAAAAGACATAAAGACAAAACAATGATAGTGACAAATCACTGGACATTTGTGGTAGATCACTGGTAGATCACTGTCTCCCCTAAAAAAAGCTCAAGAACTTTGACCTGAACCCCTAAAAATTGGCTTTCCTCATCTCTAAAAAAGCTCAAAAACTTTGACCTGAACCTCAAAAAACGGGGTAGATCACTGCCAGTTTTTAACTCTGTGAGTAGATCGCAGTCTCTTGGGAGTTGGCCACCCCTGATATAAAAGCCATGATGGGACTGAATCATATCAAATAGTACCTAACAAAAAATACATATTGAATTTGTTTTTGTTTTTACCAGTAGATCATGATCTACCTGTTGGACGTGCCTGTTGTATATGATACCTTTCCTTATGGATTGAATCTGTTTACATACTTTAATTGTCGTGGACCTTGTAATGGTTCATTTTACTTTACTACATCCCTCCTACCCTGTGTTTAATATTTTCTCCTCATCTTGGTACGAGGAAGTAATGTATCTCTGTTTACGGAATTATTCCAAACACAACCAAATTTTAGATGTGGGAGGTATATCTTTGTACTACTTAAAGACCTTAGTTTGCAGTTTCTCACATGCAGTAATGGGCTACCCATGCAGGAACATAGGAAAGTGCTTTATACTGGGTCAGACTACTGTCCATCTTTGTTCAGTAGTGCCTATGCTGACTGGCAACAGTTTTCCAGGGTTCCTGGGTCCTATTTTCCAACCTTACCTGGAGATGCCAGGGACTGAACTTCAAACATTCTTCATGCAAGGCAGATGCTCTACCCTTGAGCTCCGGCCCTTCTTCCTCCATCCCATTGTTGAGTGTCAGTCCCTTAAAGGAAGCAAGCTACCTCCCAGACATTTTGTGCACTTCAGCTTTAAGAAGCAGATTTTCACAGGGAAAGCTCTGGGGCCAAAAGAAGAGTGCTCAGACAAGGAGCTTGGAAGTGCGGACCTGTGCCTGAAAAGAGGGGGATGAAAGGTAAGTATGGGTAAGCCCTAATTAAGCAGCAAGTAGCTAAATATACGCCAGTTAATCCCAGAATTCCACAGCAATCCAATGAAAGAGCTGGTTGACACTTTGCCTCACAAATGGGCTCGAAGGCAGGATGAACACTCAAATATCCACTCTTCCCATGCCTCCTTACAGGCTGGTGGTCTTTGGTACTGCATTCCCCAAAGAGTGAGAGTAAAGTCATCTCCCACATGCAGCCAAGGAGGGGAGCAATAATCTTATCAATGGGCCCTCCCCATTCGTTTTAATATTAATTTGGTAGATTACAGCTGGAGTATATTGAACTTTAAGTAAAGGTAAAGGGACCCCTGACCATTAGGTCCGGTCGTGACTGACTCTGGGGTTGTGGCGCTCACCTTAATATACCATTTTAATTCCACAGTGACGTACTTGCTTTCTCACAGAAGAGTCTCAAGAAGATAGTGCAGCGAAGATGAAGAGAATGGTCTGATTCACATATAATGACCAATCATAGTTCGCTATCATTTGTAAGAATGAGCATGATCTCAGATTCACATGCTTTCCCCATCAAATGTACAGCATGCTTAGTTAATAAGCCAGGATATCAAACCATGGTTTGGTTGTGGCCAGATATCACCATTTGTTCACTATGGATTTATTTATTTTTTTAAATAACCCTATAAATTTCCAGTATTCAGATGAAACAGGAAACTACTGTTTGTTAGAAACTGGAAGAAACTTTCAGCTTTCTCCCTTTAGTCATAAAGGAAGGGGGAAAGGGAGAATGCATGTAACAAGAAACTGCGGTCTGAATTGGATCACTGTCTTTCAACAGTTTGGGTAGCAACAGTGCTCTGTTCCTCATATCCACAGGCTTGTGGCTCAACAAAATGCTACCGAATTACAAAACTGTGCTGCTGCTATGGCTAAGAAAATATTAGCCGCCCACACCAGCCTGTTGCTTTTCTTTTTTGGAAAATCTCCAATAGAACAATGTCCTTTTCCCCACCCAGACTAGGCACTTTGCTAAGCCCAAGAGAGAAAAGACACAAAATCCAGAATTAAGTTCAAACTTTAATGGACCCAAGTTCCATCAGCCCTAGCCAGCAAAGCCAAAGGTCAGGGACAATGGAAGTTTGAGTCCAACAACTGGCACACTGCTGTGAGTACCCTTGGCAGGATCCGGTCCCAGGAGGTGCAAGCAAAGCTCTCATCAAGGGGAGCAGGGTTGAAGGCGCAGCACAAACAAACCAGGACTGAAGAGGAAGACCGTGTATACTCTGGCCTCCCACACCACACCCTAACCATAGCCAATGGTAGTGAAAGTTTTCAGGGATTGCTTCCTCACAAGGAGACCCCTTACTCACAAGCTGTGCAAGGAATCTGACACTGACATATGTATCCTATGGTGTCACTCTTTGGTCCAGACATGGACCTTCTGGCACTTGCATTTTGTAGTTCTGTGGAACGGCCCCACCTCCACCTTCTCTGACAATCTCAAGGGTTTTCCAGCAGGTCTTGCCTCAGAGGTCCCCTTAAGAGGATTCTGAGGACAGGTTTCAGGCACCTCAAGGCACGTGACCTTTGTTGGTCCTCCTCTGAGGACTCTGTGGCTACATTGACATCACACAGTTGAAACTGTAGTTTGCTAAGGGTGTGAGAGTTGCTATAAGACCTCTATTTCCCTCACACAGCTACAGTTCCCAGGGTTCTCTGGGAAGAAGAGTTGATGGTTAAACTTAGTCTTTGAAGAAAAAGCAGCAAAATGTATGCAGGAAAGAAAAGGAGAGAAAATGATGATGATGATGATGATGATAACAATAATAATAATAATATTTTTTTTGGTACCCTGCCCATTTTGCTGGGTTTTACCAGCCACTCTGGGCGGCTTCCAACAAAGACAAAAAATACACTAAAATGCCACACATTAAAAACTTCCCTAAGCAGGGCTGCCTTCAGAGGTCTTCTGAAAAGCAGCGATCAGGAGTGAAACATGCTCCCATAACCAGTTTCCCACTTAAAGTCACTCCATCTTGACTACTATTTGTGCTTAAAGGTGCTTTATGCAATTAACAGCATCTTCAGGGGGTCAGTAGTGCCCTCCTAGTACCCTAGTCCACTTTGGGAGCATGTTCCAGACTGGGTCCTCCCAGCTGATTTATCTGCAAAAGTGGCCAACTTAATCAGCCCTTTAAAAAATGCATGAATAACATCCAGTGGCTCCTTTAGAAAGCAAAAACAGGGCTGAGAGCCTAGCTGAAAGTAGCCCAGAAAAGACAGTAGGGAAATGACAAAATTAGTATCAGTGCCGTAGAAACATGAATGGGTATTGTTGTGACAACTGGACATTCTCACTTCCTTGGCCTTGAACGATCCTTTCCCTGGTTAGCAGGGAATAATTAGCTCAGTCAGTGTGAGGTTTGGACTAGCCACTAAGTCTTGCTTCAAAAAATGATTGTTGCCACTGTGTTTATTTATCTTTATTTTGACAATTTGTATACTGCTTAATCACAGTCATCTCCAAGCGGTGTACAGGAGCCCCAATACGATAAGACTAAAAGTGAACTAAAACTATAAAATCAGAATTCAGTTCAATAGCCTACTGGAATAAAAAGGAGGAGGACTCTTTGGTGAGTTTCAGAAGTTCAACAACAGGTAGGTGCCCTGTATGTGGAGGCACAAGTCTTAATGCTACACCATCATTAATACCAAGGAAGAGAAGGAAGAGGGAAATTCTGTCATTCAGGAAGGAGAAAGGGAGACAATGGAGTTTTCAGCTGCCCAACTATGGTGTCTGAAACAGGGCTTGCGCAATTCCCAAATGCTTTCTCCAAAATGGAAAACTATCTATTCCACTAGGGGGTGCTATAAGATAGCCTTTTCAAATTAGAAGCTATATTTCGTTTCATGTTCTCATTGAGTTAGAAGAGAGGGGATCCCAGTTCTCTCTCGTTTAGAGTTTAGATGCCAAGGGGTTAAGGGAGTCAACGGGACAGGTTGCAGGAGGGATTTAAAAGCTGGCCGGTGGTTCTCTGGAGGACAGGAAACTAACAAAAAGAAAGGTGAAAATGCTCCAGAGATAGGAGAATTACTGAAGCTAGCTCCATAAATAATTGCTGGTGTTGGGTTTTTAATACATTTTTCCTCTGAGGGTCTGCTGAATAACATCTGAAATCTAAAATGGTTTTAAGATCTTGCCGCATTCTGATCTGTTCTGCCAGTCTCATTAGCCTGAGTAGGCTCCCCACTGAAACACAAACACAAGCTGTAAAAAGAGAAAGAAAAATCTGGGAAAAGGACAATTCTAAAAAAAAACCCCAAAAAACAGGAAGATAAGCAAATATACTAAATCAGGTATGGGGAAGGTCAGAATCAAGGACCAAATGTGGCCCTCCATGTCTCTCCATCTGGCCCTAAAAACTCTTACCAGGCCACACCCCACACTGACTATGTTTAACATTCTACTGAAGTGTTTCTGCTTGACTGGAACATATCCTTGAACTCTGACCATGCCCAGAGGCAGTTTTAGGGTGGTGCAACTGGGCGCAGCACTGCAAGGGGCCGCAACACAATGCTGTAGAATGGAGGGCAAGGTGGGGGCGCTGAATTTTAGTGTCTCACAGGGCACAGCTGAAATTTGAAAGCTCAAAGTCTGCCGCTGTAATGCCCCTTGGTTGCCTACATGTTGGAGAGAGAAGGGTGTGTGTTTGTGTAACCTACTGTACAAAGGTCAAATTTATATTTGTTGCTCCATCCACTTTTGCCCTGGGCTCCACCCACCATTGGCATGTGGCTCCTGGAAGGCTGCCCAGAAGGGGATATGGCCCTTGGGCCAAAGATAGGTTCTCCACTTGTGCCCTAAAGTTTAGAGCCTTAATGTTGTACAAAAGAAGACAGAAAATTAACTACAGTGGTACCTCAGGATAAGAATTTAATTCGTTCTGGAGGTCCGTTGTTTTTTTTTAAAAAAAATATTTTTTATTAACAGGCCAATCAAATCACATTAATTCCAAATCACATTAATTCCAAATCACACAGCCAAATTTTACTTTTTTTGTTGGGGGTACCCATACTTCGAGCTCCAAACAGGATCCAAACATCTCTCTTGCTGCTGCTTTAATATACACAGTTCTGTCCAAATAGCATTCACAGTTCTATTCCATCTTCTCTTTGTTGTTTTCCTCATCTTCTTGTTTTCTTTATGGTCTCTGATAGTCTCCACAAGCGGGTTGAAAACAAACGTTGTTATATCCTGTGTGGATTTTACATTCATCCAAGAGCCATATCAAAATAGACAGACATCATTTCAACACCTCCGTACAAAACGTTTCCACAGTCTGTCCTGGTTTCCACAGGCCTGCCGCTCTCATAAATTTTCTCAGGGGGCCCTGCCAGGCCGATCTCACATTCCGATATAGTAACGGCCATAGTCTTCCTCCCCCTCAATCCTCCTGTGGGCAGGCCTGCCATAACAGTCTCTTTTTATGACTGCGTCACAGAGAACATTCTTGATGTTCCCACACGCCATATCTTTGATTAGTAATTAATTTCCACACAGTTCTTACTCCTCCTGCTTGTGATCAGTAATCGCGATGATTCTTTCTTAGGGGGAAGGGTTATTGGGTACTCACATAAGACAAAAAAAGAAAAGTCCCCCCCCCTTTCAGTCTCGCTCCGACATACCAATCCTTTGATGATTCTTCTTCTTGATTTATTGTTGAATCCAGCCCGTCGCTCCACATCCCAGAGATCCCTTTAATTAGCAGTCTTTACTCCCGAGCTTCACTCGAAGTATGTGCATTTGCTTAATAATAATAATAATAATAAATTTTATTTATATCCCGCCCTCCCCAGCCGAAGCTGGGCTCAGGGCGGCTAACAACAGTCAAAATAGTTCAACATTGTAAAAACATTCATTATAAAATTAATTAAAACCAAATTAATGGCAACCATCAAGCAAAATCCTGTGCAGGTTGCCAGAGGAGGGGGTCAGGCTGCGCCCTGACCAAAAGCCTGGTGGAACAGCTCTGTCTTGCAGGCCCTGCGGAAAGATGTCAGGTCCCGCAGAGCCCTAGTCTCTTGTGACAGAGCGTTCCACCAGATTGGAGCCGCGGCCGAGAAAGCCCTGGCTCTAGTTGAGGCCAGCCTAACCTCTCTGTGGCCTGGGATCTTTAGGATGTTTTTATTTGCAGAACGTAAATTTCTCTGTGGCACATACCAGGAGAGGCGGTCCCGTAGGTACGAGGGTCCTAGGCCGTATAGGGCTTTAAAGGTTAAAACCTTGAACCTGATCCTGTACTCCACCGGGAGCCAGTGCAGCTGGTATAGTACTGGATGAATATGATCTCGCAGCGAAGACCCCATAAGGAGTCTCGCCGCGGCATTCTGCACCCGCTGCTTCTTTTCTAATTGTTTAT
Organism: Podarcis melisellensis; assembly: GCF_964234715.1. NCBI lineage: Eukaryota > Metazoa > Chordata > Lepidosauria > Squamata > Lacertidae > Podarcis > Podarcis melisellensis. Next base: position 38,647,823 of record NC_138539.1, on the reverse strand, counting down.
TTCAAGCTAATGCAGCCAGCATGCAATCAGAGACAGTGTCCGGGAGAGCCGGATCCACACAAGGGCTTTGTGCCTAGTGCCCTCACCCCCTTCTTTCAAATCCGGGGGTGATTTATGGCCACAGCAGGCAAGGCAGTGTTCCCCATTCCCTTGGGCAACAAGGGAGGCTGCATACTCCCATATCAGCCTCTTAATTACCTTGTGAGCCGGAGAGATGTTATTGTCGGCCATCTTCCAATGCGCCCCTAGCGGCCCCCCCCAAGGCCCGTTCTTAACCTGAAACTGTTCTTAACCTGAAGTACCACTTTAGCTAGTGGGGCCTCCTGCTGCCGCCACACCGCCACGCCACGATTTCTGTTCTCATCCTGAAGCAAAGTTCTTAACCCGAGGTACTATTTCTGGGTTAGAGGTTAGCGTCTGTAACCCGAGGCACCACTGTACGGCGAGTTAAGCCAAGCAAATTTACCACAAGATCATGGAAACATATTTTACACAATTATTTATTTATTTATTTATAAAAGCATTTATATACCGCTAAATCACAGAACATTTAAAAAGATTAAAAGTGTGCAATGAAAGCATACACGGCTGTGCAATGCAAGGGCTCTAGCCTCCTGCAACTGATGTGATGGATGTCAAGACGACCATGTGTAGGGCAGAGATTTGTCGCATTTCAATGCTGCTTCATGTTTGTAAGCTTACGTAGCAGTGGTGGTATGATGAATCAGTGGCTTGTCCCCAAGGAATCACATTAACTCTGTCTTATAGTACTTTGAAATGATGTCCAGCAAGAGCTGCTTCCTACATTACATTTTCTTCTACTTTATGCCAAAAGTATTATTATTATTATTTAAATGTCTATGTCGCCCTTCATGAGAGGGTCACAGGGCAGTTCTCAGTATAAAAACACAAAAATACTGTACATAGCAAACAAAACCATGCCACCGCCACCCCCAGTCTAAGAGACCATGTTGTTGTTTAGTCGTTTAGTCGTGTCTGACTCTTCGTGACCCCATGGACCAGAGCATGCCAGGCAATCCTGTCTTCCACTGCCTCCCGCAGTTTGGTCAAACTCATGTTCATAGCTTCGAGAACACTGTCCAACCATCTCGTCCTCTGTCATCCCCTTCTCCTTGTGCCCTCCATCTTTCCCAACATCAGGGTCTTTTCCAGGGAGTCTTCTCTTCTCATGAGGTGGCCAAAGTATTGGAGCCTCAGCTTCAGGATCTGTCCTTCCAGTGAGCACTCAGGGCTGATTTCCTCATAGACTGCTTAATTAGCCAAAGGCCTGGGAAAAAAGGAATGTTCTAAGATAGGTAACAATGGCGCCAGGCGAGTCTCCCTGGGGAGAGCATTTCGCAAATGGGGAGCCACTGCAGAAAAGGCCTTATGGAAGAGGCACACAAAGAAGGGCTTCAGGTGATGATCATAACGTCCAGATTGGTTTATAGGGGGAGAAATGGTCTTTAAGGTATTATGGTCCAGAACTGTTTAAGGCTTTATAGGTCAGCAGTGCCTAGCAGAGACTAATTTTCAGTCTGCAATCTTTGTGGTGCAGCTGAGTAGAATACATGGCCAGCCTGTTCAGAATGTTTCTTATACTGCATCTCCTAAATGTCACCAGCAGATGGCAGTAGAGTTCAAAGCACTACCTGTATACTGTAGTTTGATAATATTTAATCTGAAATAGAAGTTGCACAAAAACAGTCTAAAGGAAATATTTGAATAACCTGAAACAAACAGAATTAACGTCACTGAGCATTTTACACTGAATGTTATAACTTAGGCTTTTAGAAATAAAAACATAGTGGTACATTTAAATATGGTATTGCATAAAAAAATAATTTTGGTACTTGAGAAGCACTGACAAAGAGCAATAATGGAGAAAGAGATTCAAACTTTAACACTGTGTTTTTTCTAAGGACTTTTAAAATTTAAATCTCCTTGCTTCTTTTTTCTTCAAGACAGCTGGGAAGAACAGAATATTCCTTGGCACTTAATAAGAAAATAATTGTTTTACTATATGTATATTCAGTGCAAATTTACCGTAGTTTTCCTTCTTTGTGGTATCATAGTCATACTCAGAGCAGTTGCAGGGAAATCAATGTTATTTTGGTTACTGTGCATTGATTTAACTGAGTCTGCTCTGAATATGACTAACATTGGATATCACCCTTTGCATTCAAGGAGAGGGGTTGTTTTTAATGTTTTCTTTCTCCTTTTAATGTTTTTAATGTTTTCCCCTGGTTTTAATGAATGTATGGGGGTTTTTTTGTAAAGATGCATTGAGTTGCTTGTGGCTAGAAAAGACATCTAATAAATGTAATAATAAAATTATGTTACAGTTGGAGGAATTTTGTACACAAAATTTCATATTACAAGGCATACATCTGAAGACATGTTCACATAAATGTATATAACTTGTTGTGTAGGGTTTTTTAAAATTGTAAACTAATGTGGAAGAAGATTTGGCAGATATCAAGTTGGGGAAACTGAGAAACTGAAGGAAACCGGCTTCACTGATTTCCGTGGGAAGTGCAGGAATTCTCACTTAAGAGTCCAGCTACCCAAGAAACCTGGTTGGCATAGTGATTGGACAGCACAGTACTATATAAAGCTTTAGAGGTGAATTCATTGCATTTTTACATTTGCTGTTGAGCTGCCTAGGCTTACTTAAAGCCAACTACGAATGAGGTGTGATCCAAAAGGTGATCACCAGCTTGATAAGAGTTTTATATTCGCCATTTGCTGAGATTTAAAGACACATCAAGGGAAATGTAGAAAGAAAAGAAAAGAGACACTCGGGGTTCCAGAAACAAGATATGGCTAGATTTTTCTAATGAACAGGCATGTCAATAGCAAAGGATGGAACTGCAGAGATATTGTTCTGAATGATGTGAAACAGATCTAACACGCAAAACTGTTTGGGGTTTTTTACCCATTAACACAAAGCCAAAAATGCAGGAAGAAAACTATGACACACCATGGTGAGGATGATTCACTCTACAGATATTCCTGCAGTCAGTTGGAAGGTGAAGGCTGTTTAAGGGACCAGGTCGCCACAGTGCTCACGTTTAGCATTAGCTTCAAGATGATGAATTATTGTTCCTCCAGCATCTCCACAGAAACAGTTGGCCAAGATCTGCAGTTTACAACACTGAATAAGAAGGCAGCCCTGTTTAGGGAAGCTTTTAATGTCGGATGTTTTATCTCTTTTTAATATGATTATCATTAATTTTGTTGGGAGCCACCCAGAGTGGCTAGGGAAACCCATCCAGATGGGTGGGGTATAAATAAATTGTTATGATTATGATGATGATTTGATCAAATTATTATTCAACCAGAGAGTTTGGCCCAGGATGACACCATATTTTGTTAATATGTTTGCTCACACTGCGCTAGGAGTAAACAGTGGAATGCCCCGCCCCCAGCTTCTGGTCATTGGGGACAAGTTGAGAATGGTATACAGAGAATCAGAGAATCACAGAATCATAGAAATGTAAAGTTCTATGATTCGCTGATTCCCTGACCCTGAGGATCACCTAGTCCAGCCCAATGCAGGAATATGCCGCTGTCCCATACGGGGACCAAACCTGCAACTATGGTGTTATCAGCACCATGCTCCAACTAACTGAGCTATCCAGGCTGACATAACACATTAGTATTGTGTAGATACTATAGCATCTCACAGAAAGAAACCCATTGTCACCTTTGGTCCAACTAGCTGAGGTCCATTAGCAACAGTAGGCAGGACTTTAAAATATGAATATCAGTCCAGTGCACCCCTTCAAGTTCTGTCCACCCCTTCAGGTTTTTGTTCTTTGAAAGACTCTCATCCCAAAGTCTCTAAGCTGATTCTGATATTTTGGTACTGGATAAAGGAATTCAAGGAGTCAAGAGGAGGAGTGGGGAACTTTTGATTCCCATCTACTTGATTCTTTGACACTATCTTATATCAGAACTGCCGGGCAGCTTAATCTATAGTCCCAAGAGCTTCATCTATAACCTTGAGTGCTTTCATTAAAGGCAATGTTGGCTCTGAGTCACATAACTTAGTTAAATTAAAGTGCTCCCATATACTTTGCTGTGCTGTAAATCTAATTCATTGCTGGTGCTCGAATCCAGAATGGGCTTGTACCTTTTTCTCTCATGTTCTTTAAGAGCTAAAAGTTGTATTTTATGTGAATGTTTTGTCAAAATGCATTCAGAGAGACCCAAAGCATGTGGAGGATAATGAGGCATGTTTCAAAGTGGTGGTGCTTGGTATTTATGGTCCTCACTGATTGACGCTACTCAGGAAATAAATAAAACTAACACCTATATTCCCCAAATGGAAACAAATGCTTTGCCCTTTCTTTGTGGCTAGATATAAGACGCAGAAAGGAAAATATCAATATCTCTTTCGCCCTTGCCCCCAAATGACATGACTAAATACATGGTCAGAGGTTCTCTATTAAATATTAATTTTTTAAAATGTATTGAATAATAGACTTAATTTTCTTTGTGGAGGCTTTTAATAAATAAACAAGAAACACAAGCAATCCAAGCATGATGAGGGTTCTATGAGTTTGGGGGTGGGTAGTCAAGCTAGACATGCTGCTAATTGCCTCATTACTTACATGCATCCTAAGGATGAAGATTTCCTGTAGAAAAGAAAAAACAGAAGATAATGCAACAGGAAAAGACTCCCAGGGTGACCAAGTATAGATGGCTATATGCTCCACTGACAAATGGGAAGCAGAGGTTTAGGATGAGAGGCTCATCTGCTAAGCACAATAGGCAATGGCAGACATTGGGCTTTAAAATTTCAGCGATGCTCTGTGTGCCATCAAAATTCACACACACTCACCTCTCATCTTCCATTGTTCGTCATTGTTGCAGCGCCCCCTCTCGGCTTGTGGGTGGACCAGTCACTCTCACCTAAATCTGCCTCTGCAAAAGGAAAAGGAAAAGATGATATTCAGGTTTCCCCCTTCTGTTAGTGTTAATCTCAACTAGCCAAGAAGGAGGTAGATGGAGGTGTTGCTTAACTACCAAGCACAGTGCCATGACCTTCGTGTAGGCAGCATGTCCTCTGATTAGCTGTGTCATTTTGGGAGAGTTTTCTTCTGCATGTTTAGTTTTATTTCTTCCTGCTGGGAACAACACCTGTTCCTTTCGCCCCAAATTATACACAGTTTTTGTTCAGATTATTCAGTAAGGTGTTCTCAAGACTTGTCTCTCTGGACTTGGCTTGTGCTATTTATGCAACTTCATTAACAGGCCCTGACCCCCCCGCAGTTACTTTTCTTAAAAACTGTGATATTAATTGCCTACATAAAATTAACATCACACCTAAATTGCTACGATGACACTGCTGTCATGATTTATGTTAATGGAAATGTGTGCTTCAAAGATAAGCACATATACCCAGCAAACAAATATATGGAGACTTTGGCACCATTTCTTTAATTGCATTGTGGTAGTGGCACCAAATTGTATCTTTGGCTTGTGGAAATAATAATTGAAGTAATGGATTGAGCTTTGGAGAAACTACCTGGGGGATTGCCCGTATCAGAAGAATGCAATATTTCTTATTTATTACTATAATTCATCGCTATCTACACAGTAGACCATGCCAAAGGAAACATAGATAAAACAGAATTTTTAAAATGCAGATAGAATGCAAAGACTAATTCAGGATGTGGGCTGTCTATGTAGGAGTAGGGGCATGCATTGCTGTTGTGGGGAGTTTTGCTTCTCTTTTAAACTTTCATACTTGAGGAAGCTACATCTGGGGGGGAATGACCATCTGAAAGCCTACTGGTCATGTTCCTTCATCCTGGGAGAAGCTCAGAGAAAGAGAGTGCACATCAATGGCAGGTTGAGGACAAAGTATGTCCACTCTGGCCCTCCCAATTCCTGGTTCCTATAGCATCCTATATAAATGCATGCTGTAGAACCAAACTGGGGAACTGCATAGGATGTTGGACTCCAAGTCCCATCAGCCACTGCCAGCCTGGCCAATTTTCAGGAACGGTGCATGTTGTGGTTCACCAACATCTGGAGGTCTGCAAGTTCTCTGCCCTTGATCTAGGATACATGGCTGTGACTTTGAAAGAAAGGGGGCCCCAGAAAAAGCAAAGACCAGAAAAGTTTGATAGCTAAAGTATGGGAGTGTGCAGTTGAACTGTGTCAAACTTCACATTTTCAGCAGCTAATAGTGTCTATGAAACTATCATCATAGTGGGGGACTGTGGGGATAAATTGACCAATAGACTTACAGGCAATAGCAGTGTTTAGCAGCCCATAAAATGGACCCAAAGGTTCATCTAATCCAACCCCTTACAGTGCAGGAATCCTAGCTAAATATTCCCTTACAGATTGCCATGCAACCTCTGTTTAAAAACCTCCAATCAAGGAATGTTTTTCCCCTTTTGAGGTAGTCTGTTCCACTGTCAAATAGCTCATACTTTTGGAAAGTTCTTCCTGATGTTTAGTCAGAATCTCCTTTCTTGCAACTTGAAGCCATTGGTTTGAGTTCTACCCTTCGGAGCAGGAGAAAACTTGCTCCATCTTCCATGAGACAGTCCTTAAGATATCTGTAGATGGCTATCATATGACTTCTCGGTCTTCTCTTCATCCGGCTAAACATACCTAGCTCCCTCAACCGTTTGTTTTTGACATTTATACCCATCTTCCCTCCAAGGATCTCAAGGATCCCCTCTCCAGTTTTATCCTCTCAACAACTCTGTAAGGAAGGTTCAACAAAGAAATGGTTTTTGGCCCAAGACCACACAGTGAAATACATCTGAAGACTTTGTAGCTATGAGTGAATGTTGTATGCTTCTGCTTTAAAAAAAGATTGTTTCAGCTGGAAGGAAATTAATTCCATATTGTGTTAAGCAGGTGCTTCTCAGGCTTTTGTTAAGAGTTTGAGTAACGCAAACCCATTGATCAAATTCAAGATCCAGTGTAGATTGTGTCACCCATGCACATTTGTTTGTTTTCTTTCCAGATATACTGTGTAGATTTTATTTGCAGCCCCAAAGATCAAAATGCCACAAAATGCAAACATTCTGATCTCCCGTCTGTTAATGTCACTCTCTAAACCTACTGCAAATAGTGGCTTTAAAGTTCAGTTTATAAAGAGTTTATAAAGACGGTCAACAGGCAGCCTGGGATTAGCAGTGCTTTTGTAGAATATCTTTGGCTCCAGAGAGATTAAAGTTCACCGAACACCATCAACAAAACTTATAGTAAAGAGATCCCCATCTTTTCTGGGGGGCTACTTTGATGTTTGTGTGTGAGAGAGAGAGACACCTAATATCCTTTCTCCCTCGTTACAAGCTTGCAAAAAAAAAAATTTAAGCAAACACACACACACACACCACCATACAGAGCATATTCAAACACCATTGCACAGAGGGATAAATATAACACTCCCCACAAGATGTAGCAGTTATGGCCACCAACTCGGGTATCTTTAAAAGAGGATTGGGGGTAAGTATGAAGGACAGGGCTATCTGTGACATCCAGAGTGAAACTCCTTTTGAGTTTTGAATTGGGTTTATCCTCTCTATGGTTGTTGTTGTTTAGTCATGTCTGACACTTCGTGACCCCATGGACCAGAGCACACCAGGCTCTATGGTTAGTTAGGAGCTAACCCAAATTCTTTCAGCACAAGTTAAAATCATACAGGTTAATCAAGTGCTTCTGTTTCTGATCATACGAGTAGTCTTGTTAACAAAAGGAGATGCCTGTGGTGTCATATACACAATTAGGCTCCAACGAGAAAACTTCTATCCGTGGCTTCATGCCAATAAATTTTCTTCCCTGAAAAGCTTAAATTAACAAGCCAGCACCTTATTACTTTTTGTATTTGCTTTCTGAGCTTTCTGTTTGTCTTTTATGAAAAGAATCCTGCAGATATGAACTTCTTAGAGCTAGTCATAGAAAGCTGAACTTCATTTTATTGTGTGGGACAGGAAGACGGGCAAAAACTTTGAGAGGAGTAGAAATGAAACTCACTCATCTTTATTATTGCCTGGTCCAATTTTCCTGTCAAAATGAGAAAGGAATTTACCTTGGAGAAATCAAATATCATTTGCCATGGTTCCCTGTAAGAAAGAAAAATTATTGTTCATGCCATACAATTCCTGAAAAGTTCATCAACATAATTAATGTTTAATTTAGCTTCACAGCTATCCTTTAATTATACTTTTGAAAGGGATATTGGTTTGGACACTTGGTGGCTTTTGAGATCTCATATTATTCTGCACAGTGCTATCTCATACTTTGACAAGATACTATGTAATGTATGTAATGGCGGAAGCGAAATACTATGTAATGTATGTAATGGCGGAAGCGAAAGATGGCGCCGAGGTAAGACGCTCTTATCGGAGCTCAAAGAGATCTTTTAACTAAATGTTGCTGGCTCTCCTCCTTCCTTTGGTTTTTTATCTCCTTTCACTATTTCGCTGTGCTTTTGAACATTTTATCTTATCCTCCTCGGTGCCGGGACTTAATGAAGTTAATGAAGTTTTAACGAAGGCTCTCAGACATTCCCTCCCGGGCATTAAGGCACTCCCTCCTAGTTTCTCGTTGACTCCTCGTGACAAACTTATTCCAAGGATCTTTAAGGACTTCCAATGGGCTTTTAACTATAAATTCATAAAACCACAAATTTCTCCCACCACCTCTAACCTCGTGGGCCCCCAAACATCTCAGTTGTTTTAACAAACAGAGAAGAAGGGGGGGGGATACTCCAAAGGAGTGCTATAATTGGACTCAGTTTTAAACTCCTCGCAGCAGCCCAGCCAGGACTGAATGAGAATTAAACGAGATTGCGACCTGAGAACTTTAGCGCTTTATCACTCTATTTAGAAGTCTGATCTCATTGATTTAAGAAGAATCTAGCAATGAGAAGAGCCAAAAGACTCAGGTGTCTTGATACAGAAACTGACACAGAGCCCTCTGGTTTCAAACAGAGTAATCTAGATAATTACCTGCTACCTCAAAAACAGCACGCATCTCCTCCTAAAACCTTCCTCAACTCTTTACATGGAAAGACAACTGAAGAGATATCCCTAGGAATAAATGAGGACAAGGCTACTACTCCCATAACCGAGGTACAAGCACTAATTGATAGAAAGGTGGAGCTGCTGGAGGAATGCTGCCTATTGACTGCTCAAACAGTTCAAAAAATCTTTGAACAATTACAAAACATCTCCAAGAAGCTGGATAACCCAGACGAAAGGAGGCAACTCACTCCCTTCTTGCCATCCTTAATAAGTCCTGGAGATAAACAGAACAAATACAAATTTATACCTCTAAACCAGCCAAAAACCAGAGGAAGCCCCCCTCACTCAATCAACCTGATACTGAGACCATGTGAGATTGTTCTCCACATTTTTCCATATAGAGGGCCCCTACCTTACTGGGAGTCATCTTTCTGGGCCAGACATCATCTAAATCTGCTCCTAGGCCTTGAGGGTGGAAGCATTGACCTAAAAGCAGTCAAGAGGCTCACTAACGATGGATATTCCAAAAAAGTACTACTAAGATTTGGTAGTCATAGAATTCCAACTAAAATCTTAAGGGAAAAGACTCATTTAGCCCAGAAAGGAATTATTCCGCGTCGACACTTTGAAGATATATCACCCAGACCATTGATTGCATCTAAAAGACAGAACAAGATGAGCAAGGCCATTCCACCAGAAGCCGACATCTGCCTTACTCCCGTGGAAGAACCCAGTAGATGGGAGAAACCGCAGCCAGCTATCCGGGAAATCACGCAAGAAAAATCCAAGCTCCCAAACCATGCGACTGTAGCATCAAATAACAACCTCGCCCTTGACACAATAGACTGGACAGTCCCAGAAGAAGAAGATCTGCTGAGTAACTTTACCAAGTTACCAGATAGAGAACAAATAAACATACTCAGTAAATTGATGAAACTACAGACCAGATTGACCGAAATTCACCAACAAGGTCAACAAAATGCAGTAGAAACAATACACAATCAAACTTTACACTTACCAGCCTTTTCCCCAAAATGCATAGTCAAAAAGAGAGCTACTAATGGAACTTTCAAATGTATAGATGCAGAGCTTCAAATCCAGCCGCCTTTAGAATATGAAATGGCAAGGAAAAACTCCAGTAATGAGACCACAAATTCCTGGCTGAGATATCAAATACTAGCTCCAAACGAAATAGGTACCCCTTATTTAAGCACCACAAAGGACTCTAGCATTGCCGAACAAAAGATGACCTCCAACAGACCTGACACACTGAGCTCAACACCAAATGAGGCCAAAGAAATGGAAGTAGAGACTGAAAACAGTCCTACTGTCCATAATAGTCCACCAACCACAGAAATTTCTCAGGAACAAGGAACAGTTAAGGAAGAAAATCAAGAAAGGGAGGAAATTTTAATTCCCCGCACTTTAAAAAAGAATCTAAGAGATCCATCATTATGTTCCCCACGGAAAGCAGCGACAAATGGCTGTATCTGCACAAGACAAAATCCCTCGCTGGACTCAATGACAGAACTAGAATGACTAAATGCTGTCAACCAGCTACCAACTCAAAAACGGATCCTACGCTTGCTGTCCTGGAATATCGCAGGGTGGGGAAACAAAGACGGAGACCCAGACCTAATGAACTTCTTTAAAGATTTTGAATTAATACTTCTACAAGAAACATGGTCAACTAGAGATATTAAAATCAATGGATTCACCTCCTATACGAAACCCGCATTGAAAACAAACGCGAAGGGTCGGCCGAAAGCAGGGTTCTGTTGTATGATCAAAGACAACTTAGGGTTTGAAATCAAGCAACTAGAAAAATGCTTACCACTTGCACAAGCTCTACTTTTAACCCAAAAAAAGATACTTTGCTACTTGTAAATGTCTATATCCCCCAACCAAAAACAACAGCAGCAGTGAAAATTGGTCACAACTAACCTCTTATATAGAAAATTTGACCGATAAATACCCAAATGCCTCACTGATAATAGCAGGTGATTTTAATGCCAGAGTGGGAACCAACAATGAACAACTATGTAGCAAACTAAATTGGAATACTGATAATGATATCGCACATGCCCTGAAAATAGGACGATTCTCCAGAGACAGGGTTGTAAACAACGAAGGCTTACGCCTACTTGAATTATGTAACAACTTTAATTTACAGATTTTGAATGGTTCAACAAAAGGCGATAGAAGTGGGGAGTTTACATACTTCTCCCCCCGAGGATGCAGTGTCATCGACTATATTCTTGTCCCTTATAATATCATAAATTCGATCATGGACCTCAAAATTGGAACGCGCACCGAAAGCGACCATCAGCCATTATCGTTGTCTATTAACTTAAAGGACGAAACCAAAATAACTAAGCACAATATCATAGAACCTTCTCAATACAAACAAATGACCCAATTAAAATGGTCCCAGGAAATGAGTGCAGTAGTGGGGCAAAAACTTACAGCCAACCTGAGAAAACAAGTACTATCCAACTTAAAGACCACTAATTTCTACAGTGATATACCGAAAATTTATAATGAAATCTTCCAAATGCTCGTAGAGCTCAGTACTCCACCTAAAGTTTGGGTACTTAAACATAGCGCTAGCCCTTGGTTTGATGATGAATGTTTCCAGCTAAAAAGAAAACTGCGCCAAACATTTAAAAATAATCGCACTAATCTAGAGCCCACTTATCTTGATGAAAAAAGAAAATATCATTACATTCTGGCCGAAAAGAAACAGAAATACGCAACCCAAAAATGGCTACAATTATTCGACTCAATTCAGAGTAAAAACAACAAAGCGTTCTGGAACTTAGTGTACGGAGGATTGAAAGCCGAAAATCAATTAACTCTACCACCAATTGAAGAATCCAAATGGTCCCAATACTTTACATCTGTATTTAACAATCTACACAGTGAACTTAAAGGAAATGAAACCACTAAAAATAAAATTAATAAACTCCAGGGGTGGCCAAGGGTAGAGGAAGAGGAAATTAGAGAGATAGTTAAAAATTTCAAATCGGGGAAATCTCCTGGGCCAGACGGTCTACCAATAGAACTACAGGTATTTAAGACCTATATAGATTGGTGGGCAGAACCCTTAGCTCAACTGTTTACTCTCATAGATAAATATGGGATCATACCTGAGATATGGTTAAGATCAATAATTATCCCAATCTTTAAAAATGGCGACCCAAAAGAACCAAGGAATTATAGACCAATAAGCCTATTATCAGTGATAGGGAAAATCTACGCCAAGCACCTCTTATCTAAACTCCTTACCTGGATGAAAAATCTAAATTTACCAGGGAAAGAACAAATAGGTTTCTCCAAAGGTTGCTCTACACTAGACCACTGTCTTATACTTATGCACTTGGTTGAAAAATACAGATTCCAAAGGCAATCTAAGATATATGCTGCTTTTGTAGATTTTCGTGGTGCATTCGACTCAATTGACCGCCCAAAGTTGTGGAGGAAACTCGCAGAATTAAAAATTGATCAGCGCTTATTGATTCTAATGCAAAATCTACACTCTTCCAATACCTGCCAAGTCAAACTTAACACCAAAGGTCACCTTTCATCAGACATCCCTAACTCGAAAGGGGTAAAACAAGGGTGTGTCCTTGCCCCCTTTCTATTTAATTTATTTCTATCAGACTTGCCAGATTACCTTCAAAAAATAGAATCACATGCCCCTAAACTTAATCAGAAACCAGTTCCTCTCTTATTATACGCAGACGATGCTGTCCTACTATCATTAACGAGCTTGGGTCTGAAACGTCTTATATCTTCACTGATCCTTTACTGCGAATGCAACAAACTCTCTATAAATTATGAGAAGACAAAAATTTTGGTCTTCTCGAATGGTTGGAAATTAGAGAAATGGAAAATAAGAGGGCAAGAAATCCAACAAGTGAAAATCTATAGGTATCTGGGAATCTTATTCCAGAGCAATTTAGGGTGGGCAACCCATCGCACAAACGCCACAAAACAGGCAAAGTGCACCTCATCAGCAGTTGCCCATTTTTACTATCAGAAAGGTAATCAATTTATTCCTGCGGCCAATCAGATATTTCAAACAAAAGTGCAATCCCAGATATTCTATGGAATCCCGCTATGGGTCCAAGCATATAACAGTGATTTAAAAAAGATTCACTCCAGCTTTCTGAGACGTATTCTTGGACTCCCAGCTATGATCAAATATGAAACAATGTGTGCAGAAATAGGCATACACACAATGGAATATTGGGCATGGTCCACCTCAATAAAGTACTGGTTACGCTGCCATTTTCGCTGCCCTCCATCAAGTCTGCTCGCTGATTTGCTCAATGACTCCTATAAATCAAGATGGTATCAGCACCTCGAAAAAAAGATTGAATCTTTAGGCATCGAGCTGGAGCCCCTGTACAATTCTAACGAGCAATACATTTTCCATAATATCCTAACTAGACTAAAGGATGTCGAGAGACAAAGTATTATGGCAGCTGTAAACAAAATTTGCTCCCCCATATTCTATGATTTAAATATCTTAGATAGCAGAGCCAATTACGTCACTAAATTAATAATCCCAGCCCAACGTAGGGCTTTTATGCTGGCCCGTTTGAATGTTTTTCCCTCAGCATTTGTCAGGGGAAGATATCAAAATATCCCTAGAAACAAGAGATTCTGCAGATGTTCTATGAATGTCCCGGACACTGTAGAGCATATTCTCTTTCATTGCCCATTGTACAGTACGCTCCGTCAACGCGTGCTGTCCCCTCTCTCGGGTGGTCTGGAACCCCAGCAAGGTGAATGTGTGGGACTCTATCTATCCGACGTTGACCAAAGGGTAACGGCGGGGGTAGCCGAGTTTTTGGTAGCAGTCCTCCAAGGAGCAGGTTAACAAAGAAAACCATTGACTCTATATGTATATATATATATATGTATGTAGCCAACTGCTGCCCTTTTATATATATTTCAAGGCCTTTATATGTTATTTTCTCTTTTATGGTTTTATTCGCATAATGCCTAATAAAGGTTTGATAAGTAAGTATGTAATGTATTCTAAACATATATTGTCCCAAAAATGCAAGCAGTGCTATTCGTAAGGAAAATCAAAGTATGCACCTCTTTCAATGGGGGGGGGGGGAATTGTACTGGGTTGATATACACCTTCCAGGATTATTAAATTAACATCTAAAAAGAGAGATGGACGTATCTACTAATTTTGGTTCTATCAGTTTCTCTTTCCCCCCTCAAAGTTAAATTTAGTTTTCCACAGTTCTGCAACAATTTGTGTGTGAGTATGTGCTTTAAAAAAAATCCCATGAAAATTCACCAGCATTTTACTACTTATAAATACATTTTGGTATAGCTTTGACTAATTTACACATTGTTGAAAAAAGTAACCGAATATAATGCATTTTGGTATGTTATTTTCACTAATATATTCATTTTTATGCACACTTTCCTCTAATATATGTCTTTTTGCAAACACTATTTGGTTGGAGAATTGTATTGCAAAATTTGGATAAGTATGAATTTCAAAGGATAGCTGTGTTTTATTTATCTATAGAAAGATTTATAGAAATGTTTTATTTATTTATAGCAACATATAACACTATGTCATTTACAGTATATCCAGTTTACAGCAATAAAAACATTAAAAACAGTTAAAACTGTTTTGGTTTGCACATTGTTTTTGGAAAGTGAAGATTCACCTGAATTGATTTCTCTTCCATCCCTATCTAAAAGAAGAAGGCATATGTGAAGTGCAAAAGAGCAGCAGTCTGATAATGGCATCATGTAGCTGTCCCATAAAAAGGAAATGACCAAAGGACGGAGATTCCAGAGTAAACACCTAGAGCTGTATTCTTCTGGTGCCCCTCTGTGTAGATGGAAAGGTCTACAATCCAGTGGAGCCTTCTATTGCTGGACCATGGATCTAGCAACCTTAGGCAATTCCTCTTCACCCAGGCACACTCCAAAACCACTTGCCATGTTGTTCCAAAGTATCCTTCACCAGAACAGCTCTGGGACTGAAGGCGAGAGAAGGAATTGCTGGAGATCATCTCTGGCCACTGATAGAATGTCCTGCTGGATCAGAGGCCCTCCATCTGCCAAGGCACACCAATCAAGTACTAACACTTAGTGCTGAACCTAGCTTGACTAGGTTATGGATCAGGATATAAGCAGCAAAAGAGCATGTCTATCTTGGAACTTTGAAGTGTCAGGCATAGCCCTATTGGCTTTAGCCCAAACGTAGCAGAGTTTTCCTGCACAGCGAAGAAGCTAGTTGCGGCAGTAATGACTAGTCAGCTAGACTCAGAATAACTATTTACAGGATTTATTAAAAAGGAGAAAATAAAACCAGCAGAGTTTCTGCATACAAATAAAAGCAAAATAAATCCTCTCTTTTCTCTCTCTCTCAAAACCATACACAGCACTTCTACTCCTAACACACCTCACATCAAACTGAGCTAGCAATCCCTAGTTAAAAGTTGAATGCTGGTCGTTAACCAATCAGAGTAAGCAGTTTCTAGGTCAAGCTGACCTGGGCTTTCTGCCAAGAGTAAATTGACACTGCCTTGAGTTAATTGTTTGAAGCCAGAATCTGCAAGTTTCCCATGAGAATCAATTAACAGAAACTGAACACCCCCTCACAGATTCTGCTGGACAATTAACATCAAATACACCTATGTAGAAGATCATTTTTCCAGCAAACCTAAACCCTTGCACATTCGCTTGTTCTTTACCTTTGCCAATGGTTTAGTTAACACATCTGCTACATTTTCTTCACTTGATACATAAGTACAGGTGATTATATTGTCTTGTACACAGCAACGCACATTTTGGTATTTTACAGAGATATGTTTAGAACGTGATTTGAAACCCTCTGTTTTACTTAAAGTTATACAAGCTTGATTATCAATGTAAACTTGTACTGGTTCTCCACAATTTACATTTAAATCTGCTAACAAATGCTTGAAATAAATCACCTCGTTGCACAATTCACTCAATGCGGCGTACTCTGATTCCGTTGATGACACACTTACAACGTCTTGCTTGCGTGACCGCCAGCTGATTAAAGCTCCACCTACCATTATGACCAGTCCTGTGACAGATTTTCTATCCGGCAAATTTCCCCAGTCACTATCACAGAAGCAACTCAACATTTCATCCTCTGAAGAATTTAATTGTAACATATAGCCAATTGTCTGTTTGAGATACCTCAGAACTTGTTTTACCCCTTTCCAGGCATTTAGTGTGGGTTTTGAGACCAATCTACTTAATATGCCTACTGCATAACCAATATCAGGTCTGGACCACTGTGCTAGATACAATAAACTTCCAATTACAGAGTGATATACATCAGGATGTTCAAATTCAGGACTCTCATCTGTATGAAGTGTTTTTATGAAACCTGGATCCATAGGCACCACTGCCCCTTTGCAATCCTGCATTCTGTATGTAGTCAGTAGTTGTTTAATTTTGTTCTGCTGACTAATTAGGCAGCTGCCATCTTGGGCCCAGCACACTTCCAACCCTAGATATGTCCTAACTGGGCCTAAGTCTTTCACTTTGAACTTACTGGACAATTGTTTGGCAAACCTCTTAGTTTGTTTATCTGTTTTGCAGGCATACAATACATCATCTACATAGATCAGACAAAACTCTTGATCACTGCCTGTACCACGTACATAAACACAATTGTCAGCTGTACTCTGCTTGAAACCAAATGACACTAAGGCCTCATGGAAACATTTGTTCCAAGATCTTGCAGCCTGTTTGAGACCATATAGAGCTTTGTTTAATTTTAACACTCTATTGGAACCTGTCTCATAACCAGGCGGTTCGGCTAGATACAGGTCTTCTGATATTGATGCATGTAAATATGCAGTCTGGATATCAAAATGGTTTAACAGGAGTTTTCTCTTTGCTCCAAGCGTTAGAATCAGCCTTACACTGTCCCCCTTAGCAGTAGGGGAAAAAGTCTCGTCATAATCTTTTCCAGGCCTCAGAGAGTATCCTTGAGCCACTAAACGAGCTTTGTATTTGTACTCTCCTGTCACCAGAGGTTTAAGTTTGTACACCCACCTGCAGCCTACAATCTTTGCCCCCTCAGGCGCTGCTACTGGTGTAAAGACCTTGTGCTCATTCAGAGAGGACATCTCTTCCTCCATTGCCTGTTTCCAGAGCTCTGCCTCCTCTTTTGGTAACTTTAACACCTCCTGAAAACTCTTGGGCTCTGCAATTACACTAAACACATTTGCAGTATCTGGAGAAAAACGCACCGGAGGCACTCCTTTGTTTTGTCTTTTAGATCTTCTGGGAGAAAATTTTTCTTCTGACCCACTTTCCTCCTCAGAACTACGACCTCTCTTTTGTTGCTTAGCAACTGGTCTCTGGCTAATTCCACTTTCTTGAGAGCTCTTATCTGAACTTTCCTCCCCCTCAGACTCTGATTCTCTATGTTTACCTTCAGAGTCATGAATCTCCTGGGAAGGTTCAAACCAAACCTCAGTATTGGCATGTAGTCTCTCCCAGCCACTATGTTCACAAAAACTGGCATTCCTGGAGATCACAATGCCATTTGTCCCTTCAGCAAAGCGGAAACCTTTTCCCAGCTCCTGGTAACCCACAAACACTAACTGTTTGGTCTTAGGATCTCCCTTCTTTCTCATTTGTTTTGGAATTAATACCCAGGCTTTTGATCCAAACACATGCAAATGGTCAATTTTGGGTTTTTTCTGAAACAATTTAAAGTACGGGGTTGTACCTATTGTTTGATGAAAGAGCCTATTTTGGAGATAACACGCAGTGAGCATGCTCTCCCCCCAATAAGACATGGGCAAATCAGCATCATCAAGCATGGCAAACATCATATCTTGCAAAGATCTGTTTTTTCGCTCTGCAACACCATTCTCCTCTGGGGAAAAAGCGTTTGTTTTTCTATGCCCAATGCCACGCTTCTGTAACCAATCTCTAAAGGCATTTGACATAAATTCGCCACCTCTGTCCATCTGAATCCTTTTAAGTTTAGTGGACAGAAATCTTTCCACAGATGCCACCCAGCCTTTAAACTTAGTGAACACGTCACCCTTATTCTTCATGGGAAAAACCCAAGAGTAACGTGTGGCGTCATCCACAATTGTTAATGAAAAACGCGATCCACCCCTGCTTACAGCAAATGGACCAATTACATCCATGTGAACCAGCTGTAGCGGTGACTCACTAACTCTGTCACTTCTGGGGTAAGAGACTCTGTGGGTTTTAACCTTTTTACAAACATTACAATCAAGGTACTTGTTACAACTCTTTAAATCACCCCCATCAGCCAATTCAGACATTTTTAGTACACTTTTCCAGCAAGCATGCCCCATTTTCCTATGCAATAAGTGCACACAGTTGTCATGTATAGCTTTGTTATTCACTGCAGGCTGAGATTTACTGACTACTGCTGCAACTTGAGATCCTGCTTTAAGCCAAAACAAGCCTCCCTCTGACTTAGCAGTGCCTAAAATCTCACCAGCCTTCTTAATAATGCAACTGTCTCCTTCAAAATACACTTTAAACCCAGCTTTTAGCAAACAATCTACAGACATCAGATTGCTCCTTAATGAAGGCACACACAGTACATTTTGCAGACATTCACGAAGACAAGGAACAAAAACTGCACCCCCTGAAATCACTTCGGAAGTACTTCCGTCTGCTAGAGCCACCTGGCTGCGCTGTGCTGAGTTCTTGGAAACAAACAAGTCATCTGAGTTTACGATGTGGCGAGATGCTCCCGAATCGACCACCCAGACAGCTTGTTTCTCATCAGCAATCTTGACCTCGGCGGTCACCAGCTGAGCCGACTGTCTTCGTTTGAAGAATTTCTTTTTCCACTGCTGCTGCTGATCTCGTCTCTGCTCCTGCACCGGCAACTGAGACTTGACCAACTCCGGACATTGTCGTTTTAGATGCGCTGAGGACCCACATCGGAAACAACGCCTAACAGCAAACGCTGACTCCTCACCGGTACGCTGCTTTTGCTTCACCTCTGGCACGGCATGAGAACTCCTTCCAAACCGCCCGCCTGTAGAAGCCTCTGCAGCCAACGACCTTTCTTGCCTCTTCTGCCATTCTTCAATCAAATGCCCAGTAACGTAACTGACGGATAAATCACGCTCCTGTATGCCTTCTAGAGACAAAACTAAATTATCCCAGCTTTCCGGGAGAGAACTCAAAATAATAGCCACCTTCTCCTGCTGGTCTAACGCACAGTCTCTTTCCTGTAGCGCAGTAAACTTTAACTGTAAACTGTGTAGGTGTTCCTGCATTGTAACCCCAGGCTGTAACATTGCCTTGTACAATGCCTTGCGAATGAACAGCTTGGAAACCGCTGTCTCACGCACATGGAGTTCTTTAAGTGCTTGCCACACACATCTAGCTGTCTTGATTCCCCTCACATACGGCAACTGGGAATATTCCAGCCCCAAGACAATTGTGGCCCTTGCTCTTTGGTCTTTATCGAGGTCTTCATCATCAGGCTTCGCAGGAAACTTACTCACCACTTGCCAGAGACGATCCCTCTGCAGCACTGCCTGCATGCGTTCCGACCACAGCAAGTAATTGGAGTCATTCAGACGCTCAAAAGCCATCTGAACTGGTTGTGAGGCCATCTTGAGAGCGATGTCCCTGGAACCCGGAACCAGCTACTCACGACCACCGAGAGAGAGAACAGGAACCACAGCATCCAGCACTCACACGCTGCAGCTGTTGTCCTTCTGTCCGCTGCGTCACCAGCTCACCACGGTCAGGAACCAGCCAGGAACAACAACTTCTGGAACTACTGGAACCAACGCCGTTGATGCTGACACCACCGCAACTCAGGCTGGCAGCACAATGCCCATAACCTCTTGGAACTTTGAAGTGTCAGGCATAGCCCTATTGGCTTTAGCCCAAACGTAGCAGAGTTTTCCTGCACAGCGAAGAAGCTAGTTGCGGCAGTAATGACTAGTCAGCTAGACTCAGAATAACTATTTACAGGATTTATTAAAAAGGAGAAAATAAAACCAGCAGAGTTTCTGCATACAAATAAAAGCAAAATAAATCCTCTCTTTTCTCTCTCTCTCAAAACCATACACAGCACTTCTACTCCTAACACACCTCACATCAAACTGAGCTAGCAATCCCTAGTTAAAAGTTGAATGCTGGTCATTAACCAATCAGAGTAAGCAGTTTCTAGGTCAAGCTGACCTGGGCTTTCTGCCAAGAGTAAATTGACACTGCCTTGAGTTAATTGTTTGAAGCCAGAATCTGCAAGTTTCCCATGAGAATCAATTAACAGAAACTGAACAGTCTATGGATCATTATCATAATATGGTTGACTTACGAGAGGGGTTGTGTACTACAACCTCCACCATTCCTGACTGCATATGCTGTCAGGTGCTGACGGCAGCTGTAGTCTGCAATAACTATAGGACACATGTTGACTACCCTGCCTTTTGAACCCTGTTTTGGTTTGATAACATGTTTTAATTAAGTCTCCTATACCTTTCCAGCTACCTCGAAAAGCAGCCTGGAGGTTTCATTGATCTTCTTTCAGCAGTACATAAATGTCAGATGAAGGTTTGCTGAGACTGAATCATCTCTTCTTTTAGCTTTTAGCTATCAAATTTGGTGTTAAAAGCAATTAGCTGAAGGCAAAAAACGAAATGAAAAAGGGAGCTGAGGGCTGGATTTTTAGCAGTGCTTCACAGGAGAGGGAACACCATTATCTAATAGATTGAGATTGCTTAGGTTTCCAGACTAACACACATATAATTAAACAAGGAAAATAAATGTCGTGTAAGTTGTAAAGTAACAAGTCACAAATTAGAGATCCAATCTACAGGAACGAAACTCCCACTGATTTTAATGTGGCTGGATTGCCAGGAGTTCAAAAATGAGCAAAAGCTCTTTTAGAACTATTCCCAGCAAACCGGGAGAGGGCAAGTCATAGGAAAAAGAGGCTGCTATGGCAGGGTGGATGGGCAGCAGAACAGTCTAGTGTTTGTAGATGAAGGCTGTTTCTCAGGGTCTCTTATTTTATATGATATGGCAATATCCCAGCAAAGAAGAGGACGTCATATATGGCCATTGTGGTGTGATGGGTTGCATACAGGCCACTTGATATCCAATGTGTTACAGATGTTGGAGACTGGCTAGAATTGAAAGGGTAGAGCTCCCATCCTTAAAGGACACCCAAAATAGGACTGAGTTGAAGTTTTATGGGCAGATGCTTTTGGTGCGATAGGCTGGAGAGGAAGGGGCAAGATCTTTTCCAAAGGACACGCCCCACCTTGCATTTTTTTCCCTCATTGGTTTGCTGCATTTTGCAGCTGCTTACTGCTCTTATCACCAGCTGCTTCTGTGCATTTTTTCTTTTTCCTTTTTCCAATAAGGGACTATATAGCCAGTATGAGGTTGTTGCAACACCATGTAGCCAAGCAGATTTGACTATCACAGAAAACACATCTGAGTGAAAGCAATTCTTTCTCTCATGACTCTGGGAGAACATTTCCACCTTGTTTGGAAAGTTTGCAACCATTTTGGATTACAACCACGTCAAACCCGGAAGTGCATGTCCCTTTTTTTGGATTATAACCCATTTTTTGGGGGGGGGAGGCCCCGTTGGCGAAAGCACACCTTGGGTTCCAACCTGTTTTGGTTTACCACCAGACCTCTGGAATGGATTATGGTTGTAAACCAAGGTACCACTGTATATGCAATATACTTTATGGCTACGTAACACCTTAAGCCATAAGCAAGGAGCTCTCTCTCACACACACATGAAGCAAGCAGGATCAATCTTCCTTCACAGGAGCCAGTGGTGGGGTGACAGAGTATTGAGCTCACAAGCAGGTGGGCAGAAGCAGGGGGCATTCTTCTTCCCCACCCAACTGCTGCCACTCAGTGGCGTAGCGTGGGTTGTCAGCACCCAGGGCAAGGCAAGTAATTTGCGCCCCCTAATCCGTAGATTTGCGCCCCCTAACCCTAACCCCCAGATGTTGCGCCTGGTGTGGCCGGCCGCCCCTGCACCCCCCACGCTACGCCACTGCTGCTACTGCTCTTTCCCTACCCACCAGAAGTGTGCAAACTGCTTCAAACAGCCCTTTTGAGCAGGATTTAAATGCTGCTCATCAGATGGTGAGTAGAGATTAAATTCTGCTCCCTTGGCAACACAATCCTGCTCCCTGCTAAGAATGGTGCAGGCTGCCAAGGCAAGATTAAATCAAGCCCTGTCCTTCCACCCAGCAGCTGACATTACCAGTGATGTCAGCTGATGGGCATGTGGAGGAAAGGCATGGTTGGCCAGATTGTACCCCACCGGTGAGCCAAGATTGGTCCATGGCTTGAAGGTCCCACCCCCCTGTGTTAGATGAGCAGTGTGTTCTCTATGGCTCCACACCTGGTTCTTACCCAGGTGCTGGGATTTTTTTCTTCAAGCATTTGAAACTTACTCCAGCTGCTATATCAGTGAAATTCAAAGCACTGCTCCACACACATTTCTGCTTTGCTCCTCCGCCCACAAACAGGGCCTCATCTGCCTTCTTGTATTTCAGCAATTATGATTAATGCATCAAAATTGTTGGTCAGGGAAATGTCACATACCTCCAATTAACCTGAGGATTCATCTCCAGGTTCAGCTAGAACAGCAGCCTCCATCTTTCCTAAAATAGATATGCTAAGATTAAACACTACAAGATTTTATTTTATATTATTTTTAAAGAAATCTGAATTAAAATGACATTTTGAAGAAGGGGAGAGGTTGCTGGTTTTAATCTGTCTCAGGTTTGAAAAGAATATCCATGTAACTGGGTGGTAAAAATACCAGAAAATATCACTTCCATAAATTACAGGTTGTATTGAGGAAATGGTTGATGGAGATATTCTTACATTTTTGTGTGGGTGCTAAGAAGGATGGTTTTAATGTGCTGTGTCCCTTCCCCCAGCAAATTCATTTTTCAACAGCTTGAAGTGTCACAAACGTTTCTTATGTAGATATGATGAATGTAAGGGGGGATCTACACATTCAAAAACATGGGTAAGCTTGAAACATATAAGGGACATAAGAAACAGCCTTACAAGAGTCAGGGATGGATGGCCTATGGGAATCCAACCTCCACCACCCTGCAAGCAAATTGTTCTGGTCCCCAAAGACCCCACCTATTTGGCAGTGGTGTCAAAAATATAACAAAACAGACACACTGCTGATGTTGGCAATGGATGTCTTGTGTGGTGCATGAAATGGGTAGGGGTCCTTCGGCCAAAAAGGTGAGCAATCCCTGATCTGCAGTGACTGGCATCAGTTCTCCAATGTTTCAGAAGGAGCCTTTCTTGGATACGCCAGGGATTTAAGCTGCAGCCTATGTCACTAAGCTTTGGCCCACTGGCCCATTACTCTCGGTTTATGTGTGGCAGCTGCCACTGAATCTGCAATGTATACTTCAAGAAGCGAATCCCAGAATCAATTGCACCAGAATCTCTTGGAGCCAGAATCTCTAGAAACCAAATCCTAGGAGGAATGGTGTTATGGCTTGGTCTCGCCCACAAATGTGAGACGACTCTGGCTGTTAATTATTTCAGATTTATTGCTAAAACAACAAACTAGGATGGAGCTCCTCTACTCATTGTCCTCCCCAGAAGCTGGGGAGTTGCCTGGACCGAGCTCCTCCACCTTCCTCAGCACGGAACCCCTCACCTTTTCTTCGGTATCTTTCCCTTGTCTCTTGTCTCTCCACTTTTGGGAGAGAATGCTTCCTGCATTCCAATGTCTGACTCACTATTGGAGCTTTCACCCAACTGCCTGTCACCCTGGCCCTGTCTTTCTTCTCCCCTTTGTTCAGAGCTCAGATTACAGCTGCTCTCCCCCTCATCTCTGACTTCCGCTGCTAACTGTCCTCTCCCTATGCCTGCTTCTTCTCCACTGTCAGCATCTGAGCTTCGCTGACAAATGTATGTGTAGCCTGGAAAAGAGAAGCCTATGGGGCTACACCATAGTGGCTTTAGCTATCCAAAAATGGAAGATGGTAAAGATTTGTTCTCTGTTGCCTGCAGAGGGCAGGGCTACACAAACAGGCAGCTCCAGACAGTGAGGAGGCAGCTTTCAGGTGAACATTCTGCTAAACTTTAGGAGAAACATCCTGATGGCAAGAGCTGTGGGATCTCCTTTGCTTGAGATATTTAAGGAGAGCATGGAGGACCACCTGTCAGCAATGCCATAGCTGCATCTTGCATTGCAGTTCTTGTACTGAGCAGATGGATAGAGTAGATGACTTCCAAGTCCTCTTCCAACACAATGATTGTATGTGACTTGTGACAATGTAAATGCTCTTTTTGTTTATTCACCGCCTTTAAATCCTGCCTTTCCTCCAAGGAGCTGAAGGTGGCATACTGTATATAGTTCTCCCCCCCCCCATACTTTTTTGATTCTTAGCCCTATGAGTTAGGTTAGGCTGTGAATGAGTGATTGGCCCAATATCATTCAGTGGGCTTCATGGCTGAGCAATGAGCTGAACCTGGGTTTCCCCAGTTCTTGGCAGGCACTCTGACCACTATCCATAGAACCTCATTGGTAAATAGTTTTTACTGACTCTGGAAGTAAGGTACTTTCCTTTAAAATGTGGAGCATTCACCTTGGGTTTTTTGTCCAGCTCATGACAAGGAGTGCTATAATTTCTAGCATGACATGCAGCATTGTAAATCCAGAATTCTTGGTTCTGCTGCAGATTGAAAGATTCATAGATGGAGCGTTAATCCCCTGTCAATATACTTGAAATGGATATTTTTCTTCTTCTGATTTATCTAACTACAGTATTATTGGGTTCACGGTGAACCCCATAATTTATTCGTAAGAAGATACAGAAAATCTGTTTGACAGAAGAGGTAATCCATCAGTCACTGAACCATCCATCTATAGCCACACTTTGTAGGTTAACATTCTGGCAGGAGACCTGAACCCCAAGAAATGTCAAATCAATGACAGATGGCCTGAACTTTACAGTGTCCTGATGGTGCATACCCCCTTAAAGTGAAAAGTTCTCATACTATCACGGGGTTTCAGGATCACAGCCAAAACAGAGTTCCATATTACCATTTCTGAGGTGCTCCAATGATCAAAGGCATCTCTGCACTGCAAAATGCCCTAACCAGAATTTGTGTAGTCTTACAGCACAATACACACCCTAGATCTGCCAGGATGAGCTAGTTATAGGTGGTCTCCAGCTAAACTGGCTGAAGTTCCACACCCATGCTCAGCTGAACCAAGGCTGGAGTAAGTCCTTGAAAGGGTGTGTACCAGGGGCAAGACAGGTAAGCAGCAGACTTACAGTTTTTTCAAATTCCTTTCAGCTTGGTAAAATGGCCTTAGCAATACAGCAAAACGTATGCTGCCTAAAGTATGTAAATCAGACTCTGATTTAATGGTGTGCTTTCCCTGTGCCAGATTGGGCCAACTCAGCCGGCAATAGTCCTAAAGAGAAAGGCTTAATTTGCTATAATTAGCCATAATTAGTTCTGCTACCGCTACCCTCTAACACACACACTGCAGGGTACCCTCTCAACAAGATTAGTAATATATATATATGAATTGAATTTGGAATAGGGACAAATTGGATTAGGTTCTGTTGGCTTCCTGCAGTTAGGGTTGGTCTGCCTATCTCCAGTGCTCTTACTATTAAGTGAGGTGGTTCACACTGATAGTTTTTTGACCTATTACTATCCTGTAGCTGCCAAAGGGCTGGTGGATGAAGTTTTCCTCCATGGAGTAATAAAGTACTCTTTATTGAGAATCAAGGGCAAACATGTAGTTCCTTCCTCTCTGCAATCAGCCCCTTTGCTCTTCATAAGTTGGCAGGCTGGGTGTCTGCAGCAGGGAGGTTTCTATATACTTGGAGAGGCTTCCTTCATTAATTAGAACCATGATCTTCCAGGGTCTGAAGTTCTAAAGAAGCAGAGCATTTGCTTTTCATGCAAAAGGCCTCCGGTTCCACCCCCAGCATCTCCAGAAAGGACTGGGAATGTCCCCTGCCTGAAATCCCAGATAGACAATGTTGAGCTAGATGGATCAGTGGTTTGACTCAGTAGGAAGCAGCTTCTATGTGCCTAAAAGGCTCCCCAGTGCAGATGGCTACCTTCCAAAGATGTGGTAGGCATAGGTAAGTTCCCTCCACCACCTCTACTGTAAATTCCAGGACACCATCTTCCTGATTTTTCTTGAGAGAGAATGGTGGCCATTTTAGACACCATCATCTTGTGCGATTTCACACTGCCATTCCTCCCTGAAAAAGTGCTTTTTCGCACAAAGCTCCCAAAAACCCATGTTTTGGGGTGCCATGTGAGATTGTGGCCCCTGAAAAAGCACATTTTTTCAGGGGGGAATCACAGCGAGATGACAGCATCCAAAACGACTGCTGTACTCTTGTGAGATAAAAAGGGATGTTCAGATTTTTTTCAGATAACCGCGGGGTATGAGATTGATGACATAGTGCTATGGAATAGATGAGGCCAATGTCTCAGCCCCCACTATCGCATCCTCCTCTTCGCCAATATCATCCAGCCCAGCTGACAAGACAGATGTGGTGATTATTAATCAGCTATCAGAAATAATGTCATTTGACCCATTTGCACTTGAATCCGTGTGAGGAGCATTGTGTATTAAAAAGGAGGCTTTGCTAAGAGACTCTGTAAATTCACTTCTCTGTTAGGTTACCTTGTAGACCCAGAGTCAACAAAGCGACTATGATACAAAAATGTCTTTCTTTATATGAGTCCCTGTTAGCTGCAAAAACACCTGCCACTGGTTTCCAACCCTGGATTTTTGAACACAATAGGTATAAGAGAATTTCAGATTGCAGATGCTGGCATTTATTTCAGCCTTGAGTAAGGCAGACAGTGCCATGATCAGAAGACAAAAATTGTAATTCTCACCGCTGTCACATCAATTTGATTTTAGTCCTTCATTGCATTTTCAGCAATGTGCTTCCATACCCCTCTAGCTGTCAAGGATTTAGTTTAGATGAGGTTCAGATGATACGTGATTGGTTATGAAATAATACATGAGTGGGGAATATGTCACCAACAGAAATGAAATGTGATTCTCTAATACTGCAGACTATGATATCTGCATTTCACTTCCACACATGCAAAATTTTCACTGTTACTTTTTGATGCTTTAGTTCTCAAATTCTGGTTATCCCCACTCGCATCTTTCTTGCACAATAAGAAATTGTTTATTTTTAAATGCTATTTTACCCCAAATATTCATTCTCACCAGAGGGGGCTAAATGCACAGACACAGAAGAGGGTTTTTTCATCCATATTGCTTCCAAATGTACAATATTAATAACCACAATAGGATGTGAGTCCCTTTCATTGGTACAGGCCCCAGCAACAGAAAGAGATTTAGCGAGAGTAAAAGTGAGGAGCCTTGAACTTACGGCACCCAGTCGTGGTGAAGCCAGTTCCCCTGCTCAGTCTGCTCTTTTTTGGGTCCTGAATTGAATTCCTTTTTTAAAAAAAATAGTTTTTGAGATTTTTATGTTGCACTTCTGCTTTTCTGATCCTGATTTGCAGGAACCTGGGGCTCTCCAGATGATGTTGCACTGTATTTCCTTTTATCTGTGTTCACTGGTCATGTTGGCTGGGGCCGATAGGAGTTGGAGGCAAACAACACTGGGAGGACCACAGGCTCCTCAACCCTAGCATACATGAAGGTACCCATTGAAGTAAAAGGAGAAGCCATTTTGAATATGGGTTCTGCATCAGACTCAAGATAGGCACGTGGCTTGTAGTCAAAGACAATGGGAGAAGAATGTGCACTGCATTTTTTAATTATTTCTTTGGTTTGACTTCTAACATCTCTTATTTATTTTACTTTTATTATTGGTACTCATAGCAAATGGTCCCAAGGCAGGTCACAAAAATATAACAATTAAAAAGCATAAAGTACAATTAAAGTAATAAAATGGAATAAACCACAAAAACCAGCCATATCAGTATAACAAAGGCAAGTATTCAACACTGCAGTCTTCTGATTGTTCCATCAGCTTGCCAGAGAGAACAACCCACCCTCTCTTCCACCTGCACATTGTTGGGAGGGGGGATGTCTCCTGACCCTGAAGAGCAGATTTGAGGGACTTGCAGGGAGTGTAAAGGGGGTGGGGAGAGTCCCATTGTGCTTTGAGAAGTTTCTGTGCTGGCTTCCACTAGCATGCTGGGTTAGTTGAATCCAGGTGTTCTTTCAAATAAAAATATGAACACTGATAACTGTGGGCTAAATAAGAATAACACTCAAACACAATCTAATAAAAAAGAGCAGCTAATTTTGTTTCCAGAGAACAGGTCTTCAAATTAGGAAATGATATATTTGTAATTGACATTTTAAAAAAAATTGCTTTCTGCCTTTTTATCCCTCTTTTGTATCTCCAAATTGTGTTGAACATTTTAATTATATCCTGCTACGCTTCTAGATGTAACAGTTACATTTCCCTTCTTCAGATGGGTAATTGAATCAGCGTTGTTTGTAAGGTAGCAGCAAACTGCTATTGAATTCTGTGAACCTTCACTTCCCATCATCGCTGACCACTGGCTATGGGACTGGTGGGCATTCCAACATCCCCTGGAGGACCACAGGTTCACCATCCCTGCTGAATTCCAGCTGCTGTTTCTTCACACACATTTTACCAGCATTGTTACCTGGGAACAGAGGGGGGAAATGCATTGAATGACGGTCTTCTTCTTTTTTTAATTCCAAGGTTTTCATGTTTTCTTCACCAAATCAATGACATCCATGTCACCAAAGTATCTCAGAACACTTAATTACTATAACAGAGAAACAATGTAGTATCATGTATAGTCTTGAGAAGTTACAAATTGGAAATTTAAAAATACTGAAAGTGTTTACAAAATGTAATGCATAAAGCACGAAATCATAAAGCTTGTTTTGTTTTGTTTTGTCTTGTCTTGGCTTATTATGGACATGTTTAGAACTGCATTTAGAGAAACTTGTGTATAGATACCAACATTTGGACTAGAGATCAATGTTACCCTTTTAGGAGAAGACAACCAGTCAAATTAATTAAGCAAGCTCTAAAGGATGAATCAACCCAGTTAGACTTTCCAGGGTATAACAGAGAGAAGAGCCTTACAAATATGTCCACAAGAAAGAGCTGCCTGCAATATTGTTGCCCAGCATGCCTGCCAATGCATGCCTACAGTGGTGGTAGTGCCTAATATGACTAAGTAGGGTGGAAGGGAGGGAGCCCAAACAGTAGGTGAAGCCAGAGCCAATGGCAGGCAGGACCACTAATTCCAGCCATGCCCCCTTTCCTACTGAGTTCTGCAAGAGAAGCACCAAGGAGGAGAAAGTTGGTAGGTGGTTCCCCCCCCCCTCAACTGGTTGTAAGTAAGAAGGGAGGCAGGGGCTGGCTGAGGTCAGAAAAGTTGTTGCAGCAACACTTTATTTGCACCAATAGGCCAGCCTCCACTGTGTGCCAATTAAAAGGCAGGCATTTCTGTCCCTCCCTGGGTTTGCCACAATCAGTACTGTTTCTGTTCCACTGCAGTTAAGCTTACACTAAAACTTACATTATTAGCCTCACTATCTGCTACAGATAATTAATTAATTCCAGTGGAAAGGAAACATCAAAAACAATACAGTAAATTGTAATTATTGATGTAACATTTGTGAACTAAAAGCATAGTGAATGCCAGTCATTGGTCCACTTAGGCCAGTGCTGTGGACAGTGAGTGTTGTGGACTGGAGTCTTTTCCAGCCCTGAAAGGAGATGCTGGGGATTGAACCTGGAACATTTTGCATGCAAAGCAGATGCGCTATCCCTGAGCTATGGCCCCTCCAGGGCATTCTTCAGAGCCCTACATAGCTTTGGCCCTGTATAGCTGAAGGAGCATCTCCAACCCCATCGTTCTGCCCAGCTCTGAGGGCCTTCTGGTGGTTCCCTCACTGCGAGAAGTGAAATTACAGGGGGCCAGGCAGAAGGCCTTTTTGGTAGTCGCAGCTTCCCTGTGGAATGCCGTCCTGGCAGATGTCAAAGAGTTAACAACTATATAATTTTTCTCAGACATCTGAAGGCATCTGAAACAACAAGACCAGTGACAATCAGTTCTTCTCCAGGGAGGTTCATGAAACCAACATAGTGCTATCTCTTCATCTGTTTGCTGAGATTCATCACAAATAGCAGCATCTGTTTCATGCTAGCTTTTGCTCTGGACTGTAAGACATTGTGGAAAATTCATCACTTTTGTATACCACTATTATATCTGCAAAGACTTGGGCCCATATAAGACAACCCCTGAAAATGGCTGCTACAATCATGCAAATCACAGCACTAAGAAAAACTGCACTTGTCGTTCTCACAAGTGGTGCCACTGCATGAGCACTTCTGGACCATAAAACCAATGGTGGTCCTTCTGTAGCATGGAAGTGATTACAGTGGTACCTCTGCATAATAACTTAATTCATTCTGGAGGTCCGTTCTTAACCTGCAACTGTTCTTAACCTGAGGTACCATTTTAGCTAATGGGGCCTCCTGCTGCCGCCATGCGATTTCTGTTCTCATCCTGAAGCAAAGTTCTTAACCCGAGGTACTATTTCTGGGTTAGCGGAGTCTGTAACCTGAAGTGTCTGTAACCTGAGGTGTCTGTAACCCAAAATACCACCGTATGTCCCCCAATTCAGGCATCGGTTTAGGCAGCAATTGCCATAATTTCATATGTATATGTGTCTGCATTATCTATCCTGTGATTGTCTAGGTAAAACACTAGCAAATATTGTAAGTGCAACTTGATTCACAGTCCTTTAAATAATACTTGGATGCAAGATGATAACACATTTTGTTGGCAGTGCTCTATCTGTAAGTTGTATTTTTTAAAAAACACAATTCGAGCCAACATTTCATTAGCTGAAACAAAAAACAAACAGGTCCAGAGTGAATATATTTATATATTTGCAAATGCACTTTTTAGAATTTTTGCCATAGGCTAAGCTGCAGAATGCAGATGTTCAAACTATTCAGGAAATTTATTCCCGAAGGACAATTTCTAGCACATGCTAAAACCAGTCAAGCTGAGAAATAAGAAAACTGTGAACGAAATGCTAAATGATATGTCATTTTTCAATAGAAGGAAAATACTTTCATATGCCTTCAAAAAATCACATACCATGAAGAAGACATAAACTATAAGACAGCTATAAGGAACTTGTGGCCCTCCAGATGTTGTTGAACTCCACTTCCCATCACCCCCAGCCAGCATGGTCAATGGGCAGAGATGCTGGGAATTGTAGTCCAGAAACATCTCAAGGGCCACAGGTTCTCTTCCCTGCTGTAGGAATTGTCTAAGGAATGAAGAGCTGAGGCATAATATTTTGTGGGTGTTAAGTGTAAAGGGGGGGGGATATTAACTATTAAAAGGATCAGCAATGATCCAAAGTTCTGGTTGGATTGTCTTTAAGCCAGGCCTGTGTACACAGCACCAGTGCAGATATTTCAAAGGTTTGGAATTTCCTCAGACCTCAGGAACAGCTGCAAACACCTGTTTGCATTATGGCACAGTCACATACCTGCATAAATATATACATAGATATGTACTTCTATTTCTTTCTCCAGTATTGTTTAATTTGATAATTTGAGCTACCGGTAGTTTTTCAAGAGTATTCCAGAAGTCAGTGAAATTACTCCTAAATATATTTTGGTTTTTACACTGATATTCAGTGCTAGTAAATCCTTGGAACTGATATTTGAATAAAATTATGGCTATAATAAAAGTAGATGGCTACAGAATTGTTTAGCTATATGTGGAATATATGTAAAATGAATTATAAATAGTAATTGTTAAACCCTTTGGGTATACATTAACATAATGATATATTTGTATAAAAGTTAGTATTATTTTACAATGTTGGGAACTTTCTAAAGTATCCCTTTTTAATTAACTTGAATTTGAATTATGCACCATGGTCTATTTAATTTTAGCCAACAAAATCTATTTTTAAGAAAGAGCTAGTAAACTCTTTATTTCTTTTAAAGTTTAGCTGTTCTAGTCAAATTGTAGCATCAAATGCTACAATTTAGACCCAGAATATAGATCTCGCTTTGGGTAATCTAGACAATAGCTAAATGGTGCAGGGCATGCTTCTATCTCCCCATTTTTGAAATTATAATGATTGTACTGAGACTCTTTTAAAAAATGTATTTGTGATATTGCCTCCTCATGGTATTGCATTATTGGGCCTTTTGAATACAGAATTAAGACCACGTCATTGCTGATGTCAGTCCAGAAAATTGCTTGGGATAAGGAACAAAGCTGTTGAATACAGATTG
Organism: Podarcis melisellensis; assembly: GCF_964234715.1. Lineage (NCBI taxonomy): Eukaryota > Metazoa > Chordata > Lepidosauria > Squamata > Lacertidae > Podarcis > Podarcis melisellensis. Next base: position 38,615,467 of record NC_138539.1, on the reverse strand, counting down.
TGCCTGCATTCTACTCTCAAAACATGGAAACCCCCTGAGGAAAAGATTATGAGAAAACACAATGTTCTAAGAAAAGCCTTCTTAAAATGCTCATTTTAAATACCCGAGATTGCAGAAGAGGATGAGGGAAGGGTAGTCAGAGGTGGTTTACATTGCAAGCTAAATTAAGAGAAGGAAGAGAAGGGGGAAATTAACAGAGCCAGAAGAGGAGGGTGCAAATAAAGGGTGTGATTTTCATAGAGAGCAGACCTTCCAAGTGTCCCTATATGACAGGGATGCTCTGATTTTGAGAAGCCGTCCCGGTTTCTGATTTGATCCTGGAATGTCCCACTTTTCCTATTTCCATTAGAGAAATGTTGGAGGGTATGGAGTTATCCGACCCCTGAGTTATCTGAAGGCAATCCTGTATAGGGAAGTTTTTTTAATGCTTAATTATGTTTTATATATGTTGGAAGCTGGCAAGAGTAGCTGAGGCAACCCAGTAAGATGTGTGGGGTATAAATACTAAAATTATCATTATGGAATGGGACGTCTCTGTTTTCAATGGAGAAATGTTGGAGGGTACAAGAAAGGCAGAGATAATTGCCCATTACATCATGAGCCTCTGAAAAGGAGAAGGAAGGAGTTTAAAATGAACAGGATCATTCAGACAGGAAAAGAAATGGACGTGCCGCGTTGGGATGGAAGGATGTGTTCATTTCAGTTCTCCTTTTTCCAATCTAAAATTCATTTATGCACCAATTTGCCCTTTTAAAAAATCCTCATGAAAATTCATCAACATTTTTGTAAGAATTTCTCCTAATAACCCCTCCCCCCAGTTTTGATTCATCTATACATTTTTGTAAGCAGGAACCAAGGGACTGTTCTTTGTGACAAGGAGGCGAACAGGAGAGAAAGAAGGTAAGAGGAGGGACTTCATTCCTGTCACCATCTCCAGCTGCCCCCTCCCTCTGGCTAGCCTTGCACCTACTGAGACTCTCACCATGGGGGGGCAAGCCAGCCCCAGCAGCCGAGAGCAGCAGTAATCTTGTGGCCTCCACACTGCACTCAATTTACATCTCCAGGCAGCTGCAGCAGCTACAAAGCAGAGACAGGACCAATGCTGCTACAATTGTTTTAACTGTTTTTAACTTATGTGGTGTTTTTGTTGTTCGTTTGTTTTAACTGAGGGAGGGAGATGTGTCTGGGAGGAGAGAAGCTGGGGAGAGCAGCAGGGCCCCAGTTACAGTGGTTCAGGGTAGGGGCCGTATGGTGTGGCAGGTGGAACAGGCTGGGTAGGCCGGGTAAGGGGCACACAGCACAGGCAACCTGGGGAACTGTGGTTGTCCTATCAGTCAACCCTCATGTCTGTGGCTGCTGTTGCTGAATGCTGGGTTGGCTCTGAGTAAGACTTCACTCATTCATGATCTGATTATGGATGAGGAGGTTGATCTGATCTGTATCACTGAGACGGGTGGGTGAGCAGGGTGGAGTTGGTCTCAGCCAGCTGTGCCCACATGGGTATTCAGCAGGGGTCAGCAAACGTTTTCAGCAGGGGGCTGGTCCACTGTCCCTCAGACCTTGTGGGGGGCCAGACTATAAAAAATAAATGAACTAATTCCTATGCCCCACAAATAACCCAGAGATGCATTTTAATTAAAAGGACACATTCTACTCATGCAAAAACATGCTGATTCCCAGACCATCCATGGGCCAGATTGAGAAGGTGATTGGGCTGGATCCGGCCCCCGGGCCTTAGTTTGCCTACCCATGCAGTACAGCATATGGGCAGACCTGAGGGCCAGGGAGGGGAAGTTGCTGTGGTCTATAGATATTCTCTCTCTCTCTCTCTCTCTCTCTCTCTCTCTCTCTCTCTCTCTCTCTCTCTCTCTCTCCAGAGGCTCTCTGTCCAGTTTTGGGTGGATCCAGAGTGTGGGTTCCTGGCACTCAGGATAGATTAGGGATTTTGCCTGCCTCACTGCCTGGCAGTCTCCCTGCCTGAGCTGACAGAGCTGGTACGGAGGCAGTGTTGAGGACTCCCAGATTGCTGGTTTTAGGGGACTTCAACATCCATGCCAAGGCCATTGGTTCTGGGTCAGCTCAGGACTTCATGGCTGCCATGACATCTATGGGGATGTCCCAACATGTCATCAGCCCAGCGCGTGTGGTAGACCACACTCTGGACCTTGTTTTCTCAACTGAACAGGAAGGTGGGGATCTGAAAGTGGGGTTATTGTCATCATTTCCAGACTTCACCTCTGGAGGTGCATTCCATTGTCTCTTGAGACAGATGGATCCCAACAACAGCTTGGAAGGTGAACTACACTACAAACTTCAGTTACATGCAAATTTTGAAGGATGGCTGTGTTTAAGTTCTCCTATTGTTTTAGAATGTGCAAATTTAATAGATTTGCCTTTGAATGCCAACTGAATCATATTTCTCCCCCAGCCCTAGTGCCAAGTAACTGTTCAAATCACCAGTGCCAACCCAATACTCAAGCCTGGCTCACACTGCTCCAGGCTGTTATTTTTATTCATTTCTTATTAATTGCATCATCATTCTATGAAACTCAATGAAACAAGCCTGGTTGCATGTTGAGGGCTTTTTTACAGGGGAAACTCACAGGAACTCAGTTTTAGCACTTTTCAGGTATGCACTATTGTCATTCTAGAGAACAAGGGAGTTGTTCATGGTGAGTTCTGGCACCTCCTTTTCTAGAAAAAAATAGCACTGAAATAGCCCTGTGAGGTAGTCAGGCTGAGAAATTGTAGCTGCCACAAGATCACTCAGTGAGCCTAATGGCTGGGGAGGAGTTTGAATGTGGTTTTACCTGGCCCCAGCCTGACACTGTAATGAACAACTGCAGTGACTGGGAACTCTCAGGAAGAGGTTTTTATCAGCCCTACAATCTGAAGTCTTGATCTGGAAATGACAAAAATGCACATGGTGGGTCATTGCCTTCTCTACTATGAAAACAGGAGTGGCCAGCCTGTAGCTTTCCAGATATTCCTGGACTGCAACTCCCATCATCCCTGACCATAAACTAAGAGAGATTATTTTAGTTCTCTCTCCTTCTCCCCAGTATTATTTTTTCCTAACTGACATGACCAGAATCTTTCCCTTTTACTATATCTTTTTCCACAGGGAAGCTTAACTCATTTCAAAGTCCTGCATGCCACTGGCAGAATAAAGAACCATATTTTAGTTTGCAAAACAGTTGATAGTCTTTCTTCATTGGGAAAGAAGGGCAGTTTTTGATTTAGAATGTGATGAACAACACTGATTCCAGTAGAACTTTATTGCTGGAATATAAATAATACAAATGCAAAATGCAAAACTGTCCCCTTTATCAGCTGTGCTTGTCCAGGAAGCAATGGAAAATTGCCTAGGCAACATGTGCAACTGTTGAAAGTTAAACGCAGCAGGGTTTAAAATAAAATAAACTTTAACAAAGCTCAGCTGCAGAAGAACAAGTCAACCCCTTCTTCATTAAACTGACCACAGTGTCAAAATATCTTAAAAAGACAATTAAAGCACTTCTCATATGTTCAGTGGTGTGTGCATATGCAAAAGGTTGCAGATGCAGTCAGTCTTCTCAGCTGCCTTTTGTGGATGTGATCAGAAATTTTATTTCTATGGGAAGAGTTGTACACAAATTGTTTGTGTATTTCTATGCTGCTTAATGCCAGAATAAGTTTGCAAAATATAAGAACCAGTTACACAAACAGTAAAAGATAAACATTCATAATTAAAAGACACAATAAAACAACCCCATTAAAACAACAGAGCAATTACAACTGGAGACTCAGGTGGAGAGATCAAGGAAATGCCTGTGGAAGCAGATGCATCTTCAGGATCTTGACGTATATTCACCTGAATTCATGGAAGTTAGGGATATTATTATTATTATTATTATTATTATTATTATTATTATTATTAATTAGATTTATATACCACATTTCATTGAAAGATCTCAGAGTGGTTCACAAGTTTAAAAATGCAAGATAAAAACACAAATGGTTAAAGCAAAAACAACAAAACAATATTCCCCCCTCCCACAAACACATTTATAAGGCTGTAGAATATTAATCAGCCAAAGGCCTGGTTAAAGAGGAACATTTTCGCCTGGTGCCTAAATATACATACTGAAGGGGCAGCATATGTGGTTGACTCTTCCTCACCCTGTGAAAAGTGCTCAAATCAGCATAAATCATGTGGTTGTGAGAATATCAATAATCACATTACAGAAGTAAAACATTTCAATTGAATTGATTGGTAATTGTAAAAAAGGTAAAGGTAAAGGACACCTGACAGTTAAGTTCAGTCACAGACAACTCTGGGGTTGCAGCGCTCATCTAGTTTTACAGGCTGGTGGAGCTGGCATTTGTCCATGGACAGTTTTTCCAGGTCATGTGGCCAGCATGACTAAGCCGCTTCCGGCGAAACCAGAGCAGTGCACGGAAACAGCGTTTACCTTCCCACCAGAGCAGTACCTATTTATCTACTTCCACCTCCTCTTCTTCTTCTTCTTCTTCTTCTTCTTCTTCTTCTTCTTCTTCTTCTTCTGTGTGCTTTCAAACTGCTAGGTTGGCAGGAGCAGGGACCGAGCAATGGGAGCTCACCCCGTCACGGGGATTCAAACCGCCAACCTTCTGATCGGCAAGTCCTAGGCTCTGTGGATTAACCCACAGTGCCACCCGCGTCCCAGCCCACAGAAATACTCACATAAAAAAGGGTGTGAGGTTTTCTGTCTGTCTGTCTGTCTGTCTGTCTGTCTGTCTGTCTGTCTTTTTGCAAGAAACCAAGCCCAGAGCAAATGCCAAAGCCTCTCTCTGAAAGCCTGGAGAACGGTTGCCCATTAGTGTCAACAATACTGAGTTAGATGGACCTGTGGGGTTGACTCAGTATAAGGCAGCTTCTTATCTTCCTGATAAAAAATTTTACCTCCTAAAAAGAGGCTGATCCATCTGAGAATATCTTCCATGCATACCGCTTGTTTCTGAACTAGGCATCTGACTTTACAAACAACATCAGGAATTGAAAAGGAAAGAAAATCGCACAGCAACAACTACAAGCTATAACTTTTCTGTCTCATGAGTGTTGCATCACCATCTCCTAAAATGTTTGCTTCTCCGCTTTCATCTGATGCTGCATTATGAACATCTTCTTTTCAGAGCTTCTGAATGGACTTGCCGCCACTTTATCATCCATATTATCTGCTGCCCTTTGTACTTTTGTACAACTCTTTTCTTCGTAAAGATGATCTTTATTTATTTCCTTTACCGATGAAAGGTTGAGAATGGAAATCAGAATGAATATCATTTGGTGTTTTTTCTCCCCTCTCTCTATTGTATTTCCTTCAAAAGATGATGGATATCTTCTGTTTACCATGGAAACATCTCTTTCAACACTGGAACCAGATTGTGAGTGACATGAAGGGCTTTGTTCCTTGTTCAATGAATTTCAGGATATTTCAACAACCTTGCCATTGGACAGGTGGTTATGAGTGTGGGTTTAATCATGGTTTCTCCCATTAACTTTTTAAAGGCATTGTTTGTTTAGAATTCTCAGTTCTCAGACCAGCCTACTAGTCTGGTTTGCATGATTATTCCCCCCCCCCCCCCAGCTATTTGCTTCCCTCACTAAGAGTTTTGGTGCCCTGCAAGGGTGCTCTTGGAAAATTATCTCCTTCCAAGTGTCCCTTGGACCATTGATATACTGTGCTGATAATGCATAACATAATGACTGCAACAAAATTGAGCAGAATAGAAGGGTCCTATTCTGCTATTACCTCTTCCAGGTTATTCCATTCCATTCCCACTCCCCCAGATTTTTTCCATTCTACACCATGTAAGCATTTAGTATTTTGATTTCTTTTCCCCTGTATTAGGAGCCTACGTTACTTTCTCCCGTGTTATATATCTAATGTGTTAGTCCTGCAGGGCTCTCAGGCTGCTTAACTTTTATTTTTGCTGAAGAATGGCCTTGGAGTCTGAAGCTTTAGCTCACTGGTTCTTCTGCATTCCAAAGAAAATGCATTGCAAAAGTATGGCAGAGGAAAAGGTGAAATGAGTTTAGCACCTGGCAAAGTTGCTGAATACCATTAGTGTCATTCCAGTAGTAAAAAAGAAAGAAAAAGAAACCCACAAATTATTTGAAAAACTGCATATAAGGAAAAACAGCTACCCAAACTGCATGTGAAAAAATATATAATGAAATGTTCACTTTCCCAATGTCTTCACAAGTGTCATATAAAAAAACCGAGGCAATGCATCATCAGTGATTTGTTTGTTCTATCCCTGTAGGGGAAAAATCTGTTCCCCCAACCATCTACTTTATCCTTTGGTGAATTTTTAATTGTCAAAAGCAAAACAAAAAAATCTTATTTGTGCTTAGCACTAAAGAAATTGGAAAGGAAACATAAAATGCCACCAGATTCATTTCTGAAATTTACGATATATGTTTTGAAAATCTTGGCTCCTAATTAAGTCTAGCAGTCAGTGCAGTCATTTGGAACAGTGGTCCTGGATTTTTATTCCCAGCGCTGACGATGACACTGTCTGGGGTTGTATTAATTTATTACCATCTGTCTTCTAGCTTGGAGTGCCAGTATTCTTATCTTATCTGTACTGATAGTTGGGAGTTTTACAGACTGGTGAATTGTCTGAATTATCAAGAGGCTGTGGAAAGTGTGGAGGGAGAAAGAAATAGAAAGCGTTTATTTTGATTGTTGATGTGATCACGTTTCCCTTCTGCTTTATATGAATGTGAAAATGGGATGCTTGACTAGATGGACCTTTGGCATGTTCCGAAAGAGCTATTATATGCTTCTTGTCTGAGATTGAAACTAGGTTAGTACATAAATTGGTTTTTCTTTTGGCTTCCTCTCACGTGGGAAGTATCCTCTCTGACCTCATCAGCTTCTGAAGATGTCACTACTTAATGTATGCCCACAGTTCCTTAAAATCCACTCCTTTGTGATGAGAGGAAAGGCAAAAAGTGCCTCTGTTTACTTGAAAGCCTTGGCAAGTAGCCAACTCGGAAACTGATATTCAGAAACATTAGCAAAGAATTGAAATTAATACTGCCGCAAAGCCATACTTTGATTTGATTCCAGAGCGCACAGCTGCTACATCCACAGATCAAACCAATGCAAAATTAAACTGTGCACAAAAAGAGAATAAATTAGTTCGAAACAGTGTGCAGTGACTGTGACTTCCAAGGAGAAGATAGTAATTCCTAATTACAAGAAACAGCATTGTAGTATCATTCATAGCAAACAGCATAATTAGTTTAGCATGGGGGCGATCGAGTTCCATTCTTTGCAGCCTCCTCCTGACCTGTGATTTTCTCCTCCATCTTGCAGTTTGTCATATTCCTTTGGGATCTGGGGTGGGTCTCCTCCCAAGCCAGGAGATCTCCAGAGTGCTCCCCATTTTATGCTATTTTGTGTATATGGGTGTGTGTGTAAATGGGGAGTTACCTGATTTTTTCCAGAAATATCTCCTACTATATCGTTTCCATGTTACCACATCACTTCTGCTTGGCCATCTCTGTCAGGTTAAACCTGTCCACTACATTTGACTTCTTTGACAGTCTCTTTTTACAGAGTCAGAGATTGGTGAAAGGAACCCCAAAAACCCATTTAACCCAAGCCCAATCTCAATGGGGAAACAAATTCCAACAGTAAAAACAAGAACAAAAACAAAACAAAACAAAACACTCTTTTAGTTCGTAGATGTAGCTTGCAAAAACTTCAGAATTCAGCAGCCAACTCACAAAAATGCTGCCAAGTGGTGCTAATGATTTAACTTTAGAATGGACTTGCAGAAACCACAAAAATATATTTAAAAGTGCCAGTGACCTTCTTCATAAAAGCATTTGCAGCTAATGAGCCACATCCTAAAGGCTTCTCTCGATTGCTTTGCTGATTGCATTTTGACCTTGCTCTTCATATGTTCCTGCTCAGGGAATGGTAGTACGCAATAAACCCATTTTCCCATCTCTCTTTCCTTCAAAAAATTGCACTTAGCTGTGAAGGGGAATTGTCATTATATATAAAAAGCACACATCACTTTCTTTTTTTTCTTTTTTACGAATACTCCCTACATTACCAAAGACATTGTGGTGTTCATCCACAATAACAGTATCAAGCCTATATAAAGAGCACTACTGTCTTATGGTGAACCATATTTTGTGGGTGAGGATCTTGCTTCCACCTTCAGAACACAAAAGTCTTAGTCATTTCTTCAACAAGTTAAATGAGCATCTGAGAAGGCAGCATATAAATGGATGGATTTCCAAAGCCTTTTTGTTTACCATATTAAAGATGTCAAGTCAGAGCTGGACTTAGGGTTCATCCACACTTCCATGACCATCCAACCACCAATGAAGGAGAGTCCACAACCTTCCAAGTGAGCCCATTTGTTCTGTAGCACCCTGCTTGTGGTTAACGCTTAGCTGGAATGAAATATTCAACGCAGCAATAGAGAAATTAAAATAATAATTTATTTGTCAGACAAATAAATGATAGGCACAGTGGTATATGGTTACCAAAGCTCTGCCTATCCTCCAGCCCTGATGGCCAGCACTTATATTTCCTCAACCCAGCCCCCTTGCTCCTCCTTTGGCTGCCTCTGTCCAATCAGCCTGGTTGAAATTCCTATTGGCTGTTTGCTAGAACCAATCATAAAAGATACACCCATTTCCTATTACCTTTTATGGGAAACAAAGAGCTATATTTCCTTCTATCGATAAATGGCAAACAAGTAGCCATATATCTTACATTTGCCTCGACAAGGCACCTTAATTACCAGATCACCTTTTGCCCTTGTTGCCCCTCTATTCCAAAATAGCTGGCTAAAACAGATGGCCCATTCTGTCTTACATTTTGTCTTAAACAGAGATCTTGGGTTCACATTCTCACACACCATCAATGAAATAAGAATCTAACATAAGAATCTAACATTTCTTACTTTCTAAATCCTTTGCATAATTACATTTAAGCCAATAAATCTCATACATTAACATAGATCCTTTTCAAAGTAAAACTCTTCAGTTTACACCCCCCCTTTCCTGGCCAGCTGCTTTTCCCATTAGCTCTTGCCCTTTAACCTTAGGAAAATGTGGCTAAAGTCTCTAATGGGAGGCACATGGTATTATTTTCTGTTAAACAATAAATCCTACTATTTACCAACTCTTAATTAGTGTTTTTGCAGCTTGATTGTATTCTGTAGGGTCAGTAACCTTTGCTCCCAGCCTGTAATTCCCTTTTACAACTTTGAGAATTTTGGCTCCTGCTATAAATCAGGGGGGCCCTTGTCCAGGAGGATAAACATCTGCCAAAGTCCTTAGCCAGCTGGTTTTCTGCCTGGCAAAAAACATACAAACATTTGCAAATCTTTAAGCTCATTTTAAAATACAGGCCTTGATCAGATGCCTCAGTTCCACTGTCAAACAGCTCTTACTGTCAAAAAGATCTTCCAGATGTTTAGTCAGAATTTTCTTTCTTGTAACTTGAATCCATTGGTTTGAGTCCTATCCTCTGGAGCAGGAGAAAAATAGCTGGCTCCATCTTCCATGTGACAGCCCTTCAGATATTTGAAGATGGCTATCATATCTCCTCTCAATCTCCTTTTTTCCCAGGCTAAATATATCTAGTCCCTTCAGCCATTCCTCATAAAGCTTGGTTTCTAGACCCTTGATAATCTTACTCACTCTCCTCTGCACACATTCCAGCTTGTCAATATCCCTCTAAAATTGTGGTGCCCAGAACTGGACACAGTATTCCAAGTGTTGTCTGACCAAGGCATAATAGAATGGCACTATTAGTTCACATGATCTGGCCTGTGGCCCAGGTCCAGGTCACAACTCCATTTCTCCCTGTCCATGATTTCATATTAGAGATAAGTCATGTGAAAATGGTTGTTCTATGTCAGATTGCATTATCACCAGAAACATTACATTTATCACTAGAAATTCAGAAGTAGTGGCAATACCAATTCCTTCAAAATCCTTAAGTTTCTCAGACTTAAGGAACTGTAACTGAAAGTTTTCTAGGACTTAGCCTGCCAGTAAAATATATGGCATTTGATGTTTTCTATGTGCAGCATTGGTTAAGGGTTATGGCACATAAATAGTTCCTTTATTGCTTCCAGAGATGGCAATTCCACAGCTGTCGCATGCCAGGGCTTTTTTAAATCTAAAGGGAGCAGTTCAAGCTCTGTAGGTTTTAGAGTCACCAATAAATTTTGGATAATACTAGTCCACTTGTGTTCTTGTGATTCAGAGTGGCCCTCCTTACTTAGGAAGACCTGAGGCCATGGCTTTACGAATTTTACCCTGTTAAATTCTTTCAAGATTTCAGTGACAAAGACCTAATCAGCACGTTTTGGATTAAATAAAAATGACATGGAGAAATCTAATATAAACACAGTAAGTTAATATTATTTTCCCTGTAGTGTACCTTGGGGAAAGGAGTTTAACCTAAGAAATAGTGATTTGTTTGGAGCCAATGTGGGGCTCGAATTCACAGTCACAGAAACAAGAGCCTTCCTTTGAACCAGAAGTTCTGATAGCTATCAGATACAGATGGTTGAATACTGACAAGCACATGATAAATGGTAAAGATGGAATAGCAAATTCTTCCTGGGTAGCTAAAGTTGAAACCAAAAGCAAGTTTCTTAGGTGAGTGTCTTCTGTCAGAACATTCAAAAATGCACACACGTAAATATCTTTTCATAATATGAGGAGGGGTCGGCAGGCCTTTTCAGCCATTCATTTTCCATATTATCTGTTTACAAAATGCATGTGTACTACTTTTCAATGTTCGCTTCCAAGGCAATTTACAGTAGAAAATGAAAAACACTACAATCCTAAAGCTACCTAATTTTAATACTTTTTTAAAAGAAACAACAAGAGAAAGAAGATTGCAGCTCTAGGGCCTCTGTGAGGACATTGCAAGAACCATAGGATACGACAGGTCTTTCACTTTTACAGAGAGGGAGATTCAACATCAGATCCCACCTCTCCACCACTCATGGAAACATTGGTGGGTCTATCCCTACTGAAGTCAGAGTGCTAATGTCAGTAAACCCCAAAAAAGGTATGGATCTGGGCAGTACTTTGTTCCATTAAAAAATGCTTTGGGGTACCCTCATTTTCCTACTCATATTGAAGTACTGCCTCTCAATGAGGCCAAACTTAGATTCACAAAATGTTTAGGCCTATGCGTTCCCCTGTGTCCCCCCAGAAAAAAAGCACTGGATCTGGGAAAAGGTGTGGAACCGTTAGACCCATAGCTTTCTCAATATCACTTCCCTCCTCAGACCCCTCCCAAAACCTGCAATAAATATCCCCTGGGAAACAAAGTGAGGAAAGTAAAGGGTTTAAAAAAGAAAAGAAATCAAACTGAGCAGAAGAGTGCAAGACCACTGTTTTAAAATTATTTTCACCTTGCAGATGAGAGCCTGGCAGGATTTTACATGAGGCAGTTAAACTGCTTTTGGTTCTGTCCCCCCTCCCCAAGACACTGGGGGTGCAGTCTAAGTGGATGATCCCTTACTCTAGCATGGCTTGCTATAGGATCTGCTTCCATTCAGCCACCTTGGATGTTCATTAGTTATAAGCCCTGTCTAGCAACAAAATCTGTTGTTAGTAATGCTATTCTCTAGTGTGAGATAACACACATTGCCCTTCTGCTAGGATGAATAACAGATGCAAAAGTGGCTTCTTCACAAAGCGTATGGTTTTCTAGTCCCCCAGAGCAGCTGAGGCACGTAGCTTCATTTTGCAACCTTCCTTTTTCAGTCTGCTTATATTTACAGGGTTGTTTTCTCTGCCTTTTCTCTCTAGGCTAAAGCTGTGGCACAGTTGTTCCATTTTGCAAGTCATTGGTTTGCGTAAGTCGGGGAAGGAGCCATCACTGCCCTGAAACATTTCTTTTGCAAGGAGATGTGGTAGATAGCAGGTGTCTTCAGGGGTGTTTTCAGCCTCCTCAATATCTGTTTGCGGGGGGTGGGCCCCCTCAGTGTTGAGGGGGTGGAGGAGGTCAAGCATGGAGCCGAGTGTGGCATGGTTTTCTCTTGAGTGTGAGAGAGGCGGAGCCACCGTATGCAGTGCTACTGGACTGACTGTATAAAATCAGTTAACAGACTGGCATTTTGCCAAGAAAAAGAATAATCCTAAACTCAGTTGAACAGAAATGCAATGACAGAGTCTGACTCAAGAGTGAGGCATTCTTAAGTCCACTGATTTCAAGGACGTTGGGGTTCTCCTAAGTTCTGTTTTTCAGGCACCTCCACTGGGTCACTCTGAGCAGAACTTGCTTCGAGGAAGAGCAACTGCTGCTGATGGTGGCCCAGAGGAGAACTTCTGTGGTGACAAGCCAAAAGATGGAACTTTGGGAGCCCAGGACTCTGTTTTCATTGCTTTGCAGTATTTATGTACATGCCATGTATGTAAAACCACTATACACATGATTAAGATAGAATATTGTGTTGTTTGATGTCTTAGAGTTCTGTGCTATTTGTCTCTGGATGCCCTTTGCTGTGTAAGTCCCTTCTAAGACCCTGAATAAAAAGTTTGGAATGCACATAAAATTAATAGTTTAAATCTTGTAAAAGAGTTACACAAACTTTGCACATGGTCATTCACCACCCAAAAATACGATAATAAAAACATGTGGTACATAATTATTTTCTAATAGAAGTTACTGTTGATGCCGGGACCATTGCAAATGATGGTTCTATGCTCATGGAATGTGCTTCCACCCTGCAGGGTAGACAATCTGATATTTGTGTTTCTGTTTGTCATTGACAAGATGAAGGCTGCAACTGAATGCTAGGATTTGAGCAACCATGAAGCCTAAGCAGCACAAAGCAATGTGTCCCATGTGAGGTGGCAAAAATGTGGGATGCTCCTATACTTTATTACGTGTGTAATAAAGAATTATAAATAACGACAACAGATAATCACTAGCATCTATCTTTATGCCATTTCATTGTCACATGAATGGGGGAGAGTGGGCGTTGAGAGTTTTGTTTTTTTCAAATGAAAGTGCTTGTCCGCTCTAGAGCTCGCTAGCTCGTGAACAGTCACAGGCTACAACTTATTATTACAGTCACGTACAATATAGATAAATATAGCAGTGGGATGCAAATGGAGACAGGTAGGAGGAGAGGTGAATGGTTTCAAACACAGACCCTTGCTCTCCATCTGATGGGTCATCTTTTAACCATTCATCTCCTCTTTACAGATAATCATAGAATCATAGAATCATAAAGTTGGAAGAGACCACAAGGGCCATCGAGTCCAACCCCCTGCCAAGCAGGAAACATCATCAGAGCACTCCTGACATATGGTTGTCAAGCCTCTGCTTAAAGACATCCAAAGAAGGAGACTCCACCACACTCCTTGGCAGCAAATTCCACTGTCAAACAGCTCTTACTGTCAGGAAGTTCTTCCTAATGTTTAGGTGGAATCTTCTTTCTTGTAGTTTGGAACCATTGCTCCATGTCCGCTTCTCTGGAGCAGCAGAAAACAACCTTTCTCCCTCCTCTATGTGACATCCTTTTATATATTTGAACATGGCTATCATATCACCCCTTAACCTCCTCTTCTCCAGGCTAAACATGCCCAGTTCCCTTAGCCGTTCCTCATAAGGCATCATTTCCAGGCCTTTGACCATTTTGGTTGCCCTCCTCTGGACACGTTCCAGTTTGTCAGTGCCCTTCTTGAACTGTGGTGCCCAGAACTGGACACAGTACTCCAGGTGAGGTCTGACCAGAACAGAATACAGTGGCACTATTACTTCCCTTGATCTAGATGCTATACTCCTATTGATGCAGCCCAGAATTGCATTGGCTTTTTTAGCTGCCGCGACACACTGTTGGCTCATGTCAAGTTTGTGGTCAACCAAGACTCCTAGATCCTTTTCACATGTACTGCTCTCAAGCCAGGTGTCACCCATCTTGTATTTGTGCCTCTCATTTTTTTTTATTTTTTTTTTGCCCAAGTGCAATACTTTACATTTCTCCCTGTTAAAATTCATCTTGTTTGTTTTGGCCCAGTTCTCTACTCTGTCAAGGTTGTTTTGAAGTATGATCCTGTCCTCTGGGGTGTTAGCCACCCCTCCCAGTTTGGTGTCATCTGCAAATTTGATCAGGATGCCCTTGAGTCCATCATCCAAGTCGTTGATAAAGATGTTGAATAACCCACCTCATATCCTCCCAAAATGAGGAAGGAATAAAAATCATACTTTCTATTCCCATTCCATCTGTACAGCTCTGTGGAGCATATTAAATAAGGAACCTGTGGCTATCCAGGTGTTGTTGAACCACAACTCCATCAGCTCCATCAGGGCAGCATAGCAAGTGGACAGGGATGATGAGAACTGTATTTCAGTAACATCTCACATGTAAGCCACCCCTACATTAAGGTATGGCAACCACCAAAGTAATCATTGTAAAAGCTTTGTGGAAGGGGCAGATGATGCTTCTAGCCAGAATGCAGTGTGTCTAATTCAATGCTCACAAAGTTACTGAAAGATATTTGTACAAGGGCATATCCAGCTCTAAAAACCCTTCAAAAACAAGCTACAGTCTTAGTTGCCCAACCTTCCTTAATTTAGTCAGACTTAGCAAGCTCTCGTTTTGCTTAGTACATAGCCATGTTTTTACTAGAAATAGACAGAACTCTCCGGGTCTATAATAGAAAAGGTCTGTAATGGAAAAGCAAACCCCCACCCCCACCCCCCACCATGCAAATTTCTGCCAAATGTTCTGGCATCCATTATTTTGGATTCTACAGTCAAATATGCTGTTGATCTCTGAAGGGAACGGATGAGAACCAGCATTTCTGAAGTATCTGTGATGTCATAGACCTTGCTCCATGTCTACAGATCCAAAATGGTGAGGTGATATACCTCTAGTAGGGGATTAATATGCAGAAGGCTTCAATTTCAAGTCCTCTTGTCTAAAACCCCGGAGAACAGTTGTCAATGTTGAGAATTGTTAGGAACTAATAGGAGACCCTATTCCTTCACAGAATTACAATTCTCTGAGTTCCCTATGAAGAGGGATTGACTGCTAAACAATTCTGGAAATTGTAGCTCTGGGGAATAGGAGTCTCCTAACAAATCTCAGCACCCTTAACACACTACAGTTCCCAGAAACCTTTGGGAGAAGCCATTACGTTTGAAGTGATGGCATAGCACTTTAAATGTTTTGTGTGAATGTGGCCTTAGAAACCTCCCCTTCCCACACACTCCAATAATCCCTCATTACTCACCTACCCCTGATATCCATGACAGTAATTAGTTTAAGAAAGAGAATATGTGTAACTTGTTATTTGATCATGATTTATAGTGTTTAAATTTTATGCAATTTCTCCCATAATCTAAGAACTAAATCTAGGAAAAGTGAAAATTTTTGGATGATAAATGCTTAAACAAAAATTAAATGTGCCTCTGTCATCAAACCTTTATGCAAGAAGTTATTTTTACTAGATTTTGCTCTAGATGATTGATAGTCTTTCTCAAGAATTCCATATTAGTGAAAAGCATACTGTGTCACTCTCACAATCAGTAGGCAGATATATTTTGGAGGTTTTGAACAAAAAAAGGACTAATCATCATGATGCAGAATATATATGTTACTATATTTGTAATTTTAAAAAAAGGAATTTAAAGAAAACCACACTGAAGCACTTTTTGTGGTAGACAGACACAAATACAAGAGTCAGGGACCATGCAGTGATCTTGCAGATCAAGAAAGCTTGCATTGCAGACAGACATATGCAAACAGTCCACAATTATGTTACTGGCAAAAAGCCTAGCTAGAATAAATTATACACATTTATACAGTATATTTTGGTTGAAACATTTTTTGTGGCTTTGCTGCATGTCAATTTAGAAATTTAATGGTGAAATAGAACAAGTGGGGTGGGATGACAATGACACTGGGAAGGCTCCTAGAGCAGCCTTCTCCAACCTGATACCTTCCTGTTTTGGACTATAACTCTCATTAGCTCTAGCCAGCAGGGCAGAGTGGAGAAGGCAACCTTAAATTCATTAGATTGCATTGCAATGAGAAGCAGTCTCATTGGTTCCTGTAATCCATACCTAGGAGTCCTCTGGTTTCAGAGCCTATAGCAGAAGGACACCATAAATCTGAGTACTATATATAATAAAATTGTAAGAATATCATCACACTGCAGTTCATGTGGCCATCGACAGGTGGCCAAATGAACTACAGCATGATGACAAAACAGCAGGTGGGTGGCCAAGGCAGGCAAGCAGGCAGGTGCAGCAAACAAGCAAGTGGGTGGAGCAGAGCCCATGTGAGCTACAGAAGGACAGGCAGAACAGGCCGGGTCAGCTCCCCAGCAACTGTCCGGCCCTGCTGCCATTGTGTACCTCACAATGATGCTGCCTCAGCACTGTCAAAGGCCATGGAATGAAGCAGCCGCAGACTGTCCTGCCTGTTCCTCTAAAGCTCACCTGGGCTGTTGTTTGGGTGATCTGTAAGGGGAGGGGGTGCACAGTTTAGGCAATCTGTGAGGTAAGAAGGCAAATGGTTTGGCCAAGCTGTGAGGGGAGGAGTTGGTGAGCAAAGTGAGCAGGCATGACAGCTCATTGTATGCTAAGATGAAGCCGGTGTCTTACTTTTTAAACATATGATTCACACCAGAGGACACCAACCTTTGAGAGGCCATGGGCATGTTTGTGAACAAGGCACACTGTTGTGGGTACCACAAAAAGCACACAACCTATTCAGTTGGCTACAATAGAATGCTGCTTTCAAGCTTAGTTTCACTGAGGGGAAGGGTGGGTACTCTGTGGACACCAGAAAAGGCTTCTGTGTGACCGTATGGGTGTCTATGGGTGCCATGTTGGCAACCTCTAATTCACACTTTCATGTTTGGGCACAATGCTTCAGTTCTGGAACTCCCAAAAGGCCACCAGAACCCAATATTACCATCTTTGAAATAATGGTGGTGGTGGTGATGATTTATTTATTTATTTTTAAACACCTTTATTTTGGCAGACTTTAGTAGTATCATGGACTGATTTATTTACAGCCTTGTTTTGAATTTTGACAGAGTTTTCATGGTTATTTAAGCTAATTAATTAATTACCTTAATTAATTAATTAATTAATTAATTACATCAAGCTAATTACCTTGATGGTATAATTATTAAAGTAAGTGCCTGAAATACCAGGTCAGCCTATTTATGTATTTAGTGCAATGCTGTCCACTCTGCCTGGCACCAGCTTTCCAGAAACTCCAGCAGGGGATCCTGTATAAAGAAATAAAATGTAGGCAGTCTTCCATTTGGATTAAAAACTGTAAATTACATATAGTAGAAGTGCTGGAAGTTATCAAGCACTAGATGTAATCATCATATAAAGCAGAGGTGGGGGACATGTAGTCCCCCCAGATGTTGTTGGACCAACTCCCATCAATCCCCAGCCAGCCTGGCCAATATTCAAGGATTGTATGAGTTGGATCTGGAGGATCAAAGGTTTCTCACTCCTAATATAAAACACGATTTTGTAAATTAACCCAAAGCACCTCCCAGATGTTTGCAGTAGAATGTTGGGTTCCCTAATTTCCTACATGGTTCACACACTTATCAGAAAATGCTTCTCATTCAAAGAATATAAGGAAAAGGCTGGCTTAGAATTGAGACTATTCATTGTAACACAGGACAGTAAAACAAGATTTTTGCACAAGATCTTTGAAAGGTAAAAATCCTTACTCCCCCCTTATTTTTTTTACAGCAATCTTTGAAAACCACATGCTAGCATCCATATGGATTCTAAGTAAGAGCATCAAGGAGTCATAAGCGGAAAATATCATCCTTCCCTTCCTATAAAGAGATCAGCATTGTGAAGAAGTTTGCTGTCTTTTGCCAAGAATGGATATTGTGCTATGTACAAAGATCTGTTCTTAATATGATCCAAAAACTAATCATCAGTTTCATCATGGCTGATGAAACCCTCATTATCAGCAACTGCCCGTTCAGACTATGAGAAAGCTTACACAATATCAAATAGGTCTATTATTGTCCATTTCACACAGCGGTGGTTATTTGAGTTAGTCCAAGATCATTGGATTCCTCTCTTCCAGGAGGACAGTAAGATGACATTTCCACGACTAGTCATACTGGCTTGTTTGTACCATCAGCCTCCCTGGAATAAGCAGGATCTTGAACGGTGTTTCTGGCTCTGCTGGTACTTTGTCTGTCCGTCTTCATCTTAAAAGGAAAGCAGAAATCTTTGAAACACCGTTTGAAGTTTTCATCCAGGAAAGCATACAGGATGGGATTTAGGCTGCTATTGGTGTAGCCCAAAGCTATGCAGAAATAATAGCTGGAAATGGCGGCAGTGCTGTGTGACACGTCCCCAAGGGCCTCGACCAAGACAAAAATGTGGATTGGGGTCCAGCAGATAATGAAAACTGCAACCACGACAAGAACAAGTCGAGTGATGCGACGGAGGTTTCGGTCTTTCTCTCGAGATCCAGAGAGGAGCCGCACACTCTTCAAGCGCAGAATCATCAGAGTATAGCAGATGACTATGATTAACACCGGAATAACAAACGCAAAGACAAAGACACAGATTTTCATAAAGGTGTCCCACCAGGCATAATCTTCATCTGGGAACTGCAAAGAGCACTCTGTACTGCCTGTGTCTGTAAATGAAAAAGCCAACAAGAAGGAAACACAGGAACAGATTAAACTAACAGTTTAACAGTGGGTTTTGTTTTTTAAGTATGCATGTCATGACAATTCCAAAATAATGTTAAAAAAAGTGAAGGAGAGTCTCCACCCCCAGCATCAGCCCGGACACTGAGATCCAGCACCAAAGACCTTCTGGCAGTTCCCTCACTGAGAGAAGTGAGGTTGCAGGGAACCAGGCAGAGGGCCTTTTCAGTAGTGGTGCCCACCCTGTGGAACACCCTCCCATCAGATGTCAAACTTTTGACTTTTAGAAGACCAGATATCTTTTAGAAGGCAGCCCTATCCAAGGAAGTTTTTAATGGATGGTGTTTTAATCTGTTTTTAATATTTTGTTGGGAGCTGCCAATGGTGACTGGTGCAACCCAGTCAGATGGGTGACATATAAATACTGTAATAAAGTTGTTGTTGTTGTTGTTGTTGTTGTTGTTGTTGTTACTACTAATGTGATTTCAAGACTTTCCACTTTGCACTGTTAGGGTCAGGTGTTCCTAACTGGGTCTTCACTTTCTAAGTGCAGTCTCTTATCCTCTGTGCATTCTGTAGTTTGCTCAACTTTGCTTTGTGATGTTAGTGCTGATCTGAGAGGGTGAACTTTCATGTGCCCTTACGAATGTATTTCAAACAGAGAGTTTATTGTCTCTACCTGAAGGCGATTCTGTATCTCTCTAATGAACTGGAGCTCTTTCAATTATGGTGGTTAGAAAGAGATGTAGCTTTTAGAAGGGTTGTTCTGTAAGTAATGAGGAAGAACAGCTGAGAGTGGGAATGCATGATTTACAGAGATGAGAAATTCATGATGCCAAAGAACAAATATTCTACAGAGTAATATCATGCTTCAACCCACTCAACTGAACTGATGGTCTTAACAGGCTTTGCTCCTCCACAACAAATTGTGCTTTTTGCATTCCTGATATTAAATTGACAAGAAAAACACTGAAAGCATGGAAGCTGCTGAAAAATTATACATGGGGTAGTTGGCCCTGTGAGAGAGAGGGGGGTGGGGGTGGGGAGAGAGTGTGTGTGTCTATCTCAGAAACAAGCCACAACCCTCACTGCCTCTGTTCCATGAGTGCTCTTGACTGTCTGGAATGTATCTGTGAAGTGGGACAGTGTCTCTTGCTTACCTGAATGAAGAGATGGCTGTGGGTGTAGAAATCTCAGGCTTTTGTATTGGCTGGAATGTAGCCTACTGTGCAAAAGTAAGACTCACATCCTTTTATCCACCCACTTTGCCTCTGACCATGCTCACCACAGTCAACCTGCAGCCCCTGAAAGCTTAGCTATAAGGGAACATGGCCATTGGGCTAAGAAAGGTTCTGCATCTTGGAGCTAGTGTAAATCACACAGTGCAAAGTGTACACTGAGGACAAGGTTCAGGCTGTGCACACACCATACATTTAAAGCACCCTCTCCCCTCCCCCCAAAAAAGAATCCTGGAAACCATAGTTTACCACTCAGAGAGCTACAATTCTCAACACCTTTAACAAACTACAGTTCCCAGGATTTTTTTTAGGAGCGTGTGCCATAATTGTATAGTGTGTATGTGACCTTAGTTTGGATTCCTCTTTGGGCCTCTGGAAAGTGGATTGCTTTTCCTCAGACCACTTTGGGCCAGAACTGCTTAGACTCAGGTCCAAAGTGGAGGCCTGCTTCAGAAATTCAGGGCTTCCTCTGTCCACCCACAGTCTACCATGAACATGGGGAATTGAACCAATAGTGGGTTGTTGTTTTTTGCAGAATTTGTTGAGATTAGAAACTATGAGTCTTCTTGTTTGCTGCTGCTTGTTTATATTGTTTTACTGTTTTTAGTGTACTCTTCTCTGATCTCCTTAGGGAGGGAGAGTGGGATATAAATTATTGTAAATAATGATCACACTTTCTGGCATAGTAACCCCTTCTGATTGGATGAACCCTGCCAGTGGCACTGTGTAAGGGTTTTTTTTTTTAATCTGGGGAGGATCAATTCACTTTCCCCCTGCACTTTTGGGGACTGTATGAGCATAGCATAGGTTACAAAAGCACCCAAGGTAAGTAGCATGCAATTTTTTAGAAGGATAGGTGAAATGGTTAGGTGTTACGATGAATGGACACATGGGCTAAAAAACATCAAATCCTGAAACCATACATGTCAACGTAGTTTGACTGACTTCAAGCAACCACTGCAGAGTGACTCACCTGCTAAGAGTGCCAATGGGTTAATAGTGATTATATTTCGTAGCATAATATCATGTACTTTTCATTCTAAGTGCTTCTGAATTTTAATCTAATGGTTATCACATAATTATTCACTGCATATTAACAAGGCTCAATTGTGGCTGTGCTTTTCACACACAAAGTTCCAGCTACATAATTTAACAGATGTGAACCAATGCATTTGGATCCTTTGCAGTATCCGGTCTCATTCAGCTCATTCACCACTGCAGGGCCCATGAAAAATACACCATCAGCTTGAGGGATTCAACCAGTTTGCAGATTTCTGTTGCATGCAATTGATTCATATGGATGACGTTTCTGTGAGAACGCGTGGTTGCCAGACTGCTATGTATGTTACAATTTCGTATATGAATCAGGGTGGGCTTTTTTTTCTTTCACACAGGAAAGTAACAACTATGAATAATATTTTGCATTTATGTAGTACAGTTTTGTAAAAAATACTGCATAGATGTGTGTGTGTGTGTGTGTGTGTGTGTGTGTGTGTGTGTGTGTGTGTGATCTCAGCAATCATTAATACCAATTGTAGTATTATTCTCATATTGTTAAAGGGGTAGGAGCTGTGATTTTCCTAATACTATAAGTGAAACTTGTCAAAGTCCATCTACTGAGTTTGTGAAGGCAAGTTTTAAACCAGTGAATTCCTAATGGGAAAGGGCCATGACAGAGCATCTGCTTTGCTTACAGAGAGCCCCAGTTCCAATCCTCGGCATTTCCAGGTGGAACTGGGAATGTCCTTTGTCTGAAATGCTGGAAAGTCACTGCCAGTCAGTGCAGAGTCTACAATGACTGGCTGCAGCACTCCATAATTTGAGTCAATAAGGAGCTACAGTAGATGGACTAATGGAATAAAGCAGCTTCCTTTGTCCCTACAGTCACCATCACTTGGGCACTGACCTACACTAGCTTTCAAGTATTGGAGGCTAGATTATTTTGCAGTTACAACCATGATCACTAGAAATCCATCTTTTGAAAAAAGGGAAAGGAGCAGTTTTGAGGATTCTAGTAAGAACAAGCCAAGTGCATAAAAACAGCTGGTATTCAAAAGTTAATTGTATTAGTCGTCTCTATGCTTTTTAAAAAAAGTTTATTATTGAGCAGGGACAAATCACCGGCAAAGAACAGAGCTCACACTCACCTTCCCTGACTTTAGTACCTCCGAGGACAATGGCTGATATGCCAACTGATGAAGATAAGAGCCAGATACATATGTTGATGATCTTTGCCTTCAGGGGAGTACGGAAGTCTAGAGCCTTCACCGGGTGACACACAGCAATGTATCGATCAACACTCATCATGGTCAGCGTGAATATGCTGGTAAACATGTTATAGTAGTCAATGGAAATAACTATTTTACACAGCACATCCCCAAATGGCCACGAGTTCATTAAGTACTCAGTACTTTGGAAAGGCATTGTGGTGGTTACTAGGGCATCTGCTAGGGCCAGATTAAAAATGTAGATATTGGTTGCTGTCTTCATCTTTGTGTACCTGCAAAACAAGAAAAATTTCCATTATGTCACCCCATAAGTCAGTTTAGTTTTGAGAATGCTCTGAAAGAAACGTTTAACTTTGAGGTGAATTTAAATGGGGGGGGGCATTTTTCACTGAATGTTTCCCAGACACCCAAAGTACTCCCCCCCCCTTTAAGTTACTTTTGTGTATGTGATGATGGTGCACTAACAGGGGCGAAAATGTTTCCCTATTAGGATTAGAACCTTTGGTTCTCCAGATGTTGGACTTCACTCCCACTCTGGGCTAGGCCAAGACATTTTGCTGCTTGATGCAAAGGACAAAATTGCAGCTTCAAATATCACAATTACATCTACAAAAGCAGGCTGGATTCGCAGTTGAACACTATGTCAGTAAAATAGTGGGATGTAAGCAATGTACTTTTCGGTTAACATGTTGCCCATGTTTTATAATTAAACTGCTGAAATTCCCTTACAAGGACTTAGTTATATTTTCAATGGTGGTGGCTTGTCACTGAGAAGCTGAGAAACCACTCTAGGATTAACATTATCCAAGTGATGCACAACCATTTGGCAAATTGCTTTAGCTGAAAAGTTAACAGGAAAACTGAAGGCTATGAAGGTTAAAAATATATAATCCTTTGTTTTGTTTTATTTCATATGTTAACAGTTTACTTATATAGCTCAGTTAGTAGAGCATGAGACTCTTAATCTCAAGGTTGTGGGTTCAAGTGCCACATTGGGCAAAAGATCCTATGATTCCTCCATCAACCCATGGCAACTGATAGGAAGACTATAAGTTAATACAGTATAGTGGATTTCATAATGAAAACTATTGCAGCCAATGTACTGTGATTCTGTTTTGTTTTGATATTTGTTATTTGTATGTTCAGAAACCTTTCAATTAAAACATGTATTTATGTATTTATAAATAAAAACACTTATGGGATACTTTACCACAATGGGAGAAAGCAAGATAGTGTGTGAAGGGCAGGCACACACACAGTTCTCTCTTCTGATTATTCATCCCCATCGCCAACCCACCAAGCATCTGCTGCCTGAGGCAACTGCCTCATTTTACCTAATGATAGGTCTGGCCCTGTTCCCATTGTAACCCAATAGCCATGCTAGCTGGGGTTGATGGGAGCTAGAGTCCAACAACATCTAGTGGGCCACAGTTTTCCCATCACTGATCTATGAGAAAGAAACAGAGCACTGCATTTCCAATGCAACTGGGCAATGTTCCCAGAAGCAGTTTCATTGTTTGGTTCAGCACTGCATAAGAAATACATGTTCCTGTTTTCCCTTTCCTACTTACCAACCTGAATAAGGACAATGCTTCTTTATTTTCCCTCAGAGATAATGCTATATAGTCATATCTGAGTGCCTACATTGCCATATTTTAGCCTTGAGACAAAGGCATTAAGTCATTTGTTTAGTTAGAATCTGGGAGTGGGTGGAGAATGAACGCTTCTAAGAAAAGCAAGGATGCTGTATTGCTTAATTACAGTTTTGCATTCTTCTGTGTGTGTTTCTTCCAATGTGTAAATTGCTGTATTGATTGTTGGCTTTATGCTAATTTCTCCTTTGGGTGTAAGTATCATGCAGCAAGAGAGAATAAAATAGTACTGGAGACTATTACATCTTCTGCAAGCCCACTTTTTACATTTTTCCTTTTTTTTGCAAAAGAAAACTTGGAGCAGTTTTCAGTAGGCTACTGTTTACAGACAGAAATACTAGCATTTGCCAAGGCTTGTAGTCTATATATTTTATTTCACCCTTTAACTGATTTATTGCTGCAATGCTGTGTTAGCAATTAAGTTTTACTTGCCAGCAGCAGAACTAAATTCATGAGCAATTTTAATTAGATTATGCAAATTAGTCAAGCCATCATAAAGTTGCTAGATTTAGTTTCATGAAATAAGATCCAACAACAGCTAAATGAGGATATAATTTTTTCAGCGGATGACAAGTAACACCCCCTAGTGTTTCCATTCTTTTCAGGAACCTTAGTTGTTTTTTTGGCCAAGTGAGTGGTTGCCATCGATCTGTCAGCCTTTAGCAACATTCAGCACTACTGTACTGCCGTTAGACAAAATACTTAATGGACTGAATAGCTGAATACTGCTAGCTCTTTATATTACAAAATGTCACACATGCAAACAGTAGCATGATAATCACTGTGAATGTATTCATATGTAGGGCTTTTCCTAGTACTGGTAAAGTGGTGAATTATGAAATTCAGTCAATCTTCAGAACAATTCCCAAGCCATACCCTTATAGCCATGTCCCTTATAAGACTCCAGAACAAAAATGAATTTTTGACCAATTCAGACATTATAACTTCAGTACCAACCCAGGTTACAGATTGCCTCCGCTGGTGAATTTGCAGTAACTTCAAAGCCCCACTTGGCTCTTACATTTCAGCACAGCTTGAATTCAAGCCATGCCACAAAGGAGAAATGGTTCTCCTAACATCATGGTGACATCAAGTGAATGACACCTGGCCAGCCCTGGCCACCAATCAAAGTTGCCCATCAGTGGGGGAGAGGGGAGAGCCCAGGAATTTGCCTGCTAGCTGCAAAGAGTCCCTACACTCCTGCTTCTGATCTTCCATATTTTGGACAATTCAAAATATTTTGGGCCCTGAGGCACAGACATGTTTACATATGGACATACACACCATTGTAGTTACTAGTTATACATTAACATAGCAGAAACACTGACTTAAGGTTGTGATGGTGTAACAAAATTGCTACGCTCTTGTAACTTTACGACACTATTGTTATTTGAAGTCATAGTTGGGTCGAGGATTTAGTTGCAAGCCTATCCTGTGTCATTTGGCAAGCATAATTTAGAGTAGCATTTCAGTGTTAAACTCTTTCATTCCACTTGCACTAGTTGAAACATGTGCAATTACACTGTCACCACCTCTATGAAAAATGGCTACATTTGAATTTTGTTAAAGTAGCAATACTTGAATAAGTCACAACTTACTTCCCCCATTGATTTCCATTAGGCTTCTATGATCTCTTTGCAGCTGTATTCTTAAAATTTGTATTGCTAGTCTGCAGATGGTATCATGCAGTAGCTGGCAACAACAATCTGCACAAAATCTGCAGTCATATATATGCAGTTTTCACAGATAATCAGGGTTGCAAATTGCATCTGTTTGCCTTGATTAAAACTACTGTATATATTAAATGTTGCTATGATTAACACTAATGTTTAAGGACTGCAATTGCTCACTCAAATTAGCCTTTAAGTCAACATCTGGAAAACATACTACTAAATGACTGTTCATAAAAGAACATCTTTAAAAGAGGCAGCCAAGCATTTACCCAAGAAACCCAAGGACTTGCCAACTGGAAAATTAAAGGATTTCATTCACTTGCGACTGAAGCTTATGACCAGTAGTGGGTGCTGTAGCTGCATCACCTACCTGACCTTCAGCCAGCTGCACCACTGCTGCTTACTGGGCAATAGGGGGCAGGGGGGCAAGGTTGGCATAGTGCAAACTCACCAGGAAGGACACCGGATTGACTGTGTAAATATGTTTGCACTGTGCCACTGTACTCTACCTCTGTACTCTACCTCCCAATAAGCAGAAATGACATAACTAGCTGGAGGTCAGTTGAGGGGCACTGTCTACCGGTAATCATGTCACCGGCTGCTACCAATGACAAGAAATGGTTAAGCAGGAAAAGTTTATTACCTGTTTTAAACCAGTTTCTAATCCAGAGGTGATCTCCCATCTATCCCACCACAAAGCTTTCATAGGAGCTTTTGATGACAGGCAAATTACTGAATGCAGCATCTCACTTCTTTTTTTGTCACAGGGAGGGATGGGAGATAAATTTGATTCAGTTCACATTTAAGAGCATCCTTACTTAATTCTCACTTTCCAGAACAATATACAAACCAAAACACAAACAGATTTCCCAAGTCTCGCCCATTCAAATTTTGCAATGAAAGTTCTCAAGTGAACAAACCTGTACAAAACTCAAAGAAGTGTGCATATAAATGCATGTGTTGTTGAAAATAAAATACCATATGCCTTATATTAGGGAAATTTCTTTACAAACGTGTATATTTTGGGAAACTGTGTGTGCGTCTGTGCAGGAAAATGCTGATAAATTTTCATTAGAACCTTTAAAAAAAATTGCAATCTGATGTGGAAATGTGGGGAACTGACCTTAAGACTGGAAAAATGAGGAACCAAAATGGACCTATTGTCCCATCCATACTCACAATACAACAGCTCAAAAGAAATGTACTTTTACATTCCAGTCATGCCTTTTCTTCTTCTGTTTGGTTGCTTCAGGCAATAGGAGCCAATGTGATAGGTTATGGTTTGTTTTTTTCGTTATCTAATCCAACACACAGCGCTATGGATAAGTATTGACTTAATAAGTGAGCTCTAATTCTTGCATTGCCAAATTAAGGCTCAAAGATGCAGCAAGGGGGGGAAATGGATATTGACTCTACTCTTTAATCTCAGGTGCAAGAAACATCTTTCTTAATGAGAACTCCAGAAAGAATATTGATCTTTGAATGGTCTCTTCTGAGGACCTAACTAGATGTTATGAGGAGGAAAGCTGGCAGCCGTTATCTTATGTTTCCTGGGAACAACTAACTTGAGAAACACATGATGGGACAGCAGCATGTTCCCCACCCATGCTTCACTTTAACTCCTGCTGCCTGGAGTGTGCTGGTAAATGTTGGATATGATGATGTCTTGTCCGGTATTTCATTTCCTAGATGTTAATTAGGAGACTTGTTAGGAGAGAGGGGCCAGTGCCAGCCACAGTTCTGCTGATATCTACACATAGGAAAGCCCAAAGATGTGAGACAGTTTGTCCCCTGATGTTGACCAAATAGGGCTTGGGTATGAATCCCAAGGATATGGACCCTAGAAAGAAGAGGAGAAGGGGAGGTGCATCCTTCCCACTGTCCAGAGCCAAGTCACCCAACTAAGCACCCAAAATTTGTTGCACCGACTGCTAGAGACTCCTTTAGTCATTAGCCTCTATGCAGTTAACACTACATGGACAGAAGAAGGAATGTCTGTGTGGAGGAACCCTGGTGAACACACATAACCTCTCCCCATGAATCATGCTGGGTTCCAGCTCACAAACTGCATACATTTAGCAGGTTTGTGCCCAAAGCATAGATAGAATGGGGATGAGGGACCTTTGTTTGGCAGCAGATGTATGTGAGGATGTAATAGCCTACATCCATGCCATACCATTAAACCACTCTTATACCCCTCTGGCAGTCATGGCTTCTCAAGAATCCTGCCATCATCTTAAAACTGTTGTGGCAGGCTTTTAACCTGACATTCAGCCTTTCCACACTCCCTCTTTTCCCGCTGCTTTCTCCTAGGGGAAAGAGCTCTTTAGTATTCAACTAGACCAAACAGCAATTCATATTTTCTCCATATCAACATTTGCTCTGATTTATTGCCAAAGAGTGGGTTTCCCCAGGGAAAGTGGTGTGGTGTGGCAAGGGCAAAATCTCTCGGATCTATGCATAGAAAGAGGAAGAGAAGTGGACAACCCACTCCGATCCATGCTTTCTAGGCAAGGGACAAGTGAGTGTGGACAAGCACCCATACACTGAGGAC
This sequence comes from Podarcis melisellensis, assembly GCF_964234715.1. Lineage (NCBI taxonomy): Eukaryota > Metazoa > Chordata > Lepidosauria > Squamata > Lacertidae > Podarcis > Podarcis melisellensis. The sequence goes on along the minus strand of NC_138539.1, from coordinate 38,587,434 downwards.
CATCTGCCTAGTTTTTCTGTTCCTTGAAATAGAACAGAAATACGTATCTGCGGAACTTCCTTGCATTGAATCATTTTATTATTTTAAGGCTGGTTTTGTTTTTGTTTTTTAAATGCTTTTGTTAGCTGCCTTAGTGCTACTAGTGATGTAGAAAGATGGGATATAAATTTCTTTTTAAAAAGTACCGAGGCATTCCATATGACCTTTTATATGCACTAGAACATATGAATTAGACTATATGGATTTGACCAGTCAGGCTGGATTAGACCAATCCAGGTGTTGCCTGTGGTGGGTTTTGTTGTGTATCATTTCAGACATACTTTGTATTAGTACTTCTGTTTGAAAAACATAGCTCTTCTACATATCCATATTTAAATGTTAATAGGCAGGGTTATATCACTCATTTGACTTAATAAAAAGTTAGAACTATGAATAGTACCCTGTGCAGATTGTTATACCACAAGGCATGGATAACCAAGCAGTGCCCTCCTGATGTTTTGAACTAAAATTCTGCTCAGCCCCCCCCCTCAACATGGCCAGAGGTCAAGGATGCTGGGAGTTGTAGTCTAAAACTTCTGGAGGACACCTGCAATAAGGAATCATATGGAAGATCTCTTAATCCTGGTTAGTTTCTTTAACGGTTGTTTAAAACTACTACACACACAGTGTGGTAGAAGTGTATTTTCCCTATATGTTTAATATATTCTTCTAGATGAAATGGGCATTCTAATAGCCCAATCCCATGCAAACTCCACTGGTGATTGCGAGTGTGGAACCCTGTATTGATATTTTTCCAGCAGAAATTTAGGCAGAAGCGGCAGAGAAACAGAAGTATATTTTTCCTCCCCTCTCATTGGAATTGTATCCATACTGCAAGATATCTGCAAAAATGTTTCTTGTAAAGACCATTTTTTTAACACAGAAAATTATTCAAATCACTGGAGGCTTGTTAGATAATTAGGGAAAGTGGCTAATTTGGAGTCTGATGACAGTCATCTGCTCTTCCATTTAACTGGCATCCTGGGGCAATGGGCATCAGTACACTGAGGGAGTGACTCCAGAATTACTGCTGGAGTCACATCATTCTTATGGGAGCCATTACTAGTTGACAATGGCATCACAGTGGCAAATCCAAAAGGCTGAAGTTCTGTTTCCATTAGATGATGAAATTAGTGCCTATTCCCTCTCCTTACACAAAAAAGGCCTGCAACATTTCCAGTGAACATCCTACTGTGACAAAAATACGTTAAAATAACAAAGGCTTTTCTTGCACGTATGATTTCCAGAGTTAGAAAATACGTTGTATTTCTAAAGTTAGAAAAGGCATTAGAAAAGTGCTGTTTTATTTTAAACCCAGTCTTGTTTCCTATAGAAATTGAGTCTCTAGCCCCGCAGAGATCTAGTTGGGTTCAGTTACCGAAAATCGTACAGTAAGACCTATATACAAACTCCTGAAATCTATGACAGGAGGAGGGAAGTGACATGAAGAGACAGCTGATTAGAAAAGAGGAAATGCTCAAGAAATAGAATCCAATTAGGAACGAAACTCAGGAACCTAGAGAAAAGGAGCTGAGCCCACAGAAACTGTATGTTCACCTAAGGTGTACAGTTGTTACCCTAGGTGCTCACAGGTCTCCTGACATTATACTAGGTGGACAGAGATTACACGCTCCTGACCCTGACTGCATCACAAGCACAAAACAAGGACTCAACGAGGTAAATCCAGGCTACACATCAAGGTGCATGCCTAACACATACATCTGCAGCATATTCTTAAGATACTACATGTTTAGAAGAATTTTCAGAAAGCATTTGTCCATTTTTCAGATGGGGAACTCTGAAAAGCCTTTAGTGAAGACATGGCACAAAACCCATTCAAAGAAAGAAAAAGGAAAGCAAAGAAACACTGAAGGAAGTGAACTAACTTAGCCATCATGCTAAGAACCATTTCAAGGACTTCAGTAATTAGCAGTGAGATCCTACACAAGTTACTCCAGAGAAGTAAGCCCCATGTCAATGTATATAGAGTTGTAGCCAGTCAAAGTAATTAGGCACCTGAAAAATCATTTTTCTGTTGCACACAATCATTCTTTCCGCAAACAAACAGAAATGTATACCTTTTCATAGAGACACCCGCTCCCATATGAGTACAGAGAAACTCAGTCTATAATGCCCCCTTCCACACAGGCACAAAGAAAGCTTCTCTATCTCACAGTCCTCATTTAAAACGCATTAGAAATTGTTTGTATAATTTAGAAGTTTATAAGATCCAGTGTTTCCTCTCACATAAATTTTGTGAAATACACATTTTCCCACTAAAACATCCATTTATTGTGCTGATTTGGAAGCACTTCCTCTGGAGGACTGCAATGAATTGTTAATGTTGTGCAGGTGTCTGGTTAATTTTATTATTCAATATTGTTCACTGCTTGTAATTTTTGCTTTGTTTTCTCCACCCCCTTTTTACCTGTCTGGCTTGCTGAGCACTGATCAGACCCCCCCCCCCCAAAAAAAAAAAACCCCAACATGATTTAGCACCAAATATTTCGAACTGTGGGATTTGAGCAGCTGGAAAGGATGCTGCCTATGATTTTGATCACAGTATGAAGCACACCAGAAATTTAGTACAGAAAACTGACGGCTTCCAAAACTGGTAAAATATTTTTTTAAAAAATATAGTGAAAAAGCAGATGGCCCAAAGATAAATGACTGGGAGATCTGCTACCAACTCTCTCTGGATGGTAAATTTAAGAAAGCTATTGAAAACTCTAGTTTTGATTTGAGAAGCAGTGCTGGGAGAAAAGATATTTAAGATATTCCACTCCCAGCACCATTGTCTCCATCTCAATTTTCCCCATCCTGAGGCTCCTATTAGCTCTGCTGGGGGGGACTGGGGCAATTCAGTTAATTGTGTGCTGCCTGCGTTTTTCTTTTCATATTACAGCTACCATTAGCTTTGGGGGAGGGCATTTTCGATCAGGGAAGTGGCATGTGTTGCAAGATTAATCCCACTTCTACAGCATCAGGGCTTCAATCACAATCAAGGCTCACAGCAGATGTTTGAAAGGGAAAAAAAGAGCAGTCAAGAAAATTGATCAAAGATTACCTGTAGTGTATCTATCCCCCCCACCAAAAAACATCCATCAAGTATCCTGTAAAAAAAAGATCTGCAATTTTATGTGCACTTATATGATAGTTCATGCTATTCATACTCAGAGTATTGAAATCAATTGCTTCTCTCTCTCTCATACACACACACACAAGAGAGAGAGAGAGTGTGTGTCTGTGTGTGTAGTTCCCCACCCTCCACAACCCCATCCTCTGAGTGCAGTGTTCATATATGAATGATTCCCACAAGCTCAACAGAATACCTATCCCCTCACCAGGCATGGGCCAGTAGCGCGAATGGGCCATCATTCACCACACATGTTCTCTTCTACTCCTTCCCTCCACTCAGCACAAGCTACTCATGCCTTGGTGCATAAGCAATTTGTATCGAACCTAGAAAGAGGACTGGGTGGGAAACTCAGAAACCCCAGTCAGGTGTCCTCCCTCAAACATTTCCCATCAGAGGAGGCAGAGCCCTTGCCTGTTGAGTGGTCTCCCTGCTGTAGAAGTTCAGAACCCAACCTTTGGAGTCAGACCATTAGGAAGGTTATGTAGCGAGCACAGCCTTGCTCTCCCTTCTTCACGGGATGAAAAAGGACGCTTGGATAGAGCTACAGTGACCTCACATTTACTTCAATGGCATTTTGTGCTGCCTGCACATCTACTCACATGCAGGGAGTGGGGGTAAAACAGGGCTCTGTTAGGCCTGGTGGGGGAATCTTTTCTCCCAAAGCTCCTATACCCATGTTATACTGCTGAGACATCTGATGGGGGTGGGGGTGGGAGGGAGAGTAACAAAACTTCTATATAGATTAAAAAATGATAATAAATAATGACACTGTTTCATTTGGAAAACAAAAAAGGAAAATATTATAAATACTAGATCTACTGGCAGTTAAAGTGTATGTGTATTATATAATGTTAGCAATAATATAGACCACATTACCTGTGTCTTATCCCTGGAGGGAGCTCTGTTCACATATTTCCACAGTGCTTTCCAGCACTGATAGGTATTCAGATGTTTAACTTTCAAGCCCATGTTATGCGTCAGTTTTCACTTTTATTCTTACAACCAAATGAAGACTCACATTTAAAACAGTCACATCTGTGTCTAACCCTTTGTTGGGTTAGCACAGTAAACCAGTAAACTGTGAGGGGAAATTTCTTGAATTAGTAATGCCACATAAATGAGGGGTTTCTGCCATCTCTCCCACCCTGCCATTTGCAAGCACCAATTCAGCATCTGTAGTTTGGTCCTGGCACTCAAATAGCCCTCAGTAAGGAAGCATCTTAGAACTCAAGCAGCCCAAGGGACACAACCATCAAGACACTACCATTAAGAAACAGAGAGCTTATCCCCTTACATGAAACATTATAACATGGCAGACCATTGATCCACCAAGCGCAGTATTGTGTATGCTAACTGACAGCTGCTTTCAATGGTTCCAGCATGAAGTCTCCCCAGTCCTACCTGGAGTTGCTGGGAACTGAACCTGGGATCTTCTGCATGCAAAGTAGATGCTCTACCTACCACTAAGCTATGACCCTTCCTATTTTCCCTTAGTTCCCTTTAGTTATGTAGCTTTCCCCCTACATTGACAGTTAAAAGACCCACCAAAATCCTTACCTTATGATGACAAACATGACCAAAGAGTTGCCAACCAAGCCCACCACAAAGACCATGGAGTAGACTGCAGTGATGATTATGGGAATAGCCGGGGAGATGTTGGTGTCATTCTGCTGTAAGTCCTCATAAGCACCACTACTATTGTTGCCATATTCTGCCCAGTCCACAAGCCAGCTGCTGCTACTGCTGCTAGGTAGTGGGCAAGGTCCTGGGGAGCAGGTAGGGCCCGGCTCCTCACGAAAAATATACACTGGGGATTCCATGGAGGGTTTCACCTCCAGCCCAGGTAGAGAAGAGGAGACAGGAGCAGATGAACACACTGGAAAGAGAAGAGTGAAATTAAAAGAGTGCAATTAATAGAGACATCACTAAATATGATAAAGGTGTCATTGGAACAGTCCTGAACTCCTTCTTAAACATTGTTTTTAATATAAAAGGAAAGAACAGTATTGGGAAAAGGAAAGCATGAAGTGGCAGAGGACGTTCATAAAAACCTGGACTCAAGAACATCACTACCTAGCAAAGTAATAAACGAATCCAGGTTCCCTACTGCACCAAAGTGCTTTTGAATTGAACTCATTTAGTCCTCTAGAAAGCAACGAGAGAAAACTTGATAGATCCCACATACTTCAGATACTAGGTTAGAGAAGAGATTCAAAATCATTGAAGTGTTTGAAACTCCTTTGGACTTTTAAAATACTAGGTAGCACCAAAAACTTGATGAGTTTTCCAGATAAGTTTTAACCCCTCTTAGATTGAGGTACACTGCATTGTTGGCTCAGGACCCGAGATACATTTCAGTTTGCTCTTATTTCATCAGTAATTTTTTGCATATCCAGACAAGGGATTCTTTCCTCTTAGGTAAAATTAAAAGGGGATCAATTTCCTTTTAAAGTACAGCCAGTTTTCTCAAAACAGGTAGAGGGTACAGAATGCATTTCAATAAAATAAAAATCATAAATAAAACGAGAGAAACAGAACAGAAAGTACATTACCTTTTTGTAAAATTCAATGAAAGCAGTGGTATCTCCCAGGAGATATTTTCAGAATTTGAAAAGCATCCTCTCCTTTTCTCTCTTGATGACTGTTATCTTGGGAATCTGGAGGGTTCACATGCCCTGGGAATGAAGGATAGCCAGGATGCCAAGACAGATCACAAGTATTAGCTCCAAGACTGCAGAAGCTGTAACTGCAGCCTGCACTTTACCTTTGTACAAGCAGTCTCTCACTCACACTCTGTCTCCCACTACACAGCTCAGTATATGCCGGCAGTCCTTGCACACATTCTCCTCCAAGCTCACATGACTTTTCTCTAAACACCACTTGGGAAGAATAAGGCAGCCAGTCCTGCAGCACCTAGGAGATTTTTTAAATACCACCTTACAAGTTGCTCTCCCACCCTATCCCAGCCTTTCCCCCAGGTTTTAAAATGCTTAAGCAATCATATTTCCTCTGTGTTAATTATATAAAAGACAGCAGAAAGAACATCTGTGATAAAGCAGATCTGACTGCCCACTTGATACATGTTGAGTGCATTCAGGATTGTTCTCACATTGTGTCCCCTGTTTCATTAAATCCATACAAAGAAGGGGGGCAGAGAATGCTTTCTCCTATGATGCTGCAGAAAGGATAAAACAGAACCGCAATAGAATATGTTAGATACATTGCATATCATTTAGATGCATTATGGATCTACAGCCAACAACTCCATTTATATGAGATAGTGATTTTGTCATTTATTCACATTGTATTGCAAGTAGATTTGGAAGAAGAAGAAGAAGAAGAAGAAGAAGAAGAAGAAGAAGAAGAAGAAGAAGAAGAAGAAGAAGAAGAAGAAGAAGAAGATAATAATAATTTGGCACCCTTTATCTGTTTGCTTTATTTATATAACAGCTCAGTGAAGAAAACTTCTGTCCCAACAACAGTGGAGAAGGTGTGACTCTGCAAGTGTTGATTGGTTCCAATATCCATCAACTGCAGGCAGCCCAGCCAATGGTCAAGGACAATGCAGGTTGGAGTCCAGCCACACCTGGCTGGCCACAGGTGTCCCATCTCTACTTTTCAGCAATCCTAGGGTGCATGAAAGAATACCCTCGTAAGTCAACAGTTGTCAAGCTTTGTTGTCATGAATGTCAATAACTCAAGATGGGCAGGGGGAGAGATTGGCTTAAGCCTATCAAGAAGTTTGACCAATATCTGTGCCCTTAAGGAGAAAAGTAAGACGAGCAGAAGCACAACATTACTGTGGGCCTCAGTTCAGACTGGGGCCATGGGAATCTAATGCTATCTCAGGGACAGCCTAAGGCCATCACACTGGATGGCACTAAACCACCAAAGGCTGTGAAATTGAGGGAGCCATTGTCTCCTGATGGGACTTCCCCAGGACTTCTCCAGGATTCCACAAGGAGAGGCATTGATAGATGCATTTTAAAACCATCCATTTGACAGCCTGACACATCCTCCCCCCCCCCCAGCCTGGTTTATGAGCATCAGGGCCCCCTGAGCTCCAGGAATGTGTGGTCTCCTATAAAAACACAAGGCACAATCTCCATTGCACCAGACAGTGCCACTCTGCTTCTGTGAAGCTCCCAGTTATCCCTTTGATTGATAGGATACTCATGTAATGTACCCAGCACCACACAAAAGCTAGGGACAGAGATGAGGAGTTTTAAGTTAAGCCTCCTGATACTCCAGTTTTCTTGTTTTGTAGAAAGTATAAAAACTGACTTAAGAGGAAGGAAAATGTGCAGGCAATCTTCTACCCAAAGTGTAATGCATCCTAAGGTGCTCAACTATTAGTATCACCAAATCCTGACCACAGAAAACACTCTGAGGTTCCTATCACATTTCCCACCACTAATCTACATCATCTATTTATATTTCACCTGGAGTACTGGATGCCTGGGTTAGCAGGAAAGGGGTAAGTCAATATAAAACTTCTGTTTCAGCCATACAAACATGAAAGTTGTAGTAGGGCAGTGTGAGAGCAGAGAGGCAATTACTTATTTTGTAGCAACTGCCCTTTCTTTTATATAGAACATGGACAGATAGACCAAGTACTAGTGCATGCTGCTATGCTGCTACTACTCCATGCAGTTTTCCGGGGAGAGCAATTCAGCTTGTGCTAGTCCTCTGCTAGAGAAAAAATCTGACAAGTTGTGGACCTACCAAGGGGGAGGTGTCTTCCTTGCCTTGCGAGACTTCAATAAATTGCAGTTTCTACTTCATCAACCAGGGGCCCAACTCACAGTCAAGATGGCCAATTAAGGCCCTAGATGATTGGGTATCAGGACAGACAGCAGCTGTTTGGATACTTAGCTATTATTAATTTGGGGAAATAGATTCATGAATTGTGGATGAATAGACTTGAATGTGTATCCCAGAGGCCTTTTCATCAATATTCACTGGCAGAATCCCAAAGAACAAAAGCATTCATCATCACAGGAGCAATTATTTGGCTTATACTCCTAGGCAATGGCGATGTTTTCCAATGTGATTTCTTTCTAATTGGGAACATGTGAAAACCTCAGTAAGAAAAGAAAACCCAAGTACTTTGGTTTCTTTTTATTGTAGGGATGTGAAAGCTGTGGCTCTCCATATGTTGTTAGACTCCAGTTCCCATCAGCCTTAGTCAGCTTGGCCAATGGTCAAAGTGGATGGGAGCTGCAGTCACAGAGTAGTCAGACTATGGGGAGTTGGAAGGGATCCCCCAAAGAGATCTCTGATTTTATCCATTTCACATTGTCTCCATCACACAGAATCCACTTAAACAAGCAAGATGAGCATAGATCTTCTCCACACCAGGAGACCCAGTACCAAGCATCAGCAGCAGTGATGAGGGAAATCTTCGTGACAAAAGGCAATACACACAAATAGGAAGGAAGGAAGGAAGGAATTGTATTTCTTTAAACCAATGCTTATCACCACGGTGAGCAGAACATTAATAGGGTTAGGGCTAATCCACCCTTCCAATTGCCTCATGGCTACAAAGCATGGCTCCGAGCGGTTTTCCCCTTGTCCCGCTTCTTTCCCAGGGAAAACCTGCTCTTCAGTTCTAAATCAGTACAAACATCAACCTGCAGAAAAACCAAACTGAGCACTAAAGAGCGATTTTCCCTGGGGAAAAGCAGCGGAACAAGAGGAAGTGTGAATGAGCCCTTAGTTAAACAAAAACATCTCAATTTATTTCAAAGTCATAACAATTAGAATATCCCCAGCCACATGGAGATTCCTTGATCCCCAAATGTTGCAGAACAATTTCCTATCTTCTTGCAGATGCAAACAAGGTGGCTCTATATCAGGTAGGGGGACCTTTCTTCAGGCCAAGGGACACATTTTCTCATGTGTCCAGGGGTCACATGCCTGTGATGGACAGGGCCAGAAGAAAAAGGAGCCAAAGGTTCTGACTCAGTAGGCTATGGTTCAGCCTTTCAAAAGCCAGTGGTTTTTACACAGATAACCTTCTCTCTATCCAGGCGAGCATCACAGCTGAAGACCACACTGTAGCCATGAAAATGCACTCAATGGGAGTGTGCAGCAGGCCTAATAGGGGCATGTCCTGGATAAAACACAAGGAGATTGGAGAGCCACATTTCTCCCTAGGCATGAAGTTCTCTACCTGTGCCCTATCTGTTTTAAACTTCTCAAGATCTAATAACACAGAGAAGTCTTAAAACAAAAAAAGACCCATCAAGAAATTTGGTGAGAATTTAAGGTAGAAACATTTCCCCTAGAACTGAAATAAAACAAGCAATTAAAAACACAATGGACCATGTCTTTTAGGAAGTGCTCTTGGCGAGGCCAGACTTTAAATAGATCATTCACTAAATGGCCATTTGGCACCAAGTATGCCAAGAAAGCGCACAGAAGTCGAAAGGACTGCTCAAAGTACGGAAAGCTCAATTATGCAAATATGACTCCAGGGTATGGTTAAATTTAATGATCCTGTACCACAGAGAAACTTACAATTTAGACACATCACCCATGTCAGGCTGTATATCAAACTCTTTGATCCAGCTCTTAATCCTACCCACAGCTGAAGTCACTGAGACGGCTCTTAATTAATGACGGGTCAGCAGGTAATTAAGGACAGCATCTTCACATTTCTTCCAGCCATGCATGCTATCCTTAGTGATATATAACATTTTGGGGAGTAGTCTGTCACTTTTTATATGCAGTAAATTCTTATAGGAAAAATACCCTTTCATATACAAAACTTAGTTGAACTCAACAGGTGTATCTTTGACCTTTTGAAGATCAATATGCACTATCATATAGTTACATATTGTAATAATAATAATAATACATTTTTATTTATAACTCGACCATCTGGCTGAGTTGCCCCAGCCATTCTGGGCAGCTTCCATCACATATAAAAACATAATAAAACACCAGATATTAATAGTAACAATCTGATCCAATATTAAAAAGTCACAATAACTTTAAAATAAGCAACTTATATGAAATAAAGAAATATTCAACAATCCATTAGTATCTAATAGTAAACAGTAAAATTAAACATCAGCAAATAATAATTAAACATTATGATAAAAAGGTAAAGGTAAAGGTACCCCTGCCCGTACGGGCTAGTCTTGACAGACTCTGGGGTTGTGTGCCCATCTCACTTAAGAGGCCAGGGGCCAGCGCTGTCCGGAGACACTTCCGGGTCACGTAGCCAGCGTGCTCTGGCGAGCCAGAGCCGCACACGGAAACGCCGTTTACCTTCCCGCTGGTAAGCGGTCCCTATTTATCTACTTGCACCCGGAGGTGCTTTCGAACTGCTAGGTTGGCAGGCGCTGGGACCGAGCAGCGGGAGCGCACCCCACCGCAGGGATTCGAACCGCCGACCTTTCGATCGGCAAGTCCTAGGCGCTGAGGCTTTAACCCACAGCACCACCTGCGTCCCGCTAAACATTATGATAAAGAATTACTAATCTATGATCAATAAAAACAGCAAATCACAATGCATAAAATACCACAAAACATACAAAACCATGTATGAGATGAATTTCATTGTTTTGGGTACACTTGAAAAGCATTGGCAAAATCTGGTTTTATGCAGACCATGGTCTACTTAGACCCACATCTTAGCTGAATTCTTATTATGAGAAGCAACCCTCTAGGCCAGTGAAAGCTATATGGTTTTAGCACTTTGGCATCTGCCCCCCTGAGCTCCTTTGGGAGGAAAGGTAGGATAGAAATATCCATTGTCATCATCTTTAGATCAGTTAGGACTGTTAGCGATTACATCTCCCGAATGAATGCCCAAGCTTCACAAAGAACATTGGCCTGAATGTGAGCATGCAGAATCTGAAAAGGGAGCTCACAGCCATTTTGCTCCTCTGTTGCTTTTTGTTGCCATGCTGCACTGATGAAGCCAAGGCGTCACATGTCTTCTGAACCCAAGTTCATGGTTAAACTCCTTATTATCATCATCATTTGAATTTATATACCGCCCTATACCCAGAGGCTCTTCAGACAAAACTCAAGTTGTAACCAAGAACAAACCATGGCCATAACTCATTAGTCTAGAGAGAGCAAAAGGGACCAGGGAGGAAGAATTCAAGCTTTGACGCAGTGTGACATGCAAAGCAGGTCAAAGCCTAGGACTAAAATTGTCTTCCAACAAAATGAGATGCAGAATCATTCAAGAAGACTGACATTCCTACTATTTAATTCTTCCCATTAGCAGTGTTGCATGAAAATATAACTATTTAGAGAAAACTATTTTATTCTACTTGATCAATTTAGCTGTACAATCACAGGGCCGGAGTTGTTATAGCATTCTCACAGTAGACCAATTTATTACTAGCTCATCATGCAATATTCCAGGACAGTGTGTTAATTGGTAATGTAGCTGTTTTCTCAGGGGACTCTTGTAGTTAGGTGTGTGATATCCTCTGCCAATAGGTGCAGTATATTAGCCTACAGTCAATCTTGCAAGAAAGTGAAGAGGCCTGAATGCAGAGTACAAAATGGTACTTGTGAACCTAGTTTACATTTCAAAACTTAATTTATTACAGTTCCTTGGAACTTTATTATTTAGATAAATTCTGAAGCTAGCAGAACTGCACTTATTTGAAAGAGGATTCTTATTAACTTTGAATGCTTTTGGGGGGAAATTAAGCCATATTCTTACTGTACCTAGTAGAGACTTAGTATTATTCTATCATTCAGCAGGGATAGTCTGAATGTCCAGGAAAAAATAAAGGATTTCTGCATCCATTTCTCAGTGAAGGGCGGTGAGGGATCCAATATGTGAAATCTTTCTAAGTGAAAACAGACAGACAGTAGCATTTGAGGTAAAAGGCATTTATGTCTTGAGGATGTTGTACAAAACCATCCTTTGTTCTGACAACAATATTACACCAAGGACCATCCATCCTCTATAACCAGTGGGTATGTCTCAGGTTTCTGAAGAAGCATTTTTCTATGATGCTTAGAAATTACAAGGGCTTGTGAATTATACCCTCTAGTCTGACCAACTAGAGATTTCCACCTAGAGATTTTCTTTATTGTTCCCAAGTGCACAATGAATGGAGACAGAGAATTTTGATCTCTCTTAGATTTTTATTCAGGTCCTCTCCCATGTCTGCATGGGAAGCACAGAATCAACGGACAATTGTTTCCTGTTGTTTCCAGCTTGGCTTCACCTTCATTGTGTGTGTTTGTTTATATTGCATCCTTCAAAGAGAATTTATCCGGAAGCTTACACAACCATGAATGGGGGTAGGGGGTTCTTTTGAGTTAGAATGTTTATCTATGGAAAATGCATAAAGAAATCATTTTATTTTGGAGGCAAAATGCCTCTAACTACCATTTGCTGAGAATAACAAGTGAGAGAGACTCAGTGTTGTACTCAGGTCTTGCTTGTCTGCTTCTCATCTGGTTGGACACTGAGAACAGGATGCGGGACTAAATGGGTCTTTGACCTGATGCAGCCTGGCTTTTCCTATGCTCTAATCATGAAGTACAAATACTGCAATAAGAATAAGAATAACACCAGAGAATGCAGAAGAAAACCAAGTTAGAGTCCATGGTGTGGTTTTAAGTTTGCTGGGGACACCTGGAGAAGACATTCTGATTATGATCTAACCTACCCAGGGGCTACTTACAAGACTTATGTGCTATGAAGGGTGACTGAAGAGGAGAAGCACAGGCCACAAAGCATACAAGTAAGCCACCACCAGCCAAAAAAAGTCTGTTTTACTTTTTAAAATTAAATTAGACTAAATAAATAAGTAAATGTTGTATATTTTAAACTGCCATGAAAGCCTTGGCAGTCACACTCATGTAGTCTGAGAGAGAAGGTGCCGACTGCTCACAGCTATTATTGGACCAAGCTACTCAGAGCTGTCCATGGTCCTGCAACTTCTGGCCAGGCTCACTGTGCTCTTTCTCCGTGGGCTCCACTATCAGCCTGGAACATGTCCCACATTCATTTCTGTGTTTCATCAAAAACTACTGTTGTTGTTTTCACATGCTACACCTTAGGAAAGTACAGCCATCTTTCTACTCTGAGTGGAATACAGAAGCCATCAATACAGTACGTATTTGTATATTCTTTAAAAGTCATATTATCATTTATTATTTACATAGTACCAGCAGGGGCTTAGAATCAAGATACGGGATGCGGGTGGTGCTGTGGTCTAAACCACTGAGCCTCTTGGGCTTGCCAATCAGAAGGTCAGCAGTTCGAATCCCCATGATGGAGTGAGCTCCTTTTGCTCTGTCCCAGCTCCTACCAACCTAGCAGTTCGAAAGCACACCAGTGCAAGTAGATACAGTGGTACTTCGGGTTACATATGCTTCAGGTTACATATGCTCCATGTTACAGACTCCGCTAACCCAGAAATAGTACCTCAGGTTAAGAACTTTGCTTCAGGATGAGAACAGAAATTGTGTGGTGGCGGCGCAGCAGCAGCAGGAGGTCCCATTAGCTAAAGTGGTGCTTCAGGTTAAGAACAGTTTCAGGTTAAGAACAGAACTCCAGAACGAATTAAGTACATAACCAGAGGTACCACTGTAAATAGGTACTGCTGTGGCGGAAAGGTAAATGGCGTTTCCGTGCGCTCTGTTTTCCATCACAGTGTTCCGTTGCGCCAGAAATGGTTTAGTCTTGCTGGCCACATGACCTGGAAAGCTGTCTATGGACAAATGTTGGTTCCCTCAACCTGAAAGCCAGATGAGCGCTGCAACCCCATAGTCGCCTTCGACTGGACTTAACCATCCAGGGGTCCTTTACTTTTACATTCTTCTTTTTTTAGAATCAAGATACTGGCACAAAGGAGATGATACTTTGTCAAATAAATATATGCATACATCTTTGCATACATGCATAGCCTTCTTTCATTTCTGATGCACCTGGGCACTTCTAGAGTGTCTGTTAATATCTCATGATCCAACAAAGAAAGATATATCCAATAATGGAAGGATCTGTTTTAAACCTTTCATGCAGCCCTTGTTGCTAAGGGAACCTAGTTTTCCTGCCTATACAGATTCACAAATGCCGCTTGCCTGTGGGGAATCTGGCTCAGGCAATTCATTGCAACTAGGGCATGCAAAAACAGGGTGGAGGTGTGCTATGTAAAATCTGTGGGGGTGACATTCATATAATTAGATCTGGGCACTGCATACATCAGGCATTGAAAATGCAACATCCAGGGTTTAAAGTTCAGTCCCAAAGGGCCTCGTCATGGTGATTATAAATTAAAACAATACAATGATCCGTAACGCCTCTTTCCTGGCTGCTTTCCCTTTTATAATCAACCACAGCCTTTTCTACTCTTTTCTGATACAATTATCCTTTCCTACAGCAGAAATATAATGCCCTAGAGCTTTTCAGAACACTGATGACTTGAACCTAAAGTATATTTTTGGGACCTGGCACAGCAAGTTCAAATGAAGCGCCTCACACTTCAGTGAATACTTGAGAGGAAAATGAGATCATGCATGCTAGCTGCACATCCTGAACATCATTGGTGAGTCACACACTCCAAAGAAGCACAAAGGGGCCCCGTGAGCACCAATGTATATGCATAAGGCTCCTTCACTCAAGTGGGACCTGTGATTGGTCTATGGGCATATACATCTGCCAAATGAAAATTACTTCATCACTTAGAAAAGAAAAGGAGAACTGTGCAGGATCAGGTCAAAGCCTCATCTAGTCCAGCATCCTCTTCTCACAGTGGCCAACCAGTTGCCTTTGGGAAGTCCAAAAGCAGGAACTGCAACTGATGGTGGACTCTGCTTTATGAAAGTTATAAATAAATAAATAAATAAATAAATAAATAAATAAATAAATAATTTTTTATTTATATCCTGCCCTCCCCAGCCAAAGCTGGGCTCAGGGCGGCTGACAACAATCAAAATAATCCAACATTCTAAAAACATTCATTATAAAATTAATTAAAATCAAATTGATGGCAACCATTAAGCAAAATTCTGTGCAGATTGCCAGAGGAGGGGGTCAGGCTGCGCCCTGACCAAAGGCCTGGTGGAACAGCTCTGTCTTGCAGGCCCTGCGGAAAGATGTCAGGTCCTGCAGGGCCCTAGTCTCTTGTGACAGAGCGTTCCACCAGATTGGAACCGCGGCCGAGAAAGCCCTGGCTCTAGTTGAGGCCAGCCTAACCTCTCTGTGGCCTGGGATCTTCAGGATGTTTTTATTTGCAGACCGTAAATTTCTCTGTGGGACATACCAGGAGAGGCGGTTCCGTAGGTACGAGGGTGCTAGGCCATATAGGGCTTTAAAGGTTAAAACCAGCACCTTAAACCTGATCCTGTACTCCACCGGGAGCCAGTGCAGCTGGTATAGTACCTGATGAATATGATCTTGCAGCGAAGACCCCATAAGGAGTCTGCACCCTCTGGTGTTTCTGGGTCAGTCTCAAGGGCAGCCCCACGTAGAGCGAGTTACAATAATCCAGTCTGGAGGTGAGCGTAGCGTGGATCACAGTGGCTAGGTCAGGGCGAGAGAGATAAGGAGCCAACTGCTTAGCTTGGCAGAGATGAAAAAATGCCGCCTTTGTTATAGCTGTAATCTTTGCCTCCATAGAGAGGGAGGTATCAAAGATTACACCCAAACTCTTAACGGACGGTGATGGCACTAATTGCACCCCCGCAAGAGATGGGAGTTGCCCCCTCAATCTCATATCGCCCCATCCCAGCCAGAGGACCTCTGTCTTCGAAGGATTTAACTTCAACCGGCTCCCATGTAACCATCCAGCCACAGCTTCCAGACATCTGGTCAGTGTGTCTGGGGCCGAGTCAGGATGGCCATCCATCAACAGATAGAGTTGGGTGTCATCGGCATACTGATGGCAGCCCAACCCAAAACTCCGGACAAGCTGGGCGAGGGGGGCGCATAAAGATGTTAAAAAGCATCGGGGAGAGAATCGCACCCTGAGGCACTCCACACACCAAGGAGTGGTGCGATGACAATTCCCCCCCAAGTGCCACCCTCTGTCCCCGACCAGAGAGAAACGAGTGCAGCCATTGAAGAACTGTGCCCTGGATCCCCATGTCGGCAAGGCGGTGGTCCAGGAGTTCATGATCGACCATGTCGAAGGCTGCTGACAGGTCTAGAAGAATCAGCAGCCCCGACCCGCCTCGATCCAGCTGCCTGCGGAGATCATCTGTTAGGGCGACCAGAGCCGTCTCTGTCCCATGACCAGCGCGGAAGCTGGACTGGAATGGATCGAGAGCCGATGTTTCATCCAGAAACCTACCAAGTTCATTCCATAACAACTTCATGAGGCCTGCATCTTAAGTAATTCAACTATCTACCCCATCAGCACAAGGCTTCATAATTTCGGGGAATGGGTTCCTTATGAATTCAGCACTCAAAAGATTGTTATAAAGGAGGAAACCAAGATCATTTTGTCAGCACTAAGAACAGGAGTCACAGGAGAACACTTTTTTCATTTTTGTATTTTTCCTGCTGGTGGTAGAAAAGATTCCTTTCCTTCCTTCTATCATTATGATTTCTGTCTGCTAAAGGTGCACTCTACTGAATTATTGAAGATGCTGCAGATATATAGGAGGCATCAATCTGTCATCTTCTGATGGGCTCTTTCCACATTTCAGCAACAACACCTGCCTTTTTCAACAAAGTTTGCATCGATTACTAACTTTTCAGCGTAACTTTTATAATCGTCAAAGATTATCTCTGTTTTATCAGAGACACTCCAGGAAGGCAGTAGCAGGTCAGACTGAGTAAAGTTTAAGCTTCTTCCCCCATGCCCCACCCATTATACAAAATATTTTCAACAACTGTGTCCTCTGATAAGCTGCATGCCCTGCAGTGAACCAGATGAAAAAGCATGCTGCATTGCCCTGAAAATTTCATATTGGAGATTAATATGAAAGCTTGCTATCTTAGCCTTTCACTCAGCACAGTCTGACTGATGCTACTATTATTCATGCAAGGTTTTCTTATATTTGTTAGATGTTGCTTTGAAAGAATACTCTGCCTACTGGTTCTGCTATTTCTGACCTGGTATTATCCATCTTTGCTTGAGTTGTTTTAAGGGCACATCAATCAGAACATCTTTTTCAATGGCAACCAAGGAAATTATTCAAGCATGCAAGGGCTAATCACTCATCTCCTCACAAATTTATACCAAATACATCAAGGTGGGACAGGAAGTTTCCTGCTGGCTCCATTTCCAACACTGGTACACCCACGCATTTACGCACACATGCACACATACACTCCCCAACCCTAACCTCTATGCATCTGGGGTTTTCAGTCACATAGAGAACCTATATGCCCACAGCAGTACATATGTAGGCATCCTTTTCAGAGGCTGTCAGGGTCAATGAAAAAGAGCCAGGATGCAGAACCAGTGGACTCAGTCCCACTTCCCCCTTTCCAATGTATGGTCTGAAAGCACCTCAGATCATCAACTTGCTGAAGCTAAGTATGTTTGAGTCTGGTCAGTGCCTGGATGGGAGAAAGGCAGGATATAAATAAGCGCTCTTGCGCTCGCGCGCTCTCTCTCTCTCTCTCTCTCTCTCACACACACACACACACACACACACACACACACCTCTCTCATCCAAGCAAAGACACTGTGCCTACCTAGAGAGGAAGTGTGTCATAGTGGTTAGAGTGTTGAGCTAGGACCTGGGACACCAGGTTTCAAATTATGGCCACTCAGCCGTAATGTTGGGCCAGTCACATTCCCAGCTTAACCTACCTTGCAGGGTTGTTTTGAGGATAAAAATATGGAGGAAGAGGAAAACCATGCACACCATTCTTGGAGGAAAAGTGGGATATAAACATAAATAAATAAGGGGGATCTCTCTCCATCCTGGCAGAAGCCATGTGAGCATACTACAGGGGTGTTCCAGATTAGGGAAAGATTTATTTAAGGATCAGCAAACATTTTGTTATTAGAGGTTTGGTATGCATCTTGACATTTTGATTGTAACACCATCTCAGACTGTACAACTTTTACTAGTGGAAAGTAGTTTTTGTGAAAAGTTTTTAAAATGTGTTTTTTATAAATTTTTAATGTGCACTTTTTATTTTTAGTTTTTTGCAATGGCTGTAAAAATAAGAATGGGTCCAGCTATCTTCTAAAAATCTGTCAATTGCTAGCAGTATATTTATGAAAAAGTAAGTTATTGATTAAATAGTTTTACATCAACTTAGACACTACTGCTGACAGCTAGCATCTCCTCCAGTTTAAGGCATGACCCAAGCATTCATTTTAGCAATAGGTTAGAAATCACTGTAGGTTTTTCTCTCCCCATCTAAAAACTCAATGCACATTACATTTCACTCCAAGGGGGGGAACAGTGATATTTGTTTTGCTATTTATACCTATGATTAGGTATAATCAATTTATACCTATAGTCAATTTATACCTATGATTAGGCATTATTACCACTCCTGTAGGATTCCTTAAAGCAGAAGGATTGAGATCTACTAGTGATGTGAAGAGGGTCAGAAATAATTTTTGACCCAGCTGTTTAACCATGGCAGCAACAAAATGGCCCTCTTTCTCCCCATCTCCCCCCAAAATTGCAACGCTAAAATGAAGAAAGCTTTTGGGAGAGGCAACCAGACGTAAATTTTTAGGTACTCACCATCAGTTCAGTTCTGATACTCAAATCAAGTTCCTGGGCTCAGAGGGGAGTATCCAATTAAGTGCTTCTAAGGCCACATCCACAGAATATATTTAAAGCGCTATGATACCACGGTGCTCTGTGTCCATTACCCACCACCTGCCATGCATCTTCTCAAACTCATGGTCTTGTGGCACATGCACAGAGCTGTTGCCACACCACAAATGGTGTCAGGGTCAGGCAGGAGTCAGAAGGGTGGGCAGAGGAAACGGGGGGCTGGGGACAGGAGGATGATCTAGGGGAAGGGCCAGTGATTTGTGTGGTTCCATAGAAGCCAACTACTAGGGACTGAGGTCCTAGGGGTTGAAAAAAAACCCCATAAAATATTTGAGCCCCTCCCCCAGTTGATGAGCATTCCCATTCAAACAGTGTGTGTCCGTTGGCACCTCTGTGTGGAGAGCCTGTGTGGTATGGTGGTTAAGAGCGATAGACTCATAATCTGGTGAACCAGGTTCGTGTCTCCGCTCCTCCACATGCAGCTGCTGGGTGACCTTGGGCCAGTCACACTTCTTTGAAGTCTCTCAGCCTCCCTCACCTCACAGAGTGTTTGTTGTGGAGGAGGAAGGGAAAGGAGAATGTTAGCCACTTTGAGACTCCTTAAAGGGAGTGAAAGGCAGGATATCAAATCCAAACTCCTCCTCCTCCTCCTCCTCTTCTTCTTCTTCTTTTCTTCTTCTTCTTCCATGCCATGCCACCCATGAGGCAAGAGAAAGAGAAAGAGTCCACACAGAGATGGGAGAAGAAGAGGCAGGAAAAGAGATGCAGGAAGGTACAGACTTGCAAGAGACAGTTCGAAAGAGAGTTGGGCTATTAGAATCTCCTCTGCCTTTCTCCCCTGCTATCTCCAAGAACAAGGAGGGGCTTTAAGCAACAGGAGGAGCTGAAGTTGCCCCACAGGAGGGCTTGTCCACACTTCCACTTGTGCCGTGCCTAAAAAGCCCAGGTCTGAGCAGTTTTCCCCTTGCACTGCTCTTTTCCAAGAGACCTGCTCTACAGTGATAGATCGGAACAAAGCAGCAATCCAGATGAAACCCAAACTGCTGTTTGCTCTGACTGAGTGGGGGGAAGCAGCAGGACAAAAGGAAGTGTGGCTAAGCCCAAGAAGTCACTGGTTGCTTGTGCACATAGCTTCAGAAGAAGGGGTTTAAGTGTGCTGATGGCAGGGTGGCCATGCTTTTGTCCACAGACAGCTTTCTGGGTCATGTGGCCAGCAGGACTAAACCGCTTCTGGTGCAACAAAACACTGTGATAGAAACCACAGTGCATGGAAACACAGCTTACCTTCCCGCTACAAGAGTACCTATTTATCTACTTGCACTGGCATGCTTTCGAACTGCTAGGTTGGCAGGAGCTGGGGCGGAGCAACAGGAGCTCACCTTGTCATGGGGATTTGAACTGCTGTCCTTCTGATCAGCAAGCCCAAGAGGCTCAATGGTTTAGACCACAGCGCCGCCCGCATCCCTTTGCCAATAAAGAGCTCATCATCCAATTGTGTGTCCTCATTGGGGGCTGGGTGTGCTCAGAACAAGTGGCATGAATTTCCTCCTTCCCTGAAGTGCTGAAGAAGAGTGGGCAGTATGATGGGCCACTGCAGTGCCATCACCCTCTGCTGCCTACCAAGAAGGTACTGGAGGCACACAGGGTCAGTCCTGAACTTGCCACTGCCCTACCCTGTTCATTTAAGCACCAGTGATGTCACTGGCAGGGGAGTAGTTGCACAGCACCTAATTAGAATCTCCTCTGACATCAGCCACTAATGGTGCTGAAGTGTCTCCATTTGATCAGCTCTTAAACTGCTCCAGCCTAGTCTTTATAGTTTAAAGTTCTGCAGAGCCAGATAAAGGCAAAGTAGAAGGATCAATATCAGAATATGCCATCTGGTTTATATGTGTCTCATAGTAGTGCCATCTTCCTTATCACTAAGAAGAATGAAAAATGGCATATTGTGCTTAGAGTTAATCAGTGTTATGAAATGAGGTACAATGTGTGACTTTTTCTTTTTTTTACAAAGCATTGTTTGGGAAGATAAATGCTATCTAAGCAGTGCAGTCGCCCTATCCTTAAAAAAAAAAGCATAATGTGCTTTATTGAGCAGTTTATCATGCAGCAGTTACATCTGAATAGCATAACCATATGTCTGATGCATCCAGTTTTGGCTGCCTTTTTATAAACAATAAAATGGATCATTAAGTATTTATTCTGAATTAAGTTGGGTGCACCTTACTGCTTGGCGTCCCTAGATGAATAACGTAACTGTGGCCCAGATAATTTAATAGTGATGGTGGCCGAGCATGGAAACATTTATTTTGTCGTTTACTGTGCATGTGACAAATTCTAAGCAACTTGCATAAATCTTAAAGTTATTGAATGGGATATTTGCAAAAGGCCAAAAGACATTGCAGGGTGGGAATGAAGGTGGGTGAGGGGGGGGATGTTCTGCAGATTAGAAGGTACTCTCACTGACATCATTAGTAGTACTGCACAAGCACTGCACATCATAAAACTAGATGTTGATTAAATACAGATTATAACTTCCTGGTAATAATGAGAATAATTATCCTTTGACCAGTCTACCTTGCATGGTTAACATCCTGCCTTTGAACTGTGGAATTATGGAGGATTTGTTTAGAAAGGAACTATCAGATATGAATTCTTGCAGATTTGCAAAGAGGGAACTTGCTGGCCCTATGCCCAATAACTGTACCACTTTTCTTTATGAAGTGGATAGCTCTGATGTTGCTATGATCTCTTAGGAAGCTGCTACACATCAGGTAAGATTGTTTGCCCATCTATCCCAGGATTTTCTTCTCTGATAGATAGCATCACTCCAAGGTCTTAGATAGAGGTCTTTCCCAATCACTTGTTACCGTACGCTTTTAACTTGAGAGAACAGGGATTGAAACTGGGACCCTCTGCTGAAGAGCATGTGGACTCTTTCCAACAGATCTTAAAGACAAGAGCACAAAGTTCCCATTGGGAAATACAGTTGGCAAGCTATATACGGACTGGTGCTATGCGGTTCTTATTGTAATTATTTGTATGTTTTAAACAGTTTTTATATATTACGTAGTTTTAATTCTCCTAATGTTTAATAGTTTTTTAATTATTGTTTTTTCTATGTTTTCCATCTTGATTTTATCTGCAAGTTACCTTAAGTCCTGTCAGGGGGGAAAGGGGGGTATAAATAAATAGTGTGTGTGTGTGGCAAAATGTAATTAAATGTTACATGAGAATCTCTGGAAGGTTAGCATTTCTAAGATATGGTGTAGTAGCTGAAACTATCTGCCTGCTGAGTGTGTGCTGAATTTGCAAAGCTCTTCAGAAAAAATAGTTGATAAATAAATCATTCTATCCATGACCAAGAAAAATCAATAAATAAATTGAAAAGGATGTAAAAAATCATGATTTCCAGGAGAAATATAGACCTAGAAGTTCAGTTCCAACGAGTTAACACTATATCTTATCAGAAGAGAGGGAAACCAATCACACTTAAAAGTAAGACTTTTGGCTTTATGGTAAGCAACAGTCAAGTGCTGAGTCAAAGCCTAGGTTCAGGGTTGCTCAGTAAGAATCCTGACTTACTAAGGATTTGAACTTAGGTTTTCCCACTCTGGGTACAAAACTGTCCTCTGAACACCCACACACTGGCTTTCCTTTGTCAGGCTAATAGCATACCCCTCAACTGTCCCGTTTTAAGATGGGCATCCCAGAAAACACAGAAGTCAATTCTGACTTCTGTTTGCATCCCAGAATGTCCTCCTTTTTTTGTCCGGCGCTCACTGTAGCGTAAGTCAGCAGATTTGCGTCAGAGTGCCTTCTGGACCCTTCTCACTCGTGCCAGAGCACTGGACCAGAAGGTGCTCTGGTATGACCCTGCTGACGTCCCGATTTGGGGGATGAAAGTGTTGGCGAGTATGTAGTAGGTATCCAGTTCAGCCAGACCTACACACTAAGAGAGCAATTACATCCACTTCTGAATCCTGCTGCCTCACACTCAGTTTAAGGCAAGAGGTGGAGCTTTTTCCTACCTAATTTTGCTGTTGTTTTCCCTCTCTTTCCCATTCATTGCAGTAAACAGAAGGCAGTGTGAAGTCCAGAACTGGCTAAATTGAGAGTTCCTTTTGGTGGGGTGTCAGGGGGATGAGGGTACTTAGGGTCATAGCCGACTAAATTAGAATGCAATTAATAGTTTTAACTAACTTATGTCCATTAATTTCAGTGGGTCTGCTCTGAGTATTACTGGGTTAGCTACAACCCATAGGCTCCTGCAGAGCACACACACACCCAACATGTTTCTCACCAGCAGGCTATCTACAACCACAGAGCTTCTTTGTGTCCTTACACAAAGAATCCTTACTTGGATGCTGGGTGGGAAAAGATACCTTCTAGCCACGTAAGTGCTCTGTAAGCAGACCTCTCTCTTCATTGGCAAAGTGGCACTTTTCTGCATCAAACAGCTCTGAACTCTTTATTCATTTTTCAGTTATCTACTACAGGGAACAGTAAAGCAATGGCGGGCAACATAAATCATGGGGTTATTATCCTTCTGCCCAAAACAGATATGAAATCAATAGGACACCTGCTCAATGTCGCTTATGTAATAGTTACCACTTATTGAACTTTCCTTGATATTGAAAACTTGTTAATGCTGATGTTTTTGCATTGCAGAGAGCAGCTCAGTGGTGCATTGCCCCGAGGCCACAAAACCTCTAGATTTCAATCTTCCATTAAGTTAGATTTAGCAGTGTCTAATGATCTTTGCATATCCCCTTCTCCTACACAGAAAGAAATCAAATGATCTCGTCAGAGCAATTTTTTTTTGTGTTGACGTCTCATCACTGTACCCTTACTGCAGATCAGAAGAAGAAAAACAGAATCAGAATGAATGAAGAAGGCTGTAATCTTATGCACACATACTTGGGAATAAGTGCTATGGAAAATACTGAATATATTGTTATGGCTTCTGCTTTAAAAGACCTGTGCTACCCCTCCATGAATATGGTAATGAAAATGCCTTAAACCCTGGAAATAATGTTGTTAGAAGTTATAAATTGCAACCAAGCATACGCTGCGACTTTTAATAACCATTTTTTAAAAGGCTGGAAGAGAAACTTTGCTGCATCTTGGTGAGAATGTTTGGTGAGACCCCTTATAACTAACTCCAGCTGGACACAGCGGTTTCTCCCCACCCAATCTGGAGATGCCAGAGTGTGAACATGGGACCTTCTGCACACAAGGAATGTGCTTTATCACTGACCTACGTCCCAAAGAGTGTAACATGAGAAATTTTCCAGCTAATTAGAAATGCATATTCAAAGGCTTTTCTTGTAAACATCACACTGAATTTGCCACAACTTTGGTAACTGAAATACAGATCCATGGGGATTGTCCCTAAAACTGATTTAGCCAAGAATTGTAACTTCTTTCTTTCCCACACCAACCATGCCTGCTTGGTTTTTATCCTGTTTCTAAGGTTTTCAGTATCCCAAAGCATCGCACATCTGGTTCACCATTATACAGTGGTACCTCGGGTTAAGTACTTAATTCGTTCCGGAGGTCCGTTCTTAACCTGAAACTGTTTTTAACCTGAAGCACCACTTTAGCTAATGGGGCCTCCTGCTGCTGCTGTGCTGCCAGAGCACGATTTCTGTTCTCATCCTGAAGCAAAGTTCTTAACCCGAGGTACTATTTCTGGGTTAGTGCAGTCTGTAACCTGAAATGTATGTAACCTGAAGCATATGTAACCCGAGGTACCACTGTATTATGATTATCCCAGAACCATCCTTTTTATGGGACCATCTTTCCATTATATTCTCTTTTACTATTATCTTATTTGACAATTATGGACATTGTAAGGCAATATTCAGTTTCATCTTCAGTCCATTTGGTCACCAAACACTTTTAAAATGCAAGCCAACTGGGGTTTTTTTTTGGGGGGGGGATCCTCACAGGCAGCAAACAATTAAACTGCAGTTCTCAAAAGGTGAGAAATTAGCTGGCACATTGCTAATAGTGAGAGTCTTCCCACCATCAGTTTGTTGACTCAATTTACAGATTCAATGGAAGTAAAAACTTAAATGAAACAGTATGCTGTTGTTCAGATTTATTTTAGCAGGTGTTCACATTATATCACAGCATATTAATGTTCCTTTTTACATTTCTGCATATTTCAACAGGATATTTTTATTATTAATAATAAATGGGAAAAGTAGCTACCAGGTAAGAAATATAAACATACTACCATATTTAACTTGTTGGTCTGAATAGATCTTCCAAAACTATACTATTACTTCTTTCTTGTCCTTCCTAAAATTTTACCCCATTTTTAAAAACATTGAATACTTCTGAAACATTCTACACTATGCATTGTAAGGGCTCCAGATCATCTTCCTTTTAAAATTAATTTCCAACAAATTTCTACTACATGCACAATACAGGCAACTCGCAATGCACGTACATTTAATTTGTATGCATTCAGCTTTACATGCTTGGCAAATAAAAAAAAAAAGGGTGAACATCCAGGAGGAAAACTTTGGCATCCCACCCATCATTGCACCCACGGTATTTTGATTATATATGATTTTGGCTTTACACAAAATTCCCAGAATGTAACCCCTACGTAAGTTGAGAGTCATCTGAATCAAGAAATTAAAAGCTCTGTCCTATACAGTCATTCCCCTGGCTTCATTCATACATCTCTCTATTTATTGTTAATAATTAACTGGTCACTTTCCACAAAAGTCTGAAAACAACTTCAAAAACAAAATAACTAATTTGCTTGCTAAATAAGTAGTTACAACTTAAATAACTACACACAGTACAAAGGCGTTTAAAACCAGTGATAACAATGCCAAAAAAATGACTGAGCACCCCCCACAAAAACAAATTCACCCTCCCAATGTACTATTGGCCACCAAAGAATTAAGAATATAATTTCTGCAGCAGCTGGTGGTATTTTAACACTGAAGTGTCTGAAATAAGAAGCAGTGTCTTTGGCACTGAAAAGATGTCACAGCCTCTAGTTTTCCTGCCAAGACCAGCGAATGAAAAGGCAAGTCACCACTATTGAGTTAAACAAGGTCTGTACATTTATTAACTGCTTAAATGCAGGGAGATACTATTTAACTTCTATCTCCCAGGCATACTCCTTATTCTGAAAGTCTCCCCTTGCCAAGTCTCCCCTTGAATCCACTGAATACCACATAGAATAGTCATGCACCCTGCTTTAGAATGGCCAGTCCTCTACTGTCAGAAGAGAGAGCTCTACTTGAAGACATCCTCTGTTAGAGAAAAGCTGTCTGGTCCAAGTCTGGTTTAAAGATTCACAAGGAGTGGGGAGCAAGGTTCCTGAAGCTGCCCCTCTTGACAGCAGACAGAGGAGTATTGTGTTTATATCTAAATTATATAATCATAACAATTATTTCTAAATTTGTATGTATACAGAAAAATCAGCATATGCAATTTTATGCAAATCTGCACAACATTAAACTTAGAGCTGTCCCTGCACATTTGCGAGTTTGAAAATGCTGCCATATATTGAGTCGGAACTTTGTCCCATCTAGCACAATACTGCCTACCTTGACAAGCCTTTGGGCATGTCTTTCTCCACTCTAGCTGAACTGAGTTTGTGGAACTCCCTGCTCCTGGATTTCTGTCTGGCCCCTTACTTTCTGCTTTTCCCCTCCAGAAACTGAAAATCTTTCTTCCATTTTATCTTTGCTTTGATCATTGTTCCTTCTTAATTTGCTTTTGGCTCTCTCTTTTGATTTTTTAAAAATGCTATTCCTTGTATGTTTGATTCTAGCATTTTATTTTTATGTGTTGATACATTATGTTTATAGGTGCTAGCTACTTTTGACACCTTTGCAATTCAGGACTGGCAAAATGAGATAATGGCCTTGGGCAGCAGATGCTTAGGAGCTGACCATTCCCCTTGGTTGGAGGGCAGACTTTGTATCCTACATGATCTGTCCTGACCCTCATCCTGCTACACTAGCCTGCTTTTTCAGGGGCTACGGAGGATGCTATCCCACTGCCAGTGTTCAGTGGTGACTGTCTAATCCAGGGATCGGCAACCTAAGGGGGGGTCAAATGCGGCCCAATCGCCTTCTCAATCCAGCCTGCAGACAGTCCAGGAATCAGCATGTTTTTACATGAGAAGAATGTGTCCTTTTATTTAAAATGCATCTCTGGGTTATTTGTGGGGCATAGGAATTCGTTCATTTATTTATTTATTTTCAAAATATTGTCCTGCCCACCACATGGTCTGACGGATGGTGGACCAGCCCACAGCTGAAAAAAGTTTCTGACCCCTGGTCTAATAAGCTTTTGTACATGACATGAGGAGCAGAAAGCTATTTTGGGTAGTAAATTGTTCTGGCATGTCCCTGGTGCGGTTGAAAGGTTGGATAAATGCCTCCCATATCAATGAATGCTTTGATCCATTGATTAAACAAGTATCCTGCCTCTGAGCTCTCTGCATTTATTGAGCCTATAAATCTAAGGGCTAGTATTCATTTCACTTTATTACTTTTACCCCATTTTCTACAAAAGATATCCAAAGCAGCTCACCAATAGAAGATCACCAGGTGAAAACAATGTTAAAAACAAGCAATAAAAAGTTAAAGGGGCGTTTGTCTGCAGACACCACCCACCTCCCTTAAAACAAGCAATAGTTACCAATAAATAATAAAAAAATATTCCAACCAGATATTAATCAAAGCAATTAAAACAAACACACACCTTTAAACCCCAGTAGTGAATGAAAACCTACATCATACTCTTAAGGGCAACCAGAAGAAAGGGTTTTTCACTATTCATCTAATGGTTCCATACTCCTGGCAACATCAAGGTAGTTCAGTAGGTGACATAGAGCCTTAGAATAAGAAACTGTGAAGTTCAGATCCTAACTCAGCCATGGTTTGGCTAGCTCAGCCTTAGTTCAGTGCTGCAGGGTGGGGTGAGGAGACCAAGTTTTCTATAGAGTTGCTTTGAAGATGAATAATCTGAATAATAAAGCACTTTGCACACTCATCGTGCTATTGAAAGTATAACTAATGAGCTTCCCCATAAATATGTCATACAGGGCCTTATGTCTTGACCTGAGTGCTATATATGTGAAGTAAAAAAACTCAAGTAAAAATTTCGGTACTTGGCAGATCACTCCATTATTGTTAATTATTAGCTCTGTTCATATAAATGTCTTCAGACTAACATTAGCCAAAATTCATTTTGTCTATTTTATGAGCTTTTAAGTAATAGTGAAGCGGCGTTCTCAAGTGATAAATGAAGCATTATAATGCAACAATAAATAATGCTGAGAAAGGAAAAAGCTAATCAATAATGCAACTGGTTTGCTGTTCTGGTTAGTAACAAAATCCAAGGCTGTGCAAATTGTTTCCTTGCGTTCAGCTTGAGTTCACCCTTTCCTGCCCTTTTCTGTGCAATGCCTCCACTTCTGAGAGGGAAGGTATATGGCTGGTAGACAGACTCCTTTTTCAAAAGGGGTAGAATCATGCTGGTGGCAATTATTTTAGTTTAGAGACAATGGTTGCTTCTGATGTAGAAATTCTGTAAAAAATAATAATAATCATTAGCAGTGGGACCAGTATCAAGTAAGCAAGAGTATGGCCTGACCACAAAAGTATTAAGAACCCATTTGGAAGGAACCTAACTGAATGTTAGAGTGAAAAACAACTCCAGATAACATTCAAGGAGGGCTCTGCAAGGACAGATGGAAAAAATGGGTTGGGTGCCTTTCCAAGTACTGTGGCTAGAAGAGAAATGGTGGAATAATGGGGTGGCTGAAGATGGCTGGGGAGAAGATGGAACAGTTTAGGTGACACATTCCCCCCTATAAAGCATGTATCATAATGAAAAGCTCTTATAGACTCTCTGGACTGTGGTAAACAGACTTAGGGGATGTTCACATTGTATACTTAAAAGGCAGTAAAGTCATCCCCACATCTGCTGCATTTCAAGCAACAACAACAACAACAACAACAACAATAATAATAATAATAATAATAATAATAATAATAATAATAATTTATACATACATACATACATACATACATACATACATACACCGCCCATCTGGCTGGGTTTCCCCAGCTACTCTGGGTGACTCCCAACAGAATATTAAAAGCACAATAAAACACCAGACATTAAAAACTTCCCTAAACAGGTCTGCCTTCAGATGTCTTTTAAAAGTAAGATAGTTGCCTATTTCCTTGACATCTGATGGGAGGGCATTCCACAGGGTGGACACCACTACCAAGAAGGCCCAGTGTTGTGAACATCAGGGAGCAGTCAGGGAATATCTTCACCAGATGGACATGACCTTAGTAGTTCTCCACTACTCCAGCAACCCCAGAACCATAAAGCTGTCATCTGCACAAGTGTCTCAGTTACCTCAAATGTATGTGCCATTTGTAAGTATGAAGGGAATGTGGCTAAAGTTTTCTAGTGCAACTACTGGATCAATATGGATTGTGGTGAGTGTTGTGTGAACTGGCTTCAAAACCTAGCAGTGGGAGCACACCAGATGAGGAGGAAGCAGTAATGTGAACATACCTTTCTTCTCAAGGCTGTACCCCACTAGCTGTAGTGCTGAAATCCAAAAAGTGGCTGTTTCAGTATCCTCTCCCCATGCTCCTCCAAAATGGATGGCGTGTCTGCCAGTTGGCTCCTTCTGTAGTAATAAGCAGTAAATTTAGATGGTGTAATAACTCATGCTGGCCAAAAATCTATAATTCCAGCTAGATGCCTTTGCCTGCAATCCTAGCAGAGATGAGGGAGCTGATAAAGTAATAAGGCTTGCTCATATTTGTTTCATACCAAATCCATATGTTACACACACACAAAATTGTCCTTTATGGCTCTAATCCTATGCACACTTATCTGGAGTAAATCCCATTGAACTCAGTGTGGCTTACTTCAGAGTAGACATACATAAGATTGTACTGCCTATGCTTGTCCATTTTAAAATGCAAATCACTTGAAAATCAATATCTAGATTTATAGCATCTTCAGTCTTGCCACTAACAACAGGACTATAATTATGCTAGCAACTGTTTCATATGAAACATATCCAGTAAACGAAGCCACTTTGCTTTGGTAGATATAAATATATATTCAGAAGTGACATTTGGTATACTGTAGAGATCATTAAATTTGGATCCACAGGCAGATTTGTTTCCTTCCAGATTTATTGTAAACTGTAATGCCAAAAGCCTCCATTACATTGTGCACTATGTCATACAACAGTGGAAATGGATTCTATCTGGTTGCTGGTAGCTCAGTTTTTCACAACCACTGTGTATTATTATTGTTTAGAAAAGCACTAAATGTTCACCTGTTGTGGACCAATACATGGCAATCATTTTTTTATATAGAGTCACATG
This sequence comes from Podarcis melisellensis, assembly GCF_964234715.1. Taxonomy (NCBI): domain Eukaryota; kingdom Metazoa; phylum Chordata; class Lepidosauria; order Squamata; family Lacertidae; genus Podarcis; species Podarcis melisellensis. The sequence continues at coordinate 38,557,161 of NC_138539.1, read as the reverse complement.
AGACTACACATCTGTGCATAAGTACAGTTGCTTGAGTATGGTTGCCCTGATGTGCTATGCACATGAAAAGCAGTGTGGAAGTTCTGGGTCAGTGTGTAGATATCCTGCAGTGTTAAGGTAAAAATAACCCTCTATAGAACCGTCAAGAATCATTAAAAAGGGAAGTCATCCAAAAATATTTCATTTGGTATTGGATAATTGGCTCTTTTAATTGTATTATGATTTGGTATTGTATTAATGTGGCTTAGATTGGATTGTTATTAATTAAAAATTAATTAAAAATATTTTAAAGAAAAAAGCATTCCCCTGTAACTAAAGGAAATTCTAAAGCCTAAGAATTAGCCCATTAGGCTCAAGCTTCTCTTGAAACAAAATCGTATTCAGAATTTACAGGCTTTTGAAGAGTAGGATGGAGAAAATGGGTCTTAAAATAATTTTGCCTAATATCACTTCTGTTTTCAATATACACAGAAGTATAGCCTCGTGGCAATTTAACTATTATGTCCTGTAATTTCCTGTGCTGAACAAGATACCCTAGACTAAACTTTTTAAATGTATAGAGTTAGTTCTCTACAGGGAAGCACAAATATGAAGGCACTTCTGAGCCTGGCCTTAATCCTGGTTTCCAAAGTGACAGCTGTCATCAGAAGAACTTGGGACCACTTCAGGCTTGGTCACTGACTACACACCTTTCCAAAGAACAAGAACCAACATTACTTTGTGTGTGTTACTTCTTCCACACAATTTCTCTGTTTTGGAAAGTCTATAAATCACCCTGCACCAACCTAGTGCCCTCCACATGTTTTGAACTACAATTCCTATCAGCCCCAGCTGGCATGGCTGCATGATGCTGGACCCTGGAGAGCACCAGGCTGGCAAAGACTGCCATAAATGGTGCCATTTGCTGGGTCCCACAGCTGTCACAAATGAGATCTACCACAATTAGTCACTGGGCTACTTCCTGCTACTTCCTGTGATGCTGCTTCAGTTACTGAACTTCCTCACTCATTGGAGAAACCATACAATCTCTCTCTTTTTTGCTATTAGCTTCTGTCTGCTTTTAAATTCAACTTTTTGTGAAAACTGCATTTCATTTATGTCAATTTCTTAAATGTAATAAAGTCTAAAAGCAGGCTCCGCCAGGGGCTAAGAACAACTATTTGCAGCATTGGCACAATATCTTCAAGCAGATGTGTTTGTACTTTACTGACATTAAACAAAAGTGTTGTTTTTCTTGTTGCTTGAAGCACGCCATATTGACAGGAATCGCAATTTGGCGTGGTATTAAACATTTGCAGCTTTCAAGGAGATCCATTGAATACCTGTTAAAAACATATGGTTATAACTGGGGGGACGTAGTGAGGAATAAACAGCACAATTACACCACAAGGGAGATAGGGAGGAAAAAATACAGAAAACATCCCAGAAAGGCTTCATGGAGCTTATTGTCTTGCTCAGGACTAAATGAATACAGCAGAGAATTTCTATAAAGCAATAAAGTGCCCATGAAACATTGCATTGTAGAATTCTTATTACATTTCTAAGATTAAAGAGTACAAATAAAAACAAACCTGAAATTTTCACAGCTAGCCAAAACACAGTACTGTGGCTTTTATTTGTTCATTACAGCTGAATCTACAATATGAATCCCATGAAACAAAGAGCCCATCAGTAATAAATGGTGTGTTTTTCCCAACAGCTTTGTACCTTTTTTCCCTCTTTTTTTTGTTTTGAATAGTGTTTTGAAACCAGCAGAGCAGATAGAAAAGTGAACAAGAGATCCCCCCCCCAAAAAAACTAGACTCTTCAGATCCTCAAATTTATATCAATTAAAACACTTGGCATTGATTCCTGCTTAAACTTCACGATGATGATGTTATTTATCCTTAACATTACAGTGTTCATGTGGGTGATCTGGCTTCTAAATTCAGTCAGAGAGGACTGCCAATATTTTTAAAAGTCACTGTTCATAGAATAATTTGAGGTGGGATCTTGAAGTTTCTTTCACTCAGCTGTCCTCTCTCTCTGTTACAGTGCATGCAGAACAAAACTAAAAACAAAGGTAAAGCTGTCCTACTAATACAGCAGTCCTATGTGTTTTAGATTTAGACATCCCTGTGGAGTCCATGGGAAAATCCTACAGGTGCCATTGCGCAAGCAGATTTCTGCTGGTACAAAGGGACTTTCCCTTTCTCTCCTCCCTAAAGCCCCTATGTTCCTCCCCACACCTATGTGGAGTGGGGGTGTCCCTTAACTCTTCAGAGAAAATTTGAGAACTAAGCAATGGGCTGTTTCAGGAGCAGAGAAGAAGAAGAAGAGTTTGGATTTGATATCCCGCTTTATCACTACCCAAAGGAGTCTCAAAGCGGCTAACATTCTCCTTTCCCTTCCTCCCCCACAACAAACACTCTGTGAGTGAGTGGGGCTGAGAGACATCAGAGAAGTGTGACTGGCCCAAGGTCACCCAGCAGCTGCATGTGGAGGAGCGGGGAAGCGAACCTGGCTCCCCAAATTACAAGTCCACCACTCTTAACCGCTACACCACACTGGCTCTCACACTGGAAAGGGAAAATACCAGCATGCAAGCAAAATCCATTCCACTGGTGGATGCTGGTCATCATTACATTTGATCCTAGGTAAATATCTAAGAACTGAGTATAACTTTTATTATAAATATATAAGAAGTTCAGTTAGTTACTTGGAAGGTGTATAGCTATGTAGATCCTTTTGCAAATTCCTTTGCCACTATTGGTCCTGGCAGTTGCTCTTAATTGGTCCTGGCAGTTGCCCCAGTATCATATGCACTATCTCCTTCATACATAGCACTTCTACACAATGTGTTCAGATTCTTCACGTAGCTTTGTGATTTTTGTCTCACCATTCCTTCATCAACATCAAACAGCTGGGTTCTTTGCTAAATCCAGCTGGAGCAGCCTTTGAGGTTGTCTTCACCTGTATCCTTCTGTCCTAGAATTTTTCCCATAGGACAGTTGGTGGTAGATGGCCACCAGAGATAAACAATTATATGACTTCATGTTGACCCCCCAAACTGTAGTGCGTAGCCTTGATTACATATCTTAATTTTGAACCAAAATCTATCCTTTGTACAGGTTTTATATGCTAGGAATCCTTCCCAAGCCCATTTTGAGCGGCTTGGGGGGCTGGAGGAAAGCTAGTTTTACATCAGTCTACCAAAACCCAGTGGCCTGTTCAGTTGAGAGGTACAGAAGTTTTTGACTCAGTTGCAGAGCTGTGCCTCTGAGCTGTCCATTTCTATAAGCAATGATAGCCAATTTCCCTGCAGAAATTCCCACCAGCTATCATGTAATTGCTTGATCTGGTGGTAGGAAGATTCAATCCTCAGGGGACACTGAGTACAGGAGGCAAAAGGAGAAGGAAAGCCTAGTGGAGTAACTAGACTGGCCTTACGCATGATGATGCTCAAAGAATCTTTAACTTATTTTCTTGCTTACCTGAGAAGTGAGTTATGATGCTATCATGGTGGAAGAGAGCTGGGTGGAACAGGCCAAATGGAAACAATGAGCCCAGGCCCAATTGGGTTTTCCTGGCCTAGGACATACATCCAAACATAAAGATTTGGAAGGGGCCAGTTACCTATATAGTTGCTCTTAACCTTTTCCAGAGCAGCCACAAAACAGAATCATCAACTAAACACAACCTCTAGTCCCCAGGCATCCACAATCCAAGAAGAAAGTGAACCCAAAGTGAACCCAATGAATGGTCTGGTAGCACCTGCTGTTGCTCAAACTAAGCGGGTTAGACACTTGATCAGCAACATGGGCCGATAGCCCACTGGAAGCCTCACCTAAGAGTGTGATATGGTGAATATGGTTTTCTTTTTTTACAATCATATCTAAGCTGAAAGGCAGAACACTCTTTCAAATCATGTGAATCTGCCAGATAGGAAAGAGGGCAGTTAGCCCTCCTGTTTCTCATAAAATTAGTAACTTAATCCATTATTTCTCCATGCTCTCCATCTATTTCACACCTGGAATCCTAAGTAACTAATACTGATTGATGCCTTTGAATTTTCAGTCCATTCCTGACTGCATTCAAACTCCCTAATGCACACTTTCTGCAGTAGAAGAGTTCGGCCTATTGTATTGCACCAGAGTAATTTTCAAAAACTCTGTAGCAAGGTCCATCTGATAGATAATCCTACCCCCTAATGTGGGTATTTGGGCAAGAAAATGGCTGAGTATGGTAACTACTGTTCTTCATGCTGTGATCATTAAAGCAATTTTCACTTCAGAAAGTTCCAAGTGATGCAGAATTTAATAAAAACTTAGCTTTGTATCCCAAAACTCTACCTGCACAAAAAATAGCCTAAGGACTCCATCAGTTTTTGCATGCAGTAAAGCACATTTGAACAGCTCTAATTTGTCATCAAAATGCAATATGCTAGCACTTGTATAGAAAATTACCTTAATCTCCCAGGAACAGGACAATAGTGTTAACAGTAGGACTATATTCTTGGCTCTATGCTTTCAGCCCTCCTGTAAGAGATTTTGTAAAATCTTTTTTTAACCAACACTTTATAACACACCCAGAAACCAACCTGATTTTACACATTATGCGCATTATCAATGCACATGTTTATGAGGTAATTGCTCTACTACCAAGCCAGGTTCAAGGCCCATGTATTAATTTACAAAGCCCTAAACAGCTTAGGGCCAGGGTACCTCAAGGGCTTGATGAACCCTTATATCCCAACTTAATGATTGACACCATCTGCAGGAACACCAATGGTTGTTCCTCAAGTTGGCAAAGCTCATTTGACAACAAGAAACTGAACCTTTAGTGTCTTTAGCCCAGTCTCAACACCATGGGTCACTCAGCACCATAGCAACCCACATGTAATTGCTTCGGGACCCTGTGGTGTTCTTGGAGCACACACTTTATTTGTGCAGGTGGCCACTCTGATTTCTAGAATAGCAATATCTCTAGAAATAAGTGCCCTGGCTTTCTGGAAATCATGTCCACTCCATCTACTGGAGAAGCCAGTAAACATAAATGACCTAAAATTCACCGCAAAGTTCAAGTTCCATCACCTGCCTATCTTTAAAATGACTGAGTGGCCAATAACTTAAAAATTCTCTTTCCTGATGGTTGTTCTCACTAAAATAAGAAAATATTATACAAAGATCCCTGCCCCCCGCCCCGTGGTTGATTTTTTTTCTGTACACTGCAAACAGCCTACATGTTTGTTAGACCTGATGCTGCCAAACCTTTTCTTTTTGTTTGTAAAAATGCCATTTACAGTAAAGTCCAGAGCTCTCTTGACTGATAACTGGCATTAGCATAGATGTAACTCTTCTGCTTTTGCCAGCTTCTCTACTGCCCTTTCTGTAGAAATGAAAAAGGTCAAGGTTTGAAACATGTCTGTCACTTAAAACTTTTCACTGCCACATCTGCTTCCATGGAAACCGTGAAAGGCTGCTGTTAGCAATAGCAGAAAAGCTTGAACTTTCATCAGTGCCTCCTATGACAATCAGCCAAGAGAGAAGCTTTTTATGGCTCACAGTGGTCCATAGCTTTAGATAATCATGCATGGCCTTGTTGGTGCACATAATTAGAGGTCACAGACAGGGATTTGGGATACATGTGACCCAGAGAATGTGGGCTCAATGTCCACTAGCATCAGTGGAGAAAACCAGGGTCTCAAAAAACCTAGATTTTTGTAGCAGATTTTGGCACCTGGGCAGAGTCTGCCACAGAACAAATTCCAGGGGATGGGGCTACCCAGCAGCAATTGTGAGCAGAGCTCCTAGTCTGCACACTAAATAAATAAAAATTATTATTATTATCACACATGTACCGGCCAACAATGCAGTTCTAATAACTCTGGCCCAATACCCAAGCTTTGAAACATTGGGGTGAGGCTAGAATCAGTAGTATTTAAGAAGTAGCATCATTAACATGGTAGTGCCAGTCTACACATGTGCCATAGTAGCCCAGAACTGTTCTCAGCATAACCACAACCTGGCTGAGAAATTCACCTGTGATCGTAGAGCAGGTAGCTCAGTGGCAATGATAGGATGTCCTGACTCCCACCCTAAGACTCTCAGCTTGAGGAAACCTAGAAGCTTTATTCAAGAAATAAGTGCACACTGTCTCAGCATACACACACACACACACACACACACACACACACAATGACCTTTGCTAACAACCCAAAAGTGCAGTAAGATTGTGTTACATCATTCAATATACAAAGGAAGCAAACAAAACATAACAGAAGAAAGAAATGGTAATATACCAATAAAAATGAAGGCATTGATGGTGAACGTTGAGCATCTAACTCTGAAGCTGAGGAAATAAAATCCCACCAAACGCACTCTGGATCCTCCATCCCTGTGGAGACACACAATTCATGTGTTATTGTTTTCCCCTCAGCATACGTTCAAAGTACAGGACACATGATACATCAGTCTATAAGCAGAGCTCTAAGATTCATGGCTAAGCTCTAAGATTCATTTGACTTTTGAAGAGTGTGGCAGGGCCAGTCATTTGCACAGTTAACCCAAGCCTAAAGACTGTACTTGCAAGCATGCAGTCCTGCAGGTGGGCCAGGTCTGTTGGCAACAGGACCTGACTCACTCACTTCAACTGTCTTTCTGCCTCTGACTCAACTGGCGCTGTCAATTGGGCAGTTGCGTCCGTGGCTACTATAGGAACTTCATTCTCAAAAGATGGAGTGAAGGCTGTCTCTAACTGCTCCCCTATCCCTTCTGAAAAGAGGCAGAAACCTCTGCCAACTTACCACTTGGCCTCTCCCCACCTCCAAACTCGTCCTCCAGATCTTGCTCTCACTGCCCCATCCCACTTGGCTCCACAGCACTCCTGACATTGTGAATGCTCAGGTGGCAAGTGCTGAGGGAAAGCTGGGAAAGGCCCCTCCCTTGGCTGGCGCTCCTGAGCTTCCTTCTTGGAGGATCCTAACCCTGTCTTGCACCCTTGTAAGTAGCCTGCTGCCCTTGGGAGCAGTGGAGGACACTGTCTCACATTGAAGAATGATCAACTGCTAGTCCAGTAAGCTTCTAGATGTGAAATTGGGTATGGAGGTTACTATCTTGTCCTTAAACACAGGCAACGAAATGTCTTGGGCCAGTCTTGCTGAGGACTCTTGAGAGTCTCGTGTTGGTTCCTCCAGGCTATATGCTGGGCCCGCAAACCACATTCAGATGAAAAAGCCATCTCCAGAGTCACATTATTTTTACTTTCTTCTTTGTTTTCACTTTGTTATACTTTGGGGCTAAGTCCCAGAAACCCCAGCTCAAATGAAATCCTCTATGTGGGCTTTCAAATGTAAGTGCCTGAAGGAAGAGACCTAATTGTGAAGTTACTGATGGCCGTTGTGGTGATAACTAAATTACCAGTAGAGAAAGAACAGAGATGGGGGTTTGTGGGCAAATAAAATGATGTTGTTATCTGTTCTCACCACAAAGAGAAAATTTGACTTCTGCTGTTTGTTAGGACTTTCTTCCACTGAAAGGGCAATGGTTTCCTGATTAAAAGCTCATTTATCCAGTCGTCCTTGCTACTTTTCTAGAGTGATTTAATCAGGCCTGCTGAACTCCTGCTTCCAGTCCAGCTATTGATTCAGACACACTGGTATCCAAGAGATAATTCTTTATGCTTGTTGCCTAGGGATCAAGCTTACACTACTAGGCAGGAATAGTTTTTTCTTTCTCTTACTTGGCAACCATGTTTAAAACGATGCGTTTCAGAGAAGCTTCTTCATGAAAGAATTCCAGTGGAGATGCTTTAGTGCAGGAACTGAAGAAACTTCACATAGATTTACAGTGTTAATGGGGGGAAAGTTGTGCTCCTTAGTTCCACTACCATTCTTGACCAAGAGGAACCAAGGTTACCAAGCTAGGGAATCATGTGTATACACCCAGAAAAGGTTCTGTGGGTACTTACCTCCCTGCTTTGTGTACCTGATCTATGGTGCAAAGTAGGTTAAAGGAACGTGTCAGAGAGAGTTGTGCACAAAGGAGCATCAAGAAAAAACATGGGCATGATGTACATGGTCAACATTTTCTTCTACATCCCATTAAATGTGCCTGTTCTGTTCCTTTCTACCTTTTACCACATGCTTTGGGAAAGGATATGAAAGTCTTCTCAGAGTGGTTTCTAACCTCTTCAAAAATGGAAGAACTGTTTTTGGTTGTTTCATCCTTGGCACCAGTTGGATAAAAATGGCTTTTGAAAGGCTTTTGGGGATTTTTTTTGTTTCTGCTGGCATTTTTCTGCCATTTTCTGGTCTGTTGTTTTACAGTTCTTACATGGATGGGGGTGTTCAACAAAATTGCATTGCACTTTAAATTAAAGTGCTACCAAAGAAAATACAGTGAGGAGTTAAGCAGATCCTAATTATTCTGCTTCTTTGAAAAGGATAGGTCTTATATTGTTGCTGCAAGGGGCGGGGCAGGGCGGTGAGCAGTTCCTTTGGGCATTGCTGAGTTATCTTCATTAGCTCAGGGGATGTCATGACAACTATTAGCTTAAATTGATAATTTCAATTTATGAAGGCTTTCTTCCTTTCAACTCTCTTGTGGTGAGGTTTTGCTAAAATTAGGGTCAGAGATTGTTGTGTTATCTAGAAATGCAACAATTAGTGTTGTTGATGGTTCTTCACCTTCACTGAGAAAACATAATGCTCTTTCATTGGGAGGAGCACTGGGGTCCAACAACATTTTTTCTTAAATTCCCTTTATGCACAGTTTATATAAAAGAAATAAACTGCTCAAGTACTGGGATTTTGAATTTCTGTTGCTGCAACTGGTTTTATTTGTAACCTAAAGTCTGTGGATTGTATCTAAGCTAAAAGATGACCTCCATACACACTGGGCAGTGGCTGTCAATTTTCTACCAAACTAAGCTTGAGGTGGCACCAAGATAACTGAAAAAGTTGTCTCACCCCTTATATGCTGATCAGCCACTGAAAGTGAAGGCTTCCTGTAGACACTGTCTTATCTGGAAGTCCATTCCACACAAAATAGGAATCAGGCCTTTACTGTTGGAAAGACTCCACTTAGCTATAAAATAAAGGATTGATTGATTAATTACCTAGTATTTTCCAGGCAGAATCAGTGCAGCCCCACCCTTCAGCCTTATTATGTGGCTATTATTCCCAAAGCTTTATTGTCAACATACTGCTGTTATATTTCTTCTCTGCAGCACATTGGCTCTCACTCCTGTGCATTTTTATATGCAAAGATAAGGTTTCTAAGCTTTTGTTAAGTGAGTGAGTCAGTCATAGACATACGATTATTGCATATTACAAGGGCACAGGTCTAAACATGATTTGAAAGCCTGTTATATTCCAAAGCTAAAAGTTCACATGCTCCTGAAACACCAAAACAAAATCTCAGTTATGTTCCATCAGAAAGTCTGTCTACTGTTATCTGATGCAGTAATCCTTTTTCCTGATGAATACCACAGAATGTCACTGCTTTCGTGCAGATTACATTTTCTTTAACTGCTAATCATCTGTCAGTACTTTAAGCTCAGAGTTGCAAAGAATAGATTGTGGCACTGCAGTCACAGTGCTTTTCTATGATTGAGAGGGTGTTCTTAATATCTATTTTTATTTGTGCTTCTGATACATTTCCATGTCAAAGAAATGAATGGAAATAATGCAAAGGGCACAAAAAACCCTCTGAAATAGAAAAGAAATAAGTTTTAGAATATTGAAAAAGAAAAAGAAAACCAGAAAGCATTCCTCCACCGACTTCCCATCCTCTCCTTCCATGGTTCCTTTTGTCTCCTCTTTATCTCGCGGTTTCTTGGTTCACCCCATTATATACACTTTAGTTTTTTCTTACACTGCTGAAAATCTTACCATCCTGACTGGGAGGGTATTCTGTGAACCAGAGGGTTTTGGTGGTTCTCCCTCCCTATGGATGGACAGAATATTCCACTCCTGGGGAAGGAAGTCCACCTTTGGAAGATCCCTCCTAGCTGTGGCAGAAAGGACTGCTATCATTGGTACTCCAGCAATGGAGAGGGCAAAAGGGAGCATTCTGGGAAAGGGAAGATTCCCCAACATGTCCCTGGATAAGAGGAAAAACACCAACTCTAGTACTGGCATATTATTTTCTCCCCATCCACCTATGAGGGTGTTAAGGGTAGCTGGATGGTGAAGAGATGAAGGGTTGGCTGTGCATTGTATACACCATTGTATCCTTCTTCATTGTCTCATTGGCACTCTTCACCCACAAACATCTGACACTGGAAATAGCCAGCTCTCTTTACCTAATGGTAGAGCCTATTGGAAGAACTGGACATGGAGGAAAGGGTTAACTTTTTTCATGGGGACAAATCACCCGTGTATGAGATAAGTCAATAGGCAGGGGTGGAAGAAGGGATGCGGTGGGGGCAGTCTGCCTCAGGTGTCATCACTGGGGGGGGTGACATTCGGTGCGCTGCCCACCTGCAACTCTCAACCTATCCCGAGCTGTTGGGGGAAGGAGTGGAGCTGCGCCACCTTGCCAGCAGCCTTCCCCCTTCATCTTGACATCTGGGAGGAGGCTTGGGGGTTGTGGACGGGTGGCACGCTGTTGCCCCCCACTCCCAGGCTGCTTCTGGAGGGGGGACAAGCCTCTCCTGAGCTGTCAAAAGGAAGAGGTAAGGGAGGAAGGCTGCTGGCAAAGCAGTGTGCCCCCCCCCCGCACCCAAGGAGCAGCCCACCATGGACTGCTCACTCCACCCCCATGGGCGTATTGCCCCCCCCGGGACACTTGCCCCACCCCCCTGGGATGCTCACCCCACCCACATGCCCCCGTCCCTGGGTGCATAGCATGTGCATCACTCCAGGTGCCGGAACAGCCAGTTCCGCCTCTGTCAACAGGTGCAAGGTCAGCAAAGCAAGTTGCTGTGGCAATTGCCCAGCATTGTCTATATAAGTGATTAAGGCATGTCAGTCATAGGTGCCAATCCCCTCGGACCCTGGGTGCTGGAGCACCCACAAAATTCTCCATAAAGGGGCCAGGCACCCACAAATTTCAGGGCCAGGGCCATGCATGCTGCATGGAACCTACAGTTGCGCGGCCAAGCTGGCCCTCCCAATGTCAACTCACTAGTCAGTCAGTATGTGCTCTCCATGAGTTAGAGTCTGTGTTACATCTGCTGGAGCAACATAAATGTTTTATAATTGGATGCATATATCTGCAAAGCCTACAAGCTGTATGTATATATCAGCATCTGAAACTGTATTACTGAAGCCTTATCTTCTGCTGCAGTAAGCTATTTTGGACTGAAGCTGCCTCTGTGTTGTGACTGGAACCGGGGACAACGTCCACTATGTGGGTATGTCACATCAGATTCCCAACAGAGCCAGCCCTGGACATTTGAATGGGCTCATAAATCCTTTTTGTTTGTTTGGTCATCCAATTAGCTCTTCCCTTTCTGCTCTTTTAGGTCTCTGCTATATTTTGTAAAGCTTTTATTCTATTGTTTTTGTTGTTAGCATCCTGTATATGGTTTTGCCTTACATTGTCAACAACCTTGGGAGTCTTGGACTGAAATAATCTGTGTGATGCTGACTGATCCCAATGCATCTTTCCACATGCAGCAATTTTCTCAGTCTTTGGGTGGTGTTGAAGATCTGCAATTTCTTCAGTGAGGTTTTTACATAGATAACAAAAACAGGTACAAGCAAACTTTGTACCTTTGAAAGCTCCCTATTCAGTTTATTATTTATTAGACTTGTTTTTTTAAAAAAAATTATCACTAATTGTTTGCAAACCTTTTAAGGACTTGTTTTTTAACTATTTGGATCAAGTCAGCATGAATAATTGCCATTTAAACACATTCTCCTTGCATATTGCTTCATTTTAATTAATTACACATATGCTTGTTTGCTGTTATTTCCGATATGAATCTGCAACCCAGTTGAGCTCAGCCATTTGGAAAAGACCCCATTTGGGACTCACTAAAGTCAATAAAGCTGAAGCATAGCCCTTGCATCCTAATACTCTATCTTAATAAGGTTGTGGAATGAAATGTTGATTTGCAGATGTGCTTGGTTTTTTTTTGCTTGGTTTTAGGTGTTAATCTTCCTCTCATTAAGGTACCCCCAAATGAAAATGTCTGTCATAGTGCATGACAGATTAGGAAAAGACATGATGCTGTGCAACTAAGAAATAGCAAGCTAAGAGGCACAAACTATAAGCTCTATCAGTTTATTCAAACTACAGATGAAGTACCAGGCAAGGATATTAATCAGTTTAAAGCAATTTTCAATTCTGCTTCAAAGAGCATTCTCCAGAAATTTTCTAAGATTCATTGACATGCTTGGGGGGGGGGGATTAATATGGAGCATTCTACCGAGGGGTGGGGAGATGTCAGGGAAAAGCTGAAGGATGCTTCAGGCAGAGGAGACATGCCCTACAGAATGAAAACTGTGTTAGTTTATGGAATCAGGGGCCTCCTGAAACTTTCTGATGACAAAACAGCCCATTGACATGGCTTCAGCTTCTATAAAACCACATGAATTCATGCATGCATATGTATATTGCTTAATCATTAGCACACCTGAGTAATATATCCCCCAGAGATCTCAGTGGTTGGGCTTGAATATGAGGGGCCACACGGTTCTTAAGTTATCCTCAACCCAAGATGTTAAGAGCCGTGAAAATTAATCCAACCTTGAACCTCACTCAGTAACACATGGGCAGCCAGTGCAAGATTTTAAGCACTGGGGCTATGTGCTGGCAATAGTCTGTGTCCATCAACAGTCCAGCTTTAGCATTTTGTAACAGCTGGAGGTTGTGGACCAAGTGCATAGGTAGACCACCCCCCCATGATTCTGTTTCTGAAACAGTGCAAGATCAAGGTAGCCCACTGAAACAGACCAGCACCTCAAAGGGCAAAAGAGACTTGTGACTGGAATGTTTGGGTAAGGCAAATCAGGACCACAGCACTGTAAGAGCCATTTTCCCAATGAAATTTTTCACACCAAAACTGCTGTTTGCCTCACTGTATGTGTTAAGTTTCCCCAACAGGCAATAGATGCTTCTGAGCAACAGCTTTGATTGGAAGAATAACACGGCGGTAGGGGGCTGATAAACCCCGAAACCCTTCCCATAGCACTGCAGTCCCAAACTGAATTGATCCTGTAGCAAAGAGCCTCTAGTTAGACACTGTGGCTAGTTATTTTTACTTTGCTCATTTGCCATTCCATGAGGCTACCTTGAAGGCCAGGATGTGCTACTTTCGAATGGAATTTTAAACTCCTTCCTCCCATGCTTTTTCTCCAAAGTAACTCCCCATCCTAAGCTACATTTAGCTTCATCGTAGCAGGTGGAGGAGAGACAGATGCAGATACTCCTCTCTGCCAGCATCCTTGAAGAGCTTGTTGCAGCTTTGTGGAGATGGTTTTACATTAGAGAAAAGGCATGGAAGGGAGAGTTGAACACCTTCTTCCAGAGGACTTTCCTTGTCTGCAGCCTGCTCTGCTTCAGCTAATATAATTAGCAAAACCAAATACACGATGAACATCCAACTATGGACGTATCCAGTGCCACCAACTTCATCACTAGTAGCCACACCTGATTTGGCCCCTCAGTGAAGGGGGTGGGGTGATTTACATTGATAACAATGTTGCTGTTGAAAAGCAAAGTGAAAGGAAGGAGTTGCAAACTGGGTACTATAAAAAAGTGAATTGCCAAGGTGGCTAGTCCACATTATGGAGACAAGGAAGCACTCAACTGAAAGTAAATTGATTTATCTCTTTCCTAAACCCAATAAAGAAATTAGTGCTCTAGAAAGTCCCAGATGCAGCAAATATGAACTATAATGTCTTGCCACGGAGGGGATTTGAACTACTACTCCGTAAACCTTCTCAGCACAGCTTTGGTAATAAGATCATTCATCACAATGTTCTTTCCACATCTCCCAAAGTGTGGTCTTCTGAAACAATGAGATAAGCCCTCTCCAAATATGCTGATGTATAATTTCTAGAAACTGCCTAGGCAAAGAAAACATCACTTACTAAAAGATGATTAACATTACCCATTTTCCCATTCAGTGACCCACATGAACATCAGGTTCTCTTTTGTGATTATTATCTTCCTCCGCCACCAAGGAAACTTGAGGCAGCTAGCAGATTAAATAATAATAGATTATAAAACAAGCAACATTTTAAATGAAACTCAACACACACACACACACACACAAATTAGAAAATCCAGCAGTCATTAAAATAAACACAACCTACACCAGCGCAAGTTTTTATTTAAACAGCCAAAGGCCTGGTTAAAAGCCGTGTCTGCACACAGTACATGGAAGAATAGAATGAAGGAGCCTCACTGGCAGGGCATTGCATAGGGTGGGAGACCATGACAGAAATAGCCCTAAACCTGCTTGACAGCTGTATCAACCCATAAGGTTGCAGGCAGGGGTGGCATGTCCTTTTTTGCCGCTTGAGGTGTAACAGGAAGTGCTGGCCTGTGCTGCTGCTTCTGATTTTAGGTCTGTTTGGAGTAACTTCCTTTTTATAAGAAGTTGAATCTTTGCTGGGCATGCACATTATATTATACAGCCATTTGGTTGTATCATTATTTGTTTTCTGTAACTGTTTTTGGAACAAGTTCTGTTAGGAAAGCTTTCAAACCATATTTTGGGTCTGGACAATTTTTATTCCAAGAGGAGTCAGGGTTTTTTTATTCATCCTATTACTTCAAGCTGTGCAATATTAATCTCTGCAATAAAGGTCTCATGAACCATGAAATCTTAGTACCATCCCCAAAGCAGGAAAACAGAAATACAATTTGAGGACAGGATACACAAATCCACAAATTTCACTCATTTGCATTAACTAAAGCATGAAAGCTTCCCTTTCTCCTCAGCTGACATGTTACTGGATCATCAGAATGACTTAATTGACTATAGATATATTGCTTTTCCCCTTCATGGATCACTGTCTTGCCATGGCGAAGGGGCTTGAATAACTCAGAGAAGCTATGAGCTATGCCGTGCAGGGCACCCAAGATGGACAGGTCATAGTGGAGAGTTTTGACCAAACGTGATCCACCTGGAGCAGGAACAGGCAATCCACTCCAGTATCCCTCCCAAGTAAACTCCATGGACAAAGACAACAGGCATATAAAAGTTATGACGCTGGAAGATGAGCCTCTCAGGTCGGAAGGCGTCCAACATGCTACTGAGGAAGAGTGGAGGACAAGTACAAGTAGATTCAGTGTTGATGAAGTGGCTGGGCCAAAGCTGAAAGGTTGCTTAGTTGCGGATATGCCTGGAAGCAAAAGGAAAGTCCAATGCTGTAAAGAAAAATATTACATAGGAACCTGGAATGTAAGAACCATGAACCTTGGTAAGTTGGATGTGGTCAAAAATGAGATGGCAAAAATAAATATTGACATCCTGGGCATCAGTGAACTAAAATGGACGGGAATGGTTGAATTCACTTCGGATGACCATCATATCTACTACTCCCAGTAGTGATGTATGGAAATGAGAACTGGACCATAAAGAAGGCTGACCACCGAAGAACTGATGCTTTTGAATTATGGTATTGGAGGAGACTCTTGAGAGTCCCATGGACTGCAAGAAGATCAAACCTTTCCATTCTTAAGGAAATCAGCCCTGAGTGCTCACTGGAAGGACAGAGCGTGAAGCTGAGGCTCCAATACTTTGGCCACCTCATGAGAAGAGAAGACTCCCTGGAAAAGACCCTGATGTTGGGAAAGATTGAGGGCACAAGGAGAAGGGGACGACAGAGGACGAGATGGTTGGACAGTGTTCTCGAAGCTACCAGCATGAGTTTGACCAAACTGCGAGAGGCAGTGGAAGACAGCCGTGCTCTGGTCCATGGGGTCACGAAGAGTCAGACACGACTAAACAACAACAACAACAATATTGCTTTTATATATTACCTTAGCTAAATATACTACACTATTTTTATTCTCTGAAAGTCTAATGATATTGGAATAAAGGACTTATTTACCTATTTATCTGATCTCACAATGCTTTCAGTGGTGGAAATGCTTCTACAGCCCGAGTCCATTGTCCTTGCTGCCCTGATAACAAGAGAAATGCAACTTTATTTTATTGTTGGAATCTGCCAGAGCTCAACAGTTCTTCTGTATTGCATTTTGGTTTCAATATACAGGCTGCAATACACACACATTTTTAAATGTCACATATGCATGCCTTAGCATTTCATTATCTAACCTAATAAAGCCACAGTTTCAGAAGAATATCATTTTAGGTTTGGCAACTGCTTTCAACAAATGAACGGATCTTCTTAAACAAAGCAAAAGTGGTGATAAATGAGCCACTTCATCATTATTGAAAGAAATAAGACAGTGCCCTGTTATTATTAGTTATTTGAATGATTGAGTCATTCTGCATGCACAGATGAAGGTAATGTTATTTTCACAGAATGAATGCATCACAGAAATTTTAATTAGACTATTAGACACATCCTAGGTGATAGCAATTTGCCACACTAATGATGTTTAACACAATTATTCCTGGAGCCACAATGGCCCATTTGATCTCTGTGTTTTTATTATTTTTAAAAGGGATAATCAAGTTTGCATTTTATAATATTTGGATTAATGGTTTCTTTTCTGAAGAAACAACTAAAAGTAATGTTACTCTTCAAATCAGTTTTGTGATGATAGAAACTAAGGGGAGGAATGAATGTGTCACAAGAGTAGTTGTACGTAGGGGAAACAGCTCTGCCGAATGAATAAAGGATAACAACCATGCACAGCAGCAGACATCTTCATAGCCATTGTAAGAACTGACTCCACAATTCTAGCCAAGTTCCTTTATGCCCGCTCCAATCTTTTGTTGCTATTGTTTCTTAAGTTTGCAGCAATGAACACTGCCATTTCAACTGAATACATGCTTATGATTAACCCTGCACAAATGACTAATCTGTGGGTAACACAATGCATGAAGGAAGTAAGAAGATTGCGCTTCCTGGTTCCCACCTCTGAGGGCTCCCCTCCAAAAATAATGTGAATTTATGCACAAAGACCTTGCATGTTGAAGGCTCCTTCCACATAGGCTCCTTCCACATGATCGATACCCTACAAAAATGTTTTTCACCAAGTTTGTGAGTTCAGGGTGCTGGTCCCATGTGCAAAGAGCATCCTAGAGAGGGAGCACTGCCCACATGGGCATAGCCATGATTTATGTTGTGCAGGGGCATAAATGAGTTAACTGCAATGTGATTGGTCAGTTAGTTAAGTATTTTTATTTATTTGCTTGATTGGGGGGGGAGCTCTACCCCTGCACCCCCCCCCGGCTGCACCCATGACTACCCATCTGCCATATGTGTGCACTGAAAATGTCATTAGACTTTTTGAAAGCACATACGAGGTAAGCAAAATCTACTAAGTACCTTTGAAATCCACTGTAAGTCATGCCTCTGTATGGAACCACATGAGAAACAATTTTATTTAAGCTGTATCTTTGCTTCTAGTCTGTCTCTGTATTAGAATTATTTTTAAATGTTTTTATTGTTTATCATTTCTTGTTTGCCACCCTAGGCCCTTGGGAGGAAGGGTAAGATAGAAAGATAACAAATACTATATATTGGCTAATGTTGCCATAAGGAGACAGTGTGGGGGAAAGGCAGGAGAAAATCAAAGTCATCTAATGGTGCACAGGATAGATGATGCTGGTCTTATAACTAATAAGACAAAAAGCAATCAGTAACTGTTAGAACAAATGAATGTTTCATCATGTGCCAATGAATTAGAGGTTTAAGGATAATTGAACTCCTTATTACTACATTGTGGCAGATTCTCACAGTCTGTTCTAAATAAATTATCTTTGTTTTTGGTTACAAGACATCTCCTTGTAGTGCATGCAAAAGGTACCTTCGAAACTCTCTAACTGTCCTTCTGGTTTCTGTGTTTTGGCATCTGGTACAGCACAGCAGTGATTTCCAGGTTACATTCACATGGTATTTCCCTTTTGAGGCCTGGGATATATGCTGTGTGGGATAAGGGTAAAATCTTTCCCTGTTTAACTGTTTTAATCACAGCCCATCATGTTGACGCGACAGCTAAAAAAGCCAATGCAATTCTGGGCTGCATCAATAGGAGTATAGCATCTAGATCAAGGGAAGTAATAGTGCCACTGTATTCTGCTCTGGTCAGACCTCACCTGGAGTACTGTGTCCAGTTCTGGGCACCACAGTTCAAGAAGGACACTGACAAACTGGAACATGTCCAGAGGAGGGCAACCAAAATGGTCAAAGGCCTGGAAATGATGCCTTATGAGGAACGGCTAAGGGAGCTGGGCATGTTTAGCCTGGAGAAGAGGAGGTTAAGGGGTGATATGATAGCCATGTTCAAATATATCAAAGGATGTCACATAGAGGAGGGAGAAAGGTTGTTTTCTGCTGCTCCAGAGAAGCGGACACGGAGCAATGGCTCCAAACTACAAGAAAGAAGATTCCACCTAAACATTAGGAAGAACTTTGCTGCCAAGGAGTGTGGTGGAGTCTCCTTCTTTGGAGGTCTTTAAGCAGAGGCTTGACAACCATATGTCAGGAGTGCTCTGATGGTGTTTCCTGCTTGGCAGGGGGTTGGACTCGATGGCCCTTGTGGTCTCTTCCAACTCTATGATTCTATGACATGCCTTTACTATGTGTATTTGCCCTTCTATGTGTTACAATAACATGTCAGCGACCAGCAGACAGGGAGATGTCAAGTTAGTAGGCAAGCCGTGGTCATGTTTCTACTACATCTCATGGACAGGCTGGATGCAGAGGCATGGTGGGAGGCAGCAGCTGGGGAACCCCCACTGGAAGAAGGCTCAGAGCCAGGGGATTGGTGGTGGGACGACGATGAGTGGTCAGAGGGAAAAGAGGGAGCAGACTGGGAAGAGAAGGGGTCAGAAACTGAAGACATAACAGGGTTTAGTGAGCAGGAAGAGACTGGCAGAGAGCAGTCTAGAATCAGAGGCAGAAGTGGTGGTCTTCCCCTCCTGCTGTGAGCAGCTCCCCTCCCCCTGGTGTCCCAGAACATGAAGAGGAATGCTTCAAATATCTAGCATGTTACCTGTGATCACATCATATATAAATTGGGCCTGAACTCTGCTCTAAAACGCCTTGCAAGCAAAAGATGCCAAGCTCAGTCTCCACAATCTCCAGATAGCGAAAGCCCCAAATGAAACCCCAGCAAACTATAACCAGTGTAAGGCACCACAGAGTTCAAAGGGATGGGTTTTTGTTTCTGTTATTGCTTTTGGTTTGTTTGGTTTTTGAAACAGTACAAGGCGGTTTCCTAAATTCCCAAATGACTGGCATTTCTGGTTTCGTGTTTTCCACGTTGACTGGCAGCAGCAGTCTAGCCTTTCAGAAAGGCGTCCTGATGTCAGAGACTGAACCCAGAACCTTTGGCGTGGTGGTTGCTCTACTGCTGGGTTACAGGAGCCCTTATGTAATTTCCAGCAGCAGGCTGCTCCTTGCCAGTATGGCATAGCATCCAGCATCCTGCCAATCAAAATCTACACTGTGTTTTATTCCAGGGCTATGACCTTTCGATAGCTTTAGGCCAGTTTCCAGTTTAATAACACAGTAACAGCAAACAGATATTTAATACCCACAGGACCACTCTCAAAGTTCACACTGGCATGTGATTGTACAGGGGAAAGGGCAGGGGAACTTTACATACCTAATTTCAAAAGCTGCCTTCATCCATATTACATCTGAAATGTTGGCTCAGGCGCTTCTCAGAGCTCATTTCCCCTAGCTGGCAACTTTAGTTCCAACTGGTGAAACATTTCTAGCTTTTTCTCCTTGAAAGATGGTAGCCTCAGTTTTGCTGGCATTCATCTGTCTCGAGAAACAATGGAGTGCACCTCTGGGGATGAAGTCAAACCACAGTGCCTGCTGCTGCTGCAGAGACTGGTAACTCGTAGCTGCTGTCTCCTATGTTGTTTTTTCTGCGTTAACACCACCAAGGAGACCTCTCTGGGGCGCATGTCTGCCCAGTGTGTATGGAGGTCCTGGGCTGCCCAGACAAGACTGCCCACCCCCCTTGTTTATGTGGTCCAAAGGAGAGCAGAGCAAAACATTTGGCATCAGCTTGGCTGCAGGAGTTGCCACAAGGAAGGGTACCATTCAATCATGTTATGGATTCTACTCTGGGTTAAAGGTGATCCTGGGTCTGAAATACTACTGCCATGGTCTGGTTGGATGCAGAGGAATGGTGGGAGGAACCAGCTGGGGAACCACTAAAGGAAGAATGTTCAGAGTCCAGGGATTGGTGGTGGGACAATGATGAGTGGTCAGAGGGAAAAGAAGGAGAAGCTGGGGAGGAGGAGGTGTCAGAAGCTGAAGAGAGTTGTGTGAGCAGGGAGAGTCTATAATGGGGAAAAGTCCAGAATCAGAAGCTGAAGCTGGCAAGTGGGAGGAGGGAGGTCAAGAGGCATAGGTGAGTTAGGCTGGTGAAAAAGCCCAAGTGTCACTCCCTCTTGCTGTGGCAAGCTGCCCTCTCCCCTGGTCTCCCAGGACCAGGAGAGGCATGAAAAGGGCAGAGGAGAAGTTGTTGTTGTTTAGTCGTTTAGTCGTGTCTGACTCTTCGTGACCCCATGGACCAGAGCACGCCAGGCACTCCTGTCTTCCACTGCCTCCCGCAGTTTGGTCAAACTCATGCTGGTAGCTTCGAGAACACTATCCAACCATCTCGTCCTCTGTCGTCCCCTTCTCCTTGTGCCCTCCATCTTTCCTAACATCAGGGTCTTTTCCAGGGAGTCTTCTCTTCTCATGAGGTGGCCAAAGTATTGGAGCCTCAGCTTCAGGATCTGTCCTTGCAGTGAGCACTCAGGGCTGATTTCCTTAAGAATGGATAGGTTTGTTCTGCTAGCAGTCCATGGGACTCTCAAGAGTCTCCTCCAGCACCATAATTCAAAAGCATCAATTCTTCGGCGGAGAAGAGGAGAGATTAGCAGCATGCAAATGCAGTCTCCAATTGCTTGGGGATAGCCCTGGAGAGAAGGAGACCTAGACAGTTGTGGAGAGGCGAGGACCTTCAGCCTCAGCAACTGATTTATTGGAGGAAGATCCACCAGGAAGGAGCTGCTGTGCTCATTAGGTCTGATACTCAGACATGTCTGTGGAGATCATGCATTTGGTAATAAAGAGTTAACTCCAACTTTGGACTGACCGGCACATTGTGTGACAACTACTGACTTAGCTCATAAACTAGAAAAATGTTAGTGATAGGAAAATGATTGAGAGCCGAGCCCTTACATTTTCTGAATGCAGAAAACCTGGCTTCCTGCTCACAGTCCTGGATGAATTTGCATTAAAAAACAACTAAAATGCTCTGTTGATGCCAGCACTGACTTAATAGCTTTCCTAGGGGTCTCTTCTATTGCTTTCCCCCACCAAAACACAGCAGTCCTCTTTTATCAGCCATACAGCTGTGATTTCCCTTCTAGTACCCTGAAATCAAATTAAGCTGGTTTTCCTTTGGAAACCTTGGCTCATAGAACCCAAACAAGGTTAATGCAGGGGTCTGGGACAAGCTGTTAAAACTAGAGCGAAGGAAAGTAAGAGTGTTTTAGGTCTGGAGGCTAAGCTGTCACTTGCAATAGAATTCAGAGCTATAATCCTTGAATCAACTATTCCGTCGGTGAGCAAAGTAAAACCAGATTGACTTCACAGACAGTAAAATTAATGACGAGAGAGAGATCACATGGCACAGCGGTAACATCTGGCAGCATCTTTTTACAAAACCATGGGAACAATCAGGCTTTGATTTCTGAATTGATTTTCCAAAAAACAACCACCCTTCAGCTCTGATTTCTAACAAAAGAAAATAGATTACAACAATATAACTCGAAAGAGGGTGGGTAGCTGTAACTCTGAAAACTGTACTCAGTTTTAGGCAGCTGCAAACCACAACTATTATATGGATATTAAAGAAATGGGAAAGCATGCAGAGGACTAAACCTTGTTTCTATAAAAAAAATCTTACATTTACATAGAACTTTTTAAGATCAAGGAAAGCATAAGGAACTGATTTGCCTCTGCATGACTGCCACTTTATTTGCTTTAATTGTTGATTTCAGAGGAGTTTCAGCAGCCTGCAATTAGTGTGCCACTGTGGTGCCTTAGCGCACCATGCCAGCTGAAGGGCAAATATTGGGCACAAGCTAGTAAACAAACCATGAAATGCTTCTCATTGCGTATCTGTCCCCTTTTCTCCATGTGGGACTGAGAGGCTATTGGAATGACAAGTAGTCTCTAAGAGTTAACGCAAGCTGTCAGAGATAGCTCTTTTTTTCCATGAAAAAGCATAGCATCATAGCAAGTCACCCTGATCATTCTGAAATGCTCCCAGTTTCTGCTGTCTTGCCAACTTTTTTGCAGGGCGTGCACCACAACCTGGTGGCTTTGCTGCAGGTTAAAGCAAACTCCACAAAAAACAAATGTCATGCATTGATACATGGCAGAATATGCTGTTTGCACACTTTTTATTAAACATTAGCTGAAATGAACATTTAATGGTGAATGAACCACAGTGAGGCTGTTATCAAGCTGTTAAAAACAACATATTCATACAAAAGCACAAGCTCAATTAGAAATTTCCATGTGTATGATCTAGCTTTTCCCTTACACTTTAAACAGATGCCATGTTGATTTCAGAGTGATGTTAAGTACCTCCTATGGGAACACTAGCACAGAGCTTTACTGGGTCCTGCGAAAGGAATGAGAACTAAAATATGGTTCGAATCACGGAGGGACATAACTGAAGCATCTATTCAAGGTATTTCAATTGCCACATTTACTGTATCTAGTAGACATATTGATTTCAGATAATGCAATATGGAACTGGAGGATGGCACCAAAACACAGCATTACCATACCAAATACCAGGCATCTGTTCTAAGCAGCAGACGATTTATAAATATAAGCACCCAGTGGAGAATGTTTAAAGTTGGCTCTTTCTGACATCTGTTTCACCAATATTGTTCAAAATCATCATTCTAGATCCCATCTATGGAGGATGGAACACAGCAGTAGATGAGATTTCATTGTTCTTCTTCAATATGTCTTGGTTTCAAACTACGAGCAGATGGAGAAAGTTATTACCAGGGCTCTGTGGACTTTTGTGCAAGGCGCAGTGCAGTGCCACAATATAATCTGGGGTTGCGCTGTATCACAGCATGAGAAATACACTGGATAAGGAAGATCTAGGATATAGCACAGAAGCTGCAGTGGGTAATAAAATGGTTTTGAGAGAGAGATATTGAAAAAAGTATTTCAGAAGAGCTTGCAGAAACAGAAGAATTTCTCTGATTTGGAGTCACTTTTCCCCAGACCACTGTTCCACTAAGCTCAGAAACTGCCTTTCTGTGAGAGGCAGAGGGACACTTTGGGATCCAACTCAAAGCATTCCATCAAGGCCTATTCCAGTCTTGAAATGATCATTGTTAATAAATTTACCAAACCTACATGCAAAAACAATACATAAATAAGTGTACTGAAATATAAGCTCAGCTCATGGCTATTGTGTCTGCTTTAACAATAGAAAGGGGTTGTTTGCTTGCAACTACGGTAACTAATCTTTCCCAAAAGGAAACCATGTAGATCCTTTAATACATATTTCTTTGGCCTGGTTCACAAGAATTGGCTGGTTACTCTGATAGAGGAATGGACTAATTTTCCACACAGGCAGAGAGGTCATGTCATGGGAGAGCATTTACCAGGAAAAGCACACAAAAGGAATATGAACTTAACACAAATATTCTCAACATCCTCAGAGTTAAAGCAATGCAGTAGAGTGAACTACAGAGTATTTAATTGCTTCAATAATATGTCCGTAACTATGATTGTAGCACCATACAATCGCAATTGTTCCAAACAAATATTTTGAGCTACATGCGAGCATTTAATATATGACCTCATAGCTGCATTCAGAAGAGGTACAATATGAGAGTTGTGCCACAAGTATACCACTAGGCAAAGTACGATACATAGCAGACCTTCAGTGATTTTCAAACCAACTTCTAGGATGGATTACAAAGAATTATAGAAGTATTTTAAGTACCCCAAGGCTATTGAGAAATGAAAAGATATAGGGCCTGTTTGAAAAGGGGGTTGAAATTCATTTTAAATAGTGAAAGTTCTGCCACCCTCGTGGCTACTCTGCTCTCTTATTTATAACTGCCAAGTTGGACAAGTGCAATACATCTGCTTGACATGGGCTCTGGCAACCCCAGAAGCTCTTTACAACAGCATAAAATTCCTAGGCTGTGCACCAGCCAGTGCAATATCTATCCAAAAGTAAAGGCTCAAAGTTCTAGGTCTTTTTTCATTTCTTCTGCTGCGTAGCCTGTTTTTCAATATCTATTTAGTGGTAGTATTTATCTCATTTATGAATCATTTGCCATGAGGCATCCCAAAGTGATTTACAATATAATAGAAAATATATAAAATACATAAAAAGCTGACACAATTGCACATGGAAGCAATTTAAAAACAATAACAGCACATGCATAAAATCAATTAAAATACGCCGCTGATGCCAACTGGAATAAAGGTATACTGCTTCAAACTTCTCATGGACACTAACTTAGGTATATTTAAATCTTAATACGTGTACTTAATCTTCTTCTTCTTCTTGTTTAGCTGTGTCCAACTCTTTATGACCCCATGGACCAGAGCATGCCAGGCACTCCTGTCTTCCACTGCCTCCCGCAGTTTGGTCAAACTCATGTTGGTAGCTTCAAGTTTGGTCAAACTCATGTTGGTACTTAAATCTTAATAAATCTTAAATGTACTTAATACAAAGAACAATGATTAACATCCCCTAACACCAGCCAATACAAACGCCAAAATAAATTATAAAGGTCTGTATCAATTCATTAATTTACTAAGCAACCATTAAGCTATACAATTAGATAGCCACTGATTGTTCACTTTTGCAACTGAAAATTTTGTCAGTTTGACTTCAGCTATGTCTATGCAGGGGTGATCTCTTAAACAATGGATAGCTCAGTGTATGTGTGTGGTTGGTGCAAGCATGTCCACTTTGCTTTCCTGATCCCAAAACAATGTCTTCTGTCTACACTAGTGTTCCTTTATTCCAAAGTGGGTGGTCCTTAATAGTATGGCATCTGCATGGTGTGTGCATGTTCTCTCCCCTCTGTTATTACATATCCACCCTCCGTTACTGGGTTTTTTCTTCAAACTGGGCATGCACACAGATATTTGTTTACCAATGTGCACACTTTTCATATATCCATATATCCCCAGGAAGTATACAAGAGTAACCATTATGAACATATTTCACATAATGCAAAATGAGACATTAATTTGGGAGGGGGCGAGAGATACACAAAAAATAAATTTATAATACGTCTCTTTTTGTGAAGATGACAATTCTTGGATCTAATAATAATAATATTATTATTTCACAATTCTAAATATATTATACCACCCAGTGTTACCAGTTCAGCTAGTCACGTGCACCCATACACTCATTCAGATGAGCTCTTAATACTTGCATTCACTAAAATGCTGATTTTGGGAAATAAGCAATACTACTCTTGGGATCTTTACTGAAGACAGTTGAACTCATACATATGGCATTGCTCTTGCTTTGATTACTTTGTTTATTTGGGGGAAATTAGCACTGACCTATATTAGCATGCTTGATCCAGAGAGCCAGCAATGACCACAACATTGTTGCAATTATAGCAATTTATTTATAACTCAATAAAGGTACTATGTCAATATACAGTGATATAGAGGCAACAACAATGGCTTTGTGCCTTGGAATGCCACTAGAGAAACACAAAAGAGAAAATTCATTACACAGGCTAATTCAGCCATGCATTGCCTGGACCATACACTTAGTTACCATTACAGAGATAGAGGGAGGAGACCAGAGGTGGAAAATCACCTAATGAAGAACTATGAGGCAACGCCTTAAACACCCAGTTTTGCTATGGGAAAAATGAAAGAATCCATTAAGTGGGAAATGTTAACATGCAAAATAGAGGCTTCCCCATCTCACTGGGGTCAGAGAAAACAAAGAAGTTGCAGAAAAGTAAGGAAAGTGAGATGCAATAGCTGCATGTCCTCGTGAGGAAGGTGAGTGGCATTGCTGAGACCCAAAGCTCTGAATTTCTGACAAGCACAGATACATGATCCTAGCTGGGATTACATGCTTTGGCAAAGGAGGAATAATTCATTAAAACAATCCTTATGCCTATCAGAAACACGGTATTAAGTGGGGTGGGCTGATAGTTCAACCTCATTGTAAATCCCTTTCCAAAACCATCTATCTCCAGGTTCCTGGCGAGCCCACCCAAATTTGGTTGAAAAACAGAAAGGTTTTCCTCTCACAAAAGACCCTACTGGATGTCTTTCCAATCCTGAAACAAACAACAAGCAGAGGCAAGGGAACCCACGGAGGGAAGAGGCAAGGAAAGAATCTAGATAAACCTTAAGCAGAGGGAATAAAGAAGGCATCTCCCATGGTCTATCACAGGAGTACAGCATCTGAAAAGAAGTGGGCCTCTCCTTGAATTCGATCGCGCCCCCCCAAAAAGGCTTGACCTAAGAGTCCAAGGTACAAAAGAGATTCCAGGGACATCCTAGGTCAAGTTAATGGTCATACCACATAAGAAAGTCCTCAATTTATTGTTATCTTTAGCGTGATGCTCTTTGCCTTCATTGAAACTAGGTAATTTTGGGAGTTCTCTGAAAATGCAATAGGATAGTGCAGGATATGCTTATCAGGTAGAAGCTATTTACTCACAAAAGGAGACTAATGACCAAATTAAGGGTGTTTGTTGCATTTGATTTCTGGAGTTAATGGGTGATTGGTGCGTGCCTACAGCTCACATGAGTGTGGTTCACATTGGTGGCCACAACAATGTTTTCATTGCTCAGAATATGTACGTATAGAGTTCCAGCTTCTTGGTAACACCAGAGGGGATGAAGAATTGGTCTTTTAATGTTTTCATATGTAGCTTTAACAATCATTCTGTCAACTAAATTAATTGAAATGTTGCTTTCCAAACAATATTATTCATAGCCAAGTGAAGAACAGGCAACACAGAGACAATTAATGATATGGAATGATTATTCTTTAATGCTTTGTGTTCTTTTTTTTCTTATTTAGAGACAATAAATACATAAAATAAAGGCAACATATATCAGCTATATTTCTTGTATATTTTTGCAATATTAAAGGGCTTCAGCTAGCAAACTGCCAGAAACTGTTTACTAGATTAATTTTTACCCCTGGCAACAATACTGGAAGAATAACAGGGAAGAAATCTACACAATAGCAGGGTAGGCAGTGAAGAAACTGCAATCACATCATTTTCTTACTCGCACTTCAAGATAGCAATTGTTACTCCAGTTATTTCCCGCCAAAGGACAGACTCAGCTTCGTGCTGTGGCAGTTTGAGGCTGCTCTGACTGTAGCTGTTTTCCAAGATACTCCCTGAAAGAAAACAAGGGGTGGGTGAGACATTTTTAAAGGACCAATGATGAAAATTTAGTGAGAGGTTTCTGAAGGAAATAAGTAGCGGTTACTGTTTTCAAAAGAAGCAGGCAATTTCTTGCCTCAACTAGCCCACAGCAGTTCCACTCAGATGCCAGTTTTGCTAAATGCCTCAGGTCTGAATTTTACATTAAAAACAACAAATTTATATTCTGAACATTAGCCATGCTAGTTTATACCAGCAAAGTGTTTCATTGTGATAGTTTCAGATTTTACTGCTTATGTTAAATCTCAGAACATGTACAACCATTTCCCAGAATTAGAAAAACAGATCAGCTTAGGCTGGAGAATTCAGACATACTGTACAATTTCTTCTAGCAAAATGGCACCAATACAGCCTGCCTCAAACTGACGAGATGGTACTGTTCTGCTTGTGCTGCTCATGTAATTTGCCTACTTAGAGCTAGCTTTTTATTCGTGCTTTTTATTCCAGCTGCCACCTTTCAAAAGATCTTGAAACACATTGTTCTGCTGCTCATCACTTAGTAGCTTTCCTTCCATCCAGTTTATGTAAAAGCATGGGAACATCAGAAGATGCCTTCTACAGAGTTAAAACCTTCACATACAATCCTGAGCTAGATGGACTGGGAACATCTCTCCAGATTATCAAAAAGATGTCTTTCCCAGTCCTTCCTGGATATGCCAGTGATTGAACCTAGGAACTTCTGGATGCTAAGCAGATGCTGTACTACCGAGATGCAGCCCAATGACCTTGGGAGAATTAAATATGCACACTGAAATTTCAGTTGCTCACATCTCTCTGTACCAAGATTCTTCTACAATTAATTTGATACTCAAGTTTTCGGTTTGCGAAAGCATATTGGTACACATTTGCCCAGTCCAATTAAGAGAGGGGCAAAACCTTCAAAGGTATAAATGGGGGAGAAAGTTAGGAATGTCCCATTGATTTAAAGTGTAAAAACACATTCTTAACACTCTCCTCCATTTATATCAGCATACAACAAAATTTGGCTGGTGTTGGACTTTGGCTGAGTCATGTCTAGGTTTTTATTTGTAAAGTGCTGTTAAGGTCTTCACTTATATTGCAATGCTAGATTAAAGATGTATTCTAAATTAAACCTATCTCCTCACTAATTTACATTTGACTTGATGCTTTATTTGCTTCAGTAATCCAATATGAATCTACGTGAATCAAGACACATTTACCAAGCTGAACAGAAAACAAATTTGTGCAGTTTTACACATAGCAACATAATTTTAAGAACCTGAAATAAATTGTGACTGACTGAACCTTAATTAAACTTTGCTTGAGACACAGTCTAAAGTACCATTTCCTTCAATATAGAAATCTGAAAATAAATTACTGTCATTGGCAAACAAATGCTGTTTCAGTTCCCCTGTATGAAATTCTGGGATACTGAGACTGAAAAACAAACATTAATTAAACAAGAGGTGTAGAGCAGTATCCCAAAATGAAACCCCAGAAACAGTGAAGTACAAGATGTATTTTTCAGCAGGGGAAATACAGGGATGTATTGAGAAACTCACAGGGGAAGATACAGAATATTCATTTCAAACATAAAATATTTTATGTGGCTTCACATGGCTGCAGAGCTAATTATGAGCCGCATAGCAGACATTCACATGCTTATTAATTTAGAAACAGCTTCATCATCAATGTCATTTTGCTTCAGAATCCTATTTAAAAGCAATAGTACCTAAATTACTTGACTTTTCAAAACCAGTTAAATATATAGTCAATTTTGCATTTTATTGGTTCAGTTATTAAGAGTATCACAGATAAATGACATAACTGTACCAGGTTTGGATGTGTTTGCTGTACTTTCCTCATTCTGAGGGTTGTGTTTTTTATAGAATCATCAATTGCTACAAAAGTATATTATTAACAGTGCAGACCTATACATGTCTAAAGGTAAAGGGACCCCTGACCATTAGGTCCAGTCGTGACCGACTCTGGGGTTGCGGCACTCATCTCGCTTTATTGGCCGAGGGAGCCGGCGTACAGCTTCCGGGTCATGTGGCCAGAATGACTAAGCTGCTTCTGGCGAACCAGAGCAGCGCACAGAAATGCCATTTACCTTCCCACTGGAGCGGTACCTATTTATCTACTTGGACTTTGACGTGCTTTTGAACTGCTAGGTTGGCAGGAGCAGGGACCAAGCAACGGGAGCTCACCCCTTCGCGGGGATTCGAACCGCCAACCTTCTGATCAGCACGTCCTAGGCTCTGTGGTTTAACCCACAGCGCCACCCGCGTGTAAAATTCTGTTGAACCTCATAGGGCCTTAAAAGGTAAGTAGAGTGTAGAATTGAAACCTAAGTGAAACACATCTTGATGATCCAGCTGGCCCCAACCAAACAGATGTAACTCTTGGTGGGACATATATTGGCAAAGAGCTAAGCACAACGTTCACCTCATTTTATGTTCCAATTTTCTATGATAGAATGGATTGAATTAGGTGGATGAGAGATTCGAGACAAAAAATGTGACACAGCAATAGGCCTTCTTAATAACAATCCACAAAGTTATATTTCCAAACAGTGGGTATTTTCAGTTTAAAAACTGGAGTGGATGGAAAGGAATATGGGGCTACAAGAGAAACAACTACTATGGGAGAAATGCTGGGTACTGAAGTTTGGGGGGGGGGAGACTATTACCTGGAAGGGAAAGATCCGAGGCCACAGACAGTGATTCTTTCTATATTGAGCCTTGTTCTTTGCCTGTGGTCTAAAAAGTCCATCCTCACAATGGGATTGGGCCATAAATTGTACCATAGTACGAATGTGGGCTGCTGATCAATGAATTTTCTGTTTTTATGTGATGCTGAGCATAAAAACCAGTCTTCACCCAAATCATCTCAATCGACTCATTGTAATGGTTAAGAGGATGTGGGCTCTGCTCTTTGTCATTAGTGGTACCTCTGGTTGCAGACGGGATCTGTTCTGGAGGTCCGGTCGGATCCCGAGGTTTCCACAACCTGAGGACCGCTTCTGTGTATGTGCGCGGGGCAAAATCCAGTAAAATACTTCCGGGTTTGCTGCTCGCATCCCAAAGTTTATGTAACCAGAGGGTTACATAAACAGAAGTACAACTGTATTCTTTGCACTTTCAATTGCACAGAAAGAGTACAGAGGTAAAAGCCTTGCAGGCCTTCTGAAAGGCCATGACAGGTAACGGAAACTAATGAAAAGGAGGGATGCAATACTATAATGTTAGATTTACCATGCTAAACTTCTCTTCTGTATAAGTTTCTAGAGTATACACAGGCCAGAAGTAGTTGATTATAGTGGTTAGATAACAGGCGTAGTGGATTATGCATCTTGAAGAATGACATTAGGAAATTCTTTATTCCATTCCCAAGGAATAGGATGATGGTAATAGCCTGTAATGATCCGATATATATACTAGGCAGGCAGGCAGGCTGCCTTTTCTCTAGTATATAAATTTTACAAAATATAATGAGGTAGTTCATGGAGGGGATGTGCTACTGATGTGTCTGTATTACTTGCAAAAAGTTTCAACTAAGTTGCTACAGCTGAAAAAGTCCCCCCACCCAGCCATTAAGAAATAAGGCTAAAGAATCTGTTTCCTAATGCCCTGCATATGTGCACAAAAGTTTATAAAACTATCCTTTTACATGTACCTTGTAAATGTCTGGGTAGGGTTACCTGAGCAAAAATGTTTTAAGCAGGTGCCGAAGAGAGTATAGCCTGCCGGACATCAAAAGGCAGAGAGTTGTAGGTGCTGCCAAACGAAACAATTTATTTCAACTAAGTTGCTACAGCTGAAAAAGTCCCCCCACCCAGCCATTAAGAAATAAGGCTAAAGAATCTGTTTCCTAATGCCCTGCATATGTGCACAAAAGTTTATAAAACTATCCTAAGAAATAAATTGTTTCGTTTGGCAGCACCTACAACTCTCTGCCTTTTGATGTCCGGCAGGCTATACTCTCTTCGGCACCTGCTTAAAACATTTTTGCTCAGGTAACCCTACCCAGACATTTACAAGGTACATGTAAAAGGTAAAGGGACCCCTGACCATTAGGTCCAGTCGTTACTGACTCTGGGGTTGCGGTGCTCATCTTGCTTTATTGGCCAAGGGAGCCAGCGTACAGTTTCCAGGTCATGTGGCCAGCATGACTAAGCCGCTTCTGCGAACATGTAGTTTATCTCTTTTTAGCTACTGTTCATTTCAATCACCTTCGAATGCTTACCAATACCTGTATCTAACCATGTTTTATCAATATATTTCATGTTTTATAAACCATTAAAAAAAGTTTTTGGTTTTTTTAACAAGCAAGTTGTACATACGTTTTGTTAAACAAAACAAATCAGTTCAGAAACTTTTAAACAACTTTTTAACAAGAATCTATTTCTTTCAGTTCAGCTGTTAGAAAAATACAAATGCATCTTGCATTTCTGTTCACCAAAGATCTGCTGGACATATAAATGGAATCTGCTGCAAGAATTTCTAATGGAAACACAATTAAAGGCTGAAAATATCAGGCATTCTAAATGTCAGGAAACAAAAAGGAATAATAATATATTCTGTTTTATACAGTCTACTTCAATTTTCCTTATATAACAAAATGGGGGGGTAATAGTGAAAAAAGACAGCAGAAGAGCCGCTAAATTTCACTTAACAATGACACTACTGCCAGTTGCTGAGTTGTTATCATTTCAGTGGTAGAGGGTACCAAAGTTTTATTGTAACCCCCAAGAGGCATGTCATAATTTAGGACTTGAGTTTCACACATTTCCCAAAAAAAAACTCCTGCCCTGAGATCTTATGATGAAGGGTGGTATATAAATCTACTAAATTAAATAAAGTAAAACCCTCCAAGTGAAAGTGAGTTGTCACATACCAGTTGTGGACCATCAACTTCTGCACAGCAAGCAAGGCATTATAGCGAACCTGTTGGTCTTCGTGGTGCATGTGGTTCATTACAAGCTGTTTTCCACCAAGTTGCTCAATCACACTAAGAGAAGAGAAGAGAGCATGGGTAAGAGAGAGGTAGTGGTCAGGGGTGTGGGTGTTGTGTGTTTTCATGTTTCCTTCCACTTCCAATTACTAGCAACCACCAACCTCACACCATTTTAAGTTACTTTACAGTACCGAGACCACAAATTTCCAGCAGACCCATGTGTGAGGTGGGGGAGGTTAGGATCCTGACTGCCTGTCAGTAAAGATTCCCCACCACTGTCTATTACTTCAACTGAATTCCCCTCAGCTAGCTTCAATATGCTGTCTTAAAACTTCCTAATCGAAAGCTTAATAAGGCACATGGATTAGTTTGGAAAAACCAAACATCGAGTCAGCTGTAAATAAAATTTGCTCACCCAAGTATTATGGTTTAAATACAACAGGTAACAGGGTCACTTATATCTCAAAATAAATAATTCCAGCCCAATGCAGGGACTTTGTTAACCCGATTGAATGTTTTCCCCTCAGCTTTTGTCAAGGGCAGATATTTAAACATCCCCAAAAATGATAGACATTGCAAATGATATTTGAATGTGCCGGATACTGTAGAACATATCCTTTTCTTACTGGCCATTGCACAGTGAGCTAATAAGGCTTGTTATTATCTTTTTTGGGGTAATCTAACATCACAACACAATGAAAATATCAGATTCTATCTGTCTGACATTAACCCGGAAGTAACTGCAAGGGTGGCTGAGTTTTTGTCAATAGTCTCTCTTAGAGTGGTGAATGGCACTATTTAGCGGGAAGAAATCCCAATGAAAATCCTTGCCATTATATATTTTACATGGCTGTTTATGTGTATATTTTAAAAATTTTATATATGGATGTTTTATAATGGCTGTACTTGTAATGCCTAATAAAGGTTTGGTGACGTAAGATTAGTTTGGAAAGCAAATGTGGGTGCTTCTTCAGCACAAACATCTCAGTCCATTTTAGCTCAATTGATTTGTAAGCCACTTTTCCATTGTGAACTATAATCAAAGCAGCTCATATCATCAAAAAAATTACATGACAATTTAGAATACTCAACAAAATTCAAATAGTCCTATAAAAATGTTACTGAAAGCATCTCACATGCATAAATATAAAATCAAATTAAACCATCCACTGATACTTTATAGTAAGGTCTAACAAAAGGTTACACTAACTGTTCCTTGTGTCATAAGCAATGGCCCTTGTATTAACTCAGGTGCTAAGCAAAGGTAAGAAAAAGCCTTCCCCACCGTTTTCCTCGAGGATAGTGTCGGACATATTCTCCCACATCATGAGCAGCTACAGCCAAGACTTGAGGATCATCTGATACCTCCAGAAGCTTTGTCAAGATTCTACAATAGGATTGCAAATATATAAGATCCTTATTCACTATGGAGTGTACAAAATATAGCATACAAAAAATTGATAAAACTCAATAAACCTCTGCCATTTTACTTCAGTACTGAAAAACTTTTCTAGATTCACACAGTATCACACAAATATTTTGAGAGATATTTCAAAATCACACTCAGGGTAGATCTAGGACTCAGCTAAAAAGGTAAAGGTAAAGGTAAAGGGACCCCTGAGCGTTAAGTCCAGTCGCGGACGACTCTGGGGTTGCGGTGCTCATCTCGCTGCAAATAAAATGTTTTGAATGTGTTGTAAAGTGCAATATACAATTGTGACACTAAATGGTGACTGTGAGCTATAGCAAATTCAATGCATTTTTTCAAAATGATTTTTAAAAAAGCATTTTCACAATGTTTTCAACATGCGTGTAGATTCTATCCTAGTGAAATCAATGGACTTGGTCATGACTGACTTAACATCACTGATTTCAGTCAGTTGGTTCCAAGTATGACTTAGTTAAATGCTATCCCAAATCATCTAGGTAATGAATGTCCAACACATAATTAGCAAATGTGTTCAGCTGTAAATTCTTAATACATTTCTCTGGTAAATTCTAATCTTATTAATCTGCCATGCAAAAATTCAAATAAGCCTTTGTGGGGAGAGGGAACTGTACTCATTTCACAGAAATCTTTTCAGGATTTGTACACTGAACGATAAACTAAAGAACCAATAATATACTTAATTAAGTTAGCTCAACTTTCAATGAAGACAAAACCAGTGTTGCTGATAATTACCACTTTGCTTCATGCTCAGCTAAGCCTTTTGATCTGCAAGGCGTATCTAGAGACAGATGAAGCATCCAAGCCAAGACATCGCAGCACAGACACTTGACTGATTACCTCATTTGGAATGAATAATGCATATTCCTGAATAGGCAAGTATGACACTACTATGAACAGATATTTATGCTACATTCAGATGTTATAGCAGTGATAAGGTTACCGATGAGGAAAAAACTTTTTTTGGGGGGGGGAGGGAAATCATATCACAGCCATTAGCCGCAAACCCAATCTTTAATAGTTTCCAGCAATCTCAAGGAAGTGTCTAAATTTATCAAAACAATACATTTGCTGTTCTAGAATCAAGCCACATTTCATTTAAGAAGCAAGCCAATGCTCTTACAAATTCACCTGTGCTCAAAAAAGAACACAGTAGATTGTATCCTATGAAATTGTGTCATTAACAGAAGGACTTCTACCTGTGCCACAGGACTTCCTTTCCTTCTTCTCTCCACGAAAGAAATCTGCTCCATAGGGCTGGCAGAAAATCCAGAACAGATTGGGGGGGCTGCAGGAAGACGCAGTGGAAGTCCTGTTGTGCAGGCATTACTGGGACCTGGATACAGCCCTCTGAGCTAAGGCTCCGAATTTAGTTTCCATACCATACAAAGCAACAAAGTTTTTCTCTCTCTCTCACTGTGCTCACTTGGGACATTTTCTAAGACGGGAACTTTTATTGAAAATGGTATTATAGTCCGTCTACCTTATGCAGATACCCTAAATGAAACTTTGGTTACTCTGAGCAACACAACAATTGAACTGAAGCAGGGATATACCAGAAGAACTTACTTCAAGAGTTCATAATTCTTTTCATTTAATCTTACAGCATTCTCTCGCCAAAATTTCTCAGATTTGTGAACAGGGCTCCACTCCAGTCTCCCCGACTTAAGCTCAGAACTATATTCATCAAACGAACTGCAAAATAAACCGAACATAAGAGAATGAGGAATAAATCTGCTGCACAAGGACAATATATGAAAGCAAACGCACATCCAAACCTCCCACTGCACTTAGGACTCTTTGTAAAGCATTTTACAAAATTTGTAAGTGGCACTTACAATCGTAAGTATGAACACTTATAAATATAGAAGTGCAATTTACAAATGGCAGCATATTTTCATTGGGATGAATGTGGCCTATTTACCATGAATTCTACTTTGGCCAGACTGAAGCTAAAGGAGTAAATTTTTCCAGATTTTTCTCTGTTGCTGACAGTTTTGCATTACAAGGATAGGATTGTAGCCTAGGACATTCAGAACCAATTTGGAGTTTGCTTCCAGGAAGTTGCCATAATGGGGAAAACATTCCTTACTCTGATTAACACGTGCTCCTCTCCCAGGCCACACAACCAGCTTTGGAAAATGGGAATCTAGCCATTAGAATCTTTTAACTATGTATGTGCATGGTCATTTTCTAATAACCTAGGTCAACCACAGTTTGGTGCTTAAAAGGTAAAGTTAAAGGTACCCCTGCCCGTACGGGCCAGTCTTGACAGACTCTAGGGTTGTGCGCTCATCTCACTCTAGAGGCCGGGAGCCAGCGCTGTCCGCAGACACTTCCGGGTCACGAGGCCAGTGTGACGATGCTGCTCCGGTGAACCAGAACCAGAGCAGCACACGGAAACGCCGTTTACCTTCCCGCTATAAAGCAGTACCTATTTATCTACTTGCACTTAAGGGTGCTTTCGAACTGCTAGGTGGGCAGGAGCTGGGACCGAACGACGGGAACTCACCCTGCCGCAGGGATTCGAACCGCCGACCATGCGATCAGCAAGTCCTAGGCGCTGAGGTTTTACCCACAGCGCCACCCGCGTCCCCCAGTTTGGTGCTTAGCCAAATATAAAACCACAGAGCCATTTCCTTTTATTTTTGAAGGCATAGCAATTCTGATTTCCATTAATTATTATTATTATTATTATTAATTACATGCCATGTCTGTTGACTTTTTAAAAACACAACTCCTTCAGCACTTAAAGCACTCTGTTTTGGTACTTTATATTGATATTATATAAGATGATGAGGTACTCCCAAATGAGGTGTAAAATAAAGCCTACTTATGGTAATGACAAATGATAACTACTATTTTGTAGTTTTATGGTTACTTGAATCTGATACCATCCCAAGGTACAAATCATGTGAAGTTGGTTTAAAAAAAAGAAAAGCCTGCTTGGTCTTACAGTTATTTCTTTCATACGGTCTTTGGAATCTACAGCATTGCAGAAAACAATCACTAGACAAGCTATCATTCTAATAACTAGGCCTCTATTTGATCTTGACAGGTGCTTCGGTGGGGAGCCTATACCCCAAGGAGGACCCTCCTTGTATCAATTTGAACATTAGACACTGAAGACAAAATTTACCTGAGGTCCTGCACACTCTCTCCAAGTTTGTCCAACAGAAACTTTATATCCTCACTTATGTCTTCATCATCATATTTCTGTTGTTCCAAGTTCTCCAGCTGCTTCAGAACTTTGCACTGGATCATGGCAAGAGCATACTCCTGGCGAGTTTCTCTTTCAGTAGACTTTTCTAGAAGATTCTGGAAAGAAAAACCAAACAAAATGGTGTCAGACCCTGATAGCCATTAATTAAAAAGGTACTGATGGGATTCTCTGTGAATTGGCACTCCCTCTATATTTTGACTGACCCTACTGTCATTTCCTGCCACATCCTGCTATCATTCTTTACAGTTCTGTATCAAGAAGATGACATAGCATACTGAGGAGTGTTCAGACATCATCCTAGTTTCATGTGGATGGACCACTGAATGTAAATTTTTACCTTTGCACAATAGCTAGTTTCTGTATACACACCTCTTATATCTAGGAAAGCAGAAGGCATTCTCAGTCTTCAAGAGCACACTTTTGTCGGGCCAAAATAGTCAAGGAGGATGTGAGGTAGTGCCAGTGGAAAATATGGCCTGAGGAAAGTCCAGAGAGCCACAGAGGGCTGCATTTGGCCCCCAGGCCTAAAGCCCCCCACCTGAAATACTTTACTCACCCGAAATGCTGCAAGAATGATCCTAGTGACTTTCTCTTTTACAGACTCCTGAAGGATGTCAGACAGGACTGGGACAATATTATAACGCCGCAAATATTCACACATTTGAGGACTGAATGCCAGCAGCCAGATAGAGAAAATCATCTGATACTGAAGCTGGAAACCGCATTTGTTACTCAATACTCCCATGATACTAGAGAGCAGGGGGGAAGCATAAGAAACATACCATTAGGCAGCTGCTCACTATCCTATAATTCAGAATGTAAACTCTTCACTTCCAGACACATTGAATTTGTAAAAGAAAAGCCTTTCACAAATATATTTCCATACAAATTAGAGAGAGACTAAACAAATTAGCAAACACTAAACAGCCAAACAACAGAATGCAATTTAGTCTGCCAGGGGTAGGGTAGGGTAGGGTAGAGTAGAGTAGAGGAGGGAGCAAAGCTCAGTTACTTTATTCACAGCAGAGGTGAAATCATCTGCTGGAACAACAGGGTATCTGATGGTCCCTCCTTGCTCCAGCAAATGAATAAGGCAATACTGAGATTGTAGGGTTTCACTGTTGTTGTTGTTGCTGCTGCTGCTGTTGTTGTTTTGTGACAAATCAGAATACAGAGGAAGTCTCAAAATGAGAGAAATAATCAAGCAGAGGCTGGTATTGCCTTCCTTTTCTTTGATGAAGTTCCTACTTCACAACAGGAGTTCAAATGGTAACAATTCTTTACAAGATGGTTTGCATTTCTAAGTGTAAACTAAAGGTTACATTTTAAATGGCTTAAAATCTTTTGTTAAAGCTGAATGTGTTTGAAATATTGTCAGGGTTTCAGGGAGAGAAGGGCAGATGGGGGAGGAGACAGAGAGCGAGGGGGAAGAATCCCAGAGAGACGAGGAGGAGGAGGACAATGACCAAAGGTCGTCCGTGAGTCTGTCCAGTGAGTCAGAGGACTCCCAAAAGGGAGCCCCCCTGGTCAGACCAAGGGGACCCCAAGGGGGAAGCAATCAGGAGCAGGGGAGCGAGAGGAGAGCCCCCAGTGAGAGTGGGAGATCGGAGCCGGTTTCTCCGCCGGAACGGAGTGAAGGGGGTGGAGTTACCAGTGTGTCAGAGGGAGCAGAGCAAGAAGGAGACAGGGGGAGGAGATCGGAGCAGGACGCTCTGCCGGAAGGGGCAGAGAGTAGCACCGGGAGCAGTGTAGCGGTCGAGAGAAAGGTCAGGAGCAACGTACGCGCGCCAAGTTCAAATGTGGAGGCGCGCGGAAGTGAGGAGAGCCCTGGGGAGGAGCCCGGCCCCAAAGCAAGAAGGAGGGGGGCAGAGGCGTCAGAGGATTCAGCCTCGGGCGAGTCCCGGCGGGGGGGAACCCAGGGGGGCAGAAAGACCCTGCGGAAAAGGAAGGAGAGGAAGAGGTGGTCCAGCACAAGCCTCTTAAACTGGTGTAGGGGCGGTACGGATTCAGAGGGGACTTCAGCGATCTAATGTTACAGACGTGGAGCCACGGAGATGGAATGTAAAAGGAGCAATGATCTTCAATAAAGACTTTTGTAAATAAACTGGATTGGACTTGGGTCTCTTGTGAGCTGGGACCAACGGGTGGCTCTGACAGTAAGTCCCCTCACCTGAACGCAAATTTTTTTTTTTGCAAAGCTCACCAACGGTAGCAGCCATGAGTACGGAGGAACAGCTGTTAACGCTGAGGAATCAGGTTACCGAACTCACAGCTGCAGTCATTGCATCTCAGAAGAAGAATGACGAACTGGAGAAGGCTTGCCAGGACCTGCGAACAAGGTGGGAGCATGCAAGCGGGGCAGGGGTCCCGGGATCCAGATCGGAGGGAGTTGGACTTGGACGGCGGGGGGGCACCCTAGTTACCCACTTCGATGGCAACCTGCAAAACTACCCTAACTTCAGGGCAGATGTCGTGTATGCACTGCATTTGCTTCGCAATGATTTTAAAGATGAGGAGGAGAGAGTGGGGTTTATAATTTCGCATTTGCATGGAGAGGCTAGAGCTTGGTTGCGCAATTTGTGGCGCGAAGATGGCCCTGCCCGCCGCAATTCTGATGAATTTATTAAAGCGATGGATGCTTGTTTCCAGTCATCTGTGGATGTGGATATTGCTCGTAGACAGATGCACGGACTGCGGCAAGGCAAAGCCACTGTACGTCAATATCATTCCAGATTCTTCACATTATTAACTGCGTTGGGCTGGGAGAAGGACAGTAAACCAGTAAGAGATCTGTTCTGGGAAGGTCTTAGCCCCCCCATCAAGGATGAGATTGCCAGGGAGATAGACCCCAGACCCTAGAAGACGTGGTGCAGAGGGCTCTTGCGATCAGAATACGACACGAGGGACGCCCTTGGCACGATGGGGAGGGACCCCAGGCGCGTGCACCAGCGAGAACACCCCCTTTTGTCCCCAGGGACTTCAGCCAGACGCACCCCTCGCCCTTGGGGAGGCAGGGAGAAGAGCCGATGGAAATTGGTGGTGCTAGGGCTCAGACACCATCCACAGCCCCTGTTTCCGGTGCAGTGAAGGCGAAGCCTCCTAGAGGGGCCAGGAAATGTTACATCTGTGACAGTGCACAGCATATGGCGAAAGAGTGCCCCCAGAGGCTCCAAAAACACACTGCAGCTCTAGCAACAGTGGCAGCGGAAGTGGTGCAAAGAGAGCAGCCTCAGGGAAACGACAATGCCTGGCTGGAAGCGGAGCTACTGGGGCTCAGCCAGGCGAATCTGTAGAGCAGTCCCCAGCACCCTTGCAACGCACAGACCCTTTACCACCCAAGCCAGCAGTGCAACTCACTGCAACCCTTCAGCTGCCGAATGGACACTCCCTGGAAGTTCCCATCACGATTGATTCAGGGAGCAATGCGGATTTTGTGGGAATGCAATTTGTCAAGCAGCATCGCATAGCGCTCCTGCCTGCAACGACGCCTCTGAACGTAGTCACGGTGGACGGCAGGAAATTGCTGGGAGGGCAAGTTGTGCAGCAGACGCCTCCCATGGTGATGCAGATTGGAAATCATCGAGAAGTAATTAGCTTCAATGTCACCCACCTGTCAGACACGCCCATCGTATTGGGCATGAGTTGGCTGGAGAGGCATAGTCCCGCTGTAGCGTGGTACCAGCGGCAAATCACCTTCTGCTCATCGTACTGTGCTCAGCATTGCATCCAGACCAATCAGGAGGAGGGGGCCGAGCAGCAGCTGCAACTTGGCATGGTGCAGGCAGTGCCTCGCAAGTACGAAGGATTCTTGGAGGTTTTCTGCGAGAAAGAAGCTGACAAGTTGCCGCCTCACAGGCCTTACGATTGTGCGATCGACCTGGTGCCGGGGGCGCAACTGCCAACTGCAAAGCTGTATTCCATGTCTGAGGACGAGATGCAAGAGCTCAGAGAGTTCATAGAGCATAATCTGAAGCGCGGGTTCATCCGGGAATCCAAAGCAGTGGGAGGCGGTCCTGTTTTCTTTGTGAAGAAGAAAGACACGCCCCAAAAAAGACTCATTGTGGACTATAGATTCATAAACAGACTGACTAAGCCCAAGGCCTTTCCCATGCCCAAGATTGACGACCTCCTAGCGACCGTTAGGAAGGGTAAGATCTTCACCAAGTTGGATTTGCGTGGAGCGTACAACCTCATCCGCATCCGGAAGGGCGATGAGTGGAAGACTGCCATGTTCACGCCTCTGGGCACGTATGAATACAGAGTTATGCCGTTTGGTCTCCAAAATGGCAGCCACGTTTTCCAAGCCTTTATGCATCACGTGCTGGCGGGACTCCTCTACAAGAAGTGTGTGTGTTTTCTCGACGACATCCTGATCTTCTCGGAATCGCCGGAAGCTCACGAGAAGGACGTAAAGGAGGTCCTGCAGAGGTTGCGGGAGCACAGGCTTTACGCCAAGTTGGAGAAGTGCCAGTTTGATGTAACGGAGGTGGATTTCCTCGGCTACAAGCTGTCCGACGAGGGGCTGGCCATGGACAGCGTCAAGGTCCGAGCGGTGTTGGACTGGAAGAGCCCACGCAATCGGAAGGAAGTCCAGAGATTCATCGGATTTGCCAATTTTTATCGCAAATTCATCAGAGGTTTTGCAAAGGAGACGGCAGCAATCACGGACACCCTCAGTTCCAAGAAGAAGAAGTTCGCTTGGACGGAACAGGCAGAGCGCTCTTTTCAGAAGCTTAAAAGTCTCCTCGCCTCCGAGGAGCAGCTACTGCACGTGAATCCCGGCAGGCCCATGCGGGTAGAAACCGACGCGTCAGACAGAGCGGTTGGAGCCGTCCTTCTGCAGGAGGATCCGCAAGGGAATTGGAGGCCTGGCGCCTTCTACTCCCGGAAGCTCAGCAAGACGGAGCAGAACTACACCATATGGGACAGGGAGCTGTTGGCCATTCACGCAGCTTTCAAAGCGTGGCGACACTTCCTCATAGGAGCCAAGCACACAGTGCAGGTGCGCACGGATCACAAGAACTTAGAGTATTGGCGAACAGCGAAGCTGCAGAGCCAAAGACACATGCGCTGGGCAGAATTCTTCGCGGATTTCGACTTCAGAATAGAATACATCCCGGGGGATTCCAATGTTATAGCCGATGCGCTCTCCAGGAAACCACAATATCTTGAGGAGACGGCACCAGTAGCAGCGAAGCACATTTTCGCGCCGCAGGCGTGGGCGTGCGCTGCCATCGCAGTCGACCTGGACGCGGTGCGACGCACGTTGCAAGTGGATCAATTTGCACAATCCAAGATGGAGGAGCTGCGCAGGGGGTCGCAGAGAGACAATGAGTTCCAGTTGCGAGGCGGGCTCTTGACTCGCAAGGGTGCCCTCTACGTGCCAAGCGACGAGCTTCGCGCAAAGGTTCTGCAGCAGTTGCACGACGCCCCCAGTGCGGGCCACTTCGGCAAGGAGAAGACAATAGAATTAGTGGCCAGGGACTTTTGGTGGCCCCAGATGCGGGGTGAGGTGGCGGATTACGTCGCCAGGTGTGACACCTGTCAGAGGTCCAAACCAGTACACCAGAAGCCAGCGGGATTGCTGGAACCACTGGAGACGCCGCAGCAGCCGTGGGAGAGGGTAGCCCTGGATTTTGTTACTGATCTGCCCAGCTCCAGGGGCAAGACGGCGGTACTGGTGGTTGTGGACTTGTTCACCAAGATGGCGCACTTCATTCCTTGTGCCAAGGTGGCGACGGCAGAACAGACCGCCAAACTCTTCATCGACCACGTGTTCAGAGTGCATGGGCTACCGCAGTCCATCCTGTCCGACAGGGGGCGCCAATTTGTTTCCAACTTCTGGCAGAAGCTTCTAGGTATCCTGCACGTCAAGATCGACCTAGCGTCGGCGAGACATCCACAGACCAACGGCCAAGCAGAGAGGGTCAACGCGATCATGCAGCAGTACCTGAGATGTTACGCCAATCAGCGACCCGCAGCGTGGGTGGACTACCTGCCGATGGCTGAGTTTGCCTACAACAACACAAAGCACGCATCGACAGGGGTGACGCCGTTCTTCGCGAACAATGGCCGTCATCCCAGAACCTTTCCGAGGCTTATAGCACCAGGAGAGGGGGTGCCACAAGAGGCCGACCAGTTCGCAGCAGAGTTGCAGGAAGTGCACGAGGAACTGCGGAGACATTTGGAGCTAGCCAAACAAGCTTATAAGGTGCAGGCGGACAAACACAGAAGAGCGGGAGAAGACATCCAGGTGGGGGACTGGGTATGGTTAGCGGCCCAAGCGATGCCAGCCAAATCGTTAGCCAAAAAGAAGCTAGGACACAGGCAGCTGGGGCCATACCAAGTTGAGGCTAGGATCAATCCTGTAGCATTTCGCCTGGCTCTCCCAGAAGGCTCCAGAGTGCACCCGGTCTTTCATAGGTCGGTGCTCACTCCCTACAAGGCCCCACACAGGTTTCAGGAGTCAGAAACAGTACCAGACCCACGCAGAGAGTCGCCCAAGAGGGGGGGGTCACCTAGGACCGAACCGCTCAACGAGGTCACAGAGATCCTGGACTCGAGATGGGGGGCAGAGGGAGTAGAATACTTTCTCGCCAGAGAAGGTGCCCCAGCCAGTGCCAATAGTTGGGTGCC
Organism: Podarcis melisellensis; assembly: GCF_964234715.1. Taxonomy (NCBI): domain Eukaryota; kingdom Metazoa; phylum Chordata; class Lepidosauria; order Squamata; family Lacertidae; genus Podarcis; species Podarcis melisellensis. The sequence goes on along the minus strand of NC_138539.1, from coordinate 38,513,404 downwards.
AGACTACGCCTTAGACGAACCTATTCTAAAAGACGAGTTCCATGCCCTTTTCCCACATAGACCCATGCCAGCCGAGTACTTTGATGACTGGCTCTTTACGCCCACAGTTTCAGACAGCATTTTCAGGGGTTTTTCTTCCGCCGAGGAAGGCACACCAGAATCAAGCCCGCCCAGGGGATCGTGCTCGGGGGTGGACACGGAAACCCCTTATTGGTGGGAGGAGCAACCAGAGGAGGAATGGCGTAAGAGGTGGATTATGGGGCCTTGGCGGGCAGCACCAGAGGAAGTAGCAATGGAAGAAAAGACTGAGACTGCGCTGGCTGAAGAACCCGAGTTCGAACACACATACACAGAACTGCCAGCAGAGAACATGGACGTAGACGACCTGTATCCTGAATCTAACCCCGAAGAGCCGCAGCTCCCACGACCTGCACCTGACAGGCGGGAGGGGGGAAGGGGGGGCTTCGAGGGGGGGATGGATGTCAGGGTTTCAGGGAGAGAAGGGCAGATGGGGGAGGAGACAGAGAGCGAGGGGGAAGAATCCCAGAGAGACGAGGAGGAGGATGACAATGACCAAAGGTCGTCCGTGAGTCTGTCCAGTGAGTCAGAGGACTCCCAAAAGGGAGCCCCCCTGGTCAGACCAAGGGGACCCCAAGGGGGAAGCAATCAGGAGCAGGGGAGCGAGAGGAGAGCCCCCAGTGAGAGTGGGAGATCGGAGCCGGTTTCTCCGCCGGAACGGAGTGAAGGGGGTGGAGTTACCAATGTGTCAGAGGGAGCAGAGCAAGAAGGAGACAGGGGGAGGAGATCGGAGCAGGACGCTCTGCCGGAAGGGGCAGAGAGTAGCACCGGGAGCAGTGTAGCGGTCGAGAGAAAGGTCAGGAGCAACGTACGCGCGCCAAGTTCAAATGTGGAGGCGCGCGGAAGTGAGGAGAGCCCTGGGGAGGAGCCTGGCCCCAAAGCAAGAAGGAGGGGGGCAGAGGCGTCAGAGGATTCAGCCTCGGGCGAGTCCCGGCGGGGGGGAACCCAGGGGGGCAGAAAGACCCTGCGGAAAAGGAAGGAGAGGAAGAGGTGGTCCAGCACAAGCCTCTTAAACTGGTGTAGGGGCGGTACGGATTCAGAGGGGACTTCAGCGATCTAATGTTACAGACGTGGAGCCACGGAGATGGAATGTAAAAGGAGCAATGATCTTCAATAAAGACTTTTGTAAATAAACTGGATTGGACTTGGGTCTCTTGTGAGCTGGGACCAACGGGTGGCTCTGACAAATATGAACCTATATACACCGATGTATATAATGGTGCTTGCTACCACGAAACAATGAAATTATAGTCATGCTAGCCCTAATAAAACTACAAATTATGCTGCCAGCATTTTTGAACTTTCCTTTGGACCTGTATATGGGCTGCTGTGATAAAGCTTCAAAATTTACCACTGCATCTCTCAGCATAGTTAAGGGAACTTTTGGAACAGTGTTTGCTAACATTTCACCCTCCATACGGCCACCATCCCAAACCACTAGCCATGCTGGCTGAGGAATTGGAATTCAACAACTTCCCAAGAGCCACAGATTTCCCTTGTCTCTCAGAATAGAATCAGCCTTTCTATCACATGACTGCTAAGTTTACTCAGTAGCTATGGTTACGGACTGTATCAAAGGCTTTTCAGAAGCCCAGCTATATTATCCATCACTCCTAAACATCTACATGTATTCTTGAGCAAAGTTACAGAAGTCCATACTACATACACGATTGCGGCAACTGAAGTTATATGTACTGCGCAAACAAAATGTTCTTTAAAAATATCATGGACTCTCATCAAGGGACTTATTTGGAAAGTAAACAAAATTTTGTTCAAGAATCCAGTCCACTCACAGAACAATACCCAGAATTATCTATGAGATAGGACTACAATCATACCATGGAAGCCGATTGGAATCTGTTCCAGAAGTCCATTCGACATCCAAAATGTTCGGAAACCAAAGCACAGCTTCCAATTGGCTGCAGGATCGTCCTGCAGCCAATCATAAGCTGCGGAAGCCATGCCAGATGTTCAGCTTCCCAAAATCATTTGAAAACCAGAACACTCACTTCCGGGGGTTTTTCGTTCGGGATCCGATTTGCTCAGGAGCCAAGGCATTCGGGATCCAAGGTATGACTGTACAACTCTTTTAGATTAGCAAACTTATCCTAAGGACTCTTTTAACAGCTCAACAGAATGCGTAAGTCAGTAGGAAAACACTTTCATCATGGATATACTAGAAGCTCATCTTTTTCTGTACAACAAATACTCACCAGCTAACTCCATCTGATTCGACCCATGCAAAACGATATTCATTGACCCTGAGCATCAACTGCAAGCACCCGGCGACACACTGGACATATTGCGAACTCTACATGAAAGAAGAATACACCATTACAAAAAATACATATATCCTGTTGTTGCACTGAAGATAGGTAAGTGTGAGAACAACTGAGAAGTCTCCAATTATCACTGTTTCTTTTACTGTAACAAAAGCCAACCCACTGCCATCAGTGCCTATTGTTATTCCAAAGTTGTGTTTAGTCACTAAGGCTAACAACATTCATGCCACATTCATGTCCTTAGACAGAATCAAATTCAAATTATCAAGTCAATAATCAGTTTATTTACCAGGGCTCTCACTTAGGTAGGCTGTGAGATCCCACACTTCAACAGCAAAAACCTAGCCAACACTGAACAAGAGCATAATGTTATTGTTAACATATTCCGCCTGATTTCCAGATTTCCCCTCTGCTCCCAAGTAAGTCTTTTATTAGATGCTTAATGAAAAATACAGCAGATGTTCAGTACATAAGGAACCAGTGTCCTCCTAACATTCCCCTATTCTTCAATTCCTTCAGAGTTCCTTCTTCCTTTTAAAATTCCCTCCTTATTTTCCCTAGCTTTTAGAAACGTTTCCCACCTCTTCCTACATAGTTTCAGAACAACTATACCTTGTAAGTGGCAATTATTTTCTTGGATAATTATTTGTTATATATATTTTTGGTTGTGGGGCTTTTCCCCAATCAGCTGTTTGAGAACAATTTGGTAGGCTTCTGTTGTGTTTGTGCATGCTTGTACTGTGGTACCATGGTTCTCAAATGCCTTGGTACTCAAACAACTTGGAACTCAAACACTGCAAACCCAGAAGTAAGTGTCCGGTTTGTGAACTTTTTTGGGAAGCCAAACATGCTCCGTTTTGAGTGCCACACTTCCGTTTTGAGTGTTATGCTGAAGTTTGTCGCTTTTTGCTATTTATTTTGTTTTTGCAGCTCTTTTGTTTTTGTGACTGTGTGGAACCCAGTGCAGCTACTGATTGATTGATTGTGTGACTACAGTACATTGATTATTGCTTTCATTTTATGGATCAATGGTCTCGTTAGATAGTAAAATTCATGTTAAACTGCTGTTTTAGGAGTTGTTTTTAAAAGTCTGGAACAGATTAATCCACTTTGCATTACTTTCTATGGAAAAGTGAGCCTTCGTTTTGGAACACTTTGGTTTTGGAACGGACTTCGGGAACGGTTTAAGTTTGAGAACCAAGGCACCACTGTATGTAGCACTCACAACCTGTTGTTCTACAGATGTTGGTGAACTACAACTCCTATCACCCCATATCATTGACCACACTGTCTGTGGCTGATGGGAGTTGTAGGCCAGCAGCATCTAGAGAGCACCACAGCGGCTACCCCTTCCCCCGAGTCCAAAAGAAAGTACCTTCACTTGCTTTCTAGAAACATAGTTCTATTGGTCAGTTGTGCTAACAGAATCCCTTCTATATACTTAATTAAGAATAATTGCACTGACCCCAGTGGGGCTTACTTCTGAGTTTGCCTTCTTGAGAATTCTAATCAGAGGCAGCCACAGGGGAAACTGAAGCAGGGCAGCATTCATTCCAGATGAGTTAAATCCATCGCTTCACCCAACATCAGCTTTTGCTCCACCCCAACTGGCCTGGGATCCCTGACAGATCCCTGGCAATGCAGCCCATGATAGAAAAAAAGAGGTTGCCCATCTATGACACAGAGCAAAGTCAGGCTTTTCAGAACAATTTCTGAGTAACAACATTTCAAAGAATATAAATGAAATGGAACAGAAACAAATAAACATTAGCCCAAGCTACTACTGAATGCAGTTCACTGTCAGGTTACTCCAACAACATTATATAAAACAACAACAACAACAGGAATCCAAGGACCTGTAATTCAATAGATTATGTGTTCATTTGAAAGCATCGTCTCTATTCCAAACTTGTATCCAACCAACAATGGAACCCGGGGCAAATTTGTAAGGCTTCAACTGCGTTGTCAAACTGCATCAAAGCAGTTACAGAACTGCATTGTTTTACAGCACAACTCACAAACTCCTACTCTCTTTTCAAAGTCGTCCCTGAACTTGCAGCGAGCAGCCATGACATTTGCAGAGAAAAAGAATACACACAATATACAGTAATCAATGTTTATTTTGCTATGAATACAGTAGCTAGGAAGCTGAAGAACTGCTTCCTAACCCATGTACACACGACAGAAGGTATGTTATTTCTTAATCTTACAGCATTGTGAAAAACTTTAATTAAAAACTTATTAAAAAGAAGACGATACATTATCTCAATGTAAAGGATACATGCATTTCTGTATACCTGAAGTAGTGTCTCCACCCCCATCGTTCTACCTGGACATCAAGGTCCAGCGCCGAGGGCCTTCTGGCGGTTCCCTCACTGTGAGAAGCCAAGTTACAGGGAACCAGGCAGAGGGCCTTCTTAGTAGTGGCACCCACCCTGTGGAACGCCCTCCCTCCAGATGTCAAAGAGAGCAACAATTACCAGACTTTTGAAAACATCTGAAGGCAGCCCTGTTTAGGGAAGCTTTTGATGTTTGATGGATTACTGTATTTTAATATCTTGTTGGAAGCCGCCCAGAGTGGCTGAGGAAGCCCAGCCAGATGGGCGGGGTATAATGATTATTATTCTAATTATTATTATTATTATTTTCTCTACACTTAGATTCAAAGTTTGAAAATGCACGTGAATAAGACCAACAGGGTTAATTTTCTTTACACCTCAAAAAATGCTCCTATTTAAAGCAAAGTTATAAAGGTAAAGGGACCCCTGACCATTAGGTCCAGTTGTGGACGACTCTGGGGTTACGGTGCTCATCTCGCTTTACTGGCCAAGGGAGCTGGCGTACAGCTTCTGGGTCATGTGGCCAGCATGACTAAGCCTCTTCCGGCAAACCAGGGCAGTGCACGGAAATACCGTTTACCTTCTCACCAGAGTGGTACCTATTTATCTACTTGCACTTTGACGTGCTTTCAAACTGCTATGTTGGCAGGAGCAGGGACCGAGCAACGGGAGCTCACCCTGTTGTGGGGATTCAAACTGCTGACCTTCTAATCGTCAAGGCCTAGGCTCAGTGGTTTAGACCACAGCGCCACCCGCATCCCCTAAGCAAAGTCATAAATAACCCCAAATCACTGAAACCAGCATCCTTCCTGTATTGCATCAGCATATAGCAAAAAACCAAAATCACTGGTAGTATTCTCACCATTCTTTAATATCCATACAAAACACATGTGGAAATAGGATCAAAAGCTCCAACCAGATATAGCCCCCTTACTTTTCCTCATAACTAGTAGACTGTCAATATTAAAAACTTCCCGATACAGGGCTGCCTTCAGATAACACTTAAAACTCTTTGGTGGCACATCAGACTAGCGTGAGGAGTCCAACCTTCCATGCTTTTCCATTCATGATTCCCAAGCACACAAATCCTAAGAGACCTGGACCACTATGGAATTAGTGAGAATTTCAAAGCATTCCCTTTGTCTTGCTCAACTGTTCTGGATAGAACTCTCTCAGAAACATGCCTTGGCTTAGCAGCAAGCCTTGTAAACAGGTTTTTGTTTTTGTTTTTTAACAAAAAGCTGGAACATCTAAGAAAGCTGCCATCACCCAAAAAAAAAAAAGTGAATAACCTTTTCAGATTTTTTGATCCTCCTTGCATTTGTGTTTATTTATTTTCCTATAAACCAGACCCTTAGGATCCTTATGGAAGGCAGAAAATACATTTTAAACAAATAAATAAAGGATTTTCAAGCTAATCCATAACTGAGAGTTCACCAATCTTTTTCCCAAACCCTTCAACACATAGTGTAGTATTGCAGGTGCCACATTTACGAAAAAATAATGATTAATTACATCCAACCATATGCAAATTAAGTGCAGCAGAAATTGTGTTTTTAATATATCTCCAGAGCTGCCCATTTATCTCAGGTTAGTCTCCATAAACTGCTTCTATTAAATAAAACGTCAAGCTAAACTGAAGGAATGCAAATTGTTGCTTATTTATTGCATTTATATCCCAGCTTTTTCTCCAAGGAGCTCAAAGTGGCGTACAGGGTTCTCATTTAATCCCCACAACAATCTTATGAAGTAGGCCAGGCTGAGAGGCAGTCACTAGCCCAAGGTCACCCTGTGAGTTTCGTAGAGTTGCCTGGTCATTTGATGTGCACATCAACTCCAAAGCCCCTCAGATTGTCAACTGTCAAAGAAAGACTTAAGTCGACTCAGTATTCATTTAAATAAGTTGAACAGGAAATTGAGTTAAAATCAGCTTCCTTTTACCCATTTTGGAAGCTGAGTACTATGGTTTTTAACATTCAGTTATTCCCTCCCTTCAATCCTGTGCCCCAGGACAACTGCACAGCTATTACATGAGTCCCTAATGATAATAAATATTACACCTGATTACATTTCTAATTCCAAGAACATTTGGTATAGCCTGAATTGTTGGGAATGTTTTTTATTTCTTAGAGACATCAAGTGGCAATACTGAGCAGTACAGCTTTTGAGATAAATGACATTTCACAATTGCTTTCTGAAGCATCTGCAGCTTAATGGACTGCTAATCCAGGAGCATTATAATATTAACGCACCTAACAAGTATTCACAGAAGGAAATGGAGAGAGTAATTTTTAGCACAACAATGTTCTCTGCAGAGCTCTTTTCCCCCTCCAAATTTACTGTGCCAATGGATAAGAAACACCTGTTTTATTTTTATTTGTTAACTACAGAACTGTGTTCTCCAGATCAAATCTCACAAAAACTTCCTGCAATATCATCAACAACAGAATAGTAACCTGCGAAGGCTAAACAGGTTGGGCGAGGCTGGGGATCACAGGTTGCAGTTTTACAGTACAGACACCCAGAGAGTGAGCCAAACCTATGCCTGGTTTCATTACTTTACCACCCCACAACTGTGGGACTGCTCTCTTATTAAAATATAAGCTAAACAAATAAGATCTTCATAAAGGATAAAATATTATTGCACGTATAGTTTCACCCATTTCAATGCCATCGTATCGTAGTGATTGTCCAAAGATGGATAATATTTCTGTGGGATCTGACAGTGCCACATGCTTAGGATCACCCTGAAAACAATCATGCCATAAATCCAAGATGGAGAACTGGTGGCCCTCCAGATGTTGCTGGATTATAAATCACATCTGACTGGGGTTGATGAAGTTGGAATCCAGCAACATCTGGGAGGACCACAAGCTCCTCATCCCAGCCGTAGATGATCGAGGAGCTGGCTGCAGAGATTTACAAGACAGAGAGAGCCTGGGAAGAAACCTCAGACTCAGAAGCTGATTTGATCTATTATTCAAAGTCTCTATTGGTTTATTGGCCAGAGAGTCAAAGGTCCTTGGGAAGCTGAACCCTATTGCCCAGCCTCCCAGGAAAAACATCACGGCATGGGGAAGACTAATCTATTGGTCAGCGATGAAACAGTTGCATGGATCTTTCCCTCCCAGAAAATATATTCTGCTCCAAGTGCCAGCTGCCCTAGGACTGTAGAATCAAAGAGAAGCATGCTCTGGCCCCATCCATCAGCCAGAAAACTAAGGGCTGTTGAATTGTGGGTTGGTGTGCACGTCCCAGTGAACTCTGAGTTTATGGGTATCACCCATTGTCCGAAAACTGCGTTGAGACTACAAATCTTCTAAATTAATATATTTGGAAAATGCATTTCAATCTAGGTTAATAGACAAGCCTTCCTAGCATCAGTGCCCCGCAAGAAACAATACTCTGGGCTAGATCTAGATAAACAGTTCAGTCCTAATGATGTCCATGCAGAAGTAAGTCCTATGAAGTCCACGGGGCACACTCCAAGATATATGGAGTTAGGACTGTAGTTTAAATTAGTCGTGCTTTAGTTCCTTTGAACAAAGTAGTCAAGGCCAACATCTCCCACTGATTTGAGTGTTTCTAGCCCACTGTATCAAGAGAAAGATTAACAAATTATGCACAGATACTTACATCTGTTCCAGGATCGTTAGCACTACCACTACTGCGTAGTTTCTAGCATGGAAAGGAGAAAGTTACATTTAAAGATTCGCAACAAGACAGCCCTTATGTACAAATCTACATATATAGCCTAATGAGAGAGATATATACATATATTTATTTTCCTATGCCTGACTAAATGGGAAATAAATTTCCGACCATCCCCTAAATATTGCTCACAAGGGTGGCAGTTAGTCACACATCTGGGGTGACTCCTATTCTGCTTTCAAATGGTTGGCCATGGCACATTTGCTCCCACTATCCAAAAGGGGAAATACTTTATTCTCTTTCAGCACTTCCCACATTTGATTCAGAGCATAGCCACAAAGTACCAACATTTCAAGCCAAGTAATTAGTATTTTCTGTACATTGCTACGCTTCAGTACATGTAGATATTCTGCACATTTGAAGTATTTAATCCTCTTACATTAATGAACTTGAAAAATGCTTAATTGGCCGAGTGTTTCAATAAAATACGTGTAATAGGGAATTTAGCTCCTCAATATATATCTGGTAGCACACAAAGCAGCCAAAATATATCCTGCCCCAAGATATATCCTGCCCCAAGGGCCACTGTAATACACACTGTAGGAAAAAGTTCCAATAACTTAGTATGTACAATTCCCCACACACTACTACTCACAAAAATCAGGTAAAGGACATTATTCAGATTTAAATGCATTTACTGATTTGAATTTAAGAGCTCATTGGGGCTTGCACAGGAGAGGTTTGTCATGCAGCATGAGCTTAAATCATGATTAAATACAAATAGTCGAATTTGTAGATCTGCCAAATATACCTGTTTATAAATACTGCAATATCACCAGATCCCAACCTGGTGACCTCCAAGTGTTTTGCCGTACAACTATCATCCCCAGCTGTTGGCCAAGGGGAGCAGCACTAGACTATAATATAATTACCTGTGAACTAAGCTGGGTCTTTATCCAATTGAAATAATAATTTAAATCACTGCCTTCCATCAGTTCTCTTCCCCAAGCTGCTAGCTTGGCAATAATTCTGGCTGCCTGAAAGAAAGTGCAGAAAACATAAACTCAGACACATATTATCATAGATTTTGCAATAACATCAGCAACGGATACAGCAGGGGAGCCATTGTTCAGCGGTAGCACATACACCTTGCATGTAGAAGATCCTGTGTTCAACTTCCTACATATCAAAGCAGAGATGGGAAAGATTCTTTTGAAACACTAGAGAACCACTGGCAGTCAATGTCAAGACAGTACTAAGCTAGGGCTGTGGGTGGCGCTGTGGTCTAAACCACTGAGCCTCTTGGACTTGCTGACCAGAAGGTTGGATGTTCAAATCCTCACGACGGGGTGAGTTCCCGTTGCTCTTTCCCAGCTCCTGCCAACCTAGCAGTTCAAAAGCACGCCAGTGCAAGTAGATAAATAGATACTGCTGCAGCGGGAAAGTAAACGGCGTTTCCATGTGCTCTACTTTCCGTCATGGTGTTCTGTTGCGCCAGAAGCAGTTTAGTCATGCTGGCCACATGACCCAGAAACCTATCTGTGGACAAACACTGGCTCCCTTGGCCTGAAAGCAGATGAGCGCCACAACCTCATAGTCGCTTTTGCCTGGACTTAACCATCCAGGGGTCCTTTACCTTTTACCTTTTTACTAAGCTGGATGGACCAGCAGTCTGACTTTGTATAGGGCAGTTTTCTATGTTCCTAAATATTAATACCTTTTAAACAGGAGCATTACAATCTAAGAAGGTTAGTTGCATCCAAAGAAGAGGGCTGCAGTTCATAAACACTTATGCCATAGTAAATTTGTTGGTCTTTAAGAGCCACAAGACTCTTGTGACAAGACAATCAAATAGCATAACCCCTCTACCACATCATCTCTCAAGCTCTTTACTGATAATAATATATGACTGCCTTAAAATGTATTTTATTGCTGGCTTTTGATTAGCTAAACATTTGGAGCCTCTTGCCAACCTGAGGAGCAACAGCATGAAAGAGTTGGGCGAAAAGGGGCATTAGAAGAAAAGGCTAGCAGTTTAAAAAGAAAAAAAACCTAGTCATTAGTTTATATTTATGAACTGTCCCATTCTAAAGGTTTGGGGAAAGAGAGAGGCTGAGCATTACAGCTAAATCTAATAATGTTCATGTAAAACTAAGTCCTTTACCCTGGTCCTGTTTAAATCAACACTTCAAACAAGGTGACACTGATGGGTCATACAGCACATCCATATTGTACTCTGGCTTGGTCTCTGAAAATGTTATAGTCAGATAATGCATGAATACTGCTAGGGATGCCTTCCTTCCATGGAAAACTTAAATACCATACTTTAAATAAAGCTGTTGTGTTGTTAATGGACAATTTATATAACCCTTAATTATAAAGTGCTGACAGGACATTGATATTGAAGGTCTAATAAATCTGTCCTAAGTTTTGCAACCAAAGGTCCCCTCTCAAACCCAGGCTATTTGACTGATCGGAAAGCTTACCATGTGCACAGTGAAAAGATCTTGACGATTCAACATTGGAAGGAAATAGGACCATGCAGTGTTCTTGCCTCGTTTTGCATAGTCAAAGAAAATACTAACACGTTGGTGATTTTCCTGCAAGCAGCATAAATGGAAAGGAAACACAGTTAGAAAACAGATGGAGACAGTTTTATCGTTGGGGCACTTGGAGATCAGCTGAGATTCTTGATGCTTAATTTTATAAACATAGTTGAAACATAGTTCTATATAAACATAGTTCTATTCTGTATGGATTGTTTTCACTTGCATATGTACATTGTATTTTTTAAATAATAATTTTTATTAAGTTTTCAATTTTACATTTCAAAATAAGCATTTTACAAACTTTAAAATATTCATTGACTTCCCTTCTCCTTCCATGGTTCATTTTACGTATTATACATTCCTGCATATTTTACTATAACCATTCAAATCAGTTTTCCACTTTTATATCCATCAAAAATTATTTACTCTGTTGAATTTATCTTAGTGCTGCCAGCGTTCTCAGCTGTATAGTTATTTTCCCAAAATTCAATAAATGTTTTCCACTCTTTTTTTAAATATTTGTTCTTCTTGCTCTCTTATTCTATGTGTTAAATCTGCACGTTCTGCATATTCTGGCAACTTAAGTTGCCAGCGCTCTTTAGTTGGGACCTTTGCTCACCTTCCATTTTGGGGATAAGAAAACACAGGCCACAGTTGTTGCATACATAAATAGCCTTTTCTGACACCTAGGAATTTATGTCAAACAGGACTAGGGTTTTTTTTTGGGGGGAGACATTTTTTTCAATTCATTATAAGTCATTTCCCAATATACTTTTACCTTTTTACATGTCCACATGTGAAAAAGGTTCCCTTAGTTTCGTTACACTTCCAAGATGTATCTGATTCTGTTTTATAAATCTTAGCCAACCTACTTGGAATTAAATACCACCTATGAAACATTTTCAAATAATTCTCTTTCAATGAATAACATGCAGTAAATTTCAGGTCACTTTTGCAAAGTTTATTCCAGAGATTAAGATCTATATTGTGTCCTATATCTATTGCCCAGTGTGCCACTGAAGCTTTAACAAGACAGAAGTTTATTCTTAGTTTGTAGGAGTTCTTTTTCAAATTGCGAGCTTTGGTCCAGAAATCCATTCTTTCTATCTAATGTAAACATGTTGTATATCTGGTGATATTGCAACCAATCTGTAAGTTGGCTCCTTAAGTTTTCCACTGATTTCATTTTGGGGTTCCCCCCCTGTAAATCCAGCAGTTCCCTGTAAGTCACCCATTGTCTGCTCATGCATATGTACATTGTTGTGAAGCTGCTTCACGAACAGCCTTCTGTTGAAAAGTGGTCTTTAAATGTTGTAAGCAAACAAAACTAGATGCTGGACTAGATGGATCGTTGTTTGATTTTGCAAGCTAGTTCTTTATTCCCCCTGCTTTGGAGAGGAATCATGCTTCTGGCAGGAGATCTGAGGCCCCACCTGTTCTGACTCATTATGATTCTTTCACTCTCAGCTTAAACTTTTCAGGTGGTATGCTTGCCCAGAATTTCAGCACAATGTGTTAATTTAAAAGTAATTTGGTACAGCAGCCCAAGATCTGCCCGTAAGTGCACTTAAGAGATGCTGCCAGAGCTTGTATAATCACCATGATTCGTGCTAAGCATGTCTTATTTTAAAAATGTAATTGCTACAAATCTAAAATATTAGAACACATTAAGGTAATTTTGCACTATTCAGAACAAAATGTATTGTTAAAAAAAAATCAAGGAGGTCATCGAGCCGATAAAAGATTTGTTGCCAAGCAGACAGAACTGGCTTGTGCATGTACATGGAAATCAAAGAAGTTATGCATATGTCCAGTGAGAAATGCTTTGCATATTTCATGCAAAATGTAATTTTCTTACTTCCTTTGATGGGGAGAAACACATCAGCAAATATACAGCATACCTGTGACAATAGCGTCACCACCAACCACAGCTTCCCTGACCACATGTACCACAATGTTTTATTATCCTGCTACTCCCCTCCTTACAGAGGCAATCAAAGAAACTAACAGAATTCAGCAAACAGACAGAATTAAAAAATTAATCCACATAATGAATATCATAAACAAATAACTACGGACAGCCTAAGAAAAGGCTTAGAGTATCAACAGACCAACTTAAAACAGCAATAAAATAAAAAGTTACTCCCCTAATATTTGACTGTTCAAGATAAAATGGATAAGTGGGCTCATTATTTATATTTGATTAATGATGATCTTATACAATTTACGCTATATGCAATGGATAAAGTGCTGTTCTGTAGGATGTAGTCAGGAATGTTAATAAAAATAAATGCATATCTCTGGGGGGGGGGAGGTATTTTTGAAAAAGGTTAACTGATTCATCTATTAATGGTTTCAGCCACACTTGTTCCAAGCTGTAAATGCAATCTTACTAACTGTATCAAAGGTACTTTCCACAATGTACGGAGTGTAGGCAGAACCTAGCAGATGTTGATCACAGCAAGCTTATTCCACAAGGCATTGCTGCTCGGCCACCACTGATCATTTCAGCATATAAAGCACACAAGCTCCGCTAAAATCACTAAAGGCCACTTGGTGCATAGGCTCTAGCCTTGCAAACCAATTTAAAGTGGGCAGCAAGCAGAAAGCTGTCTGCACTGAAATAAGATACCCACATACCAACAAGCACTGGAAATGGGGGGAAAACCAATTAACTTACCTGCAGCATATCATCCACCATTGTTAAAATGTACTGAACCGTTTGTTCCTTGGAGATGTGAGTCATGAGGTTTATGAATGTTTTAGCGCACTAGGGAGGAAAGAAGTAATCCAAAGAAAGTTAGAATTATTTGCAAGTGTTTTCATTCTTATTTTCATTTGGCAATTTTGCAAGCACAGCCTGTTTGAGGAACACTGAAACAATCCAAAGTTGCTTCACTGTAATAAACACAAGGAAACTCCTCCCCAGCCTACTACTATGGCACTGGCTGCATTCATTTAATCAGCAGTCCAAGCCGAATTTGGCAATGATTTCTTGACTGTTTTCTCTAGAATATAAAGGTAAGGTAAAGGTAAAGGGACCCCGGACCATTAGGTCCAGTCATGGCCGACTCTGGGGTTGTGGCGCTCATCTCGCTTTATTGGCCAAGGGAGCCAGCGTACAGCTTCCGGGTCATGTGGCCAGCATGACTAAGCCACTTCTGGAGAACCAGTATGGCGCACGGAAACGCCATTTACCTTCCCGCCAGAGCAGTACCTATTTATCTCCTTGCAGTTTGAGGTGCTTTCAAACTGCTAGGTTGGCAGGAGCAGGGACCGAGCAACGGGAGCTCACCCCGTCACGGGGATTCGAACCACTGACCTTCTGATTGGCAAGTCCTAGGCTCTGTGGTTTAACCCACAGCACCACCCGCGTCCCAGAATATAAAGGTATGCTGTGTTTAATGCATGCCTTGCAGACACAAGGCCACAGATTAAGAGAACAAGACACAATCCCATAAAATAAAGCAGGTGGTAATAACCTTTGTCCTTCCAGCTGTTGCTAAATGGTATGTCCCATAATCCCTGTCCATTGGTCATGCTTGCTGGGGCTGATGGGAGTTTTAGTTCAGTAGCATCAGGAGGACAAAAAGCTCCCCACACCTGAAGTTAAGGTCTACTATGGTTTCTAACAGGCACAAAGGGGAGGCAATGATGAAGACATTTATGTATGCTGAGCCTCACTAACTTCAACAAAAATGTGAAAAACTGCCCGTTAGACTTTTCAAAATTAACTAATATGGGAATGGGGGAGATTGATTTTGTTCCTAGTCTGAACAGGAGAAGACAGATTCAAAGGGCAAGTGCTCCAACATAGGGTTGCCCTATGTCCGGAATTTCCTGTTTTGGGGGGGCCTCTCCAGGCAGAATTTGGCACTGTGCTTGAAATGTCCGGGTTTTGGGGGGAGGGATATTTATTGGGGGGACACATGTATGCCTCCGAAGTGTGGAAGAGGGCAGGCAGTGTCCGGGAAGGTCATTTTCAAAATATGGCAACCCTATCCAACAACTACTACTGCATTAAGAGGAGTTCTTATACAAAGTGTGCCTATACTTTAACAAGCAACTTTTAAATAATATTTACAATGGCTGTAGCCAGAGATGTACAAGTGTCAGTATGCTCGTGCAAGGAGGTTTTTGAGTTGTTTCCTTCTCACTGCAGCCCCAACTTCCCCCAAAGCTGCTCTGCAAAGCCAAGGCACCCTCTGGAACAGTATGGGATGGGGCAGAGAAAGAAGAGAGTTGCAAGAAAGGAGGCGGCAAATCGCCAGGCAAGGCTGGGAAACTCTGCCTGAAACCCTGAAGAGCTGTTGCCAGTCAGTGTAGACAACAGTGAACCAGATGGACCAATGTTGCTGCTCAGTAAAAGGCAGTATAACCCAGTGCTCTATGGCACCCTAAGCCACATTCTCTAAGCACCAAGTGTGATTCACACTAGCATGCAAACGGCAAGCAGTTCAACTACACTTTTGGATCAGTTGCACACCAAAATCTGACTGCAATAGCAGAACCCATAAAATGCTCAAAAGGAGGACTGCAAATTCAAACAGCGGTCTAAGGCATTCTAACATGACCTATGGACTCTGGTGAAACTTCCATGATTGATTCTGCCTTGGGCAAACCACACCTGGAATACTGTGTCCAATTCTGGGCACAACAATTTAAGAAGGATGTTGACAAGCTGGAACATGTGCAGAGGAGGGCAATCAAGATGATCAAGGGTCTGGAAACCAAGGTTTATGTGGAACAGTTGAAGGAGTTGGGTATGTTTAGCCTGGAAAAGAGGAGACTGAGAGGAGATATGATAGCCATCTTCATATATCTCAAGGGCTTTCATATGGCAGAGGGAATAAGCTTGATTTCTCCTGCTCTGGAGGGTAGGAATCGAACCAAGGCCTTCAAGTTACAAGACAGGAGATTCCAACTAAACATTGGGAAAACTTTCCGTATGTTTCTAACATACGGTATGAGCTAATTGACCATGGAACGGTCTCTTTCAGGAAGTTGTGGACTCTCCTTCCTTGGAGGTTTTTCAGCAAAGGTTGGATGGCCATCTGCCATGGATGCTTTAGTTGAGATTCCTGCATTGCAGGGGGTTGGACTAGATGACCCTTGGGGTCCCTTTCAACTCTACAATTCTGGCTTGCATTATTTATGCTTTTTGTCATCATACTCAATGGTAGAAAGTGCAGAAGGCATATGGTTAATTCACCAGGACATTTTCACAAATGCTCTATGAGAAAAGCTGGCACAGAAGCAGAAATATAGATGCCAAACTTTTAAAACCAGACTGCCAAAAACAAAACAACCCTAGGAGATTGCCCCAAAGAGATGTTGGGTTACCTGGTTGCCTTCATTTTTAATCAAGTCTTGTTTCTCTTCTGGGCTCCTTTTCTGCTCAAATCTTTGAATAAATTCACAGTCTTCTGCTGAAATCATCTGCCCTCTAGCAAGGAAAACAAAGCTTTAAGGACTTCCTGTGCTATCACTGTTTTACTGCTTGTAGATTTAACAGAATCTATCCTGCTGTTCAAAAAAAAAAAATTCCCTAGGTGCTAATGTAATAATTTCCTACAGTGACTGTTTACTGAGCACACTTCCCTTTCCAAACATATTAAATAAATTTGGAGCATATACTGTGTTTAGCCCAAGAGCATGGATGCTGTCCAAAGCCATTATCTTGCAAGGAAAAGGGCAGTGAAGACCCCAGTGTATCTTTGACAATTCAAAAGCTTCTATGAAGCCAAGGCTAATGGAATTTTTGACTTTTTTCCCCTTGAAGCAGTAAATCCCAACTCCATGCCTAATCATAAACTGCTTTTGAAAGGTCTACAGTGGTACCTCTTGTTACAAACTTAATTTGTTCCAAAGGTCCATTCTTAAGCTGAAACCGTTCTTATCCTGAGACGCGCTTCCACTAATGGGGCCTCCAGGATTTCTGTTCGCATCCTGGGGCAAAGTTCACAACCAGGAGCAGCTACTTCCGGGTTAGCGAAGCTCGTAACCTGAAGCATTCGTAACCAGAAGCATTTGTAACCAGAGGTACCATTATACTTAGTTTCATAAGAACTTAAGAACAGGCCTGTTGGATCAGGCCAAATACTCTTGTACAGTCTACAAGAACAGCATAAAGTTGACCATGTTTTGAGTAAACTGTTTTCAAGTTTACCCTTGGGTCTGATTTGGAAGCTCCAGCTAATGTAGACTGCAGCAGCCAGATTACTTTTTACCTTTTTTGGTTAAGAATACTTGACACCATTATTAAAACAGCTGCAATGGCTGCCCATCTGCTACTGAGCCTGGTTCAAGGTTCACGTATTGATTTACAACTTGAATCCAGGATACCTCAGGGTTCTCCTGAAACTTTATATCCCAGCTTGATCACCAAGATCATCTACAGGACCATCTTTGGTCATTCCCTGAGTTGTCAGGCTCATCTGACAACAATGAGAAACTGAGCCTTTAGTTTCCACCAGTCCTATGGGAAATCCTGCCAAATAGTTCAGTGGGCACCTTCTGTGCCAGCTTTTAAACACCTGCTGAAAACCTTTTGGTTCCAGCAGGCCTATGCAGGCAGTTAAGAGTACATCGTCCACAATGGTCAATTGACATGTGTTTTTAATTTCTCTTTTGCTCTTAACTTGTTCTTAAATGTTATTGTTTCATTTTATGTTTATACATTGTTGTAAACCACTGTGACATATTTTTTATGACACAATGGTATATAAACATTTTTATAAATAAATAAATTATTCAGTGTATTTCTATGTAACATTAACACATATTGGGTAAACCACAGGAAATCATCTATTGATTGTGAATTTCAATGTACTGTACAGTGGTACCTCAGGTTAAGTACTTAATTCATTCCGGACATCCGTTCTTAACCTGAAACTGTTCTTAACCTGAAGCACCACTTTAGCTAATGGGGCCTCCTGCTGCCGCCGTGCCGCTGGAGCACAATTTCTGTTCTCATCCTGAAGCAAAGTTCTTAACCCGAGGTAATATTTCTGGGTTAGCGGAGTCTGTAACATGAAGCGTATGTAACATGAAGCGTATGTAACCCGAGGTACTACTGTACTATTTTACCTTCCCTTAAATTTAGAGTTAATTAGCAGACTGCTTAGAAAAGATCATCAAGCCCAAAGAAAAAAACCCTATTAAAAATATATGTTTTTAGATTCCAATATAATATTCATTCCTACCATTTCAGAATAGTAACTAATCCTGGACACTGGTAACAATAAATAAATAAAGATTCTTAGACAGCAGTCCTACATCTTTCGGTTCCCCAACACCCTGACAACTTTCCAATGACAGACCAACATAATTCCAAGGCCATGAGGAAAAACAGCTGCTGATTAGGGATAAAGAACATGTCCTAAGTGATGTTATTCATATATTTTTTTTTAAAAAAAGCCCTCTTGCAGTCAGTCAGTGACACAGTAACTTGTGATTAAGTTTTCCTTTCAATTATAGATTTTCCTTGCAAGAAGTGTAGTTCACATGAAGTAGTAACAGTCATTTTTTTTTCTTTGTAATATTGAATTTGATCAGGCTGTAATCTCATTACTATTATTGTACAATAAAATACTGTTCCAATTCTGTAATTATTTCATCAAACAGTGCCTGGCAAATATTAGGTGTTTGCTTTCCTGTGAATTTCACTGGTACTATTTGTGAATTAATGAATCAAATGGGGGGGGGGATACTAAGTGAATGTGGCCACAACTATTTAGACATTCCAGCCCACCCTTTGACCTGGCAATGTTCTTTTGCGCTGGTTAAATTCTTCTTTGTGATCTCTTTGTATCTCTTCTACAAACCAACATGCACTTATGAGCAATGGAGCTCTGGGAGCCTTTTATGTGTGTAGTTAATTATGTAGTTAAATGGCAGAAAGCAATCTTAAGGATAATGGAATTCCTCAACAAATTGGCATTTTAAAAACTGGATTTTGCCAGACTTCTGAAAAAGTTTATGAAAATTGTTAGGAAAAAATGTTTCTATCAAGCATATCCATCCATGGAACCCTAGCCTTATTTGTTTTAAGGGAATATCATTTCTGGTAAGAACAGTTAATTTTCACTAACTCATTATTTTTCCAGTTCTCCTAACAGCATGCAAGACCTTCCATGAGCATAAAAACTGTAACTAGTTTGGAAGCCTAGAGATATATACTCCTTCTGGGAACCTGTGCCCAGATACTAACTTACTGGAGATATGACTGCCAATTCACTTTGTTGGCCCGAACCTCGGCAGCTTTGGCAGCAATGATATTGGTGGGGACAGCAGCATCTACAGCACCCCGGATATCCATTTTTATCTTGATTTCAAAACCTGTTAAGAAAATAAAGGCTGCTATCAGTTTACATTGAACAAAGTGATTTCAAGAGTTTGAAACTGTGTTTATAAAGCTGCTAAACCTACGAGAAGTGACTATACTTCATCCAAATGTTTAAACCCCACTGACTTAAAAAAAGAATTAAGCATGTACTTAACTTTTTAACATTGAAATTAATGAGGCTCACAAGTCTGTATATTCCACGGGATTGTTCCAGGTGCAGGCATTTGCGTACCTTATTATTTGCTTATTTTCTATAGTTGCTCACTGAAGTCTATTCTGCATACACCTCAATTTTCCAGGCATTATATATTATGCTATCCTGACTGCACACTGATTTGGAATCAAACATCCTCTAACATTTTTCTTTTTAAGTCCAAGGCCCACATAGTTGCAGAAGTATTACAGTAATATATACAACATGATTAGCTTTGAAAAGATATCCATGCAATACATAAAGCAGTTTTGAATAAAACAGAACTATATTCCAAACTTAAGCTGGGGTGTTTTTTGGCAATCCACATAACTTCCCTTACCTGTATGATATAGGAGATGGCAGGCAGAGACCACCCCCTCCCACAACAAGGTATTAATCCACTCCCTGGCCCAGCCAGCTGTCCCCTCTCTGTTAGTTTTTTATCAGCCGGGGTGGGGGGGGGGGAGCAGGGGTCCAGAGTACAAGCAGGCGTTCTGACCAATCCAAGCACCTTGTCAAGATCCTCAAGCCTTACCAACTGAAAGTCATCCAAAACAAAAGGACTAGACAGTGCTCTGGACACCCCTTAAAGGTTATCTGCTGTAATAGTGGAGTCAAGATCCCAGTGGATGTAAGCGATGTTTTGCAAACAAGTCACAGCAAGCTGCCATCAGGTCTATCACCTCCTTTGGGCCAGACTGTAAAAGGCCCTTCCCTACCAGGAAAAGCTCTGTCGGACAGCACAATGAGGATGCAATGGAAAGCCTAAATCTCAACAGGAAGTGATCTGACCCGACAAGGAAGTGATGTCAATATCAGATCACCTTCTTCCTGCTCAGCCAAGAAAGCAGGGACCAGAGTGTGACCTGCCACAAGCGTTGGGGCAGCCCCATGGTCGTAATGGCAGCCATGGAGTCCTGATCCACCCCGGAGCTGACAGCTTTAACATGGATGTTGAAGTCCCCCAACACCA
The DNA here is from genome assembly GCF_964234715.1 of Podarcis melisellensis. Classification (NCBI taxonomy): domain Eukaryota; kingdom Metazoa; phylum Chordata; class Lepidosauria; order Squamata; family Lacertidae; genus Podarcis; species Podarcis melisellensis. The sequence goes on along the minus strand of NC_138539.1, from coordinate 38,492,992 downwards.
GCAGTCTGGGAGTCCTCAGCATAACCTCCAAGATCAGCTCTATCAGTTCAGCCAGGGAGACTGCTGGGCAACAAGACAGACAGTAAACCAGAAGAATCTTTAATCCCAAAGTCAGGAACATACATGCTCTAGATTCATTCTCTCTCTCTCTCTCTCTCTCTCTCACACACACACACACACACACACACACAACTTGACAGACAGCCTGGAGAGAAAGAGTGTTCTCACTTCTCACATTCTATCAGCTCTGGCTCAGGGCAATCCCCCCCCCGCCCCCGCCCCCGGTAGCAGCTACTTTGTGGAACACTCTACTTAGAGAAGTTTGTTCACCTCTTTATTTCTTGAACAATTATTCCAACCAAGCTAATACAATTAATTCAAAAAATCCTCCCATAGGATATAGCTCCTCTGATGCTGGGTTTTTGTTTTTTACTGTATTAGGATGGGGTGGGGCTTATCACACTTTTATATTTACTTTGATAGTGCTCATTCATTTTAGAAAAGTAGTAAGTAAATAAATCAACAACAACACAAGAAAAAATGTGCAGAATGCCCTTTCATTTATCATAAACTATTCAGTGTTATGTGACATGGGCATTGTTCCAAAAAGGATCTGCACATCTGAGATTGTAGATTTGTTGCCAAATAAGGTTCAGGCTGCTAACCAAACTCAGTTTCATTTTTGAGACAAACAGTTTCTGGTTCAGGCAGCAAGTAATTTTGCCCAGAAGCTAAGAATTAACTTGAGTTCTACTTCCTGTGACCTATAACCAATGTCACTTCCCCTTTCCAGCTAAGGGGTAACTTTTCAATTTTTCAACCCTATACACACTTTCTAGCTGTAAGCACATGTTCAAGCATGAACAAGATTGTGCTGCATGAACAAGATTGCACTGAACATCATCCTAAAGTGACATCTAAAAAAAAAAAAAACCAGAATGGAAGTATAGTTTGAATACCAGAATGAATGACCTTCACCACTTCTGCTTTCTACTTTCTTAGGGGGTGTCTGGCCTAGTCCAACTCTGATGCCAAAACAAGCTGCCTGAGTTTTTAATGTATTAAATCATTGTTAGGGCAGAACTCTCCATAAACATCAGATAACTCAGCCTGACTGAACCTGTTCAAACTTCATCAGGACCATTTGCCTACACACGAAAACCATATACTGTAAACTGTTTCCTCCCTTCCACTGGAAGCATGCAATGACTGTTATTGGATGAAACATTTCCTTCTGCCCGCTGTGTTAGTGTCAACAAGATCAAGTCTTACCTCAGATAAAGGCAGTTGAACAACTATTTTTCAACCTAGCATGCAACCCAAGTTCTCCTATATGTACTCCAAAAGTCATTAGCAGTACCAAGCAAGATACTGGTATGATTACAAGGAGCACAAACATTTAACGAAGTGGTGAGAGAAAACCTAATGGTTCAGTAAGCTCAAGGACAGCAAGATTCAGAAAAACAAAGCTCTTATAGAAAGACTGAAATAACTAGACAATTCCCATCCCGGGATCAGAGTGGCCCTGTGCTGTTTTGCTTTTTTTAAATATGCACAGCAGCATCTCCATCTTGGCACTTATTTTTCTACACCACTTAAAGAACATCTAGCCCAATAGCTGAGAGTGCAGCAGAGCAATCAAATTCATGGATTCCAAGACTAGCAAAGGCTGGGATTATCCACAACAGCAAGGGGGTTAAAAAGCCAGAACCTCAGTAATGCCTCCCAAGTACCAGAGCCTGGACATAATAAAGAACCACAGTGCTCTGCTTGTGACCTTCCCTGAGGCATCGAGATAATCACTCGCCGCTTAAACAGATGCTGGGAATCCGCAAGAGCTTTCCTAGCTGAGAGTATTTTGCGTGCAGCGGGTACGTGGGTAGCCCGGGAGGCGAGAACGGGGCGGCCTTCCGTGAGTTCCAGCTGAGTCTCCGGGGTAGCGCGCAGCTTCCTTGCCAGCGATGCTCGCCCGAAGGCAAGTGGGCGAAGCGCCTGCCCCTTCCCGGTGCCCACCAGACCCACCCCATGGCCTTCCGCTCCAGCCCCTGTCCCGCTCCCGGGGCTGCAGGCCTCACGTACCTCCCTCGCTTCGTAGGCCGGCGATGAAGTCCCCGGAATCCGCAGCGGCAACGGGTGACCCAGCTAAGCAGAAGAGGGACAGCCGAGGCTCACGGTCATGTGACTGCGCTCAGCTGACAACAACAGCGGCCGAGATAGGGCGACGCTACGGGTCCCGGGAAGGCACCTTTCGCGAAGCGGGAAATGCTAGCCAAAAGAGGAGGCGGGGGACGCTGCGAGGGCGAGCGTGCTGGGCCGGTACGTTAGAACGCTGTGTAGACGCAACTTTTATTTTCAGCGTCACAGAACGCCTTTCTTTTTATTTTCTAACGTTATTGGAGGGTTAATGGGAGAGTTTTAAGAGAGCATTTGCAGGCAGCTGTGATAAAACAATCATATAGCCTGGTCCGTGGCAAGTTTAGTAACGCAATGACCTCCAATGCACTCGCCCTCTCCGCGGCGCGCACGTACACAAACAGAGAACTTTGATCATCAAGTTCCAGCTTGTCCATATCCTTATTAAATTGTGGCGCCCAGAACTGGACACAGCATTCCAGGTGTGGTCTGACCAAGGCAGAAAAGTGGTACTGTTACTTCCCTTGATCTGTTACTGTTACTTCTGTTGATGCAGCCTAGAAGAACATTAGCTTATTTTGCTGTTGCTGCATCACACTGTTGACTCGCGTTCATCTTGTGGTCTATTAAGGTCCCTAGATCCTTTTCACGTGTACTACTGACAAGCCAGGGGTCCCCCATCTTATATTTGTGCAGCTGCTTAAAACCTGACATTTTTCCCTAGTAAAATTCATTTTGTTAGTTTGGGTCTTGTTCTCCAATCTGTTAAAGTCATCTTGTATCCCAGTTCTGTCTTCTACGGCAGACAGAAATGGGAGCTCCTCCCATTTTGGTATCTGCAAATTTGATGAGCACCCCCTCAATTCCTTCTTCCAAGTCATTTATAAAGACGTTGAACAATAACAAGCATCTCACTTGTCACTTTTTTCTCCATCAGTGAGTAGTCTTTGGGTTTTGGTTAGTTAACCAGCTAAAAATCCACTCAACAGTTACATTGTTCAGACCACATTTTACCAGCTTCTCTGCAAGAAGATCATGGGGGACTTTGTCAAAAAGCCTTACTGAAATAAAGATACACTACATTCCCAGCCTTCCCCTGATTCACCAAGCTTGTAATTCTGTCAAAAAAGAAATGAGATTCGTCTGGCATGACTTGTTTTTGAGAAACCCATGCTGGGTTGTAGTAATCACAGCATTCTTTTCTGAGTACTCATATACAGATCTGTTCTAGGACCTTTCCTAGTACAGTGGTACCTCGGGTTACAGACACTTCAGGTTACAGACCCTTCAGGTTACAAACTCTGCTAACCCAGAAATAGTACCTTGGGTTAAGAACTTTGCTTCAGGATGAGAATAGAAATTGAGTGGCGGTGACAGCGGGAGGCCCCATTAGCTAAAGTGGTGCTTCAGGTTAAGAACAGTTTCAGGTTCAGAATGGACCTCCAGAATGAATTAAGTTCTTAACCCGAGGTACCACTGTATTGACATCAAGCTAACTGGTTGGTAGTTACTTGGGTCTTTTCCCCTGTTTGGAAGATGGGGACAATATTTACCTGTCTCCAATCTGCAGGGACCTCACCTGTTCTCAAAGAATTCTCAAAGGTTATAGACAGTGGCTCTGAGATTACATCTGCAAACTCCTGTAGTCAGTGCTTTTTTCTGGGGGGACGCAGGGGTACACATACCCCTAAACATTTTGTGAATCTAAGTCTGGCCTCATTGAGGGGCAGTATTTCAATATGAGTAGGAATAATAATAATAGTAGTAGTAATAATAATAATAATAATAATAATAATTTATTTATACCCTGTCCATCTGGCTGGGTTTCCCCAGCCACTCTGGGCAGCTCCCAATAAAATATTAAAAACTTCCCTAAACAGGGCTGCCTTCAGATGTCTTTTAAAAGTAGGATACAGTGGTACCTTGGGTGGCTGGGGAAACTCAGCCAGATGGGTGGGGTATAAATAATAAATTATTAAATTATTATTCTAGAGGGTTAATGTGGGGGGGGGGGTGGTAAGGGTGGTGGTGAGATGACAATCCAGCCACATGGGTGGGGAATAAATAATAAAATTGTTATTACAGTGGAATCTTGGTTCTCGAACGGCCTAGTTGACAAACAAATTAACTCACAAACGCTGAAAACCGGTTTTCGAACGTTTTTCGAGTGTTCCGGTTTTCGAACGTTTTTCAGAAGCCGCATTACTGATGCGGCTGTTGCCTATTGTTTCTGGGGCACCTGTACCAATTGGAAGCCTCACGTTGATTTTCGAACATTTTAAAAGTCAAACGGACTTCTGGATTAAGTTCAAGAACTGAGGTACCACTGCATTATTATTATAGCTGTGCATCCCATTATTTCAAGCAATAATAATGATAACCATCCCTCTTGTGCATTTTGGAGAGTAAATGTTCAAAATGGAAATAAAAGGCCCACAATACACAAAGAGCTCTCTCTCTGTTTCTCTGGATTGCACCTAATTCAGTGAGACTAATTGCCAGGTACAGGGTTGCGATCAGACAGAGTATCAGTCTTCAAATGACATATTTCAGTTTTATGTAATGTAAACCAACGGCACACCTTCCGGTGGGAACTGCTAACATATGGAACAAAACTCAATAATATGATAATTTATTATTATTATTACAGAGAAAGCAAAAGTTCAAATACTTTCACCAAACACAAATTGCAATTTAATGAGATGAAACAATATTCCGTATTTCCTGATGTATGCCTTCATATGTTTTCATTTGATTACAGTATATGACAAAACATCAACAGTTCTCAAGCTTTGTTTTGCTGCTGTAGCTGCAGGTGTTTTACTTCCTGGGAAGACAATCACTTGGGTTGTCTGGCTTGCTAAACCTACTGCCACTAAATTCCAATTGCACACATGGTTCTTTCCTGCGTGCACATGTTCTTCCACATCACTTCCTCCCATGTGTGTTATCGGGGGGGGGGGTAGACAGGGCCTTGAGGGTAATCCCCACTTGTGCAGCTGATCTGCTTGTGCAAACAAGACTTCCCCTTCATCTCCACTCTTGCAGCCGGCTGTTCAGTCTCCAAATCTGCTCCAGGGAGTTGGCGGCCCTCTAGAGCAAAGTATGGAGAAGGCTGAAAAGGAGAGGAAGGGCAAGACTGGTCACTTTTGCTGGCATGATCTTGGATCTCACCCAGAATGTATAAAATAACTTGGGGTCAGCCCATCTGTTAGTCCCCACCCTTCATGGTGTTAAGGGTGCCAACAGACTTGACTTATGCAAGGATCTGGAACTTGTGGCTCTGCAGGAGTCACTAGACTACAGCTCCCACCATCCTTGACCCAATGGCATGCTGGCTTGGAGCCCAACAATATTTGGTAGGCCACAGGATAGCCTGTCTCTCTACATGCAGCCTCCTGTACAACATAATACATAAAAACACACAAAATATATAAATCACTCTCAAAAGCTGAGCTAACAGGGATTTTGTTCTGCAAAACATAATGTCTGTGAAAGACTGTGCTGCTGTAATTAGATTATAGCAAGCACAGAACAGAGCGAAACCAAAGGCCACCAATTTGTCACAAATATAATTATGAAAGTATTGCTGACAGACTAAAGTGGTCATATCATTAACAGGTTCTAATGAATGAATCCATTATGACAATTTAACCTGGTTTTCATTCTGTAGTCTTCTGCTCCCACCTTTAGGCAGAATGGATGATGGATACATTTAATTTAAATGGTGTAGTTTAATGCAACCGGTTAATCAGGTCTTATTTGTAGAGAGAGAAAGAGAAATTATTTTTGTGATATTTAAGCTAGGATCAAAGACCTATTAATAAGCTACCTGAAGTTTCTCAGTGTTCACTTATATCGCTAAAGTCACATTTCCATTTAGACTGGAAGGATTAGTTAAATCAGTTGGCTACTCTGTGATTGACAAATGCCACTGGTCTAAGTTGGACTCAGCAGTTCAGTGTCATGTTCCAATCCCTGTGGAACTGTGTCATCCTTATGCCTAATCTTTTCTGTACAGGACTACACGTAAAAACCAATTCACTGAACAATGCTGCTTTGCTCTCAGTGTTAATTGTCACGGCTACAATGAGTTTAGATGCTTCATCAGATATTCTGTATCAAGATTCATTTTTCTTCTTGTTGTTGTTTTAGAATCTTTATCAACTTGCAATCAGCAAGCTAAAGCAATCCACTAATACTTGGACTAATACTTTGTGGAATTCAAAGGAGCTGCACAGACAACAGATAATCCTGTTTGCCCTCCCAGCTGTAAGCAGTGCAGGAAAGATCGAATAAACTTCAAGAGTATCAGATACTTGTCCCATTGATTCAAGGAGAAGTTAATCTTACGCTGCTTTCATTTGTTTCAGTGTCTGGATTTGAAGTATATTTTCTATAAAAAAAACCTGACATTTTCCAAAGAAACCGGAGTGTGGAATTGGATTTAGAAATATGCCCTTTTATGACCTATCAGTGTGGAGGCAATATCTATTTTCCTTCAGGACACAGAGCACAAATACAGAAGATGAAAATGAAGACACCACAGCTCAGCTGTGTTTCAAGGTAAGAAAAAGTTTGGGATAATGAAAAGAGAGGGGCAATGAGTTAAATTAATGCTGTTGCATCGCTAATGCTTGGTTCAGAGCGGTGGCAATGTCTACAATGCGATTTCTCCTATATGTGATAATAGCAATAAAAAAAAATGCTGCAAAATCATAATGTATAGTTAGGGCCCTGTTCAGGTCTTTCGCCAGCATGGAAAATGAGTCGAATAGTGCCTTTTAAAACTTGATTTTCTTACTTCTCGGTGGTCTCATTTTAGCTCCATGTCAGTCCTTACAGAAGCACTGAGTTTACTGTTAAAGGGAGTAATGCATGTGCCCTCAATTGATTCCTAAGTCAAACACAAGAATTTTATTTTGCCATGAGTACAAAATTTAGGAAGCTGCTGCTGTGTCAGTTTCTCCACCTATGAAGTCATGATAAAACAAGTTAAAAGCTGCAGTGCTTAAGAAAGAGTAGTGCTGTAAATTTCAAACACTGTAGCATTCTTCACCACTTTCCTGTTTCTATATTTAATTCCTCCTTTTCCCCACCCAGTTATCTGCTAAGCGTCTCTCTGAGTCCTGCACTACAGGTGCATTGCTCATTCAGGAGATCATCCACAACCATTCAAGGAACACTGATGTTCTTTTGTCAAATCTCAGCATCCATCTGGAAACTTTTTTTTGCAAAAACCACAGTGGCAGACCTGTTCACAAAAATCAGACAGCAAGCCCACAACCACAGCCTTTGTGTGACACCCGGCGTGCCTTGAATCACTGACTCTCCCTTCCAATCAAGAGCCCTTATATGTCACCAATTCCTAAGGACTTCACCTTTTGTTTTTAAAGTGCATATTTCTAGTCCTCATTGTTACAGAAAGTAATTTAATAAATTTAAGAAGTGGTACTGCTGGAGTGCAGAGTCATTTTGATGGGGTTGTTTTGATGGGGTTTTCCAGTGGCCAAAAGTAAGGACTTCTCTACTCTATGCACACACACCCTGCCGCTAGAAAACAACCCCACTCCTCTCTATAAAACTGCCCTAAACGGAATCCCTCCAACCTTTTCCTCTGGTATTCTTTATTTTATCAAGGAGAGAACTATATTCAAAGAAGCTAATTTGCCACATTTAAATCAGTCCATCCAGTTGAATTATTTTGTTTTATGGGTACAGAAGAGGTGGGGCAAGAAAGTAGTACAGAATGTCTGGGCTGTAGTGATGCTCCTGCAGTAATTCTCTGTCCATGTAAACATTCACTGCCCTTGCTTCACCTCATAACCTACTTCCTTCCTTCCGCTTTAGGACACTCTAAGCCTATATCAGATCCTAAAGCCTCTTCCTGTTGCTTTCTAATATTTCCACAGGACATTAACTGCCTATTGTCTACTTGACAGTCTAGGTTTCAAATCCTACCAAGACTCCTGGACTTGGATTCTAGCAGCCTGAAATTGTTTTTGCTTCTAGTTTATTTTACTTAATCCTAACCTCGTTCTTTGCTATCCGACAATACTTTATTAGTTTCTAGGTTAATCCTCTCTTGTACTGACCCCTTGGCCAGGTTCCTATTGGACTTATTCTCCCTTCCCCAGACTCCATTTCCCTTTTTCTTCTCCATCTTAGTATTTTACCCACAAAGATAGAGTAGCTGGATCAATAGCTTTAAATCCCTACGTAAACAGAAGGATTTTTATCCTTTCATTAGGTAAATTTACATATACTGTATGCTTATTCACATTTCCACAATCTAAATCGCTAAAGAAATATTTTAAGCCTTACTAGGTGACATTTAAAGACCTTTTTAAAATATTCATCATGAGACTTAGTTTAGCTCTTTGAGTCGGTTACATCTAGCTTTTATTTGCAAATGCTGGTGAGGTTAAAATAGGTCAGTTAAAATAGCTTTGTTGCTTTGTTTGGCCTAATTCATACTAAGCAGAGTTTATTATCACAGTCTATGAAAGAACAATCCAGTATTATTTTGGCATTTCTGTTTTGCATTTATTATATGCCAGGCTATAGTTTGGGGAATAAATACCACACACTTCCATTTTTTCTGTTTCTAATTTTACAGTGTAAGTGACTTCTTGTAGCATTTTCCTTTTCTCTTCTGAGTTTATTTTAAGTGAGATTGAAAGCAGAATTTGATAATTTTCTCTATAGATAATTGATGAATGCCTTGAATGTGAACCATTTCATATTGTTCAGGTGTTTTGCTGCTACATTATTATCTGTACAGTAGTGCATATTCTATCTTTCTATAACAGGTTCACTCAAGGGAGCCCACTGTCGTTAACTGTGGCCCTAGAATACAGACTCTGAATCAACCCTTTAATCCTTGCCCAAGGTTCCTGGTTTTGCCTTAGGCTATGTGCACATTGCCATTCAGTGCATTACCACTGCTGGTGTTTGAAGCAAAGTACTTTACATATGATATTACCAACAATTCATATGTGGCTTCTACTACTGTTTGATGTGTTCACCTTCAGGCCAGCTTCTATATCATTTGAAAACATAAGCCATGGTTAATCTGAGATGTGTACATTGCAGACAGGCTAATAATGGTGCTTCACCCTGTGCTGCCCGTGTCTCCCCCACAACTCTGTCCCAACCCCCATTTCAACTATTCCCACAGTGTAGCTTTCCTTCAAATACACCTAGTGTATTTGGCACATGTTGCCACCATATTATTGCTATTATTAACCTGCCCTTCAACCTAAGGTCCCAGAGTGGATTACAACAATTAAATCACAATATTTAAACAGTTTGAACATATCTGTCACAATGGCAATATAGCTGGCACTCCAGCATAGTATTCTATAACCTCTTTGTCAGCTGAACTTAACATTAGATTGTGTCCTGAATCATTTTAGACTCTCCCCTGTATTCAGCATAGCTGTCAACATTTCCCTTTTCTTGTGAGGAATCCTATTTGTTTTTTTTAAAAAAATATATTTTTATTAGTTTTACATATTGTATAAGAACAGGTAGAAAAACAAGTAAGAAAAGAAAGAGAGAAAAAAGAAATATAAATTTTTCATTTTTCATGATCCTTTTTTTCATAACTACTGGACTTCCCCACATCCTCCCGACCTTGCATTATTTATAGTATAAACTTCAGCAATATGTTAACTTATTTTCGAACTTAATGTAACTTTCATTTATCATGTTACCTCATATCCTATATCCTATAACCCAATTTTTGTATGCTCTAATTTTAACACAATAAAGTTGTTTCATTTTCTATCTCTGACTCCTTGCGCCTTAATTTCCATTTCATTAATTTACTATTTCTGAAGCTGTACTTTCTTAAAGAAAATGCATTTTAACATTCATACAACTTATAGTATTTTTGCAAATAGTCCTTGAATTTTTTCCAGTCCTCCTCAGTTGTTTCTTCGCCCATGTCTCGGATTCTGCCAGTCATCTCGGCCAGTTCCATATAGTCCATCAACTGTGTCTGCCATTCCTCCAGCGTGGGCAAATCTTGTGTCTTCCAATGCTTTGCAATCAATATCCTTGCTGCTGCAGTAGCATACATAAAGAAAGTCCTATCCTTCTTTAACACTCTCTGGTCCACAATGCCCAGGAGAAAGGCCTCCGGTTTCTTGGGTAAGGTAAATCTAAGTACCTTTTTTAGCTCATTATGAATCATCTCCCAGAAGGCCTTCACTTTCGGACATGTCCACCAGAGGTGAAAGAATGTCCCTTCCGCCTCTTTGCATTTCCAACATTTATTGTCAGACAGGTGATATATCTTAGCTAACTTGACTGGGGTCATGTACCACCGGTATATCATTTTCATGATATTTTCTTTCAAGGCGGTGCACGCCGTAAATTTCATTCCGGTGTTCCATAACCTTTCCCAGTCTTCAAACATGATGTTGTGCCCAACATCCTGTGCCCATTTTATCATGGCGGATTTGACTGTTTCGTCCTGTGTGTTCCACTTAAGCATCAAGTTGTACATTCTCGAAAGTAATTTGTCTTTTGGTTCTAAGAGTTCTGTCTCTAGTTTCGATTTTTCCACCTGGAACCCAACCTTTTTATCCACTTTAAATACCTCCTGAATTTGAGCATAGTGTAACCAATCTCGCACCTTGCTTTTTATTTTGTCCAAGCTCTGCAACCTCCAATTGTCCCCAATTTTTTCAATTATTTCCCAATATTTGGGCCAGTAGGCCTCCATGTTAAGTCTCTTACGTGCCTTGGCCTCCAGCGGTGAAAGCCACCTCGGAGTCTTACTCTCTAGTAAATCCTTATACTTTAACCAGACCATCAAAATTGCTCTCCTGACAATATGGTTTTTAAACAATTTGTGAACTTTAACCTTGTCGTACCACAGATATGCATGCCACCCAAAAGCATTGTGAGGAATCCTATTTGGAATAAGGGAATTTCCCTTAAACAAAGGGAAAATTTGACAGCTGTGGTATTCAGCAATGCATCAGTAATATACAAATTATCAACAATAAACAAATACAATCAGCAAAAGGTAAAAAACAACAACCGAGTCTACATAACTGAATTACAAGTTTGAACAAGTTGGCTGAAATAAAAACATTTTAGCTGGGGTCTAAAACAATAGAAGGACAATTCCTGCTCAGTGTTCATAGACCAGGAAGTCCAGAGCACATGTGCTGCTGCACTAAAGATGGACTCCTCACAGATACCAAATGAACACGGCACTTTTAAAAGTGCTAGCTCTGCAGATGAAAGCAGTCAAATAGGGGTAAGATCGGGCTTCCTCAACCTTGGCCCTCCAGATGTTTTGGGACTACAATTCCCATCATCCCTCATCACTGGTCCTGCTAGCTAGGGCTCATGGGAGTTGTAGGCCAAAAACATCTGGAGGGCCAAGGTTGGAGAACCTGGGTAAGATGATTCCCCAAGTATACTGGGCCCAAGCTGATCAGGCTCTATATGCTAATCAGAATACCTTGTAGCAGATCAGCAGCTGATGCAGGTCTTTGAGCAGAAGTTTTAATATGCTGTCACCAATCATGCTGCAGCATTCTGCACTAACTGCAGGTTCTGCACCAGCCACAAGGGGAGCCCCACAGAGAGTGCATGGCAGCATTCCAGTCATGAAATTACCAGGGCCTGGACTGCTATGGTCAAGCTATCCCAGCCCAGGAATGTCTGCTGCCAAAGCTGATGGAATCTCTTCCTGCAGACCCTCATTGAAATAAACAGAAATTTCGTAAGTGTTCACTGTGATTGTACAGTGGTACCTCGGGTTAAGTACTTAATTCATTCCGGAGGTCCCTTCTTAACCTGAAACTGTTCTTAACCTGAATCACCACTTTAGCTAATGGGGTCTCCCGCTGCTGCCGCTGCACTGCCGGAGCCCGATTTCTATTCTTATCCTGAAGCAAAGTTCTTAACCTGAAGCACTATTTCTGGCTTAGTGGAGTGTGTAACCTGAAGCGTATGTAACCCGAGGTACCACTGTACCTATTATTGAGATCTCTCCTCCCACACTGACTGAGGTTCTGTGTTTCCTGGCAAGGAGATGCACTGAACTTACTGAATGGCTAGTGGTCATGCGTCTGTTAAGTGTTAAAGGCAGGGGGAAGTGGCAGCCTAATAGTTTCCATTTGCCCTAAATGGAACATGGCTTCTAAATATGGTACATGAAACAGCTAAATCTTCCCACCCCTGTTGACAAGAGGAAATTAGAAGCCAGCAGTTAAGTGTTGGGGGAAAGGCAGCAAGTGGCACTAAGAGGATCCCCACCGGATCAGACCAACAACCTGCCTATCCCAGCATCCTGTTGTCCATAGTGACCAACCAGATGTCTGTGGGAACTGGCTTCTCCTTTTCTTATTCCCCACCAAATGGCATTCAGAATGCGCTCTCTGATTCTGGAGCTTTTGATGCATTCATCTATCCCGATGCTTGTTATATGAAATTTCACTTATTCAAACAAGAGAAATTAGTACCCAAACCTCACTATACACACTGCAGATTCAGATATCCAAACAGCCAGACCTGTGTAAACAAACCAGCAGCTTTAAACAAACCTTCATTTTTGTGTTTTGCTGGTCTACAGTAGCTGTTTTGCCAGAAACCATGAGGGGAGAGATCAGACAAATAAGAGAGCATTTTTCCTTTCTTTGTTTGCCTTTCACAAGGTTTCAGAGGGTTTTCCTAGTTTTTTCCCATCATTTTCAGGTCAAAATTCCACGGTCAGAAACAGATTAGAAATTTCCCCATAGGAATCAAGGGGAATTGTGAACTCATTATGCAAATACTAACCTAACAAACATGGGACGCAGGTGGCGCTGTGGTCTAAACCACAGAGCCTAGGACTTGCTGATCAGAAGGTCGGTGGTTCGAATCACCGCAACGGGGTGAGCTCCTGTTGTTTGGTCCCAGCTCCTGCCCACCTAGCAGTTTGAAAGCACATCAAGTGCAAGTAGATAAATAGGTACCGCTCCAGCGGGAAGGTAAACGGCGTTTCCATGCACTGCTCTGGTTCGCAGCTTAGTCATGCTGGCCACATGACCCGGAAGCTTTCTGCGGGCAAACGCCGGCTCCCTCGGCCTATAGAGCGAGATGAGCACCGCAAACCCAGAGTCGTCCGCGACTGGACCTAATGGTCAGGGGTACCTTTACCTTTACCTTACAAACAATTTCCTTAGAATGTCTTTTGTTTGGATAGTGGGACCTGCATGTATAAGAAGAGGGAGGTCTTCAGGGCCTGCTTAAAAACTACCATAGAAAGGGCCTGTGTAACCTTCAAAATGATTGAATTCCACAGTTGTGGGGCCAGCTCAAATCCCTTTCACTGGAGTTCAGATAGTATGTGTCTGTCATGATTCACAGTCATTGCTAGCCTCATTTTAAATATATTGGTCATGTGTCGCCATATTCTGCATCCACAGCAATGCAGTTTTGCTTGGCTCAGCGTTGTTCCTTGGTATCACAGCCAATCTTTTCTATTGAAGGTTTCCTTTTGGGACTTTGCAAGAGTTGATGGGAGGCAGGAGAACATAATGTTCCCCTTTGTTTTTAGGGAACAAATACAAGTATGTGCACTCCAATATAAAGGAAATTGCCTCTCTCCATTATGCGTATGACAGTATGGCCAAATATATATCATGGTGTTTTTTCCTGCACAGAATTTAATTTCCAGTTCTATAGTCTGTCTATATATCAGACTACTGATAATCCCAGCACCTTCAAAAGGGGTGGAGGACTAGGGCACTTCCAGATTGTCACTATTTTGGGGTCGAATTCAGCCACATCCCAACAAATTTAGGTTCTGCAATGAAAGTTGATTTGCAGCTCTTGCACAACAAACCCACTTCCCCAAAAGATCAGACCTTTTTGAGATAAAGAAAGTGGCAAGAAAATGCACTGGAAAGGGTGGGATAATACTTGCTTTGAAGCAATGTCAGCTACCCTCAACGAAAACATTGCAGATAATAATAATAATAATACTAGTAATACTATTACTAATAATAATAATTAATAATAATAATAATTTTATTATTTATACCCCGCCCATCTGGCTGGATTTCCCCAGCCACTCTGGGCACCTTACAGCATATGAAAAAATGTAGAAACATCAGAAATTAAAAATTTCCTGATACAGGGCTACCTTCAGATGTCTTCTAAAAGTCAGAGAGTTATTTATTTCCTTGACATCTGATAGGAGGGCTTTCCACAGGGGGGGCGCCACTACCAAGAAGGCCCTCTGTCTTGTTCCCTTTAACCTTATTGTCAGGATACGGTCCAAACTGGAGGGTGGGCGTCCAGCCAAACACCATTATGCCTGCCTGCCTGCCTGCCTGCCTGCCTGGTTCTCCCTCCTGCGTACTGTCCGGAGAAATCATCTGTCTCCTTTCTGACAGGACTACGTGACCGATGTCTTCCGACAGTAGGGCACACATTAGCAGAGTAAACAAAACATCAGCAGAAACCAGGCCCAGGGGCGGGGCGGCACTAAAGCTACTTTATTATTTACAAGTTCAGAACAAAAGGGAACATGTCTCCTCTCCTTCTTGCTCCCAGAGAGAAGGGAACAACAGAAATATGAAAATGGAACAGTGAAAGGCAAAACATCCGTTCTCGTGCTCCAACAGCTAGTGTTAGAATGTACACAGACATGTGATGATTAACAGTCCCACATATCTAAGGTGCAGTGGGGGAATAGAAACCTAACACTTACTTCTTGTAGTGAGGGAACCACCAAAAGGCCCTCAGAGCTGAACCTCAGTGTCCAGGCTGAACAATGGGGATGGAGATGCTCCTTCAGGTATACTGGGCCGAGGCCATTTAGGGCTTTAAAGGTCAGCACCAGTGCTTTGAATTGTACTCAGAAACATACTGGGAGCCAGTGTAGGTCTTTCAGACAGCAGAGTGAATACTCATCAAGTAGCCAACATCTAATCTCCCTACAAACCTCTCAAGATCAAAGCTCAATAAATGGATGTCTAAAAAAGCCCTGAGTATAAAAACCCTCCTGACTAGGAAATGCAATTGAAAAATAAAAGATTCTGTCTACTACTTACCACCTGGGGCAGTGAGGTGGGATCACATGACCAGTGAACTACCAGGCTCAGTTCAAGGTATTAAGATTTTGCATGAATCAGTACTATCTCTGTGAATGCTGAATGGGAATAGGCTGCATACAGAAGACACAGTAGCCACTTAATACCTTAGTGTGTGGTCATTACAACTGTGGAAAGGTGCCTTCTGACTGTAGTCTCCAACACCTGAGGTTATTCCTTCATTGCATTATTCCAGTTCTACGGTGCTATGATTCTATGACCAACCTCATGTAATTGCTAATTATTCAGGAAAGCTTGGTAAAGCTCAGAGTACAGCCTAGGGCAGAGACTATGGGATCTACACCCACCATAAGAAAGGCATTAAGTAGCTACTATATAGTGGGTAGGCAAATGTTTCCACATTAATGTCCAAATCAGGGTCCAACAAATCACGCTGAGGTTGGCTCAGAGCAGCCACACTTACATATTTAAAATCTGGAGTTGCATTGTTTGTACTGAACTAGGAAAATGTAAGCTTTGATGTTGCTAATTTTTATTTGTTTACCCTACTCCTCAGCCTGTGAAAAAGCTCCTAGAATGCTTTAGAATGATCAGTAATAACACTTTCCCTACCTTCATGCTTATAATCGAAAAGAAATGATACAAAAGGAAAAGGGATTGTGATCTGAGGTTCCCTGGCTCATGGCAGAGGCCAGAGTATGTTGTCTTCCGTGTAGTACCTCTCCACCATTTTGAAGAGGTCCCAGTATCAGCAAATATGAGAGAAACCTAACTTAATCCTATCGTGACCTTCCTCCATTGTTTAACATAATTATCTGTGGTCTGAGGAACTTCAGACCAACCTTCAGTTCTGCACAGAGGTTAGTGACCCCAGAGGGAGGGCTTCATGTTTATTAAGCATGAAGACTGTATAGAGCAAGTTCCGACCTAAAGGAAGCAATTGATGAGGCTTCACAGAACCATCCACTTTCCTTTCTGCTGCCTTTTCTTCCTGGCAGCTCACGGCCTTAAACAGTAACACTAATGAGTTCAATGGTCCAATTAGCAAGCTGTTCTTTCCTAGCATATCACTTTGAGCTTGACCCTAAGCAAGAAGCAAATAACATCTGTCTTGGTTGAGATCAAGCTCCTTGAGGGATTTTGTATGGATTAGCTTGGCTGCCTCCCCAGCACAAAGATCAATATGTGAGTCAGCCATGTGCCTGAATACCAGCAGTGTTTTTTGAGACTCAACTTTTAATCTGCTTGCCTGGTTATTAGAATCTATATAGGAGGCAGCTGTAACAGACTCTCCTACAGCCATTCCACCCAGAGACCTCAGCAGAGTGCTCAAATGCTTTACAGAGACAGTGCTCTGACTGTCAGAGAACAATCTTCTATGTGAAGAGTTGCACGGTTTAAGAAAAAATGCCAAAAGCAGGGAGAGCAGAATCTTTGAAGTTGCCTTTCAATAGTTAGTACCTGGACAAGCAAACAGAGCAGGCACACAGGTTCCTGATCACACCCAGGGCTTACCCACTTCCTCTCATCCCTGCTGCTTTCCCTGGGGAGAAACTGCTCTTTAGTGCTCAGTTGGAGCAAATGGCAATTCAAACTTTCTCCAGATTGACATTTGCTCTGATTTAGCACTGAAGAGCAAGTTTTCCCTGGGAAAGGACCGGGGCAACAGGAAAACTACTTGGACCCATGCTTTCTAAGCACCGGACAAGCAGAAATGTAGACAAGCCCTCACAGTCTTCTCCCCAATGATGAGATGGATTGTTAAATTTCAGCAGTGATTTCTCAATCTGCAGCTATGCATGTCGGTTAGCACCTGCAAATTTATGCAAATATGTAGCCTCATGTGTTTGTGATATGCAAGTGGCTGCCCTAAATAAAACCCATATAATCTTGTGATTAATTTTAAGCAGTACTGTTTTTTCTAGAAAAATAGGTGCTGAAACTCAGCCTGAACACCTCCCTCATTCTCTTAGAATAGCAATGGCACCCACCTGAGAGGTGCCAGAACTGAGTTCCAGCTGTAAAAAAAAGCCCTAATTTTAGGTGACCAGCAGTTAGGGTTTAGCCATATCATCAAGTTTCCTTTGTGCTTCTCTTATAGGAATTCATTTTTGCCCTATAAGAATGAACACTATAGCCAATCACCAGAGCTTGCCCTTTCGCTATAACAACACACTGCAGAAATACATCCCACCAAGTACTGCCGACTAGTTTGGACAGGCCAGGAAACATCAAGATAGATATTGGGGGAATACAATTGAAAGTGCTCATACATTGATGAAAGCGCACACAGAAAAAAATTGTTGCCCGTATGCACTGGTGCCCTTGTGTGGATACAGCATCTGTGTTCAAAGTATTTATGTTTGAAATACAGGTGCTCAAAAGCAGGGAGGGGACCATTCGTGTTTTCAGGCGTAAGGCTCAAAGCAGTTCTTCCTCTAGTCAGTTTGGAGTATAAACGTTCCATTAGCTGGAATGCTTATTTGCATTGCAAATTGCTCGCTTCTGATCCTCTTCCACTTATGAATATGATCAGGTGCTCACCCAGATGACTTGAGAAGTCCCAAAGGCAGTATAAACCCTGCATACGAAAATGCTTCAGGACAGGAAACATTTCTGCTATTGTCTTTGCCATAATGATTCTGCTTACTTTGACTATGCCTACAGTGACACCTGCTGGAGGATTTTAATTCAGTAATGCAAAATTTCACATTGACTTCAGATTATCATTTGGAAAAATCTTACCCCAACCAGTGTGACCAAAGGACCAGATCGATATGTGCTGTACACATGGTGTTTTTAGGGCTATAAGGAGTGGCAAGTTCAGGGGGGAAACCATAGCTCAATGGTAGAGCATCTGCTAAAATGAAGGGGAAATGCCATTTTATCAGCACCTTCAGCGGAAACAATTTCTCTCTCCCCGTTCTACTCTTTGAAGCCCTGAAAACTGGATGTTCAAAGAGCAGCACAGCGCTGCTTGCAAAAGGGTCTTTAAAGTCCTAACCGTTGGGATTGTCAAATTTGACCCAACAGAGGTTTTGAGATAAAGATCTGGCCTGCTGGCCAGGGAAGATTCCCTGCCTGCCTTATTTCAAGATTTGCCAACTTTTTTGGCAAATGTGCCATGTTACATTCAAACTATTGGAGAGTGCATCTCTATTGCACACTCTCTTGAGTTGCCAGTTCAAGATTTTGAGGGGCCCAAGGGCAAGTTGCCCACAGTGGGCACCTCTCTTCCTCACTGCTACCCCCTACCTCCTCATCTTGCAAATGCCTGTTCTTATGTGGTCAGAATGACACCACCCATGTCCAAGCAAAAGCTATTAACAGGCTTGTGGGAACCCCAAGATGTGAAGAATTAGAGAAATTGTTTAGAGTAACAAACCAATGCGAGGTTCAAAATGCAGCCTAATGAGGGCTGAATATGCTCAGTGGGCATGAAATGTTAACTGGCTGTACAGGAGGGAAAAGCAGTAAATAGGGAGATGAACAGGGAATGGAGTATCCTGAGGGGGGCGTTGCCAGCTATCTGGAGCCCTGAACAGTGGCATTCTACACTGCAAATCCCAGCTGCCAGAATTGCAATAGCTACTTCTTCAATGCACATACATTAAGCTCATAAGATATGGGTCTCTTCCCAGAAATGCTGTTCTTGGCATTCCTTGTGATGCTTAATTTCAGTTCCAAGACAAACTTTTCAGTAGATGTTTCAACAGCTATAAAGTAAATTAATGGAACAATACTTTTAAGTCTTTAATCCAGCATCATTTAGTCAACAGGATGTTCCAGAAAGACTCATTTCTCCCTTCCCTATTTCTCCTTAAGGTTAGTGATGAGTTTCTCTCCTTCTTTCCTTGTTAGTTAAAATGAATAAGGAATTTCTGACATGTGAAAATCTGGTATGCCTCAGCAACATGAACTCCAAACAGGCATTAGTCATATGCACATTACACTGTACTTTCAGAGGGAATGAACCGAAAATTAAAATGCATAAGACAATGTCGTAATTAGGTACATGATAGCTCTGTCTGTTCTGTAAACAGAATATTTTTCAGCTTCCAGGAAATTCATTCAAACTAAAAGTTGTTTTTGTTGTGGTTAGAAGTGGTATAATTGAATTGCAAACACAGAACCTCATTCTGGTTGTAATTTCAAGTGGTACCTTCTATTTATTTTTTTAAGATGCCCTGCTTTTAAAAAAAACACTCCCCCACCTACAAAATGGCTTATATAAGTAGAAAATGACAAATCTGATAATGCAAAAATAGTTTTAAAAACAAAATAAATGAAACCGATTAAAAGCACACGAGCATGAAAGCCAAAGGATATAAATGAGGACAGTAGAGCTCAATTATAAAATGTCTTCTGGAATTAATAAAAGGGGTTTCAACACCTGCCTAACAGCACGAAGAGGAATTAGTTTGGTGGATGAACCTCAATCCCTGCCCTGTGAGAGAATTTGACACATATCTACAGAATCATCACCAATAAGGCCCTTTCCAAATAACTGCCTTCTTTGTTACTGCTGGCCACTGACATTACCTGGCCATCCAGGGACAAAGTGAGGTACAGGAACCCCCAAATGAACTTGATACTTCAGGGGAGAATACAACCCCAATCAAAATTAGTTGCAAACCTCCACCAAGAGCAGAAGAATCTTCAATTGTTTGTCTTCCAGACATCCATTCAGAATTTCCAGTGCTTCTCTAGGGTTAGATGATTAATATTAAAAGGTTGAGAGTTGAATGTCATCAACCTACTGGTGACACTTAAACCCAAATCCCCAAATGACATCACCCAGAGGGTTCATGTAGACATTAAAACTCATAAGAAGCTGGCTTCTGCTTTTTATCAATTGCTTTTGAGAAGCCAATTCCCCCCATTTGACAGTTTGAAGGTGGTGTGGGTGGAAGACCTGGGGGAAACTCTAGGCCAGCTGTATGGCGGGGGGGGGGGGTCTGGTCTACCAAGCCCTTCTCAGCTTTTGCCAATACGCAGAACTCTCTCAAAGTGGTGCACACTGCCCAGGCTTGCTCATATATTGGGTCAAGGATCTAATTGCTGTTGGTGAGACTGCCCAGATAACCGTGCCTATCGGCTTATGTTCTGGGGCTGTCATTTTGTTTCTGTTTTCTGGGGTTGAAGGATGGAGAAAATTACATCCATAATTGTTAAAGAGCCAAAGTTATGTCTGCTCTCCATATTTGAAGGAGACAAAAACACCCTACTAATCAAACCTTTGATTTTGTTCCTCCTGATCACAGCCCATTTAACTACAACCCAGGGCTGGAAGGTTCCTTGACCATTATAATGGGCATGTGGTATAAAAATACAGTTTCCTTGAAGATGCTAACTCATAAATTTAAAGGCACCAAGGGTTCTGCCATGCCACAATATTTTGTGACCATATGGGTATCTCTCTCTCTCTCTCTCTCTCTCTCTCTCTCTCTCTCTCTCTCTCTCTCTCACACACACACACACACACACACACACACACACACACATTCACTCTTAACTTATATCAACACCACTCACACCATGGATCGCCTTGTTCTAGTCAAGTGGGTTATTCATTTAGAAGAACCTTGGACCTTGTGCTCTTCAAACTCCCCCGCCCTATTTTTGCTCTGCCACTAGTATTAGTTGTAGGTACCCTTACCATAGTTTCGCTTGTTAACGATTTTGTTTTCCATGTTTTTGGGTTGCTTCTTTTTCAGGGTGTACTTTTTTGTCCCGATGTCCATTTTATATATACTGTACGTGTTATACCTTCTTCTTCTTTATAAGCACAAAAGGTTATAAAGAGCAGGAAAGGACGGGAGAGTAAATCTTACTGAATTGTTGTTAACTGCTGCATTCAGCAGTATGTGGACTTTGGAAACATGGATTAAAAGTAAGCACTTTGGGGGCCTATATAATGCTCAGAGACCTAGAGGCATTATATGTGTGTGTGCTTTAAAAGCAAATAGGAAACAGGTGATATTAAAAAGATAAATATAACAAATAATGGCTTCATTTTTTCAACAAACTTGAGCTTGGCTGGATCAGAGCACCCTGCTCTCTACAGAGGCCAACAAAGTCCTTCTGGGAAGTCTGCAAGGTGCGGAGAGAATAGCCTTGCCTCATTTTTGCTCCCTAGTAACTATTATTCCGTAGCATACTGGTTCTGAACCTAGAGGTTCTCATAGCTATGGCTCTGTCTCCCATGAACTTCTTTAATCCCTGTTAAAGCCACATAAGCAAGTGGCCAGCAGACATCCTTTTGCAGTAAATTCCATACATTGTGTGTTGTGTGAAGAGGTACCTTTGGAGGGCTGACTTGAACTACCAGAAAGCTGGGGCCTCCAGAAAGTAGCTTTGCAACCCTACAGCCCTACAGCAGAAGCAGCCAGAGTGGTGGATCAGAGCCATGGAGCTACCTTCCCAACACAGGGCTTGCTACAGCTTACCTGGAGAGGGCAGGGAGGGCAGTTCTGCACCGGCACACCAGTGGAATTGCTGG
The DNA here is from genome assembly GCF_964234715.1 of Podarcis melisellensis. Classification (NCBI taxonomy): domain Eukaryota; kingdom Metazoa; phylum Chordata; class Lepidosauria; order Squamata; family Lacertidae; genus Podarcis; species Podarcis melisellensis. Next base: position 38,471,290 of record NC_138539.1, on the reverse strand, counting down.
ATTGACTGCAGGGGTGTCCATGTTGCCCTTCCCTTGGGGCCACTCTGCCCTGCCGCAACCCTATCCCCATCCAAGTAGGTTGTAGCATCTCCTGTGTTGCGAAGGTGACTCCATAGCTGTATCTGACAATTTCCTCTCCCAATGGCAGAGAAAGAGGGTCCGACCTCAAAGACGGAGATTTGGTTTCAGGTGCCTCCTCCCCACCGCCTCTGTGGCTCTTGCCCTACTGATGCTGGAAATCCAACATAGATAGTAGGGTCACAAAAGTGGTACCAGGGAGTGGGTTGATGTGTACCAGAGCGTGGCATTGATCCAAAGGTCTTCCCAGTCTCTCAGTCTGCCTCCAAATGAGGGAGAAAACTGCACCATCCTTGGATCTGACATAATAAAATTCTCTCCCTTTGGGGAAGGGTTGTGGCATCTGTTTTGCATGCAGAAGGCCCCAGGCTCAGTGTCCAGCATGTCCAGAAAGGGCTAGGACCGCTGGCAAACCGCCACCATGGACTAATGGTCTGGCTCAGTATAGGGCCGCTTCCTTGGTTCTAAGTTCTTAATGGGATGGAAATTGCTGCTGGATAAGGCAGTTCAAGCACCTCTGGTTCCCCATCCCCCTGGCGCTTAGCATTGTAGCCTAAGTGTATAAATGCAGCCCTTTTCTATGCCTTTCTGCTTCTCTTCGGTGCTGTTTACATCCTCCTAAGTGTGCCTAGAATTGCAATCATAATGGAACCTTCTTATTCTCCTTAAAAGCACAATAAAGAGAAGGGAAAGCTCTTCATCACAATCACCTGCAAATGCATATTTCCTTTTGTTTATGGAGGAATATTATTAAGACTCTTATAATACAGAACTCTTCATCAGATGGCCAATTCTCAGCTACAAATAAGGCCAGATTCCATTATAAGCTCCTATTTCCTAGTGAAGGGGTTTACAATTTAGGAGCCAGCAACCAATCAAGGTTGGAGTTAGCCATATTTTTTTTAAGCTCACAGTGATTCATTTACCATTAATATCTCCAAGATAGGCAACAGATGTAGCTTTCCCAAACATGAAGATTTCTGATTGCCTTGAAAACGTTAAAATGTACCCTATCAATTTTTTAACTGTTTTTATTTATTTTCATAGTACCGAAGATAAATTTTGAGAAAACAATTGCTACAACAGTAAAAAACAGCAACAAGTAACTTGTCCTGATAAAATTACAGACTTTTATCGTGCCATGTGTTAAAGTTTCATTTAAACTCTTCCAACTCTACAATTCTATGAAACAGAATAATATTTCAAAAAGCGTTATGCATTACATATTAATCAACATGGAATTGGAAATCAAAAGTGGGATAGTAACCAAAAAGGAAAAGCAGTGTGGAGTGCTTCTGTTCAGGATTCCAGATACCCAGTCCTGCCATTTTCCAGGATAGCCCCCTGCTTTTTTTAACACAGGGGAGCCACCCAAAAAAAAATAGAGGGGGGGCAAACAAACTGGGCTCCTAGGAGTTGGTGCCCCTGGGCCCAATCTTAGTAGCTCTTGAAATTAAGGAGCTTTGGATCCTGTGGTTATAAGGTTGCTTCCACCATAGCACTGGAACACCCTCTTTCAGGGACCAGGACCAGCTGAGACTCAGGTGAGCCAAGGATGGGGAACTTCCCCCTACGTATATGGCCGTGAAGGACTTAACTGGCATAGCCCCATTGAGCCCAGACTTGGCTGGCCCAGCCAGAGGTCTGTGTGCTCCAAATTCACTCATCCTGGAGGATCTTGGGTTCAGATTGTGCTACAATTTGTTTTTCTGTAAGAAATGGATAGAATCATTTTCTTTCATTTCTCCCGTCTCTTTCTTATAGCAGGGGCTCCCAAGCTGTGGTCCGTGGACCACCAGTTGTCTGTGAGCTTCATTCATGTGGTCTGTGTACTGTTACTTATATCCTCAGCAGTTTTCAAGTGGACCATGGTGTGGGAAAGTTTGCGAAGCCCTGTCTTATAGGACTGGTTCCTGAAACTGACAAGAGGTGCTGCAATGCATTTCTTATCAAACTGATGCATACTGTTGCATCCAGGAACATTCTGTAGGATGGAGAAGAGGTCTTGGTGTGCTCTGAAAGTGACAAGACATTAAAACTGTCCAACTAAAGCACAGGTAAATTAACTCAAAAATCTGCAAAAAGCCCCCAAGAAGCACTGTGAATTTATACACACTGGATGCAGTCTGTAGAGGCAATCTTTGAGTGTTCTTAAAAATGAGAAGAAATGAAAACTCCAATCTGAGGCATAAAACAATATGAAACTTGTGAGGTTTTATGCCTTTGGGGAGTAGCACAGTGATTGTACATTTAAGGCCATTTAGATAGACAATGTCAACATTACAAGTGTTTACTGAAAGGAAATTGAAGCTAAGAAGGTACTACAAGTTTCTAGCCGCTTATAACATGGGGACCTCCATCACATAAAAATAACATGGCAGGCCTGAAACGTGGCAGGTCTGATGACTTGGGGGAGTAGTACAATACCTGAAAAATGAACGACATTTGGCTGGAAAGTTCTAAAGTTGTAGGCAGCAGAAAACAGGCTTTGTCTCCATTGTGATCAATATAGTTATTTTATTTTATTTTATATTTATTAATAGCCCTCCTGTCCTCCCAAAGGAGTCTAGGGTGGCAAACAACCAGTGGTAAAATATGTTTGAAATATATTTAAAATAATTCCAATACAGATGCAGACTGGGAAAGATCTTGACTAAAAAGTCTTATTGAAAGAGGAAGGTCTTCAGTAAGCAATGAAAAGACAACAGAGATGACACCTGTCTAATATTTGAGGGAGGAAATTTCAGAGGATAGGTACCACAACACCAAATGCCCAGTTTCTACATTGTGGAGACTCGAGAGCAGACCTCCTGATAAGATGGCATCTGTAGGTTGCCCTCACTTGCAGAGAACAGTGATTGTCTGGATATACAAGGGGTGAGATGATCTTTTAGGTATCCTGAAACTGAAGCAATTGAATGCAAGTTCCGTTTTTAAAAAATATTTTAAACACGAGGTGATGGCTATACATTTGCACTGTAGCTGGGATTGGAGATTCTGTCGACACGGTTTGGATGAATCAACATGAAGCTCCTTGGGTGGTTTTCAGTAAAATATAGTCACAGCAGCACACATGCCTGGGCACCATCAGATCAGGCCAGACATATGCCCAGCAGAGGGCAACAATGACAGAGCCAGCCAGCACATGAAGTCACATAATTTTTGATACAAGAGGTTGGCCATTTTGTACGTTCTTTTTCTTAGGACTTTTTCTAAATTTCCAACTGAGTTCTAAAGCCCACATCTGGAAATAGGAGATGCAGAAGATAGGATGCAGAAGTGTCCTAGAAGTGATCAGGAGAAGTCTTGATGCTGGATTATCATGCTTTATATTAACATGATTCTTGTTTAAACAAACACAGTTTATTCCAGTACCTGGCCCTCTTCCTTAAACTGAAAGAGGATCCTGACATATGTTTACTGCTTGCATGCCAAAATGGCTTCTTAGCAGTTTACAAGTATAAGATCAATTGTAAAATCCATGCATAATTGAAATACACAGTTAAACAATTCCATCAACACATTAAAAACATCCATAACTAAAATAAACAGTAAAACATGCCAGTGTAAAGCATAATATTTAAAACAGTTTAAAAACAATTAGATCAGAAAGTTCAAGTTCAGGGAATGCTGGCCTAAGCAGGTGTGTCCTCAAGAGCCTGTGGAATGCCAATACTGATGGGGCCTCTCATATTTTTGCAGGGAGTAGGTATGGTTAGGCTTGTACTGTTAAAGCCAAGCAACTTGGATCAAGCTAGCTGGGCATGCTGGTAATTTTTGTTTTGTATTTCTCTCTCTTTCCTTCCCCGCTCTGTCCATGTTTTCACCCAACCCCCTAGATTCTCCAATCCCTCTCTGTCCTCCTTCCCAGCTTCCCTCTCTTGTCCAGGCCATGCTTTCAACCTTTAGCCTACCACTCATGCCTTCCATCCCTACCAGCTGCCCCTTTCTCTAACATCTCACCCTTCCGAACAGGGACTTTGCTCCGGAGGGAAGCGGCAGCTCTGGGTCCGCTCGACGCCTTACTAGGAGGCCTCTTGGCAGAGCTGGCCTTACGCAGCTGCAGCTCCTCGGAGCCCCTGAGATGCTCTAAATGTAAAGAAGCAGCATTCAGGACACACAAGACTTTCTCAAAACAGCACAGTGATGTGAGTACCACTTGCTTGAACAGGATCCCCCTGGGGGAAATAGGAGCAGCTCATCCACATCCCAATCCCCTCTTTTTAAGGAGGTTGTGTGCAACACACTTGTTTCTAAATAGGAAAGCTTACCCATAAGAACATATGGAAAGAAACACTCTGATTCATTAGCCTTCACCTTTGCTTGTCCTCAAACATATTTGCATTCAGAAGTATACAGCCCCAGAAGCTGAAGGAGCTAATAGCTGGTTTTCGAAAACAGAAAGGCAATGGTGCTCAAGCCTGTCTAGAATTCACTCGCTGACCTCAAGTGGCTGCTGGCTGCATGGAGCTGGCTGCAACGATTGACTGTCAGTATCACACATAGTCTCAGAGCATAGGCTGCCTGTACACACATTGAGATGTGGAAACAGGTGATTATGTGCCTTTGCTCACCGTACATATAACCTTAAATGTGAACTGGGACTATGTATGTACATTTGTTTGAGAGATGTTCACACAATCCATTTGCTATAATTATTGAATAATAAACGAATAAATGGGGTGATCCAGAAGTGGGGCCTGCTTGCATAGACTTAGAATCAAGGTTGCAATTATGGTGTGAGGAAGCATCAGGTTCTGAGACTGAGCCCAGGCTCTATTATTATTATTATTATTATTATTATTATTATTATTATTATTATTATTATTATTATCTGTTAGTCTTTCTTTTTCTTCTGGCTTACAAAACGACCTACAAACAACAAAACGAACAGGAAAAAAAACCCAAACAGATAGACTGAAACCAAGAAAAGAAAGAAATACAGTATAAGCATCCCGCCCACTTCCAAAAGGCCACACAGATAGTTAAAGGCCAAAGGCCTGGTTATAGAGGAAAGTTTTTGCTTGGCTTTAACCCTTTCCTCTACCACAAAGGGCCTCCCAATTATCCCCGGTGTTTTGTATCAGGGGCTGAGTTCATGCTCAGAGGCACTTTTTGGATTGTTGCAACTTCAGGGCATGGAGTGAAAGTGTATGGAGTGGAGCAACAATGACATCATGACACCCGGATTCGAAATATGCTTGTAAATAAGTCCCGGGTCCCAGCAGCTGATTTAGGGAGGTGGGGGTCAGCTTTGAGACCTTCCAGAGCTGGAAGGGCAGCGCGGCTTCTGAGCTAGGCGAGAGACTAGGAAGCGGTGGGGACGAGAAGCTGGTGGCGGCGGCGCTTGTTTTCCTCCTCGGAATCTCGGGTTTCCGAGCCAATCCAAACAGGATGCGAGCTGTCGTGGTCGCCGCGGCTGCCTTGATGAACGCGCTCGCCTCTGCCGGTAACCAGGGAGCCCTGATTCAAGCTCCCGAGAAGCAGGAGGAAGTGACGCCCAGGTTATTTATGCATCGAATCAATTTCAGTTTCGGGGAGAACAGCGCTGCTCTCTCGCCCTCTCCGAGCGCGAGCCAGGAAGCCCTGGAAAGAGAGGCAGGAAAGGCAGTGCCTGGAAGCAGCAGCCGACTCCTGGCAGAGCTGCATCACCTGATCGCTTCCATGCCAGCCTCTTCGCAAGGCGCTTTTGCTCGCCTCGCCTCCGCAAACAAATCTGGGGCAGGACTTTCCCTTGCAACCGCGCGTTTCCCTTACAGAGGCTCTTAAGGGTTCCGTTTAGCACTTAAGCCTACCTAGCGTGCTGTGGGGAGAGGGGTGGGTAGGCGAGGCTTTTTCTCCAGATCCAATTTATGCCGCGATTTCTTCCACATTGCATTTGATTTCTTCTGCTTAACAGAGAAAAATAAGCCCTCGTGAGGTTTAGTGAAAGAAGACGTCCCTGCCCGTATCCAAGAGGGTTCTTCCGTCCGTTTAGATCGTCTGATAAAGCGGTCAGGATGTCAGAGGGGAGCGGGTGGCTGTGACGGGCAAAATGAATGCCTCTGTCTTTTCATCTCTCCTGCACAAACACCTTGTTTACCCCTCCATTTCTCCTCCCCGAGGGAGATCCGAAGCAAAGCCGGAGCCTCCCTCTTCGCTACCCGCCTCCTCCCCCTCCCTCCCATCTGTTTTCACAATGTGTTTGCTGCAGATGTTTGTGGCTCCAGATGTCCGTTGCATGGGCTGGCATCCGCGCGGGCACGTGCCCGTGTGTGGTGTTTTCAACAGCCGGGGCGCTTCTCCGGGGGCGGGCAGAGGGGGGAGCCGGCGAGGGAGGCGGGAAAATGACGGCGCGCTGCAGAGAGCGCTTGGCCGAGAGCTGTCCAGGGTGCTGAATCGCGCCAGCGGAGGCGAGCAGGCGCTTGCTTGGCTGAGGACGGTCTCTCTCTGGGGTCCCCGGGCTCCGTTTCCCGGCGCCTCCAGTCCGTGTCTTCCCCTCCACGTCCACCAGAAAGGCGCTGAGGTGGAGGGTAGGCGGCCACCTGGACATTGTGGTGCCTGAGAAGAAAGGAAGTTGGGGACCGAGCCCGGGTGTGGACGCTCCAGCAGCCCGGGCTTCCTAGGCGAAGCAGAGAGACGCATGCGCATGGCGGGCGAGCTGCCGTCCCCGGCTGAAGAGCCCGCTGCGAACGGATGTGAGCAATGCAAAGATTTGCACCCGGCTCCGGAGATCGAAGGGGAAATTGTAAGTACCCGGCAGCCCCTCGGACTCTGCACCGAGACCGGACGGGGAGCTGCTCAGGCTCGCCTGAGCGGGCTCAGCTGCCTCAGGCTCAGCTGCCTGAATGGTGTGTGTGTGTGTTTCTGGTGCACTGGTAAGAGCCCCCGGTAAGTAAAGCTTGCAGGGGCGACTTCCCTCGCCTACCACTTGGGCTGGTGTGGGCTTCCTAAGCTTTTCAGGCGCTCACAGGTGAGTCGCCCAGCCTCATGCCACAGGTGTTTGAGGTTCTTGGGACCTGGAGGCTCTGCTCGGAGGAAGATATCCGTTCTGGGGAGGGAGGGTGCCCGGGTGGAGAAGCAGGCCAAGTAGAGTGTCTCCGGGGTTGGAGAGGGGGCTTCGTGTCGGCATCTCCTCCTGAGGGGTGGGGGGTAGGCGCAACTGGAAAGCAGCTGCGGGATGGGGAGCATTGCTGGGCATGGCCATTGGCAACAGGTGCTCTGTCATCCTTGGTGCTGAGGAACGGGGAAAGCTGTTTAGGAGTGAGCTCTACCATGCGGAAGGGTAGATGGAGAGGGATCCATATCCCTGGCCAGGTAGAAGGCAGTCTCGATCCCCGCTACGGGAGCTTGGCTGGTAGAGGCTCGGTGACCCCAGGGCGCTTGACTTGGCATTTGCCCCGTGTCCACCAACCCAAGAGTCCTCCAAACACCAGGTACTCGACTGGATCCTGCCTGGGTCAGCGAGGGGCTCTCCGTCCATCCAGCCCTGCAAGAGAGCCTGTCCTCAAGGCTAAAGGAGAAGCCGCCTAAGCGAGAGTCAGCTCTGCGGGCGATCCTCGTGAACGCGCAAAAGGGCTGGGAAGGGAAGCGATTGGAAAAGTCTCCTGGTTACGTCCATGTATATTCACATATACTTAACCGGGCGTGAAAGGTTGAGAAAGCGAAGGTCTCTTTTTTTCCTTTCCATCCGCCTTTCCTGCACAGCTGGTAGCAGTTCCGCCCTCGCGTGGAAACTGCCTCCTCCCCGGTTCCCGCCTTACCTGTCGGCTTCATTCCGGGAAGGCTTTCGGTCTAGATTGGTGCCGAGTCAATTTCATCCTGTTCGGCTTTGCTTTTTCGCTGAAGGGGGAATGGCAGGCTTGTTTTCGCCAGCACATGATCTTAACTGCCCCTTTTCTAAAGTTAAGGAGCAAAAGGACAAGCAGTAAGCGAATCCATAGCCAGATCTTTGCCCGCTTCTTCCGACAAAGTCCCTTGGAACCGAACGCCAGGGGGCGCCGTTTGGAAAGAGGCCGCAGGGACCCCTCCTTGCCTGTTAAAATTAGTTTATATGGAGTATTTTGGACGCAGAAACACACAACGCAAAAACCCCAAGCTAAGAAGAGTAATGCATATAGACAGGCTCACATACATAAATCACTGGGTGGATTCATAATTGCAGGAATAAGTTCATTTAACTGCACATCCCTATTATCTAGGCTCTTAAATGGTGAAGGGTAGTTTAGCTATTGACATTCTCACCAGACTAGTCATATATTAACACCTTGTTTGCACATGAATCATGGCCATGGGGGGTATCTGCCTAAGCCTTTAAAGTATACATCTAAAATGTAAAGCATAGGTTTGTAAACGTTATGCATCATACAAATACATTCATCATGGAACCAAGACTGGCTGCAGATCTCTGTCAAGCTTATGCCCTCAGGGGCCAACTTGGGGTTGGCATGATCCTCAGTTGAGAACATTGACCTTAGTGGGACTTACATATATTCAGCTAGCTCTGGATCATGCCTACAGTCACAGTGTCAAAACCCATTCATTAGTTTCCGTATTAGTAGGTAATATCCGAAATATGCAACACAGCATAAGCCAGAGTGAAATGCAAACCACTAACCATACAATACAATCTATGGCTGATACTATATATATCACATACATGTGCACATTTATATCCCACATTTTCTCCAAAGAGCTTAAGTTGCCACACACACTTCTCCCCCTTTCCATTGCATCCTCAGAACAACCCTATGAGGAAGGTTAGCCTGAATGATAGTGACTGGTCCAAGTGAGTTTTATGGCTGAGTGGGCATTTGAACCCTGGTCTCCTGGTCCTAGTCCAACACCAAGTGGCTCTATGTTGTCTGTCTAGTTGTATGAATGCAATAGGCTTGGAAGTCAGAAGTTTTCTGACTATATACTGGTGCATACACAATCTGGGGTTTGGGCACAGCTCAACCAGTTGGCCAGTTATTGCAGTGGAACCTCAACAGTTGAAAAGCTGGTAATATAACATAGCATGTCTTAAAGCTGCTCCATTCTTCTATTCCCACTCCAATACTTTGGAGGTTATGCTGTTTTTTATTATGTAAGTCATGAATTATACAGTGTCACGTTGCAGGGAAACTATCCATTACCCCATAGTGAAAAGAGTACCTAGTGGGTATTTTTAAAAAGTCAATTCTGCAGCTAAATTGTTGATGTTCCAGCAGCTAAACCACAATACAGTATTTCATTCAAATATAATTATGAACGTCAGTTGCACCAAGAATATTACTGGCCCACTAATGATTTTCTTCATTTTGGAGTCTTGTATTAAAAAATAAATTGTAGAATAAACTTGCTCCTAAAGGGCTGTCACTACGCTACACATCATCATAGTTCCAATACAAAAATAGGAATAACACATAACCTTTTAATAACCTTGAGAGTTAAAATTTCCAAATAGCAGAAAAAGATGAGCCAAATGGTTTTAAAAGTTCTGAACAAGTCTTTTTATGGGGAATCTTACCTACCTAATAGAAGGCTGGAGGATATTAGAAAGATGCAGGTTTTTTTATAGTAATTGAAATCGTTTTATATATTACTGCAATATGTGCTACAACCACACATTGAAGTACTATTATACACTCTGTTGGAAATATTCAGACACAAACATTTTCCTAATGTGGATTTTTCTGATATTTATTGAAAGTCCTTTTATGCACCTCCTGGAGCAAATCCTAACCAAGGCAGATTACAGCAAAATTAACTTCATATATATAGTAGGCTTCTTTAGCTTCATAATGACAGCAGGAGTATTATGCTTCCAAATCATTCACAGAAAAATGCACTTGCAATAGATTGCTTCCAGTGTCAGTGCTACTCAGGGCAGATCCACTGAAATTAATGGATATAACTCTTAAGGTATACTAATGTCCATGGGTCTGTTCTGATTATAACACAGTGGAAGTAGAACATAGCCATCGTGGTAGAAATGACAAGCAGGTGACCGAAGGGGAGGGGCAAGGCAGCTGAGAGTTGTGCATGGTGTGGGCACGGTGGTGGAGAAAATCTGATGCTCCTGACCCTGCACCCACACTGAGCCCCCCTCCCCCGCCTTGTCCCAACCTCTCTCAATAAGCACCAGTAATGCACAGTGTAGGGAAGCTGAGATAGCAATGTCACACCATCTGTTGATGCATCGTGATGAGCAGCCATTGATAGCCTTATTCTCCATGAATTTGTCATCATTCACACACACACACGCGCGCACACACACACACACACACACACACACACACACTGATTTTAACCAAAGAAATAAACATGCTGAAATCAATAGGCTTAGAACCCAAACAAAGATGGCACTAAGAATATAAGAAGAGCTCTGCCGTATCAGGCCAAAGGTCCATCTAGTCCAGCAGGAATCCTGTTCTCACAAGTCAGAATATCCAGATTGGGGAAATGGTGCAGAAGAAAAGGGTGAACCCGTATCTTGGATCCATGACCCGGATCCAAAGAACAATTACTCGGCTGCTGTTGATAACTTCCACCACATGTCTAATGTGGTCCTTGGAATAGCTAAAGTTTGGATTGTGCCGCTGATTTTAATCTAAACTCATTTTAAAACACGGCATTGAAAACACTAGCAGGATAATATTAGTGGAACTGTAGAGGTTGCTTTATTTTGTCATACTGTAACATGCTGTTGAAAACAGATAAACAGAGATTATCTTACCTGGCCATCTTTCTTATTTTCTGTTTTATTATGACAGTAACTGGCACTTTTAAATGTCTCAACTTTGCAAAACACACTTCCTTCAGGCTTTCTTCTGAAACTCCACTTGGCCAGCTTTGGGGACCCCACAAAAGCCTTCAAATGATCATTGGGGGCAGTCCATGGGTGGGGAACTGGCAGCCCACATGCAAGATACAGTCTGTGGGACCTTTGGATCTGACCTAGGGCTTTCTCTCCTTGGCTCTGCCCCATGTGGCATTTAGGCTTAGGCAGTTGGCACCCTTCATAGCAGCTGGGACAAGACCATATGTGGAGAGCGTATGTTAAGGTTACCAGATTTTTTTCAATGAATCCGGGGACACTTTTCAACTTCAATGGATTTTGTACGGGGACTGATTTGTAAATCCGGGGACTGTACCCGGGAACTGGGGACGTCTGGTAACCTTAGTGTATATGGCACTAGCATCCTTTGCATAATAGCCAATCAGGTGTTGATGTCATAACAAATGCACACCAGCATCTCCTTTGTGTTTAAGGGAGTCATGCCTTGCCATTGGGCAAGCTGGATTGGACACAGGATACCTGGTCCCCCATGCAATTTAGGATTCACCTGTGGACTCATACCCTAGCATAGCAGTATGAGGATTCCAACAGAAGAGTCCAACTCAAAAGGCAAATGAATATGAATCAATGATTGTGCGCTCCATGATGAGTCACCCTGAGGCAAACCACCATGCTGACCAATACAGTGTCAGTTTCTATTTGATCAGAGTCAGATTTCAGCACTTAATACAATAAAATCTGAGTCATGGCTCATACACTGCCACATGATTTCAGCACCCACTATGAGCTGTCTGATTCCTTGGTGTGAATCACAACATACTACAGTGAAATTGGCTTTGTTGAGGCCATTCATAAGAAAGCCTGGGGAACAGAATGCTCATTGAATTAGACCTTGACAGGAGTCAGTTGAGAACATCGGCTTCAGCAGCTGTCTGCTCAGCTCCATTTTGTTAATTATCAAGTGGCTCATAGAATCACAAACTAAATCTATTCAGCAATATATATATCATACCCACACATGCCCACACCCACCCACTCAAAGTGAGTTTAACTAAAGCAGTACACTCAGATGTAACTATTTTAGTGACTGACAAACTAGCTAATGATTTTTCTGCATTTAGAGTTCCTTAAACACACACACACACACAGGTGCGTCAAGCTGCTGCCATGTTTAGGTGTGATTCAATCAACTACGAGCAAATTCAGGTTGCACAATTAAACGTGATTTGCTGCTCTTGCACAACAAGCCCACTTCCCCTTCAGCACTGGATTTTTTTGTGCTGTAAGGAAAGTGATGGAGAAAATACAGTGGGAAGTGTATGATAACACTTGCTTGAAGCAATGCCATTTAACCTCCCTGCAAGCAAAAAAGTATGAATGCTCAATAAATAGCTACGGGTTTGAAGCCTGCACCCCAGACCACTGAGGATAATCTTGGCCAATGTCATCTAACATCCCTGCAAACTTTGTGCAAACAAATCAGCATAAATGCTCAATAAACAGGTCATCTAGAAGTAGCCTATGTACCTAAGGACTTCATTTTAATTTTGCATTCTGACCTTCAAATAGTAAAAATATAAATATATGTATAGTTCCACTAAAGTTAAGAACTTGAAGGTTCAGAGTTAGTATCTACATTAGTCAGTTTTCCAAAGCAGCCTACTTTTGAACACCTAATTGTCCCCATTTAAACCCTCTTCATGCTGTCAGATTGCTGTCAAACAGATCGTGGATAAATCAAATGCAAGCTTGAGCTTATTAGTGAATAGGGCAGTGTACCTCTTGTTGTGACTGTGTGGGTGGGTGTTGCAGTTCTGACTAGCATTGCCTTTGAAATGTAAAGCAATGCTTATAATGCCTGCGGAAGAACAAAGCTTTTCAGAGCTAAAAACATCATACTTGGGCGTAGGCAACCTAGTTTCTGGTATTCTATAACTTTTAAATATGAGGCTTTCATATTTGTACTGAACTGAAGATTCCTCTTCCACCATGAATCACAGTTTCCAACTGCTTAGTCTGTGGTACCCAGTCTTTCACAAAATTCCTTGATAGGGAATAGACTGACCATAGTCATTAATGTTCTGGCAGTCTCCTGACAGCACTGATGTGTGCAAGTACCTTCAAGGATTATTCAGAAGCTACAATTTGCACAGAATACAGCAGTGAGGATTTTAGTGGGGACCAGTCATTCAACTCCCACTTTGCCAGATTTGAAAGAACTTCTTGAGCCTCCTGTGCACTTCCAAGCCTAATTCAGAATGCTAATAATACTTATTTTTAAGACCCTATATCAAGGGTGTGAACTTGTGGCTCTCCAGTTGTTCTGGAACTCCAGTTCCCACCATCCCTGCCCACTGGCCTTGCTGGCTGAGGCTGATGGAGTCTGACAATATTGGGAGGTCCACAGCTTCTCCCTCCCTATCTAAATCTCTTGGGACACAGGTACCCTTAAGAAGAAGCATCTCCCATGTCAACCTGCCAGTGACCTTAGGTTGTCAGGCCCTTTTCTGACCACCACAGCTGAGCCTTTCCAGCCGTGGCTCTCTGATTGGGCAACACTTACCAAGGAGGCTTTCCTGTTGCTTTCATTGTAGATGAGGAACCTGTGGCTCTCTGAATGTTGTTGTACTATGACTCTTATCATCCCTGACCATTGCCATGTGAGCTGGAGCTGATGGGAATTGGGGTCCAACAAGAACTGAAGGAAGACATGTTATCCCCACCCCACCTCACCCCACCCCCATTCTATACCCCAGCAAACACCTTTTTAACATTCACCCAGGCTATTAAAGCTTGTTCTTTTAGCTGCTGCTGTATTAATTATGTGTATTGTTTTAGTTCACTATATTTTTACTTTTAAAAAAACAACCCCTGCCCTGGGATGAATTTCGATGAAATGTGGTAAAAAGTAAATGACATACATAGATAAAAATGAATAAATAGTGTTCCTTTGTGCATCGTGCAGTCAGCTTCCTTGTATCTGGACAGTAGGAGCAGCTGCAGAAGGGAGCCTCAGTCTTGGTAATTTCATTCACTGGTAATACCAGTGTCTTAACATGGCTACTATAATCTATGCTCTGGTCAGCGGCATTGTGTGAGCAGAATGGGAGGCAGGAGGCGAGGCTGCCAAATTTTCACCTTGCACAGGGTGCCACTGAGGACCTTCAAAGTCTGCCTCAACCTTATGGATTCAGAGGAAGCAAATGATGCACACAGATCTTAATCTAGCAAATTCATCATCAAATTGACCAGCAAGGACCCAAGGCAAGTTACAGCAATTTGAAATTTAAAACTAAAAGCAGTTAAAGCATTTTAGAATCACAGGAATAAGGTGGACCCCAAAAACCCACAACTCAGGTATTCTTCGGCATTCACTAAAAGCTGTGCAGTATCATGAAGAAGCCAGACACTCTGTGGGGAGGGAAATGCACAACCTAGGGGCTGCCCCAGAGAATATCCTCTCCCAGGCCACCCCCACTTCCAAACTTCTGAGGGAGGTGGAACTTCCAAGAGTCCCCCCTCCCCCCCTGCTGATCTTAACATCTAAGGTGATCACCTTGAATTCAGCCCAGAAACGAAATGGCAGCCAGTGCAGCCAATTAAGCACATCCTTCCTTTTAATTAACAAGTAGTCACAAGTGCTGGCAATTAAATTAGACCAATTTTTCCAGTGTAAGCATCTGCCTTTGTGATTTGCTGATTTGGCTTTAGGGAATAAAAGAGGAAACATGATGTTTGTGAGTGTAATAAACAAGAGCTTCAGAAACAAAGAAGCGCTCCTAACTTCTCAGCGAGTTAACCATTTGTTAATACACACATTATCATAGGTTCTTCTTCTTTTCAAATGGTCTGACATCTTGATCAAGCAGGGGAGGCAAAGCTCATGAGGTAAAGGGATCTCTGCAAAATTCTGCTTCTAACAGGATGCCTTGCCTGTGGAGAGATTGGCAAGCTGCACAATGGGACCAAGCCCAAATCTCTCTGCTGAGCTGTTCTTCATCTGGCTTTGCTTTTGTTTTCTCCTTCGTTTTCACTCATTTGCCCATCTCTGTCAACCTGTATACTTCTGTCTACTTTTCTGTACATTTGCTTGAAGGTAAGTTAGGGAGCAACAGGAAGAAAGACAACGAGGGATGTGTTCTCATTCAGAGGGGATGCAGGAGTCAATATCCACAACTATATGGATTCAGGACAAGATTTCAGCATCTACCTGAAATGAAGTGTGCAACAGAAAATTGTATCTTTGGCAGGGGTGGGGAATCTGTGGTCCTCCAGACATTGTTGGACTCCAGCTCCTGTGGACAATGGTCAGGGATGATGGGGATTGTAGTACAACATTTGGAAGCCATCCAGAGTGGCTGGGGCAACCCAGCCAAATGGGTGGGGTATACATATTGTTTGTTTGTTTGTTTGTTTGTTTGTTTGTTACACCAGACGTTCCCCATGCCTGATTTATGGCTAGTTAAATGTGATTATGCTTTGGATATGTGTTCTAGCTTGCCATTTGAAAGTTAGTTTTATTGCATAATACATGGAATATTGAATATAACTCTGTTTGATGTAAGTTGTTTATTTTAAAGTCCTAGGTTTTTTATGACTTAGCTGCTAGGATATTTGTCAAGCTAAGCAGGGTCCAGTATGGTTTTTGTTGAACTGTATATTTTGTTCTTTCTACAGCTTGTAAACTGCCTTGTGTTTAGCAATATAGAAAAGCAGTATACAAACTAAAAGTGAAATGAAAATGAAATTTCATAAGCAATGGTCTTCTGCTGTGCAGGCTGATCATGAGTTGCAGCTACTGAATTTCCCCTTGCAGTACAGTTATTTAAAGTGCGCCTTTGTCAGATACAGAAAGGAAACCTCAGCCTGAACCACAGCAACAATAGCAAGGAAGGTATGCAAACTTCATTTATTTAGGACACAAAAGAGGCACATGACCTGAACAGTATTTCCCCCTCCATTTCCTCCAAAAACCTGTGCTCCCTGAATATGTATGCAAGACCAGTTCCTGCTTAATTTAGGAACAAAAGTAAGCAGGAATAAAGCCACATCGAACAATATACCATCTGCTTTATTATAGCTCTCGTTTGCTGCGAGAGCCAAAGTACAATTGAAAATAAAGGCCAGGCCAATCATCTTGTCAGTCTTGAACACACACAGCCCTTTTCAGCTTCAGCCGGCTCTGCCTATGCGCCATTCACAGAATCCTCTCTCGACAAAGGGGCTAACATGGAACAAGGAGAGAACCAACAGAGAAATGTGGGCCTTTGTTTGAGATCAAATTGATTTTCTTCTCTTTCCCTTTTTGACATTTCAGGTTATTTTTTCCACAATTAACACCTGATCGGACAGTGGTCTATAAAAATGCTTTTGCAAGGCGGGCAACAAATCTCTAACAGAATCCTCACTTTTTTCATTTCACAGGACTGTTTGCTAGGCTCATTTATTTAATCATAGAAGCAGGTTGAGAGACAGTGACAGGCCCAAGGTCTGAACAGAGATTTGAACCTGGGTCTCCCCAGTCCAAGTCCAACTCACTGTCAGCAACACCACAGTGGTTCAATTACACTGATATACTAACTATAGTAAGTGTGCGGGGTCCTGTGTTGCTGCATAAGAATGGACAGGTTTGTTGTTAAGTGCTATTCTCCTCTTTGTTCACTTTCGTATGGCATCTTCTGATGTATAGATCACTTCTTATAAACATATCCAGCAGGGGAATCCTGTTAAATGTGTTGTAGTGATAATTCTTGCGGTGGCTTAAAGACTAAACAAATTCATTGTGGTGTAAACTTTTGTGGATTATACTCCACTTCACTATTTGCATGAAGTGTCATCCGAAATCAGCAAGCAAAGGTACATGCGGTTGGCAGTGGGAAGGGGAGAATGCAGGAGAGTGAGGTCAGAGTGTGAGAACGATTACCTAAACCCAAAATAATCCCTGTGACCATTTGAAAAGGCTGTATGTGTAATAAACATGGGATGTTTAACAAGGATGGGAAAACTTTTTGCCAACATTTTGGGGGCACGTGCAAGTGGCAGACAAGGCCAGAAGCAAAAGTAGGCAGAGCAACGAATGCAAAGTTTAACTTTGTACAGGAAGCTAGTTTCTACACATGGTCACCCACACTTCTTTATCCTTCAACCAGGGAACCAAGAGTTGTTATCAGAGTTCAAGGATGCATTTCAGCCAGGCAAAAGCACTGGTTCAGTGCTCTTCAGTGTAGATATGTTTAGGATTATGCTATATTCTCATGTGCTGCTTTAGATAAAAGCATAGGGATAGTGCATGTGTTGAATACCAAAGACCCCAGATTCAATCTCTAGCATCTCCCCTTGAAAGGATTAGGTAGCTGCCAATGGGAAACACCTCCAGCTGAGACTCTGGAGAGCTACTGCTAGTCATAATGGGCAATGCTGGCTAGATAGACATGGCAGCCTGAGATGAGGCACCTGTTGTTGCTTCTGCCTCAAGCTCTCTAAAACAAGAAGCATTCTCGCTGTGACCTTTTCTCTGTTGCCCAGCTCAACTTTTGGGGCAGGGGAGGCAGAATGAAGACATTCAGAAAGGTGTCTGAGCCCCCTGAGAAGGGCAGCCTGGGCAGTGTTGCAATGAGGTCATTATAGACTGAAATGGTCAACATTTCAATTGGGGGTCAGCAAACTACATCCCGGGGGCCAGATGCAGCCCACCAGGCTCATAAATCCTGCCACCTGCTTGGTCAGTCCCCATGCTGAGCTAAACCGGCATGGCACGGCGTTTCCTTAAAAAGAAGTCGCAGATGCCTCACCCCCTGGAGACTGACTTCCGCAATGCTGGTGCAGCTTTGGATTGGCTGCAGGAAGTTCAGCCTGCTGCTGGTGGCACACTCAGCGGCCGCACTGGAACAGCTGGAGGGTGAGCTGTGCGCCACCTGCCTGGTGCTCCTCATGTGCGGCCTGCCCACCAACCTGTCCTCGGACGACAGGCCGCAGCACGTGCTTCACACCACCTGCGAGCTCTGTGGGGATGGGCCGATGGAGTGGCCTCTGCTTGTCAACAACAACGGTGAGCGAGTGGCACCAAGATGTGCTCCTGAGTGTGTGCAGAGTGCGTTCCTTCTTCAGGTCCAGAGGCAGCTGTGGGACTGGCTTGCAGGGTATTTATATTTTTCAAAATATAGTCCGGCCCCCCACAAGGTCTGAGGGACAGTGGACCGGCCCCCTGGTGAAAACGTTTGCTGACCCCAATTTAGACAGTGATGTGTATTACCTGCGTCTGCAACAGGGCGGAGTAGAAAACCAAACTTTGAAAGATGGCGAACCAGCCCTGTTGCTCTCGGGATGTGGTGGGGGTCCATCCTGCTCATTTTGCTGAGTGGGGCCTTGGGAATCTTTCCCACTTCCCCTGCTCTCTCAAAAACTCTGTTGCATTGCGCTATGGATGAAACGAAGACCGTAAAACACTTGGCAAATTAAAAATCAATGACAAACAGTCACGGAGGGTTTAAAGACATTACCGGCCCAGAATTCCTCATCTGATTAGGACCATGAATTAAGGAAGCAGTTTCTTCTCACTGCTCCACAGGCCACTTCACCTATTAGCAATAATTAGGAAAGCCACTGGGTGCCAAGACTACAAGAGAAGCAGTAAACCTGATGCCTGGGCTTTTTCCACAGAGTCTAACCTTCTTCCTGTTTTTTCCTCATGCAGCCCATGGGATCCGAGCGGATGGAGATGCGCAAAAGGCAAGCATCTGTGACCCAGGAGACACCGAGCTCTGTACAGCCACAGCCAGGGATTGAAAACCGTGGGTCCAACGCCTGCTGCTTCTGTTGGTGCTGTTGTTGCAGCTGCTCCTGGTATGCCTTTAAACCATATTCAAACCTCTTGGGGGAAGAAGGGGAAAAGATGACACCATGTATGCCCTTGAGTAATCAGATGAGTTTTACAAGGGGCGGAGGAAAGGAGATGCAGCTGTTGCCTACTTTTCCATAGATGAAAACACCAAACAACATTCCTTCCAGTTCTTTAAATCTTCTGGAAATACATAAAGATGCAAGCAGAGCTGGAGCCATTCAGACCTTATGTGTTTCTTAGCTGCAGGTCAATGCAGGAACATGTTTAGCCTGAATAGCTCAGTTGGTTAAAGTGTGGTGCTGGAAACGCCGAGGTTGCAGGTTCGATTCCCGTACGCGACAGCTGCATATTCCTGCCTTGCAGGGGGTTGAACTAGATGATCCTCAGGGTCCCTTCCAACTCTTATGATTCTAGAACAGCTGAGCCCAGTCAGATGCTTTGGAATCCAGTACCCATCACTCCTTACCATTGACCACACTGGCTGAGGCTGATGTAAGTTGAAATCTATCAATATCGGCCAGGGACCAGTTTGGGAAAAGGATAGTCTAGGAAGGGGTGCAGCTTATCAGCAGAACAAATGTTTCACATATATTAAGTCCCAGGTATCTCCAGAAATTCTTACCTAGCAGGGCTAGATGGATCAATGGCTAATGGGGGACAGCTCTTCATAATAATCAGCAATGTGTGGATTCCATTATTTAAGGAAGGAAGCATTTCAGAGGGCCATACCCAGAGGCTCTAACTTCAATGGACCACATACTTCTAAAAGTACTATGAAACAGCTATTGCTAAAAGAAACAGAAGAGTGGATACCCAGTCACCATTCCAGAGAAACCAAGAGAATGCTGATAATTTGAAGATGTGCAGGGCTTTTTTTCAGCTGGAACTCACTGGAACTCGGTTCCAGCACCTCTTAGGTGGGCACCATTGCCATTACAAGAGAACAAGGGAAGCGTTCAGGGCAAGTTCCAGCACCTCTTTTTCTAGAAAAATAGCACTGAGGATACGACCTCACTCTACAGCTAGTTTAGCTATCCTGTGTGCTATCTCCTAAACCTAGACACTGCAACAAAGAGAAAAGGAACAAAGTAGCACATATAATCTTCAAAAGGAAAGCTTCTGAACAGCATATTCTTAGCAGGGATCTTTAAAATGCATATGCTGACATATCTGGGACTTATCCTGACAGGATTCAGCATGGAACATAATGATTTTCTCCAGAGCACTTGGTCTATCTAATCCGTTCCCCATTGCAAGCAATCAGGGCAGCACAGAATTGGCAAACTGGTGTATATAGGGATCACTTCAGAATCATATTATTGAGTTTTGATTTTAAAAGTTTTTGTTGCTGCTTTCAGTAAGCAACCTGTAGCCTATAACCCAAGGTCATGCCCATGTTAAGGATTTTTATTTGAGAAACAGATGGACAGCTAGAACTGAATGGTGTATTTTGCCCCTCCTCTGGCTAGTTTTTGTGCATTCTACATGTCATTAATGCAATAATAGTGTATATGAGGTGGATTTATACCAGATCAATCCACACATCATTTCACTTTATTCATTGTTCTGCTATGCTTCCCCAGTTGCATTATTGACATCTTAGAGGGACACTCCTGCACTATAGCACAACAAAAGCAGAACATAAAATAAGCCAGAACATTTGTTGTATAAAAAACTATAGGTTTTCAGCAGGAAGCTATGGAACATTCACCAATTGCAAATAAAGCAGTACATCTGCCCCAGAACTTCTGCAGGTACAAACAGGATCACTTATTATTATTCATTCATTCATTCATTTGTTAAATTTATATACAGCCCTTTATCCGAAGATCACAGGGCAGTTCACAACATAAAATACAAAATGAGAACACAAAATACATAACAAAATAAAAACAGACCAATAACCTCCCCTACCACAAACTCAATTAGAAAGATATGTTTAATCAGCCCAAGGCCTGGTGGTAGAGAAACAACAATTATGTATGTATGTATGTACGTACATATGTACAGTCAAACCTCGATTGTCGAACGTAATCTGTTCTGGAAGCCCATTTGGCTTCTGTAATGTTTGACAACCAAGGCAGAGCTTTCAATTTGTTGCAGGAGCTTCCTGCACTCAGGCAGAAGCCACGTCGGATGTTCGGCTTCCGGAAAACGTTTGAAAACCGGAGCATTTACCTCCATGTTTTCAGTGTTCGGGAGCCGAAACGTTCTAAAATGGAGGCATTTGGGACCCAAGGTTTGACTATATATATAACTACCCTGATCCCATCACAAACACAATGAATGCACAATAAAAAGGATAGCCATACACTACCACACTTCTGTCAGTATAACATCAAGTATCTCTCAATCAAAATGTTTATTTTAATGAACTGAATATGGTGAAAGATTATGAGTCATGGGTGTGTGGAGAATGTGTTTAGCTTAGCTTAGTTTCAGGTAAAATTAAAGGAAACTCTGACCGTTAGGTCCAGTCGCGGATGTCTCTCATCTCACTTTAGTTGCTGCTTTGTTAATTGCATTTTATAGATTGCATTATTGATGATCTGTTAATTATTTTATATTTATGCGGTATTTGTGATGTTCTATTATGTTATTGCTATTTGTTGTTTACAAGCTGCTTTGGGTTCATTTGAAGGAAAAGCAGTATTCAAAAACAATCACTCTGGAAAGTTACTCCTTTTGTCCTGACTACGAAACATACATATCAAATACTCTTTCAAGCATGCATAAAGGGGTCATCCATATTGGGTGGGATTGCTACAGAAACATGAAACTAGCTTGGACAGATGCAGGGCAGAAATGGCTGCTTACCCAGTTCAGATTCCCAGGGAGCAATGCTGGGGCAGGCAGTGAAAAATCCCTGGGCTGGCCACTCTGATTGGTGGGCTTTCCCACCACCCAGCTGTTTGAACCCTGGCCAATTTGGCCAGGGTAAGTAGAGGGGATTGAGAGCAGAGCAGACAAGGCTTCACTCCAGTCCACCCTTGGCCGATAAAAGCTCGCTGCACCCGACCCCCTGGGAAATAGTTGCTCACTTCAAGCAACTAGAAATATTTTCTAGTGTAACCACTTCTGCAATATTAGAGTATCACCTTTCAAATATTGTTACTGAGCATGGCTGGCAACAGGAGTTCTTCATGTGCAGTTATTTCAACTATTACAGAAGGAAATAAAAGCACAGCGGGTTTTTGCATGACAGGCATACTTTCGTCTCACTGTCTTTAGCTTGGATATAAAGTTCAAAGCCATTTTATTCCATTTTCTTTTTAATCCCATTGAAAAATATATAATGAAAGTAAAAAAAAAAGTTGCTCTGTTGGAGGTTTTAAATTAATTTATATTCATGACTCTTAAAAATATTACTTGCACTTAATAGCATCCTGCCCAAGTAAAAAACCTCCCTCTACCATCAAAATTATATACTTCTTCAAAATTACTGTTTTCAAGTCAGGAGAAATGTGAAAAACGGCGATTCAATGCTCTATTTATAATCCTTGTTTATAGAAAGGATTTCCTCAAATAACCTGAATGGGCTGCAAAGAAAAAGAAAAATATGAATAGGGACAGAAATAGTAGCCCAAGATACAAAATCTCCAATACTGAAAGCTCTTGTGGGGTTGGAATTAACCATTTTAGAGAAACTGAGGAGAAAGAACAGTCACCAGATGGGCTTTTGTTGGCTGAAGTCATAACTTATGCTCCATCTTTTCATCAGCAATTCAGGATCAATTATACTTTTAGCCAAGCAATTATGGTGAATGGTCTCTCTTAGGTGGCTTAAAATTAAAAAGCCACAGCTGTCTTTTTGAGAAGCATGAGAAATACAAAAAATAAAGCAGAGAAGGAACATGGTCTCCTACACTGTTTTGCATAGAATTTTTTTTTGTCCAGATAAGCTTTGTTAGTGGCGGTACAGATAGTCTTGTTGAACAATTTTCTTTCATTTGTATCCCACCCTTCAGTATTTCCATTTCCAGGATGTCTTTTATATATAATGTTTAGACAAACAATGTAACAATGCAATTAAATGCAATCAAAGAAAAGGCAGCAGGGCAGCCAATGGTTCACCATTCAGCAGATTATTATTTTTTTAAAAAAGGAATATATGCAATAGCACTTGTAATGTAGTAAGTACTATGGAGATAATGCGGTTATATAAAATATGGGTTATTGAAAAAGATGAAGTAGCAAAGATTAATAATAGGACCCACAGAGGGGAAGGTGGGAAGTCCAAAGATTCGGAGGAATCTTTAAATATGGATGTATATGGCTCTATTGTTATAATTATATACTTGTAAAGTCAAATAAGAATTTTATATATATATATCAGGATAAAGTTGGGTTTTTGTTCTGTTTTTAAAATCACAAGAAAGAAGACACAAGACAGGAAGCAATTGTGGCATTAGGTGTTTTCAGGTGTGCTAAACATTTTTTAGGTTAGAGTACCAAGTATGGTACACTATTTCATACTATATGTTTTCCGAGAAGCAGCTGCATGCACCAGAAAAGCTTTTCTTTCCCCACATTTTCCAGATAAGGTAGACAAGGTCATAGAGCTAAATTCTGCTGTGAAATGTCCTATTCAATATACACAATTCAAGAGAAATATTTTGGTGTAGGAGTGCATTGTTCTTATACAGTGGTACCTTGGTTTGCATACATCTTGATTTGCATACGTTTTGGATTACAAACACGGCAAACCCAGAAGTGTGTGTTGGTTTGCAACCTTTTTTTGGATTACAACCCTTTTTTTTTTTTTTTTTGGATTATGAACAAGAAAAATTTGGAGGCCCCATTGGGTTACAACCTGTTTTGGTTTACAAACAGACCTCCGGAACGGATTATAGTTGTAAACCAAGGTACCACTGTACTGGGGCGAACTTCTTAGAACATATGATCAGGTTTGAAAACTAGAGGAACAAATTCAAAGCTTCAGCAAACTTCTTTATTTCAACTTGATTAAACTATGCTTGTTGCCTTGCAGTCTTACTGTTAGGAATCAAGATGAAAGAGCAGCATCACATGAACTCAGAACAGACGCTATTCCAAACTGTGAAGAAAGGTAAGAACTAGCTGGGTAACAAATCAACACAGAAGACTAATTTTTGTTTCTACGCTTGTGTCTATCCATCTAGGCTGCATAGACAACATACATTTAAAGCGTGTGCATGCACACACACGAAACAATTCTGGGAACTGCAATTTCTTAAGGGTGCTGGGAAGCTCTGTAAGGGATAAACTACAGTTCCCAGGATTCTTGGGGTGTTGGTGATGGAAATGCCTGATATGTATGCAGCCTTAGACTCCTACAACTGGAGGTGGCTGCCACACACATAGCTACTTGCATAGAACGTGTGTCCATGCAACTCTGATGATCATTTGCCTATTTGCAGAAACAGGGAAGGCTAATACTAGCATCTTTTTTTTTATCTTCCCTTTTATTTTTCCATTAAGAGAAGTCAGTCACCATTGTCATATTTCCTAACAATTTAAAACATGGCAGATATATGCCCTGGAAATACATGACAGGTTATAGGGATGTGCACAAGTCGCAATGTATGCCTTATATCTGCAGTTTTAGGAAACCTTATCTGTTTGCAAGTAACTCTGTAATTTGAATTCTGAACTGCTCTGTTCAAAACAAAGTTCTGGGCTGTATCCAATGTCAGTCATACTCCAAGTAAACCCTCTGAAATTAATGGAAATGTCCAACTTAAGCCCATTCTTTTCAATTCTTTTCAATCAAAAACAGAGTCTACTGTGAACAAAATTTAGTTGGAGACATCCCTCTGTGTTTCCCCATTTATTATAATGGGTAGAATAAAAATGATAACTTTTCCGTTTTGACCAAAGTGGATAAAATGTTTCAGGCACAGGAGCCTTGCCAGAGTAGTTCAGACCCACCAATTTGCAGATAAGGTCCAGGAGATTTGTATGGGGGGAGTAAAAAGGATTAAATTTCCTCCATAATCCCTTATGTGGAGAACAGGGGCTTGTCTATTACTTTACCTTAATTAAGTGGTGGCTGAATGGTTTGTCTTCCTATTAGTACATCTTTTAACACTTTGCAGCTTCACTCCAGCTTCTTTCTGGATGTTATTTGTGTTCTCCAATAGGCTTTAAAAGATTTTATAGGTTTCCAATAGGCGAAGAACTCTCGGTTGTCATTTATGTTGTTTAAGCAGAACAACTTAAGCGTGTTTAAAAACTTAAAATAATGCTTATTCCTTAAAAATGTATTGTAACAGGGGGAAAAACCTGTTTTAACAGAAAACAATCCAGAGCTCTTCAGTGCTCTTCAGGCAGCATTTTGGATAGCCTCACTTCTTGAAAAGCCCCTGGACATAGAGAAACATAGATATTATAGAAGACCACATAAGAGATGTTATATAGGGACACATAAGAGCCGTATCTTGTACAGAGTGATATGAGACTTTGTGAGCACTCTGATCTGCTCATGAGGGATTATTGACATTTAACTCAGGGCAAGGAAAGACCCTCCCAAATCACCCCAATTTGCCTCATTATTCAGCCCACACACAAGAGGTGAGGCACGCCTGTAGCAGTCTATGGCATTGTTCTGTTTAATAATTAACACTGCTGCTGGCATGCGTAAGATGAATTTAGCAAGTCATCTACTCAAATAGTAACTTGCCACACGGTATATTTTTAATTGGCAAGTCAGTTGTCTGCATCTTTAGCCGAGTGGTGAAATTGTTGTTTCTCCACTTTATTGGATTTCAGTTAGCTGTAGGGTAACAGCAATATTTTCTCCTCAGCACTTGGAAAAGTAAGGCTGATATTGCAGCATGCCATAACATGCATTTAATCTCCCGATTTCTACAAAATTATCACCCACTAATGTTCTCCTCTTGTACTGTTAACTTGGTAATGCCCGGTCTCTATTTTTCATTCGTATTACAGCTCAACTCCAACTCTTGAAGAAGTGAGTGCCTGGAGCCAGTCCTTTGACAAATTGATGAGAACGCCAGCAGGTAGAAACGCTTTCAGGGAGTTCCTTCGGACAGAATTCAGCGAAGAAAATATGCTTTTCTGGTTGGCCTGCGAAGATCTAAAGCAGGAATCCAACAAGGCTATCATTCAAGAGAAAGCAAGACTAATATATGAAGATTATATTTCCATTCTTTCTCCCAAAGAGGTTTGTAACCCTTTTCACACTATTTTGTAGTGTACCCGATTTCAAAAGGACTAAGCCAACAATCTAAAATGAAAGATCTAATTGATATTTCAAGATGTTTCCATTCAGGTATGTAGCTAGTGCAGTGTGTGTGTTTTTTAAAAAACCAACTGGTTGTGTTTTGTTTTTGTTTTTTTAAAAAAGCTGTTCTATTCTTACTTTATAACAAGTTTTTCAGCTTGCTGAAAATTTAGGGGGGCTCTTTCAGGGACAAAAGGTGGTCTTCTGAGATGAAAGGAGCAAAATTATCGTGAGGGGTAAAATGTGACATTTGAAACTTTATGAGTTGTAGGTCTAAAATCTTAAACTGCCAAGGAATATAATTAGTCTGGCATTCCAAAATTAGTCTGGCTGAAGCACTTTGAACATACAAGGGTGTGTGACTGTAGGTAGGAGGCTCTTCTAGTCTCTGATAGGTGCCTATATATAGCCAATAGGTTATACTTAAACATCTGAAGGCAGTCCTGTTCAGGGAAGTTTTTAGTGTGATGTTGTATTGTGTTTTTACTGTTTTTTGTTGGGATTCACCCAGAGTGGCTGGGGCAACCCAGCATATAAATTATTTTATTAATTATTATTATTATGGTGCAAGCCTACTTTAAATCCATCCTATCATTCTACACAAGGTAAATGTTTCTCCTTCGTCTGCAAATAATTTTAGTGTGTATATCATTAGGTCATTAGTGTACATCCTAGTCATTAGGTCAATCTGCTGTGAGACAATAAAAACACAGCAGAAAAGGCCTATTTTTATCATTATTTTTACTTTCATTAGTTCTGTAACAGAATGCCTACATAGGTTTCAGTTCCACTACGGTCACATTAACTCTTTTCCACAATTTTCAAGAGAGAAGATTAACAACTGCTCTTAACAGCTGTTTTCTTTATTTACAGGTCAGCCTGGATTCCAGAGTAAGGGAACTTATCAACCGGAATATGCTGGAACCATCGGAACATAGTTTTGATGAAGCACAACTCCAGATTTATATGTTAATGCTCAGAGACTCTTACCCTCGGTTTATGAACTCTGCCATATATAGGGACTTAGTTGAGTCTCTCTCTCAAAAATCTGCTGAATCGTAGAGTTTTAATATATTTCACACCCAGTCATTTAAATAAACAAGGGAAACTTGGGGCTACCATACTGTCCGTCAACATGGCAATTAGAATTATTGAGTTTATTACCCAAAAATAACTCAAGACATATTGCGCATATTAATACAATGTCAAAAAAGTGTTCTAAAAACCCCAAGCTGCAGAACCCTGACCTATTTGCAGTTTTGGATAAGAGTTACAGTAAGCTATGATAATGGGATATGGAGATATAAAAAAAATGTCTTCAAAAAGGAGCAGCATATATAAGATACAAAAGAAAACCTATTGGAAAAAGCTTTAAGAATTTCTTACAACTAATTAGGAAAAAAATAATAAATTTAATTAGGAAGTGGAGGAAGAGTAGTTGTTGCACCTTTCCCCAAGAATCCTATCAAAGTGCTGCACCACTGAGATCAGGGAAATTGGCGTGTAGGTTCACCTTAATGCTATTCTGTCTCTGAACACTTTGCAGAGATGAAAACTGTGCACCCAAGGGATCATGGTCTAATACTGAAATAACCATGAGATAAGTACTGCATGTTCAAATAAGCTTTTGGAAGTGTGTTTCTTCAATGGTCATATTCCCCATCACTCTCACCCTCTTCACTGGCATGGAGTTCAGCCTTAGAACACATTCCTGGAATTCAGGCATAAAGAGAACACTCCTCTTCCATTAACATCATTTGGAATTTTGCCTCCAATTTCAATGGGAGCCGAATGTCAACCTTTCTTGGACATAAGCAGCATGTTTGAGGTCAATAAGCCAAATAGAAGTACAAACATTTAACATATAAAGGACTGAAAAGCACTGGTCAGAATGCTATCACCTATAAAGTGTTATTTTACTATTAGTATCTATGGAATGAATTTTAGAAGTTGCATTGTTAATGTTTCTGGAAAAATTAAAGAATTTATTTAGAAGAGGAAAAGGAGTTGGGCATTTACTATTTTAAATAAAGCACAAAATGCATGCCAGCTGTTTTCACCAACATGTCACCAACATGTCACTAACATACATCTGTATTCATGTCGCAGCTATGATATGTATGTATTAGGGGATGTCCACCAATTGGATTGGAACAGCTTCATCTTAACCAATTAACAGATGAATCTATTATGGTCACTTTCCACAGTTACTAAGATCAAATACTTAGGGTTGTATAAGTATTTTGGGGTTGTAACTGTGCCAGTGGAACAATGGGACATCCATTTTTGCTCCTCCTTTGTGCACCCGACCACCCACAGCTTATTTTCTAGGTTTCACAGGGGGCAGAGACAGTTGTCATACTCACAGAATTCCTTTGCACCAGCTGAGCTGCAACACTTTATACGGTCCTTTTCTCGTTTGAACAAGCAAATAATTTAGAAATTAAATTTTCAAGATGCATAGTCCGAGGTTTGAAATATGTATATTAATTGTGGAAACTATCTGTGATGTACACACTTTATAGGAGACCACTTTTCATTTTAAATCCAGTTATTTCTCATACTTCCATCCAAGCAGAAGTTAATATGCAAAAGAGGTCACAGGGTTCAGTTAAGTGTTGCACTTAATCTGATTGCTGGTGAATGTAACACAGTGTGTGCATTTTAAAGCACAGTTCTTCATAAATTCCAGAACCCACAAGTTCAATATTTGAGTCCCAAATCTGCTTCAAATGAAGGTTAATATTTGAGTGGACATGTTGGCTTAGTACTTCAGGACACTGTTTTGCTTAAGCGTTGTATGCCAACATAACTACAGACTTATTTTTTAAAAACTAAAACGTAAATAAAAATGCCAAAACTTTTTTGTAGATAATGGAAAATATTTTAAAGCCATCTTTTAAAAGATTAAAATGATCTGTTCAGCAAAAGGTGTTTAAAGTTGAATGTTAACGTGACAGAAAATGAGTGACAACATTACCCAAGGGTTTTATTTATCATAAAAAAGTAATAGTATGCTTTGCTCTATTTTTGCAGGGGGGGTGTTACTTGGAAAACAGCATGGATGAAGAGGGTTAACCCCCCTCTCCTCCATGGATGGTATCATTTTTAGAAGGATCATGGATCACCTGTTGTTATATTGTATTGCATCCTTAAAGTGAAAGGACAGGGACTACGAGAAGATTATTCTAAAATATAATCCAGGCTGGAAGCTACTTGTTACTTTCTTCTTCTAGCCTTTCATCAGCATTCCCATCTGGGCACTGCAAAACAAAAGCATTAACTAAGACTCTTCCCCACTGGGAGAAAAATATGCATATACACTAATTTACTTGATTGTTCAATGCAGCATGCATTTGCCATGTTAACCCCATTTTTTTAAAAAGTAACAACGAGCTGTGTCATCACACAGTATCAAGGGAGACAAGCTGGAACAAAGTATATATTGTTAGAAACACTTCACCTGTGACCAGAAGTTCCAACACCTTACTCCATAAATAATGACAGTTACAACCACTTGGCTCAAGCAATAAATACCACAGCAGTATTGCACTTTGCAATTCAAGACAAGTCCAGGTTCATTTCCACCCACCCTCAATTTACTACTTGGCCACTGGAATCCTAGATCTATTATTCTCCAGGTGTTGTTGAACTCCAGTTCTCATCAGCCTCACGCAGCACGGTCAACTGTCAGGGATGACAGATGTAGTCTATCAACATCTGGAAGGCCACAGGTTCCCCAGCCCTGTGCTAGATCATATAAAATAGACGAGATAAATGCAATACTTGTATTTTTGATTTATGATAAGATTTATGTGTACATTCTGATTACCACTTAAACATTCTGATTACCACTAAGTGGTTTATACATTTTTCTAAATAAAAATCTAGAGTTGCCTCTCAGACAGAACAAGCTGCAGCAACTCAGGTAAAATTAATCATCCTTATTCTAGGGAAAGCATTGCAAATGCATTGGAGCACCTAAGAAATGGTTCTATAAAAGATTCACTCAAATCTTTGCTGAATAATAGAATTTTTAACCAAATCTGGTATAATTAACTATAGCTGCAATGCTATATATCTGGGAATAAACCACACTGAACTGAACCAGTTTCCAAGACAACATGCTTAAGCAAGTGAACTTGGTTTAACTTCAAGATCACCTATGAAATCTGAATATATGGTAAGAATCAAGATAAAAGCCCAATGTGAGATTAAATATAGAGCAACCCTACATCACTGTATGACTGATCCAGCCAATGCACATGAATACCAAGCTACGTTATCATGACATCCATACTGCATTATCTTTCTTTCCATGCCTTAGCAAGTTCAATAGCAGTGGGCGAGTCTCATGCTAAGAAGCAACATATTGAAGGAATAAAGCATATCCAAAAAGCTTGCCAAAAGACGGGGGAAGGTAGTTTATGTCAGAAACTGAATTAGACAAAGATCTACTGAAGAGGCATACTGAGCACAAGCCAAAAGTACATTATCTTGCCCTCCCACAGACACTGTTGTACCCCATTCTTTCAGGTATAAAAATAAATGTGCCTCTCCTCTCTACTAATGTAAAACTTTTAAGCATGCCAGATAGACTGCACTATTCTGGTGTTTCCCCCCTTTAATACTGAGGACTCGGTGACTAGATACATTTAATAGAAATACATCAGAAATACATCATTAATTCATTTAGTCCGAAAGTTTATTCTGCAAGAATTGCAAATGAATGCTAAGCAGGCACACATTTTTTACGCTCCTCATTTCTCATTCAGAGCAGATCCTCATAACATCCTTGACTGATTTTACACTTTATATTTTAAACATATTAGTTATATTAAGCGTCATACACTAAAAATAATAAATTGGGTTAGAATCCAAAGGGAAATGTGTGCTCAGGAGTACTGCACACACAATCTGGAGTTCAGGTTTCTAGTTTTGCTGCACCAGTTTTCATGGCTGCAGAAAAGAGCTGATTTCTAAAATTAATGCAAACATCTCTCCTCCCTACAATGCTACAAATCTTGGTGATTTTACAAAAACCATGAAGAACCTGCCCAACAAAATACTGGATAGTATTTTTGTTTTGCTGCACCAGGAAAGCCTGCTAGAATTAAAAGTTGAGCTAGTGTTTCTAAGTTAAAATCTCATATTCCTAATAGGCACAAGTTACAGTCTGAACAGACATGCATAGGACTGAACTGTATGTGATATAAGAAAGCTAAACTGGTTTCACTTCTCTAACTATGCTCAATTGATTGCACATTCCAATTTATTTTTTAACAGCAACTTATAATGACCATTTGCATCTTCAAAAAGTGGCTTGTCATGCATAATGAAAGCCTGCAGTACAATTGTTTCCCACACATGCTGGGTATGTGGAACCTAACTGCTTGGATCCAATTCAGTTCACATCAACAGACCCTAACCCACAAGTTACTATGGCACTGAATATTCAGAAGCTAGACAAATAAACAAAAATGTCCTAATATACTTGAATCAGAGTTCTTATTTTTATTCAGCCATCATTTGTGATCTTAGGAAGCCATTCTTAGTTTCAGCTTCCCATCTGCAAAGCAAAACCTTTAAACTCTCAAATGACTGGTGCAAGGTTAAGCAATATGTGGTACTAAGTACAGTGATACCTCGGGTTAAGTACTTAATTCGTTCCAGGGGTCCATTCTTAACCTGAAACTGCTCTTAACCTGAAGCACCACTTTTAACTAATGCCGCAGGAGCACAATTTCTGTTCTCATCCTGAAGCAAAGTTCTTAACCCAAGGTACTATTTCTGGGTTAGCAGTCTGTAACCTGAAGCGTATGTAACCCAAAGCGTATGTAACCCGAGGTACCACTGTATACTGCAACAGTTATATAAAAGTATTGTTCAGTGTAAGTCCATTAAACAAGTTTTAGAGAACTGGAACCCACTGTGCGTTGCAGAAGCCTTGCACATGGGATCCCAGCAGCAAGAGAAAGCAAGTGTGAGATCCAGTATCTTGAAGTGTTGGACTAGGATCCAGAAGCCCTGGATTCAATTTCCCACTCAGCCATGAAGCTCACTGTGTGCCCTTGGGCCAGTCACTGTTTCTCAGTCTAGTCTATTTCACTGGGTTCTTGCGAGGATAAAACGGGAAGGGGGAGAACCACTTTGAGCTCCTCAGATAAAAGAAATAATATAAGAAACAAATAACTGCAAGCTAAGGAAAGTAGCCTTCAAGCAAAGAATACAATCATCATGATAAGCATCCAAAGAAATGTGGTAGCAAAGTCTATTTAAGAGTTTTTAACACAATATTTTGCAGATGATTCATATTTACCATCACAATAAGTCAAACCTA
This sequence comes from Podarcis melisellensis, assembly GCF_964234715.1. NCBI lineage: Eukaryota > Metazoa > Chordata > Lepidosauria > Squamata > Lacertidae > Podarcis > Podarcis melisellensis. The sequence goes on along the minus strand of NC_138539.1, from coordinate 38,439,045 downwards.
CTGTCACAGAATCAATATACCCCAGGGTTTGGGGGATGAAAGCCATTACTACTTCAGGCTTGGTATTTATCAAGCAGCAGGACACCCATTAGCAACTTGCAGCATTCTAGTCCCTTGACATTATCAGTTAGAGGTCTGCCCTTTATATATACCAATAACTTCAACAGAACATTTATACACCTCTTCTTTTCATTATACAATATTAAAATTGTATGGACACCTCTAACTAGGACAGTCAATTGATCCTGACCTCAGGTGCTTACATTCACTGCCCTTTAATTTTTTGGCTTCATTAGCAAAAACTACAAAGCAGCTAAATAAATCTCTAGAGAGCACCATGGTTTACAAAATGCTTTAAAATTGTTATTGTTGTACTGTATATCAAAACAAGATCCAAGAAGAAAAAGCTCCAACGGAGGAAATTTAGGACACAATTTTTGCAGCTTGATTAAGCTTCCCACTGTTTCCCAGTCTGCTAGAAACCTTAGTTATGGATCAATATGTTTTATAGATATCAGCAAGTTTACTCATGTTTACAACATTTGGCATCCCATCCTCCTCTTTATTACTTGAATTAGTATATTCTGTCACTACAAATGAAATCTTCACATTAATAGTGTAATAGCATTCACATTTTAGCATTTGTTTTTATTTGCAAACCAACACATTTGGGTACATTTTATTCAAATCACCAACACTAGTAATGGTATTATGCAAGCTGTATTTAAACACTGACCTGGGTCGCTTCAGACAAGATTTTGCAGCTAATGAGGTTTATCCACATTTTAATACCTGTGTTTAGTATGCATGGAACAAAGCTATTTCTACAAAATTTTGGGAGCTCCTGTTTCAAAGTATCTAATTGAGAAGATCCATTTTTACCAATTAGACCCCCTGTAAAAGCTTCTTTTGTACCTACAGAAATGGAATCTAAAGATAAATGGATTTTCATATTCTCATTGAGACATACTGCATAATTGAGATATACACTGCTGTCCAAAGCCAGCTGATCTTTAAATAACCATAGGCCCAGGACGCAAGACAGGAAACAATGGAATACAGTTGGAGCTTTAAGAACATAAACTACATGAATTTCTTTAGTAAATCATAGAATTATAGAGTTGGAAGGGGCCCTGAGGATCATCTAGTCCACCCCCCTGCACTGCAGGCATACAGATACAGGAACTGAATCAGACCAAACATGTATATGCTTAAGTACTGTCACACACACACACACACACACACACACACACACACAAAAGCACACAGGACATAACAAAGATAATCAGATATTGGGGACAAACCAATAATGTGTATCAGAGGTATACTATCTTTGAACATGGAGCTTGTCCCTTACCCACCATGAATGTTCCTAATCTTTAACCTAGTAGCCAGTCATTATTAAGAAAGATCTTCAAGTTTCTCCAGCAGTTCAGCTGAAGAGAAATAGTTTTTTATGATGAATAGTCAGATGAGTCTTTTCAGCTATTAGAGATGCTGCTATAAAAGCTACACATGCAATTTCTCACATGGATCAATATAGGTTACTTGTATGAACAATTAGAATTCTAACTCAAAATTAGATTTAATAAATGTTTAAAGCACAGTTATAATTTGGCATCAAAAAGGAGTCAGCAAAATAAAATTAACAATCTGAGGAGAGTGTGCTTGCATTTAGAATTAAGACTTTAAGTGCTATAAAAATGATGAGGCAGAAATTAGCACCATGTATATAATAAACATATGTCAAACGAGCAGGTTAATGAGTTTTGCTACTGAGAAATGTTACTTTTGATTACTTGAGTATCCTATTCTCTTCAGTCAACATGGCAACATGGAATAGTACCCAAAAAATGAATTCTGCAGTAAATGAAGTCAAAGTTTGTCATGTTGCTCTTATTGCGAATATGAAAATGAAAAATATTCAGTTATCCATTCCATGTCAGTTTTTTATCTTCTGAAGCCATGTTTAGTAAAACTCACATTCTAATAGATTTGTATACTATACCAAAATATAAATGATTGTAAGAACTTTGCTTTTCAGTATTTCCCTAACAGTCAGAGAAATATTCTAACAAAATGCCACCCAAACAGGTGGTGAAAAACCATAGTTTTATTTTTGACCTCAGGTCTAAGAAATCAGCAACTCTACATGTAAAAAGAGCTGGTCATTAAGAGTTCACAAGAACTAATACCACTATAAATCTGTAAAGATTAGCTTTACATCTTCAGGTAGGCAGCATACTACAGAGCATCTTTGTTCATTTATAGAATATAAAAATGAAACTAAACAGTAAGTTCAAATCAACCATTAAGGAATTTCTCTAGAACTAAATACAATATAATAAAGCACATGCTTCAAGACTGCACATTACACTGGATAGAGCAATGCAAGTTTCAAAAACATAAAACGTTTGATTATCTAATAGGGGGTATGTGTGTGTTACAAATAATCAGATTTTTAAATGAAGAATTGAGGGCCACTGAAAAAATGGTTTATGCAGTCTAGTCACCCACACAAATTATAGTTTATTATGAGAGTATAAAGCAAAACTATTTGATCTAACACACCAAAATGGTTAAAAAGGAATGTACTATTAAATATGAATTTTATTCTACAAGGAAAAAAAAACAGCTGGATATGCCAAATGCAGAGATATACAACTCTTTGTTCACGAAGTTAAGAATAAGCAGTTACCCAAATGTCATTGATAAAAGTTTAATGTAGACTTGCTTATAAAAATGGGGTGGGGGCGAGGGTATCGAAATTACACCATACAATTGAGCTTCCTGGCTCTACAGACTATTAACTACAGGATGGCTGTGTCAAAATCCAAAATTTAACTTCAGAGATGTCTGCATGAAAGGAAAAGGAAAGCGAAAAACTTTTGCAGGAAGCTAGATACTTGACCTAGTTCTTAAAGCTAATTATAAAATCCTCTTTCATACTGGTCCAGATTTCAAGAATTTCTTCTTCTAACAGAACTGTCAAAATAAAAGAAATATTTATGAGTTATATGCATATAATATCACCAGTGAGAGAAAGCAAATGAAGATCCTACATTTTGTTCACATTCTTAACAAGCATTGTAGCAGAACTTTCATTCACCCAATTCCACCCCCAAAGTGTCAACACTGATCACCAGAAAGTACATGAAAACCCTAATTGCTAGGGTGTTATATGTGAAAAAACCCTACAGATTGTGCTGATGTTCAAATGGTGTGTGTGTCACTTCCACCTATCTAACTTGAAAAGTTAAGCTAGTAAAAAATACGGGGGAGCATAAAACATGGGGTATGTATATTCCTTCCCAATCCATATGAAATCCCACCAAAGCAGTGCAACTCACTTCTGAGTGAACAAACTTGAGATGCAGCTTCAAACTTACTTGAGAGTAAGTCCTACTGAAACCAATGGGACTTCTCAGTAAACATGTATAAGATCAGACTCTCATTTCTAGCTTTCTTATGTTCTCTCTACCTGGGTGCCTCTTTACCTCTCAAGCAGAGGGAAGTTTTTAATGTTTGATGCTGTATTGTTTTTAATATTCAATTATTATTATTATTATTATTATTATTATTATTATTATTATTATTATTATTATTATTTTTTTTTTTTAAGCAATTCAATGTTGCCCAGGGCACGGGATGATTTCTGGGTTAATATAGGCCCCCTTCTACAGTCCTACCCCACCTGGTGGCCATTTTATTACAGATTTCAGCATCCCTTTTCCAATAGAGGCCAGTGAGGCCACTGAGACCATATGACTGGTCAATGGATTAGCATCTCAAGCCTCTCTCTTTTTACGTCTAGGCTGCAACACTGTTAACTCATAAATAAAGACACATACCCAGAATGAGACAAACACAGTTCTTTCAAAAACCAGGTAATATAACAGAAATTGTTACATAAACAAAACAAACAAGACTTCTTTTTTTTACCTTCCATCTGTTTCCACATTCATTACACACAACAAATGTTGTCATAGGTTCATCAGCACTTCGAGTTTGAACCTAAAAGGGGAGAAAAGAACTCCAAGCATAAACTGACTAATATTATGCTACACAATTTGTTTATGCATTACTGCTTCTGCATATTTATTTGGAAACAAGACTCACTGTGTTCAATAAGGCTTACTTTCTGTATGTGCGTTAAGACCACAGTCCAATTCTCATTTTTAACCCAATATTTACCTGTGAGTAAAGATTAAGAGGGTGGAATAGAGGGATAATCTCCCTCTTCAACTTCTTTGCCCGTCTATTTTCTCACCCACTCCATTTGTCATTCTCTTCTTCTACTCAGTGCCCTAATATATAATTTCCCACCCTCTATTCATCTTTTGATAGCTGGAAGCAGATGGCACTGTTTTCTTGCAGAAGCTCCTTTTGAGTGACACATCTTATTTGCCCCAATGTGGGTGGAGAAGGAGTAACGAGCTAAAGGGCCACTGAAAGAACAAGAAGCAAAAACGGTATGCTATAGTATACCCCAGCCTTGGGTAGAGATGGGAAGGCCTGAAGAAAAAACCGGAAAAATGGGGGGGGGGGGACACCAGTTTTTTCTGTTTTTTTTCCAAAGCTGTTTTTTTCCCAGGGGAAAATGAAAAAAATAGTTAGATATAGTTTGAATATTCCACCCCCCCCCCCAATTTTTCCTGAAAAAACGGCTTTGGGAAAAAACCTGTCCGTCCCCCCCACACATTTCTGTTTTTCTTCCAGGCCTTCCAGCGCTCACACTTTGGAGCTCCCTGCCAACTGACACCAGGCAGGTGTTCTCACTATACTCTTTCCGGCAACTGCTCAGAACATTTTTGTTAGGGCCAGCCCATCTGAACACATAGAAGCTGCATGCAATTTACTTCCTTTTAACCACTGCTGACTTTCATTATCGTTTGAATACTCTTAAATACCTGCTTTTAACTGTGTTTTATCAATCATTTTAATGTTCTGTTGTATATTTTTGTAAACTGTTTAGAAGCTCTCTTACCATCATGCGGTTTATAATATATAATAACAAATTCAATTAAAAACACACAGATACTCCTTTTCCTTTCAAACAGTTTGAGCCTTAGTGCAACATACTATTCAGTAACTGGATGCTGGTTACTTCTGGGCCTGGCATGCAAAAAAAAATGCTTTACGCTTTGCCCTGGCTGTCCTCAAGTAGAGATGGGAAGGGCTGGGAAAAAACCTGGGAAAATTGGGGGGGGGGAACAGGGTTTTTTTCCTTTTCTTCCCCAAGCCGTTTTTTAGAAGTCCATGAGAAAAATGACAAAAAGGAAGTGGAAGAAAAAATAGAAAATGATAGCAATAGTTCAGAAAATGAAATAGAATAAACTGCATGTATATGTTGTATCTTCTGTTTCTTTTCTTTTTTTTAAGCACTACTCAAAGGTTAGACCTTCTGTGGAGCTTAAATATTGAGGTAGACCTTAACTTTATTTGCCATTGGTACTAAGGGGCAAATCTATTTTTCATGTTGGTGGTTTCTTGCTTTTTTTGTTGTTGTTGTTTTTTGAGGAAAAGGGGGGTGGCTACCTGTTTTATTGTCAGCATAATACTTTTAGATACACTGCATTTCACGCAGTTTGTAAAACTACTCCATACTGAACTTTCCCCCCATTTTTCCAAAATTTCTATTTTTTCTGGGGGCAAACAGGGGGGGAAACGTTTCCCTCCCCCTCATGGCTTCAAAATTTCCAGAAATTTTACATCTCTAGCCTTGGGTGCTGTGTTAATCCAACTGGCTTTGATTGCACATCATCAGCATATATCTGAGGGATTGCTGTGGTGGTAGTAGGACAAGGCAGGGTTTTACAGAATATATAAACTCCACTCCTAAAATTTAATATCAGAAATACTAAGCTTCTCTAAAAGAATCACTTTCTCCACCTTTGGTCTCCACCATGCACTCAGCTCTCACCTCTGGCTCCTAAAAGCTGCCAGCATGCAACAGCAGCCACATCCTGGGAATGGCTTTGACTGACCGGCTAAACCAGGTGAGGGTAGTCAATGGGTCTCAAGCCCTTGGTAAGTTAGGGATTTCCACTGCATGCATGACAGGCTCTGGCAGATTGAGCAGAGGAGACCAAGAGTGGGTCCAATGGTAAAGAAGATGGTTTCTGCATGTGCTATCATCCTGGAAAGGTAGCCCATCTAGGAGAAGGAAAATTCTGATCCTAAACCTCCACTGCCTCATGTGATATCTTCAGGAGAAGAACAGGCTAAGGAGTAGCCCTCCACAAATCAAGAGTGGAGTCTCTAAGATGGTTGGATGGCACCTAGTATGCCTCCTTCCGGTACTTGGTGCCTCCTTTGGCACCAAGCTGGTGCCAAATGTATTGCTCTGCCTTCCTTTGGACCAAATCAGTGAGGCCGCAAGAGGTGTCTTCTTGTCTGGACAGCCCAGGACCTCCATATACACTGACCAAGCTTGTGCCCCGGAGAGGTTACTTTGGTGCTATTAATGTTGTGGTTTGACCTCACCCCCGGAGATGCACTCAACAAAAAATTGATGCAAAAAATTATGGAAGTCTGGCCAATGGTGAGAACTGAAAGGAAGTGCATCCCAACAACATCTGCACAATATGTCCTATCCTTGTTTTAGAGGGACCAACAATTTTCAAGCAGCTTTTGAGAGCAAAGGAGGTGGATGGGTAAGGGGAAGATGAAAAGGCCTAATGCATAGCAAGCAACTAATGCACAGTGAGCGTCTCTAACTAAAATAATACCCTCTTGCTTACCTTGACTGATTTCTACTTCCCTCAACTACTTGATGTATTCAGCTACCCACCCAGAAACTAGCCCCAAGGATTCTACTATTCATATTCCATTTTAATGTGAACAGCACTTCATACTCCAAGGCCCAGGCAGCTCCACATATCCATAATATGTCGACCATTTATACTTAAAAAATTAAGTAAACCAGTTCCAGTAAAACTGAATCACCAGACAACAGACACTCTGAGTCACACATTTCTACAAAAAATAACAATAAAATCCTGATAGCAGATCATGAGGAACCTTAGCTGCTTCTACTATTTAACTATTTCAATAAGATAAAAAAAAAATTAATAATTTGTAAGGATAACAAAAGTACCACTTGTAAACACATATACATTTATGGCTACAACCAAAATATCTAGATTTACTGCTGTTACTCCAAAACAATTGGATGCTCTCAAGTCCATTCAAACTTTGACCACCATACACTCATGTTGTTATTTACCCAAGTACACACACAGCCTCCACTGTCTAACCACAATTGGCACTGCTTTCACTGCTCAGATATGTAATCTTTCATAAGCAAGTCCTGTTGATGGTGAATGTGGTGAGGTTATGAAGGCTAAATATTGGAGAATATCACTTGCCATACCTGGGTGTAAGTACAATTCTTCTTTTTACATTTGCCACATGTAAAGAGATCGGTCGGAGTTCCTCCTGTTTTAGCCATTTGATGCTCTCTTATGGCTTCTTTGGTAAGATTTTTTCTCATCTCTTTCAGTTCATCACTTGCCATCTCCTGTGGTAAGGGTACACAGAGAGATGATGAAATAGGCTTTAAAATATTTTTATTGTACTTACAACTTTCAAATACAAATTAAAGGTTACTTATTGTGTAGTGTGTCGTATCCAACAGTGTCTGTCTGCTGATGGAAGGAATCTGCCACAAGAAAGGAGGGAGGCAATTTTTGGCTCCCTGTGCCCCATCTGGAGTGCTCAGCTCCATGAGAATTATCCTATATGTTGCACAAGATCACAAGATTCCATTTTGCCTCCCATGTTTTGGGGGCACCAATATGCAGTTGCTAGGACTGATAGTGTATAATTTTGGAATGGTGCCATTGTTATGCAGATGACATCCAACCTCATTCTTCATCTTTAAAAAATCCATAAAGAGACATGGTACATCTGAGAAGGGCTTAGCTACTGTTAGAGGGTGGATTAGGGGGGACAGATTTAAGGTGAATCCAGACTGCACACAGGTAGTTGCTAGTGGATCTTACTACTTCAGGGAGGATTTAAGCTATTTGCAGAGAACTAAAAACATACTTTTACATTAATGCTTTCCGGAAGATAAGCCACACATAAAAGACAACGTTTATTTGCTTACTCAATCCCAATATGCAGACATTATAGCTAAGGTTTTGCATTCAAACAGCACTGTTTGCTGTTAACATTTTTAGTACATCAAAGTATTTTGTTTCCAAAATATCCAGCTCTTAGATGAATGGAATTACACTCAAATCTTAACCATGAAAATCAAATAATGAGCTACTTACCTCTGCTGTCATTTTAGCAAACCTGTCAGGAGGTATATTCCCACATAAAACATTTTTCCTTAGATTAGGATTCTTAGTGTCCTTAAGATTTGCTATCCTGCTGCGTACCCTATTTTTGTATTTCATGTCTGTATTTTTTAGTTCTTGAAATATAGGTGCTTATGAGTTAAGGAAAACACTTAGGAATAGCACAACACAGCACTCCATTCTTTTATGAAAAAAGCTACCCCTACATCTACATCTGTTCTTTTCTTTGAACTGACAAGGGCTTCCTAAAAATACAATACTGGCCTGCTGAGACTGAAGATGAATGTTAGAACACATGGCGAATATAATCTTAGTCCAGGAATGTAATCTTAGCACAGCAAAGTTTACCACAAATCTGCAGTTACTAGGCAAAGGTTCGAAGGATACTTCTGTACAGCTGCTTCACTGAAATGAATGAAATTTGCAGAAGGCGAGTGCTTGGCAAACGGCACCCTTTACAAAGACACAACTATGGAATGCCCTGCCTGGCACCTAATTAATGTTATTTAGTATTAGGCAAAATCCTTTCTGATCTCTCATACCTTTTAAGGTTTTTAACATCAATTATTTTAAATTTATTGATTTAATTCTGCATTCCTTTAGTTTTTTATGTGTTGCTATTCTCTTGTTTGCAGCTTGATAATCGGCTTTAGGGGCATTTTATAATTGCTTAATGTTTGTATATTTGTTTTTGTGCATCTTACAGTGTTTTAATGTATCTATTTTTCCTTTTGCCAGTGCCTAGAGAACATATGCCATTTGACATTTATTAAGTATAATATATAAGATTTCATTTTAATATGTTCATTTTTTATGCTGTGTTATCTTTAGGTTTTATATAATTCTTTGTAAAATTAAAAAGGAGAGGTCATTGTTCCAGCAGGCTTTTACTCAATAGTATAAAAACTGACACAAGAGTTGGTTAACACAGTTAACTATATTGCCTTCTGCATTCAAGGTGGTTCATAAAAAGAATTATAAGCCTCAGTTAACAATAAAGACAATCACAAACAATTAGAGGCACCTGTGGAGCACAAAAGTCACAAAATATTTTAAAAGGAAGCTAAGAGTTAGCATCAGCCTAGTGAACCAAAATAGATGGTAAAAAACTGATTGGACAGATAAGGATATCTTCTTCAATCTGAGAACCCAGTTCTTCCTCATCAGCACCAATAGCAATATAATCATCTGAAAGAGAAAGTGAGTTGTATGACTATTAATATGTATTAAAACATTTATTCAACACATTTCTCTATTACCCTTTATCAAAATTTCTTCTAGAAAACTTATTGTGATTCTTTTGTCCCATCTTTGTGCCTACTGTCTAACACAGTAAATACAAGAGATGCTTTGTGATGCTGCATTCGCATCAGCCATTTTGTGAACTCTTATTTGAGTTAATAAACAACTCTCAGGTTGTTAATTGGACCTGGTGACTTCTTAATTTTTAATTTAGCAACCTATACACCTCTCTAGGTCCTCAGTTGCTCTGACTCCAAAAAGCAGTTCATACATGCTCATCTGTCCAATGTCCTTGAGTGAAAACAAAATTTATTCAGATTCTCTTTAATCTTCCCCACTAGAAAACATTTCACTCCTTTGTTGTCAAGTGTTTGAGCAGCCTTCCTTGATAGGATCCTGCCGATAATATATTTTCTTGTGCAATGCTTCCATTAGAAACAGTCCTTCTGTAGCTGAATACAACTTCAGCTTGTGAAGAGAAGCTTTGGATCAACTATGAGATCAGTCTGCAGAAGAGGATGAGTGGAGGGGGGCCTCCCCCCCTTGCCCTGCCAACCCAACAGCCTATCCCCAAAAAGCCTCCAGCTCTGAGAAGATGCCTCTGCCTGCTCTTCTGTGATTTCTCCCTTTTCCTTTCAGTTTCCTCCATCACTGCCCAACCTATTAATAAAAATTCCCAGGTGGTTTCAGGAGGTTCTGGAGTCTGCCAAGGAGAGGCAAGAAAATTACTCTTTCCCCATCTCCTTTCTGTGGGTGGATCTCTAGACCCAACTCATAAAACTTCAGAATTAAGCATTCCTAACTCAGGGTGAAACCACAGCAATCAAAGAAGGCTCTCTGAGAAGAATACAGTATTATATGAAGGCTTGTCACAAAGAGCATTACTTGCTTCCAATGGACATATATGCTAGGGGTTAGTTATAGTCATCTATCAAAAAACTACCTCACCACTCACATTGCAAAATAGCCCTTGCAACTACAATTGCAAGTAACACTAGAGAGGAAATGTCAAGCAAGATGACCTGCAAAGGTGGTAGTACAATCCTTACCTCCTGTTTTGAGAGCCGCCGCTAACATTTCTCGGCATTTCATCCGTACAGAATCTGATGTGCTTGGAGCTCGTGGAAAGGAGGTAATAAATGATTCTGAGGAAGCATTAGCTTCTTCTTTCTTACTGCTTGAGTTGCTGCTGCAACTGCTAAACAAAGAAAAATATTTTTTAAAAAATATAGTTTCATTGTATTTCTGCAATGTAACTGGTCATTGGTCAGTTTCTCTTTCTCTCTTTATTTAAGTATTTTTATTGATTAAAGCTGTTTGGCATTATATGCCAAAAATATAAAGAGAAAAACGAGGAAAGGGGGGAAATATTAAATATTAAAATGTAAATAGTAATAACAAAGGAAATAATAAAAACCATCACTGTACAGAGTTGCATCTAAAATATGAAACAAAGGTTGGGGCATAGCTAAGTACAGATACCAATAAAATAAAATAAAATAAAAATAAAAATGCAGTATTACATAAAGCAATTATTAAGGCAGTTTCATTACCGATCACCTTTAGCACTAATTATAAGCAAGCCAAATTATTAGAAATGGCTTAGATATTTTTATACTCTAATCTGAATAGAAATAAGAGGCGGCATTTGACACAGTTCCACAGAAAAAAATTTTTTTAAGGCCTCAATCAACCTTGTTAAAAGTTAAGTAATGGCTGTGTTTTGACTTAGTATACTCACTTTTGCTCCTCTCCTCCCTGGCACAAGCAACTAACACAAGCCTTGGCTTAGCACCAGTTTAAATCATTGCTCATGGTTTGTTTCTCTCCAAAGCACAACTTGAAGGCAAATGTCAATTTGGGAGTCCCAATCACTAGTATTGGTTCAGATGCCATGGTAGGCCAAGGCTTATGGTTTGTTGATCCTGCTCATGCTAGAACAGGAATGAAGCAGGAGTGCTTCAGCAGCAACTGGTTATTTACCATGTCACCTGTGTTAAGTCACAAATAAAAATGAAAGACAGTACTACCTAAAATCTGAGATGTTCTAGTTTGACCTACTGAAAAGAAAATGACACCAAACCGACACACAAATTATAGCTGACATAACTGCAAAGAACATTGCTATACTCCACTGCACTCACACAAGTAGCAGAAAAGTGACTAGATGTATTCATTTTGGAATTTATGCTGTTTTAAATTATAGCACAAGACAAAATCTACATTATTAGCTGTGTTCCAGTACAAACTCCCACAGTTCTCATAGTTGCTGTGTCAAATATCAAGATATTATATTGTGTAATTCTAATGCAAGAAGTAAACTAAGGTATAAACAGGCAGTGGCGTAGCGTGGGGGGTGCAGGGGGGCCCGGCCGCACCGGGCGCAACATCTGGCACTCGCACTTGCAGCTCTCTGCCCCTGCTAAAATCCACGGGTTAGGGGGCGCAAATTATTTGCCTTGCCTTGGGTGCTGACAACCCACGCTATGCCACTGTAAACAGGGTAGGGTCTGTGGCAGCCCTTACCTACCTGGTGCTCTCTAAATGTTATGGGCTACATCACCCATCATTGCCAACCAGCATGGCCATACTAGCTAGGGCTGATGCAATCTGGAGGACATCAGTTTGGTGAAGAATGGCCTATAGTCAGTTCATAACCTTTGCTATATGGCACAAGATTTTTGCTTTCCCTAGTATTAAATGCATCTGCAAAATACATGGGAAAACAAATCCCACTCTCACAATGAATTTCTGTTATTTCAGACTCCCAGAAAGCATTGTTAAACCTCAGGATGGCCCCCTTTCTGGAGCAAACAGGCAGAGTCAACATCTTCAATTGCTTTTCCACGGGAAGGCTTGCTCTACTCCCTCAGACCAGAGCAAACACTACTCCTCCATTCCTTGCTAAATATAAACTATACTCTTGAGTGAGAATAAAACTACAGTAAAAAAGGAAAAGAACAAAAGTGGGGAATTGGAAACTTCCCAAGAGGCACTCTCCACCACTCTCATATGTGTAGTGAGGCAGAACCCCTGAAAAGTTCCATTAAGAGAAACAATTAGTAGGAGAATTATTTTACGGTATTTAAGCATGTGGTTATAGATTCGGAAATAAGATAATAATTTGCTTGACAAAATTTATTAAAGATGTAAATGGGAGCGGGAGACGTGAGGAAGCTCAAGAATATTATGAAACTTTGTTAAAACAAAGCAATAATGTTTATTATTATTGTATTTTCTTTCTAAAAACCTTAATAAATATATATATATATATATATATAAAAGTTCCATGTACTGGTCCTAAAAGAAAGAGAAGGGTAGAATGCCCTTTGGGAGTCCCAGAAAAGAGCAAGTCCCGGTAAGAAAATTTCTGTTTTCTCTTCTGGTTCCTGGAGGGCATTCCTCAAACCTGGGATGTAACAGTGTGATAGTATTTCAGGATGATCTTTCTTGCAGACCAGCACCTTACTGTACTATAACGTTTTGCACAACGCCGCCTATCAAAGACTGTCTGCAAATACATATCTTATAATGCTTTCTAAATGTATTATAATTGTTGTCTTACAGACATTTTTAATGACCCTGACCCTGACCAACTGCTTCTTTTCTACCACCAACACAAAAGGTGGAAGACATACCTTTCTTCTCTTGCTTCAGGACTGTTTTGTGATGAAGAAGCTGCTTCTTTTTTCTTTTCTTCAGAATCCTTATCATTTGCTGGTCCATCTGAAATATGTATTTATAAATATATACATACACATCATTTATAGAGCAAAGTTTAAGTACTTAATATATTTTTTCTTTTTAAGAATTCTCCACATATGTATCATTTATAGAGCAAAGTGTAAGTACTTAATATATATTATCTCAGTAATTCATTCAACTACCCTACAAGCTAAGTCATCTAAAGTACAGAAAGCGAGGTTCCAAAATAAAGAAATAGTAGGTAGTTTAATAAAGTTTCTATATCAGTAAAGTACTTTCTTGTAAGAGCAAGTATGCACTTTATTGGATGGCCCACAAATGTCATAACCTTAAATCACTGTGAAGGTTTGTCAATGCTAATCTATGGGTGCTGCTATTCCTGCAGTAATGGGGTAGAGGGCACAGAGAAGATCAATGACATTCATATAATAGTGACCTAACCCAAGACCGAACAAGAATATGAAGAGAATAAAGACTCTGAGTCAAGGCTGTAGTATACAAGCCTATTTCATCAACTCAGAGGAAAAGTGTAATCTTAATCATGTATCTTATATAATCTAGATGAACAATTATAGATTTACAGTGAAATGAAGCATGAAAATATCTTCTATATCTGGACTATTTTTAAGATGCTGAATGGTCGTATTTTATATACTCTTAATTTGTGCTCTACAATTTTAGTGAGAAACTTATATTTTGATTGATATAACCAATGTGATATATATATATATATATATATATATATATATATATTGCTAATAGTATAAGAAATCTGCCTGCTCTTAATTGTTTTCACATTCCTCAATTTATGTATTTATTTTTGGAATAACTGCTTTTTACAAACTATCCACTATTGGTTTCTACAAAACAGTCTGATGTGCAACTATACATTAATATATATCTATATCTAGAAATAGATATAGATATATAATAGTGTTATTTTCCTATTGTGCAATCTTTCCAAATTGTCCAATGAAAACCTCACTGATACTGTAGAGCATTCTCAATAACATCCAGCCTCCACATTCCACCCACAACCATGTCCCCCTCCCAGAACAACCAGGTTGCCAGGTTGTTGCAAGGTTGTTTGTATTGCTTGCCCCATTGCAATGGAAATATCTGTCCTCTACTAAAAAGACAAAAGGAAGTTCAAAATGAAGGGAGGGTTCGTGTATCAGAGTTAGTTGGTTTTGCAAGTACGACAGAAACAGACAGAAATCTATTATTCTGTATATTAATCTGGAAGTTGTAGAAGGGGGAAAAAAACCATAGTTATACCTAATAACTTCTTCCACGACTTAATGAGAGATTTTGCTAAGGATGTAACTTCTTCATCTGTGCTTTGCTTGCGTATTGCATTCACTGACATTCCAATTCTTGTAGACTGAAACCAAGCACAAGTATCAACATTTAAAAGCAGGTATTTATATGATATTTAGAACCACTACAAGGATTTCAAATACAATTGAGAGAATACAAAGCTGCATGAAGTCATCAGATATTGGGCAAAAACAGCAAATGATTTCCAAACTAATTTTAAAAAATTTTAAGCCAAGCCAAACATTCTATTTTTTCTGTTTAAGAATTCTCCACATATACAAGAACTGGCATTAAAGTACTGTTTGCAGTGTTGAGATCCAAGGGAGGTTAGCTAATATTCTTGCCTCTAGGGCTTTCACCCTCTCTCTCTTTAATTAAGATCCTCTTCAACAACTACCTGGTTAATTAACAAGCATGCCTTTAAGAGCAGCAGAATTGCATGTTTTGCACTCCTTGCTGCGAGCCTTCGAGGGAAATTATTTTAAGAGAATCTGGTTTACTGCAAGGAAAAAGCCTTGATGGAAGCTGAGTTTTATCTGAAATTGTTTTTTAAATTGTTTTCTAATTGTCAGAAACTGCTGGTTTTAGATTGTATAAACATCCCTGTTGAATATGGAGATAGTTTTAAGTATTATGGAGGCAGGTTGATCATAAGTAACTTGGCAATATGGTTCTAGAACAGCAGCTGTCATAAAGCAATACATTAGACAAGTGCTTTAAGTACACCTAGCGCAAACATATCCTGTCAGATACCTTCTAAGCTAAAACTGTTAAGTGCGATTTCTAAACTTAGCAAAGGCTTATAGATCTAGATGATTTATAGATTTTTATAACTACTTGAGCCAAAGTCTTCACACTAAGAGTTATGAACTCATAAGCAAATCCTTTCCCTTCAAATACACACACCGAATATGGATAAAGTCCCTCTTCAGTGCAAAATTACAAACAATATCTTTCTTTTCAAGGACCTCAAACTATGGGATAAATAGTTTAACAATCCACTTTTAAGTCTTATCAATGAATACTTTTTATACTACCATACTTTTACATAACAACTGAATATATATTTTTAATCCAACATGACTTCTGTAACATAACTTCCAGGTTTAATGTGAACATAGCTAGATGACTGAATGATACAAGTTACAAATAAACTTTCATTATAATTTTCAAAAAATGTATTTTCTCCACTTATAACTGCTTGCCTTAACTGATCTGAAAACCATGGGATTGGAAAAAGAAAAAAAACCTAAGGACTACCAAGATTTATCTTGTGGTTTTGTTTTTTAATCACATTTTATTAATCAGCTTCATTTATACAGTACTCCAGTCAAGCAATGTTAAAAGAGTACTACTGCCATCTACAGTTCAGAGAGAGAGAGAGAGAGAGAGAGAGAAAGGGGGGGAGGAGAGGAGAGAGGAGAGAGGAGAGAGAGGGAGGGAGAATGAGAATTGAACAAACTAGGCATAATGTGCATTTGTTACAAAAAAAATATTTTTGTTTAATCATATTTTCAGACTGCAACTCTTATTAAATTGGTTTCATTTTAATCCTATTCCAACTCTAAAAGCAAGTTCAAGCATAAACAAAGTTCAGCACCAAATAAAGTAAAAATTAAGTCTAGTCCTGGTGAGCTTGCATATATGTAGTACAGTACAGGTCTCCTTATACATGTTTTTAAAAGCCTCTTGTCTGCTTGCCTCTGGCAAGAAAGAATTGCCTCCAATGCAGCAGGAAAGGTTTTTGTAAGTTTGTCCCAGGCTGGTGCCAGCTAAATAAAGAAAACTCATGTCCTGAATTTCTATCATAAGATTTCTATCATATGCTTGCCATACATTTTTATCAGGGCAATTTGGAATGCATGTATATTGATGTCCAGCTTTCTACTTGAAGAGTAACATTTGATAACCAGGGATAATCAGTCATAGAGATTCAGGTACCTTTTATATGCAATAAATATGCAGCAGCAAAGTAATTCCACTAACGTGGATGTACATTCCCTTCTACAGGAACACATTCCCTTCCATAGGAACAACAATCTAAAGTGACTACAGAACAGGGGTGGAAACCTCTGACCTTCAGGCGAAACTTGGCCCAGACCAGGCCTCCCCATTTGATCTGTGAGGCCGTTTTGGAGAAGACATGCCCATGCAGCCTCCACCTGACACCACACATGATGTCAGATGCAGGGAAAGTAAGGGCAGGGCTTCAAAGGAAAATTTGTTTCCATATGTTTATGGTATAAAATGAATATAAGAGGTACTACATCACTGGAAAGACATACCTGTAATAACTCCAGAGTCATGGGCATATTCTTAAGTTCTTTGAGTAAGTCAAGAGCCCCAGCCTGTAAAATACATTGTAAAAAGATTCAGTATGCATATTCTCATATACTTAAAATAATATTTACTATGAAACACAGCAGTTTTATTCAACGCTAGTTCCACAATATGAAAACATGATAAACCTAAACACTGATAGATCAGCCTAGATATTTATTTCACAAGCATCTAGGTGCAACTGATAGTTTTTCCAAACGTTAATCTGATTAGTCAATCTTGAGTTGGAGGCACACTTTTTTGTGAGGCAAGCAGTTGTTGGGATGGTTGTTTAATAACTACACCTTCCCACCAAAACCTGCACAGAATAGGGTCATTGCTGTACATCTAGGTTGTAGTTAATTACAAAACCCAAACTTGGCATTCCCAAGGCAAATACAATTTAGCTTGTGAGCAATTGTTCCATTAAATTTTCACCAGTTTTAATGATATAGTTGTTGTTTATTCCAAATTTTATTAAGTGATAAAACTTTAATTTACTTTCAAAATGAGTAGGAAGTGAGAAAATATATTTTACTAAAGCAGTCATATGAATATTAGATTCTACCTATATTTAATATAGTTAGTAATTTTAAATTAATATTTTGAAATTAACTGCAGGCCAATCCCTCAAGAGTACTGAAATGAGATTTTAAGAACACAGCACAGTAAGATCAGGATTTTTCATTATATGGTACAATTTGCACCTAAACCAGATGGGCTCAACAAATGGAAGTTCCACTTTTACGTCAATTAATTTGGGCTCTTAAGCCAAAGGCAACAGTTATCTGTATTATCACAGATTAAAAGCAGTTATGATTAGCAAAGCACAGTTATGCATGCAATTCATTTTACTGTACTATACTAACCTCTCTGCTACTAGCTTATTTCTCTTTAGAAACCTTATAAAAAGATTCAACATTCACTTTCTAAAGAGAAAGGCCACTAAAAGTAAGTAAAAGGTATGTAATAAAGAAGTGCCATGCTCCTGACAAAACAGAGACATCCTAGCAACTGAGGTATTGAATGAAAGTATAATAGAGCCATGGGGAACCACCAACAGAGACTCCCCCATCAGTGAGCAAGCAGGGATACAAGGGATCAGGTAGTCCTTAGGATATCCCGGACTCAAGTTGTTAAAGGCCTTGTAAACTTAAACCTGGGTGGGTAACATATGGGCAGCCAGTGCAAGCTTTTAAGCACTCTTGTTGTGTGCTAAGAGTAGTCTGTGCCCCATCAACAGTCTAGATACATCATTCTGCACCAGCTAGAGCTTCCAAACCATGGACAAGCATAGTCCTACCGCACAGAGCACATTGCAATGATCAAGTATTGATGTTATGAACACCCTTGTCAAGGTTGTTCCTGTTCAAGAACAGTCACAGTTGGCGCAGCCGCCATAGCCAGTAAAAGGGGTTCCTAGTCACTAAGGCTACACAAGTCACAAAAGACAAAGACGGACCCAAACCTATATTATTTCAGGGGAGAGTAATCTCATCCAAAACTGGAAAATAGTCAGTATCTCAGACATAGGAACCATCCACCCACAGTACTTTTGTCTTCCAATGATTTAAGCTCAGTTCAATGGGGCTTACTCCCAGGTAAATAGGTACAAATCCATCTAAAACTTGATTTTTTTAAGGTTCTTTAAAAAGGTACTCTCCCTTTCTCAGCATATTAGAATTTGTGCAACTAAACATAATCAAATATTTGAAGTTTTAATCCATCTGTTTACAACTGTGAAAACAAATTTGTCACAAAAATAAATACTATCATTTCTAGTAAAATAACTTATTTAATCTAACAAATAAATGACACCCTTAAAATGCAAACAAAGAAAGTAACCCTCCAAATAAGATTCTCTGAATCTTAAGCCTACACCAAATAAAACAAATTAGAACTATAGCTTATTGCCTATGATATTTGTAATAATTTATATACAAAACTAAGCACAATACAACTAAATTAGCTCCAGAATGGGCAGAGTGTATTATCTTCCATTGTAATTGTGGAATCTACCCGTATTAGATGATGTAAGAGGCAGAAATCACTCCACCTGTTTCAGTCAAAAACTTGGAAGAGTTGTTTACTGACTTATAGCCATACAAGCCTGATGGTAGCTTTGTCCTCTCCTGTATTCAACATGTGTTTATGATACTATGGAAATGCCTTTCACTAAGGGATCTCAAAAACTGTAAAATAATGTAAATAAAAATGTGTAATGTGTAATGTAAATAAAGCCTGTGTTGAATAAACAGCAAGAGTTTTCACTGTTCAACCTGACCTACTATCTTCTGAAATACCACTTGAAAGATTGTGTAAGGGAATGTTACTTGCAGTAACATGACAAACAAACTAAAAAAGTGTGCATGAAACTATTCTCTTTTACTTTGCTGCTTAAATAAAGATAAATGTAAAGCCATATATTTATTTGCAGTAATATTATTATTATTATTATTATTATTATTATTATTATTATTATTTATACCCCACCCATCTGGAAACTTAGTGCAAGAAGCAGTACTGCGATTAAGGAAATATATACCCTGTCTTTCACTTTGGGGGATCATTATGTGAAAAATGAAAACAATTCCAAAGCAATGTTACAAATACTCAATAGATCCATCACAAATTCATCACTGCAGGCCAGCAGCCAAAATCCTTTTTCTCCAAATGCCTTGGTAAGTTCCTAGAAAGGGCATATCAACAGGGAATATGGTACCCCTTCATTTTTGGAGGGGGAAAAGTGTGTCCTATGGGGCGAAAAATACGGTAATTCCAAAAGACAGGTCACACCAATGAGAAAGCCCTATGCCTTCTACCATGCTTTCCACCAGATAAGTTTTTGTGGTGGTGGTAGTGTATATAAGGACTCAATACATGAGCTAAGCACACTTGGGGACTGGGCTCATATTTGTCTATGAAATACCTTCCTATACTTATTTGAGACCAAGCTCTGTTGAAATCAGAACTTAGTAAACATTCAGAGAACTAGACAGTAAGATGGTCTTAAGTTAAAAGAAAATTCAAAGGCAGAATAGATTTTTTCCCTCTAAAATTAACAGAATCTAAAATTTCAACCAGAAACCAGAAGGATTTGCATCCGAGAAAACTTTTTTAAAAATTGTAGCTTTATGCCACAGTCCCAAACGTACTAATAATCATATTCCAATGAATAGTGTGGGCCTTACTCCTATGCTAAATTAAGATGGGGATGCAATAACCAAAACATTTTACACAAGTGGCAGATGAAGTTGATGGACTATATGGAACTGGCGGAAATGACTGGCAGAATCCGAAACTAGGGAGAAGAGTCGGTGGAAGAAGATTGGAAAAAATTTAAAGATTATTTACAGAAATACTGTAAAATTAATGAATGTTAGAAAAATGTTGGAATGAAGTTATATGGCTTTAGCAGAAATGTTATAAGGAATTAAGTACAAATAGATTTTTAATGTATTAAAGGGGGGGGAAAGGTTAGAACAAGTTAAGATAAATTACAGGACAGAAAACAGAGGAAGATGGAAAGGAATTGCTGAAACAGTTAATTGAAGTGGAATACACAAAGGGAGGTGTGAGGAGGTCGTGGAAACAAGTGAATGAAAGTTAAGATATTGAAATTATTGGATGTGTTCTAAATTGTGTTTGTTTTGTTCTGTTAATTCAATGTTTTGTGTTAGTGTTACGTAGTGTTTTTGTTTTTGTTGTATTGTTTTGTTGAATTTTTTTCTTTTATAGTCTTTAAACTGTTAATAAATATTATTTTTAAAAAAAAACAAAACAAAACATTTTACACAAGTAGCACTCCACTGTAGCCAATCAACATGGAAAACATGCTCACTTTTAAATAAGACCGCTTGAAATAAAATGCTTAAGTCAGTCATGACTAATTTAAGTCCCATTCATTTCAGTGGTTCTGTTCTAAACGTGACCTAAAGGTAAAGGTAAAGGGACCCCTGACCATTAGGTCTAGTCACGGATGACTCTGGGGTTGCGGCGCTCATCTCGCTTTACTGGCTGAGGGAGCCGGCGTACAGTATAAGAACTACAGTATTTGCTAGACAAATATTTATAAGAAGGTTTTAGGAACAACAATATAATTTGTATAAGAAATAAATTTGTCATAAAACTATCATAGATGAAAATAATTCAAAATTATTTTTAGAATCAGTCTTTATAGATTAGGTTCCATATTCAAGGATTTAAGAAGTATGGTGCTACAGCTAGATATAAATTTGTACAAATGATTTGTAACTTCAATCCTATACATGTCTACTCAAACGCATGTCTCACAGAGCTAAATACGGCTTACTCCCAAATATGTGAGTATAGGATTGCAGCTGAATGCACATCGAAAGTTGTTTAACACATACTGGCTCCATACCTTATAAGAGGAAAAGCTACTGCTTACCTTTTTCTCTAATCTTACTCAACTGCTCTCGATTTTTGAAAATCCATATGTGCAAAATTACCTCTGCCAACTTGCACCTATTCATTACACAATAAGGTAATTTGTTACACTGGTTATACTACAGAACAAGCATTGATAGTCAGAAATATAACTTGCAAGGTTTAGTTTAACACAAGTATACAGTTCATGCTGATATAATTTTTTTAAAAGGAATAGTATTTTAATACACACTGGGCCTGAACCAGTTGAATCTGTAGGTGTGAGGTGTGTGGGTCAGCAGCAAGAAACTCCCATTGTGAGGCTTGGAAGAATACAAGAGGCCAGGGTATCCAACCCCAAATCCGTAGGAATCGTAACACATGACTGTTCCTACAACATAACTGTGCATTGACTTACCAAGTTAAAATAACTTTCTTTCAGTGAATACATAATCAGTAACAAAGCCTTTAACACAGCCCTGTATCAAGCATCAAGTAGCGTTCCAAAGGCATAATTCACCAAGCAGAGAAAAATATATGAAGTTGACATCTAAAATATACCATCTGAATCAACAGTATTATCAAAGATAGTCAAATAAATCAATGTTTCGTAATAGTTCTACACTGAATCCATATTTAGAATAAAGCTATAGAAGAATTTCTGGAATGGTTACAGATAAAATTAATTTTACTTAGTAGCACAGAGGCACATTTAGATGTAAGGCTTACCAAGTTATTCCTTATGAAGACTAGCAAGGCTTAGGTTTTACAGTAAAACTCATTTTATATACTTACATTTTTAATCAAACACATTTTTAGCCCCACTCACTACTATAGGAAACATGACACTGGCCAGACCAGGGTTACCATTTGCAGAAAAAATATACAACTCTCTCAAAGAATCTTCACCAAGTCTAGTGAGGCTTATCTTCTCTGCATATGACCAGCCCAAAAAATATTAAAATACATGTGCACTCAAGAATACTGTGATATTCCAAGGAGCTGCTATAATTTTAATATTTGTTTGAGGAAGGCATAGATCACTTTCAGTGATGATGGAATGCCTCCCCCTGAATTCACATGACATTATTATTATGAAATTAGCTGGGAACTTTTACCTTTTTCACTTAACTTTTATGGACAACTGCTCCAGTTCCTATTTTTAAGAGTGAGAATCATGTTGATGGAAATTTCATTTTAAAATGACAACTGTAAGGTCAAGTTTATTGAACACACTTTGAGGGACACATCTTCATCAACTGACTTGTATGCAGAAATATTTAAAAGCGAAAATAAAGCCTAGTTTAATATTCAGGTGGAATCCTGTCATTTATTTATGGTTTTATCTCACTGCCTATTTAAACAAAGGACTGAAGCTTCCCCACCGCCTCCACAACCACACTCAAGGGCAGCGAGGTATAAACACGTGGCATGATATCTAGCAAACATTTCCAAAAAAATGCTGAAACTTACAAGACACGTAAGCCAATTAAAACCAATGCAGACTAGCAATTATTGTCCCATTGGAAAATGGAATCAAAGGTGTAGACAGATACCCAGAAAACATATACCTATTGGGGAGGTGGCATGTTAACATCTTTGCTCCCCCAGCACCTCCTCCTGCATCAAGGCCAGGACTGTGAGAGGCAGTTGCAGCTGGCAGGGAGTCTATGATCTAGATTTCTGCATTGCAGGGGGTTGGACTAGATGACCCTTCCAACTCTACGATTCTATAAGTCCTGGGCCTTGTGGAAATAGCATCTGGTTGCTTCAAATGTCAGTTCCAGAACAGCATTTGATGGGACACCAGAGAGCAAGCAGGGGAAAGAGATACACCTTTGCCCTGCTGTAGTAACTATTGTAGCCTTGTCTGCTTTGTTGTGCTTCGAATATACTGCAAGCTGCCTGGAGAATTCAGGTGAGTAAGCAGATTGTAAATACCCGTATGATAAATATTCTGTGTATGAATGAATGACTGAATCAACAAACAAACAAATGAGACTCATAACATTTTTGCGTCCTTTCTTCTCAGATCTGTGAAAAGAGAGAGTTCACCCTTCTGACAACCAGCACCACATTTTTAAGCGAGTATACCATGGCTACCAGCCTTGACAAGAATACGGGGCGGTCCAGTGCCACAATACACTACAGGCAAGGGCTTCACTTCGTGGGTCCCTGGACTGCCGGTTCTTTGGAGGGCAAGGATTCGGTTGCTCCCCACGGAAACGTCGCCCGTGAAAGTGCCTTGTTTTGACGTACAGTGTCGTCACCAGTCGAGAGAGCCCCCCAGAGGAACGGCTCCATCTGCCCCACTGGCACGAGGGCGAAGCGAGGTGCTTCCTTCCTCTCCCCCACCCACATTCCGAAAGGTGACAGTTGAGGCCTCACAAAAGAGGATCCGCGCGCGAAATATGCCGCCCCTCAGTTCTCCCCCTCAGGAAAAGAAAAAGAAAAAGGCGGGCGCCCAGCTGAGCGCGAGGCGCAGCTGATTGGTCGAGCGGACATTCAAGCCGAGCGCGCGAGGGGCTCGGTGGAACCCCCCCCCCTCGCTCGCTCTCGTTCTCTCTCTCTCTCACACACACACACATACATATACACACCGGCACCCGGTCCCTCCCGGCTCATCGCCTCACCGCGTTCTTTTTCTGCACCATCTTGTCCATCTTCTTCGCGATGCGAATGATCTCATCCTCGGTGCTCATGGCGACTGCCCGCGGCGCCTACGCTCCACGACGCGGGTGATGGGGAGCGAAGTTCAGCCGCCGCCGCCGCCGCGAATGCCTAACGCTGCCTAGGCTGCCGCTGTTACTGCTCCGCAGTGACTCCGGCGCCAGCAAAGATGGAGCCGCCAACCCACAGCCCGGGCCGCTCACAGCACATAAACCGGCCTGACCCAGAAGCGACAGCTCGGCAGCCGCGGCGCCAGGCTGCGCTCATCAAGCGAGCCAGGCAGTGCTCGGGAAAGCCGAAAACATCGATGGAGGGGAGAGGAAGGTGGAGCTTCACTGAAGCTGCGCCCGCACAGCGGAAATGGAGGGACGCTGTGGGGCTGCTGCTGCGCTTGGAAGAAAATGTCGCTTCTCCATCAGAGTTGGGAGCAGGAGAGACTGGCTGAGGAGGAACCGCAGGAGAAGTAGATTTAAAGCACACACCACCCCAAGAATCTCGGGAGCTGCAGTTTGCTAATGGCGCTGGGAACTGTAGCTCGGCGAGGAGGAAACTACAGTTCCCGTTGCTTTTATTTTTGGGGTGTGGGGGAGAGGAATGCCTTTCAGATGTAAACTGCATGGTGTGTACGCATCCCTTGCTTTATGAGGCGCCCTAGTGGTGCTTGATCGGGGTGGGGTCTTACCCAGTTATAAGGCACAGAGGGTGGGTGGCCTGTAAGCGGAAAGAGGGCGGGTGTGGGATGCGGGAAGGTTTCTTCAGCTCAAAGTCGATTTTTGGATATATTTCGCCCCCGCCATTTACTGGATATCGTACCTTTATGTCTCGCCTTGCAGCATTTTCTAACTACTGCAGGGATTTCCTATCGTCAGTTAAAAATTATGCTATGCGGTTCAGCATGCGCTGCCTAAGCATGCAGGACACCATAGCAAAGGCTTTCGGGGCAGTGAGTAAGAGTTGTTCTTGGACCAAGACAGTTTGTTACAAGTAGCCTGTGCTCCGGTGACCTAGCAACTGGATTATTGCTGCAGAGTACGGCTCTCAGGTTGTTAACTTTGGGGTAGCCAAATGAGATTTAGCACCAGTAGCACAAGTATCTTAAAAGGTCCGTTTTAAGCTGCTGCTTGTTTTATAAAGTCCTAAACGACTTGGGACCAAAATACTTGCAGGAACATTTCTACTAATAGTTATTTCTGAAGTCTACATTATTATTACTCAGACATCAACTGACATTTTTATTTTACCCAAACTTTTATTGCTTAAAAAATGTTAAAAAAATAAATACTAAGCCTTTAGCAGACCACCCTGGATGGGAGAAGGTTTGCCACTTTGGGGTGCTCCTGGATTCATCACTATCACTGGAGGCTCAGACGGTTTTGGTGACTAGGCGTGCCTTTTTCAGCTCCAGCTGGTTTGCCACCTATTATTCCTTTTGGACCGAGATTATTTGGCCACTGTACTCCATGTTCTGCCAACTTCCAGATTGTATTAGTGCAGTGAAGATGACGCAGAAACTTCAGTAGGTCCAAAATGCAGCAGCCAGATTGCAGGCTGATGTTCCATTTAGGTCTGATTTAACCCATTCTAAAACAGTTGCACTGGTTGCCTTCATTTCCAGGTGCAATTCAAGATGCTCACATTGGTGTTTAAAGCCCTAATATCTGAAAGACCACCTGCTTTTAATATTAAACTTCTCTATTGTAGCATCAGTTATCTCCCTACAAACATTGCGTCCCTTTGCAAGCAGTTAAAATAACTTTGTTTATTTGCTGACTCTTACTGCAAGATTTATTTTTTATTCTTGCTGCTGTTGTTCCTGAAATTATTACTATTTAGATAGTTAACTGTATGGATTTCAATGGGGGGGTTATACACATATATATTGCAAATGGCTTTGAGATTTATAAATGAAAGATAATATCAGGTCCTTTTAAAAGATGAAATATTCCCTTCTCCATCTTTTGCTTTACTTTACATATATAAAGTCTGCAGCCTTTACTCTGCTATCAAGAAATGGTTCATGTACTGGTTGTCCAGAGTTTATTTCACAGTAACAGAAAGGTTACAATTTTCAATTACAAGAAAGCGATTTCAACAAGACTTATTTCTATAAACAAATATAAAATCAAGATGTTACCTTAACTGTGTATTTCTACAACTCAGGGAAAAAGAAAGCCAAATTAAATTTGTTTATAAAATATCCCAGCCTAAACATATGGCTTTATTAACATCCTATACAATACATTCTTAAAACTATATTCATTTTGAATGTCAATAGCACCTATTTATAAAAAGATGCATTTTGCAGTTTAATGAAGTGCAATACACCTCACTAAGGCAAACATTTAATTAACAGATCTAGAATAACAAGTTAGAGTACTGTACTCCTTCAGCAATTCACTGCATTGACATTGTACAATACTTAAGGGAAAAATAAAGGCTACATCCTATCAGGGTAAAATGAAGCCATTGTTTTTTCCTTTGATGCAGCATTTATGCTGTAATATACATACAATATAATTAATATTTATCAGCAAGTTGGCAATTAAGTATTTCATCTAATACTGGATATCAAATTTTGATTTGACAAAATGTTACATGTCTATAATTTCAAAGTGAACTAAATGTGTATCTTATTGGAGTACTACCATTTTTATTTCAGTAGTTTACACAAGTTGATAAAACATGAATCTAGTCTAGTAAATCAAAGCATCTATTTTCACTATTGCTTAATAGAACATACTTTTTAGCAGACCAACTTCTGTTAAAGCAAGGATCTGAAAAAATTCACACGTTGCCAGAAAAATGACAGATTGCCTTCTGCTGCAAGCTATAATTTATATTGAAAACTATTCTCCAGTATAAACAGGACAAGCACTCAGGAGAGTCACACTGGTTTCATATTGAAATCCTGTGCACACCAGCTCTTGCAGAGGTCCTCAGCACTGAAATATCTTGGAAAGAAGGCTGAGTACAGAAGCATTCACTACTGTTTAAGGGCTGAATTCTATTCAGCAGAATTAAGTGGTAAAGCTGTTCCTGAAATGCATTGTATGCAATGTAGAAATCCATTTCTACAAATGGAAAGGTGGCATGTTACAGTTCTTCATTCAAACTATCCCCTAGCACACAGCAAGTTAGAGAGACTGCTAAGAACAGTCAAACCTATTATTCTTTCATTTGAAATCTGAACTTGTGCAGACCAGGAACCACTTTACTGCCTAATTCTGTTGGTATATAGATGGCCCTGAGGCTACAGAAAGTCCAGCAAGGCTCAAGGAATGTGATATACAAAGCTAGATAGGAGAAGTACTTACAGTCACATTACAAACATCCTTGGAACACTGTAACATCTGTAACTTAATAAATGCTTGTCTTCGTGCACATATGACTGTGTTGGATTGTATTCCTACGCTTGGATTATATGCATAAAGAAGAGAGATAATAGAAGAAACCCCAGAAGCTGTAATTTCAACATCATTAAGAATAAGATATGTATCAGCAATGTAATGCCAAGACAGTTAGCAAAATAGTGGAACTTCAGTGATGGCCTGGAAGAGAGGGGAAATTTCCAAACTTTTCTACATATTTATGATTTGCACTACCACCAAATCTGCAATACTGCTTCTGAATACATTACATGAAAATTTTTGAAGCTGGCTATACAAGTTACTTAGGAAGCTTCAAATTTTATTTGTATATGTATAGATTAAAATGCAATAAGGTTTGGCAGGTTGAGCAAGGGAGAATATTTTATTTCTCAAATATTTACCATAACTTTAGGATGTGAGGGAGATACTAGTCTGACAAAGACTTGAAGTCTGAAACATTTTAAAACAAAAAAGTCACACTGTTGTCCTAAGTGTGCAAAGAAAAATGAGTCCAATGACTTTTCTAGATCCACTTGTCTATTACATCCGTGGTTGTACCACAGCACATTCCTGCTTTTGCTATAGAAGAAAGCAATTTACAATAAATTGTTCATAAAATATATTCTTTTACTTTTAATTAAGAAATTTTACAAGGCTACTTAAGAGGATTTGGGAGCTTAAGTTTTGCAACACTTTAACAGAGCTTATGCTAGGAATTCAATGTATTAAAGATTTATATTAAAATCATATTAAGTACAGTTGAGTGGGAATCTGACTTAGAGATCAGGTGCTTTAAGTTTTCACAGTAGCCTGACACACAGGGAAGTGATAATACTGTATTTCATCAATGTGCAGGAATAATTAAAGACTGGGCAACAGTCTTCCCTTGCTCATGCAATAATATTGATTAAACGTGATCTTTAAGTATATATACTTATCCTACCACTGCATGCTTACTCAGTTTTACATACTGCATATTGTATGTATAATACATTAATGCCAATTTTGCAAGCAGTAATGAAACAGGTCTGGAACATAAACTGTTCTCATTTAAACAATTATTTTAAAGAAGAGGTATTCAGTTATCAAGAGACAAATGTAAATTTGGAACAATCAAGCATGGAGGAGTATACCTAATTATATTCTAACATGCTTTTCCTCTGCCTTGCATCTACACTGCGGCCAGTGAAGTTTGAGCGGCCAGTGAAGTAAGAGCATTACTTCTCAAAGTTATGTGATCTATTCATTGCAATACAGTTAACACTGTAGGCACAGAAATACTTTAGAAATGGCTGCATGAAAAGAAAGAATTTAGTACAGGTGACAACTGCTGCTGGTGCATTTAACAAAAGGTTTCTCACATAGTTTCAGTCAATTGGAGGTAGTTGCTTGTCAATAAACTGCTTCACATCCATCATTTCCTGTTAAGGGATAAAAAACAGTGATCTGGTTTAATTACCCATATTGCAGGAATCAATACACAATAAAACCAAGCCTTTGGCTGGATTCCTTACAATGCAAAGTCATTCTTACCCTGGAAAGCATTGATTCTTTTCCATTCAACCAAACTTAAAACACGAACTGTCATTTTACGGTACTAAAAAAGAAAGTCCCACATACAGTCAGCCTGCCATTGTATCTGCACCGTTTTGGACCAAGAGTCTTTCCAAATTGAGTGTTGTGACACGTTAGTGTGTTGGCTGCAGTGTGTAGATGTGTCACGCAAACACTCCCCACTCCTTCCAGGGCTGGAAGTGATTAGTTTAACCTCCGGTTTGCTAGTAAAACTGATTTACTGTGTTGCAAAATGATGCATGTCTAAAAAGTGTGTCACCAACATGAAAAATTTTGAAAGCTTTGCTCTAACCTGTGAGCCCCATTGAACTTAAAGGTAAGGTAAAGGTACCCCTGCCCGTACGGGCCAGTCTTGACAGACTCTGGGGTTGTGCGCCCATCTCACTTAAGAGGCCAGGGGCCAGCGCTGTCCGGAGACACTTCCGGGTCACGTGGCCAGCGTGACATCGCAGCTCTGGCGAGCCAGAGCCGCACACGGAAACGCCGTTTACCTTCCCGCTGGTAAGCGGTCCCTATTTATCTACTTGCACCCGGAGGTGCTTTTGAACTGCTAGGTTGGCAGGCGCTGGGACCGAGCAGCGGGAGCGCACCCCGCCGCAGGGATTCGAACCGCCGACCTTTCGATCGGCAAGTCCTAGGCGCTGAGGCTTTAACCCACAGCGCCACCTGCGTCCCTCCATTGAACTTACTGGGACTTATTTCTGATTACAGATGTATGACTGCATAGCATATAATGTCAGGAGGTTCCATGCTAAGGAAGTTAGAATTATGTTCCAAAATACTGGATATTTAGTTGGTTCAATTCACTATACCTGAAAATGTGATATTACTTAGAAAGAGGAAGTGCAGGACAATGTTAAGTCTATTACAGTTGTATCCTTTCCTTCAACTGTATCCATTGAATGAGTTTTTAAAATGTTTAATAACTTTCAACTAGTTCTTGAAAATAAAATTATATTGTTACAATTGTTTCAAGGCCTTATATACTAGTATGGCTTAAATGGAAAACAAAGAAACAGAACATCAGTTCAGATGACATCAGTATTTTGCAGAACAATTACCTCGATACACGAGCTATGCATCATGCCCGAATAAGTTTTAAAACTTATGTTGCCAGGATTTAACATAGTCTTTAGTGTCTCAGAAGTGACAGAACCAAACATAAGCGGAACTAAAGGATCGCGGTCACCATGGCACTGGAAAATGGGAATGTCTCTGTTGACGCAGTTGATAGGACCCTGTCAAAAGGCAATATGTTAGAACATTAAGAGGTGAAAGGTATGCACAACTTTTTATTTTAGCCCTCCAAGCAGTTCACCATCCCTTTCATCTCATTGCTCTATGACATAGGTTAGTCTGAGTCACAGTGGCTAGGTCAGCATCATGAAGTCAACTTTGTGGCTGGATGGGGAAAGGAATCTGGAAGGCACCCCACTGGCTAAGCCTCTCATACTAACACTTTAAGGAAAATATCCTTTTCATGTGCTGTTCTAGTGAAAGGTTCTGAAGAAACATCCAGCTGATATCACAATACCTTCTTTAGAAATGCATGAAACCTGTTTTAAGTTCTTGGGTTCATGAAATACTGTTTATATTTTTCTATAGTCAAGATCTAAGAAGAGAAATGGACCAAACAGAATGCTCTTTAACTTGCTGTAAGCTGCCTTTATCACTGACTATGATAATTATACCTCTCTGTCATGAGAACTGAATGCAGAAATATAAATGGAAAGCTTTTTTAATATAACCAACCTCAGTTCTTTTGAATTTTAGAACAGCAGTACACTACCTGTGGAAATGAGGTCCGCAGCGGAAGCCAACAGCTGAGTGCTACAACACCCCCCAGCTTCTGATTTGTTGTGAGAGCTGTGTACAGCGATAAAGCTCCTCCCTAGTGAAACCAAAAGAGCACTCATTACTGCAATTACATATTAAAATATGCACACTGAAAATGCTGTAATTTCAGATAGGCTTCCTTACCAACATTTAGAAACTGGTCAAACAGCACATCTGCATTTTTATATACTAGAATCATAAACTCATAGATCTTTACATTAATGGTTCTCAAAATACAAGGCAGATCTCCTTAAGGCATTATGTTCTCCCACTATCCCAACTCTCTTCAAGTGTGTGCTGTATTTGAATCTTTCACTTCCAATCCTTGGGCTGATTGTTAAACATTTGTTTTCCTATGGGCACTTCTACAAGGACCTGGAAGGATGTTGGAGTTCAGGTGGCCCAGCTCCTTTCCTTTCATTTGGATAAGAATGAGCAAAGTGGCTGGGTTTTGGGACACTACTGAAGAGGTGCAAAGGGGTCTGTGAAACTATTTATTGTAAAACTGTATTTTAAAAATAGCAAATCTGTCTTTGTTACAGCTTGCTCTAGGCAGTCTCTGCTGTACAGCAAATGCAACCATACTAACTCCCCATGCACAAGATCCATACTTAATTAAAAATATTAGTCCTTTATGATAGCTTGAGCTCCAAGGGACCACTTCATCTCCTGTACCTCATGCTCTTAACCTAGACATTATAACATCTACAAGCAAAGTAAAAATGATCGAAACATATTCTTCAGTGGTTGCTCCACAGATTGTGCATTCCTGTATCAGAGTGCATGCCAAGATCAGAGCATTCTCTAAAAGGTCTGCAAGGTATATTTCAAGCAGAACTATCAGTGCCAAGAACATATGGAACTAACTTTTATTTTTAGCCTATTTTATGAGTTTGAAATTTGCTACTCAACCTGAGCTTTGAAGAAAGATAAATAGGAGTAAGTCCCAATCGACAAAGACTCCAGGAAAACTTTATGCTGCCAAATGCTAAACAACTAGGATGAACATAGGCACAAGAAAATGTCACTAAAAATGTGCTGTGGGTCTTTTGAAGGTCACGGGGGGGGGGAATGGTAAGTGGAAAAACTATCTAGATCCTATGTTATATGGTAATAATAGCAGGTGTGTCATACTATAAAAGTCACTTTCAACTTACACAGAAATAGTGCTAGATGTAAAAAAAAGTAATTGCCTTTACCTGAGAAAATCCTCCCAAAATTATTCGGTTTGAGGGTATTCCATTCCTTACTTCTTGCTCAATAAGTGCTTTCACTGCAACCATAAAAAGCAAACTGTTAATGGTCATCACAAAAAAGTAGAAAATTGACTGTCATGGAGAGAGAAACTGTGGGGCTAACAGGTAAAGATGAGACATTTATCCAATTATCCAGCTGCAGGCAAGGCTACAGATAATGCCTCTTGCTAGGCATATAAAGCCTCACCTAAAAGACTACCTCAGGACGCAGTAAAACAGGCAAAGGTTTAAACTGAAATACTTTATTGTCTCTTGTACAACTTGTATACAGTGAGATTACATGATCACCCCCCACTCAGCTCTCTTAGTCTTAATTCCCCTCGTTTACTGACGCACACCCAGCAAACCCGAAAGTCAGTTGCCCTGTTGTTATCTTTTCATTCAGCAGCCTAACAGCCCACGGATAGAAGCTGTTCTTTACCCTGTTGGTGCGACTAATCATGCTTCTGTATCTTCTGCCCAAGGGCAGGAGATCAAGAAAGTGCAAGCCAGGGTGTGAATCATCCCTGAGAATTTTGCTCACTCTCCTGATGCAACATTCTTCCACTATTTCATCCAGTGGATTCACGGGACAGCCCATAATACTCTCCTAGCAATCAGTGAAATTCTACAAATTGACAAATATGACTCCATCTACCCTAAAGTTATGGTCCAAGACACCTTCAAGAGGGTGAGCCATTTTCCCATGCCTTTCCACTTTGTCTGCTTACCTGTACAGTATATACCAATTTTTAATCCAAGGCTCCCAAAGCAGTGAACTATATATATTAATACAAATAAAATATATAATAAGTGCAGTTGATCAATCAAAACGAAACTGCATAAGAATTGAGCCCCAAATATAGATCATGTAATAGGATTTGATTATGACTAGGTGGAGTGCATTGGAGGTTGCAGAAATCTCCCATTCTACTTTGGTTAGTTGTGGGAGCAAAGAAGTAATCAGAACCACCTTGTTAGGGTTTCTTCTCAAATTCAGATTAGTGGTACCTCTGGATGTAAACGGGATCCGTTTCGGAGCCCTGTTCACATCCTGAAATGAACGCAACCTGTGTCTGCGGGTTGCGATTCACCGCTTCCGTGCATGACGTCATTTTGAGCGTTTGCGTATGCACGAGTGGCGAAACCCGGGAGTAACGCGCTCTGTTACTTCCGGGTTGCCACAGAGCGCAACCCGAAAATACTTAACCTGAAGCTACTTCAACCCAAGGTAGGACTGTACTTTAAGCTATTTGTCCGCAACATACCTATTTGTCTGCAACATAAATGATGTAATTGCAAGCAGAAAAAGGAAGAATGAAGAGAGGTGAGAAATAGGAATAGTATTCAAAAAGTTGAGTGACATAATGGGATACAGCCCCTGGTCAAAAGAAATGTCCCGACTACAATGCCACAATGTGGCAACACCCATTCTATTAAGATTGTAGTCATTCTGTGGTTTGGATCAGCACAGGAATAGGGGCCCATTTTTCCTCAGAGGACTGAATTCTGGGAAGGCCCAAAATGTGCAGGGTGACCATACACATAGCTTTCGTGCCATACACTAAAAAATTGGCTCCATTTCTCACTGTACAACACAGAAACGCAGCAAGCTGCCCATGAAGATGTAGTTAAATACCAGTTGCTGGGAAGCACAAGAAGAGAAAACACTGTTGTGCTCATGTCCTGCTTATGGGCTTCCCATAGGCATCTGGCTGGCAACTGCGAGAACAGGATGCTGGACTAGATGGGTCTGATCAAAAAAGCTCTGCTCATGCAGTGAGCATAACATTGTTATAGACAGAACATACCATTCTCTGATGCTTGCTTAATCCCAGCTTCATCTTCCTGTGAATCTGGAGCGAGGCCAATGATATCAAACCTTAAATGAAACAATGTAGATAAATTTAGTGGGAAAGGTTTTAAAGCACTATCTGGCTTTCTTTCTTTCTTTCTTTCTTTCTTTCTTTCTTTCTTTCTTTCTTTCTTTCTTTCTTTCTTTCTTTCTTTCTTTCTTTCTTATTATTATTGCACACCCAGGAAGTGATTTAAAAAATGTAATCCATAGTATTAGCAGAATAAAGCCTTTTCTTTACGCTGTAATATAAAAAGGGTGACAAAACCTTTGGTACTGAAAGTCTGTGTCTCTAAACTTTTACAGATAATCTAAGTGGTGAACTGCCATAGGTCAGATGAGGGCTTGAGAAACAGCCTCTTCCAAGGAAAGCAAGCAAGGCAGCAGCTGGACAAGAACTAAAAGCTTACATGGGCTATAGCAGGTTTAGTCAATGTGTTGCTGCAGATGTTTATGAACTACAACTGCCATCATTCCTGATCATTTGTGATGCTGGCTAGAGGTGATGGGAATTAGGCACCAACAGCACTTGAACTACGCTCAACTACAGGAACAGCAGTAGTTCTATCATCAAGACAAATAAATTGAGTAAAGGTTTTAGGAGACTATGGTGTAGCAAGCTTAAAGGTTAGGTGACATAGTCAACAGTAGACTGAGATACAGAAACCTGAGGGGGAAATAGCCAGAGTATGTACAGACAAGGAAAGAAGAGGACAAATGAACAGGCATAGAAAACCTTACACAGGGTCTTAGGGATCAAAGCTGAATGCTTCTGGCAGGAAGGGATTGTTGGGGAGAAACAACTGTCTGCAAAGAATTGTGGCTGAATGAACGCAGGATGGAGATCAAGGATTTGAGGAAACGGTTCAATGGATGGAGTTGAAGAAGGGAGAGGCAAGCAAGAGGTAGGGTTAGCTATACTGGTCACTTTTTCTGGTAATACGTCTGAGCTTTTAAGCACTTTGTGAACGATTATAAAATGATATAGCTTTCTGCCACTAAATCTGTGTGTAGGGAAGAAAGCTGCCTGTCATCCAGCTTTTAAAAGTCTTAGAGCTCCAATATCAGCAACTCTTAACAGGAACATGAGCTTTGAAACAAACCACAGATCAGATCTAAACCAGAGAAGGTTACTGTGCCTTTATGATAGGCATAAAAGGCACATTTATGATTGAAACCAAACAGCAACATGTGCTATACAGGAGGAATACAAAGCAAACTCTGAACAAGGCCATGCGTCAGTACCCAAATTCATGTGAATGAAAGGAAACACTGGCATAATGGGCAGCAATGTGTCTGACTATGTGCTCCAGGCATCCCCAACCTTCGACCCTCCAGATGTTTTGGACTACAATTCCTACCATCCCTGCCCACTGGTCCTGTTAGCTAGGGATCATGGGGGTTGTAGGCCAAAACATCTGGAGGGCCGCAGGTTGGGGATGCCTGTGCTAGACTAAACATAGGCCTCTTCCTCTTTATGAGCTGCAGTCCATAGAAAAGACACAACTGTGACCATAGTCCATTATATCATACATTACGTGGAAATTAAGGTTACTATAGGTTCAATCAGTGTTTATTGCATCCATATCCCTTCCTTATTTTACTATGTAGTGACCAAAATCAATCTCCTCTCCTCTGTCTCCTTCAATATTCCTCCATTTGGAATAAATAACATTGTACGTTCAGGGACAGAGAATGCAACAAACCTAAAAAAAATGACAAAATTCTTGCAAATCCACTACTTACCAAGAAGGCATAGCCATGTTCATGTTTAAAGAAACTGGCATAACTGGCCTGGAAATTGGGGAGAAAGGTTTTTTTTTTAAATTAGCAAAAACATTCAAAACAATCATTTTCATGTGTTTCTGTAATATATAAATGGTACCATCACTAACTCCTGATAAGACCATATCACAATAGGCAGACCTCCTTAGAGAGAAACTTTGTAACTGGCCAAGACAGGAAATGAATTTTTCTGACCCTCTTACCCCTGCTCAAATACCTGTCATGTCTTGGTCAACAAATATGGTGACCCATCACAATTAGTGCTATGTGAATCATGTACATTTCTCCACCTGTGCTCACTGACCCACTGGGAGTCAATAGATCATTTCCTGGTATTTCACACATTCTGTTTTCCTGTGTTCCTTCTGTCATGAAACAAAGTACATGTTATGGACCTATTCTTTCCTACCTTTTCAACCTGCCAGCCCCTAAATAAGACTAATACTGAGCATTTTGATCCAAGACTTGGGCATAAAGGGCTTTTTTCCATTCCTGAAATCTTTTATCTTGGTTGGCTTACTTGGACAAGGCAGTATAATACATAACTTAGGATTCACCATGAGGATTTTGTGTGTTTGGGACCCACCTTCAGCCCCACCCCTTCATTGAAGTCATATTCCTTGTTTTGCAGTTCTGTCAAGTGGTACTTCCCAGGTGGGCCCAAGCCACCATTTGGGAATCAGTGTCCTATAATAAAAAAACCGTACATACTTGTAAGATACATGGCAAAGCATGGACTTAATGTGGGATATTGAAGATTCTATCACTTTAAGTCATAAGCTTAATGACTTCATTTATAGCTCATGTTCTCTTTGAAATTCATTTTTGTGTACCTGAGAATGATCAAAGCATGGTTTTTTCAAGCTCACACCTAAATTACCTCACTATTTCTTCAGTCTCTCTCTAAAGTGTCAGGCTGCACTCTGCACCACAACCTGTACAATCCCTCAAGTTATTTAAGGATATTCCACAGGAGAGGAAATTCTAATGTAATCCAGAGCCCCTGTAATGATAAAACCTAAAAATGTTTCAGATGGAAGCCTGTAGGCGCCTGCATTTCCCTGCTACCTTGTATTTCTGATTGTTGCACCATACTGTTAGCCACTCTGTGCTCCCACTGGGAGAAAGGGTGGGATATAGGGAAACAAATAAATAATAATACATCTGGGGAATCTCTTGGATGCATGCTGTTGAGCCCCACAAGCAGATTTTTGCAGCCATTTGGTCATCTCAAGCAGATAGAAATTCTAGATGCAGGTAACCAAGGATTTGCCTTCTTGTCTGTAATGCTGAATGTGTGATGGAAGGAATCACCATTCAAAGACATGACAGACAAGTGAAAGGAAATCACTCAAATCACTGCTTGCTTGTTGGAAACTGCTACTCACTATTATCAAACAAGCAAGTGGTTGGAACATGAAAAATCTCCAAAAAACCAAACTATTAATCAGGGAATTAAAACTGTGCCTTTATGTTGTGTGCAATTAACTGAAATCACAGAAATATGCTTAATAGACATGAATATTTAATTTTAAGAAGAACCAAAAAGCTGAATGTATAGCAACTCCTTGTTTATCAAAGAAAACCTTCAGGCCGTCTGTTACAAAACATGTAATTGGCATCTAATTTTGAAAATGGGCTTGGGGGAAGAACAGTAACAAAAAAGGATTAATATACTT
This sequence comes from Podarcis melisellensis, assembly GCF_964234715.1. Taxonomy (NCBI): domain Eukaryota; kingdom Metazoa; phylum Chordata; class Lepidosauria; order Squamata; family Lacertidae; genus Podarcis; species Podarcis melisellensis. The sequence goes on along the minus strand of NC_138539.1, from coordinate 38,401,758 downwards.
ACGCATGTGGGCAAATATACTTTATGTGTGGGCTTCTGATTCCAGCAAATGCTTCTGCCCACCCATGCCTATTAAAATACAGACAAAACAAAAAAGCTTGTCATTTAAAATCTTCCAGTTCATTTAAATATACCTATCTAAAGTCATTACTTATGTCATAATTTAGCCATCCTCTTTTTTAGTATATAAAACCAAACACTTAAAAGGAGGGTCCAGTTCTATCAGGATTAAGGCCACTCCCACTGATAATACTAACAATGCTATACTGTTGTTCCATGTGGCATGTGCAAGGGGAGTAAAATGCAGAATTTTTAAAAAAGTAATAAAACTAGTCTGAAAAATCCCAGGATATAGTAATCCTGTTCAGAAGTAATGTTATTAACATATGGAGGTTGAGCACTGCATGTACACAAGCCAGTAATAAGCTGTCATGAGGGGAGCTTATGTAGATTTGGCTGCGGTGAGAATTCAACACATAGCATATTCTCTTGTAAGTAGCAAGCTGCATTTTTAAAGGCTAAGATCATATAGCAAGCTAAATATTTCACTTACCCAGTATCTCCTAATCCATGAAGAAATATGACCTAGAAGTTAACAGCACATTAATTAGACTATTTGTTTTTTAAAAATATTACATGGTACAAAGCTATCTACAGTGAGCATGCACCTAACTCTTCAGCAACTACCCACATACTTCCATTAAATCTTGACTCCACATGTAAACAAATAAAGGGAGCTCATATGATAAGGACAGAAGAAGGATATAACTGTTGTTCTCATTCAAACACCAGAAGCCATCTATATACAGTAAGGCTTCTTTGACAAGCATAAACTCACAGCTGGTTCACATATTTTTGTATTTGGAGAAGAATATGAACAGTTGGTTGACAATTCGAAGATTGCTTTTAATAACCATCTTGAAAACATATTCCATATGGCTAGAATTGGCTAGTATGTAAAGCTAGAATTCCCATAGCAGTGGAGTGAAGAGAAATGGTTCAATTCCATCTATTTTGTATTCTATTTGCACCTTTAAGTTATAAGCAATATTTGATTGGAGGTTACTGGGTTTAATTCTTGTCTACTGGTATTTACAGTTGTCTATAGTGAAAACATTTGTTGAAATGTATTTGGTAGTTGAACTGTGAACCACATTCACCTTGGGCACCTGCTTGAGGTTCACCTTTTTCTTTTTTCACAATGAATCCATCATGTATGTAAACAAGTCATTCAAAACTTTGCACGGCAGCTCCTCCATGCAGTAACTATCATCCTGAGTACTGAATCACCATGTTGATCAGTTCCAACCTTGTGATTATGCCCATAGCACTGTAAGCAATGTAGTGCTGTGTTCCTCTGACTTGGTGGGACTTCCAAAGAATCATGCACAGGACTGCATTGCACATATTTTAAAGATAAAAGAATTTGGGGTGGGGAAAACCAGTGCAGCAAGGCACACGTAAACTGTTCAACATACAGAGCAGTCACCTCACAGATCACTGTGTGTGGTCCCTCCTATGCAAAAGCACCTATGAGAACCAAAACCCAATTTGTATTAAAGTTTGTGTGATACTGTTCTGGTTTGACCTTGTAGTGTGAGGTAGGTAGCAAGTTTCTGAGCTGGGAGCAAAGCCAGGAAGCTCAGAACCACTTGGCAAGAAGAAACTGCATGCTGGTTGATGCTCTGGTGGTTCCATTTTTACCTCTGCCCTCAAAATAGCACTACAGAATCAAACTGGCCACTCATATGTCTTTGAAATAAATTGTTCTTGTTTCTTCCTTCCTTTCCTTATAATGAATGTTTGTTTATTTTGTCCTTTCATTGTGACGAGCCTTTCTATATTCCTTTTCCTTATAATTATTATGAATCCTCAGGGATATAGGGCCCCACCAACCTAATTAGCAGGAGCTTGTGCTTCTCATCAAGTTATTCATTATAAATTCTCACCACCTAAGCAAATAAAATGCTTAGGTGGGACACTTCTGCATGGAAACTGACACTAAAATAACTCACTTAGTTCTACTTCGCGCTTCTGGTTATTCTGGTGCAAGTGTTCATATTCCAAACACTTTTGAAAGACACAGCAAAAGGTGATGAAATGTTTTGTTGCAGCCAAGTCTCTCAACAAATGAGAGCATGTGCTGGCTTCCCAAAGCCTTCTCAGCAATTTATCCGATTGCCGTGACATTCAGTTGCGATTTCCCCACCTGCCCACACAGGATTTGACACCGAGGCCGTGAAATGCAAAGTATTTTTAATTTTAACACAAGAAATTACTACTTAGGGTCTTGCTCATAAACTTGGATTAGCACCATCTGAGGCAAGGAAAGGACCCAAGCGGCTGCACGGTCTTAAGATTTTCAAGCGCAACAATGCTTTGTTCGGCTCATATTGTGAAACCTGGCGATATTCGGCCAGATTTTGTTTTTCTTCCCTGAAGAGGGAGGAAGGGGAAGAGAACGCTGTTTGGTTTCTGCAAGAACTGCTTGCATAATATGCATCTTTACCATATATCAAAACTGTTGATCCACCGCGCGTCTGTTCATACTGCGTACTTAACATTCACCGCACTTAAAAGAGTAAGCCCGGCTACCTCGAGCAAAACCCAGGACTTTTACCTACAAGGGGGCGGCGGCGGCTGAGGTGTGGCTCAAGGGCATTACCGCCCACCGGAGACAGGCGAGGGCGCCTGTCCAAAAGCCAGGCCAGGGGCAGGAGGCGAAAGGGGGGGAGGTGCTTACGGCGCTGCTGTGGGCCCTCCGACTCCAAAGCAAGTCGCGCTGCGTTCCGCGGGGCTTCCTCCCTAAGAGTCATCGAGTTTAGGAGTGCGACACCCAAGACGCCCACCCCCACCTCGCCAGCCCCTGCCTGCTCAACTCTCCCCCTCCCCAAAAAAAGACCACCCCCTCATTACGAGAGGCGCCTGGCGCTGCCGCTCCTTCTTCACTCACCGCGGCGGTGGCCTTTCTGGCGGCCGGGACGATGGCTGGCAGCGGGGCAGACATGTTGTTGCCGCACATACACTGGACTCTCCGACCCGCAGGGTGGGCGGGGGGAGGCCGGTGAGAAACCGTCGCGGGAGGGAGGAGGAACGGGCGTGGCGGGGAAACGGATTGGAAGGAAGAAAACGGGGAGGAAGCTCGGCCGGGCCCGCCTTCCCCGCCTCCTACGTCAGCGGAGGCGAGCGAGCGCACGCTCGTGCGTGCCTTTCTCTTGCGTGTGGCGTCAGCAAGCGAGGGCGGCCGTTAAAAGGGGGGCCCTCCCAAAAGCGTGTAGGCCTCTTCGGGTCGCTCGAGCGCCTGCTTTGTTGCTGTGGGATGGATTCGCACACGGGTGGTGGTGGTTTTTTTTTTTTATTAATAAAAGCACCACAACGGCTTCTGCTCAGCCTGCTTCTAGTATATTATTGCCGCCGCTTTTTGTTTTCTTCTTTCAAAAGGATGGGGAACGGGGTTTCGACTCCGTGGCCCGCAGCCAGGAATTATGGGAGTTGTAGTCCAAACAACTTCTGGAGGTTTACCGTCAGGTCCCGTCCCCCCCAGGTTTCCCCGCACCTGCTGTAGAGTGTCCGAAAAGAAAATGGAAAAGGCAAACCAAAAAAGCTTCAGAGATAAGAGGTACAGAAAAACATAACCAAAAGCCTTAGCTTTAATCTGCCATTGAAATCCAGAATATTGCCGTCCTACCAACACAGCCTGGATTCCCTCTTTTTAAAACTCTGGTCTTTATATAAGAGTAATTTTAGAGGTTTTTTAACTGCCTCGGTAAAGTTTTTCAAGAGCAGCATATAAATAGACAGGGAGCTGCATTTGTATTAGAATTTGCACTGCAGAACATTTTTATTTTTTTTCAAACTTCAATGAAAATTTTAAAAACATTTACCAAGCAGAGTGCTTCTTCCAAGACACTTAACATGTACAGATGTTAAGGCTGGTATGCAGTCATCTAAATGGCATCAAAATAAACTTGGGTAATCTTTCACATTACAGATTAAGCTCACATCCACAGGGTATACTGTAGGGCTGTTTTTTAATGTTTAGAAACATGCAAATACAAAGTTATTCTGGGGGGCCCTCCCATACACAAAATAAGAGCACAAGTTATTTATTGCTGTCTTGCTTCTGGGTGGGCTTGCTGGTGCCCAGCACTCGGGGCAAAGCTTTGTGGAAGAAATCCAGGGCCCAATCAGCAGAATGAGCAAGGTTGGCTTGTCACATTTGTAAATAAGTGAATACTTTCCCATCTACAGAGAAGTGGGATTAATAACATTTCAAGTGTAAACTTACTCTTCAGGACTGTTAAAGTGGTATAAAACCATCTTTGAGTGAGATTGTACCTTTCTGCATCTGGTGAAAGGACCTTCACAGCAGTGGAGCTCTGAAACACCACCCACCTCTTGAAATCCAGCTCACACCAACATTGGCTGGCTTTTTCTGCGGCTAGCTAGACTTATTTCTTCATCCAGGCTTTTAATGATGTGGTTTCTTGATGATGTAAGGCTGTAATTCTACCACCCCACCCCACCCCGCTGTTTACCTGGGGGAAGGCCCAGTGGGGTTACATCTGGGTAGGCATTAGGAAGGATTTCAGCTGAGGCTACTGATTTTGTAGTAAGGAGGTATGACTGACTTTCTATTTTCATTTTTTAATGGAATTGCATTGCTGATTTCACTGGAATGGTTAGCTTGGTTTTATATTTAAAGTACTCCACCCTAGAACCACTTGTGGTTCAGAAATGAAATAAATGATAGTGACAGCTGTTTTACAGGAGACAATGTGTTATTGTTGTTGTTGAATTTATATACCTCTCTATACCCGGGGGTCTCAGGGCGGATCACAGAATATAGTAAATGTAGAAATCCAAATGCAGCGCAGCTGTGATTTGGCAGCGGCGTCAGCGTGCTTCCGCCTGCAACAGAAGAGAAGTCTGGAACCGTTGTCCTTCAAACTGAGATGTGATGCCCATTCCATTGAATTCAGACACTTTGTGCTTCCCCTCTCTCAAAACAATGGACAATAATAATAATAATTAATAATTATTATTTATACCCCCCATCTGGGCGGCTTCCAACAAGGGATTAAAAATACATTAAAACATCAGTCGTTAAATACTTCCCTAAACCGGGCTGCCTTCAGATGTCTTCTAAAGGTCAGATAGTTGTTTATTTCTTTGACATCTGATGGGAGGGCGTTCCACAGGGTGGGAGAGATACCAAGACAAAACGAGGAACCGGGAGAGGTGCCTCTCTTCTCTTTCTTTTCTCTACAGCTACAGCATGGGGTGAAGGTATTTCTGCGCCGGCGCAGAGCCTGCTGATTGGTTCTCTCTCTTGGGCTCTTCCTCCTCCCGCATTGCCGCCGCTTCCCCTCTCCTGCTTTCCTTGCCCTTCGTTCGCGCCAGGGGAGCGATGGCAGCGCAGGCTGGGGGAGGCGGAGGGGGCCGCGCCAAGGCCTTGGAGCTACTGCGGACCTTGCCCAGGGTCAGCCTCGCCAATCTACGGCCGAACGATGGCGCCCGGAGTCGGGTGAGTTGGAAGCTGGCGGGTGAGGAGGGAGGCCTTGGCCCCGCGGCTGCCTCGCTTGACGCTGCAGCGTTAGGCCGCCTCCGCGCTGCTAAGCGATTTTCCCTGCCTCCCCTCCCTTATTCAGTGCCGCCTGCCCTTTTTTTGATAGGGTCACTGGTGTCTCTAAAGCGACCCAGAAGAAACGAGGGGCACGTTTAGCTTATTTCCCGTAAGCGGCCCCCTTGTGTGACTTCATTTTCTGCACATGGTGGTGACAAAAGGATGCCTGTGTGCATGTTTTTACTGGACCCTCTCATATTGCATCTGAGTACACAATATTTTCCCTAGAACCCTATGGCATCTTAAAGTCTGCTCAGTTTATAGTGCATGATATTTACTAGGAATGAGCCTTCTTCATCTGAGGCATATGTAATATGCAAATCTTACAGGTATATGTATATACACACACATACAAACACACTAATATTTAAAAAGCTGTGAGCAGTGTCTAATGCCCATATATTTCAGTCATAGTTTTTTAGCATTGTTACCCTATTCTGTCCAATTCCCATATTCTAAAAATACTAAAACACTAGGCTACATAGACACTATACTTTTAAAGCACACACATATCCTAGGAGCTGTAATTTGTTAAGGTTGATAGGAATTATAGCTCTGAGGGGTAAGCTACACTTCCCAGGATTCAGGGGGTGGGCGTGCTTTAAATGTATGGTGTGGCAATTATGAGAGAGTAGTTAAAGTAGTTAGAATGTATGAAATCTGGGGAGGAATGATTTTATTTTTTTAATTGAAAAGGTGAAGTGTAATTTATACTGCATTCATGATTCAAAATTCTCTATTCCAATTGCTTGACATTTTATATAGAACCTAGTAGAAACGAATTGAATTAGTCTGTATGCACAAGGAACGATATACAGTGGTACCTCGGGATGTGAACAGGATCCGTTCCGGAGCCCCATTCGCATCCTGAACGGAACGCAAGATGCGACAGCGTATGTGCGGGTCGCATTTTGCCGCTTCTGCACATGCGCGTTACATCATTTTAGCGTCTTTGCGAGTGGCGAAACCCGGAAGTAATGTGCTCCGTTACTTCCGGGTTGCCGCAGAATGCAACCCGAACACACTCAACCTGAAGCACATTCAACCCGAGGTATGACTGTACTTTAAAAGTAAACTGATACCATAAAATGGAAATAATCTCTTGCTCACATAATCTTATGTCACAATATGCTAGTTTGTCTTTTTAATGCCATGGGACTTTTTGCTGCAAGGGCTGGAGCTTTTCCAGTAGGAAGCATGATTTGTGGAATAACCATCAGTCATTTTTTCTGTGTGTAGCAGGGAACCCATTACAAGCTGTGGAATTTATTTTTAGACTATTATCTGACAGCTTCCATACCTCTACCTCTTTCCTACTCACTTTTCTACACCACTCATCTTGCTGTGGATTATGCAGATTAATGGGGTTTTATTTTGTGGTATGTTCCGAAAAGTCAGACCTTATTTCCTATACATGCTTACTCAGTATTAAGTATCACTGTATTCATTGGGGATTTTTTTCCAAGGATGTGTGCACAAGGTTGTACAATCTTCTATGATATTTTTTTAAGGGGGGGTACCTGTGTCACAGAACTCTTTCACAAATAAACTGAATATGTATTATGTAACAAACTGATGTTTGGCTATTTCCTTTAGGAAAAGAGTCGGCGTGAAAAGTCTCAATGGAGGAAAACAACTCACAGAAGCCAGTGGAAAAGAGGAACTCGTCCTCGATTAGGCTTTGAAGGAGGACAAACTCCATTTTATCTAGTTATTCCAAAATATGGCTACAATAAAGGTCACCAGTAAGTTTGCTTCCATGATCATTTTCTTTTTAAAATGTCTGTAGTCAAAATTTATTGAAACCACAATCCAAACTCCTAGCTGGGAACAGTGGGGTGGACTGCTGCATCCAGAGCCCTCCAGTTGTGACAGTGAAGACGGAAGGTGGGGGCTGGAGGTAATTTAAATTATTTTTGCTGCACCATCTCCAGACTGGTGTAGTTGAAGGACACAGATTGGGGCCATTGTTAGTAGCTGGATCAGCTTTCAAAATCAATACACACCATAATTTTAGGTCCATTAATTTCATGAGTCTACTCTGAGTATAACATACTTGGACGTAGCCCAGTGTATTTTACATTTTGGGGGGGGGTGTCTTTTTAAAGTAAACCATGGTACAGTATCACTACATGCAGACATGTAGAAAAACTTAAAAGTGCTTCTGTTTAAAACACATGCATATATTTAAGAAGGCAAGGCAGAACAAAGAGATTTTTCACGTCTGCGCCTAAATTGTTGAGAAATGAAAAAGAAACTAATGATTTATTTTTCCAGCCTCTCACAGAGGAAAGAGGATTAGCAAAATGCTCTTTTGATTCAAATTACTATTTGTTCCACCATTCTCAAATCCCAAATCAGACCTGAGGCGCCAGTCATAACAGATGATGAGGTTGTGCATTGCACTCAACAGCAGAACTCTACTCAGTTTTAATCTGGCACTGTACTTGGTTGTGTACAGAAGTGAGATCAGTTGGTGCACAGCTTAATCTGTTGCAGCTAGAGTCAAGGAACACTGTTAATTATGCTATCAGCAACATGAAAAAAGTAGATTGGAATCCTGTTATAAGGAAGGAACAAGAAGGAAAAGTTCTATGACAGTACAGTGGTACCTCGGGTTACATACGCTTCAGGTTACAGACTCTGCTAACCCAGAAATAGTATCTCGGGTTAAGAACTTTGCTTCAGGATGAGAACAGAAATCATGCTCCGGTGGCACGGTGGCAGCGGGAAGCCCCATTAGCTAAAGTGGTCCTTCAGGTTACGAACAGTTTCAGGTTAAGAATGGACCTCTGGAACGAATTAAGTACTTAACCCGAGGTACCACTGTATGTGAAAATTTGGCATGTGCGGAGACCATCCATGGTCCGGAAAACCTATCTTGTTCATGCAAGAGATAGTGTGTATGGAGTGAGAATCTCTCCACCCCAGTTCAAGCAGCCCTTCCCTCATGCCTCATTACAACCAATATGTTTTTATTTTTTAAAAAACCACAACAATGATAAAATTTGGTGGGATTGCTTTCCAGGTGGATATCTTGGGTTGCACCCTTTGCACTTAATCCAGTAGTAGAACAGATTTCACTCACTTCAGTGAGACTTTCACAGGAGGAGCTTTGCAGTGCATTTTGTGCTTTGTATATACTCATTAGTTCTGAAACTCTAAAACAGTTTTCCTTTGTATGTACAGCCTCAGGCGCCAGTATCCGCCTCTCACTCTCAAAAGGCTACAGTACCTGATTGACTTAGGTAGAGTTGACCCCACACAACCAATAGACCTCACGCAGCTGGTAAATGCCAGAGGTGTAACAATACAGCCACTCAAAAGAGATTATGGTATCCAACTTGTGGAGGAGGTAGGTCTGTAATGCATGATATTTTAAGCCATTTACTTTTGGGCATGTTCTGTTGTTTTGTTTTTGTTTTAATAGCTGAAGACAAGTAGGTATCACTCCACTAGAGAGCAGTATACATTATCAGATTGCTTGGTTTTGTTTTGCTGGGTAAGACACATTCTTAAATCAGATTATTTTAACAATGGAAAGCATGGAAAAATAGATGAAAGTTAAATCCTAGTTTGGTGAGTAGATGTTTGATCAAAATTCTTGGTGTTGTCAGGTCTTGCACACAAGTTTTTTTAAATGTAACATAGATTCCAGAGATGAATGCAGCAAAGTGGGTGAACATTATAAAAATAAATTCAGAGTCCAAAGATGTAACTCATTCCTGGGCCATATGGCATTTTGGATTTGCAAAGCAAAAGCAATCTGCTTTTGAAACTCCAGAGAATTTCAAAATCTGTTTGTTATATGTCAAAGGAGTCTACTTTTAAATAGCAGGAGAAAGCAGCCAAATGATTTTTTTCTAGTCTTACAGCTACTTCTGTGAAAGCAAATATTGCATCCTGTCAGCTTGACTTGCTGGCGTGAATAGTTCAAAGCGAATAGGTTTTCAGTCTTTTTTATATGGAGATGTTTTTGATGAAATTCTACATTCTGTTGTAATGGCAAATGCTAAATAATTTCTGTGATTCTAATTATGAAAGGAAGTGGTGAACCCTACTGAGCATCAATCTTGAGTGCAGCAGGATTGCTATTTCATATTTTCAACTGGGCTCCACAAAACAGCAGCTTAGAGCCTACCCCATGTTTCTCAAGACAAATCCCCAACTCTCAGGAGAGGATTTTTGAAGGGATACAAAGTGGAAGAAGAGATGGGAAAATTTCTTTCTGTTTGAGTTACACTGGTTTGGATACCAATATAAGGTATCCTTTGCTCTCTCTCTTTTGATGAAGAGTAATGAAATTATGTTATATTCCATGCACTTGAACGTCTGAGACCCATAAAAGGTTTTCAGTTCTTTGCTGCACATTATAGAGTATGATAGCTGAATAATATGAGCCTGTTGATCTTTATGTGACCTAACCACTCTTCATGTGAACTTGTAGGGTGCCGATACATTTGCAGCAAAAATTAATATTGAAGTGCAGATAGCATCTGAACTCGCCATTGCTGCTATTGAAAAAAATGGTGGCGTTATTACTACAGCCTTCTATGATCCAAGGAGTGTGGGTAAGAATTCTCACTGCTTCTGTCTGTCCAAGTGTTCAGTATTTTCTATTTCAGTATTTATTTTCATCGCAGCTCTTTATCAGCATATACAACTAGTCTTTTAGATGGTTCTTGAGGGCAACCCTTGCATTTTTCCGCAACAACAAAATGCAGAAATGAGCTATGAGCAGAATTTCACCTACCATTTTAGCTGGGCTGGTGTAAACGGTTGCCATTCTTAGGCCTGCATCTTGCTAGGGAGCTCATTCAGAAGACATGGATCCCCCTGCCCCTGGTGCTCTGTCGCCTTTCTCTTGCTGCTTGAGTGAGCAGCAGCTGGAACAAGACGAGGAAGGAGCAGTACTTTTCTTGCCCTCTGAACAGTCGTGCAGGCTGAGCCCAAAAGAAGAGGGCAAATGAATGGTCGGCAGTTATCTGTCTGAAAATGGTTGTTATAGGTGGCTTGTAAGCAACACAGATATGTTAGCTTACAAGGTGGGCTGACTGAGCACATCTTGCCCATGGACCCTTCCTAAACCTAGCACTGGCACTGCATGCTTTCCTCAACAGCATGTCTTTAAATAAACTGGTATTAAAATTGCACGAGGGTCTCTATTGCTCCTACTCCCCCAATCAACCTTTCACTTCATGTGTTTTGATTGCTTGCAAATCAGAGACCATTCCTCATTCAAATGAACTCCTAGATTTAGTCTATTGTGCCTCCATAATAGAATTCCAGGTGCTTCCCTTCCTGTGCTTTCCTTTTGCTTTAGGAAAAGTAACTACTGCAAAAAGGTCTTGCCTACTGCACTTTTTGCCTTTTCGGTCCTGTAGATTTATGTGATTGCTTTATGTGAAGACAAGTTCTATGTAGGCAGCTACTTAAGCTATTAGCAGGGTTGGGGAACAGGATCTTCCTCAGCCCTGTCAAATGTCACTACTGAGGACATTACCTAAAGTTAACATTGCTTTTGATGAGAAGGCATTACAGTACCCTGGACCCAGACTGTTTATGGCTTTAAAGATAAAAAAATTATCCAAATTTAGACCAGAAACAAATGGATAGCCAATTAAGATCATCCCGGATTAGTGCTTTATGAACTCTGTGGTCTGGTCCAACCGTCTGCATTTCATTAAAACAAAAAATGTTTTCAAAGGCTGTTCCATGTACAGCACAATGTGGTAAACTACTTGAGACATTAATAGGGCGCATAAGACAGGGGCTAAACCCATTTTATCACAAATGGGTGCAGTAGATTTGTCAGCGAGTGCTGGAGAACAATCCACCCCTGTTTAAAACTGTTGCTTTGGCAATAGAAGTACTTGCAAGCTATGGAGAGGAGTGTGATTCCTTCTCCAGCACAGACATATTTCCCCATATCCAGATCAAGTGACCCATTTGCCACCAGTAACTCAGTCTTGTCTGGATTCTGCTTCAGTGTGTTCACCGTCATCCAGGCAGTTTGGCCAGTTTCCCTATGGAACAGACTTCATATTCTCTGTGCTTGACTTCATATCCTCTAATTGCTATAGATGAATTCAATACAGAAATCTGCTGTTGTGTAAACCTAATGAGCCCAAATCAGTTAAGTGGCACCTTTTCCAGATTAATTCTGAATTTTGAATGTCATTCATAAGAGATTTCCCCACTAGAGGTATAGCAGGTGTATATGGTTTGGGGCACATTAAAAAATTTATTTCTAAACCACCCTCGACATCAGTTATGACCTAGGGAGGTTTACAGTCAAACACCAGAGCATTACAACATTAACATTCAATCAATAATTTCAATCCAATTTATAACCATATAATCAGAGGAGCTGACAACATCTATCAATTTGTAGCTGGTCTCCAAAGGCCTAGAAGGCCTGGTCTTCAGCCAGTGCTTAAAATCCACTTAGAATCCTATGACTGTGTTAGTCTTACCTCCAAGGGAAGGGTGTTGCATATATGGGGAGCCACAACAGAGAAGGCCCTATTCCTTCCTCAGCAGCAGGATGTAAGCTAAAGAACACAATATTCATACTACACCCACCTTTCGGCAATGAAATCACAAATGCCAGATTAGCTAATACTGTATTTTTTTGTTCCATTACTTTGCACATAGGTATTCTTTGCAAGCCAGTGCCCTTTTTCCTACAAGGCAAGCCTATTCCAAAGCGAATGCTTCCTCCTGAGAATCTTGTCCGTTACTATACAGATCCTAATAATCGTGGTTACCTGGCTGATCCATCGGAGATTTCAGAAGCAAGACTAGAGCTTTCCAAGAAATATGGTTATGTCTTACCAGATATTACAAAAGATGAACTCTTCCAAATGCTGAGCACACGCAAGGACCCCAGACAGATTTTCTTTGGCCTTGCTCCAGGTTGGGTGGTAAACATGCCAGAAAAGAAAATTCTGAAACCAACAGATGAGCGCTTGCTAAAATACTACAGCTCATGAATGCTCAGGTTGGAGGCAACTGTTAAAAGAACTCAAAACACAAAACTGTATTGCCACTATTTTATATTAACACACAGCTAGTCACAGTACAAATAAAATAATAAAATGTTGACTGTATAATAGTTCCATAATCTGTTTTTTTAAAATTCCTCCTTTATGTGAGGTAAGTTGATTGGTATCAAGATTTCCTTATAAATGTGCTTTTCACCTGCTTACAATCTGCTTTACAGTGTACGTATACATACAACACCATCCTTTAGCTTTTCAATTGTTTCTGGAATCGTATAATCAAATATTTTCTTTTAAAATAGTAATATCTCCAACTATATGTAGGCATCATAGAGAAAACAAATCAGCTGGCACATATGAGCCTCTGACTGGTGTTGTCTGCTGCTTTCCCGGCTTGCTCTGCTTGCTCTTCCGCTCTGATCCACTTGTCAGAACTATTAGGGTGCTGCTTTTGATATTGTAATACAAAACTCTGCTCGAGCAAGGAGCTAACCAGATGGCACAGAAGCGGATTATACATATATTTTTCAATATATGAAGAAGCCACAACTCAGTCTAAAGACAGGTTTCATATTACTATGTGGTATAATTGTGGTAGCTGTAGATGTGGATACACCAACTATACTGAAGCAACTGAACTCCAGATTTTTCAGTAATAGTCATGTCAAACTCCCATGCCTCAGCAGGGAGTTCGTTCCATGGTCAGGGGGAAGGCATAGCAGAAACCCTGTGTTGTGTGCCTACCAGATATATGAGAGATGGGGGTGCCCTTGAAGAGGGTATGTTACATCTGCAGGTTTTATAAGAACTTTTTTAAAAAATCTGCCTGAATAATCAGAGCAGCTTCTTTTGGGACACACAAGAAATTCTGCCTTTGTTAATCCCTGTATGAAATGGTCTGATCTGTGTGTGTCAGACCAATGTGCAGGTTTGAAATTAAAACAATCCCAAGACATTTCCTTTTTTTTAGAATGTTGCAACACAGTTCTCTGTCATTTAAATGAATCAAATGTATATATAAATATTTTGGAAAGAATACTTATATAAGTATTAGACAGAAATTTGCTTTAAAAATAACTAGCAGATTAATGCCCCAAATGGAACATAATTTAGAGTAAAAACATGCAAAAGTGCCAGGCAGTAGTTCCACACACCCCTTCTTTTCCACTGATTTAAACCTTTTTAGTTGAGTAATGGTGGCAGCCCTTTGAATTGTAAGCTTTGATCTGCTTGCCAAGTGCCAGGCGTGTAGTTTTTGTAACTTCTTTGCCAAAGTAGGCATCTTTCTTTAGGGTAGCACCTTTTGCTAAAAATAAAGGCCTCCATTTAAACCCAGCTCATAATGTAAACACATGTTTCATTTTAGAGCATCCTGCTCTGTATCCTGATGATTATTGGGTTAAGAAGTGATACCTCTTGTTGTTGCTGTGCTGCTGGTTTAATGTGGAGAATGTGGGGCGAGGGGAAACATTTATTGCTTTCCCTTATTTGTGCTACAGTCTTCTTGGCTTTTTTTATGAATCAATTCACAATTGTACTCTGGAAATGGACACATTCAACAGGAAAGCTACTAAACTGGCAGCAGGAGAGGAAGTTAGTCATCTTAATGAAGAGTGGAAGACAAAAGTGTTATATTATTTGTATATTCCAGCTCAATAGGTTTTTCATTTCCACTCAATTCTTTATAGTAGGATGAACAACTTCGGGTGTGTGTGTGTCCTTAAAAACAAAACAGCATACTTTGGCTAGTGCTGTATTCTAAATAAACCTCAGGTGAAAGGGAAACTCTGATGAAATGATAATGGGGAAAGAATGAAAACAGGAAACAGATGTCTAGTGACGTGCACTGATTGGATAGTGCTTATTTATTAAGCACCATCTTAGTCACAAGGCAGCTGTATCCTGACACCAATATTATAATGGTATCAATACCTTAAGAGCCAAAACAGCCACGTTCCACAAAATCCGGTCATTTTATTTTATAAAGGTGATCCTGTAATTGACTTAGAATTGGAGGGGGCTGTATTGGCTAAACACACTGCCTTTCTGAAACACAGCCCACCACTAATACTACCCTTTTTACACTTCTTGGTATCTTATAATAGTAACTGTTTTATTTACACGTTTTAAGTTTAGCAACACTGAAGAGAATTTGCTATTCGTTATGTTCTCTCATGAGACCAACAAAATCTTAGGCAGCACAATAACAATTTTTCAAAGGAACAAGGGTTCTATCAACAAGGTCCCTACTGCTCTCTAAAAACTACTCTTTCCTATGTTGCTCTGAAATGTTCCAAAATGCACCTAAAGCGAAGTGCATTTTTCACATGTTCAGGATGATTCGCTGTTTTGGCTTTCCTGTTTTGTAGCATACACAGAAATCTTGGAATGCCATAACAGGAAAGGCACTTGCCACTGGAGAAAGATTTCATTTCTGCCAGGGTATACAAGAGGAATATTTGCACAATAATTTATAATTTCCCTGAGGTGGAGGAAAATTTGCGTCCCAAGCTGCAAACGCTGAAGAAAGATTTATTTTGCTTTCAGGGCTGTGCTTGCCCTGCTCTTCAAAATGAGATTGCAGGGGACATAGCAATTGCTGGAACATCTTCGCTTATGCATAGCCTTGCATCATATCTCTGCAATGCCTTGTGCCTTTGTAACCTGTAGACCCATGTTGGGATGCTGTACTGACTTAAATAAAGCATTTAAATCTGCCTACTGTGGTGAAAGTTCAAATTGCAAGTCAGGCAGAGAGAGCCAAGCGTCCAAGACAGTTGGTGCAACATGCAGAAATATGAAGTTGTCTTCCAAAACCATCAACAGTTTGCAAGTGGTCCAGGTGGGTTGGTTGGGAACCACTGTTATATATAATATATTTGTAGTATGTGAGTTTATCGTAGTTAATTTTGCTTGGGTGGCCATACTCAAAGAGTAGGCCCATGGAAATCAAGAGACTTTAAAATTAGTAATAATGTAAGTCCATTGATTTCAATACATTTACTTGGAAGAAAAGAAAAAGAAAAGAAAACTATGTCTATACAGCAGTAAGATCCACTGATCACCCAAGTAACTAGGGTTAGGATTGCAGCCTAAACTGGATTCCACCCTTTGATCTTATGTTGCTTAGTACTGATTTTAATAATTGGTAGTTGTCGCCCCCCCAAAAAAAAAACCTCCTCTCTGTTGTGGCATATGCTTTGGCATATGCATTTTAAAATTTTATATCTTACAAAAATATATTTTATATTTTTTGCCCAATGTGCTCAAAGTGGCTTACAGTAATAAAGAGGGATGGGGAAATAAAGTTGCAATGATTAAAATGAGCAGTAAGCAAGGTGCCAGTAAACAAAATAACTCTAAAACATGAGTATCAGCCAGTCAAAATCAGGACTCTGAAAGGAAATGCCATCATTCTAGAACAGGCATCTCCAAATTCGGCCCTCCAGATGTTTTGGGACTACAACTCCCATCATCCCTAGCTAACAGGACCAATGGTCTAGAAGATTAAAAAGAATCATCTCCTAGATCTTCCAAAAGTAAAACAAAGAGGAATAATTCCTTAGTTCTTCACAGAGGTCATTCTCCGGCCTGTGGGCAACAGCTGCATGTAGAGCTTTGGGGATGCTGCTGTGGTTGGGGACTTTTGTAAAAAGAAGAACACTAGGGGGTGATATTACACTTAGTTTATGGTGGGATGGTGTTCTTAAAATCAGTCATTGTCCACTCCATTGGTGGCTGGTGCTTTACAAATAGCAATGAATTCAGTTTCAGTGCCTTATGAAAGAGGGGTTTTAGAATGTGTACAAATACATTTTGACTACAAATACTCCAAAAGATATTGGCTATTTATTAAAGGGGAAGCAGATTGAAAAGATAACATAATTTCAGGGTGGGGGCATGAAGTGAGGGAAAAGATAGAGGTTTCTTGAAGCTAGTGGCTGGACAAATGAGAATCTTACTGTTCTGAACTTCCATCCCTAGTCTCATCATAAGATTTACAGTCTTTGAGGGTGTAGGACAAAACAAGTAACCCTGTTGACCTGCATTCTACTTTTGGGTGGAAATTGCCCAAAATTGAAGAGCTTTGAAGAAATTAAAAAGATGGGATTAACTTGATTAGAATTTCATCAACTGAATGCCATCTTTGAAAAAGATAAAAGATTGAAGGGCTTTGATAATGAATTATCAAATCTGGAGAAAGATATACAATAATCAAAAGGCACTATCTAAAATACATAGATTGCTGATAGGCTGGCAATTGAAGGATGAAGAAATTAAAAATGGGATGAGGATTTAGGCCATGCGATTGAACTTGATTAAGTGGAAAGAATTATGGACAAAAATATATAATTCACAGCTTGTTATTTAATAAGAGAGAATCTTATGAAAATGCAATCCAGGTGGTACTTGACCCCTGTAAAGCTGGAAAAAATCAGTAAAACCCATAATAATGTGTTGGAGGTGCAAAAATCAAGTAGGAACCTTCTATCACATGTGGTGGGCATGCCCAGAGATTTAAAAATTCTGGGACATGACCTATGAGGAGTTGAAGAAATTATTAAGAAGTACATTTTGCAAAAAACCCGAAGCATTTCTCTTGGGAATTTTGACAAACAATTTCCCCAAAGAAAAAATAAGACTATTTCTCTATGCTACATCAGCAGCAAGAGTATTGGTGGCTAAATATTGGAAGGAGGAACACATACCCACCCAAGAGGAATGGTTGTGTAAACTGAGCGAGTAGTTGCAACTCACGAAGCTGACAAATATAATAAGAGACAAGTCAAATAAGACCGTTAAGAAAGAATGGGAGTACCTAAATAAATATCTGATGAGCAAAGGTTCAGCAGTGAAGACCTGGCTGTGTCTAGAATAACTCTGCAAAGGTAAAAAGCTCCCTGATACCAAGATGAGGGATGTACCGAAATACAGATAAGTGGGTTTTAATTAGGAATAATGAACTGTTGTGAGACTAATGGAAGTCTTAAGAACAAAAGTATATGAATACCTAAGAAGTGTCAGCTTCATAGGAAAATAGACAATATGTAAGAGGCAATTGTTTAAAATATATGTGCTTGGTTTGCAAAGTCTTAGCTTAATAATGAATGAATTTTTCTTTTTCTTTTTTCTTTTCTGTAATCTTTTTTAAAAAATTCCCCTTTTCACATTTATAAGTTTTGATTTGTATGTATTTGCAAAATACCAGTAACTCCAAAAAAGAAAGATTTTCAGTCTTTAAGGGTGTAGGACACAACAAATAACCCACTTGTTCTGCATTCCACTTTCCAGTGGAAATAGCTGTGGACTGTGTCCTTACAAGTCATTTAATGATACCATATATTTTTCAGAAGCAACAATATTTCATATTTGGAAATAATCCTTTTTCTCCAGTCTGAGTTGGGGGGGAGGGAATCCTACTGAACAAGCTCGTCGAGATTTAGTTTGACTATACTCAACGATCTTGATTTTCATTGCAGTAGTAAAATAGTGATTACTGGAAAAGACTCCTTCAGCTTACCTGTTGCTTGATCAAAGACTCACAAGCCTAGAGATCACCCATTCATAAACTGTGTATGAGATTGGGCTCCCCATCTGATACTTGTACATGAGACTGATTTCAGGGAGAAAAACGACTCCTCAAAGAACAGTTTTGTCAAGGGAGCATTCAGCATGCCTTCACCTGTGTTTGCAAGGATAAAATGCTCCATTCAGGGCTTATGCCAGAGGTCAGTATCATTAAAACATAGAAAGCTCCATATACCAAATCAGGTCATTGATCCAGCAGTGGCTCTCCGCTGTTTCATACTGCGAACTTCACACATCCACCTGGAGATGCTGAGGACTGAACCTCCTACATGCACAGCTGATGCTGTATCTCTTAGCTACAGCCTTTTTCTTGCCCTGCCCCACATTCCAGTATGGAACCCAATGCAAATCCCCACAGCCTTTTAGCCCTGCTCTCTTCCTCCTCCTCGATGTTCTTGCTTGTTCACTTGCCATCGCTGAGTGACCAAATGATGAGAGGAGTAACTTGCACACACCTTGTCCTCGCCTTTTCCCTTTCCCTCACTTTCTCAGAGGTGGTTCTTTCTGGGGCTAGAAGGACTGGCAAGTGAATCTATAGCAGGAGGACAGCAGACAACTTTGCCCAGGGGACCTTCAAAACCAGGAACTGGCACTTCCTACATTTAAAGTTACCATTTCAGTGCTGTCATGTGTGGTTTCAAACTGATCCAAGCTCAATGCACTTTCTCTCATGCGTTATACCAACCCTGTAGCACAGTCCAACTAAGGCCACATGCCCACCCTAGATTTAAAGCACCATGGTATCACTTTAAGCAGTCATGGCTTCCTCCAAAGAATCCTGGGAACTGTAGTTTGTTAAGGGTACAGAATTGTTAGAAGCTGCAATGGCCAGAGTTCCTTGTGAAGGGATTATTAAACCACTCTGGGAATTGTAGCTTGGAAGAGATAGGGGTCTTCTAGCAACTGTCAACACTCTTAGCTCCCAGAATTCTTTGGGGGGAGCCATGACTGTTTAAAATGAGACTGTGAATTCACATACAGTGGTACCTCGGGTTACAAACTCTGCTAACCCGAAAGTAGTACCTCGGGTTGCAAACTTTGTCCCAGGATGAGAACAGAAATGGTGCGCCAGCGGCACAGCGGCAACGAAAGGCCCCATTAGCGAAAGCGCGCCTCAGGTTAAGAATGGTTTTGGGTTAAGAACAGACCTCCAGAACGAATTAAGTTTGTAACCCGAGGTAACACTGTATATGATGTGACTGTGGCCTTTCTGTGATAATGTAGCACTTCATGAAGAATGATGGTCACTCCTGTGATTAAGTGTTTCAGCTCCTGGTGTTAAGCCAGTGGGTGGTCGCAACCTCTGAATTGCTCCCTGGAAGCCAAGTCATGGGAGAAAGGAAATGCCCCGCCCCCATATTTAGGAAATCAGAATGTGGCCCCTTTTCACAGTGGTGGGCTTCGGTGTCTCAAATTTCAGCAGTGCCCTGAGCAAAGCTAATATTCAGCACCCTCCACCTCTCAAACTCTGTTCTACAGCATTGTTGTGGCACCTCCTGCAGTGCAGCACCCAATGCATTTTCAGCATTTGATGTAAGAATACCTGACCCCCACCTCTACTCTTAATGCACCTGGAGCAGCCAAGGACAGCTTTCCAAGGAGTGTGCGTGCATTTGGCATCTTAGCATTTAACATAGTAAATTGTAACAATGAAGGACAGGTCTCTTAACCTGTGTTCTGCAGATAACAGTGTTTACTAACTCTGAAAAGGGAGTTCAAGAGATATTTATTTTGATGGTTTCAGACACTGGGATAGGCAGGGAATATCCCTTGAATGAAAAAAAATGGCCTTGTTACGTTAGTATTTTAGGAGAGCGCTGATTAGTAAGTCAACATTTGCTGGAGGTAGATGAATTTTTACTCTGATCCATCAGGGCTCTCCTTATATCCGTATAGAGAAAACATGTCTACTCAGTAGTAAGTCACACTGAGTTCAATGACACTTGCTTACTCCCAGGGTAGGGGATTGCTTCCATAAAAGTATTAAACCTTAAGTGCTTATCTTTGGAGGCAGGAGGTAGAGGTTGAACAGCAGAAATGGAAAGCGTTGAGCTGTTTTATGCAGTCTGATAGAGGGTTTTGTTGGTTTATTTTATTAGTAACTCACTTACCTGTCAAAATTCCTTGTCAACACTCATGAATATCAAAGTACAAAACAAATGATGAGCTAAGACAACAATTCAAAACAATTTATAAAAAAGAAAATAAAGCTCCTGCAGGAGAACAAGAGAAGACTGCAGAGATGTTTAAAAGACGGTCACATGAAAAGTCTGGATGAATAAAATGTTTTCCACCCACTGCCAGTGGGTCTCATTTGCTAAGATTTCTTTCTCCAAGTCTAGCTCTGTCCAGATGTGAAGTGGCTCTCTCCCACTTTTTTTTTTTTTTTGCTGTCAAGTTTAGTAGGAAATCTATACAGCAACAGTGAGAATGTTTATTGTAGAAGGGGAACTTTTGCCCTCTGAAGTCACCTCCTACTAGTCACCAGTAGATTTCTGATATTCTATCACAGGAAATTCCTGGTGGCCCACAAAAGCAGTCCCCTGAGTGCAGCTGCTGGTCTGAAAAGTCCTGTGCTCATATCGCAACCGTGGAGGCTCCGCCATGTCCAGAGTGGGATGGAGCACCTGTGCCTTGCAAAATCCAAACCGTATCTTTTCTCAGACAATGTTAAAATGAACTATAGAAGGGACAAAGGTCAAGTGAGTCCTTATTGTGCTGAACTTCATTGAAAACAAAAAAAGGAATGTATTAGAGGATGTGCTTTGTCTCCTATAAGGTACTATAGGATTATATTTAGGCTTCATGTCTTTGAAGAACAGGGTAACTCAACTGTATAATTGCTGTTCTTGGTTCTAGTGAGGAAGTTGTAAGTCAGTGGAACCAGAGCAGGAAAAAGTAGGTGATGACACATAATAGTTTAGAGACAGGGCCTTGTTCTTAATAATCAATTTAGCACTTTTAGCTTACAGCCTTTAGTTTCTACATCCTGTAGAACAACAACAATGACTACACATAGCAAACATAGGCTGTGTATCAGCTTTTTCTCAATTTGTTTGGCTCAAAGCTGGTTTTGGGGAAAACACCTCAAGAAGCAGTATTTCATAAGAAATGACAGGAAAGATATGTATTGTGATTAATGCTATGTATACACCACTTCCCAAACCAGAGGTTGGTGCACATTGGATCCAGAGTAAACAGGGGTGTGTAACTAGCTCAAGTTGGAGGCACACTCCTTTGCTTGAGGACACACAATGAGCACATTGCCTAGCAGTGTTTGAACTTAGTTTCCCAGCTTTGCAACTATTTCAAGTAGTGTTCATTTAATGAAAGCAGCGCACACCCAATGAAGTGAAGAGCCATCTGAAGTCATTCCAGCACTCAGCTGGTTTAACATAATGTATTATATAACTGGAATCTGCAATGAAATGGTGCAGTACAGAGTGCTCCTATTCACCACTCCATGCAATACATACATCATTTTATTTGCATGCTGCCTTTTCATAGTTCAAATGATGCTCAAACCACATTCCAGTCATTCAGCCATATTCTTCCCCATGATGCTCCCTTCCATTCCAGCCCATCTCCATTTTATATTCCCCCCTGCCCACATGCATCAGTCAATCAATATTCCGTGGTAACTGTACATGACTAGTACTCAATTGGCTCCTTTTACAGGTTTTCCCTTCTTAGAGCTTTTTGTTTCATAAAGATTTTTTGTACTTCTGCAAACCTAGGTTTCCTACCTCATCTGTTTATGTAGTCTCTTACACATGTTTGATGTAGTTTGGGCTACATAAACAGTAACACTCAAACTTGAGCACCAGCAATAGAAGGAATGGTGTGCTTGATATTGTAAATAGGGGTCCTAGTGTCCTGGTGTGCTCTGGTCCATGGGGTCACGAAAAGTCAGACACAACTAAATGATTAAACAACAGTGGTGTCCTTGGTCTCCATGCATGCACAAAAGCTCTCTAGGTTCACTTCACCTATTTTCTTCCACTAGACCAGAGATGGGTAACCTGTGCTAGAAGCTTGCAACCCTGTTGAGATAGAAGGCCCATAACAGTTATGTTCTATGGGTGGCCTCCAGTTTTATGCTGGTGTTGCTTCCCTTCCCTGTACAGTCTCTTGGAATCTGGACTGTATGTATTTCCACCTGTGTCACAGTATCACTCAAGTCAGCCAGCTGGGATTGACTTTGTTGCAATGGATAAAATCTGGGGACCCTCTTGTTTTTGCTGCTGCAGATTAATATGCCTACTCCTCTTGCAGAGTTTAGGCACAGGAGGCTGTCAGGGATTTTATTTTTTAATAATAATTACACAACACAATGCCATACAATATACAGGATGCAAATATCCCAAGGCACCTTACACAATGACTCTAACAAAAAAAAATCCCCATTAAAGGAACAAAATAAAATGCTCACATTGTGAAAGCCATACAGCCAAAAAAATAAATAAATGAAACAGTCTGTCTTTATCACACTGTAGAGAGTTTCCTGGGAAAATCTTTCCCGGGGAGATGGAAGTGGCTTTATATTTCATGTACATTGAAAAATCCTTGGCGCATGTAGCTGAGGATTGCTCCAGACTATGATAAAATTCCTATGTGGAAGTCACATCTATGTAGAAAGTTTAATGACTCGCACATGTAGATTGACAAGTATGATGGTTCTACATATACATCAGTGCTGCCTACATTGTATGCACTGGGTAGTCCCAGCTAATTGTATGTGCACAATTTATTTGCTTTTACATTACATTTTACATTCTATTTTTATCTTGTCCTTCCTCCAGAGAGCGGTGTACAAAATCCTATTTTCCCTCCCATTTTATCATACCAGCAAACCTATAGGATAGGTTAGGTTGAAAGAGAGTGACTGTCCCAATGTCAGTTCAGCAGGGTTTTGAACCAGGGTCTTCTCAGTCCTAATTCAAAACTCCAAATGACTTCATTACACTGACATGGAGGATCATAATATAAGAATGTTTTTGCTTTTGTGGGAAATCATACAGATAACAAACTGAAGGGTGATATGGTGCCTGTGGCTTACTTAATGCAGTATCTCACCACATTATAAAAAAAAAAACTCTCAACATATGTGAGACAAAGACATTTGATTTTATCTGTAATGGAGGCTGGTTGAAGTTGTGGGACATGTGTCTTTTGAGTTTCTGCTCTAATAGCCTGTTTTAAAGATACCTTGATGTTGTTAACTTAAGCCCTGGTCATCTTAGAAAGAAAGAAAAAAAGGTAAGTGTAGAAACCTACCTCATACCAAGTCAGATCATCAAGCGCTGTATTGTCTACACTGACTGGTAGTAAAATCCCCAGGGTTTCAGACAGGAGATTTTCCTAGCCCTAGCCAGAGATAGGCCCATGCATACTCAGAAGTAATCCCATAGAGTTCAGGGCATAGGATTGCAGCCACAGCCGCATGAAGAGGCTCAAAGGAACTTACAGTCAAAATCCATCCTTGGGCATCTCTTTTGGCAACCTGTCAATTTCTATCTGGTTTCTGCACAGCTCCTTCAGTTCACAACAATTCATGGAAATTAATAAACTTCTTTATTGGAAAAGGTCACCGGCAAATAGGGACAATTTGTCTCCCAGCTTTCAAGGACAATGCTCAAGGATCAGCTTATAGAGTACACAACAACTTTTACAATGATTTTACTGAATATTCTAATTACCTTTTTTGGAACTTTATTAATAGAAATCTGTTTTTCAATTGTTCTATGAGTTGCTTTGGGAGACCTAGAGATAAAAAACCAGCATAGAAATTCCTAAATAATATTTCTTTCCCCCAGCTGCGCCACAGTAAGCCAGTTGAACAGTTGTTTATCTCCATTGGACCATCATGAATTGCCATGCATGTAACAAAAAAATTAGGAGCCAGACACAGAGTCAACATTTGCTACTAAGGTGTATCCCTTACATTGAGTTCTACAAATGCTGAAGTGTTTTCTAGACTTTATGCAAAGCTGCTATTGCAAATGCATGCAAAGGCACTATGAGGATGCCTATTAACTGCAGCAGCCACTTACCTCCTTTACAGTCATGTGGTCAGGTTGACAGTATATACAAAGCTGAGGCGATAAGGAAAAAAGATTAGGAATGAACTATAATAATTGACAGCAACATCCTGCCCCTCAGGCAGAATAACCATGAAAAGTATTTCAAAAACTCTGGAGAGGTGAGGGTTTGCATCTTGCTTTGACACCTAACATTGCTTTTTGCAGGAAAGACGAAACACATCTGGAATGCAGCTAAGAGGCTAAGTATGCTGAGAATGTCTCTGACACAATATTATGTCCAAAACCTATTTGCTATGATGAAATGGAAGGTATGTTCTTTGTCCCTTAAGTTAACGTTTAAGAAAATAAACACTCTTGCAAATAGAGCTCATAAACAGAACCCAAAATTCATGAGCACGTGTATATATTAATTATGAAATCAAAACCAAATTTGGTTTGATGAAATTGTTAGGGCGCTTAAAAGTCACTCATGCACCAGAAAGAATGGAAAGTGCAGGTTAAGGCCATCAACTTGACATCTGCCACATCAGCAGTAAGCATGTGTACAGTCACACATATTATGATTGCACAGACCTTAGGCCTGTGCATGTGCATTTTAGCTTGGCAGTCAGAATCAACCCTCTTCTATGCAGGATGGGAAGAACACTGAATCTCAGCAGAGAACTGGAGCAGTGAGCACATACCTGTTCATGGCTTTTCATGTATGTGTTCATTTCAGTTAGGGAGACTCCAATTCTGCAAATCTCGGGCTTCCTCTGGACATGCCGGTACCTATTTATATATAAATAAATAAAAGTGTGGCTTTATTAGTGTGGCTACCAAGTCCTGTGTTATGGTGTTTGGTGTTTTATTGTTTTATGTACTGCAGTGATACCTCACAATAAAAAATCACACAAAACAGCCAAAAGCAGAATAAATTGGGGGGGGGGGTGTCAAAGATTTATCATATACATTTAAAGCACATTACAGTGGTACCTTGGGTTACAGATCCTTCAGGTTACAGACGCTTCAGGTTACAGAGTCTGCTAACCCAGAAATAGTACCTCGGGTTAAGAACTTTCCTTCAGGATGAGAACAGAAATCGCACCATGGTGGCACAGCGGCAGCAGGAGGCCCCATTAGCTAAAGTGGTGCTTCAGGTTAAGAACAATTTCAGGTTAAGAACGGACCTCTAGAACAAATTAAGTTCTTAACCAGAGGTACCACTGTATATTGTTTCCTTTTCTCATTATATTTCTTTTGTAAACCACTTTGGAATGTTTTCTGATGAAAACTGTATATGACACTATACTGGATGCCAATATGATACCTGGTCAGATTGAAGGTTTTTGTCATACTATATAGAACCCCAAACAATTTGTGACCTGTTTACTTGAGGAACCACCTTGCCCCATATTTTCCTGCCTGACTAATATGGTTAGCAATGGGGGAACTTTTAGCCTTGTCTCACAATGCCCACTGTGGCACCACCAATGTTATGGAACCCACATCCAATATATTAATGCAAAGTATAAATTTTTAGATGCATGCTAAAAAAAGACTTTTTGTTAATCAAGCTTTTTGTGAAGTGTGGTCTGCTTTGTATTGTTGCATACTTTGGGAAATGGGCATGCCCCTCCTCTTGAGCAAGTGTCTAGTAATACAAACCACCTTTTTAAACAAACACTTATTTTAGAATCCTTTTATAACATATAGAATGACAATCTGATCTGAGACCTCTTGAAGTGGGATCCCAATGGACTGTTCTGATTTGGAACAGCAAACAGTGAAAACACTTCTTTATTGCTACTATATTCATTACTAAAAGGAAGAATAAATAAAGCACACAACTACCATAAATTTTCATGCTTTCTAGTGCCAAGCTATTTTAAGGCTGCAAATTGAAAGTGAATTGTCTACAAGTTCATGTATTGATGATTAACGCAAGGAATGCAGAGACTAAAAATATCAAAATATAGTAGCTCTGTTAGGATGAGACATATGTTGGACAAGGTTTGGTTAGCAAATGATCTCTCTAATATGTAAGCAGTGAATACAAACAGAGAGTCAGACCAACTTGTTTGAACAGTGTTCTCTCTGCCTTAATTTTTCAATTATGAACTCCTGTACAAAGAATTTTAGCTATGAACATAGGAATCTTTACCTGAAACCCAAGAGAGAGGATGGATTTAGGCTTATATCGGGCCTAAAATATGAGAAAACGTTTGCAGTCTGTGGACTACATTTCCATCTGGGCAACCTTTGCTCAAGTGCTGGATGAGGCCATAAGCAAAAACGGACAGAGCAATGGATGTAAATTTTATTGTGGTACAGTAGAATAGTTTCTGTACACACTCACACTCCCTCCCTTCCTTCCAGGCAACCAAGAGGGATTATTAGAGTTCTTTGACACATTTCAGCTAGGAAAAACTCTCAAGGAGAGTGCAAAGTGGGAATAGCTCAGAAGGAGGTGTGGTGTAAGGAAGAGTCCTGAGGGTCAGTCAGAGGACCAGTCAGAGGACCATGTTTTGTTCCCTCTCCTGAAGTTACCCACCCCTAGTTCATATGGATTGGTTATAAAAGACCGATATAACTATTTGCAAATATGATGTCATGTGATGATGGAGAGAAGAGAAAGAGATAAGACTTCCCTTCCTACGTGATATGTACTCTGTAAGGATCCCCTGCCCCAGGACAACTGTAATTTAGCATTAAAAACAAGATGTGTAGATTCATGCTACATGCTAGCAAAAGTCTAGTTTGGTCCGAATTCAGAGAGCCATGAAACGTCAAAGCCAGTGCAAGCTTTTGAGCACAGGCATTGTGTGCTGGTGATTGTCTGTCCTCATCAACAGTATAGCTGCAGCGTTTTGGAAGGTAGGCAGATTTAGCATGAAAAATACTAACAGATAATAGTTGGTCTTCTTCATGTGGAAAAAATAAATATTAGAAACTTGTGCATTACCTTTCACTGTGGTTACCTCTGTCAGGTAAAAAAGTCCTAACAGGAACAATAAAAAAGGGTGCAGGACTTCAAATAGGAAATATAAGGTGTGCTCCTATTTTTTGTAAAAATAACAAGAAAGAAAGAAAGAAAGAAAGAAAGAAAGAAAGAAAGAAAGAAAGAAAGAAAGAAAGAAAGAAAGAAGGAAGGAAGGAAGTTTGGCTGGTAAGCAGAAGTCTGAAGCAGCAGAGGGAGAGAGGGAGAGGGAAAGGGGAAGGGAGGGGGAGAGGGAGGGGGAGAGCAAGAGAGATGATGTATCAGAAAAGGGTCTCCAGACCTCAGCACCTTAAAATGCTACAACCGGTCCTGCCAATCAGCCATCCATTTATTCCAGCCGGACTCTCCTAAAGTCTAGCCAACACTCACAATTGGGCAAATGATAAAGAGCAACTCCCTTCAGCAGTTGTCTAGCAAGATACATCCTAAACACCTATGTGGAAGTTTCTTGGACCTTCCCTCTGAATTTTTTTTTATATACTCCAGCGAACTTAAGAGGGGCCATTGATAGGCCGATGTCCCTTCCTCCTCAATAATTTTATACGGGTTCCAACTGTGGTATATATTCTAAAGAGAGCAAACCATTTTAAAATGCTAATGTTGGTGTTTCCAGTGTTGCCTGTGATGCAAATATTCCTATCAGGCTATCCATTTCCATTTAGCTGACGGCAACATTTGTTAAGGCATCAGGACACTGACAGTGGCAGATGTATTGTGGACAGTGTGCCCCTTAACCCTAGCTCTTCAGAAAGGGCCTCGAGATTCATGATGACTTGTCTCTCTCCAGTTCAAGTTCACAATGATAAATCTAGCCTTTAAGACTTTTTACAAAAGGTGGGTGTGGTGTTGATAGCATTCATGATTAAGCGTTTTCCTGTGTCAAATATAGCCTGTAATATACTACAAACAGACCCTTGATTTTTATACAAACTGATCTGGCTGCTATCAGACCCTGTGATATTTTATACTAATACTTAAAATAAATCTCAACACAGGAAAGAAAGTACAGAATTATTGTTTTAAGCTAACTGCGGGAGCTTATCATCAAAGTGGCAGGGCTTCCATTGTATTCTGAGAAACTGCTCACTACCCTGGTTATAGGGGTTAGGTAGCATGTAAGAGACTGGAAATTCCCAACATATATTCCATGCACTGCAGTTAACTCCTTTAAATAATAGTAGCAGTACTGTAATGTATGTACTCTAAAAAAAACCCCTCTTATCAAAAGCTACAAATTTGCAACTAAATCCTTCTTTTGAAACAATGAAACATCTTTTGTAGCCAACAAATCTGTAATCTATATGAGACTGGGGAAGAACATTTTTTATGGGAAAGTGACATGAAAAAATAAGAGGAAGCTGTGTTGGTCCATTGGGTGGATGCGTGGGGAAATCAGGCGATGCTTTTATTAGTGGGATGATAAGTAAAAACTAGGTGGGTGAAGGGGGTGGGAAGCTGGCTTGATGTTGAAGCCACAATGTCTACATTCCAGATGTAGGAATGTAGGAGGAGAATGCAATCATGATAGGATTTAACTCTACTTGGAGCTATGCAGATCTTCGGCTACACTTAGGTATGCTGAAAAAATGACACAAATAATGGCTGATCCCCCCCATTTTGAAAATATCAGGAATTAATCAGATCCATCTCTAGCCTGAAGGAAAAACACAACTTTGTTTTGAGATAGAATACAAGGGCGGGGGGGGGGGGGGACACATGGCAGTCCTCAGTCATTTAAAACAACAAAAAATTGCATTATAATTTCAATCTTTTTTTTTACTAATCTTTACTAATAATTGAAGATGAATCCTGTTAAGACAGAGGTTTTAAGTATTCTGAGTTCTTGGATCTGCATGGTGGCAAAATGGCCTGTTTTGGTAGACTTGTATTCTCTTGGAAAGAGAAGCTCCATAGTTGGGGTGGTGGTGGGGTGGGGGGTTATTCCTGGATCCAACATTGTCACCTTCATCTACCTCTATTCCTTAGCCTAAGCTTTGTTCACAGTTGTGATGATAAAATAGAACAACCTCATGGATACCACAATTTCTTGGGTAAAGAATGAGATGGGGAAAAATGTGATAAATGTGTGATTAGGGTAGCAACCTCAGTTAAGCCGTACCTCCTGTGTACTCTATTAAAATTCAATGCACTGTTTTACAGCTTGTTTAAGTATAAAATAGGTTTGTGATTGATCAGCTATGAGGTTTTGGAGATGCAAGTTTCCTACTTATGTATTAATACATTGAGGAAAAGATATACCTCATGCCAGTGTGTGAATGGGTGCACAAAGGTGGATTTAGGTCTGGGTATTTGACTCTGTAAGATTCATGCTTGTACTAAATATAACACTCAAAGGAATTCAGAACAATTCACACATTCTAAAGCCCACATTCCAAGTGGTCATTCCTGAAAAAACAATGTTGTAAATTGACTTTTTACTCATGTTGGCATTAATGGGGACCAAATAAAGTGAGTGTAACAACTCTGAAATCTGACATAACAGGGAAATACACTGTGTAAATTGTTGGGTTTTGTTTTAGATTGGGACAGAATGAGAAAGTGACAAAATAGGATTAGTAGACTGTAGGCTTATCATCAAATTTAAATCAGCATGGCACCAGAGATCAGGATGAGACGTGATAAATGAGCTATGGATGGGACGTGAGAGACTGGTGTGACTCATAAGACTCACCAGAGCGAGTCTTTCCAAGCTCAGTCCCCACAGAATAAAAAGAGGTAGTGAAACTGTTCAAACCTTTTATGAAGAGTTTGCCAAACATCTTCAGCACTGCCTATCTCATTTGTAGGGAGTCCTCCCTAATTGTTATCTTGGGCTAAGGTGGATTCTGTAATGCAATCACTGTTAATCATAACATGTAAAGCAAATGAGGAGACAAAATCAAGATGTGAAGGAACTGCCATTGACATATGAAGCAAGAGACAGTTGGCTGAGACCTCAGAGCCCATATCTGCCTTATCAATATAAAAAGTAGTGATTATTCAGCCATGTGGTGCACAATCCCAGTTTGTGGCATGGATTTTAACAGCCATGACTTCATGATGTTGAGCCTTGGCTCAAGGAGAATTTGAGACGATCTCACTGGGCTTTTAACTGGGTCTGTGCATCAGCAAATCCAAAGCCACCATTGTCTTATTTGTCTTCTCCAGCTGGGTCACAAGTTGCCTGAGGCTCTCATTTCAACTCATCTCTCCTCATAAAGTAGGCAAGGCAACCAGACGGGTCAGCCTGATTGGAAGCCTCATGGCAGCTAAGTCACTAAGTCCAATGCAAATTATTTCCCATCCTCCATTACCCAGCTGCTTTGTAAGCTGCTGGGGGTGGGGGAATTAGAAGAAGTAGGTGTTCCAAGGGGCAGGTAGTGGAGGAGCCATAGCCTGCAGTGCCAGCACAATGCTTCATCAAGCTTAAGTCTCCACCCTAAGACTATGTACCCCTAAACAACCTGATGGGGACCCAAACAGCCAATCTTCTTTCCCCATCTTCACACATTACCTGAAACAATGCCCCAGCACAACTCCAGATTAGAAAATGGTAATTATACTGATAAATTGTTCACCAAGAAATGGTTTGAAGTTTTTTTTTCAAAGGCATTGTTTGCAATCAGGCCAGTATCATTCCCATTGTGTGCTTGTGTACTGTTGCTGATAGTGACGTGCAGGCCAGGAAAAATGACCCTCCTCTCAAAGCATCTAAGTTTTGAAATGTTTATCATGCAGCCCTAGAGTCACATGCAACTGGTCAGACTATAATAAAACTCAAATCCTGTTAAAGCACTGCTGATTAGGATGCTTAAAACCGTGCATTTAGCTTTTATAGGGGATTTAGGCCAAATCCTCGGCTCACCAGGAATTTTGCCACTGCTTCTGGCTTCAGCAGGAGCAGGTCTTAAATATTTGTTTTTCAGCGTTTGCTCTCTGAATCACAGTGGAGAAAAACAGCTAAAATTGAATATATGCAAATTCCACTGCAAAGATCCATTACAATCAGCTATAGTGTTTACAATGGGAGGTGGGGAACTTGAGCATTTGTACATTAATGGAAACATTGTGCTCATTCTGAAGAGAAGAGGCACAATTCTGCAGTGGTAAATAATCAAATACATACAGTAAATATAGAAAGCTCTACCTGTGTACATATGAAACCAAAAGCAAGTAAAATACATGAACTGATGCCAAAGTTATGACACTTGGTCACTGCATCTGCTTTTCTTATTCCACCAGGGACATGTTGAACTTAAATCAAATAGAAACAAGGGGGGGGGGTGATTTTACTTGCATCTGAACTTAGCATTGCAGTTCAATAAATGGAACAACAACAACAACAACTACAATTTTTATTATTATTTATACCCCACTCATTTGGATGGGTTTTCTTAGCCACTCTGGATGGCTTCCAGCACATATAAAAACATAATAAAGTGTCAAACATTCTTCACAAGAATACTTTGTATTATTAAAAGTTAAGGAGTCAAATAAGGATGACACAGTTGCAAAGGTATGTACTTCTCAGTTATTTCCAAACAGTAAGGCTTGATCATTTAACTTAACTGAAGGAACGTTTCTCATGCCAGCCTCCTTCTGTAGTCACCTGAGCTTCCTCCCCCCCCCCATCCAAAGAGGGGCAGGCTGATGGTGATGATTGCTATATTTATATCTTACCTTTCTTCCAAGAAGCTCAAGATGACAAACATGGTTCCCCTCTCTCCATTTTCTCCATACAACAATCCTGTGAGGTAGGCTAGGCGGAGAAACAGTGACTGGCCCAAGGTCATCCAGCGAGTTTCATGGCCCAATGGGAATTTGAACCCTGGTCCACAGGAACTAGTCCAACCCTCTAGTCACAATGCCATACTGTGCAGGAAACTGTGGAGGAGGGGGAAATCACCCAAAATTGGGTGGAAGTCCACCTGATTTTGGAGGAGTCTTCCCTCCCATATCAGCACCTCAGCCCACATTATTCAGTATGGCCCCAGATGCTACAGAAATGCTTTTCAGGGGATACATAGGTCTGTAGAAGGGGAGGTAAATGTAAAGGGACCCCTGACCATTAGGTCCAGTCGTGGACGACTCTGGGGTTGCGGCGCTCATCTCGCTTTATTAGCCGAGGGTACAGCTTCCAGGTCCAGCTTCTGGGTCATGTGGCCAGCATGACTAAGCCGCTTCTGGTGAACCAGAGCAGTGCACGGAAACACCGTTTACCTTCCCGCTGGAGCGGTACCTTTTTATCTACTTGCTTTCAAACTGCCAGGTTGGCAGGAGCAGGGACCGAGCAACGGGAGCTCACCCTGTTGCCGGGATTCGAACTGCCAACCTTCTGATTGGCAAGTCCTAGGCTCTGTGATTTAACCCACAGCGCCACCCACATCCCGTAGAAGGGGAGGAGAGGATGGGAAAAAGTGGCTTTGATGAGCGTCCTTAAATTAACTTGTTTTAGGATCTAAGCCTGTGGTGAGTTCTCACCACAATTACAATCTTTCTTACCAATATTATTTTCAATTCTAGGACAAGAGAGCAGAGGGGCCTTGAAATTACCCATCAACAGCACCTAGGCAGCAGACTGAGCAGGCAACATGCCACCTGCTCACAGTCTTCCCACCATGGTGAATGAATGAATGTATTGTATTTCTATTTACATTATAGTAATTATTTCTAAATTTGCATCTATACATGTAAATTAGCCTATGGAAATTTCATGCCAATCTATGCTTTTTCTCTTTTGTTTTAAGTGATACAATTCCTCTTTTTTAAGAATGTGCTAGTGCCCATCCTCCTTACCTTGGATTGCAAAATAATCTATTTACCTGGGATGGGATGGTTTCCACTGGCCAGTCACTTAAACACAAGTGAATCACAAATTGTGTAGGCCTGTCTTCATTGAATAGTAATCACTGAAACACATGTTATAGGCAACCCATTAAGATATTGTGTGACATTTGTAGGATTTGGCATACAGACTGTAACTCCAGATGAGGATGAGAATTAAAAATGCATGGAGTTTTATCATCAAAACCATGCCAGGGCAAAAACACTCAGCTCCTAAATGCAGTATCTTTTCCTTTTTCATGGCTTTGCTCCCTGCTCCAGCTTGTCTTCTGAAGAAATGAGCATCCTGAAAAAGGCAAACTCAACTTGTGATGATTCCTAGCCACTTAGCAAGCAGAGAGTCAAACCTGTGCATGACCATTCTACAACACAATCATGACAGCATGACAGGAAAAAATCAGCCTGGAGTGGAAGTAAACAAATATGTGACAGCAAATCATGTCTTGAATTTTGCTAAATATAAATTAACACAATTCTGTCCCAACTGTGAGAGAACTCTAATTGAGAATTGGGTGGCATATCCCAGGTTTCTCCTGTTTCTGTTCATTTTAGTGATACGAACCCACTCTAATTGGCAAAGGGAATGGTGAGGTGACAATCAAGATGATGGTTGTATCTTGTTAAGCTGCTTGAAAGTACCTCAGTTCAGACATCTGGGATGGCCAGGCAGACAACTATAGATGACCTGAGTTCAGTTGAAGAGTTCAGCTGTATTGATAATGATAGGAGCTTTGCCATAAAATTCAGTGGAATGTGATTTGAACAGAAGAAACTGTAATGCTTCTCCACCCTTTCCATTCCCCATAGTAAACATTTCAGTATTACTTCATATTTATTCAGCCCACAGTTAATTTGAGACCCAAATCCATCCAAGGCCTAGTTCTCTTTGAAGTGATAAGTCTTCCTCTTGGCCAAAGTATTTCAGGCTCCATGCCAGAGCCTTTCATGGCTGAATGCTCCCCTTCACACAAACAAACAAACCAAAAACCCTCCACAGAGAAAATGTCTTCCCTGTATTCTAGTCTAACCACCTTTCTGACATACTAGCAGCTTTATTTGTAGTATTCTTATTTTATGAGGAACATTTCTTTGCATGAGCCCTCATTGATGGCCTAAAATTGTTCAGCTAGACCCAGATTTACAGAATTAGTAAGTGGCCAACCTCAGGATGCTGAAAGGCTAAAAAGTCTATATTTCATAACTTCACAGCCATGAAATAGCATATAGCAGTGGTTTCCAAACTTTCCCCACCATGGTTCACTTGAAATTTGCTAAGTGGACCACTTAATGGTTTTCTGCCTGTTGTAGCAATTGCAATTCACTGAGCTAGATGCTGCATGATTTTGAATTGGATTTTTACACACCATGGACCACCTGAAAAATGCAGAGACCACATGCGGTTCACAGATCACTGCTTGGGAACTCCTGGTATGCAAAACAGAGAGAGGGCTGTTCTGTGCACTTTATTCAGTTTTTCAAATTGGTGAGGGGGGCCTGTTAATGAAATTCCTTGACTCTCTCCAATTCTAGCCAAATCATGCACCCTCCCATAACCTTTTGAAAACAGTACATTAAGTCAAGCCTGCTTCAGACATCCTGCAACACGAGTACAGTTCTTTGAAAATGGAGTGAAACAAATTTAAGAATTTGCCTCTCTTTCTCTCTGCCTGTTTCTCTCTACCACCCCCTCCCCACAAACACATACATATTTTCAGCTTGCATCTCTAGAATACCCACACTAAAGATAACATTAGTTACAATTTATCTTTCTTAGGCCTGCCCCAGTTTTTATCCACACTGCAGAGTATACAGATTAAAAGTCCATTTCATATCGCAACTCTCACCTTCTCAGTAGCAGATGAAACAAGCTGATCTCTTCAATCCTTAATTTAAATAGCATTCTGTGATATTTGTAAGAACCAGGTAGAGCATGTCACTGTTGTTCCCCCGAATGCCTTTCTTTTAAATAGCAAGTCTGACCAAGTCACAGTACATGAAACACATGGTACAATCAAGTAAAGGTCCATTTAGCTGTTTAAAACTGTTTTTCACTCCCCAAAACTGGATAATCTCATATGGATGTCCATCCACCATAGCGTCAGAAGCTGTAATTTCCCGACACTTCCAAGAAAAACGGATAATTCCAAAAGTGACTTTCCAAATTTGTAAAATCTCTTTTAAAAATATAAATCAGAGATTTGTGTAGATTCGTGCTCTCTGGGATTAAATAGAAGCGACTCTGTGGCGGGGGGGGGGGACAAGGAAGAAAGTGGATGAAGTTGTTGGTTTCATGCTAGAAGAAGTGTCCACTCTCATTCAAGCCTGCAAGCAGATGAGCATCCAAGTGGAATTGAAGAAGGAATATTCTAGTCCGTGTAGCTGGAGAGGACACCAAAAATGCAAAGGGGGTCTGAAACACGGGTATTTAATGCACTGATCTCTGTTGCCATCACAATGAGGCATTGTTGGGCATAGGATCTGCTAAACAATGAGTCCTTGATAGGACATAATACCTATTCAGCTTCACACAACTTGCCCTTAAAAAACATCCTCAGTTCAAATTTACCTTTGTTGCACACAATGAAACTTACTAAGTGACAGACAGCTGCATTCATTCATCTATTTTATTTAGTTCCTTGATGGGCTTACCTGTCCTGTCCTGGAAAAACTAACCCTCAGCATAGGCCTTAAAAATCAATGATCTTGCCAAGTTCTCAATTTTGAAATCTTTACAAATTGCACCAGTGATTTGGGGAAAATATAGCACTGTTAAGAGGCAAATGAATTCTGTGAATTTAGCAGAGTGATTAACTTCTTCCTTCACCTATATGATACCTATATGATTATATGAAACGCGACAGTCCCGCTGAAAATATTTTGAAATTGCAAATAGATAAACAAATTATTAAAGTAGGGAGTTTAAAGTACAGGCTATTCATTGTTTAGTGTGATTCAGAAAACCATATGCTATTAGCAATGCATTTTTGTAGAATTCTAAATGCAGATAAATCAGCCAATACAAATGACTATGCATCTTTACAGTGGTACTTAAATTTTGCAACATTATACTGGTACTTAAATTTTCTCTACCACGTGTGCCACTTGGACATGAGGAACTGGATGCAGAAGAAGACAAGGAGAACTCTGCTTGTACGACAGGGTTTTCCTGACTACTGCGCCCACACTACAGTTCTCTGAAGCAACCTCCTCCCCCACCATCTGAAAGCAATTGCCAAGGGCCAAGCAACCATCAAGAATGGTAAATGGTGGAGCAGAGTCCTGCAGGAGAACAAATAAATCAGGAGGATTTGATGGGATATCCTTATGCAAGGGAAACTGTCTTTCCACTCTGACATAACTTCTCTGGCTCCAAGTTGATTGACTGATTTATTTATTTATTTATAATATAATATAATATAATAATATATTAAACAAACAGCCTCTTGGGAAAGGACATTATCTGAGTGTCTTTAAATTGCCTCAGGACTATTTTTCTGTCTTTTTGGAGAAATGATTGAATTAGTTTGCACAATACTGTCTCTTGGTATCAATACTCCTTTGGCTTGGTTAAATCAAGTCAGAGTTCCCTTATAATTTTAAAACAGTTTCCGTTATGAATTTATTAGAGTAACTTTTTTGGCTACTCCTAACATCAATACGATTTATATAATTTCTTTGCTTTCTAAATTTTGATAAATTTCAATATTGGTATCTTAATTTTGAGTGTGTTGGGGTTGAATCACAACAGGAATCCCCATGAATTAAGATGTGAATTCATGCTGGCATGTTGATACCATCATTTGTACTTTGATGAATTTTCTTTGTATTGTTTGCCATATTGAGTAACCTGTGGAACATGGGGAATAGAAATATTCTTATTTATGAATGAATATACCAGTGAGTGAATGAATGAATATACCAGTTGAAGAACACTTACAATGATGGAATATTACCAGAAATGAGGAAGGTAGAATCTGTGACATAGTGGAATAAAAGCATGGTTTAATCAAATTTCTGTGATCCCTGTTGGTTTACTCACACTGTCTGTGTTGATGGAATGTTACCACTTACAAAATAGGTGGTATAAATCAACACACATGTATTGGAGTAGATAGAGAACCCCAGATGCCGCCACCCCCAGCTGGTGATAACATGGTCTGCTGTAAAAATACACAGCTGGTAAAGGCAAGCAGCTAAATAGCAAGCAGTTATGGCTGAATGGAATGAATCAGGTCTGGCCGTTATCAGAATGAAACCATTCATCTATATCCCCATCACTCTAATTGGCATCCTAGATGTCG
Organism: Podarcis melisellensis; assembly: GCF_964234715.1. NCBI lineage: Eukaryota > Metazoa > Chordata > Lepidosauria > Squamata > Lacertidae > Podarcis > Podarcis melisellensis. The sequence goes on along the minus strand of NC_138539.1, from coordinate 38,364,371 downwards.
GTCAACTACATCTCCCATCATTCCTGACCATTGGCCATGCTCACTGGGGATTTTTGTTGGTCAGAACATATGATTCTCTTGACTACAGTCCTTTCCCATTCTTCCTTCTGGGATGGACCCTTGAGCTCCAGCCCCGTCATATTCTGATTGCCCTGCTTGGATGACGAACGTGTGAAATGGGAAGCCTACTGTATTTGTGCAGATCCCCCATGCATTTTAGGACCCTGATTTCCCAGTGTTGTAAAACTCACTAGAGCTAGTAAGCTCCTCTTCAGATGCTTACTCAACCCATAGAGCAGGCATCTCCAAACTCGGCCCTCCAGATGTTTTGGGACTACAGTTCCCATAATCCCTGACCACTGGTCCTGTTAGCTAAGGATGATGGGAGTTGTAGTCCCAAAACATCTGGAGGGCCAAGTTTGGGGATGCCTGCCATAGAGAATGCTAAAAGATCTCTCACGTTTCACAGGTGCAAGACATGCTGTGGCAATGGGCATATTTCCCCCAGTCACAGCAATGATCCTCCTGTAGTTCAGCTTCATCTCTAGCCCCTTGGAAGGAACTGAAGGTGTTCTGGAACAAAACATAATTATAACTGCCTTGTTGTTTTGCTTCTAAAAAGGGGGGGGGAGAAAGCAGGGGCAGGCAGTAGAAGTAAAAGTTCCCAACTGGTTATCTCACCATCTGCTTTGACTATTTTGTTAGAAAACAGGTTTAATTGTTCAAGGTTAAAAGGTAACATTTATTTTTATGCTCCTTAGCCTTAGGCTGTCATTACTGCCTATCTATTGAAGCCTCTTTGTGTGAAACATCCCTTACCCTATTTGTCCCTTGAGCATAGCGTCTGCCAAATGATCATTCCTAACAGGAGCAATGATTTTCTGGATAAAGGAAACATCTTGCTAAGTGAGTTAAATGTGTTATGTCAGAGAAAGTGTGTCTTTTTAAAAATAGTTTAATAATGGTTGAAATTCCCTAAGCTCACCTGTTCAAAAAAACCCATTATTCATAGCAATTGATTACCCAACTGTGTATACTGAGCTGCCATGTTTTTTCAGGGATATTTACGCAGTGGCATTTTGAAATGACGTCAATTCTTTTCCTGTCTAACCTAGAAGATTGGTGTGACTCAGTGCCACGGCTAAACCTGAAAAGATTAAATCGAGGACACCAGCTTAATTGCTTTAACAGTTACTTAAAAGGATTTCCCAAGCAGGAGCATCAAGACCAATTGCAGCTCAGGGGATTTCATTAATGCCTGAAGTTAACAATGTAAGCCAGGATACATTTCATGCTCTGTTCTTCAATGCTATTTAATAAAGAGCATGTTGCAGATTTAAAAGAAAACAAATAATTAGTAATTGTAGATCTTAAAACATGTTATTAGGATCACTCAGGAATGTAGCCAGAGGGTGGGCAGTAGTGCTCTGTTCTTGCACTGCTTTGCTGCACTTAAGGTTTGTTTGTTTGTTTTTGTTTTGAAGGGGGAATCTTAATTTTTTTTTAAAAAATGTGACAATATCCATTTGAAGACTGAAGGCCTGTTTTAAGAATATGAACAACTGATGCTAAAAACAAATCTGACAGCTAGTGCTCCCGCTGAAGAGAGCAGTAGGACCTTAAATCCAAATTCTACCCACCTGGCTTACACAGGTCTGTTCATTCGAGATGGAAAGGGGATTGATCTTTTCAGTGGGGGATTTTCCAGAACCACAATCAACCTTCTGCTTCAGGCTGCAATCCTAGACCCATTTATCTAGAAGGAAGCTGCAAAACTCAGAAGGTCTGAGTAGACATGTATAGCATTGTGCCATAAGTGATCTGAAGAGCCACATCACCTGTTAGCCATTAGGACAGTGAGTAGAGCAGAGTGCTTAACAGAAGGGTGGGTAACCTGGTGATCCTGAAACATATCTATGCTAAGTTGCTCACAGCTCTTTCAAAGCAATCTGCTATCCTCACAATGATGGAGTTAGATCCAGACTTTCCTGCAGCAGAATCAAATAAATGTAGAGTTGAAAGGGACCCTGAGGCTAGTCCAACCCTCTGCAATGCAGGAATCTCAACTAAAGCATCCTGGACAGATGATCATCGAACCTCTGCTTAAAAACATCCAAGGAAGGAGAATCCACAACCTATCAAGGGAGTCCATTCCACTTTCAAACAGCTCTTATTGTCAGAAAGTTATTCCTGATATCGGAAGCTCCTTGCCTGAAAAGGCATTGAACAGCAATGGCCCCAGGACGGCACCCTACTTGTCACTTTTCTCCAGGATGTTGAGGAACCATTAGTGAGCACTCTTGGGGTTGGGTCAGTCAACCAGCTACAAACCCACCTAACAGTTACCTCACCCAGCCTAGATTTCACCATCTTCTCTGCAAGAATGTTCATTTATTTATTAAATTTGTATACTGCTCTTCAACAACAAAACCACAAACCAATAACCCCATACCCCTGTCCGATATAATGGAGGACTTTGTCAAAAGCCTTACTGAAGTCTGCTAAATAGATGTGCTTGTAGGCTGAAGTGTAGGAGGAAATTTTCTGCCATTCCAAAGCTGTGGTAGGCTCAGAGATATTTACACTAGGGGTGAGGAACATGGTACCCTAGGCATTTCGGACTACAACTTCCATAATTAGCCATGCCAGCTGGAGCTGATAGGACCTGGAGTCCATCAACATCTGAAAGGCCACAGGTTTCTCACCCCTGATTTAAACCATCTCTTATCCATGCACTGATCCCTTTGTAGAAGTAAATTTTAATCACCTCAGGCAATGTTCTCTGAAGCTAGTGGAAAGACTCTATTAACATCAAAGGGCTTTGGATCAGGTCTTGAGAGAACCCTGTTAGAAAGTCTATGGAATTCCAGAATGCTTAACCTGTTTGCCTGATAAGGTCAGGAGGAAATGCAAATAGAATGATTTACTCAAGGTGATAGGAAGAGTTTGATCATGTACAACAAGCCCTAGCATACAGCAGGTCCTAGATGCCTCTACATCTTAACTAGATGCAAAACACCTCTTGAAGTATGCTTGCTTTGGTTATCAGCCGCTTCGCTTTGATTGAACATAAGTGCAGTAGCATAACTAGAGTTGAGCTTTGTGGACAGAGGGAGACCAAAGGAGCGTAAGTCCTACAGTATCTTTCTTATTTGTAAATACAATGCAGTCCCATATACAGTATCAAAAAAAGCTTGCAAAGACTCCAAGATGGCAGGATAGTGAGGCTTTTGGAGTGGCTAAATGGGAACCACTGTGTACCTAGGGTTAAATGGACATTAAGCTAAATTGAGTATGGCTGGCAAGTCAAATTCATGCTGAAAAGCCACATTGTATGTCAATTAGCCCAGAAGATCAAGGTGCAGAAGGAGAAAAATAACACAAGTTAGTATTCTAAAGGAGTTGCTACACTTGCTCAGTTCTAGCACTAAATTGTGTCCTATGCTTGTTTTTGTAATTAAGACCTGCTGCTAAAAACAAAACAAAACCAACTCTACAATGAAAGAACTTGAAATAAAATAACAAGAACAAATTCAGCCCCGTGTGCTCTCAGAACCTCCAGATTCAGGATTAGTTTAGTTCAGTGGTTGTGGAAATAATCTGATATTTATTTATTTTTTAAAAAAGAATTCTGCTCAAAATGGTAGATAAGAGCTGAGTGAAAGCAGAGCCAATGCTGATTTTTAAAACAATAATAAAGGAATTTTTCCTACATTATGACAGTGGCCAACTCAGGAGCTGGCTGCTGCTATTTAAATCAGGGGCTGTTCTCACATGTGATTTTGTCTGCACATAATGTGGCCTGCGTATGGGATTGCTTGGAAGAACGCCAGTGTGTGCACATAGCTGCAAACTGCAGCAGGAGGTGGTGCTCATGGTAAGCTGTAAGAGGTGAGGCTGACTGCAAAAATGGCTGCAGCAGACAGTATGTCTGGATAGAAGTGCTTATATTCAGATAGGTTTGCTGGAGTAACATCAATGTAGGAGTAGAAGGGAGGGTTGGCAAGCGGGGAGGAAAGGATGCTTAATGTCCACTAATTCGCTCCTGGAAATGCCCAGGTGAAGGTTTGCAGGTAGGCAAACAGCCAAGCACCTCCCATTTGGGCCTGCTGACTCTCTTCTTCACGCAGTCTCTCCACTCCTCATGTAGCAATAGCCTACTTGAAGAAGAATCTCAGGTGCTGAGCAGAATGTAAGCCTTTAAGTTGCCTGAGCCATTTAGGGCTTTAAATGTTAAAACTAGCTGCTAACATTGTGCTCAGAAACAAATAAGGAGCCAGTGCAGCTCAAATAAGGTTGGAATAATATTATGTGATCACCTTACTCCTGCAGATTATCCAGCTACAGCATTTTGCACTGATTGGAGCTGACCAAATGTCTTCAAACAGCAGCTGCACACTAACCCAGGCATAACTTGAATGTTTTCCTTCCCTTGTGACACTAGAACCCATCCTATAGCATTCAGTGGTGGGAGAGTCAGGATAGACAAAAGGAATATGGAATTTCTTCACATAGTACATATGTAAACAATGGAATTCACAGCCACAGTACGTAGTGATGGCCACCTACTTGGGTGCCCTTTATTAGAGGCCTTATACAAATTCATGCAGAATAAGGCTATATATGGACGCCTCAGAGTACCAGTTATTGGGCGACAGTGCTACTGTGCTCCTGCCATGCTGGTGGGCTTCCCATGAGCATCTGGTGGGCCACTGTGGGAGCAGAATTCTGACTGGGATGCAACTTTGGTCTGATCCAGCAGGGCTCTTAGGTTCTTATGAATTGCTGTTGCTCAGATACTTGTGCCTCTATGTCTGCTACTGAGGGGGGAAATGGTCCCGTTATAAATGCCTGTGCTGCATTTCATGTTCTTCCTGATACTCATGCGAGGTGCTAAGAAAGAGGAATTGCAAGGAACTAACACCAGGAAGAAACTGATATACGGCCCCTGATGAAATGCCCCTATCTTTGCAGCTATTGTGTGCTTTATCTAATTTTTGTAGCTATCTGATCAGGCCTGTTTATTTCATAGCTGAATTATTGCTGAAGCTTGAGAGGGCATTGCTGGAAACAATGGAGTGAGTTAGCAATTTAGCAATTCATATCCATGAAGTTTAGTCCTGTTCAGTATGCATGGCTTGACCTTGGCCTTGGCCCTTTCTCCTTTAAAATCTTAATGGGGTTTGTTGATTAGGATGATGAATTTTATGAAGCCAGCATATTGGTAGAAATCCAGAGTTTTCAGCATTCTGCAGGCAAAAATGACCACAGCGAGAGAAAGTGGTGGTGGGAAGCATGGAAACATAAATCTAAATCACAGGAAATTTGCAGCTGATTGCAAGTTTGTGTGTGTGTGTGTGTGTGTGTGTGTGTGTGTGTGTGTGTGTGTGGTGTGTCTCCCACCCCAATGCACTTCTGCAAACTTCAGGCTTCCTCTTAGCCTGCTTCTTAGTGCCTGGATCAGGCTCCATTTCTACAGGCATATTGGCAATGAGTTGACTTTTAGGAGGACTGATCCTATCTTGACTCAGTGGGCAGAACTTGTACACCATTGCACTTTATTCAGACCGTGCCCCAGGTCTTTGGCACTCACAGCCATTCCCTCCTTAGCACATAGAAAGCAGTTATTGCACCTGTGAGGTACAAGTCTAATAACTCTTCCTGTCCTGTACAAACACCTCTGAAAGCACAGTACAAGTAAATTGTTCTAATTACGCATATTTGAGAACAAAGTGTGCTCCTTTGTGCTTGTCATTAGGAAAATCTTCGGTAACACTTTAAGTAAGTCGACCCACAACAGGCTTGCCGGATTGACATTTTAAGTGAGTGTCACAAGTGCAGTCAGAACTTTCCCATGGAATGGTCCACGCTCACTGTTCTTTGCCACCAACAGCCAACAATGGGACCTGACTGCCTGGGTGGTTCTCTTGATTACGATGCATTGCGGGCATCAACTCTGTGGAGCAAGAGGCTTATGTGATAAGAAGCACCCGCTATGTTTTATGGAAGGGAAGCATTATTTTAAGAGGCCATGTACTACGCAGAAAACATGCACACAGAGATCTAACTCTAGATCGAGCATTCCCAAGAACACCACTCATGGGACACTCCCCCCAGATGAAGGAAGTGAAACAATTTTTACCCTTTCTTCTTCCTGTAGCCCCTAGTAACTCATGAAAAACTGCTCTGGAGTGTTAGGATCAATGGGGCTGCAGGGGGAAACAGTGAAAATGGCCTTTCCTTTTCTTCTAGTGGGAACTTCTACTGGATCTCAGTCCCTATGATGAGTGGAAGGCACCCTCTCATCTGAAGGCAGGCAAGGTCTAGGACCAACATTATTAGGCAACAGTAAAGCTTCAAAAGGACCAATTAAGATATATGGACAGAGCAACTTTAACTATATAATACTTACAGTGGGTTACTGAGACAAGTGCTTTCTTTAGATAAATGAAAACAGAGTAGGGAACTCTCTTCAGCCTGGGGGTACATTCTGAGCAACCTTCAGGGAGGGAGATGATAGTGGTGGGTGGGACCAGAGAGAAAAGTGGGTGGAGCAACAAGTGCAAAGTTCTACACAGAGAAACGTGCTTCTCTGTCCGCCAGGCAGGCAGGCAACAGGCATTGTCAGAGTCCAGCTTGGAGAAACACTGGAGGAAGTTGTGAGGGTGGGCCAGTGAAGGGTGTGGCTGTGTATGTGCGTGACCTGGGGAGAGTTCTGATGGAAACAGAAGCCCAGTCCTAAGGTTCCCCTCTCTGTATTAAAGGCTGCTGTGCATTTGTTTGGTTTCTGCCAGTGTGGACTATCCAGTTCATAGATAATATAATAAGGATTCAAAATGACATATTTGTTCATTGCTGGATAATGTCACTTGTTTTTATCCTGTGCACTATACGGCACAAATAGGAAGTAAAGTATTATTATTGGCAATGGGAATTGCCCAGGCATGAGTATTTTGCTTGTACACAAATTGTTTCCACTTTTCATTAGCAGAGGTTTTCCAATGTTTTCCTTGGGGGATTGTGAGAAATGTCAATAAGTTTAACAGCTTAGCTGCAACAGTTTACACACCTTTCTTCTTGTTTGTCCTTGTTAGATTGTTTAGTGTTTGCTCTGATCAGTTCACCTTAACTAAAAAAAAGTATTATGGACTAGAATTCTTGCTTAACTTTTTTTTTTTGCATTTTCCTTAGATTCTGATCACTCCCTTGACTGCTATGTGGGATATATGTTGCCTTAATAAATAAATCAAATACATATAAGGCTACATTTATTACTGACAATGTTCAAAAGTTTGTCTGGAAGATGGGAGGTCTAATCAATCACTCAAGGAAATCATGTGATGAGCAACACAAATGATCAAAAACAAAACAGGGTGGGTAATAAATTAAATAAAAAAGAAGAGGATGTAGAGTTGACCTATTGGATCACAAGTCCATCCAGTCTAGCAACCTGTTCTCACAGTGGCCCATCAGATATCCATTGGAAGTCAAAAGCAGGACATGTGCACAATATCAGTTTCTCCACTCATGTTCCCTAGCATACTGGCACTAGTACACTGCCATCGTGGCTCATCCTCCATTAACTAGTGAAATCTCTTTTAAAACCACTGAAGTTGACTGCCACGTCTGCATTCTGTGGGAGAGAATTCCACAGTTTAACTATGTGCTTTGTGAAGTAGTACTTCATTTCTCCTGTCCTGAATCTTCCAACATTCAGTTTCATTGGATGGTCCTGGGTTCTAGTATTATGAGAGGCCTATCCAATTTCTCCAACCCATGCATAATTTCATGCCCCTTTGCTCTTAGGGATTGCTCCAACCCCTTGATCATTTTGGTCCTCCTTTTTCTGAACCTTTTCCAGCTCTACAATATCCTTCATGAGGTTGCGTGATGGGAACTGTGCACAGTATTCCAAGTGTGGCTGCACCATAGATTTGTATAATGGCATTATGATATTGGCAGAAAAATAATTCTATCCTTTTTCTAATGGTTCTTTACACTGAATTAACTTTTTCCTCTACAGCTCTGCACACTGGGCCAACATTTGCACCAATCTGTCCCTCACAACTCCAATATCTCTTTCCTTGTCAGTTGCCACCATTTCAGATCCCATTAGCATAAATGTGAAATTAGGGGAGGAAATGTGTCCCAGTGTGCTTCCCTTTACACTTGCTGACAGTGAATCACACCTGCAATTTAAATGCCCATTAACCCAGTTTAAAGAAAGCCTTTTGGAATTCCTTGGAATTCCTTTTTGTCCTTACCTCCCGGAGCAATTTGATGTCATCAAGAAAGCTGGGTTTGCCGCTGAGATCACACTCGACTTTACCTTTTGAGGGCTTCATTTCAAAAAATCCTACACCTAAAAAGGGGGAAATCTGTTCCATCCTTACTGCTTTTCTGTTTGAACTTGTGGTGGCAGAACTTTAGTTGGTAGATTGCAGTAGCTGGGATTTGTTATGCTCTTAAGCTGCTTACTTGGGGTTTTTAATTGAACCTTAATTGGATATTTGGGAGCCTTTGGGAGGGGACCTTGGGTGTTCCTATCCTCTGGGTGAGTTCCAAGCAGAGAGAGGCTGACGAGAAAGCAGACAGGCCCTCAGAAGAGCAGGTTCCTTGAAGAATGGAGAAAGAAGCCAATTGTGTGATATTGTAGTCAGTGTTCCCTGGGGAGGATAGAATGGGAGGAGGGGGTGAGGCTGGTAAAGCCTGAGTCAGATTGAAATCTTTCCCTCTTGTTCCTTGCTGGCTGCAGCTGGGCCTCACCCACTTCTTGCCTTCAAACTAGTGCCAAGTGCCACGGCCAAGAAACTGCTGATGACATATGAGCTGTATTCTTTCCAGCCTTGGTCTTCCTGCCTTGCTGCAAGGAAAATAACTGAAAGCTGGACCCCAACAAACATGACAGGAAAAATAACAATACTGGAATGGGGCTGAAGCCAGATCGATGCTCCCCTCCCCCAGACCCCAGCTTCTCAATCCCCTCCTGCTTGTCGGACCCATTAACTACAAAATGGGAGGGGGGTTGCTATAAAATGCAAAACTTTGGCACAGGTTTGGAGGCAACCCCAAATTTCAGGATTTGTAGTCTGCTGGTTCTCTCTTTCTCTCAGAGTTGAAAAGGGCAAGGCTAAAGGGATGATCATTTTCTAAAAGGAGAAAGAAGACTCCTAGGGTAGAAATATTTTAAAAAGGACACTGTGTGAAAAGATCACAGAACAGAGCTTTAAAAGGGCATGGACAGACAAATTTGTGTCTGGGTCAGACACTTCTTACCTTCATAGAGAAAACTGGCTTATATTTTAGACCACTGGTCCATCTAGTTCAGTATTGGCTACACTGACAGACAGCTGCTCTCCATGGTTTCAGACAGAGATGGTAGACCACAGAGCTGGTGGGACACACACTGATGCTCATCAGCTTTGGGGTGGCCAGACCCCCTCAAATATGGTATTGGGACCTCGGCCCCTAGGAATTTGCACCTATGCTGGAGAGAGCATTCCATAAACCGGGAGATAGTGCAGTAAAAGAGGTTCCTTTCACAAGCAGAAGATATATTAAGTGGACCTGTCTTCGGCAATAGAAATCTCTCTGTTTATTTGTCAATTATGTTGATTCTGTAGAGGTTAGAGGTTGCCATTTAGCTACTCCTTGTATAGAATGGCGGGATATATGCCTAGTCTAGACCATTTGTGCAAACGTTTGCTTCCTGTTCCAAACTTGTGTGAATTGCTGTTGTTTTGATGCTGTTGTCTTCCATCTGGAGCAGGAAGAATCAATGGCGTATTTAAGAAATACTTACCGGTATATTCCCTAGCTACATTGACCATGTAACACACATGGAGATTTTAAGAGTAACTTGTGTTCCTATAAGCAGGTTGATTTTGGTCATTTACTATTGTTGCACAGCAACCTTTTATCACCCGAGATAACCTCTTTTAAAGGGTTAGGAATGACTAAAATTCCAGAAAGCTTCCAAGTGCTGAATTGAATTTCTACTGACCAGACAGATGTAAAAGGAAGAGCAACTCTCTTAAGAACAACATGGAAACCTTAGCTGAATATTCACTTTAAGAAAAGTAATTTGAAGCATTTGTTGTGAACATACTCCTTTGCAGAAGCAAATACCAAGTATGGCATAATACAATTGCTCAAGGAATATGGCAGCAGAAACAGAGGAAAGTGTAAGAGGTCCTGAATAGATGTTGGAGTGACTAGCCGTCTCTGTCTCTTGAGCAGACATACAGTTCCAAGACCTGCACTGGCTTCCTTCAGGCCCTTTCGGGGGGGGGGGTCATTCAAAACTGCATACGCACACACACAAATGCTTAGTAATTAACTTACTAATTTTTCACTCTTATTGAATACTGCACCTTTACTGCAGTTTCTATCCCATTTTCTCCCAATGTCATTGGGGTAATTGAAGACATTTGTTTAGTGGTAAATGCATATTTTTTTAAAAAAATCACAGAAACTAGAAGCTTTTGAAACATTGGGTAACAAACACAAAGTAAAGTCCACAATTAAAGCATTTTACTTGCACAACTTGGAAGGACTTGGTTGATTAGAATGGCTTGCTGACCCTGGCAGAGTTACAGGGTCATTTTTCACATGAATCAAGGGTTCTGTTATTTATGCAGCATACCAGCATACTGTACTCTCCAGCAAATATGCACAGCTTCCCTTTCTACCTTTTGCATTAATTACTACTATTACCGGTACTACTACTACTATTTGATCTTCACCATATGATACAAGGGTGAGTTACAACATTGCAAAAATACAATATTAAGATCAATTTTAAACCACTTACAATCAGAAAAATTTAGTGGGTCCTAAAATGTATCCCTTTCAGGTATCAAAGGTACGGTCGTCGGAATACTCCAGCTAGGAATAATGGAATAGGACTCTGGTTCTATTTTGTTGGTTTTTGGAACTGGGGCCATGATTAAGAAGGATGGCCGGGGGCATTCATATTGTGCCACTAGAGATGAAATTCTTGGACCGGCACAAGAGGAACCAGAGCGAAAGCATTTGCCAAGAATGTTTTCATTAATCAAGAACAAAAGTCGGAGGTTCAAAGACGATCAGATACTGTCGTAGTTCCAACCATAAATGATGCTGACTAGCAATCCAGCGGCGTTATTCTCCCCCCCCCCCAAAAAAAACCAAAGGTAAAGAGGCATATGATGCAGCTATATAATGATGCAGCTCTGTGGGGAGAAAATGTCATAGCTTAGGGCTGCCACAGAGAATCCAATCTTTTTGGCAGCTCTCCCAAACCTCTGAGGGTGACGAAACTACCAAGAGCGCCCCTTCTGCTGATCTTAACACCTGACAGGGTCTATAGGAAAGGAGACAATCTTTCAGATATTTGAGACCTAAGTCATTTAGGGATTTAAACCCTAAATCAGGAGACGGCAACCTAAGGCCCATGGGCCACAAGCGATGCATGGGGGTTGTTTAACCGGCCCATGAGCCACCCCCAAACTGAGCCGCTCGCTTGGCGAGTCCCCATGCACTGCACTAAACCGGCACAGCAAGGTGCAGTGACTCGCTTCCGCAGTGCCGAAAATCCCTTCTGTGCATGTGCAGACACCGTAAGTTGCATCTGCGCAGACACCGTAAATTGCAGGTGTGCACAAGCAATCTGGCCCACAGAGGGCTCTCCGCTGGAGTGAACTGGCCCAGGCAAGGTAAATCTTGCCAACCCCTGCCCTAAATGGTTGTATTTCAACCAATAGAAATTTCGGAGGCATCTCCAAAAATAGCTCCATGTAGAGTAGGTTGCAAATAATTCAATCTGGAAGTTACTGCAGTGTGTAACCAGTAACCAAGCTATCTCTGTCCAAAAGGTTCAGGAGTTGGAAATATGTCCTCTTAGCTATGGAGGTTATCTGAGCTTCCAGTTGCAGGACTGGATCTAGGAGTACTACCGAGCAACAGGTAGCTTATTATATTTGAATGGACATGCCAGATCTTCATCCTCATTCATTCATGTTTGTAAGCCCCAATCTTAATGGTCCCCACTGGTGATACAGGCAGAAAAAGTAGAGCTTGTGCATCTATTCCAAACACCTAGCCTGATGAAGAGTTCTGGAGGACTCTAAAGCTTCCTTACTATTTTGTGACATTTTTTGACCTAATAAAGGTTTACAGTGAATTTTGGGTTTTTTCTTACAGACCAGCACAGCTACCTTTGCATTTAATTGAATTTGAGTCTGCTGAGCAGAGTACCTTGTTTGTTTGCAGGTCTAACTCAATTGGAATTTTGGCACCTGATAGCCCTGCTTTAATTGGTTAAGTTGAGCCTTAAACAATACTAATCTATGTCTCTCATAGAAAGCGCCAAACCTGCATTACCTCTAATCGCAATAGCATTGTATTGGTGGTGCGTGTATAAGTAGCAGGGAGCTTTATTTGTGGATTAGCTTTTCTTTCATCTCTTGCTTTTCAATCAGGTGCTGGACAAAACCACTGCACAGCAGTTTGAAATGCTTATTTGTGCAGGAAGTGGTTTTTACAGTGAGAATTGAAAATAGGATTCTGATTCCACTTTTCCTTAAAACAAAAATTAATCAGATAAATTGTGTTATTGTTCTTTAAAGAAAAAGTTGGGGAAAGAATAAATTTAAGTGGTCCTTCAAACTTGGGAATTATTTCTGTTGTAGGCTCTTCTGGGAGGGATATATAGTGGTACCTCGGGTTACATACGCTTCAGGTTACAAACTCTGCTAACCCAGAAATAGTACCTTGTGTTAAGAACTTTGCTTCAGGATGAGAACAGAAATCGTGCCCTGGTGGCACGGCAGCAGCAGGAGGCCCCATTAGCTAAAGTTAAAAACAGGTTAAAAACAGTTTCAGGTTAAGAACAGACCTCTGGAACGAATTAAGTTCTTAACACGAGGTACCACTGTATCTGGGTGGGATATAAATGTAATGAATGACTGAATATATTTGTGATTAGTACTGTGAATTCACATTCAGAGCCGAATGCAGCAATTTTATTCCATTTTACCATTTATTAATGGCATTTTATATAGTCAGATGAGCATTTCTATAAATACAAAACATGTGAAATGTATGTGCAGCCTGGAAATATCTGGAAAGTTACTAGTTTGTGTGCCTGTGGGGGATATGACAGTAATACAACAGAAGAAGCTCAAAAGTAGTAAAAATATTCAATCGCATATCGTGATTTAATATTCCCAAATTTTAAGTTAATGAGTCATTATTTTGAACATCTAGCAGCACAAAGATGATTGATGGTTTGATGACAGAACTGCTGATAAGGGACTGCTAAATCTTCCCAGGACTTCCAGTGGATTAAGGTGTGTGCCATCTTTTCAAGAAAAGTGAGAAGTCACACACCTTAATCCACTGGCAGTTTCAATTTCCAGGGTTTAATTGGTTTCTCTATTTAAATTTCATTTACCTGATCACCATAGATTTAAGCGTTATGGTGGGTGGATAATTGCACAAATCACATTGCATAACTTCAGTATGCATAACTTCACGGCTAACATTGGCTAGAACCCAGTTAGCTTAACATCCAAGCATCTATCATTCCATTTAGCTAGTACAATACGTCCAGTGTACAAAAGCTTAAAGTTATGTTACATCTGTTCAGAAGAAGTGAAAGAAAGGAAGTCTTTCCCAAACTGCAGAAGTGGCAGCTGGGGCTCTACATGAAAGCTAAAATGGGCTGCCATGTGTCTCGGAATGTATCTTGTTTTATTTTCACCTGCTGCTAGGTAACTTTCACAGATTTCAGCCAATGCATCTGTGAGTCATAGAGTCACCCTCCTTATATTTCCAGAACCGGGCAATTTCCATGCAGACCACTATAAATAAAGATATAATGAGATATTTATGAAGAACATGAAGATGGAGTGTAAACCTAGCACAGGATCCAAATTGAACAATTCTTATGTTACATAGCTATGTATATTGGTGAATATTAGCTGCCAAGCAGTCAAAAGACCTAGATTGCTGGACACTTCAATCAGAGCAATTTGAACAGATACAGAAGTTTCAAAGGTCAATAAAAATAAGCCTGTCGATACAAAATGTCCTCAGTTTGCATTGTATGAGAGTTGGCCCAAGGTAATTTTTTTTTTTATACTGGACCCCTCTAGACTGGTATGCTATTGTGAATGTATTCTGCTGCATGTCCTTGATGCAGTAATAGTGTGTAAATTATGGATTTGGCCTGCTTTAGTTTGTTCTGCAATGTTTTCCCAATGCTATAACATTAAAGTAAAGGTAAAGGTACCCCTGCCCGTACGGGCCAGTCTTGACAGACTCTGGGGTTGTGCGCCCATCTCACTTAAGAGGCCAGGGGCCAGCGCTGTCCGGAGACACTTCCGGGTCACGTGGCCAGCGTGACATCGCTGCTCTGGTGAGCCAGAGCCGCACACGGAAACGCCGTTTACCTTCCCGCTGGTAAGCGGTCCCTATTTATCTACTTGCACCCGGAGGTGCTTTCGAACTGCTAGGTTGGCAGGCGCTGGGACCGAGCAGCAGGAGCGCACCCCGCCGCAGGGATTCGAACCGCCGACCTTTTGATCGGCAAGTCCTAGGCGCTGAGGCTTTAACCCACAGCGCCACCTGCTATAACATTATTACTGTTCAAAGAGGCTATAGCACAACAAAAGTAAGGCAAAAATGAATCAAAACATTTGAGGTATAAAAAGTTACAGGATTGCAGCAGGAAGTTCCAGGATATACACTGATTGGAAATGAAGCAGTGTGACCACCCTAAAACATGTGAAGGTGCAAACAGTATCAAAAGTGAGATTGTTTGTGACCACCCTGATAGCATCATGAGCACAAATCATCATGAACGTGCAATAAAAATGACATCTGGAGGTCCCACTGTAAGCAAAATGCCTGATATTTGTATGTTGTTTATTGTTCTCCACTGAAATACAAGCATCCATTGAATGGTTCATACTGATCACTGTTTTACAGCACTTGCCAGTCCAGCATAACAGTTTAAGCCACACAATGAAAAATAACTTACTGAATTGTTAATACAAGGGTAATTTTAGGGAGACAGAATGTAACTGCATGAGGTGGAAAAGCCAGACAGCCTGGCAAGACTAAGAGCCTTGGGCTTCTGAAAGTTTCTGTGGAATCTTGACACTATTGGCCACAAGAGGTCAGGGCCTTTTGTCATGAAAACAGTTGAACAAGAGTTGCCTGCCCAAGTAGAAGTACCAAATAAACATAAGCATAGCCTATGCATTTAACTAAACTTTTGTCCTCACTTTGGTCTGCACATACTGGAAGTGTCTCTTGCATATTTTTTGTTATTTGTTGGTTGTGTTAACTCTCATACATTATAGCTCAATGAAAAAAAGCCTCTCCTTCATAAGTGTCCACATAGCTCTGCAATGCCTCCTGCACTGACTCAAACAGTTTTTGTGCAATAAATCCAATGGTTAGATTGATTGATGGATGGATGGATGGATGGATGGATGGATGGATGGAGGATGGGTGAAAATCTGTTATGTACAGATTATTGTGGATTGACATATAAATGGAAAGTGCTGATTTTTGTGCAGTTCTCCTTCAACCAAAAGATATCAGATTAGTGATACCTATATAGAGGTACTTGCCTGAGAATATCAGGAAGTAATAGGTTGCATTCAACTATTTTTTTACACACAGTAGACCCTTTGAAATAAAAAAAACACCTTGCTAGTCATGACCATTAATTTAAATGGGTACACTTTGAGTAAATGTTAGCTGAATGCAACCCACTCTTTGCAACTGCACTCACAAAATGTGATCCAGCAAAATGTACCAGGGTCATTATGGGAAACACCATAACAACCATGTAGTCTTTCATCTGACATAGTTAAGATCATTCTAATAGTCCGAAAAAGTGATTTCATGCTGATGCTCCAGTACTGATGCACACCTATAACGTCTTTAGTCTCCTTAACCATTCATTTCATTGAAACAAATGAGGGTGGCTGATTAAATAAAGTTCAATATGTACATTGGGGTGTACATGAGATTATGGGTTGGAGTAATAGTTGTTATGGTTCAACTCAGAAATTAGGAGACAGGCTACCTTTACAACCTAGAAATGATGCTTGAATCAACATCTCTGCTGTCTGTCCATCATGTGTTGCTGCTGATACATATCCTGACACTGGTGCCATTTTTGCTAATCTGGAAAGGACTGGGCCAGGCCAGGCAAGGCTGTAGTCACTCTGGGAGCACCAACATATTATTCTCTGACCCTGACCTCACCACCAACCCATCCTGCCACAGCCCACATCACACATGCCATTTCTGATTTTCGCATTCCTGGTGAAGAGTGGTCATGTTTCGACTTGCATTCATATAGCAAAGAGCCAGATTTGTTTTATCTTTTCCTATCATTTTGTGTTTCGCAATCTGATGCACATTTACTTGAATGTCAATCTGGTTCAACAAAGTGGGTGGTATTCAACAAAGCTTAACTCAAAGTAGACCCACTGAAATCAATGAACCCTCTGCAATACAGGAGTCACGGTTTAAAAACCTCCAATGAAGGAGAGTCAACTACTTTCTGGAGCAGTCCATTCCATTGTCAAACATCTCCCACCATCAGAAAGAACATCTTTCACCATCTCCTTTCTTGTAATTTGAACCTATTGGTTTGTGTTCTACCCTCTGAAGCAGCAGAAAACCAACTTGCTCCTTCTGCCATGTGGCAGCACTTCAGATATTAGAAGAAGGTGATTGTATCACCTCTCAGTTTTCTCTTCTCCTTTCTCCTTGTTTTCTTGTACTGTGGCCTGGGATCACCTTGTGTTGAAGGAAAGGTTTAAAATATTTCTATATAAATAAAATTTTAAAAATAGTTATCCACACTTGAACATTATGGGTTTACCACACTCATAAATTTCTGCCTTTGCATTTCTTGTTAAAACTATTCAGATTTGTGTTCTTGATTCCCAGCTGATAGAGGCTAAGAGGTACCACATTTCATAAGTGGCATATAATTTGCCCAAATAATTATGGCACATATTTTCTAGTCTCACAAAAACACAGCAAATTGGGTACTTTACACTGATTTTTCTTTAGCATTTCATTTTGCCGTAAGAAGAATCTGTGTATCAGGAGGAAATAACCAACTGGCCTCTACAGATGATGGGGGTGTTGTTTTTAAAAAAAGAATGTAAAAAAGAAAAAAGATTTCCATTTATGGAATGTAGAAGCTGTGCATTCCAAGTGGCATAGCCAGTCCAGTGTCAAGTTTTTTGCCGCGATAAGGCTTGAAGCAGGAAGCCATGAGAGGTCAGGAAGGAAGTACTATCAGGCCAGAGAGAGGGACTGTAAAGAGAGCAGGACAGACCCTTGTGTTCAGGCTGCATAACAACTGTTCTGTGTTTTTTCTCCCCAAAGATAAACAAAAGTTACAAGTCAAAACCTGCACAGCTGTCGCCTGCTAGTTCTCTGGAAAGGTCCCTCCTTGCCACACTTGTTGTTTTGCCTCCACAAGCTTTGCCAGGAGTGCAGTGAAAACAGAGCTCCTCCAGTGATGATTCTAGGAAGCCAAGCTGCTTGTTTATGGCAATTCAAACTGACCTTGAACATATTGAAGGAAACGGATTGAATACTAAAATTGCTCCATTATGCCACAGCTGAAAGTGAGCAGCTCAGCTTTGGATGGCACAATTCCAGAAGCCACCTGCACCCCCCCCCCACACCCAATGCAAAACCAGATCACTGGACAAAAGGGAAAGTTTTTCTGGGTTTCTTCTTATAGCATCAATGCAGAGCTGAGCTATGCCGAATAGCAGCACATCGAAAGGACATTTAAGCAACAAGAAGCGTGAAATGTCAAGGGTTTAGAAGTTTCTAAGAAGGGGCATGAAAGCTTAGTTGCATTCCGACTTTAATATGGCCTCAGAGGGATTTGTAGCTGCTTTCTCAGGTCCTCAGGGATTACCTCTCGCTGCATATTGGTAGACATGAAATATTTCTGGTGATTGTCTATAGTTTTGGCTTCATACACATGGTGGTCTGTGCAGCAGGTGAGTCAGCAAAAGTGAAATGAATGAGGGTCCTCACCTCCTTGCAAGGGTGGGGGAACTCTGTTGCAACAGAAAAATAAAGTGAAATGAATGTGCCAAATGCAGTAAAGGTTAGAACGGGCAGGGGTATCCAACATGGTGCCTCCCCCAGATGTTGTTGGACAGCAACTCCCATCACCCCTGAGCATTTGCTATCCTCACCAGGGCTGATGGGACTCCCAACATCTGGGAGGAGCTATAATGGCTTATCCCTGGGTTAGTGTTGGGGTTTAACATCCAACCATCTATCATATATCATCTATCTATCATCTATCTATCTATCTATCTATCTATCTATCTATCTATCTATCTATCATCTATCTATCTATCTATCTATCTATCTATCTATCATCTATCTATCTATATCTATCATCTATCTATCATCTATCTATCTATCATCTATCATCTATCTATCATCTATCTATCTAATCTATCATCTATCTATCTCTCATCTCTCATCTATCTCTCATCTATCTATATCTATCTATCTATCATCTATCTATCATCTATCTATCTATCTATCTATCTATCTATCTATCTATCTATCATCTATCTATCTATCTATATCTATCATCTATCTATCATCTATCTATCTATCTATGTATCTATCTATCATCTATCTATCATCTATCAATCATCTATCTATATCTATATCTATCATCTATCATCTCTCTCTCTCTTTCTCTCATCTATCTAAACAGATGGTCTGTTCCAAACAGACAATCCATTCTAATTTGTTCTCTAAGAAAAAATTGTTCTCTAGCTTTGAAAGGATATTGTTTAGAAGATTTACATGCAAATTTTTGAATGGAATTCTCAAAGAGTCTCACAGCATTTTAAGAATGTTGTCTTCACCAGCCCTCCCCTTCATCACTTCTTTCCCAGAGAGCAGTTAGTAGAATATGGCCCTGAACAGGGACAAGTCCCAAGTCATTAAGTAAACCTCAAACTTGGCTATTCCACGTTTCATCTTGTGCATTCTAAAGCCCCTTGGAAACAGTGGAGAGGAGCCTGTGGCCCTCCAGATGTTCTTAACCACCAATGCCCACCAGTGCCAACCAGGATAGTTGATAGTCGATGATGATGGGAACTGTAAGCCAACAGCACCTGGGGCACCACAGGTGCCTCATCATTTCTTTAAAATATTACCACAATGTCTCCAGAATTGCAGGAGGGCTACATAGCTCTGCCTCTAGTTTGCCATTGGTAGGATTTAACTTCTGCTGGTATGAGGCATGAAGAGATTTTTACTACAGCACTTCAGTGAGGCCCATATAGTATCAATCTGTAGAGGCAGATTATGGGGAGTGCAACCAGTTTGCCTGCACTGGGCACCAAGCTGAGAGGGCACTGCAGGGACATCGCAGCAATGATGTCGAATGGAAGGTGATAGGTGGGGAGCTACACCAAATTTTGGTGTTGCACAGGGCACAGCTGAAATTTGAAAGCCCAAAGTCCACCACTGCAGTCCGCCCACATGATCTTATGTCTTTGGGAAAGATAGTTGTGCTTGAAAAGTTACCATCCTTTTACTATGCATGACCAAGTCTGAAATCTATTAATAATATTTGCTACCGGCTTCCTTGAGTATATTAATATTGCCTTCACATTGTATTCATTTCTGTTTCTTAGTGCAATTGCCAGGCGATGGCCTGTCCGTGCCTGATAGTGGCAGTGTTTGTGTATGTGCACAGGGCCGCCTGATAACAATTCGTAGCACCACACGATAAGCACTGTTTAAAATGGGTGCAAGCCAGAATTGTATAGCTTCCAGTATAATTTTAGAAAATCTTGTCAACAAAAGAAACAGACCAGGGTATTTTGGAAGAGGTCATTAAATATACATACAGTACTGTAATTATAATTCCATCTGTAATTGTCTTCCTTTCAAAAACAGGGTTATGCAGCACTGCTTCTAGTTTTGGGGGATTGGGGTGTGGGGTGGGCAAAATGCCATCGTGGGGCCTTACTTTTCTCCAAAATATTGCTGCCCACCTGCTTCCCATTTTCTCTTCTTCTAGTCCCCAGAACCACCCAAAAAGAGAGCACAAAGAAACCATAGGGTTCCCTTGCAAGAGTGCAGTTCCTACCCTGCAGATGTCTGGGGCACTGGTAAACACTAGCCTAACCCCTTCAGCTCAAGGCATCAAATATTCTCAAACCCAGAGAACGTAGTTGACTCAGAATTGCTTTTGGAAGTGGTGTTTTAGAGTCTGTGTCTCCCATGCTTTAAAATGCAGAGGGAACTTTTACAAGTGCCAGATCATGTTCACTCCACGTTGGAAAGGAGTCAGTCCTTTAGTGCCTGTGCTTTGGAACGCCTTGGCATTAGGCAAACACCCTTGCTCTATTGTTTAGATGCCTGCTAAATTTGTTTATTTGTGTTGGAAACCATACTGGGACACATAATTTAGTTATCTATGTCTGTTTCAAACATTTTGCCGTTTTCAGTCTGTGTTTTAATTATGATGGTTTTATGCATATTAGTTTTTTAATTGTTTTGTGAATCTTAGCTGCACTTTGCAACTTTGGGAATTCTTTGATTAAAGGGTTAAAAAAATTCTAAATAGATAAATAAGGTTCCAGGTTCAGTCTCAGCAACTCCAGGTAGGACTGGGGAAAACCCCTGACTCCATAACCGGACAGCCTCTCAGTGTAACCAATGCACTACTTGACCTGAGAAGGACATCTATGGGGTTCCCACAGGCATCTGAGTAGCCTCTATGAGAACAAGATGCTGGACTAGGTGGGCCATTGGCCTGCTTGTAGATACATTTGTCTGTCTCCAGAGAGGAACCTGTGCACACCCTGCCCCCACATTGGGGGGAAAGTGCACCCCTCTATAGAAAACAAGTTAATCGCCCCTATGTGAATGTGACTGGAATCATAGGAGGGAAGTGACTTATGCTTCCTGTGTTATTGCTTCTTCTGAACAACTGAAGCAGTTCTTGAGGACCTCCCATCAAGAAAATAAAAACAAGCCTCATGACTGGAAATACAGAGGGTGTTTGGTGCAGCCTCAACCTGGCTGAGGCTTGGTATTAATGCTAGCTTACTAGTTCTTGTACCCCAGTTGCTAAATATAATTGTTTAGGCATGAAATAATCTCTGCTACTGTTTCCTGTCCTAAAGGAATATTATAGGGGTTCAGAAGTGCCCCCAGATTCCAAGTAGCAAAATGTGATGCACTTAGCTCAGGGTAGGTACTGAAAAGTGAACACAAAGTAGATAGACTTGTATTTCAACCTGTAGTTTACTATTTTCTTTTGGTCGTAAACAGAGATGTTCACTATTTGAAGCTATATTATCAGCACTGGGTGCGTGTCAGACATGGGTAGTACACACATTTGGCCACATGGTGATTAATGGTTTCCTTTGCTGTCTGATTTTCTCCTTCATTTCTTTCAAAATAACATTTCACCTCTCCAAAACAAACACTGAAGGGAAATAGATGAGTGGGTACGTCACCACAGAAATATCTGAAGCTAAATTAGTGAAGCCCCCAAGAGGGTTCTCATTCTGCTTCTTCCAGTGACCTCTGAGTATCTTTTAAATCTATTTACTTTTCTGTGCATTTACCCTGAAATATACAGTTTGTACTGTGCAATCAATGGCCACTACTCACTCCAAGCAATGTCCCAAACACTTTAGCTTATGCATTGCTTATCTTTGCAATCTTATTAACCTGACTTCTGATCAGAACCTAGTTTAACTGATTACTTTATGTGTTTATTATTCACCTTCCACACACGTAAGTCAATGTACAAAATGCAATAAAAACAGTCAAGAACAGCACAGAAAGCAGCAGATAATTTTTTTAAAGCAGTACAAAGTAGACACCTGGGGAAAGACCTGCTAAGACACTTGATTGATTGATTGATTGATTGATTGGAGACTTGCTTCCAAATAAATGTGCACTGGGAGTCTATACAAATCCTGTCTTGTTCACATTTCTTTTGGGAAGTAAATGTCCATAATAGAGCAGATATGTAGATTAAGGCTGCAGTCTTATGCACCCTTAACCAGGAGTATGCCCCATTGATCTTGGCGGGACTTACGTATGAGTAAACTTGCAAAGGGTTACAGAGGGTGCATGGTGAATATGTTAATATCCAAGTTTTCCTACTATGGTCTAAGACAGTTGTCCATGTTAACGGAAGCGTCTGTCTGGCTTAACAGAGGCTAACATCTGAGCAAAAATGCCCTAGGTATGGTCTGATGGCAAATGTGGCAGCCACATTTTGCTGAAACCAAAGGTGTGGCCACAGCCAACGTAAGAAAGCACCTGGACCTTCGGTCTAGTGCAACATTCTGCTCTCACAGGGGCCAAACCAAATGCCTATATGGAATCCTCAAGCAGGGCATGAATGCAACAACACTTTCCTTCTTGTGATCCCAAGCAACTGGTATTCAGATTACTGAGACATAAAAAAGTTGATGTGAGTCAGGAAGGATCTTTCCAGTTTGATGTGTCAGATGAATACTGTCATGCTAGACACTACTTTCTTTGCTTTTCTTGTTTCTGATCATTTACAGTGACAATTGCAATCTTTGTACAGCAAAGCTGCTCATTGAACATTAGCCTTTAGGCAGAAATCCCTGAATGCTTTGTCTGTGATCATCTTGCTTCTAATACATGCGTCTGTACAAAGAGAGCCATTTATTCTTAAAACATACCTATACATTGTGGCATTGCGCTGCTCAAAAGCTAGATTGCAAATCCCTGGAACATTGCTGTCATGTGGCAGGGAGCCAATCCTTGTGTCTGAAAAGGAAACTATATTTACTGAACAAGGAACAATGTTTTCGGGTTGGAGGTGGAGAGATTAATATAGATAATACTAGGTTTCCACCTTCCTATTTATTCCCACATATTTTAATGTGGGGACCCTGGAATTTTGTCTTTGTAGCTTCATCATGTCTCATCCTAATCCCCAAATCACTATTGCCCTGGCCCTTGGTTATGTGTATTCCTGACAGACTGTTGACTGATCAAATGGTTTTAAACTGACCAGTTTGATTTCATCAATAGATTTTAAGTGGATTTTCCAAAACCTCAAAATAAGTACTTCTTTGATGATATAATTTTCTCTTAAGTGTGTGCTAATAAACGCATTCACTTTGTTTTTAATCAGACTTTGGCACCTGAAGGATAGAATTTTTGCTGGTTCCATAACAAAATTAGCTAATTCCATCATTAATGGGAAATCTCCCATTAATGGCATCTTGTACGGACCATGGCCCGTTCTGGCTGAGGGTGGTAGGAGCTGGAATCCAGTGGTATCCCAGGCCTAGCCCTCTACCCCTGACCTAGAGTAAAATATATACTAATTTCAGCCATTGACATTGGTTGTCCCAAGGCCCTATTGCTTAAGATGTGCTAGTTTGAGGCTACAATACAAAGGGTGGAATTCAGTGTTGTGCTAAGGTGATTATTCCATCTACACAAGCATTTCTGCTTGCCAGATGAAGCAATCTTCCCTCTGCTTTCCCCATGCGCTGTTCTGGGCCTTCTCCCTACCCTCCCAAGTAAAGGTGGAGGAAGTCCCATTGAGCTAGTGGGACTTGTTGTGCTGGCTTTGGCTAGTGCAGCCATTTAGTTGAATTCAGCTTAAAGTTTTACAAATAAATCAAAATATCTGCCACAGTTGGATAAAGATCAGAAGGAAAAGTCACACCCTTTCTAACAACATTTGTTGCAGGAAGGGAAGACAGCCGACTGGCAAACCTCCACAGCTTAAAAGGTGGCATTGCCCTTGAGTTTCAGACCTACCAAAGCTGAGGCAAGTTTTAAATCTGGGATTAACTCTTCCATTAATGCTAACCATTACATTGATTAAAACATTGTAGCCTCATGGACAGTGCCTCCCAGGACACACACTATGTGGTATGTTCTGCGCGACTGTATGACTTGTATTTATTAGTTGCCCAATATATTTGTAGAGTTGGATAGGCTCCCTTTATAATACGATGAACCTATTCACCCTTTAAGTGTCAACGTGGTGGGAAATCTTCTGCCTTTTTTTGCTTGCAGCTATTTCACACGGACCACTTAATAGAGTAGCAGAGGAAACTGTCCAGCTACATGTTAATGTGCCCCCAAATTCCCTCTGGGAATGGTCTTTATCTCTGTTGCTCGTAGCACGTAGGCTTTGTAAATAAACTGAAGTTTTCATTTCCCTGCTTTGTTGGCAAGTGCTGCCCTCGACAGTGGAGTCACACTGTCCTTTGGGTTAAGACACTTGTTTATGTGTTGTCTCAAAAGCCAGGCAAAGGAGGGGTCTGCACAATAGTGAGCTGTGTTATGTCAGCATAAAAAGCATAGCCCATTTCTCTTGCTGACCAGTTTGACTGATAATGCACGCCATATAACTAAGGCAAATTTGTTACAGCAGCAGAGAAATCTCAGGAATTTCCCTACTGATATTTATTTTTCTTATATTAGGATGAAATAAACTCCAATCTTGGGCCCACCAATGTACATCTGCTGTCACTTGCATCCATTTCCGTCCTGAAGTATATGTCATTTTTGCTGATGAGAATGTGACTTCTTTCTTTTCCTAATTTTTTTTAATAGAAATCCTCTTTCTCAGGGTGCAGTTACAGTGGTACCTCTAGTTACGAACTTAATTCATTCTGGAGGTCCATTCTTAACCTGAAACTGTTCTTAACTAGAGATGTGCTTTTGCTAATGGGGTCTCTTGCTGCTGCTGCGCCACCGGCACACAATTTCCGTTCTCATCCTGGGGCAAAGTTCTCAACTCAAGGTAACTCTTCCAGGTTAGCAGAGTTTGTAACCTGAGGTGTTTGTAACCTGAGGCGTCTGTAACTCGAGGTAACACTGTATTTCTCAATTATTTGAACATGCATGATGAATGTGAACAGATGTCGTTACACTGATGTATGCATTTCTTATCAAAGAAGTCTTTGTCCTTAGAATGACTTCTACAGGTGTGGAGAACACTCAGCACTTCACATGAGCTGGTCCTACGAGATAGTGCCTGTTCAGCCTTGCTGAAGCTTGGAAACATTCTATTTTGTCTTAATGTTGTTTTGAATGCTGTTGTTAGACAGTGTTGATGAAATATGCTGTAATTACAGAACAGAAGGTGTCATTTTTCACTATGGCTAAACAGGAAAACCCAAGGCAAGGTTAATATTTATGACTGAAGGGCTAATGTCTCAGGTTGTAGAGATGTAACCATACTGCATAAGTGTTTGCTCTGTCTAAGGTATAAGAACCGGAGACTGGAACCTGCAAGTGAACTCACAGGAACTTTGATATCTTTGTTGCAACCTGGAAAATCTACAGACTCTTTGACTGATTTAAAATATATTCAGGCTGATTGTCTATCTAAATAGCCAATTCTAAAAAAAATAAAGTTCCACCTGAAAAAGCAATTAAAGCACACAATAAAATAAACTTAAAAGACCTACAGTGCAAGAACAGTCTAATATTACAGAAGGGGGAAGGGTCTTTTCTTTTTGCAGAGAACAACAAAATCAACAGTGTTTTTCTTTAGTTTTCCTGAATGTGGGTTGTTTATACCTAAGAATGCTAATAAAAAGGCTGCATCCAGGAAAAAGGAAGCAAGACATAATAGAGTATATTTGATATTGTCTGCTTTATAGCTTCACTTCCCTCACTATTTTCCTCACAACAGCTTGTGATATTGTATATCTGCAACAGAAACGGTAGCATAGGATGTCATTTGGTTAGAAATCAGCTTCTGGAAGTCAATTAATAAACTCACAAATTCAATAATATAACATCAAGATCTCAGCTCAATATCTCACCTGGGGCTCCAGAAAGTGACATACAAGGTTCTCATGCTAATTTTGTCCTCCAACAGGCATGTGAAATAGGTTAGGCTGAGGGAGAATGACTCACCCCAAAGTCACCCAGTGAGTATCATGGCTGAGTGGGGATCTAAATTGTGGTCTCCTTGGTCCTTGCCCAGCACTCTAAGCAGTGAATCTCACTGGCTTTTTAAAAATAGCAATTTATATTTTTTTGTTAACTTATATTAAGACTTCTTATCAACACAAGTGATAAATTTGCACCATCTATTGTGCTTGCTGTTTTCAGGTGTTAGAACTCATGGTAGAAAAACATGATATAATATAAGATGTTCAGCCTGTTAATGAACTAGTCAATTATCCTAATTTACCAATTTCTTCTCTTAACAGCAGAGCTGTTTCTATATTTCTATTCCTATATGGGAAAAAGCTTTCTCTCTCCCCATTCTGTATGGGGTAAAGCTTTCTCTCCACTTTCAAATAATAGTCCTCTGGATAACTTTTGTGTTTCTGGAACATCAGTTGAAGAACTTACAACAGAAATTAAGGGCCAAATTTCTGCCTTGCAGAAAATGTACCTGTGATAAATTAAGGTCTCTCTGACCCAATAAAAAGCTACAGATTGATATTCCTTTTGTTGCAGCCTGCAATTTCATTAATTTTATTGACAGTAATTATAACAAGTTGAATTTATGGAGACCATAAAGAAAAATTAGTGAACCACATCAGAATGTCAGCATGCTCAGCTTGCTATGAGCTGCCTTTAAGACTTTTTTTTCCATGCAACTGGCAGTCCTGTTTATAATTTATGACTGGATTGGTACTCCAGAATTAATCCCTGACAACATAGGTTTAAAAATATACTGTACTAGGTGTACCTTCCTATCCTTTCCCTCCCTTAGCCACGAAGTGATCACTTATCAGTACAGTAGCTATAATTATACCACCCCATTTTGCTTCAGAGTCATGCTGTCAAAAGAGCTCTAACAGTGCAACCCCATTGTTTTTAATGGGTCTAACTGACAGGCAACTGCAAAGGGCTACAGCCTCACAGAGCTGCATACTTCCATTGTGCTGGGCTGGGAAGAGGACTTGGAGTGGGCAAAGGTGTCCCTCTGCCCATTTTTACTGACTAAGAGAGGCTTCCACTAGTGAGTCATTTCCCCTCCTACCCATCAAGCATGTGAGCAGAAGTACCATCAGTGAGAGTCCTGTCAGCAGCAGTCATCAAAAAGCCCCCAAATAGGGCATTCCAGTTGTGAGGAGAGGCTCAGCTGGTCTTGGATCCCAAGCTGGTTTTATTGCTGTTGCATATGGCATCTGGTCAGAACATTGCACCAACTTCAGACTGGCACAGTGATAACCCTGCACTACCCTTCCTCCCCAGCCACCATATGTGGCAGGGCTAGCAGATGTGGTGGTGGACCTGCCACTCCATAAAGCCTCACCAGCTGATGGCCAGGGCTTGGGTTGACCCCTAAGTATATTGGACTCTCCTGCAGCATAACTGAACCACAAAAATTACTAATGAGTGGGACCTCAACACAAAGCTGGAAAAGGGGAATCCCTTAGTTTTACAGTAAAACACACTCTCAAGGCAAATCTAAAAAAATGTAGTATGAACACCGACAACTGGGAAACACTGGTCTGTGAGCACTCCAGTTGGAGAACAGCCCTTGTCAATGGTGTCATGGGCTTTGAAGACACTCAAACTCAGGACGAAAGGGAGAAACGTGCTAAGAGGAAAGCACGCTTGGCAAACCCTCACCATGATCAACTCCCGCCCAGAAACCTATGTCCCCACTGTGGAAGGATGTGTGGATCCAGAATTGGCCTCCACAGTCACTTGCGGACTCACTGTTAAGACCATGTTCATGGAAGACAATGTTACTTAGCTATGAGTGATCACCAAAGAAGAAGACAGTAAAACAAAATCATTTATTTAAAAATGTGGGCCCATCCACCTATAAAATAAACTCAAAGCAATTTGGAATAATGATGATGTTGATGATGATGAATGAAGCACAACAAGGACAAACCAGAAAGTAGGACCTATTTGTTTTCTATTTAATAGACCACATGTCCTCCAAGGCATTCAAGCAGATGTTCAGTTCTTCCCCCATTTTTATCCACATGACAACCCCTGAGATATATTAGGCTAAGAGATAGTGACTGACCCAAGAGTACCCAGTATGCTTCATGACTGAGTGAAAACTGGACCCTATATCCTTAACCACTGTCAGCTCATTGGCTTTACACTGTCTGTAGATTTTTAGCCACATATCATCATTATTTATATCCTGTAAAATCATAACACATTCATTTTATGTGTTGGCTAAAATATATTAACATATGCATTTTTAAACTATTGTTTTAATAATAAGCATTTTGAGTGGGGTGAGCTTGAAATCTATAGGTTAAAAGAATTTAAAATGTCTCCCCCCCCCAAAAAAAAGGATTAGAGAGATCAAATTAAGATACTGCACAATACCCTTAAAATAGGTTCAGACAGCATGACATAGGTGCCATTCAGGATCAGGAAGAGCTTGAATGGCTGCTGCATAAAGCCTGCAGTTGCGGTGGATTGCTTTATTTCCTTACATTGTGGCACAGCCATATCTGTCAGCAAGTTGGTGGGTGTGAGTCAACTTTCCACTCTCTTGATTTTACTGCACAAATAAGGAGTTGGCTAGTTAATGTACTAAAACAAATTCAGTGTGTATTTGTATCTGTGGACTACTACAGTGTGGATACATGTGCTGCAATTGATTCAACACATCTCTGTTATCCCACTTAAACAGGCAATTTGCAGCGTTGTTTAAAATCAGCCCCATTTCACTGGGAACTCTGGGAATTGTGGCTCTGTAAGGAGAATGGGGGTGTCCCAATAATTCTCAGCACCCTTAACAAACTGCAGTTCCCAGGATTCTTTGTGGGAAGCCATAAAGTGGGGTATTAGAGCTTTAAATGTATGGGGTGGGATTTGACGAAGTTGTAGTGTGCATGGAATGAAGTCCACTCATGCAACAGGACTTGCCCTTCTCCCCCCCCAATGCTCCCTGTACCAATGGTGGACCTTGGGGTCTCAATGCCCTCTTCCTCTCACTCTCCATTCTCTCCATCATAGTTGCAGTGCCCCCTACGACACCCCCATGGCCCTCACCCAGTGCAACCGAACCAGCCGTACTCCCCCAAATCCACCTCTACCACTGCCCCCTAAATCTGATCTGGAGTGTTGAGGGAAACCTATAACGGGTTTAGGAGCAGATGGGAGCAGTAGAGGGTGGGAAAGTCTCACTGCAAGACTGAACCTCTTTCTCATGCACATAGCCCACTTAGCACTACATTTAATTCCACCCATGGTGTGGATGTGGAGTCTTTTTAAAAGATATTTTAAAAATGCATATACAGTACACAGAATAAATATACACAGTTATGTATGTAACAGGGAATTTCCCCCTTAGACTTCTAGTCATGTCCAGGGGAAAGGTTTGTACTGATCATGTTGAGGAAGAAATGGGCCACCTTGAGACTGTAAGTATTTTGCAGGAGGGATTCAAGTGAATACCAGAAATTTAGGTACGAAGAACTAAAGTGTGTTAAAACACTCTAACGCTCTAGTGCAGCAAAACAATAAAAAAGCAGACCTTTTGCAGTTAGGAAGGTGACATGGAAATGTATTGAGAAATGTGTGATATGAACAAGCAGAAAGACTTATAAACACCATACAAGCAAATCAGGATGAATGCGCATTTCCGTATAACGTCCCTGCAAACAAGTCAGAACAAACAATTGATAAATATTGGACAGGGTCTGACCTATGTATAAGCTTTGCATAAGCAAACCAGGATGAATATTCAATAAACTGCTCCTTTGGAGAAAACTGAGGTAAGCCTCCCTCCTTACATGCTGCCTTTGCAATAGTGATTGGGTTCCCCCTCCTCCATGCTGGAATTTTAGTAAGAAAAAAAGTGAAAAGTAGTTGCATGCTACATATCAAGTCAATGTCAAATTTGACCCCAAGTCTGCATACGATTGCAGCCTTAGCTGCTTAAAAACATAGGTCTGCCACCATCCCACGTAATTTGGTCAATTAATCTGTAAACAACCTGCCTAGGATTTGTATGTCTGCAGTCCTGGATGGTGAATTAGTCCATTGAGAGCTTTCGTGTCCAAGTGCTGGACTGTGGCCACTGTGGCTGAAGCACCATCCATCCTCTGACAGTGTGAGGAAGAGAAGTAACGGTGATCACACTTTTCTCAAAAGAGCCCCATCCTTTGTGAATCAATGGTAAAGGATAGTTCAGTGATTTGGGGCTCCTGAGACTAAACGTTGCTCACAAGATTAAGGGGAAAGAGGGGCTGTCATCTTCTGTTTGTCTTCCCAACAAATAACAGTTGGGAAGCACACCACGGTTGGGGAAAGAAAGAGGCATGCAGCAGCATCAGGTGATGTCTGAGCAATGACAAGAAAAGATAAACTATAATGAACAATGTATCCAGTTCTTTGATCCACACTGTTTCAGCACCAGAGCTCTTTTAAGAGCTGTACATTTGCCTTTGCGCTGAGGCCATCTGGGCAGCTGACCTGCGGAGAAGCCCCATGTTCACAATCCTATATTAGCTGATAGGCAGAAGTCAAGTTAAATGGGATTCTGGAAGTGGACAGGGACAGGGCTGGGTAAGGGACATTGTTCCATGGAAGCTGGGTAAGTTAAGGCTACAGAATAGAAGCATGAGGTGCTGTATTATAGCCATCAAATATTTAAAGGGCTGTCACATGGAAGATGGAACAAGCTTGTTTTCTGCTGCTCCAGAGGGCAGGACCTGAGCAGGAATAACTTTTTGATGGTAAGAGCTGTTTGACAGTGGAACGGAAGGTGGTGGAGTCTCATTCATTGGCAGCTGAATGGTCGTCTGTCAGAGATTCTTTAGCTGTTATTCCTGCATTGCAGGGGGTTGGACTAGACGACTCTTGGTTTCCCTTCCTACTCTACAGTGCTATTATTCTATGGTTCTGTGAAGCTGATTTGGGTCAGGAAGAGTTTCCAGCATGGGCTACAGGGCTTAAGCTTTAAGTCAGGTTAGGAGGAAAGCATGAGTGTTGCAAATGGCGCCCATTCTGAAGCCCATTTGTTATATATTTGTCATGAGGCTTCCCAGCGGGAAACTCTTCCTTCAAAAAGACAAGGGCAATCATATTCCAAAAACACTTTCCTTCCAATATTCTCAGACTTTGCTTGTTTTGTGCCATAATATCAATATTCTACCAACCACCAGCTCTTCCCACTTTAGGGCCTTTGGGTCTGGGATGAAAGGTGCTGCTATCCCTATCTGTTACAGGCATAGCTATTGATCTCTACACCTCCCTGTGGCATCTCCTGCACAATCTATGGCCACCAACCACCCCACTGTATTGATCTCCAGCTCCCTGTCGCCAGCTGAGTGTACACTTACCATGCAGAGTGTCTCACCACACACTTTATGACTACAGCACAGAGACTTTCTCGAGGGGAAAGGTCACAGATGAAAGGGCTCTATCTGCCAATGATTAATAATAGCACCAAATGAAAGCAGAACATCATTCTTGGCATTCTTGGATCTCTCCCCCCCCCCCGCCTTCTTATTTGCCTACTGACTTGGGACCAAACGAGATGAGATTTTGGAGGTCAGTGGATGGATTTTCCATCTTGTATAATTTTCTTTTAAGAGCAGTCATTGCACCACCCCATCTGATTTAGACTGGCATCATTGCTTTTGGGAAGGTAAGTTACTCCCCCCCCACACCATGCCTTTTCCTGTTGTCAATTGCCTGTCCCACCACTGCAATTTGTCCATTTAAATATGCATCTATATTTATAACTATCTATCTATATTCTCTTATGGTGCTAATAGTGGTTTGTGGTGGGTAATTTAGGTCTGGAAAATGCTATAGAGGTGAGCCTTGACCCAATATGCTCCCTGCATAGCTGTATTTTATTTTTATTTTTTAGAGAGTGATCCAATCACAGATGGGCAGCATCTCATGTTGTTTGGTCCTTTGTGGAAAGCAGGCATGGGGAACTTATTGAACTACAATTCCCATCATCCCATTGGCCATGCTTGCAGGGACTGATGGGAGTTGTAGTTCAGCAACAGGCAGCTGGCCAAAGATTTCCCACACCTGGTGTAAAGGAGCAGATGATTGACTCTTCCCCACAGCTTTCAGACAGCTCATGGTCATATCCTCCCAAGGAAAAGTGGACCTACCCCATCTAGTTTGTAACAGCAAACTTTGCAGGCCAAGTTTGTCTCCAATAAATCTACAGCTGGCTGCTACTTGTAACAAAGCAAAAATGTTTGTCTGCTGTCCTGACTGATTGCAGCCTGTGAAACAATTGCAGGCATGAGGGGAAAAAGCATTTTGAACATTTTTACTGCAGCCAGGCCTAGTAAAATGGACAAGCTGGACTTCTTTTCAAAAGGAACTCTCTGCCCAACCATGGAGTTGGCTGCCATCAAAGATGCATGCATGCTTCTTCTCAACTCACAATGTAGCTCAGCAAGTGTGATCTTCAAAAGTATTGGGTGGGGGAGTGCAACTATGTTCAATGTTTTAATGGATCAGCCATGTCCTCCTCCACAATATTCCGTTCCATCCCCCCCCCTGATTTTTTGTTTTGCCTTTCCCTCTCCTCCTCCCCAACCTTCTGCCTGTTTTTGTTTCAGACAGGTTTTTAATCATTCAAAAGTTTCTAATCAGTGCATTGAACTGATTGGTAGGCTATATAGCCAAACTGTGCTTTTAAAACTTACTTTTCATTTAATCAGTGAATTGAACCTGTTGGTAGACCATATAGTCAAGCTGTTCTTTATAAACTTACTTTTTATTGGTTTCTTAAATATAAAAATACACACAACCCTTACAAAATGAATACAGCACTTCAAAGACAATCAGGTAAATTGTTAGTTAAAAGTTTTTCTTCTCAACCCTTTTCGGTTTGCAAGGGGTGGGGGGAATGGAGAAAACCTTAGGCTTTTAAAATAAAAGCAACTTATGAATCTTACTGCAGGAATATCAGCTCAGCTTTCCCTTTCCATCTTCTTCTGCCATCTCCACCCCTGCCCACCTGACCTCTCCCAGGGGAGCACCATCAACTACTGATAGCAGTGGGAGATCAAGCAGACCAAACAGAGAGGTGGCATAGATTTGACGCGACTCTGTGCAAATGTAAGATGAGAGATCTGTTTCTGAAAACGAGTGGAGCCCCTTAAGGACGTGAGCCACCAAGTAGGGAAAAGCCAACAAAATGGAAAGTAAGAAGCTTCATAAATACCTTTAGGCATGCATGTAACAGTGAGCTCCTTGCATATTACAGAGAAGACTCCCGCCCCCACCACTCCCCAGGGTGGTTTTCCTGCCAAGTTCCCTGACACAGTCCCAGCATTCACAATGCAGATTGAACAGTGATAAAGTGTGTAGGTCACGGTCATGAGCAACTGTGTGCACCCTGTCACATGAATGCTTACGTTCTCCCTTAGCAGCTATTGTTTGTTTTTCAGTGTTGACACAGAGAGCTGAGATGTTGTGTGTCTTGCTACCAGCTCCCTTCAGAAATTGCCACTTCCTTGCCCTGCATAGGCAAATATTTGTACGGACAACCAGGTGGATCAGTGCAAAGGAGGAGACAATCGTTGAGTTGCAACGAGGTCAAGGAAGGGCTGCTGCATGGAGCCGATTCCCACACCATTTGGGCCACAGGAAAATCCAGCACATGTCAGTGGCCAGACCAGCTAGTTGCCACCACTGTATCTTATTCAGCTTTTGGCACACTAGTGCAAATTTCATTCATGTGGCATGTCTGGTGATGGGCCACAGGTGGAATCCAGCACATGATGGACTATGTCAGGGCCAGGATGGGGAAGCTGCTCTTTGGGGGTAGGGGGGAGAGAAGGGGTGCCCCCCACACCACTGATTTTTGCCCTCCTCACTGACAGCATCTGGCACCTGACAGATTACATCTGAGGGGATGCATCTCAACAGAAATGTCCCCTCTCCAGAGAATGTTCATGTGTAACTGGCTGAGGACTGAGAACTGGTGTGCATAGGATTTTCTAGGGTTCCTAGTACTTTTTCTGTGGCTTCCACATCCAATGGTTATGATACTGAGCCCTTTACTAAGGTTTATATCTACCACACCCAATATCTGATTTAGACAATTGCTCTAATTTTATTTTAAACCCTTTCTCTCTACCAGAAACACAATTTCTGCATTAGCAAAAGTAGCACCAGAATGTTCTTGAATGACTGCAACATAAATGTTTTGGTTAGATTCCTTAGAAAACTGACTTACAGTGAGTCAAACCATCTAGACCTTTATAGTCTACTATAACCAGTAGCAAGTCTCTAGGTTTTCCAACTGCCCAATCTGAAGAAACTAGGCATTGAAGACTGCATGCAAAACATGTTCCATACCACTGTGCTGGAGCCCCTGCTCTTCCTTGAAGGACATCCACTGAAAAAAGAAAATTCAAGAAGCAGCCCCAGAATACCTCTGAGGTGGTCAGGCTAAATCCACATGTTCAAGATTATGGATACTTCTTGAATAAGCCAAATTCTGCCACCAATAAATAGCACATTGACTAGAGTAATGAAATCATTAATGTGCTATTAGTTCGACCGACCTTTAACAATCCACATCCCATTTAAAACAAGAGCAAAATGTCCATTGATTTTAATGGCATGGTGGTACCTTGAATCTTAAATTTATGAAGTGAGGTCACCGATTTCAAGTTATACCAACCACTCAATATTCTCAGTGAAGAGGTTACGTTAAGTAATACGTTTGAATGTTGAATTTGTAAATTTATGTTAAGAGTAAATGGATAAAACAAACAGCATTAGATGTACTGCTGGATAAGTGTTTTAATAGTTCTTGTATTTGCATTTGATTAAAAACAAAAAAAAATGTAAAGGGAGAGAGAGAGAGAGAGAGAGAGAGAGGGAGGGAGGGAAGGAGAGAGGGAGAGGGAGAAGATTTCAGTGTGTTGATTTGATCTTCTGGATGAAACATTGATAGAGAGATCTTTCAAATGCAATGCATTTAGACTGACTTAGTACAGTCCCAAGGATTCTTTGAGGGAAGCCGTGTCTGCTAAGGTGGTATAAGAAGGCTTTAAATGTATGCCCTTGTGTGGTGTGGGAGAACGGGCATTAACAAAGCGACGCTTTTGTGCAACGCCAAAGGCAGTGTTGTTGTTGGTTCACTCCCTAAAATCCACTGTGCCATAGCAAATCAGGAGTTTCTCCAACAATCCTGTCACTGGATCTGTTATTCTTTGCAACTTTAAATAGTTCCCTCATACTGTAAGGCGGATGGTGCAAAACCCCAGCAAAGGGAGTGGGTGGGTGGGTGGGTGGGTGCAGCCCTCATCATGAAGAAGCCACAAAGTCTGGAGCTGTAGCCAGATTTCCTTTGCAAGGTGAGGTGTGGCCAGCTCTTTGTGGGGAGCTGCTGGGGAGGGATCCACACCCTCCGCCCCCCTGCTCCAGACTGGAGAGCCTGAAGCTGGCCACAGGCCAAGCAGCCAGACGCCAAGCTCTGGGCTCTCAGCACTGGGAGAGGTCGCTCAGCCTGGTTATACAATGGCATTATCTCAAACTAACCACCGCTGCAGAAAGCCTCAATGTTTCCTGTCCTTCTGGTCGCAGCACAAACTGTCCGCTTTCCAGCTCACTTTCTTACACACTCACCGGCCCTCGGTCGCCAGACAAGCTGAACAAATGTCTAAAGTGACTTTCTCTCTCTCTCTCGGGACCTGCAGCCTCAGCAAGCTGTAACTTATGGTATTTTTATCCCCTTCTGTCATGACTGGCATGGCTATGAGTCACATCATGAGAAAAGGGAGTAGCTCCTGCTTCAGCCTCTTCAGTGCCAGACAATTCCGTCTGCTGCCATAGTCAAATGCCTGAGGCATAGAGTACTGTTCTTTGAGGCGATTCCCCTCCACTCCACATGCACTGTGTGAAGGTCTTGAGAGAACAGCTCCTCTGAAAGCTGACTTGTAACCAGGCTGTGCCTTCAGCACACGGCTATTGGTGGAAAAAGGCATGCTCATATTGTTTGGGCTGGTGGAAACAAAATGGCCAAGATTGTGCTCGAGTGAGGAGAAAATGGGTGTAGCAATTGAGGCCACCCACCCAAAACATCATCACCACACGTGACAAGCTGCCTACCGAAATTAGGATTTTATATGGTAACGGGAACTCTGGATTAAATCTAAAGAAAGGGCAGGCTGGCACTGGAAGATGAGAGCATCATGCAGACACACTCATAATAAATTCCCTTTGGAATATGTCCCTCACCCCAGAAAAACGTAAGAGTAGTACAATTTCTATGAGTAGAAAGGTCTTTATTGCTGCTTTTCCATCTTTTTAAAAGGGTGGGGTTTTCACTCAGGAAGTGGCATATTGGAGCGGGTTAAAATGGATTTTACAACTTACGGTAATGATTTTTAAACTCTTTGTGCAGGTGGAAGTCCTTGCACTAAAAAACTTCATTGGTTATAACCCATTCTTTATTTATTTAGTCTTGGGCCTGGTTAGTATTCCAAATGTGAGTAATGAAATATGTTAATGTATGTATCTCATTGGTTTCTACTTTAATTACCAGCTTCTAATCCTTTTTAAACAATCTTTCTTTTTTGGTCCTAAGGCACTGAAATGCATGGGTGTAGCCGGGGGGCGGGGCGGGGGGGGACAGTTGCCCCCCAGTCAATAAAAATGCATAGCTAACTGAGGTTCTGGCCCCCGCAACAAAAATCCTGGCTATGCCCATGCTGAAATGGGAGCACTTGGTTCTAGTTCTTATGTTTAATGTCCTGAAAGAGTGAAAAGACTAACTTGCATAACCCCTTGTGTTTTCTGATGGTAGGAAAGCGTTAATGCAATCTCTGCACACATCGTTTGTCCTTTTAGGGGGTAAGCACAAGATTTCAAGACACAAGTGTAAAAGGAAATGGTGGCTGCTGCAGGAGCCCAGCTGTTTGGGGAAAGTACAATAGGAACAGTGTGGGTTGTGATCTGAGGTTCAAGAAATCAGAGAGACAGAACTAGGGGAAACATATTGCAAAGCCTCTGTATACCTTTCATATTCCCATTACTATTTTGTTGAAAATGTAACCTTCACCTTCTAACCCACTTGCTTCTGTGCCCAGTTATATCAGCAGTACAGGCAGAATCAGACAATGTTATAAGAGATTTCAAGGGTGCTTAACCTGGTTTGATTTTCCTGAGCTCTAGTTTCTCTGGTGTACAGATGACCAGAAGAACACACCGATTTGTTCAGCTTGGGGAAGCCCAAATTGGCTGCTTTTTCCTTTGCAAATATATTTGAGGTTCATTATAGACAATTTGTCTGTTAACATGATTCACTTGAAACAAAACTTTTGGGTGTGTGCTCAGTGGGGACCCATGGAAATCAACAATGCTATATATAGCTCAGCCTGATTTAGTTACCAGCTGATACTGCTCCAGTCAAACAGAGGAAATTCTGAAGTTCCTTATTATTCCAACATGCTGACAGCACTTCAGGCACCTGGCTGTCTTACTGCCCAGTTCAAAGTACGTTTACTTGGAGGTAACTTGCACTGTGTTTAATGAGGGTAAATTCAGGTATGTGTGCATAGGATAGCAACCTTATCATTCCTTTTTAATAAAATAGAAATATAGCACAATGTTTGAAGGAATCTGTAGAGTATTATGGTGATTTGGCCTAGATTTTCTGATCGCTCACATTTTTTATCATGAGACATTTTTCAAAGCCATACTGTCAGTATGGAATATTATGTCCATTTACAGTATAATGTATCTACAGCAGGGCTAGGCAACCTAAGGTCCATGGGCCACAAGCGGTCCACGGGGGTCATTTAACCAGCCCATGAGCTTCCCCCAAACCGAGCTGCCTGCGTGGTGAGTCCCCGCGTGCTGCGCTAAACCGGTGCAGTGCAGCGTGGGGACTCGCTTCTGTGGTACCGGAAATTGTGCCTGCGCAGATGGAGACGCCGGAAATCACGTCTGTGCAGATGCAGACACTGGAAATCATGGCCGCGTGCAATCACACGCGTGCACAATCCATCCCATGGAGGGATCTCCGCTGCAGTGAACCAGCCCAGGCAAGGTAAAACTTGCTAACCCCTGATCTACAACATATATGCCTTTTCTTACAGGAAAAAATGATAGGAGAATCATCTAGTAGGAAGTTGTCTTCAGTAAGACATCGTCCTGCTCACTGCAGATGAACAGACAAGATGCTCAACTGGGATTTTCCAAGTTTATGGTTTCCTGAAAATAATATTATGAAATGCTATGGTGACAAGGTTGCAATTGAGGTAGTACGGTAAATTGGAAAATTACTGGTAGTGGGTTCCTCCTTTTTTCTTCTTCTTTAGTTTACCTGAAGATATTTTCCATTTCTTTGTGTGCTTTAAAACAAAAGTCCAAAATTCTGATCAACATCCTAGAATTGTTAGAGAGATAAATCTAATTCTTTGGTATTGATGATGCTGAATGAACGAAAGGAATGTTGCTTTTCACTTGGAGCTAAACATGGCAATTCTGTTTTCATTTCCTTTATCTAATTTGCTCTCCTGCTTAAAAACAAAGCATTCCTTTTGAATTGTGTAAGGCAGGTGAGTAGCAAGAGCTTCCGTAATATGTTTTCCTTTTATTTGATACTGATGCTCCAAAGTCAACAGCTAATTTTCTTGTGTCGGAAGTCTTTTGGGATTCATTTTGATGCATTCCATTGCTGGATAGACACACGCTTGGCTAGACAACTAATCTTCTGTGCAGCATTGGCAGGTGGGACAGGGCTGCCTGCTGCGTTTTCATGCCAGGATTATAAAAACAAGACCAGATATGAAGTGATTCTCTGCAGCTTTAAAGCCCACAGAGGTTCTTTTTGGAAGAGTCTGACAGAGAGCATATTTGGGATGGGAAGTGTGCCTGTGCCTCTTCTGAAAACATTATTTCGTATACAGATAGCCTGCTCACATACTGAGCTCCATGGCTGTCAGGTTTTAAAAGCCACTCTCCTTGGAATGATATGATTGCTGAAGAATGGCCCTCACAATGTAAGCTTGCATATAAACCCATTTCATGTGTGTAACACTGGGACCGTACTCTCCCCTGGCCTCCAAACTCTGGTTGTCTGAATACATTCTGAATGCCAGAGAATCCAGAGCTCAGGAATCCCTTTATCTCAAAAATAAAGCACCTAGGAGTGGCTGGCATGGTGGGGCATTGCTACAGAGGCAGCCCCTTAACAACACCAGCATCACTGTCATTCACTAGGGTGGGGGGGGATAGGAGTGTAGTGAGATCAAGGCTGTGCTGCCACACTGGTAGAGTCAATCTGCCCTCCAGCCAGTTTGCCCATATAGCCCAAACACACCCTGTCACTGATGGTTATCTGGAAAGAGGGCTTGACTGCATTTGCAGGAACAGTCACCACCCTCTATTGACATTGGGAAAAGAGAATTCTGGCCCCCTGGGCCTCTGACTAAGGAGCTCATCAACATGTGAAAGTTAAAGTCTCTCAGGTCTTAATGCAATCAGGATGACACTTTACCAGCCTTAAATCGGCACTTAGGAGTCCCGAGTTCATTTGACACCCTCTGCCTAGCATCAAAAAAAACACCAGCATCCTATATTCAGAAGAGCTCCTCAAGATAGAGAGATGTCCCTTAACACAATCGGTACAGCACCTTGCCATGCATGGTTAGAGTATTGCACTAGAGTTTTAATCCCCATTCAGCTCTGAAGCTCATTAGGACATCTTGGACCAGCCACTGTATCATTTAACAATGCACTGTGTGAAGAAGCACCTTTTTTGTCTGTCATGAACATTTAGCTTCATTGTGTGTCCCCAAGCTCCAGTATTATGTTTTACTTATTCATTTTTACTTTTGTTGGCTCTTATTGATCTGGGTGTTTTCATGCTTGGCCACATGCTCAAAGAAAGCACTGGGCTAGATGAGACTGTGCCAAAAGATTATGACATCAGCTATTACTACTGATATGGTATAAGAAAGGAAATTTACAAGATTAGTTGTAGAAGTATTAGAAGTTTTCTCCCATCGTTGTTCTGAGTGTAATAAAGGCACACAAATGTCTGAATATTAAAATGTTCAGAAAACCATTTTTTAAAAAGGGATGGGAAGGTTCAGTTGCCCCAGAGATATTACAATATCAACCAGCTGTTAACTTTTCAGCTATTTAGAAGATCATTGGGGAATTCAATAAAAATTGAATTAATAATAAGCTACTTTTGAGTGTTTTTTAAAACAGAAATGCTGCGTGCAAATGTTTTAAGATTGCAATCCTATACACACTTATTTGTAAGTATATTGTGTTGACCTTGATGGGGATTATGTTTAAGTAGACATTATGGGATTGCACCATTATTATAAGTCGAGGTGGATTGCCACGATGACGTATGCTTTTCCAAAACAAACCATCAAGATGTGGCAATGCTTTGAGCACACATATAAAAAGATGGCATTAAATCGTTTGAACATGTATTGTCCTTGAAGTTTTATGCTTAGGTATATGCCTGTTCCCAGACAAACTTTTTCAAGTATCTAAGCACAGAGGATTGTGCTTAAATTATTCTGTCATGTCCTCGTATTTTTGCAAACAAAACTCATCAAAGTAAACACCCAGGACAATGGCAAATTATGGAGTGGATCAGGGTAGAAACATCAAAGCTTCACCTAGGGAACTGCACTGTAAGAGATGCTTTGAACTTTGGTTAAAATGTCACAAGGCAGCTACTACAGCACGGCTTTTATCACTTTAATGCCTTCAAAACCAACAAGCAAATATTATGACAAAGCCGATGAAAATAAAAAGCAGGGAGGCAGAAGACTCAGGGTGTCAAAAGTGATCACCCTTAAAAGGTATATTGGAAACAGCTCTGCTGTAAATTTTATTAAGAGTTTTCATCCTTCATTTTTTTAATAACAAATTTACAGACATATTTATAATTCATTCAGATTTTAGATCATTTATACCTGATTCCAAATGCTTTTGCCCCAATCAAGCAATCTGTGTTGGGTACCAAGTCGTTGTTGCCATGCTTGCTTAGGATACACATCTCTGGGGAACCGATTATGCCATGTTCAAGGGATGTCCTTAATGGCTGCAGGTGGGGAAGCTTGGGATTTCATCCAGGTGCTTGGCGAACCTTCCCTTTGAAGCCCTAGATCTGTTCTGCTGGAGGACAGGCTGCTATCCATCTGACTAAGAAGCTGGCACATTTTACCAAATCAAGAGGGAACACCAAGTGGAGAGTGTTAGAATCTTTGGCCTAGAAAGCAAAGTGTAATATGAGAGCTAGAATCAGAGTTTTTACAGAAAATGGATTTATTCATAAAGATTTTTAAAAGCATTTGCTAAGTTGAGGACAGGCAGCAAGGTCAGGGATGCTCTACGTAGGCTATGACTCACCCAAAGGTACACACATACCTGTGGGGCTACTGACACAGTAAGATGCTAGACAGTGTATTGCTATGTCTTTCATTCCTCGTATAAAGCTCCCCCCATTTTATCCTCACAACACCTCTCTGAAGTAGGTGGTGCTGAGAAAGAACTTTCTCTCAGAAGAGATAGTGATGGTCACCAGCTTAGGCTTGCCATACATCAGGAAAATTCCTGGTTTTGGGGAGTAAAAATGGCATCAGGGGAATTTTGCCAGATCGGATGTATGGCAACGTGATGGAAAAAGCAGCGCAAACGGCTCCAAAAGCTTAATATCACTATTTTAGGGAGAGGTTCAACAATTTGGGTGGGTTTCTTAAACAAAGGCTTTATTTTTGAAATATGGCAACCCTACACCAGCTTAGATTTGTCTAAAAGAGGATTAGACTGATTAATGGAGGACAAGGCTATCAATGACACATTGCCATGATGGCTATGTTCTACCTCCCATTATCAGAGAAATTATACCTCTGGATTCCAGTTGCTAGAGATCAGAAGTGGGGAGAGTGAGGAATACTGGACTACATGGGCCTTTGGCATGATCCAACAGGGCTCTTCTTATGTTCTAACTAGATGTGTGCATTCCACAATAAGTTTTGGCTACCCCAAAAGCTTGATGGTTTCTTACCAAGAATTGGATTGGTTGCAATTATATGACATTACATAGAGGTGAGGGTGTATGATATGGGATGATCTTAAGCTTAGTGTGGGATGTGCATCCCCAGTTCCCTGTTCATTTCTATGTACATTGGCTATTATTACCATTCGAGTACCGTACTTAACAGTGTCTTGCACTGTGAACAGGCCACTTCCTGTTTGGTTGACCCTCCCATTCTCTTGTTTTCAATTATTCTGGCACCCCAGCTTTTCAGTATTTTGTTTCTTGTGCCAGTCTGATTTGTTCTCTCTCTCACACACACACAAAATTATATGCAAAATTTTAAAGTTTGCATATGTTTCTATTTTTATTGTACAAATAAAAGTATTAATATATTTGTCCACAGTACCATGTAAGCCACAAAGTGCCCAGCTTTGAAGTTGAAAATAGATAATAAAGGAGAGCATATTAGTTTCAGTGGAGATAAATGTTGAAAGGGGAAGAACCTATTTGGGGCAAATCCAGTCGTATT
The DNA here is from genome assembly GCF_964234715.1 of Podarcis melisellensis. NCBI lineage: Eukaryota > Metazoa > Chordata > Lepidosauria > Squamata > Lacertidae > Podarcis > Podarcis melisellensis. The sequence continues at coordinate 38,321,844 of NC_138539.1, read as the reverse complement.
ATTAGCACTAAAGGGATCAGAGGTTGTGGACTTTGCTGTCTCTGAACAAAGTCATGTCTCCCAAAGTTGCACAGACCTCTGATGCTCCCATGTGCTCTCCCCCCACAGAGATCCTCCCTTACAACTGAGACCAGCTTTACATTCAGCAGGACTTCTTTCCCCATCATGGCCAGACAATCTAAAAAGAAGACTTTTCTTCTGAGGGAGCTAATTGCTTTGTACACAGGGATGTTGGGGACGGGGGACGGGGGGGGGGTATGTTGAACTTTTCTCATCAGAGAAGACAGTCCTTAAGCCCCCCTGCATATCTTAGGCTAAGCACACATTTCAAAGCTGGAGAATTGTGTCCATGGTATTTAGTATTTAGGAGTATTGGAGTGATTCCAGATGGAGGTTTATTGGAGAATTTGGACTGCTCTTGTGTGCGACAGTTGTTGCAACTTCAAGAAAATCCACGTTTCAGTACTGTACTACTAATTTCCCACAGAAAACTAATAGGGCTGCTTCCTGAAGAAAGCAGGGAAGATCTCATACTATGGGCACACAACTGCCGTGAAAACAAATGTAGTCCTAATCGTAAACTCTGGGGAAGAGGGTGTGCCTGTATTGCTTATTGAGCTTTCCCAATCACTAGGGAGGTTGAGTGTCCTACTGAATAGAGGACAGTCCTGTGTCTGAAAGTGTTCTCCTCTATTTAAAGGGCTGTCTGGTCCAAGTCCTTAAAAAAGAGTGGTGAAACCTTGAACTTGCCTAGCTGGCTTCTGGACAGCAGACTGAGCAGGTACACAGGCTACCTGGGCACACCCTTACCCATTATGGTGAGAGCTTCATATTCTGTTTCCTTTATAGTAATTACTTCTATACATATAAATTAGCAAGGTCAAATTTTGTGTCCTCTTTTTCGAAATGCTGTATAAGTGACGACCTCAGACTCCCTTTCCCAGGTATGGTTTGTCCTTTAAGGTGCCTGCCTTGCCTTTTACCTTATTAGTTGAGTCATTTTAGAAGACAATATTTCTTTGAAAAACTTAATATCATCTTCATCTTCATATTTTTTAAAAGAAAATGTGGCCAACCCCAATACGAGCTGTGTATTTTTCCCCTACAGGGTTGTCTCCAACAGAAGCTTCATGAAGATGGAAAGGACTTATAGAACACCTAAGGAAATTTCCGTGAAATCTCCCTTCAGAAAGTACTACTACAGGAGAGGATTAGCTGCTTCTTCCAAATTACACTGCAGATAGTTTTGCAGACCTGAATAGCTTTATGATCCTCTAGTGGCATCACCAAGCTGAATATTGCTTAAGTTTTAACTGAGCTCTCCTGACTAAAAATGTAAAATTATTCCAGAGGATAATGGTGTTGGGCAGTCAGAGAGGAATGTGTTCTACCTATCCCATGCTTATTACATATCATATACTCATAGAATTGTAGAGTTGGCATCCCAAAAAACAAGCAAGAAAGCCACACCAACTTTTTATGCCATGGACTTGTGTGTCAGCCACATGCTACTTAGGCCCCAAATCACACATGGTTTAAATATTGGGACTGCTTCTTTTTTTAGTTCTTGATAATATTGTTTTCTTTTAAAAGTTAGATTAATTTTTGTAGTGATTGTTAATTATTTTTTATTTTAAAATGAATTTCAACTGTTTTGCATTATTTTTAATTTGTTGGAAATAAATCAATATTTTCTTTTGCCTCATTATTTGCCAGTTGCCAGCCCATTTCGCAACCACCAATGGTGGTTAAAATAATTTAGATATCACTCTCGTAAACCACTTCAAAAGCCCTTAAAATAACCTTTAAATAAACCTGATGAATAATCATCTAAATTCTTTCTATCTTCTTTGTCAGTCTCTTTTATTTAGGAGTTGGGACTGTGAAATGTTGATTGAGTGGCTCACACAATTACCTACTTGTCAGAATGGGGGTATTTAGCATCTGTAAGAATGAACATAACTAGTTCGATCTAAACAGTGTGTTTACTTGGAAGTCCCATTGATTTAAGAAATGGAACCTACATTCAGAAATTTGGTCAGGCTCAAAGTAAGGCCTAAAGACTTACTTTACGGACATAAAATGGGACTTACTTCTGAGTTGACATATTTTAGTTTACTATTTGTAGACCAAGAGTCCTAAACAAATTTGCTAGGGAGTAAGACTGAACCTAACGGTCAGGGGTCCCTTTACCTTTAAGACATTGAATATAGTGAGACACACTTCTGAGTAAACTTGGATAGGACTAGATTGTGAGTTTGTTAATCTATGTAATATTCTTAGGGTTGACATATGCCCAGAATTTTCCATGCATATCTGGTGTAGCGCATATGCAGTGTGGTGTAGTGGTTAAGAGCAGCAGACTCGTAATCTGGTGAACCGGGTTCGCGTCTCCGTTCCTCCACATGCAGCTGCTGGGTGGCCTTAGGCTAGTTACACTTCTTTGAAGTCTCTCAGCCCCACTCACCTCACAGAGTGTTTGTTGTGGGGGAGGAAGGGAAAGAAAAATGTTAGCCGCTTTGAGACTCCTTAGGGTAGTGATAAAGCAGGATATCAAATCCAAACTCTTCCAATACTGCAGTCAGAAGCAGTGTCCAGGCAAAAATCGCTAAAAATGTCCAGGGAAATCCAGACGTATGGTAACCCATTTCGGCAGTGTCATTTTTAGCGATTTTCCTTTGAAAAAGCTCAACAACTTCATTTTTTGCCTTTTCTTTTTTTGCAAATTTGCACAAAATAAGCTTTGTCTGGATCTTCACTATTTGAAATATGGCAAACCTAAATACAGTCATACCTTGGATCCTGAATGTATTGCAAGTCGGAACATTTTGGCTCCTGAACACAGCAAACCCAGAAGTGAGTGTTCCAGTTTGTGAACCTTATTTGGAACCCAAATATCCAGCATGGCTTCTGCGGCTTCCGATTGGCTGTAGGAGTTCCTGCAGCCAATTGGAAACCGCACCTGGGTTTCCAAATGTTTTGGAAGTCGAATCGACTTCTGGAACAGATTTCATTTGACTTCCGAGGTACCACTGTATACTCAGCCTCCAGTTTTGACCTCCCAAAAGGTTTCCATCCTAAAACAGAACATGTGAGGAACATTCCTCTCCAACAAGCAGCCATTCTTCTATCAGGTTTCTCTGATGATCAAGTCAAGCGGCACTCTCTCTTCCCCTCCCTTCTCCCTCTCATCAGTACTTCTCATCATTTTTCACTGATGCTTTGGATGGCCTGATGATCCTGGTTATATCTGTCAAAATGTGGCAGCTAGAACAGGAATACCAGCAGCCATCAGGCGAAGCCAATGAGCAGGGCAGATGAGAAATCCAGAGCAGCAGGTCAAATAACAGGGTATTCTTGACAATATATATAGATAATATGATATATGATATATGATATTCTGGTAAATATCCATAAACAGTGTTTGCATATCTCCATACGCATCCTGTTTGAAAACACCGTGTGTTCAAGTGGCAATTTTCAATAGTCCAGTGGTTGCAAATTTTGTTCTTACAAGTAACTTTTTCTAATACATCAACCTGTTCACATAATTAGTCAGCACAAGTTGTACAGTGAAGAAACTGGGAGAGGTTTATTGATTCTGGCTTAAAGCATAACCTTGAACACTTTGTGATCTTCCTTGGGAGACTACCAGATTGCAGCTGGTGCCAGCGCCATGTACAGGATTTATGTTCATGTCTGTAGTTGAGACAGGGGGAAAGGTTCTATTCTGCCTCAAAGCTGTTTATCAGGTAGATGAGTTAATCAACACTTATGGATAACATGTCCGTTTGGAATATTATTTATTTATAAACTGTATGAGCAGTTTTTTCTTGAAAAGCTCGAAGGATTTTTTCCCCTGAAATCAACAAAAACATCTAAAACCCTATCTGACTTTAATTCAACAGCATATAAATAGAGCGCAAAATTGCTACACCCATCAAAAATTATAAACTGTTCTAGAATTGTGGACCACCACTGAGGAAGTCCTGTCCTGAAAGCCTCCCCAGCCAGTCCTAGGGATTGGAAGGTATATATGTGACCAGCACTTTGAATTGGGGTGCCTCACTCATCTCTCCTGTGATGAGATGCATAAACTTCAGGTGTGGGCGAGGGCAACTTTCGCAGTTTGCCTCCTATCATTACTTAACCAGAACTGCTTCAACTTGGAAGTAAGTCACTATTTCTCCTTTGTGAGTCCATGGGAATAGAGAGTCCAGCCTAACTATTTAGAAGAGCACAAAATAAGATTGCACAAAAGATCTGCAAATTAGAACTGGGAAGTTTTTAGCTTAACTGATGCACAAAATGCCTCAGCTGAAGGAGATGAAACAGTTTCTGATTATATTGTCTCCCTCTTAAAACAGGCTTGACATATATCTTCTGAAGAATTATAGTAAATGAAATTAAACTTAGAACAGAGTATGAATTAGTAGTAGAACCATTGATACAATGTTTGGATATATTGAGGAGCGGGTCTTACAAGTGGATATAAAATTGACAATACATTTGATTTATTAACAGCTGCCTACAAAGCAATATGCTACAACTGGAGAAAGTCACAAATCTCCATGTTAGATTGAATACTCAAAGTGTGTGATTTGGCTCACATGGTAAAATTAGCATATGTAGTGAGAGTTAGGAAAGGCAGACAACCCAATAATTTATTTATTGAAAAATGGAGAAGTTGCATTATGAAACAAGGTAATATTCACCCATATACGCTGACAGAAGCAATTTAAGAAATGGCTTAACATTCTATTTACAGTCTGTCTTCTCTACAGCTGTTACTGTTGTTTGGTGTGTCTGCTTTGTTTTCTGTGTATCACGTATGGAAAATTAAATACATCTATATATAAACATACATACTTTGTATGCCCATTTTTCCTTATTTCCCCCTGATTTCTCTGTATTATGCTTCAACTAAAGTTTTTAAAACTTGTATTAGAGTAGGCAGCTGAAAACAATCTTTTTTAAAGGTTGTATTAGCAACCTCTCCCATTTTTTTTTTTAAAAATCCCATTTTCTGGATGTGGCTCCAAGAGCTAACTCTTGTCTGACTCCCCTCCCTTCAAGCAAACAAGTTTCAAAGGGAATCTGTTGATCTGAAAGACACTAATACTTCAAGAAGCGAGTGGAGATTTTCCATCCCCAATCAATCAGGCCAGGGAACAATTTTTTACACAGAACCAAACATTAATTACCTGACAACTAGATCAATATCAGCCTGTTCTGCAGGCTTAATCTGAGGCAAGAATCAACAGCACTGAGTCCTGGGATCTAACTACTGTGCCACTTCTCAGTTCCAAAGTACGTATCGGAAATTGTCTTGCAGAGCGCACCTCTGAACATATGCAGAATAATTTTGCTCACCACTGAATAATGACATGCTGCTGCATCCATCTGGTGTTGAGAAGCCAGATTTTGGATTTCTGAACAAATTACCTATTGCTAAGCAGAACACTGATATTGTGGACTACTTCTTGTCATTAAATTGAGATGAAATTTGCCAACATTTTACAAAATAAGACTATGAAGAAGCATGGGTTCATATCCAATGCTAGTCATACTCAGAACAGATCCATTGAAATTAATGGGTTAAAGCTATGGTTTTCCCAGTAGTGGTGTATGGAAGTGAGAGCTGGACAATAAAGATGGCTGATCGCCAAAGAATTGATGCTTTGATGGTGCTGGAGGAGACTCTTGAGAGTCCCATGGTCTGCAAGAAGATCAAACCTATCCATTCTTAAGGAAATCAGCCCTGAGTGCTCACTGGAAGGACAGATCCTGAACCTGAGGCTCCAATACTTTGGCCACCTCGTGAGAAGAGAAGACTCCCTGGAAAAGACCCTGATGTTGGAAAAGATGGAGGGCACAAGGAGAAGGGGACGACAGAGGACAAGATGGTTGGACAGTGTTCTCGAAGCTACCAGCATGAGTTTGACCAAACTGCGGGAGGCAGTGGAAGACAGGAGTGCCTGGCATGCTCACAAAAAGTCAGACATGACTAAACAACTAAACAACAATTTCAGTGGGTCTCCTCTGAGTGTAACTTAGCAAGATACTAGCCATAGATCTGGACTAGTCACATCATGAGGAAGTCTGATGATCACTATAGGTGAAATGGGACGCTCCAGATGTTGGTGGATTCTGGCTCTCATCTGCCCCACTCAGCATGGCTAATGGTCAGGGATCATATTATGCCATCCCCAGACTTATCAATAAATGAGATTGTATTGGAGATGCCATTTTCTTTCCTCTCATTCCTAGCCTTTGGTATTTCTTTAAACTGCCCAGACGTTCTTCGAATGGAGATTGGCATATAGATCCTGAAATAAGTAAAAATATGCAACTAAATTCTAGCATGTTTCAATCCCTATTAACACTGTGTTACTTCTGAGTAAATATGTATATACTTCATGACTGCAGTTCAAAGCTCATTTACTTTGGAATAAATTTCAACTGACTTCTTATTAAAACAGAGGTGGCCACCTGTGGTCGGTCATCTCTTGTTGCACAGCAACTCCCATAATCCCTGACCATTGGGCATGCTGGCTGGGGCAGATGGGAGTTGTAGTCCAGCAAAATCCAGAGGACTATTGTTTAGCTACCCCTGGATTAAAACATGAGACTCTGTGTTTAGCTCTGGCTATATTATTTTCTTTGAAAATAATAATTTTGCTTTGGAGCAGTAATCCTAAACCATATTGAACACCATGGTCTCTTTCTCTCTCTCGTACCACATCAGATTTTTATTGTATCTTGCATCTTTGTTGGAAGCCGCCCAGAGTGGCTGGGGAGACCCAGCCAGATGGGCAGGGTACAAATAATAAATTATTATTATTATTATTATTATTATTATTATTATTATTATTATTATCAGATTGCACAGACCTAGAAATGGTCAGTGCTGCAGTCCCCAGTCGTATGTATCTTGAGTGTAAAACCCACTGAATCCCTGAGTTCATCTTCTGCAAAATCATGATACATAGGATTGTGCTGCATTTCCATTAAAGTCTCTGGCTGCAAGCTTGCAGATATCACAGAGTTCCACAGACATTGATGAATACCACCCCAACCGTAAACACTTTATGAGTTAGATGGCCAGTGTGATGTAGTGTCAGACTAGGACTGGTCTTAATTTCACAGGGTTGTTATAAGAACACTATTAGGGAAAGGAACAACCAAGAACCCTGTCTTAAATTCCTTGGAAGGAGGGCAGGATATAAAATAGAATAAATAAACACTCAACATGTTTTGGGGTTTGGGTGTAAGAAACTGTGGATTGTGCCCTGGCTGTCTGTCAAATCTGAGATTGCTGAAGTCTGTTCCAGTTTGTGGATTGCAGCCCACAAACCACATTGCAGTCCTAGGCCACATTGAAATCAAGTAGAGTGTAAGCCCCACTGAAATCAGGAAGACATCACTTTTAAGTAGGCATACATATAATTATGTTAGTTTATTTCTTTTACTCTCCACTTTTATAAGAAAATGAACTTTTTAAGTACTTCCAAACAACTGCGAACTACAGTTTAACAGTGTGTTAAGAGCAAAGTCTACTCCACTAATTAGAAGCTTAGGCGGCTAATTAAAAGAGTTTAGTTTAGCTCAGGGATGAGAAGTGAAGAGTGGTTCTGATAGTCACTGACAGATTTCCTGTCAAGATTGCTGCTATCTATGGGGAAATCAGTAACACTGTTGAAGCACAAGAACAACTGCCATTGTCGGGTTCACAGTGGGTGTTTCTCCCCACACCATTTATTACCCGCCTGCTTTTACTGACAGTTTTGCAAGTCCTGTTCGTATGGAAATACTGCTCCATAGAAACTATCACAATATAAATATACTTATTTGGCAGTAGGTCTGTTGCAGGAGTGGATACCCCCCCATCTCTCTCTCTCTCTCTTACACACACACGTATATGCATGTGTGCACACGAGGTATTGTCTCTATTACGTGTGAGTGTGTGTACAGCACATTGCGTCGTATATTGTCCCGAGAAATGTGTGCGGTGATATATAGGCGCACCTCCTCCCCCCGCCCCGTGCGGGGGCCACCCACCCACCCACCTTCCCTTTCTTCCCTCCAGCTTGTCTTGCGAGCCAGCGCGCCTTGCAGGAAGCCCTGCGGATGTTTGCTGCTTTTCATGTGGCATTTGTGGCCGGCTCTGATAACGTGGCGGGCAGATCCGCAGCCATTCAACGCCGCGCTTGGGAAAACGGTGGAAATAGAAAGGCGGCGTCTCTGAGCAAAGGGCGCTCGCTCTCCCTGCTCCAGCGCCGTGAGTTGAAAAGGTCACTTTGTCCCCAACGGGAGCCCCCGCCCGCCGGGTCTGGGGGCCAAGGGAAACACGGGATCCCGGGCCGAGAGGAGACACAGCAGCAGCACTTTTCGGGGTTTGGGTTACGAGGAGCACGTGGGGACTTTCCCAAATTGGGCACATTCAGATCTCACTGGTCTTACTCCGGTCTTCACTCCTTTGGAGTGAAATGCAGGCAGCAGTAGCCCAACGCAACGAAACTGGACGCTGCTTGGCAAGGGGCAGTCAGTGCCGATAGATCACCTGATCCCAAACTTCAAAGCGATCGCGATCGCTGCGGGATTTAATTTCCACAGTCGCGTGTCCAGGGTCGGAGCGCGCAAGCTAATAGATTTGCGGTGCCAGTTTCGGCCAGGTCGTTGCACATAAACCGGTGCGAGGGCTCTGCGGGTCTCTAGGGGGTGTGTACCTCTCCCGAGATCCGCAGCCCCTTGAATTCCCAGAGGATCTCTGCCAATAGTTCGCTCGAAAGTTCTGAGCCGAGTTTCTGCCTTTCAACTCGCCTTTCTCTGCCTTTCATCCTGGGGCGCTGAATCTGGAACGGAAAATTTGCTGTGGCCTGAACTTGATTTTCGAAAACAAAATGAAACAAAAAAATCAAGTCCCTAAAGGCGGTGTATGGCCTGCCACATCACAGGTTCGATGCCTGGCATACCCCGGGCGCGGCTTGGAAAGACCCCCCCGATAGTGGCCTGTCTGTCAGGGAAGTACATTAATACTAAGCTGCATGGACTAATGGTCTGACTCGGTGTAAGGGCGATGCTGAGGTTCTTCAGAGAACCTTCCAACAACCGGGTTAGAGACAAGGGACTGCTGGATCGATCCCCGGAGCGCGTGGCTCGCACATAGAAGGGACCCAATGCTCTTCGCTGCCAGTAAAATTTAAAAAATGCTCTAAAATGCAACAATCCCCTTGACTTCAGATCGGTCTGAACTGCAAATAATCTGGCCTTAGTTGTTTGTGGATCGCAGTTTACGCAGACGTCGTGGGATGCGGGGCTGAAGGCTCTCTAGCGCAATGCAAATGTCCCACAGAGAAGCAATCTGTTTCCTCTGAAGCTGTTTCTGTAACGTCTGCCCCAGGGTCAAAGATACTTTCCTAACATAGCACTCAGGCGCTCTGCGCTTTCCTGAGGTTGTGCATGGCGTAGTCCCGCTATCAAGCGGAATAAATATTTTGACGGGGAATCCCGAAGTGTTTCCTAGGTAATGGCTAGCAAGATGAGACAGAAAGTATCATCACCATTTCAAGATAGTTTCGTTTCTTTTCAGCGGCAAAAAATAGAATTTTGGGGTAATAAATAAATAAATAAATAGTTCAAATTATATAAGCCTAATTGCACCGTATCTCAGACATCTTGATCCACTAATTATTTTCACCCTGGAATTTTGCTCCAGCGGCGTTTTGACCCACAGCTTGGATCCAAAGTAATTAGGCTGACTCACAGCCAAGTGGTCCTGGGAATCTCGATTCTAAACACTAAACTCGGAATGGCTTCAGGATCAGGGAGAACCTTTACGATATAGTCAAAGAAAAATAACTAAAGGGTCAAAGAAAACAACTAATTGCATTCCGCAGGAAGCGCAAGTTGGTGAGGCTGAGTTAAGTCAAGGAGCGACTACGTTCACCTGAATGTTGGTTTTGGCTGAAGCTGTCCAGACTGACACCCCAAGCCTTGTAGCGAAACTCAATACATGCTTACTCGGAAGCAAGTCCCGCTGTGGAGCTTATTTTCCAGTAAGGCTATTTAGGGAAGAAGGTACTACGCTGAAATAAGTACCACTGATTTCAGAAAAAAACATTAGATCCGAATTCAAAGCATGTAAGCATCAGTGCGTTTAACAGCATCGCCTTCTAACGTAAATACTAACCTACAGCTACACTTGGGAGTCCTTTTCGCTGGAATTAGTACCGTTTACTTCCGGTTCTTTGAAGCAAGTGTCCTAGATTTTCATTACCCCCTACATAACCGCGCAATGTTGAGTTAACAATAGTGGTTTGTCAGGTGGTGTGATGATGACGGTGATGATTAAATTCATTACCTGCCCTTCAACAGCAAGTCGCAGAGCAGGTTACAATGTTTAAAGCATTTAAAAATTATTAGGTGATACTCTTGTTCATTTTGTGCATTAATGTACGTCGTAAAAAACACATTGCATAATATTGTGCTGAAATGTTAGAAATCCCTTAAGTGCGAAAAAAACTTAAAACCCCTTAAAACGTGCTTGAGTTCCTGCTGTTGAAATAATCGGAAATGAACCAGTTAAAGTTCAAGTACTCTAAATTAATTATACCAACTGAAGCATCAACAGCAGTTTGAGAAACAAAAGAAGTACATTTAGAGCATAGTTTTCCGTAATAAATATGATACTTGCATTTACAAAATATATATATTTTAGACTCCACTTGTGTGCGTGTACCTATGCGATACAAAAACTTAACGAATTATGATACACGATAACGTATCATGTACAAATGTAACGCTTACATATTATAAATGTATTTCTTCCATCAGATTTACCAATGACATTTCCTGTCTAGAAAACACGTCCAGCAGACAGGAAACAGATAAAATAGGTCGAAAGTGGTTCATTTTCCTTCCCATAAAAGCAAACTACTTAAATAGCGTGATCCCAAGTAAGGATATCCTCTTCGGTCACCTGTAACGAGTCACCTTCGGGTCTCTCTCATTCCGAGCCCAATCGCCCTTAACTTGAAAGTAGATCCCATTGATCTCAATGGAATTTACTTCCACGTAGCCCCAAGTCATGGAAAAATCCACTTGTCGCTGGAAAGGTTACTCCTGGCCAGCTCCCATACAGGTGAATTGCAGATGGAACTGGTCCTCTGCTCGCCCGCTGCGACGGGCCCCGGCCCCGCCCACGAAGCCGATTGGCCCGGGCTCAGTTTAAACGAAGCCGCGCGGCGACGGCCGCCAGCTAGTCGAGAGCCAGCGCGGACTGCCTGAGTGTCGCTCGGAGTCTCTCCCCAGCGTTCCTTCCAGCAAGCCGTCCCAATTTGCCTTGCGGGGGCGCCAGGAAGAGGACCGAGGGCAAGGAGCGGGTGGGTCCGGCGGAGCAGCGTGGCAATGAGCAGCCCCGATGCTGGATACGCCAGCAGCGACGACCAAGGACGGTGCTCGCTCCCTCCTCCGCTCATGATGCAGTGTCCGTGGGCAGAGTCGCTGAGCCCGGAGGGCAAGGGCAAGGGCGAGGCGGCCGCCGCCGCCGATGCAGGCCAGCAAGGCGGGCCGGGCCGGGCCAAAGGCGAAGCGCGCATCCGCCGCCCCATGAACGCCTTCATGGTCTGGGCCAAGGACGAGCGCAAGCGGCTGGCGCAGCAGAACCCGGATCTGCACAACGCCGAGCTCAGCAAGATGCTGGGTAAGTGCCCGGGAGGCTTGGGGGGGGGGCTGTAAGATGCCAGTGGCAAAGGAAGTCCCTAGACCTTGCTGTTGTTACCTACAACAGAGTAACAGCACAATCCCACGCATGCTCCCTTGGAAGTAAATTCAAGGGGGTTCCAAGTAGTTGCGTGAAAGCAGATGTGTCAACTTGAATGAAATATATTGGGGGGCAGGTAAGCCCCTACCCGCATAATCGATCACATGACGTGGGGCAAGCACACCATGTGCAAGGCAATGCCCATCAACGGGGGGGGGCGGCCCCCTCCAATATTTTATTGGGGGCGCCAAAGGGACGTCGACTCCTAGGAGTTGGCCTTTATGCGCGGGAGCGCACCCCAAAGCAAATGCCATCTCCGCAAGAGGAGGGTCCTTCTCTGGGAAGCTGGTTCGGCCACGCGAAGGAGTAACTCGGGAGCTTGGAGCGCGCGGGGCACAGCAGCAGTTCCCAGGCCGCTCTCGCCCTCGATCCCGCCCACCACGTAGGCAGGGTGGGCTAAGGGAGTTTCAAAAGGTTTGGCTAAGAGGAGCAGGAGGGCTGAAAAGGCTTAAACCTCGACGTAGCTAATGGAAGGTCCGACGGCAAAGATTCGGATTCCAGCGACATAGATTTATTTACATTGCTATAATCCGACGTGCCTTTTTTGGCACGGGGAACGGGAAGGGAAATACTCTTTCGCAAGCGGGAGGACGGCTGGCCTGCGTTTCTTCGTAATGCCGGCGCTGCTCCTCTCAGCTGATGGGTCTGGGGCGCGAGGAGGCCGGCCAGCTACTGTTGTTTATCCACATAAACTAGTCTTCTGCCCTCCCGAATCCCGAAGGGGCTACACTTGTTTTAAGCCTAGATTCAAGTGTCACATAGACTCTAGTTATTAAGCAAGCTGCTTGTGGTCCCTCAAATGCTGGCCACTTCACTGCAGCCTGAAATCCCCCCCGAAAGCCAGAACCAACCAGCCCGGCTCCGAAGAGGGTTGCCGGACCCACGAAGGTGCAACCCTCTTGCCTACCCCTGCTGAGCAGAGCGTGGAAACCTGTGGCCCATCGGAAGTTGCTGGACCTCCGCTCCCATCACCGCTGACCAATGGTTGATTCACGCTGATGGGAACTGGGAATCCAGAAACCCCTGAAGGGCCACCGATTGCCCATCCCCGAGGAGGCTGTGAGGTGGTGTGGAAGGCAAAGGTCGTATCCCCATTTCCCTTGGAGCATGGAATCCATTTCTGAGTAGGCTGTCAGCTGACTTTTTTGCTGCCTGAGGGAAAGTCCGCGCCAAGGCGAGAAAACGCCCGCAGGCAGAGTGTGTGCCGAGGTGTGGGGTGAGGGCTGTATGGGGTTAACTTCCATGTTAGGACTGCGTTGTCAATTGACTTGTTTTCTTGCCTTGCTGAGGGCAGACCAGCGGGCAGAGTGTGGCGAGGTTTGGGGTGGAGGGGATTCGACTGGCAGCCGCCGAGGCTGAATTGTGGGCGCCTGTTTGAAACCTTCTTTCCCCCTTCTCTCCTCGCGCTGACAGGCCAGTCGTGGCGAGCGCTGACCCCGGAGGAGAAGCGGCCCTTCGTGGAGGAGGCGGAGCGGCTGCGGCTGCAGCACATGCGCGACCACCCCAACTACAAGTACCGGCCGCGGCGGAGGAAGCAGGTGAAGCGCCTCAAGCGCGGCGACGGCGCGGCCGAAGGCGGGAGCGGTTTCCTCCCGGTGCCGCAACAGCAGCAGCAGCACCACCACCACCCGCAGCAGCACCAGCTGGGGCTGTCCATGGACGCGGGCAGCGGCTGCGAGGGGCTGGGCCTCCCGTACCCCGAGCAGCCGGGCTACGCCGGCGGGAACTTCCACTACCGAGACTGTGCGCCTCTCCCGCTGCCGGCTTTGGGCGCCCATTTCGGGGGCTACAACCTGCCCACCCCCGAGCCCGAGTCGCAGAGCGGCGCCTGCGCGGAGCCCGCCTTTTTCCCGCCTCACCAGCCCGACGAAGGCGGCTGCCTGCTGGGGCCCTACGGCTACCCGACGCCCCCCGGCGCCGAGTACCCCTGCAACGGCGCCCCTGCGGCCAGCAGCGCCGGGCTTTTCCGCGCCCGCTTCGCGGCTCCCGTGGCCGCCTACGCCTCTGCTCAGGATCCCGCGCAGCAGCAGCAGCAGCAAGCCTGCCGTCGAGGAGACGCCGCCGTCGGCTTGGAGCACCTTCCCCCGCATGACGTGGAGCTGCTGGCCGACGTGGACCGCGCCGAGTTCGAGCAGTATCTGTCCTTCGGCTGCCGGCCCGGCGAACTGGGCCTCCCTCCCTACGCGAGCCACGAGGCCTCGGAGGCGAACTCTGCCGCCGCTTACTACTGCGCAGCCGCGGGAGGAGGGGGAGGCTATCCGGAGCTGTGAGAGGGACTCTGCGGACTGGAATGGAGGCAGGAGCGGACTGGATCCCTCGGTTCTATTTATTGTAATTTATTGACTGAAACATTTTTAGAAACCAGGCCTGGGAACTTTGAGCGGGGTCTTTTTTTAAAGTACCCGCTGGAGCCTTCGTTTCCCCTCTCCCCCTTTCCTCCTTTCTGTAACCTCCACATCGGACAGAGCCAGCGAGGCTGCCCTTCGAGCTCACTACGAGGCAACTGGCCCTTCGCCTCCGAACCCGCTTCCTTCAAGGGGTCCTTGTACAGAAGGGGGTGGGACTTGGGGAACCCCCAGTAGGCGTTTGACTTGGAAACAGCTCGGCAATAAAATAACTCAGGTGGTTATGAGTGATGGTGTCGTTCTTGCGGGCTTCGCCGTGTGTTTATATAAATATACCCAACACCTTTGCGGAAGGTAGAGCAGAAGGTCCTCTGTCCAGCTCGCAACATCTGGGGGGGGGGTCTCTGCCAGTCAATGTAGAAAACATGGAGGAAGATGGGTCAATGACCTGGCTGAGTCCGAGGCAGCTTCCTCTGTGCCAAACAGGAGAACGGAGAGCTGGTCAAACAATTCGCACTTCACACTCCTTGTCTGGTCCCCTCGGTGCTGCAACAAGGATCATGGAGTAGGCATTTTTAATAAGACTTCTGCCTAGAAGCTGGAAGGTTGTAGAGTGAGATGTGTATAAAGCAGAATCGGTTTTACCTCCAGCCAATATCTCTTAATTATAAGGGGGCATATTAAAAGTATTAGACTTTGGGGGAGAGTTCGATGATACTCGACATCTTCCAAAGCAGTAAACATGAACATACAATTACTGAACTATAATCTGACTGGCACTGGAATCTCAACATCCCCACCCCACTGCTTTCCAAATACAGTAATAATATTTCAGATACTTCAGAAAGTTTGTTTAAATGCAGGCAATTTCTCCCTACAGCTGGAGAGCTTTCCAGAGGAGTCACTAAAGCAGGGCTCTAGATGCAGGGGTCGCACGATTTTTCTTTCCCCTCGCTACTCTTTGCTAAACTAAACCGCTGAAGTGAAAAAAAGCTGAAGGCAGTCAAGAGATTTGCGTGCAAACGAATTTTCCACTCCACACCCTTCTGCAACTCCGAAACTCGGGCTCTCTTGCCTTCCCCCAATGAGGCTTTGGCTCATAGGTCCCGGGGATCTAGTAAAAGGTAGCTTCCCTTTTAGAAAGGGTATTTCTTTGCAAAATTTGATTATCCACTACAACTGGTTTGAAAATAAAGGACGGCGGTGTTCCAACTGCCTTTCCTCTCAAAATAGTGTTTGCCGCTTAAATAATTTCTGGCAATAAATGAACAGGTTTGGGAAGAACAGGTAGGAGGTGTAGGTAGGTTGTGATCCCAGTCACAACCTTGTGTAAGGACACCAAAACGCTTGATCCAGGCTGGGGGTGTACTCCAGAAGGAATCCGTTGTCAACCTGGTGCCCGCCTGCTGTTACTGGGCTCTCCCACAATCTCTGAACACTGGTCGTGTTAGCTGGGGCTGAGAGTTGGGCTCTAAAGCACTGGCGTGGGGGGGGGTCGGACCAGGTTGGCAAATGCCACTCTGCAAAGGAGGATCAAGTTCCAGGAAAAGAAGAGGAGTTATCTGTCCCGTGATGGTTTTAAGTTTATCGGCAAGGCGCCCGCCAATGAAATCAAGCGTTCCAGATTAAATCAGGTTGATTTTGATTTCCCTTGATCACTTCCTCATCTCTTCCTTTGAGGTCCCCGTCCCACATTCCTATTGGAAAAACACCAGCACTGTGAAAAGAAAAAGAAAGTTATTTTAGAAAACATCACCACTAGTGAGATTGTGTGTTCCAGTCTGGACACACAGCCTCCCTTTGCTTGGGGTAACGAAGAGTTTGTCCTTGTACGTTTGAGCTTGAAACGGAAGAGGATACTGGAGATTATTTTCTTCAAAAATAATTAGTTTATGTGCCATTTAAAAAAACAGTCTTACAAATCATCTCGTAAGTATTTTCCCTCTCCCCTTTCTCAGTTTTTTGAGCAGCACTTGAAAGAGACCTTTATTTCGGAAAGAGAAGAAAAAAGAAAGCACCCCTTTTCCTTTGTAGCTCTTATTTCACAATTGCAGATTCAGTCAAAGGTGATCAAAAGAGAAAAGAGACGCTTCAAAGCAATTGGTCTATTAATTGAAATCACACTAGGACAATTCGGTCAACCGAACTGTCAGGAACTAGTGTGCAAGAAAATGGGTCGTGCCAATTTCGGGTCAAAACTAGATCCCCTTTAGCTTGAACTCATTGGAATGGTTCATCCGAACCGCCCCCTTTTTATCCCAAGGGAACAATTGTGGGCCGGTGACTTTCTCTTGCGTTTAGGAACTGATCGTGTTAATTTCTTCCAAGCTGTGAGATAAAGAGGTGCGGGAACAGATGTAACTTCGCATTTGCCCTCTCACAAACGGTAAACCGATGGTAGGAGGAAAAGCGGGTGGTGAATTGAAAGTTTTTCTGCACCTTGCAGCGAAAACAGGCAAATAAAGCTGGTCATTTCTGTAGATTGATGCTTCAGTCCTTAAGAGTAAGCCCCATTTAAGGCAATCGTATTTAAGAGTAAAGGTACTTTATTGGATTGGAAGCTTCACTATGTATTTCAAATTTCTTCCTTTTACTCGATTTCACCACCTCCACTCCTATCATAACTCCATTTTTAGTTTATGCATTTAGGTCTATTGGTTGGTAAATACCTAATCCCAAACCAATCCTCTTTGGAAGAAAGACCTACTGTGCTTGATAAGAATTCGCGATAAACACTAGTAGGTTCTTGCGGTTTTTCACAGGCCACACCTAGTCCTTTACGTGACGGTTGGGGAGCTGGATTTGGCCAGATCCTAACCTCCCCTCCCCACCCACCGCTCCACGGGTCAAATCTGACATGTGGATATGCTGGCCAGCTCTCGACCGATTGATGTCATAATGTCAGGTGATCCTTTTTCTCGTTGCCCACGTAGATTGGAATCAAATAATGCACGCTAAAGGACAGGAATTTGCAGGCGCTGACGTTCAGCTGATTGTCAGCGTTCACAAAGCCCTGTGCCTTTGCAAATGTCATTTATCACAGCGGTGCCTACACGATGTAGGTGGGCGTGGCTTGACCCAAGTAGCATTGCAGGCAAAATGGGAGAACGCATGTTTACTCAGAATAAAGTTCCTGTTAAGTTTAGTGGGGTTTAATCCAAAATTAGTATAGCTGGGACTGCAGTCCTGCAGTACAGTCAGATACAGGCTTTTTCTGGAGTAAATATCACTAGAGTCTTATTCCTAAGTAAGTGTGGATAAGACTGCAGCTTAAAGTTCAATATTAACTCAATCTGTCCCCCTTCCATATTGCTTTAGACCAGCACATCTTTAACATTAGTAATGGGCGGTTTCAGGATGAGTGGAAAAATGAGAAAGCTTTCCAAAATGCTCATTTTTTTAAAAAGTGAGGACTAGCTTAATCACACCTAAGGCCAACTATCTCTACAAGAGAAAGATAGCGCCAGCCTAGATCAAATAATCCAGTTGATAACTGGTGTATGAATTCACTTCAACATCAAAACACAATGAGATTATCTAAATTCCAGACTTTTTAAACATAGTCTGAGTCAATTGCTCTCTTTCTCATCATCCCCTGTCCCTTTTGCATCTGCATGACAACTAAAATGTCAGTTCATTTTGTGCATATTGATCACATTGATTAACCAGTGATCTACAGTTACAGTTAAGGGAAAACTTTTGATGAGATTAAGTATCACTTCGCATGATGACCAGATAAAATCTACTAAGTTTCACTAAGCTCCTCAAGAAAAAGGCTTTTACACTTTTTACTTGCTCTTTTTCTGTTGGATCTCAGCTACAGGCTGAAAAATAGGCTTGATAGAAATGGTGGGAATTATAGTTGAAGGGGAAATCAAGGGACTACCAAATAAAATTCCCAGGAAGCCCTAACTGGCAAGCAGCTATAAAATCAATATAAATCCTCCAGGTATAAGAAAATATTAATATTAATGCAGTAGCCAGGATGTGCCATTCAACAAATACACGAGGAATACCAGTGTCCATGTATTCAACATCATTCTATCATGGCCCACTCCACTGAACACAGCTCCATCTAGGCTGACAATGTAAGGGGATTTGTGGAAAATCTCTTCAGGATGAACATTAATGAAGGAACAGGGCTGTGAAAAAGAAATACATGTTTTAAAAATTATGAAGTTATTTTTATAGTTATGAAATTATGAGGTAAATACCTTTATTGGGCCAATCAAAAAGTCATAAAATAGTGTGCAAGCTTTCAAGTTCCACAGAACTCTTAATCAAATTAGATGTTGAAAATTCAAGGGGTATGAGGGGAGAAAAAGGTTGTTGGGGTTACTCAAGCCATCCATGCCTGCATTGGTAAGTTGGAGGTGTGGGTGAAGCTAGTAGACATTCAAATGAGGTGCTTTCCACTACCTTATTTAATGACATTTTGCTTGGCCTAATAAAGATATAGCCCTCATATGGATTTTTTTTTTGTAAGAGCCAACCAAGCTACCTTTATTTTTGTGTAATTTTTAAGATGTTGCCTTGCTTCTACCTGCAATTTAGGCTTAGCAATTTGCTGAGATTCCAAGAGAATATATTTATGCTCTTATTGGAGGATATACGGTACATTAAATTGACTGCAAAGCAGGTGTCTATGGCTATCACCCTATGCCCACTCAAATGGGAGCATGTCCTGTTCTACACAATGGGATTGACATCTGAGTAAGCATGAATAGACTTGGATTACATGTGGGTTTAGGACTGCAGCCTCATCTGGAAACTCATTTAATTGTAGCAGGTAAATGGTGGTGAGCAAACAGGAGCACATTGCAATTCTATGCATGCTTGTTTGGAAGTAAGCACCCAATTAAACCCAATGGTGCTTGCTTCTTAGTAAATGTGCATAGGGTTGGGCTACACATCAGTTTATCCACAAGCATGAATTACAGTAAAGTGTAATTACAGCAAAAGTTCAGCAAAATGAGAGGTCAAATACTGCAGTTCATCTCTCTGTGTTAGGTATAAACCCCAAAACCTGCACTCAGGACTCACAATCTGGTTTCAGATTCAAGATCTTAACTTTTGATGGTGATAATCTGCAAAGCGCAGCACTCTTGGACATGATAGTTAAGAGGACCAACAGACGTTGAGTCCTTACATGGTACTCTGCATTGCCAATATGAAACATTTCCTAGAGATTTCCCCTTAGCTGGTGAGGAGAAAGGCTTCCACAAATGTGTGGACGGAGGAAAGGGGCAGAAACCACTGAGTTTTAATGGCCAGGTTGCAATTAAATGAAAATGATGATCCCTGACTTCTGCATTTATTTCTCTGTAGCTGGCTCTGGATATCTACCTAATTGATTTAAGTGATAGTCTCATGATTGAATTTTACATTTCTTTCTTTCTAGCAGACTCAGGACATTTCTTTATCTGATTGATTTATGGTAAGTAACAGCCACCTGATTGAGTCACAGGCCACCTTAGTTCAAAGAAAACAAAGAAAGAACAGAGCAGGTGAGGCAACACCCATTGATCAGATTCAAGACAGGATATATAGGCAATTTTTATTCATCTGTTTTACCTTCCCTTTAATGAGCCTTCCCTCCCTCTCTCCCTTTTCTCATTTTCTCCTCACCCCGTGATATAGTTTAGGACAATGGAAAGTGAAAATGAATGTTTTAAGATTCAGGACAGACCAAGGGAGCCTTTTCACCACCATAATAGCAACAACCAGCACATTCGTTAGTCGCTTTATCCAAAAAAAGTCACAATGCAACTCCGCAAGATAAAATAAAAACAGATACAATCATTTTAGAACTAGAAAATTTAAATACAACTTGATCAAGTATTTTCTAAGACTGGAGTAAATTTGTAATTTATTTAAAAGACCACTGTAAGCAGTTAAAATATCTGGCAGGGATGTAATAACACTTGTAAAGTGGAATTATTTATGATAATTATGGTTATTTAACAGATGGATAAGGGTAAAAGATGCAGCAAATTTAATCCTAAATATGGAACCCAGGGAGGGAGGGAAGGAGGACTGAAGATTCAAAAGAACCTTGCACTTTAATGTTTCAAATGGTTATGTTAAATTTTATAAAATTATGAAAAAACCAATAAAAAAATATTTAGAAAAATAGAAAATTAAAATACAAAATTCCTAAAGTGCCCATAAGAAGGACAAGCTGTACCTCACAGTGAGTATCACAACAGAAGCTATCTTGAATACCCAAGGCCTGGGTATATAGGCCAAGCACCTAAAAACTGTCCTTCATAGTGCCAGGTGCATTTCCCCAAGGAGAGCATTGTTCACATGCTGCATAGATAAACTGTGGAATCTGTTCCCACAAGGTGCAGTCACAGCCAACAACCTGGATGGCTTTTAAAATGGATTAGCCAAATTGATAGAGGATAAAACTACTGTATCAGTGGCATCAATAGTTATGTTCTACCTTTACCATCGGGGGACGCGGGTGGCGCTGTGGGTTAAAGCCTCAGCGCCTAGGGCTTGCTGATCGAAAGGTCGGCGGTTCGAATCCCCGCGGCGGGGTGCGCTCCCGCTGCTCGGTCCCAGCGCCTGCCAACCTAGCAGTTCGAAAGCACCCTCGGGTGCAAGTAGATAAATAGGGACCGCTTTCTAGCGGGAAGGTAAACGGCGTTTCCGTGTGCAGCTCTGGCTCGCCAGAGCAGCGATGTCACGCTGGCCACGTGACCCGGAAGTGTCTTCGGACAGCGCTGGCCCCTGGCCTCTTGAGTGAGATGGGCGCACAACCCCAGAGTCTGGCAAGACTGGCCCATACGGGCAGGGGTACCTTTACCTTTACCTTTACCTTTACCATCAGAGACAGTGTACCTCTGAATATGAGTTGCTGGGGAATGCAAGTGGGGAGAGTACTATTGCACTCAGATCTTGTCTGTGAGCTTCCCATGGGCACCTCATTGGCCACTGGGAGAACAGGATGATGGACTAGATAGGCTTTTGACATTATCAGCCAGGGTTTGTGTTACGTTCCTAATGCATTGGCATATATTATGGGGATAAATCATGCCTACAATTAAAAACAAGGAAGCATTCAAAAGTTGAGCAGATAGGGAGGGAGACCAGTGGCACCTCCCTCTTATACTGTATATGGGTAGCACTATTTTGGCTCCTTAAGCAATGGCTTAGGCATGCATGTATAAAAGCACTTGTTCAGCATAGAGAAGCCCTCAAGGTCTCTCACTGACCATTTCAGAGATCAGAATAATGTCACCTCAAGTTATCCCAACTTCATAGTTGCAGACAAAAGTCTCCTGCACTGTTTTTAATGCAAGTATCAGAAAAAGTCTTGCGCTTCTTTGCTTATCTGAGCAAAACTTTGTTTCATTTTGTATTTCTTAAGGGTTATGAAGAAACATTGTTTCTTCACTGAAAGAATGCCAGCTTCATTTATCCACAAAGAATATCTCTAGGAACAAAGTAATCTTGGATTTTTTCCTAGGTATTGTGGGATTACTTTGCAGTGTCTGATTTTCTTCAAGGCTTCTTGCTGCTGTGATTTAGAAGCAAAATTTATTCTGCATGCATCCTGTTTAAAACAATTATTTTCCTGTTTTATGAAAATACTGGAATATGTTTGTGCAGTCATAAGTTTTATCCTGAATGACCAAAAAGGCAAGCCAATATTCATCAATGTCTAAACTTGGATCTATATTTCTGAATGTGAATCTCTGCTGTTGTTTTAAATAATTTGTTTCCCGATGAGTATGAGGTAGAATAGAAAATGGGTCAGTT
The DNA here is from genome assembly GCF_964234715.1 of Podarcis melisellensis. Classification (NCBI taxonomy): domain Eukaryota; kingdom Metazoa; phylum Chordata; class Lepidosauria; order Squamata; family Lacertidae; genus Podarcis; species Podarcis melisellensis. The sequence goes on along the minus strand of NC_138539.1, from coordinate 38,299,905 downwards.
GCTACTTCCCAACCATAATTAAGTTGGACTCCCTTTGAAATATGTGGATTTTGACATCTATTTATTATTTGATAGGACTTGATCACCCAGGATTTTTCATGTGGAAATTTTGTGACTTTGTGGTATGTGCATATCAGATCCTGAATATCACAAACTATGACTAATGAATTCATATCACATGCAAATGGTATGATTGGGAACATGACACCATGGTACTAAGCAGAATTGGGTTGTGTAATTAATATCTAGGCAAGGGATTAAATCATATATACAAGTGTTAACCTGATAATTTCCCCTGCAGTTATATCAATATTTCCAAGTAAGGGAGGTACCCTCTTGTTTATTGAGGAAATATGATCCCCTATGGGAGGAAACATAAATATTATTAAAATTAATCATTAACAATTAATATATATTAAATGAAAAGTTTCTGCATGAAAATATGATGAATGGATCATTTATCTTTTCACAGGCCCAGAAAGCAAAGCTTGAAGATAGTTTGGTAATTTTATGTTTGCTTGCTTGCTTTGGCTGTAAGAAGCATAATAGTTGATCTTTCTGTTTTCTCATCCATGGAGGAAGATGCAGCACCACGGAACATGGTTAATGCTATGTTTACACACTTACACCTGATAAACCTGCTTGCTCCTGAGGCTAGGAAAGTGGATCTTACTTAATTGGTGAGAAAATAGAAGAAAACACTTCCAAGTACTTAAGATTTACATCCTGTGTTTTCAAAACTCAGTGCTCTATAATTATTGACTTAACCTTTCATTAAACAACCATGTTAGGGTTGCTTAATTTTCTACGGTGTGTGCGTTTTCTGGTTTGTTTGTTTGTTTGTTTTTTGCAGGACGGGACGGGGATTGTCTACTTGTTCCTTTATGAAATGTAAATTAATGGGCATCATACTGTGATCCAAGAACGATTCACATACTATAAACAAATTTTGGACTATAAGTCCCTTTAGCATAGCCAGCACATGTAAGGGGAGATTGTTTTACATATTTAATTTAGACACAGTTTAATCATAAACAAAACCTTTAAGTAGTTTATATTCCTTATGATGCCAGCAAAGTCTCTAGAGAAGAAATGTGGAATCTGTAGCCTTCCAGATAATGTTTGGCTCCAACTCTCATCAACTAAACTGGTTTCTACCATCAGTATTGGCCTGGATGAGGATGAACAAATTGAAACTTAATCTAGACAAGACAGAAGTGCTCTTCAGCCTGTGCTAGATGGGGCTACACTCCCCTTGAAGACACAGGTTCACACTTTGCGGGTGCTTTTGGGCTTCACCCTGAGTCTGGATGCCCAGGTTTCTGAGGTGACCGAGGGGGTATTTGCACAGTTGAAGCTAGTGCACCTGGTAGCAGAAGGGAGATTTTGGGGGAGCAGGGTGCCACGGGCAGTACTGGGGCTGCAGGGCGCCCTCCGGTGAATGGGTGCAGTGCTGCCTCAAAATGTAGCCAGGACACAGCGTGGGATACGTGTGGCACTTGGCTAGGGTGCCCCAGCTGCTGCCTCCCTCCTGGCTGAGGCTGCCCTCCAGGGCTCCAAAACTCAAAGAGCTACAGCCAGATGGTTGACCAGAGCTGGCTACAGAAAGCATACAATTCCCCTGTTACAATAGTTCCACTGGCTGATCTGTTTTCAGGCACAATTCAAAGTGCAAGTTATGGCTTAGGCCCAGGCTACTGAAAGACAGCATTCTCTCATACAAACTTGCCAGGGTCCTGAGATCTTTGTGGGAGGGCCTTCTCTCAGTTCTGTCACCTTCACAGGCATGCGGGAGAGGGCCTTCTCGGTGGCTACTCCCAGACTTTGGAATTCCATTCCGAGAGAAGTTAGCTTGGCTCCCTCCTTGCTGTTCTTCCACTGGCAGGAATTTCCTAAAGAAATTACATTATCTTAAATGTAAAAACATAAACTGCTACATTTTTATAACTGGCTTTTTAAAAATGAATGGAAGTGGCATCTTTTCAAAAGGGGGATTTTAAGCTCTCTCTCTCTTATATAAAAAATGCTGCTCATTAAAGCAACTTACTGTAGCTGCTTATCCAAGACTGGTAGGCAATTTTAGACTACCCCAGCAAAATCTTCATTTGTCCAAACTAATATTGGCTGATCTCATCTTAGCAGGTGTAAATTGAGCAACCAGTAGAGTTGATGATAGTTTAGGGCTTGGCAGGATCCAGAAACTAAAATACTCAAGGAAGATTATTGTGTTTGTGGGTGGATGGGCAACTAATTAGTAGGGCGCAAACCACTGGGGATAATTATTGACAAATGATAATTGACTCACTAAAAATGTAAAGGGAGAAGCTATGAGACACATAATAAACATAGCAGTTAAAGTGCACACACACAAATTGACTAAAGTTCATAGCACCACTGAAATGATGCAACTAACAGGAATGATCAGTTCTTGTGAGCAGGGTTGGTTTCATAGCTTTTCCTGAAATCTGAAAGAGAGACAGCCTTGACTCCAGCTGAATATCCTGTTTAGTTCTACAGGTCAAAAAACTGCTGCCAGCATCATAAAAGTCTTTTTTTTCCATCCGTGAGTGCTATCACTTTCATGTCTTCAGTTAGCCACATCTTTACCAAAGTAGAAACTGTCACATCACTGATGTTTGATGCCCCCATTCAAAACTTGTTTACTTGGAGTAGAATTCTTATAAATTAAATATAGAGCTTTATTCCAGTCTGCATCTGCACTGGAACTATTTTTATGTGTGGATTTGTTTTTAAATCTTTGTACTGTTTTTAGGATGTGGATTTTTTTAAAAAAAGATAGAATTGTAGAGTTGGAAGCGATCCCAAGGTTCATCTAGTCCAACTCCCTGCAATGCAGGAATATGCAGCTGGATCAAACCTGCAACCTTGGCATTATCAGTACAGTGTTCTAACCAACAGAGCTACGTCCAAGTATCAGCCTCAGCCACAAAACTAATACTCAGAGCAATTAGTTTTGAGCATGTTTACTTGCATTAAAGTCCCTATAGATAAGCATTTGTATATCGTATTGTTGTTTTATTGCTATGGTCGATGGCTGATGCAAATAGAAGAAGAAGAAGAAGAGTTTGGATTTGATATCCCGCCTTTCACTCCCTTTAAGGAGTCTCAAAGTGGCTAACAATCTCCTTTCCCTTCCTCCCCCACAACAAACACTCTGTGAGGTGAGCGGGGCTGAGAGACTTCACAGAAGTGTGACTGGCCCAAGGTCACCCAGCAGCTGCATGTGGAGGAGCGGAGACGCGAACCCGGTTCCCCAGATTAGGAGACTACCGCTCCTAACCACTACACCACACTGGCTCCAAGATAAAGATTCTTTCTTTCTTTCTTTCTTTCTTTCTTTCTTTCTTTCTTTCTTTCTTTCTATATAGCTAAAGTAGCACGTTGAAGTGGTTTGTGCATTAGGCCATAAAGGCATCTTGGACAAGGGCTTCCAGTATTCAGGTCAGGGAAAATATGAATGCAGGCAGACAGAAATTCATATATTTTATGGGTAATATTCAATAACTAATATTTAGAGTAGCTTCATTGGCATCAATCAACATAACTCATGAATTACTGGATTGCAATCTTGGTGCTTTTAAAAAATGTTATTTTTAAGTATAAGATCAATGCATGATTGTTTCATTTGTTGAATACCACTTTATTTGCACTGAAAACAACTCTAAAATATCTCATAAATACAATAAAATGTATGCAGGTTTACAGTGCCTTATTAAAGTCGATATTCATTTCTTGAATATTACCTTATTTGCACTGAAAAGGCCTCTAGAATGTGGCATAAATCATGTGTACAGGTTTATAGTGCAGCATGAAAGCTGATCACAACAGGAAGTATGACAGTTGCATATACTGTAGCTGAAAGATGTGAAATCCCAGGAACATCAGTCATGATGGGGACTGATATGTATTATTTGTGTTGCCATACATTTTGATTTTGTTTGACAATGAAAAGAAACAAGGAGAGTTTTAATTTAGCCACTGCAGTACTAGGAAAAATCAAGTTTCAGGCTTCTATCAGCCCACCTGTCTTGGTTTCCTAGCCTTATTGACCTCTGTCTGCCCTTTAGATGACAGATTAGCTGTGAACATCCTTTATAAAAGGAAATAGTGTTCTATAAAATTCACACCATGGTTTCTAATTTAGCATCAGAGCCAGGACATCCTAAAATAAAATTTGAGTCAAAAATAGATCTGTGTGTGTGGCAGGGGAAACTGTCAGGGTTGAAAGCAAACCATTAATCTACTTAAAAGTTAGCTTAATCTGTGAGAAAACATACACAAAAGGAGGGTTTGTGGCTTCTTCAGATGCTGTGTGTTTTGCTGATAGGGAGTAAAGCAAAACCAAAAACAAAAACAGTATGTTTGCTATATCAAGAGTGATAAAGATGAGGCACTGTACAGCAAAACAGAAATATTTAAAACTCCACTCTCAAAACTGATCTTGCAGAGAGGACATGTGTTATAATTATGTGGTTGAAGTTTGTCTCTCTCCAAACGGCAATTTAAAATTGAAAGGTATCATTTGATGGAGCTTTTACACAGAATAATTTTGTTGGACTGAAATTGCTCAGAGTTTGCTTAAATTGTGTGTGATTTAAGCAACCTCAGCAACCTACAATATTGGTGTACCTGTGCTGAACAATTAAATAAAAATGCTATCACCATTTTACCAGTCTATGTTATGAAAATGAATAATCAGATTGCCTTTGAGAACAATTGCTAATTGTAGGAAATGTCTGCCTCCTTGATATTGTCATCTTTTATGACATTTTGTTTCTTAAATTGTTTTACAATGTCTCATGCAATATTATTCAGCTTTATTGTAAAGTTCAATAGCATATGTGGTTAAAGGAATAGTTTACTGCCAATCAACATTCAAAACTGCATGGCAGTTATGCAAGAAAAAGTGTGGTTCAAGAAACAAACAAATAAAACAAGCAAATGAATTACATTTTATTCTTACAAAGTGATCTCATAACAAGCAATTTCTGCATTATTTCTGCTCAAAAGAATCCATCTTCAAAAATATCAGTTAGCACTGGAGTCAGGAGTCTAATGATGGATCCCCCACCTTGTCCCCAAAAAGTATCTGGAACAAAAAAAAGTGGTGTAGTCAGGATAAATTATTCAGACTACAGAAGTTTACACACCCATTTAACTTGTGCCTTTTATTTTAGCTGTGGTGTGTTTTTCACTAGGTTGTGAAGCAGAATCAAGATAGTTCTTGCAGTACTTTTCTAGGCCCTAGATCAGGCATAGGCAAACTCGGCCCGCCAGATGTTTTGGGACTACAATTCCCATCATCCCTGACCACTGGTCCTGTTAGCTAGGGATCATGGGAGTTGTAGTCCCAAAACATCTGGAGGGCCGAGTTTGCCTATGATTGCCCTAGATGAACATCTAGTCAAGCTGATCTGACCTGCACACAGCTGCTGAGCTGACAGTTTAACCTTCTGCTTACAGAGACAGGTGAATAATATGTCTCTATGGGACAGCTGACTAGCCAGAATCTGAACTAAATTAACAGAGCCATCCATACCCAAGATCCACTGGGATGAGAGAGTCTGGAATAGATGGAACTTGGGCTGTCTCAGCTAAGCAGGGGCTCAGCTGACACAACTCCCTCATCACAGCTCAGAAAGCAATATGCCTACATAACTCCCTCAACCCGGCTGAGCTCAGGCTTTGCTGACTCAGCCAGTGGAACTTAATGATGTACTTACCCCTGTTCCAAATCCTTTTCAGTTCAGTCACGTGAAACTTACACCAGCAAAAATGGGTAGTGTTGGTAAAATTCTATTTCCAAGGCTTGTTTCCTATCTACCAGGCTTGAGGTGGGATTTGGAATAGGGGTAACTAAGCTTGACTTGGTAAAGAGTAAAGGGACCCCTGACCATTAGATCCAGTTGTGGTCGACTCGGGGTTGTGGCGCTCATCTTGCTTTATTGACCGAGGGAGCCGGTGTACAGCTTCTGGGTCATGTGGCCAGCATGACTAAGCTGCTTCTGGCGAACCAGAGCAGCGCACGAAAACGCCATTTACTTTCCCGCCACAGAGGTACCTATTTATCTACTTGCACTTTGATGTGCTTTCAAACTGCTAGACTTAAGCTGGTGTAAATTCCACTGCCTTCCTATACAGTCATACCTCATGTTCTGTTAAGTTCATGTTGTGTCTTTTCAACTTGTGAACGTGGCAAACCTGGAAGTATGTAGTTCTGGGTTTCGCCGTGCATGCGCAGAAGTGTTCTGCATGCTTCATGCATGCGCAGAAGTGCTCTATTGTGCCGCACACCTGTGCAGAAGCAGTGCTCTAGTTATGGACTTTTTGGGGTGCGAATGGCACCCCAGAATGGATCGAGCCAATAACTAGAGGTACCACTGTACATGGGATTGTTCTGCCAGAAAGGCCATGCAGAGTTGGCAAAATTTGAAGGAAGCGAAAGGGGAAGTATTGTGTCTGATGGGAAAAGGTCAAGAGAACAATGGGGGATGTTAAAACTGGATGGTCAGTGGGTATAAGGAAAGGAACAGAAAAGAATGCGAGGGCTTTGTTCCATCTTTTGGAATGGCCTCCTCTTTTGCCCAATATCTTACAATGTCATTTTATGGTGTTGATAGTTGATAAATAAATACAGTAATGCAAAGGTACCAGGAAGTCATCAGCAATTTTTTGCGAGCATATGGGGGGGGGGAATATAGTTTAAGGAAAGAAAATAAGGTATAAAAAGCGGGAGAGAAAAGATAACAAATGTCAGGCAAATTAGGCAGGATACCATAAAAGAAACAGTGACCTCTGATCACATTGTACTGCAACTCAACAATTAGCAGGTTCCACCAGGGGAGTAGAAGCTTGTGGTTGTGCGTAGCTCTATTTTTTTAAGGGTTTATACACTCCAGTATTATTGCCAAGAGAGTCTGGCTGCATACAGACAATACATTTAACACATATGGCTTCTCCCAAGGAATCTGGAAACAGTATTTTATTCAGCAGAGAGATACAATTCCCTGCACACTTAATGAACTACACCTCCCAGGATTCTTTGGGGCTGGTCATGTGGTTTAAGCACTTTAAATATATGGCATGTATGTAGCTTCTCTGATGGCTTTTCTTGAGTTTGCTCTTGTATTTTATAACTGCTCAGAAAAAGTACCTGTGCTGAGAACCAGGAGGCAGCTGTTTGTTTTGCCATTTTGTATTTGAGTGCAACAAATATGATTTTGCCTTTTTAAAACAACAGCAGCAACACACTGAACAAATGTTAGAATTTCTTAGGAACTTAGAACCTTTGTGACAAATACATGACCCTCTTACGTCCTTATAATCAGATGGTTGCATATCCCACTTTATTTATTTTCTTAGCATATCGAGACAGGGGAAACCTTGATTTTGTTCCCCCTTTGTTTGTCATTGTGTAGATTGCAGATATTGGCTACATCTGTTTCCTGTGAAGGAAGCGTCACTGCTGCCTTTGTCCAGCAGGTGGAATACTTGCTGCGGTTTTGATAAAGCCAGAAATCCTAATGCGGCATTCTGATTTGGTTTTTAAAAATCAAATTCCTGAGGGGCACGTTTGACAAAGAAACATGGATAAGGAATTTTTAGCTTTTTTCCAAGCACACTAACTGAGAAGACTGTGTGAGCCTAGAAAATGTGAGTATGAATGATATCAGGCAAAGCAGTGGATGAAAATATATGCCCTTGGTTTGACTGAGAACACTTGCCACTATTCTTTCCTTTGTTTCTTTCCATTTATTTTCTTTTTCTGTTTCTGTTTCCTCCCCCTTTTCCACTCTCTCCTCAAAGGTTTAACTGCACTTAAGAGGGGGGAAACTACTTAAATATATAGCTAAATATATAAATATATAAATATATACTACTTAAATATACATATATACTGGAGATATTTGTAAAAAGAAATCAGTGACTAATCCAAACCACAACAAGGTGGTCTTAATTTTAAAATATTGTCTCCTCCCCCCTTTTTAAAGGACCCACATTGTTTATGGAAGGGACTCATGTGTCACCGTGTGTGAACTTACTTTTATTGTTTAAAATATTTTTAGACCACATTTCATTCAATCAGATTCCAAATACAATAGTATAAATAAGAATTATTCATACCAAATACAAGATGTACTAAGAAAATATTCCTAACAGAATGTCAGAATTGGAGGCAGCATTAAAATTATTAAAATTGAAAGGCAGTCTAAGGCAATGCAACCATTTAAAATGCCTGGACAAATAGACACATTTTAACCTGGTGCTGGAAAGATTATAATGCCCACACCACATATTTTTGGGATATTTTTTTCTTTTAAAAAAGAAAGAAAAACAATAGCAGGTGTAGCAGCCCCAATCCAGACAGAGGCCATGGTGGGGGTCATGTGGAGCAGATTTAACCTCTTCTTCCTTGCCATTTCCCCAATTTGGGTCATGCTCCCCCATATCCTATTTGGCATTGGAGAAAGGTTTCTGTTCACACTGATGAAAGCTTTCTTGTCCATGTTAAATTTCACCCCATTCTTCTGTTATCCTATCTGAAAAACTCTCCCTCACTGCACTTAGCAGCCATGATGGAAACGCTCCCCATGCCTGTAATTAATTTGTTTTAAAACAGCAGCAACAGAAACCCGGTGTTCTTCCAGCGACACCTTTAGTGTCATATTGAATTTGGCTCTCCTTAAGTTTAGTTTTCCCTCTGCCTCGCCTGTTTTATTTTTGTTCAGCCATGATCATGAGAAAAGCCCACATGATTGGCTTCTGGCCACACTTCCCCTCCCCCCCCCCTGCACCCACACCCACACACCAGATCCATGCAAACAGCACCACAGAGAAACAATGTCCATACCACAGTTGGTGTGGATTAGTGTGCTCTCTATTGCTACTACAGTAGTACCTCTGGTTGAGAACTTAATTCATTCCGGAGGTCTGTTCTTAACCTGAAACCGTTCTTAACCTGAGGTACCACTTTAGCTAATGGGGCCTCACGCCGCCGCTGCACAATTTCTGTTCTCATCCTGAGGTAAAGTTTTTTAAACCTGAGGTACTACTTCTAGGTTAGCAGAGTCTGTAACCTGAAGCATTTGTAACCCAAAGCATTTGTAACCTGAGGTACCACTGCACATTAGTTTGAAGCTCATGCCACTTTCTGTGAAAGGTTTTGAGAGATATGGCCAAACGTTGCCACTGCAATATCAGTAGTGTGTTTTTTCCATTCGGCCTGTTCACATGCTCCCATTTGCCTACACACAAACACATTTTGCCCTCTAATTTGTATTCCTACAACAGATAAATTCACTTGAATTGGATTGTAGCCAGTTACAGAGAATAGCAATCTCTAACAGTTATTTCAGCGCAAGGGCAGATTTAGGGTTGTGCGAGTGCGACACACACACACACACACACACTGGGTGATGAGTTGAGGGGGGAGCCTTTTCAAAGCCTGGTAAGTGAGGCCTTCTTCTCAAAGACTAGTTAGCACTTTCCCACTTTTGGGAAGGAGGTAGGAGGGCTCTAGGACCCTGCCAGAGCCTCACACCTGCTTCCCAAAGCCCCATGATTTCTTACTCTGCTTTGGGAAGGCAGCACAAGGGCTGGGGGGGGGGCAATAAAACTTTGGCCTTGCACAGGGCGCCATATTACCCAAGTCCACCACTGTTCCACTATAACATTACTGCAACAGCACCCACCTGGTTTGTACTAATATCTCCCACCACCACTACCTTATGTGGCTACTCATATGTAGAGCTAATATAGCACCTGCTATGTGTGAAATCATTTCTGAGGGCCACTATTGCACATAGAATTTCAGAGTTGGAAGGGGCCCCAAGGATCATCTAGTCCAACCCCCTGCAATGCAGGAATATGCAGCTGTTCCATACAGGCATCAAACCTGCAGCCTTGGCATTATCAGCACCATGGTCTAACCAACTGAGCTATCCAGCTGATATGTGTCTGGCATGTTGGTCCCTGATGGAGACCACAATTCATACAGTTGGTATTTCCATGAACTTTCTGCTGAGCCAGGAGGGCATGCCACTGCCAGCTGCACATGCTCTTGTGGATGAGCACATAAGGAAACCAAGGCTGGCTGCATGAACAGGCCCAGCGTATCTGTGAAATCGTTGAAGCTGAAGCTGGCAGCTATGTAAAGCACTAGTTTTTAATTATTCACAGCTGAACAGAAGTGAAGTTATACCTAATTCTGATGTTGCCTTTATTGATGCATTCTACAGAAAGCATGATGCCCAAATTAGAAGTGTTTATTATGCATCATTTCCAAGTGCAGGTGGAGAATTAGAAATGGATGAAACAGATGTCTGCTGCAAGATAAAAACTTCAGCAATTATTTCTATTTTAAATCAGCCTTAATTGGATGTGGAAGTCAGTGAGCATTCTTCATAATAGCGTTTTAAATGTATTGTTTAAGAAAAACTTTTATTTGTGGAGATCAGCACTTTTTAAACAAATGCTTATATGATGTACATATATGACACATCTGCAGAGTTTATAAGGGGATATTTAGAAGACTTACCAGTGGTGAATGAAAACTGCTCGATAGTTTGGATAATTTGTTGAAACAAACTCATTAATATAGCATGTGTGAGGGATATATGCTTGGCTCCTCCAGTTTTTGGGGTGGGTGGTATTTCATAGTTACTGGGGAGCAAGATGTGTGCCGTGACAATTGCTCCTACCAGGGATTTTATCTGCTGAAACTCTTTGCTTCATCTGCCTCTGCTGGTTCACATTCACATATAATTTTATGTGGCTTGAAATCCTGAATTGTAATTGCTGCAATTAAGAGGTAGTAAGTCCTCATGCCCTCAAGCTAATTTCTTTCTGAATTACTAGAAACCTGAAACCTTTTTTTGTTGTTTGTTAGCTGCAGTCATTATTATCATATCACATGACAGTTTTTTGCTTTTGCTGTAGCTGATGAGGATGGTTATTCATTTGGAACTGCCTATAATATCACTGAAATACAGTATTTAAAAATTTCTATTAGAACGTTTCTATTTCTTTCCCCATGGCTTCTGAACTATCAGATTTTGCCTTTGCTGGGATCATATATCAGTGATATGTGACACTTTTCCACATTCACAGACATTTCCAAACAACAACAGGAGGCTCACACAAAAATGTAGAGTTACAGATAGGTAGCCGTGTTGGTCTGCCATAGTCAAAACAAAAAAATTCCTTCCAGTAGCACCTTAAAGACCAACTAAGTTAGTTCTTGGTATGAGCTTTCGTGTGCATGCACACTTCTTCAGATACACTGAAACAGAAGTCACCAGACCCTTCTATATAGTGAGAAGGTGGGGAGGGGTATTACTCAGAAGGGTGGTGGGAATGGGTGATTGGCAGATAGCTGTGATGAGCCTGTTGACAACTCTTAACGACTGCAATAGATCTTACAGGAAAAAGCAAGGGGTGAGAAGGTGAAAAATGGCTTTGTCATGTATAATGAGATAAGAATCCAATGTCTTTGTTCAGACCAGGTCTCTCCATGGTTTTAAGTTTGGTAATAAGTTGCAATTCAGCAGCTTCTCTTTCCAGTCTATTTCTGAAATTCCTTTGTAGTAGAACAGCTGCTTTGAGATCTTGTATAGAATGTCCTGGGAGATTGAAGTGTTCTCCTACTGGTTTCTCTGTCTTGTACTTTGTACTTTGTTGCAATTACTCCAACCCCCTTCTCGCTCCCAATAAGGATTGGGATTACATCAATGGAGGAGCTTTCGAAACACATTATTCCTATGCAATGATCACAGTGTACCATTTCCATATATGGACAGCTAAGACTACAGCATTACCTTCAGAAAATAGTATACCCCTTTCACCTAGTCAAGCATTCTGATTCAACCAGCAGCTCACAAACAAGGTGTGAAAGTGCCGCCCTTTCCATTTTTGTCCCCAGTGCAAGTCAGAGTTATACTTCCTTTGAAACAGCTGCAGTTTGTGCGGGATACAGTAGGTTGGAAAGAGGCTAGAACTGCAAGACTGTGCACACCACAGAGAAGCATGTCCTCTGGAGCACAGTGTAACTTACTTCCAAATAAACACCCACAGGACCAGACCACACTGCTGTGATTCTAAACACAGTGGCTTGGAAGCGCATTCTACTGAAGATCTGCTAAATGTATTTAGGACTGTGGCATCAGTGAGTCTGTAGGTGTAGTATTCCCGTAGTATTGATCCTGATGATGTTTAATTCATGTACCACATTGAGGAGAGTGACTACAGCAATAATCGGGAAATAATACACAGTTCCTCTGTTGATAGAAGCTTGTTTGTTGTTGCTATAGGTAATCCTGGCATTAACATTGTGTCAACACACTTGCACAAGGCGAGTGTCTACAGTGTATCATAGCAGCACAGGTGAGGTGAGAGCTTCAGTTCTACAGGAACATCTTGCAACTTTGATTTTTTGAGAAAGTTCTTCCCTACAGCTTCCTATATTATCTCAAAGAGCTTCAAACCTGTAAGTGGTTCCTAATTTAAGTGCATCCTGGGAATGTCAGATACATACTTAAATATTTATCTCAGTGAATTTATTGTGGCCACATTTGGATACCAGGGAGCGAGCTGTTCTGTGATTACTTTGGGTTGTGACAGCTTCATTACATACGTTTGTGGTATTTTTGTTCTTTGCCTGGCATTAGATTAATATCTGTCTCAATCTTAGGAAGGACTGAGAATGTTTAAAATGGGGCAAGTGCATCCTTATCCTAAACATGACTAAAGTACCCTATATGATCACACCGGTTGGACTATGAAGTACAAGGTTTCACAAATGTAATACCCTAGTACTTAACAACCTATTTTTCCTTTCTCTTGCATAAAATGGGCTGTGTTGCTGGATATAAGTATATGTATGTGTACACACGGACACACACATACACACACGGTTTTATCATAAGGATAAACTTTGAGGGATCAGCTTGCAGTGTGATTAATCAGAGTAAACCTGTCTCTTTTCCATTTTATTTTATTTTAATTGATTTTCAATGATACAACAAATATAATACAAAATCAAAAGAAAAGAAACTTAGGATGGTAAATAAGATGAAGCAAAATATCAAGCATGAGAGAGCAGGAGCATTACTATGTAGAATTGTATAATAATAGTTGATTATGTACGGTACTACAATGTACAGACTACTACCAATATGACACTAGAGATTATGATCAATGATATTTTTGATAATAAATTGTAAATCAAATAATAAATAGTAATAGTAATAATAATAATAATAATAATGAGCCAAGAGTCCACCCATGGCTATTTTAGACCACTAGTACGCTGTGGAATGTACTGAAAATACTGTAGTCTAACTTAACAAATGCCAAGAAAAGGCAGATAAAGTCACGGGGCAGAATTCAACATTGCACTATGGTGAGCATTCTGTCAACCCAAGCATTGCAGCTTGCCTGAGAGAATGATCTCCCCTCTTTTCCATGCATGCTGTCCTAGGGGTTCTCCTGATTCCCCCAGAGCTGGGATGATGGGGGATGCAAGCCCCATTGCAAAGCAGAAACCCTCATCCCCTGATAGGACTCATTAGGTCAGAGGTCGCAACCTAAGGCCCATGGGCCAGAAGCGGCCCATGAGGGTCGCTTAACCGGCCCATGAGCCACCCCCGAACTGAGCCGCCCACTCAGCAAGTCCTCGCATGCTGCGCTAAACTGGTGTAGCATGGCATGGGGACTCTCTTCCATGGCTCCGGAAATCACATCTGGACATGTCCACAGTGCTGGAATTCGCTTCTGCGCATGCCCAGACCGGTACTGTGCCGGTCTGGCCCACGAAGTATCTCTGAGGGAGTGATCTGGCCCACCCCCGGTAAGCCTTGCCGACCCCTGCATTAGGTGAATCCACCCAAGGCAATGACTTTTTAAATGCCAGTCCAAGAATCACTATTGCAATTATACTTGTGGTGCAGCTGGCTTAATGCCCAATTCCAAAAGTTGTTAAACCACAAATTTTATATTTAGTATGTGACAGACCACCACTACCACCCTAAAACTGTACAGAGTCAGAAAAAAAGACATTACTGTAGCTTCTCTTATCACAAGTACACCAATACAAAATACTGTGGACTAGGGTGTTACAGCACTGCATTCAGTGGGACCATACCTTGCATTGATGGAGACTTGAGTCAAGAAACAAATGGCTAATACTTTGTTTGGTTTCATTTATGAATATTTTGTTGCTATTATTGAGTTGCAATTTATTTCCCAAAGGAGTGTCACTTATTTATATGCCCATGCAATCATTTCCCCTTCTTTGTTTTCTGACACATTTGCCAAGTTGTAATCCCTGTTGACTTTTTCTACTATTTGCACCATGGCAATACTCCTCCAGATTTTGTTTATACACATTCCACTGCCTTGGTACGGTATCACTTAGGTTAGTAAGAATACACAGTGTCCTTAGAAACTGTAAACGGAATATGAAATCATGGTGGGTTCTTTGTTTCTGATTGACTTAAGCATAGTGACATACTGTTAAGGTTCCTTGAGCATGACCCAGATAGTCAACAGTTGTAAGAAAATGATAGGGCTTAAGTTAAATTCTATTAATATGCAAGGGGAGCACTAGTCCTTGTCATGTTTATACAAGTGAAATTCACATTAATACTTGAGGTTTAATTTTTGTAAAAAAGGGGGGGGAGGGGAAGACTAACTTAGCTGCAATACTCTGTGCATCACTCTTACTTGGGAGTAAGCCCATTGAACTGAAAAGAAATTGTTTCTTAATAAACGTGCATAGGTTTGCACTGGAAGCTGGGAACATGATAGCCAGAGTCATATAGGCGGCTCCCTTTTTGTAGAATGCTTTCCCCAGGGAGTTTCAGCTGATGTCTTCATTATACACCTTTTGGTGCCAGGCAAAAACATTCCTCTTTAACCAGGCCTTTGATTGACTGACATCTAGTGCTCTTTTAAAATGTGTGCAGGGTGTGTGTGGGTTATTATTATCAACAATTACTATGTATTTTATGTTTTTATATTGTGATTTTATTTTGTCAACGGCCCTGAGACCTGCAGGTATAGGGCAGCATGCAACTTTAAGAAATAATAATAATAATAATAATAATAATAATAATAATAATAGCCTTGACTACCTTTGTGATCTAGATAAATAGATGAGATCCTGCCCCAAGTTCCTTTCAATGCATATTTATGGATGAGACCCAAGGAGGTGTTATTTTTGGATTAACTGCTGTAGAATACAAATGTGAGGTTGTGTGTGTGCTGCATTAGTTCACAGCTTACCACAGCAGGGGCTTTCTATCCTGTCAAGTGGCAATAAAGCCTGATAAAGGCCTGCTATTCTCGGTGCATCCTATTATAGAAAGAAAAAGTGTCAGGCCTACCAATCAGAAGACCATGCCACAATGTATGCAAATAGGTTTCCTTAAGCCCCCTCATTCTCAGTTACCTGCAATGAAAGATGTATGTGACAGACATTGGGGTTTGTGTGTTCGGGGTGAACTTGTTCATGCATCTTTAAAAAAACACCACAGTCTGGCCATTCTGATTATTATCCCCTTCCTTTGATAGCTTTCTTTTATACTGTGCTATTCTTCTCTATGTGAGGATGTTCTCATTCCAAATCTAAATGAGCATCTATTGGGTTTCTTTTCTTAACTGTCCTTTCAATCAGCCAGTTGTTGCTTGGTGAGTCTGATTGCTGCTTGCTGATCAAAGCTCACATGTTTGACATGGTACAGTTTTGCCAAAAATTCTGTGGAGAGCACATGCACTTTGTTCTGGCAAGGAAAAGCCAATCTGCAGCAGACAACAATACATTTGTGCTTTACTTTTCAATTTATCCTGACCTTGACTGTGTGAGCAATTCTTCCAGAATATGTGAAGCTCATCCTTAGATTTAATTTAATTCCTAACAGTCACATGTGTTTCTTTTATGAAACCTTTAGACTTTCCCTGCTGCCTTTCTAGAAAAGAAAGACTGAGGTAAAACTTCAACTTGTTTCTTTCAATTCTTCTGAAAACATGGGAAATATTTTCCCTCTGGTGTGTGTGTGTGTCTGTCTGTCTGTCTCTCTGTCTCTGGAATCCCAAAGGACTGCTTTGTTGCATAGCAGACTTCCAGGTAAACATATTTTATAACATGTTTATCTTTTATAGCATTATATCTTTAAATGCTTTTCTGTTCTTCTTGGAACTCGGAAATCTCTTAGGCTTTTAATTTTCCTGTTCTCACACCTGTTTCTTCTAGACACTTTTAAAATGATGATTATAGATATCTGGTAAATCCTTTGGTTGAATTTTAAAGAATTCAGCAAGTTGGGGAAAATAGACATTGTTATGGTTTCAGAAAAGTTGGCATTGATGTGACTGGAAAATGTTCAGAAACTAAACAAAGAACTTTCAAGAAGAAATCTAGTTTGTGATTTTGCCAACCACTAGCATGTGGTCCGCGGAAGGTTGCCCAGAAAGGAATGAAGACTTGGGACTCAGCTACATTATTAAAGAAACAGCAATTTGAATGTGCTATAAACATGCAACACCTGATTGTGCCAGAGAGCAGTAAATTTTGAAACGCGGTTTTCCATGGGGATTTCTTTTGTTATAACTATCTAATTTCTGGCTTATTTTTAGCATCTTTTCCTGTATCTAGATCCATCCCTGGGCTGAGAAAGGTTTCCCATACCTGATCTATGTAAGGTGAGTGGGGCTTTCAAGCAAAATAGCCATTTCTAAAAGTGCTTATCAAGTGACTAGTTTTATGTAACTTTAGGCAAATGAAGTACCTTTCCTGACATGTATATATGTGTATATGTGGCTTATTTTGCTTAAAAAATATTGATACTCCAACTTCCCTCACATAATGTAAGGTGTCTTACAAAAATAGCAAAATACAACACAACTATAGCAGCATCAGTACATTGAGATTCAATTTTTGGAAAAAAGTGACTAACGACAGCAACAGCAATTAATAACAGAAACACCAGCAGACAGTTTAAAAGCAACAGCTTTCTAAGGCTGCCTGAGATCCTTTGGAAGGGCCAGTGCCTTGGTACCTTGAGGGAAGATGGTTGCTTGCTTCAAAATGAAGGACAGACCTGAGACAGAGGCTCCCTTCTGTCACAATTCTTTCTATTCTACTCTGTCCTTTTTATTGTTGGATCTGAGAAAGTTCCTGTGCAATCTTCTGTAAACCTATTTGGGAAGTACTTCTGGGTAAACATACATTAAGAATGGGCAGTAAGTGTGGCAGCCACAGAGATAAAACTCCAGTTATATTTACATCTTTTGTCTTCAGTCACAGATAGGTTTTTATTTCTAGCTCTTGGCAGTCAAAATGGTGCTAAAATTAGAGAGGCTTTAATAGGGGGGAAAAAAATTAAGACAGTTCAAAACTGAACTACTGCCGTGCTGTACTTTGTACAATTTTGGCATCCGCCTGCCACATTATTATGGCCATATATTACAAAGGAGGCTGCTGAAAGAGCCAGATGACTTCATTAGGTTTAGATAAGTCACTCATCACCTTTCCTTTTCCAGGCAGTGAGGCACACAGCAGTTTGAATGGCGTATTGGCTTTGCCTTTCATTCGTTTTTTTCAAAGGGATCCTGGCATAGCTGTCAACCTTCTTTTTTTTTGCGGAAAATTCCCTTATTTCAGTGCCATTTCCCACTGCTATCCAGGATTGTTAGATATCCCATAGACTGTCTCCGGGACAGGTAAGGCAGCTGATCCCTTATTTTCAAATCTGAAAGTTGACAGCTATGCTGCTGATCCCTTATTTTTGAGGCTGCTGATCCCTTATTTTCAAATCTGAGAGTTGACATCTATGGATCCTGGTCTTAGAGGATGTGATGTTTATTTGAATGGGAATCCTTTACAAGCTGGAGTGTATAAGAGGGTTAGGTCTGCCTACTGTTTTTATAAACCCCCAAATAACAGTTAGCATAGGAAGCAAACTGACATGAAAGAAGCTGTGTTGGGCCTACATATAGTCTCATCCTTTCTGCTCACAAGGGCACGATGCAGCCGCCTCTCCCCAAGTATTGCCATGATAAGTGTGCACTGCAGTGCCTCAGGTCAATGAACCACAGGACTGGATGGAATAGTATGTCATTCCCTTCCATAATAGCCAAATCCTCCTTCTGCCAGTGAGCTGCAACACATGGAGGCCTACTCTAAAAATAAAGTATAGTGCTAATTGGCCATATGGATCCCATAGATACACTAGTCTGCCCTTTGAGCTGCCAAAGATAAGCAGACATATTTTTGCTAATTATCTTTTAGTTAATAATGATTTGACAGCTGACTTACGATTTTTTTATTGTCAATTTATTTTCACCATGTAAAAATAGGAAAAGCCCTGCTATTAAGTAGATGCTTGCATATATGTAAAGTTAGCTAGGCCATTACTCTCTAGAGCTCCTA
This sequence comes from Podarcis melisellensis, assembly GCF_964234715.1. Lineage (NCBI taxonomy): Eukaryota > Metazoa > Chordata > Lepidosauria > Squamata > Lacertidae > Podarcis > Podarcis melisellensis. Next base: position 38,281,457 of record NC_138539.1, on the reverse strand, counting down.
GACTATCATGCAGAGTTGAGAGTTCATAACGCACAGTAATAAATTAGTTTTGACATTCACATTCCTTTATAAATGTGGCTGTAGTAAGCACAAAATGAAAAAAAAAATGGTAAAGTCTACAAGTGAAAACATTGGGAAGTGATTTATCTCAGCAGGGAAGGAGCTAATCATTTTTTCCACTTTTTATCCGGAAACTTGTGGATTTAATTTCTTAGATAAGTCTTTGGCACCCTTAGGCAAAACTGAATACAAAGCAGCAAAAGTCTGGTGGGTGGAGACAGAATTAGTCAGAGCTTTCGCAAGAGCAAGTTTGATCATCTGTTAAAAATAGTTTTCTTGATGAACTTAAGTGATAAAGATATTTTTACTTATCACAGCAAGAAGGCCTTTCAATTTATCTTGAATATAGAACTAGCATCTCTAGAGCTGAAGAATTAGGAATTACGCACATACTGTACATATAAGGTAAAGGTACCCCTGCCCGTACGGGCCAGTCTTGACAGACTCTGGGGTTGTGCGCCCATCTCACTTAAGAGGCCAGGGGCCAGCGCTGTCCGCAGACACTTCCGGGTCACGTGGCCAGCGTGACATCGCTGCTCTGGCGAGCCAGAGCCGCACACGGAAACGCCGTTTACCTTCCCGCTGGTAAGCGGTCCCTATTTATCTACTTGCACCCGGAGGTGCTTTCGAACTGCTAGGTTGGCAGGCGCTGGGACCGAGCAGCGGAAGCGCACCCCGCCGCAGGGATTCGAACCGCCGACCTTTCGATCGGCAAGTCCTAGGCGCTGAGGCTTTAACCCACAGCGCCACCTGCGTCCCCACTGTACATATACACATACATAATTACATTTAAATATGGGATAGGAGTGTATATATGTTTGAGGATGATGTCCACAAAAATCTGAGACATAATTCATAACAAACATTCCCTCTCTCTCTCTTACATTTATATCTCACTTTCTTCCATTATGGAACCTAAGATTACATGCAAATGGTTCCTAGGTGATCTCCCATCTGGGTACTGGTCAGACCCCAAACTGCTTAGCTTCCACAAGGTGGTGTTCCCCTGTGCCTGAAATTCTAACAAACATAGATCGCAGAACTATAGCTGTAACCAATAGCTATAACATACAATTCAATTTTCTATAACTACTGACAAGTTTAAATGGGAAGGGACAGTGGTTCTGTGAGCAAATTTAGCATGACATCTGTTATGTACTGAAGTTCTCACCCTGGGCCAGCAGGGGGATACTGTAGATAGTTATGCAAATGGAGGATCGAAAGTGACATTCAGTGATTGGATAGTTTTAGAAAGTTGTTACAGTAACAAGGTACTGGAGCTCTATATAAGCAGGCTGACTGAGCCCTTCAGTTCAGTTCTGTTCTGGCCTCTCAAACAAGAGCTGTTTGAAGAATTGCTGTGTCATCTGATATGTCCACCCACAACTTAGCAACATCTGAGAAAATTTTGGCAGAAGCCAGAAAGGTTTTGGTAAGAGTAACAAAAACCCTGGAGGTTATGCTGGCCTGCAGGACTGGACCTGCCATCCAGTGCAATAAAGCATTTTCCTTCAAATGACACATAGGGGTAGAGAAAGGCAAGAATTTTTGTTTTAATGGGTCTACAAGGCTTTTTAAAACAACCCTAGCTATTCGTGTCTGAGAGAGTGTGGGGTGGGTGAATACCATTTTAACTGTGCTTGAGGTACCTAAGTGTATTGGTGCAGCACTGCTCACATGCCTGGGTTCACTGCATTTCACCTTAACCCAAAATTCACCTTGAGTTGCATGGTTTGTCTTCAGGCAAATCACTTCAGGAATCTTGTGGGTAGCCAACAATTCTAGAAGGCAAGCAGAATTTCCCTGTTTTCCCTTACACTGACATTGGAACATATGGTGGAATTTAATATAGCACTAAGATGCACAAGTATTGCAGCTTGCCAGAAGGAATGATCTGACCTTTCTCTCACCACCCTGTGCTGCTCTTGGGCATTTTCCTTGGGCATTTTTTTTTGGGGGGGGATTGGTGGGGAGGGGAGGGGAGATGGAAAGCCTAGTTGGGCAAGTGAGAGTGATTTATCTCAGCAGGGAAGGAGCTAATAATTTCCCCCCACTTTTATAACCAGAAATTCATGCATTCATTTATTTTTATATAAGTCCTTGGCACCCTTATGCAAAATAGGTGACAGTGACTTTAAAATTATGATCCTGAACCTGACCAAGCGATATTTCCTCACCTGCCTTTCTCCATGTTATTTTCCTCCATCCAAAAAGTGAATTCTAAATTAGCAGAATGCTTGGTAAAGGATTCATTTTGCTGAACTAGTAGATCAACTGAATGCACCAGTTCTAGAATTTTCAGTATGATATGTTTTAAAAAATATATATTCCAAATATAATGGAGTCCAGCATGGGGATAAATAGAAGTCTTGCACAAACAATATGTTCTGTTTGGTTTTTCAAAGGTGAGATTGAATACAGGCATGGGCTCAAAATAGCATTAAACCAATAAGACTATCTAATTGCTTAGAGATAGTTTGCATGGCCAGATTACTGCAGTGTGGCAGCTCCTTTCACATCAGCCTCTTTAAAGCAAACAGGAGTTATAATAGGGTATCAATATCAATGTGAGTAGGGGACATAAGATGTATCTGTTCCAGACATCTGTTTTCACCAGTCCAACCAGTTGTCTCTGGAAGCTAATAAGCATGACATCATTATTATTTTTGTATTTTTGTAATTTGTTGTCAGCATCTAGTATGCAGAACATGGAGGTTTTGTTTAGTTATCATAGCAAAGAGTATTTATTTAGAACTCTTCCACTCCACTTTTCTCATGAAGACTTTAAGTGACATACAGTAATGAATGTTGATGGTGAGGAGAGAAGTGAAGAAGATTCCAGAGCCTGTTCCTGTTCCAGCTGGACTACCCACCCTGGCTCACTCCACTAAGCCATCTAGCAAGAACGTCTCTGTGGGAAAGAGCAGGGGAGTGACATAGAGAGGCCTGGGCTATGGGTAGCAGTCTGAGGTAAACCAGGTGCCATAGGACAAGCCAATAGTCATGACTGAAGAGTAAAGACTGTCACATGGGTGGTTGAGCAAGCTTGCTTTGTGCTGCTCCAGAGGTTAGGACCTGACCCAATGGATTGAACTTATAAGAAAGAAGATTCCAACTAAACATAAGGAAGAACTTTCTGGCAATTAGAGCTGTTTGACAGTGGAATGGTGTACCTCGGAAGGTAGTTGATTCTCCTTCATTGGAGGTTTTTTAATAGAGGTTGGATGCCCATCTTGTCAGAGATTCCTTAACTGTGACTCTTTCATTGCAGCGGATTGGACTAAATGAATCATGGTAACCCTTCCAGCTCAACAATTGTATTGTTATGTATTGAAGTTCTCACCCTGGCCACCAGGGGTATTGTGTATATAGTTTTCATTCAGGTCCACATAAGTTAATTTAGGCGGGAAACCCTGGGTGGTGTTGTTACAATGTTGACAGCTGGCTGCCTATAAAAGCAGGCCGGCTGAGCTGTTAGCTGTTCAGTTCAGTTCCAGCTTACTTATAAAGAACTACTTGGAGAAATCTCTGTGTCGTCTGCTATGTCCACCCACTACTTAATATGTATGATTCTATGACCCAGGACCAAAAACCAACCAACCAACCAACCAACCAACCAACCAACCAACCAACCAACTAACCAACCAAGGGCTCCTCCAGATGACCTCTTTATTGAGCATAGATCCTAATTTGCTTGTGGTTTACACATCTTTTCATTAATTATTTGTTCATGACAGAGCATCTGGATAGAAACACCTCCTCCTGGAGCCTTCTAATGGGATATCCCATTCCCTTAGGTTAAGGGGACAGTGTCCACCACCAAACAGTAGGGCCCAGCCAAAAAACTGATGAATGGCTGCCCTCAGATGACAGTTGAAGGGGGAGGAGGCCTGATGGAGCCGTCCTGTCACAGCAGAGCTGATGGGGTGTACAGTATGTGTAACAACCATGTGTTTGTTCTTCTCCTATATAGCACTCCCCCTCCCTTTACCTTTGTGTTACCGGTTATTACATTTTTCTTTTGGAGAATTTCATAAACCTGAAGGGATTAGCATGATTAAAAGTTCATGTAGATCAAACTGCTGCGCTAACTCAATCTTATCAGCCAAAAATGTTAAGAATAGCACTCTCTCCCCCGAAACCTTTGTGGAAAGGATGTAAGTAGGCTGGGCACATTCAGAGAAATTTAACCCAGGCCCTATCTCTAATGTGATAATTTCCTTTTCAAATGGATAACGATTTCCTAGTTCCATACCTTAGTGAATGGTTCAATTAAAAAAAAACCTCCCAGGGTTTCAGAGGTTGAAAGGACTTGGAGTTGTCAGGCATGCTATCAACTTTTCTTGTGTCACAAGGCCAGCTATATTCATTTAACTGTTGTAGCAACTTAATATTTTAATAGAGTGACTCACACATGAATGATAAAAATATTCTGCTAAGCATTGTCCTCTCTAGCAAATCTTAACAAAGAGTGTCATTCAAAGGGCACAGGTTGGTGAAATCACAAAAATTTAGTTCAAAAGCTCCACGGACTTCCATTTTGCTGCACCCCTGCTTTGAATGATTCAGCCAAAAATGAGCACTCAGGAAATCATTCCCATTTAGCCTAGGACAGTGTGAGGCTGAAACAGAATCCAGAAAAGCAGACGTACCCTGAAATCCCATAGATGTCAGGGACTTAACTCTCATTCAGTTGAATTTTCATGACATTGAGGGGCTAAGTGCATGTTATGTGGGCACACATGTATTTTTTTTATTAGAAAAACAGCTTTGGGAAAGGGGAATTTCAATGACAAAGCAGGGAAGTGCTTACATCAACCCTTCTTTTGTGTTTGAGATGCCCGAGAGAGGCAGTCAGCTTCTCCCTGCAACCCACAGCAGTGTCAAAATGTTTATCCTTTCATTAGTTGTTTTTATACAGGTGTCTCCCCCACCCCACTTATGTATGTAAGTGGGGAGCACCCTCTAAAATGCCTCCAAATACCCATTTCCCCCCTGTTCTCCAGTTCTCTCTCTTCCCCTCTCCACACTTCAGACCAAAAAATATGGTTTTGAAGCTCTGGGGCTGGCTGTAGGATGCGTGGGAAAGCAGGAACTTCTGCTGTACTACCACGCAAGTCAGCTGTTAAGCAGGGAGGCTGAGCAGCCTAAACAAAGCCCTGCTGCACCTCAGGTCTCTTTGGAGTTTCCTCCACCCTCACTGATAATCCACTTTAGGCTCTGGGGAGCGTCTCCTCATGACTTCCCACCTCTCTCCTGCCATTTCCGGGCTTGAATTAAGCTATTTATTTATTGCCTAGGTGGTGCTGTGGGTTAAACCACAGAGCCTAGGACTTGCTGATCAGAAGGTTGGTGGTTCGAATCCCCGCGACGGGGTGAGCTCCCGTTGCTCAGTCCTTGCTCCTGCCAACCTAGCAGTTCAAAAGCACATCAAAATGCAAGTGGATAAATAGGTAGCACTCTGGTGGGAAGGTAAACGGCATTTCCGTGCGCTGCTCTGGTTTGCCAGAAGTGGTTTAGTCGTGCTGGCCACATGACCCGGAAGCTGTACGCTGGCTCCCTTGGCCAATAAAGCAAGATGAGCACCGCAACCCCAGAGTCAGTAACGACTGGACCTAATTGTCAGGGGTCCCTTTACTTTACCTTTATTTATTGCCTAGCTTATATGTGGTTGTGCACAAGGTGATCGCACATAAGGCGGGTGTGGTGGGCCTGTATATGGAAGTGATTTTATGTTACAACTCAGAACCAAGGCCTTTTCAAAACAGCTCACAATAAAAAACAAAAACAAAATATAATAAAACAGCAGCCTAAATCCAATCATTAGCAGTACATACAAATCAGATTACAGTGGTACCTCGGGCTAAGAACCCTTAATTTCTGGAGGTCCGTTCTTAACCTGAAGCACCACTTTAGCTAATGGGGCCTTTTGCCACTGCGCCGCCAGAGCACAATTTCTGTTCTCATCCTGAAGCAAAGTTCTTAACCTGAGGTACTGTTTCTGGGTTAGCAGAGTCTGTAACCTGAAGCGTCTGTAACCTGAAGCGTATGTAACCTGAGGTACCACTGTGTGTGCATACACACACACACACACACACACACACACAGAGAGAGAGAGAGAGAGAGAGAGAGACATTTAGGCTAACATAGCTGCATAGATTGTATACTACATATGGAACATTATGGAGGCATCTCCTGGGATAAATTGTACATCTTTATTATCTTATGAACCTAGACCTATTCTATTTAAATCTCAATAGGCAGTTTATTTTTATTCCTCTACATGATTGGACCAATGAAATTTTAAATTGATATCACTATGATTCATACAACTGCTCTGCATTGCATTGTTGTATTTTGTACTGTTATTAGAAAACTGAAATAAAAACAGTTATTCACATTTATGTATGTATGTATGTATGTATGTATGTATGTTACAACCAGCCTGAGTAATGAGATTAATAATAAAAAGGCAAGTTAGAAAACAATAATGTTGAATAGCCACTGATTCTCAGGGCATGATCAGAAGGTCTGTGGCACAGCAACCTTGCTCAAGCTCAGGAGGTCTCGGTCTGATCAATGTCTTTGTGGTAGAATTGTTGGAAGCCCATGTTTCCCTGAAGGAGGAAAAAGGAAACAAAGAATTGTATTCAAAGATTATATGCAGGTAGCACTGACTTGTTAGGCTTGATTCTTAAAAAGGAGCCATTTCCTATCAAATATTTAAAAATTCAGCCAGAAGGCATGCACTTATTGCTAAAAGGGTCTGTGGAGAGATTTATATTAAATTTAAGAAATAGTACTCAGTAGCTGAAAGAACTTTGAACTGAACAGAACAAAAACTCGATTGCCTGAGCTGTGATCGGTGTGCAGCTATACCAACTGACATGTACTTTGGGCACTAAATTATTGTTGTAATAAGCTGGTTAAACCAGGTTGCAGTGTAAAAAATGCACACTTGTTCCAAGGGAGCGTTGTATATTATCACATCAGTCTTGTGCATTTATTTATTTTAAACGAGTGGCAAAACTAGCCTAAAGCAATGTATATAGTGTTCCCATCAGTGCTCAGCATAAGCATATATAATAAACACATTTAAAGGGGGAAAGCCAATTAAGAATTGTTGTGATATGTACTATCAGCTGAGGAGAATTGTTATTGCCACTGCTTTACAGTCAGCAAGGCAAGCTTGCTGTAATCCGGATTAAGGGAAGAAGCTACAAATCTTATTATACCTTTGGTAGTAATTAGATAGAACATTTGCCATCTGGAGATACATTTCCATAAGAAGAGCCACCTCATTCCATAGGCACAAAACAATGCCATCCTTCTGTGTCTGCAAAAATACTGCATTGAAATCTCTCACTTGATTGCCAGCTCTACTTGATCCAACCTCTCTATGAACTGGAATCCACTGTGGGATGGATACGGATTGTACAGGGCAAAAGCGACAGGACCAGAAAATCTAGAATTATATGCTCTGCAGCGCTGGGACCCCAGAAATCACCAATAATCTCAAGCCACTTTAAAGAAGAAGAACGTCTTCTTATTTGGCTGATCACACATAATAATTGGAAGGGTTGACTATTAGGAGAAAGAACAGCTTTGACTTTGTGATAAAGAAGGCTGAATCATGGCGTCTCAATCTAAGAGTTGGAATTTCCACCCCTGGAAATGATTTACAACCAAAGGGAATTGCTACACAAGGGAATACTGACGGCAACATTATTGCAGTCATGCAAAGATTTGGATGATCAAAGTTTGATTCCCCACCCCCGCAACTCCAAAGGTTCAGTGATTGGGGATGTTCTCCCATGGAAAACGACTATCAAGAAGAAACATGCAATAGTTGCATTTGTTTCCTTTCAGAATGGAAGAAGATCTAAAGGGAAACAATGTGAAAAGGTTACATGAGTAAAATACTAGCTACTTTGACTTGCAAGGAAGTCCAGATTGCTTCAGACAACTTTCTTGTTCTTTTTCCCTTATCTCATATAGGTTATGATTCTGGGTAAGTACAAAAACTAGGGCTGAGGTAAAATAGCATCCGATCCCCCACCCCCACTGCAAAAAAACTCTCTGGGTGGCAAAATGGGGCAGAGGAAGCCACCAGATATATTCGGGGAGGGGCAAGGTAAAATTATCCAACAGCTTTTCCTCAGAAAATGTTCTGAGAAATTTCAGCCAACTTAACCTTTATTGAAACCCTGTTGGTGGTGGTGGATTAAGGAAGGGGTGGACTGTGAGAAGAGGAATGAAAGGAGTATAGGTCATTGTTTCCTCTACTGAAATTAAAATAATATTAGACAATATTAAAATTAGATCCAGAATTGTTCCCCCAAAAATTTGGATGGCAAAATTAGAGATCATTTCACTGATAAATCCAAAGGATGACTGAATTCTCCAACAACACAGGAAGAGTTCCGAACAATAAGTTCAAAAAAATGAGAGAAAGTTATTTGCTGAGAAATTTTGGCTCAGCCACACAATAAACTCAGTTATCCTAGTATAATTAATTGAAGTTAAGAAGGACAACTATTTATAGTAATGACACATTAATTTATGCCATGTGCTGAAGTTTCAGCAATTTCTTTGTATATTATTTATGTGAAAAGGCTGTTGATTTCAAGCACTCTTTTCAAGTGGTATGCTTGATTATTATGATTGTGAACAAGTATTATGAAAGAAAATCATGTCACCGTATAATGGATTTGGGTAGAAATGGAAGTGTCGCCACTATGATATGTAGTCAGAAGCAACATCATAATTCAGTGATTGTTAATTTTTTTTAGTCCCAGAGAACATTTAAAATTTTGAGAGTGTGCCAAAGGCTCCAGTTAGAAAATAGTTGCCATCAGGAGTGTGGACTAGCACAAAATGGCTGCCGCCTAAAGAGCAGAAAAAGAAAAGAGATGGGAACTTAAACTGTTTCAAATATGGGAAAAACCATTCATGGTTGTTGTTTTGTTAACAAAATATGCTTGAAAAACTTCATTTTTTTCCAGACACTGTTAAGTCTTGCTTGTTAAATTGCTGGTGTGCTGCTGTAGATTAGAGCTAGAAAATAAAATATAACTAAATCCAGGAATAATTTTGTATTACTACAGTCTGCCACACACTTAATACTGTCTGGCAAGTATTTTTTTAACTATCTTTTTACTATATGGAATAGAGAAGAATAGAAATAGAAAAAATATCTCACCAAAGTAGTTGTTAAGCAACACTGGCCTAGACTATTGTGATATTTGAGGCTGAATGTAATTTACAAGTTTCTCAAAATTAGGGATGTATGTGGAGATGGTAATAACAACATTCCCACCTTTGTGCTGAGCTCCCCTCTCCCCAAACAACTTGGGAACAATCCCTGCTGTGGGCCAAGCAGAAGGAAATATTACAGTGGTACCTTGGGTTACAGATGCTTCAGGTTACATACGCTTCAGGTTACAGACTCTGCTAACCCAGAAATAGTATCTCGGGTTACGAACTTTGCTTCAGGAAGAGATCAGAAATCATGCTCCGGCGGCACGGCAGCAGCAGGAGGCCCCATTAGCTAAAGTGGTGCTTCAGGTTAAGAACAGTTTCAGGTTAAGAACGGACCTCTGGAACTAATTAAGTACTTAACCCAAGGTACCGCTGTAATGGATAATAATGATGCCTCTGAAATGGGTTCCTCAAAAAAACAACAACTTGGGAACAATTAGGAAAAAAGAAATTATGGTGACAATGATAACATCTCTCCAACATCTTGGGAAATAGTAGGAAAAGAATGATAATGATATTGATAATAGTAATGCCTCTGCACTGGGTCCCTCTTAGCTATGAGACAGCAACAACTCAGGAACAGCCAGGAAAAAGGTTAGGGTTGTTTTGCCTCTAAGGAGTAGGGCAACTTTCTCAATTTAATAGTTGAACTTTCTTATTTTATTATTTATTTATTCATATACAGGAATTTCCAGACCAATCAACATATAAATTACTAGAACATATGATGGGCCTTAGGTTTCCCATTCTTCCTCTACTAGTTCATATTTTTCCTGGTACCTTTTAAACATTCAATCTAAGCATGAAGTAGGTCATTGATTACAATCTGTTTTTGTAACTCTAATTAGCTGGTTCAAACACATAAGCTGTAAATTCTCCCTCATCCTTTCTGGTTGAACTCTTGGTTAAGCCTTGTACTCACTGGGCAATCTTATGCAAGCTTCTCTCTCTTATTCTCAGTTTTTGCAATTTGAGGATCGAGTTAGTGGCTTACCTTATGAGGAAGCTGTAGGTGCTACAGATGTAGCATAGATGTAGCATAGGATGTAATTTAAGGAAAAATACTACACATGACTATAAAGTATTATTATATCTTACTTTCTATTTTAAAAGCTTATCTTACAGATTTTTAATATGGTCTTAATCTAGTGGGTCAAGTGGGGGTGTAAATGAAAAAGTAATAAATTAATCTTAAAGTCGTGACTCCAGAGTATCTTAAGCTGAATGTGACTACTCCAAACTGTGTGGTTTAACAGTGAGACTTTATGTTTGTGCTGTTGTCTAGCCCATTGTGTTTACTGAAGAGAAATCCTGCTAGAATCAGTAGGACTGCAGTGCTACAAAACAAATATGCCTGGGATCACAGGCAAAATCCACCAGTAAGTTCTCCTGCACAAACCCTATTGAAATTACAGGGAACTATGTAAACTCACACTGTAATTCTTTTTTCTAGATTGTGTCCAGTTTCTTTTGTCAGTTTTTGGTCATATCCACGCCATACATTTAAAGCATATTCAAGGCACATTCAAAGCACATGGCTTCCGCCAAAGAATTAGGGAATGGTAGCTGGGAACAGTTGATCTGTGAAGGGTAAACTACAGTTTCCTGGAATCCTTGGGGGAAGACATGTGTTTTAAGTGTGTGTTGAATGTACTTTAAACATGTTGTGTGGGTGCAATGTCTGACTAGTTCAGAGCTGGGGAATATTTTTCAGGCCAAGGTCTGAAATTTCCCCATGGGGAATATTCCAGAAACCACATGCCGGTTTGCGGGGAGGCTATAGGGGAAAAGTGGCTGGACAAATGGATGCCATGTTTATATAGTACATGATATTCCAGCTGTGCAAAAGCCAGAGGATTCTTTGCCTTCCAACCTGACCACCCTCACATTTCTCCATCCAGGGAAGCAAGAGGCATTATCATAGTTCAAGGACACCTTTCATCCTGGCAAAAGCACTTGATGAGGATGCAGAAAAGGGTTGATGAGGGGTGTGACCTAGGCAGAGTCCCAACAGCCAGATAGAAAGGCCTGGAAGGACACATTTAGCCCTGGACTAGTTGGTTGGGTCACCCTTGGAACAACAACAAAAAATCCTTTATATGAAAGCATTTAGAATGTAAAAATAGAAAATGTTGCCACTGCTATTAAAACAACAACAGAAAAGTCTAATTACTATTCTGGTGTGACAAAATACCCCTTGCTAAGTGAAATGTTCTGTTGTAGCAAAATGATAAGATATGTTAAAATACATGGGAGAATTCTACACATATTTGCAAGTAAAGCTTTGTTAGCTTAATCCTACCAGTCTTTGTGGAATTTAGAGATAACAGCTTGGACCTATTTAAGCCATTGATTTTTGGCAAGATTTACTGCTGGTTGCTTTTGTTAAAACCTCCTTTGTGACTTTATAGAAATGAGGACTGCATTATTGTTGTGATCATAAGCGAGCATTTACTTCTGCCTCCTCATTTCCAGATTGCTGTCAGAATGAGTGAAACGCCTTCAACCAACTACTCAATGATTCAGCCCCGTACTTCAGAGAGTGAACAGTCTTTGTCTGTTCGTCCTTTCAATGTCACCGAACCCGTTGTGGCCAAACGGATCTGCTTTTACAAGAGTGGCGACCCTCAGTTTAATGGGGTAAAAATGGTGGTCAATAACCGCTCTTTCAAATCATTTGATGCCTTGCTTGACAACTTGTCGAAAAGAGTTCCATTGCCTTTTGGGGTGAGAAATATCACTACACCACGAGGGATACACAGTGTTAATAATTTGGAAGACCTTGAAGATGGCAAGTCATACATCTGTTCCCAACAGAGGAAAGTCAAGCCCATCAACCTGGAGAAGGCCAGTAGGAAGCCATTGCCATGGCAGATCAGCAGGCCAGTCAGTGCTCGCCGCAGAGCTGTACAGTTAGCTAGAGAGGGCGAAGGTGGTGTGTTCCAGCAAGGAAGCACCGCCAGACTCAGTAACCCTAAGAAGCTGCTTGTTTTCAAAAATGGCAATGTAAGAATCCGGCGCACTGTTGTCTTGGGTAAGAAGAACACACAAAGCTTTGAGGCCTTTCTGGACCACATCAGTGAGCTAATGCAGTACCCTGTTGTGAAATTGTACATGACAGATGGGAGAAAGGTAAGAATATAAGAAGATACTCTGAAATATTTATCTTTGGGCAGGTGGTCTTAGGGCTGGTTTACACATAACTGCAACATTAAGTGATGATATGAATGAGCCATTACAGAGGTGATGTGATACATAGAACATTCACATCAAACATCATATCAAACAAAATGCTTGCTTAAATAGAGCTGTGTATCTGAAGAAGTGTGCATGCACACGAAAGCTCATACCAAGAACTAACTTAGTTGGTCTTTAAGGTGATACTGGAAGGAAATTTTTGTTTTGTTTTGACTATGGCAGACCAACACGGCTACCTATCTGTAACTGCTTCCCATTGTCAGCCATAAGTGTGCAGCTATTAAGTTATGAGATCAAGTGATCAGAGACCAGATCATGTGGCAGGGGGAGGTAAGCAGTTACCTTAACAAAATATACAAATTCCAACCCACAACTTCCCCAGTTTTTGCTAGATCATGATTCCGTTTTTCTTTCTAAACAGATACTACATATGGCATCAATTGCATTGCTCCAAAACACTTTGTGGTTAAAAAAACCTAATTACAGGCAGTCCACTTTTAATTGGGAATGCAGTGTGCAGGGAGGGGAGATGTAACGCTTGTCGCTTTGGAATAATGACAATTCATCTCCATTCTCTGGGGGCAGGACTCATATTAGCATGAATGGGACCATTTCCCCTAAGCCTAATGGTGGCTTGTGGGCAAGGAATTAGACTCCCATCCCTGTGCACTGTGTTGTCAATTAAAACTGGTCCTATAATAACATTTAGCATAAGAAAAAGTGATTTCCAGTGACACACTTAGCATCACAAGTCATTAGACCATTAGGTTCTACTGCAGGAGGATGTGGTCTCCTTCAGATGCTGTTGGGCTACAGCTTCCATCACCTCTGATGATTGGCTGTGCTGTCTAGGGCTTATGCAGGGTATGATGTTAGCTGCTCCTGTACTACTGCAGTTATACGGCTTTGTTTTCACCAAAACCATGCTATCAAAAATGTTTCTTATGTTTCTTACACTGGTCAAGAACATCTGCTGCTCTTTAAATTCAAATGGCTGTTGTATGTTGCTTCAGTGCCCTTGTGAGCCACAATAACTGTCTTGCCCTTAAAGGAAAACTTGGCATGGCAGGGAGATGGAAGTGAGAGGAATTTAAGTGCTGGTATCCACGAAGACCTAATTTTCTCTTAAACTGTAGCTTCCTGTTCTAGCATGTAACACTCCTGCTTACTAAGGAGCTTTTAAGGGCACCCACAAGAGTGACCTCAATCGTGCTGCACGCTCTAGCCATGTCATAATCCCTTGAAGCCCTATATTATGTTTAGGCTGCTCATGAGGCATTATTCTATCTCTTTCTGCCAAGAGCTTAAAGGTCCCTGAAGGAAGCGGCACAACCTTTTATTTTCACTTTTTTCTGGAGGGGGGTAACAGAATTAAAACACAAAAGCAGGTTCTCTAACCCACCTGGGTGGGGTCAAGAAATGTTGGAGGGTCATCTTACTTGGGGATAAAGCCAGTATTAGAGGGAAGCCACAGTAGCATGTAAGTGTGGGTAACAAAGTAACATTGGGAAGCCGTGTTCTTGAGAAGATAGGTGGGGAATGTGAAACAGAAAATCCGTTGGCAGAGAAAGGGTTATACATCTCCTCCCCCCACCATTCCTTCACTTAAAACGACAGCCTCCCATGGCTTTTTTTTATTTAAAGAAAAGAGTTGAGGCTTCATAACATGCATCAGTGTGTAACATGTCAGTTTGCCTCTCATCGTTTTTATATGCTACCATGCAGAGTTTTAAAATTTGAAAAGTGATGTCCCCACATTTGAAATCTAAGGTTGAGGGGAAAGCAATTATGAAGCTACGGCATGGTCAGAGAATCCCAGTACTGCACACTTTGAGTTCCTGCAACAGACTTTCCTATTTACTCCAATGAAGTACTTCAAGATGTTTCTGTTTTTCAGGATATAAACCCAGTCGATGGCTGGAGTACCTTTAATTTTACAAGATCTACAGTCTTGTAGTAAAGCTTTGAAGAAAAGAAAAGAAATATTTCACACCACTTTCTCAAATAGAAATTGTAATATGGAACTGTTGTGGCCATGAACAAGACAGACATTTGTTATTATTTAAGACTGTAAAATTTCACAGAAGACATATTGATAGCTACATCTATTTCTTTACCTTCTCAAATATATAAAAATATCAAATTTAAGTACTGAGTTGTGACAGCTATGTTGCCAAAATGATGAAATAAGAGAGGTAATATTATGCTCAGGAACATCAAGGTTTGAAAAGTAGAAAATTAATTTTTGGAAGGGGTGAAATTTAAGGGGCAAAATGTGCCACACACCAATAGCAGCCCAATGAGGACCGAGCATCTTCAAGTAACCTCAGAATGTTGTTTGGAGTTGGGACAGATTGGCAGATAAAAACAAAAACAGAGAGGAGAAGATGTGAAGGATTAGCATGGGTGGATGACTAGAACGCTGAACAGGACTTTCCATCCATGCCTCATTTTGTTGCAGCTCTCCTTTGGGTTTTCTAAAGGTGTCAAGTGCTCATAGAAGCATGGCTTTTAATCAAAATCCTGGACCACAGAATGATGATTTTCTTTTTCACAATAAGAAACCTTGTCTGCTGTTTCTCTTTCAGGTCCCCAACCTTCAAGCTCTAATACTCTGCTCTGGAGCTGTTGTAGCTGCAGGAAGAGAGCCCTTCAAAGCAGCTAATTATGATCCTCGTCGGTATTCACTACCTAGTAAACTGCCTGGGGTCTCCAGTCGTGTATACCCCAGAACAAATGCCAAGTCGGAGGGTAGAAAAAGTAAGTGTCTTTAATGATTCTCAGTTCCAATTTCCTTCTCCCTCTTTTATTATTCTATAAAATGAAATGGCAAAAAGGAATGGTCTGCCTAGATATCAGTATATAAAAAAAGGCCAGTTAAACCATTTACAGACTCCCTAGCCAAATCCTCACAAATGAGGAAAATGAAAGAGCCTGAGGGAAGGGGAGAATATTAAGCACCAGCAGTCTCTGTTATTCCTCTAAATATGAAGGTTTTGACTATATTAAAACCATCATTATCTATTAACAGCTCATTCATCTTTTAACTCACCTGTTATAAATCAGTTATTTTCAGTGTTCAAGTCAGAACACACCCGTTGAAATTAATGGACATAGCTAACTTAGGTTCACTTCAGTGGGTCTACTCTGAGTGCACTTTAGTTTGCTACAACGCTTACTCACATTATGTTCATTTTCAGTTGTTGTAGCATGAATGCCACCCTTTGTCTTGAAAAGTAGAACTAAGTAAGACTGTGTACACACTAATCTGTTTGCAGCACAAAAATGTAGTTTTTCTCAACTGGGAATCATTCATGCTCAGTGCTTTTCTTCTATTAAAAAAAAAGATGCCGGTACTGCACACACCCAGAAAAAAAGCACTGTTCATGCTTGTCCTCAACATGCTGCTTTCAATCTAGATTGAATCTAGAATCTGCTCTCCAAAAGGTTAGGTGTGGTTACTTGATACCTATTTGAAAATTCTCTCCTTGATGAGGTTATCTATGCCTTTTCCTCTCTGCACATGTGCCAAGTGAAAGAAAAAGAAAGAGGTCATGGCAACCTTAATATATGTCTACCCACAGTGACATTGGGCAGGTAGATAGATAGATAGATAGATAGATTCTTTATTGTCATTACACAAGTGCAACATTGCACAAGTGCAACGAAATTGGAAATTGGTCTGGACTCACCCACCGCAGTTGCCAGGACCATCTACATCTCTTTTCAAATGTCGTGTGTACATAGCCTAACTCATGATTCAGGACATGAATCTAAACCAGGAGTGGGGAACTTTTTTTGCCCCCATGTTCCCTGCCCTGTTCATTTTAAGCTACACATGAATGCCTGAGTAGGGTGTATGATACCCACAGACAAAAGTTAGCAAAAATGTAATGAAAAACAAATAAATAAAAAACCATTGCATCAACACATATTGCATATCGGCATTTTAGTAGGAAGAAGAGTTTGGATTTGATATCCCGCTTTATCACTACTTGAAGGAGTCTCAAAGCAGCTAACATTCTCCTTTCCCTCCCTCCCCCACAACAAACACTCTGTGAGGTGAGTGTGGCTGAGAGACTTCAGAGAAGTGTGACTAGCCCAAGGTCACCCAGCAGCTGCATGTGGAGTAGTGGAGACGCGAACCCGGTTCACCAGATTACGAGTCTACCGCTCTTAACCACTACACCACACTGGCTCCCAGACGTAAAATAGGAATCAACTTTGTCTCAGGAGCAATTTACTCATTCAACTAGATCATCTTCAGAGACCCTATTCTCCTGCTCTCTGAGGTGGTGAGGGTGGCTACCTTCTCAGTGGTGACACCTGGAGTATGGAATTCCCCCTCAGAGAGAGACAGAAACAGACACAAACCCAGCACCCTCACTAGTGGAGTTCAGATGGCAAGTTGTTCCTGCTATTTTTCAGGGCATTTAGAATAACACATAACTAGTTGTTGCCTTTATCTTGTTCTGTTGTTTTATTGCTTCTGGTTCTATGATTGCCTTGTTTTGGTTCATACTGATGTTAAGCCATGTAATGATTCTTTTGGATACAAGAATAGATATTTCAAAAAAATAATATAAGTAAACAAGCAAAAATATATGAAACATGCTATTAGGGTTGTTAAAGACTATCATTAAAACAGAGAAGAGTCTTGTAGTGCCTTAGGCTGCAATCCTAACCACACTTACCTGGGAGTAAACCCAACTGAATTCAATAGCACTTACTTCTAAGTAAACATTGTTAGGCTTGCACTGTTAATGACTAACAAATGCATTTGTTTGTGCTTATAATTTTGAGTAGGATATCAGTGACTAAATTCTGTTATTGTTGAAGACACTGTTATATGCAGTAGTTGTTTTCCTGGTAGTGGTAGTGCTTCTAACACCAGCACTCTAGGAACTGTACTGGTTCCCTAATGCCCTTTAAGCACAGTCTAATACACTGTTTAAAAAATCATTCCCATCTCTTACTATAATCTCTAAAATCCACTGACCATCCGCGATGCACATAGTTAGGAAAACAAGGGCATGCAGAGGGATGTTCTGAGTGAGTGTATCAAAACTCATGAACTCTCTCCTTGCCAAAGTCTGAAGAATGGTTGGAAACATTCCTAGCAGCACTTGTTATTTGTTCATATGAACTCTCTGTTTAGACTGTGGTTAAGCAATTTCTATTCTATTTACAATGACGCAGTGTATAAATTATGTTTAATTCAATAAATAAATTGGAACTTTCAAAAATGATGGTAAATGCCGTCATTGTGAAGAAAACATGATTAGGCATCATGAAACTTCCTTCCACACCATCATGCATAGAATTGCACACCGCACACCTGCTTAATCTTAAAAGGCTAGAATTTGAAATCCCTGGTTTATTTCTGGCCAAAATATCTGTCATTGTTAATATTTAAGACTATGCATAAACCTAGTAAATATTTGTCTATTCTTTGCTGCTCTTTTAAAAAAAACTAGGTGATAGTAGCTGATGTGTCTGGACAGATATCTCATTTCTCTCTACTATTTAAGCTATACAGGTTTTCATTGTTTCAAGTTTTAGCCTTTTAACGAGTTGGGCTGACCATTTATTACTAATGTTTTATATAATTGAATCCCTTCCCAATGCTATTTTATCTGAATGTTTTTGTACTAACAACCTTCTTTTTGTGTTTTCTCTTGTCTCTTTCCTACCTGTCTGCTGCCTCTGTCCCTGGATGGTTATTTCTGATGACTATCTTCTGCACTTTCCATCTAATCTTATCATTTGGGGTGTTTTCAATAAATTACTTGAAAGTGAGTGTACAGATAGACTCAAGCTCCCGATCACAGATGTTTTCTGCTTCTTCTTCTAAAGGCTGCAGTAATGATAACAACTCAGAGTCTTCTTACATACCTAATATTGACACAAGCTTAGCAGAAAATCATTCACATACTGGGGAAGATTTCTCTTTGGTGCCCCCTGAAGATGACATTGAGAAGTCTGTTCATCTTAATCAAGATGGCAGCATGACAGTTGAGATGAGAGTTCGATTCAACATAAAAGAAGAGGAAACTATAAAATGGACGACCACAGTTAGCCGTGCTGGCACCTCTGCAGTTGTTGCAGAAGATGAGTCATGTGGAAAAAATGCAGAAAACTTCAACAGGGCTGAAGATGATGTCTCACTGCAGCCCATCAACACAGAAGTGATCAGTCAAGATATTTCATGTGGAACGGAAGCTAGCAATTATGACATATGGCAGAATTCTTCTGTGAACGTAGATATAAGCCAGGCAAAGAATGATAAGATCAAACCTCCTTTTTATAGACCACCTACTCCTGGGCCTAGAAGAGTCAAGCAAAAGAAATCCTTGGTTGAAAGTGTAACTGTGGTATCTGACACAGCAGTCCAAAAAAAGATGGTTGGGCAGTATTCTTACAGTGAAGAAATGGACAATGGTGATACCAAATCTGAATATTGCCTGGTCACTCACTCTAGCAGTAAAACATCAAGTGTTACCACACCAAAACTAAGTGAAATTTGCAGCAATCATATGCTCAATCAATCTCAGGATGGCCAGACAGAGGAAGAAACACCAAACAAGGTCACAATTAAAAAGTCCAATGCCTTGCCTTGTGAGGATGGCTTATTACAGAAAGTTTTGGAGAAATCAGTTGCAGAGGAAGGCTTAGATAACAATTTAACATCTGGTTATGATTCTAGCATCAGTCATGCTCAAACTTCTCTACAGAAATCCCATGCAACTGGACTGCCTTTGCTTAATCAAAGTGATCAAACTGGAGGGGAAGTAGGCATCTTCAACGGCCACCCCGAATTATCTCAGTCAAGAAGTGAGGAGGTGCTATGCAACCAGTGCAAGGGATTGCATTCTTCTCAAACTTCCATACATGACTCACCTCCTGGGAGCAGTGAAACAGTATGCAAGTGTGCTCAAAGATCTCCCCCGATAACAGAATCTTCTTCTATCACTGTCAAGAACTCAGCAACTCATCTCTCTGATGGAAGCCAAGCTGCATCTTCCAGTAGTAAAAAGAAGAGCAAGAAGAAAAAGAAGAAAAAGAGAAAACCTTCCTCTGATATTGTGGAACAAGGCACAGCTTTTCCACAGAACTTGCATGATATATCAGCCGAAGCAACCCCTGAAAATGATGTGAAGACTTGTGAGATGCATATCACAAGAGAAAGTGCACCACATTCTTCTCCTCAAATCACAGTTCATAAAAGAGTGCCTGTTGCCAACTTAGAAGGTTCTAATAAAGGCTTAGGTCCTAAAGAAGATTTATATAGTCAAGTTTCTAAGAAATCCCAGAAAAATGAATTAGAATCTAACCTGAAGCAAAATCTAAATAGACAGTTGCCTAAGTTAAAAACCAAATCAGACAAAAAACCTCACCTGAAAGCAGAAGAAGTGTTAATGGCTAAAGATCACCCTAAAAATGAAATTGAACAGATTAAAGAAGGTACATGTGACACAGCTAATGTAACAGAACAAACACCAGGTTGCATAGTTTCATGGAAGCCATTAACTGATACAGGAAGTGGTCCTAAGGCTGAAAAAGAAAAGAGGGTAACTTCTGCCAAATCACACAAATCATCATTGAAACATAAAAAAGTAAAAAAGAATAAAATACCTGAAAGTGTTTCAGTTGGTAAAGTCCCTGTGTTGGATAAGACTAGAACATTGGATTCTTTGAGGAATGCAGCCTTGACAAATGAGATTGCAGAACTTTCTCTTGAAAGCTATGTCCAAAACTGGTTGCAGAACATATTCCCAAATGCTGCAATGCCTGAAATGCATTTACCTCCCATAAATTCAAATAACAGAACAATGCATCAGTTGTCTGTCAAGTCTTTTTCAGATAAAGAAAGTCAGTTAGTAGAAAAGAATGTGTGCCTATCAGGGAATAAAAATATTAGTGAAAGTAAACTACCCAATGGTACATTAAATCATCTCAGTGAACTAGGAACTGTTGAAGAATCAGTTAAAAAATTGTACGAAGGACACATTGGCTGTTTGACAGATGCTGAGGCAAGTTTAATAGAAGAAGCCAAGTATTTATTACAGTCAGATATCCAGAGCAATAATAAACTATCCATGTGTAATATTATACATGAAAATGACAAAAAGAAGGTTCTGTTAGAAACCAGTGATCAAAGGTACATTTCTGAAATTGCTGCCCAGGTTAATGCCAATGGCACCAGTAACATTCTAGGACCTGATATGCAGAAGGATTGTGTCAGTGGTCTGTTGCTGCACCAGCTGAAATCAACAGTGCTCAGTGCTGAAAAGAACCAAGTTGGATGCATTACAGACATTTCTTCTTCCTCCCTTCTTGGATCTTCTTCCAATCTCCTCCTCGCTTGGCTCCTTTTACTTAACCTCAAGGAAACTTTGTCCAATATAAATAAAGATGACATGGTACAAACTACCTGTAGCTGTTCAGAAGTATTTACACTCCTGCAGTATTTGAAACAAGTTGCAATTAAAGAGGAAGCTGAAGACCTGAAGACTGCTGTTTCCAATCTTCAGGACTGCACAGCAAACCATTTAATATTCTCCGGAATGCAAATAGAGAAACAGGAACCAACATACCACAAAGAAATTTTTTCTCAAGCTGAAATTAAACATATACCAGTCTTTGAAGAAGAAGGAAAAATAAACAAGAATTTAACTTTTAAGAATAGGTTGAGTTCTGAGGAAGTTATTGGTGCAGAAGTGTTAGCAGGAGAATTGGAGAGGTCTAGTGGGGAGGAGGGGGAGGAGAACTGCAGTACTCCAGTAGAGAATTCAGATCTAAATGATTTGGATGTTCATGATGAAATGCAAAATTTGAACTGCATTAATGCTGACTTGAATAGCTGTGGCTTGGCTTCAAATGAGGATCTGCCTACAGAAAATGAACATAGCTCATTCCAAGGCACACAGGAAAAAACCACAGATACATCATTTAATAATGAAGAATCAGAGATATCACAAGAACCTAAGTCAAGCACTCACAGCATGACCTCTAATGATAAAGACCACATGTTTGATCTAGAAACTTCAGAGTTAGATGATAAGGAAGTAAAGGGCACAGAAGATTTAAACTGGACCAACTCTGTGTTGTTAAAGGAAAATTCAAGTGAGTGTCTTACTTCCATTGCTGATAATACCACAAATGGTGACATTGTAGAAAATTCTGTACGGGAAGACATGGAGGAAGATGGTACTTGTGAGGAGACTTCAGAACGATTGTCTACACCATCACCATTATCTTTTTGTTATGAATCTAAGCAAATTCCAGGAGAAGAGGAACAGGTGTCCCGAGTAAAACTGATAGTAAAGGAACTTGAGGGTGGATCCTACTCAAATTCTTCTTTGGAATTCAAAAAATGCCTGAAAAGTCCTGCCACTTCTGACTTGTCAGATTATCGACCAGAAACTGATGAAAGTGATTACAATGTTAGGCATTCCAGTGACTTGACGAATGAAAGTGTAGATGAAGCAATATATGAAAAAGAGTACAACAAAGGGTATGTGAAAAGAACTATTGAGAGACTTTATGGTAAAGCCGAAGCTTCCTTTAAGTCCCCTTCTAAGCTTGATCCTCCTTATTTGACTCAAACGCTACAAGGAAATGCTGTAGAAGAACCCTGTCATGATGTAATGGAGGGAGCTCCTTTCTTGTGTCAAAAGAATCATACTTGGCTGGATGAATTTGCATCACCTAAAATCCCAGAAGATTTAAACACAAACAATGATATGTGGGAAAAAGAAAATGCTACCTTGCCAGCACCACAGTTTAGTCTTAATGGGGAAGAAGCATATTATAATGATGACTGTTCAGTGGAATGCACAACCCAGCACTGCCAATCTAGGGAACACATTGCTGAAGATGAAGGAGTACTGATTGATAAAGGAAAATGGCTTCTTAAGGAGAACCATTTAATAAGGAGGTCACCACCTGAGAACTCTGGAATGTATGGCAATGCAGAGACAACATCGGCCGACACGGCATTTGACAATCATAGTGATGAAATTCCGTATTCACATTTTGGGAATCTGAATCTCAGGCCGCCACTCAAAGAAATATCATCTTCTGAACTTGAAGACATGGCTAAGCCATATGACAATGGATGCAACTACTTCAACATGCCTCATAACAGTGATTCGGATCCATTTCCTGATACTTTAAGTATACAAAGCAGAAATAACCAGTGTAGTAGCTCCGTGCTTTTTGAGGCAACATGTAACAGTTCCACACAATTTTATACAGAAGTGAAAAGTAATTCCCAAGCTCTTACTTCTGTAGAATTTAGATTACCAGACAATAAAGTGCATCCTGCAGAACAGTCTTCAAATGATGAGCCAATTCAAACCCAACCAATAAGCAACACTCATTCAAGCAGGAATAGCCGTGAAGATCAAGACTCGCTGGATAAACTCCATGCTATCTGTGGACAACATTGTCCAATATTGACAGCCATCATAAAGCCAACTAATGAGGAGATCAGAGGATGTGCTTACCAAAAAGCCTCTGATGTTGAGAACCAAGTGGGGTCACATTTGTTGACAAATACTCCATATTTCGTATGGCAAGGCAAAAATATAACTGGACTTTACAAATATCACACAGACCTGAAGAACAGCAGCATTAATAACATTGCAAATAATATTTTTAACAGACTCTATGCTGACAATACTTTAGATTTCATGAATGGCAGTACTTTCAGTTTACTAGTGTCAGCAGCACTGAAAGAAAATCAAGGTTTAAAGAAATTATATGTCACAGAAAATATTGATGTAGGCACACAGGAGATCAACAGTCATGAAAATAATGCCAGTAGTGATGCATTCAGTGAGATAACAGTGGAGCAGAATAATAATTTATCTGTACTGCAGAACTCAAAAGATAAGGGAAACAAAATGGTTGCAGAGAAACCTGCTTCTTCATTAGCAGATGTAACAGAAAGGTGCAAACATGAAAATTTTCACCATCATGAGGCACTCTTAAATAGTACTGGCTTGAAATTAACTGTAAACTTGGAAGGCGAAAATGCCCTCAGTATCAAAGAAGAAACTTCATCTTATGTAAAAGAAGATGAAAGTGACAATGAGTATTCAGACTCCGAAAAAAGTTATTAAGATTTATATAGCACTGCCTATATATTAAAACAAAACAAAACCACAAATGATAAAGACAGTGAATTTATGCCCTGGTTTGAGGAATACATATTCTTAATTTCTTATTGATAATTCTTCTGTGAAAAGGTTTTTTTGTTCTTGTTTGTTTTTCTCACTCTTGTTACATATTTTCCTTAACAAACGCAAAATAACATTATAAAAATTTTGTGCATGAGAAACTATGGAAATATTAGTTCATATTTTTTTTTGTGATGGTAGATTAAACTCATGACCCATATTATTGAACATTAGAAATGCAGCCCATTATGCTAGCATGGACAGGGAGTAGGACTGATATTAAGTTTATTTTATTAGAGAGGCCATTTGTGATCATTTTATTTATTCTTATTTTTTTCTAAACTGCAAGTGTAATTAACTTATCTGAAAAAACTGTTAAGTTTACATTTCTAAATCTTCATAATTATTCTTATCATAGTTTATAATTATAATTTGTACAGTGAAATACTTTGGAGATCCGTATACAGAACATTTTAGTTTTGCAAAACAGGTGTTAAAGATACTTTTTCTAACAAACTGTAAAAACAATAATGTATATTGAATGTATATTGAAATGGGCAACAGTAAGTATTGCAATTATAGGCAATATTCTTATGTATGATGTTGGTGAACTTTTATGTTCTATACACTGAGAAACTTAGAAAATACACAAAGGCATGTTTCTAAGAAGGGCTAACTAATCTCATTTATGTATGTAACCAGGCCAATCTCTAGTTTTGTTGGGGTTTTTTTTTAACCAAGTTTGCCCTCTGTCTTAATGAATATAAAATCAGACACTAGTTAGCCTTCAATTACGGAGACCACTCTAGAATGGTCAAAAAACGAAAACATCATATACATTACCACTTCTGTTGCATTTCTACTGGAGATAATCGTGATAGAAACTACTAGTCTAACATTGCAATAGCTAAATGTAGCTAGTGTAATAAAACTTGGTTCATATTTCTGAAAGTCCAAAGGCAGCTATTATTATTATTATTATTATTATTATTATTATTATTATTATTATTAATTTTCTATACCACACTTCAACTGTGGAACACAGGATGGTTTACTATATAAAAACACAAAAGATGTAACATAGCAACAAACAAAAACAATACCTCCCCACAATTTAAAAGGCCATAAAGGTAAAGGTAAAGGGTCCCCTGACCATTAGGTCCAATCGTGACCAACTCTGGGGTTGCGGCGCTCATCTCGCTTTATTGGCCGAGGGAGCCGGCGTACAGCTTCCGGGTCATTTGGCCAGCATGACTAAGCCACTTCTGGCGAACCAGAGCAGTGCACGGAAATGCCGTTTACCTTCCCACCGGAGCGGTACGTATTTATCTACTTGCACTTTGATGTGCTTTCGAACTGCTAGGTTGGCAGGAGCAGGGACTGAGCAACGGGAGCTCACCCCGTCGCGGGGATTCAAACCACCAACCTTCTGATGGGCAAGTCCTAGGCTCTGTGGTTTAACCCACAGCGCCACCCACGTCCCTTTAAAAGGTCATAGATTATTTAATTAGCCAAATGTCTTGGAGAAAAGGAATGTTTATGTCTGACATCTAAAGATATGTAACAAAGGCACCAGGTGAGTCTCCCTTGGGAGAGCATTCCACAAACTGGGAGCCACTGCATGAAAGGGCCATTTTCATGTTGCCATCCTCCAGACCTCTTGCGGAGGAAGCACACAAAGAGCCTCAGATGATGATTTCAGGGTCTAGGTCGGTTCTTATGGAAGAGGCAGTCTTTGAGGTACTGTGGTTTAGGGAAGTTTTTAATGTTTAATGTTGTATTGTGTTTTTAATATTTGATTGGGAGCTGCCCAGAGTGGCTGAGGAAACCCAGCCAGATGGGCGGGGTATAAATGATAACATTATTATTATTATTATTATTATTATTATTATTATTATTATTAGCTCCTGAGCCATTTAAGGCTTTATAGGTAAAAACCAGCACTCTGAATTGGGTCTGGATTGGTGTAATGTGGCTACTGAATTCTGCACCAGCTGAATTTTCTGAACTGTCTTCAGATGCAGCCTCATGTATAATGTATTGCAGCAATCTAACCTAGAGGTTAACAGAGCCCAGATGACAGAAGTTATGCTATCCCTAACCAGGCACTCCATGCCACCAAGGCCTCCTGAACCTCATCCAACAGCAGTGGGTGCAGAAGTACTCTCAAGCTGTGTACCCATTCCTTCAGGGGGAGTTGTAGCTCCATCAAGAGTATGCAACTTTTCATCCATCTGATCTAGGGAACTACCCACTAACAGTGTCTCAGTGTTATCTGGATGGAGTTTCACTTTATTGGCTCTCATTTGGTCCATTTCTGAGGCAGGACAATGCTCTAGCACATCCACTGCCATGCCTGTAGATGTAAAGGTAGAGCTGTGTGTCATCAGCATATAGTGTAGCTGACAATATACTCCAAAACTCCTGATGACCCCACTCAGTGCTTTCATGTAGATGTTAAACAGCACGGGGTACAAAATCAAACCTTGAGGAAGCCCACACTGAAGACTATGTGTTTTTTCTACAGATACTTGGCTGTTATACATTGTTTCAAAGCAATAGCTATCATTACCCTTGTATTTGTGTTTCTATGATAATGAATCTGTATTATGAACAATAAAGTAAGCTAAAAGAACAGCCCTTTGTTATTGGAGAAAAATGGAATATTGCTGAACAGCCTGACCCCAATCTGTACCTTGTATAATTAATGAAAGCATCATGGATGACAACACCAGTCTTGGAGATATTACATATATGTTGCACTAATTTTTGAAACCAATTTTTAAAGGAATAATTATTGTAACACAATACAGCATTTATTTAATCTATCCTCACAATCCCTGAATCAGGCTTTCACAATAACAGTTCCAGTTTATGGATAGAAAACCGACTCTGAGGGAATGTGATTCATCCAGAGACCAACCAGAGGGTCCATGATTGAGCATGTATTTGAAGCTGAATGTTCAACCCAATGGCCTGTAAATGTTGCTGCCAATGCACAAATGGAATGGTTTTTCAGTCACACAACAGGACCTCAATTTCTTTTCATGCCCCTGCTTTACCTTTTGTTGTTGTTGTTGTTTAGTCGTTTAGTCGTGTCCGACTCTTCGTGACCCCATGGACCAGAGAACGCCAGGCACCTCTGTCCTCCACTGCCTCCCGCAGTTTGGTCAAACTCATGCTGGTAACCTCGAAAACACTATCCAACCATCTCGTCCTCTGCCGTCCCCTTCTCCTTGTGCCCTCCATCTTTCCCAACATCAGGGTCTTCTCCAGGGAGTCTTCTCTTCTCATGAGGTGGCCAAAGTACTGGAGCCTCAGCTTCACAATCTGTCCTTCCAGTGAGCACTCAGGGTTGATTTCCTTCAGTATGGAGAGGTTTGATCTTCTTGCAGTCCATGGGACTCTCAAGAGTCTCCTCCAGCACCATAATTCAAAAGCATCAATTCTTCGGCGATCAGCCTTCTTTATGGTCCAGCTCTCACTTCCATACATCACTACTGGGAAAACCATAGCTTTAACTATACGAACCTTTGTTGGCAAGGTGATGTCTCTACTTCTCTACTGCTTTACCTTGCACTCCCTCAAAACCTGCTCTTTAGGGTTGGGGGGATCCTCTGAAAAAGACTGGGGTGTATGTGTTGAATAATGGAAAGCTAACTCCTGTTGCACAAGCAGAGGTCCACTCATATAACATTGAATTCTGTCCAACATCAACCAGACTATGCTGCTTGTATTAGATCAATTTAAGAATGCTGAACCAATAAGAACCAATAAGAAAAGTCCATAATGCAAAATAGTCCATGACTGTGTAATCATTTATTAACACTTCAGTGCATTTTGTAATAAGTAACTTAGGTAGTGCTAAAACAAACAGAAGGAATTGTTTTCTTAAGATGATCTTAAGATGAAGGGTGGTATATAAGTCAAGCAAACAAACAAATTCCACCATGATAATTTTATACACAAAATATAGTCATGAAGGCTGTAAGACCCCTGATGGAATGTGAATAGCTGGAATGTAGAGAAAGGCAAGATGGTAGCTGGCTGGACTGCACTTCAATGGTTGGAACTGGAAGGAGGTCATTTAAGCAGTACAGCCCAACCACTCTGTTTTTTATAGATGGAATGTAGCCTACGGCACAAAGGTAAGTCATGTGCTACACACACTTTTTGCCTCTGGATTTGTCCACTATTGGCATGTGGTCCTGGAAAGTCACTCAGGAGGGGAAATGGCCCCTGGGTAGAAAAATGTTTCCTACTCTTCTTTTACTCCATCATGAACACATGCATTAACTAATGAGATTGCCTAAAGGTTGCCATTAATGTCTTGAAATTTTCAGATGAAAAACTTGTTTGAAAAATCTGAAGACTTTATTATTAGGGCACAAACTATTTGAACTCCTTAGGTGTGATAACCAATGTGGTACTTCTATTATACATATAGTATTTGTGTTACAGAAGTTTCTAAATATAAATATTGCAGCAAGTGGTTAATGGGTAGTGACTAAATATTGAAAGCATTACATCGTTTCATTTGATAATGCAGAGAATGATTTCTGCTTGACAGAATTGCAGGCCATTATGCACTGATGTTCAGTTCCTTTTCACAGGTGCTATTGCCCCAAAGAACCCATTGTCATTTATCTTTTAACTGCTGATTCTTAAAACCAGTTTCTTCTTTTAATCTCATGGATATTGCTAAATTGGATTAAACAAATGAGCATAATATTCAATTACAACTAGTGAAGAGAATGATTTAATAAAAGCAAAGCTGTACAGGTCTTATTGGTGCTATATTATTAACATTATAAGTCATTATCAAGGCACAAGTACAGGGACAGAATGAGAAAAACTAAATGGCTGCCCGTTGAGTGTTCCTGTTCATTTCATGGATAATTCCCGTAAGGAGAAAATCACTGTAGAAAATCTGTGCTAAAACTGAATGTGATGGAAGACAGCCTCTGAATCTGGCTGCAATAATTGTAAATCTGTGTGACAAAGCAATCTGTGCTGGAATTGGGACAATGGCTATGAGCCATAATGGCTATGCTCAGCCTGCACTGTTGGAGGCAGTATGTTTCTGAATAACACTTGCTGGGAATCACAGTGCTGTTGCTCTCTGGTCCAGCATGTGAGCTTCCCAATAGGCATCTGTTTGGCCATTGTGAGAACAGGAGACCAGACTAGATGGGCCATTCTCCTGATCCGACAGGCCTCTTCTCATGTTCTTATCAACTTTCTTTGGAATCAGGATCTGAAAGGCAATCAAAATTGACCTTGGCGAAGAAAAGAAACTATAAGGCATGAGGAAGAAAGACTGTCTGAGGTTCATGGAAGCATGAGCGTGTTTGTGTGAATGTGTATCATTGAAGCCCTATTGCAGTAGTGAACAGTGTAGTGGAGTAGACCTCTTACCTGACCTGACCTCCTAGGTGAGTCAGTGAAGCTTACTGGGAGGGGGTAAGGCATTGACAAGGGTGTCATGGAGCAAACACACCAGAGGAGCTAATGTGGCACTCCTGCCGGTGCATCTGCTCTGTGCCATCCAAGCTGCTGCATCCCCTGTTGCCCTTCCTGCTAGGGAACAGCAGCGACTAGGAGGTCCGGTAAGCACCTCTGCCCTACACCAACATCTGCTACTGCCTAGTTGAAACCAGAGTGTGGAAAATGGGTATTTCAGGCACAACTTCCAGTAATTCGTGATTATTTTAAGGAACGGCAATTCTTACCTGGTGAGAGGCACATCCTAATTCCTATTAATTATATATTTCTTTATATGTTTCTTTAGCTAGGAAATGGAAGGTAACAGTTTTTACCAGTGACCTACCATCTGCCAGCACCAGCTCACAAGTTTATATTGTACTATATGGGGATCAAAATAATTCAGGAGCTGTCTTTCTAGATGGAGAGGAGAAAAATGTGTTTGAAAGAGGAAATGAAGATACATTCATTGTAAGTTATTAGTATAACAAAATACTGTTTTTTATAAGGATAGCACATGATTAAAAATAAAGAGTTAACTTTTTTTTTGTTAAGCTAAGTTTTAATTTCTTTATTGTTAAGTCCAGAATACAGTTCAGTCATTCTCCAGTTGTGTGGAGTGGAAAAGACTATAACAAAAAGTGGTGTATGCTTCTAAAGTAGCTCTTTGAGGTTTTAGGGCTGCTCCACATAATCCTGTTTACTGAATTATATTATTTGCCACCATCACATGGCATTTTGAATTTGCAAAAACTGCTTTCATTGCAGATCAGTTGTAATAGATGTTCTAAACATTTTGTCATGGGGAAGCAGTTAAATCTATTGGGTGGTGTTCAATGATTGCATGTTGTCAGCACAAGATTTCTGCTTCCACGATGTGACTTTTCCATCCCTCTTATTCCACTGCATGCCCTGAACCCTCTCGGTTCTGTTCCAGAGGTTTGGGAAAACCCCTAGAACACATATGGGGGTGCAGGGGGAGGAGATGGGGAGAGCAATATGTTGCATGAACAGAAATCTTTGCATGGACAAAATGTTTATGTAGTGCTACATTGCATACAACCCATGACTTGAATTTAAGGCAGGTAAACAGTAATAATGGGGTTTTCCTGATTGAGCTCACTTGTATTCCCAGGGTCAATTCATGACTTCCAGCATATCAGCTGAGGCCAAGATGGCTCTCTGTTTTCCAGTGATACTTATTGAACATGAATTCAGTCCAGTTGGCTTTTGGAAAATCATGAGAAATGTAGCCTAAGATAGATGGGTGCAGTTGAAATCCATGGTTGCCACCATCAGCAATGCCCAGTCCCCAGAGGGAGCAGTAGAAATGAAAAATGAGTGAAGCCTGTATGATCTGTCCTAGCTTGGCTTATAGTACCCAGGGGAGGTTGGATTGAAGCAGTGCACTTACTGGAAGGATAGGGTCACATCCTGAAGAGCAAAGTCAAATCTGAAAAGACAGAATCACATTTAATAAGCTGTACAAGATAATAACTGCCAAGGTAAAGCACAGTATGTTAGAACTCTGGACTATGGCAAGTACAGGCAGAAACTGTTACCTCAGAATTATATTGAGGCCTTCTGAAGGCCAACTGGTCTAGACCTACTTTTGACATCTCCCCCTATGAGGAGCTGCCTGTATCTTAAAGGATCATTTCATGATTCTGCAGCTGCAGCCTCCAATGGCATGTGGAAGGTGAAGGCTGGATCAGGGAGTACACTTTGAGTCTGAGAAGTCAGGGAAAGCAACATCCTCTGGCCTAGAAGGTACTTGAGTAAAGGGCAAAGGCTTCCCAGACAACGCTCCTTCTCCTCTGATTTTCCCCTGGGCTGGGAAGAGGAGTTGAGGCCAGAGAACAAGAGATTGTATTCCATTGGCTGGCTAGCCTTCTGCTTTTTTGGTCCATCTAAGGCAACCTCAACCCATATAACATTTCCCTGTAGAGGTTGGCTTCACGCTTCAAGGACTACAAGTATATAAAAATAAACAGTGATGTTCATATAAATAATGAAGTCATTCCAGACTGTAAATTGATAAGCTGGCTAATGTCCTAAGATGAAACACTCTATTTATCACACCATTCTAAGCAAGGATTTGCTGCTTCAATATGTTGTAGGCTGCATTGATGCCCTAAGATTGAACCCATTGACACAAAAATCCTAAACACATTTACTTCATTTGAATTCTATTTCAAGTAGATTTACTCAGTTTTGCAGACTCACAGCTGGACCTACTTATTCAGTCCTCCTTGAGCTAAATGCTTTACAAAGATGAAATAGTATTCTGAAGTAATATGTTAAACATATTGAACCAAAGTTACTGGAGCAGTTTTATGTTCAAAGAAGCTAGATGAACTGCTGTTTTGTGTGTGGTTATTTTAACAGATACAAACGGAAGACCTAGGAGAGCTCTACAAAATACGGATAGGGCACAATAACTCTGGAGAAACCCCTGCCTGGCACTGCAAAGAGGTGAGCTATGTCCATATCTTAAAATCAATCATTCTTTCTGAAGGTCTTGGCAAATGACACTTTTGCTGCTTTGCCAAAACCTTAGTCATGCACATACTATATGCTCACATGTTGCATAGCTACACAATTGGAATAGTACATTGTTGCTGCTGAAGAAAATGTTATCCAGTAAACAAAATTTTGGTAAACCACAGACTCAAGGTTAGTGATACACAGTGGTATCTCTATGCTTACAGACGCTTCGGGTTACAGGCTCCGCTAACCCAGAATTAGTACCTCGGGTTAAGAACTTTGTTTCAGGGTGAGAACAGAAATTGTGCTCTGGCAGCGGGGTGGCAGCGGGAGCCCCCATTAGCTAAAGTGGTACCTCAGGTTAAGAACAGTTTCAGGTTAAGAACAGAACTCTAGAACAAATTAAGTTCTTAACCCGAGGTGCTACTGTACTTTCAAGTGAATGCCAAGTTACTAAAGACAGTGAAGAACACCACACAGCCAATGGACTATGATGACAGCAAACTCTATTTGAATCCCTGTTCTCAGCTATTCAGATCACCAGGGCTGCTCTAAAGAAACAGTGAAAACATTTTATAAGATTTGAAAGTGGAAGGAGAGTTACATGCTTCTTTTGAATTTCAACAATAGGTGGTGGTCTTGGGACAGTCACTGTGTCTCAGCCTAACCTTTTTATTTTTTAAAAAATCCCTACATTGTAGTGAGGATAACAATCAGATAGCCCTATATATTTGCCATGTTAAGGTTTTGGTTTTTTAAGATAAAGGCTGCAATTTAAAATAAAATAAAAATCCTCCAAGTACTGCATCCACACAAGAATGCTGATAAGGACTCTGTTCGCTTGTTCTGTCCCCTCACACCACAATTACTATCATGTGATTTAGAGAGAGGGAATGACTCCTTTGCTCCTGCCTTTTTCTACACACCTCTGTTGTCATTCCTGTAAATGGAAGGACCTGCCAGTTTTCGTTCTCTCAGTTTCTCATTCTTCCAATCTTAAATTCAATTATGCCCATTTCTCTGGTCATTTTCAATATACAGTGGTACCTCAGGATAAGTACTTAAATCGTTTCGGAGGTCCGTTCTTAATCCGAAACTGTTCTTAACCTGAAGCACCACTTTAGCTAATAGGGCTTTCTGCTGCTGCTGCGCAGCCGCTGCACGATTTCTGTTCTCATCCTGAAGCAAATTTCTTAAACCGAGGTACTATTTCTGGGTTAGCTGAGTCTGTAACCTGAAGTGTATGTAACCTGAAGCGTATGTAACCCAAGGTACCACTGTATACGTATTTAATCCCCATGAAAATTCTTCAGCATTTTACTGTTAATTTCTATCTAGTTACACATCTTTGTATGCTGTTTTGATTAATGTAAACATCTTTACAAGCAATTTCACTCAATGCATTTTAGTATGTCATTTTCACTAATATATTAATTTTTATCTTCACTTCACCCTAATATATGCATTTTTTAAAACATTGGCTTGACAACTGCAAAATTTGTTAAATGCAAATTTTGAAGGATGACTGTGTTTTAGTTGTCATCAAAGTGTAAATTTGATAGATTCAAATTCAGACATGAACTGAATTTATTGTATTGTGTCTGCAATTGGGAGACTGTTCTGGTCAAGTAAGCTCTTGGTGTGATTCAGAATACATGAAAAGTATTTCTGAGTAAAAAAAACCAAGAGAAACATTTTGTGCATTTTTGGGGGGTGTAGTCAGGTTCCATCCTTGAATATACTTATCTTAGACTTCTAAAGAGCACAGACACAGTTATCATGTATTCTGAGGGGGGAAAGGTAGATTAGAGAGATTTGTATGGTACTTACAGTACAAATTCAGGAAACCTCTGACATGGGTTTGGGTTGCAAAACTCATTCTATATATTTATAATGCAGCATAAAAAGTGACCCTCACATACTCGGGGTCTGTTCCAGTAAAGACTGTAACAGCATTTGTTCATTTTTGAAAAGTATTAGTTTATTTTTGTAAAGATACCACAATAATGTAGACTTGATTGCTTGCATTTCAGCTGCATTTGCAGAATCTTGTGACAGGGGAGCAGTTTGATTTCCCTGTAGATAGGTGGCTGGCACAACAGGATGATGGCGAAATAAGTCAAGAACTTCCTGTTTTACATCTGGGTCAGCCCATTCTTCCAGGTAAGGAATACAAAAATAGCAGGAGTTATGGGGACTCTTCCCGTCCCTATAACTGCAATCAATAGCAAACTGCTTAGACATGGAAAATACTTAATGGGGAATGATAAATAGAAATATATGACCATTAAATACATGTTTAAGCCCAATACTTTTAACATTAAAAGCTTCCCTAAACAGGGCTGCCTTCAGATGTCTTCTAAAGGTCTGGTAGTTGTTGTTCTCTTTGACATCTGGTGGGAGGGCTTTCCACAGGGTGGGTGCCACTACTGAGAAGGCCCTCTGCCTGGTTCCCTGTAACTTGGCTTCTCACAGTGAGGGAACTGCCAGAAGGCCCTCAGTGCTGGACCTCAGGGTCCGGGTAGAATGA
Source organism: Podarcis melisellensis (assembly GCF_964234715.1). Taxonomy (NCBI): domain Eukaryota; kingdom Metazoa; phylum Chordata; class Lepidosauria; order Squamata; family Lacertidae; genus Podarcis; species Podarcis melisellensis. The sequence continues at coordinate 38,247,251 of NC_138539.1, read as the reverse complement.
TGGTGGTGGAGACGCTCCTTCAGGTACATTGGACCAAGGCCATTTAGGGCTTTGCCCACATCCCTCATATACTGCTCTGATCGCTTCCTACTCAGCGTTATATCTGGTAGCTATATTTCTCCTCATTAGGTACAAGCAACCATTCCCCCTTCTCTACTCTCTGAGTTCCGATAGTAGATGTGGAAATACTCCAAGATAAAGAAGTTAATTTAGAAATTATGTCTTATTGGGTTGGAGACCAACTTAGTCATGCTTAGAACAGTCCCAATGAAACCAATGGGATTTAATGGTCCACTAACCCATTGATTTTAGTGGGACAATTAAGCATATGTTTAATTCTCTCCCAGTGAAATTGGATGAACTTCAAGATGCTTAACTTTGCCTGGTTGGTTTCTTTTCCACGTTTATTTATATACATTAATATTTTCCTTGTATAAATCAGCTTAATGCCTCTGGGTCATTGCTCCCAGACAGATGTTACAGAAGCTGCTTGCCTTGATATACAACACTTTCTCCACATTATTGTAGAGAATTATTGTTATCTTAATTATTTATTAAATTTTTATACTGCCCTTCTCTGAGGATCACAGGGCAGTTTACAATATTAAAACACAAAAATGTATAACATCATAACAAATGTATAGCAAAAATAATATCTCTTCCACCCCCCAGTTTAAAAGGCCATATACATTTAATTGTTTAATTAGCCAAAGGCCTGGGAGAAGGGAATGTTTTTGCCTGGTGCCTAAAGGTATGTAACAAAGGTGCCAGATAACCCTCTCTGGAAAGAGCATTCCACAAGTGGGGAGCCAGTGCAGAAAAGGCCCATTCTCATGTTGCCATCCTCCAGACCTCTTGTGGAGGAGGCACACGAGGAGGGGGCTCAAATGATGATTGCAGAGTCCAGGTCAGTTCATTTAGGAACAGGTGATCCTTGAGCCATGTTGAAGATCAAAACTAGCACAATGAGTTGGGCCCAGAAAGTAATTGGAAGCCAGTGGAGTCGGGCCAGGATCGGTGTAAGACAGGCATAGGCAAACTTGGCCCTCCAGATGTTTTGGGACTACAACTCCCACCATCCCTGACCACTGGTCCTGTTAGCTAGGGATGATGAGATTTGTCATCCCAAAACATCTGGAGAGCCGAGTTTGCCTATGCCTGGTGTAAGATGCTCAAACTATCTTGCCCCAGTGAACAACCTGGCCACTGAATTCTGCACCGGCTGAAGTTTCTGAACCATCTTCAGAGGCAGCCCCAATAGACTGCATTGCAGTAATCTAACTGCAAGGTTACTAGAGGTTACTAGAACATAGATGACAGAAGTTAGGCTATCTCTGTCCAGATAGGGGTGTAGCTGGGCCACCAGCCACAGCTAGTGGAAGGCACTCAAGGCCACTTGTGCCTCAAGTGACAGCAGTACCCTCAAGCTTTGTACTTGCTCCTCCATATTGAAAAAGGCACACACCCTTTCATGCATGAGGCAGAGTACAAATATTTATTTTCCCATAAACACATACATCCTGATGTTGATGACACATAAGAAACACCCTATATATTATTTGTTTTCTTATAGACACTAGCTAATATGGGGGCAACTCTTCTTACTGTATAGTATGCCAAACTTCCCAATAGGATGATGCATCAATAGCAGTTGTTGGTGTTGTGCATGCAATAGTATGTTTGTAAAAGCCTGTCTTCTCTTACTCTCAGTGGCAGTGTATGAGGTGCATGTGGTAACAGGTGATCTGTGGAATGCTGGAACAGAAGCTGATATCTACATTGCTGTCTATGGAGAAAAGGGTGACACTGGTTCCCGACAGCTCCGTAGGTCAAAGAAACCTAGGAAATGTGTAAAAGGACAAGTGAGTGGATTATAGCAATGTGTCTTTATCTTCTGAAGTACTCCCCTGTCCCCATTTCATTGTGAATATTTCTACAGGGCTATTCATGCATTCAGAAAGCACAGGTTTCTAACCCATAAACTCATTTGTCCCAATATTGCTACTAGCAATATGTCAGGACATTAAAAAAAAAATATATATATCAAGAGGGACAGTTCAAATATGTAGGTTAGGAAAGTATTCTGCCAAAGTCAGATCGGCTAGTGGCCCTATGTAGTTTGGCTGAGATGTTCTTCAGCAGACTGAGGTCCCTGGGGTAGGGTGCAGCCAGGCCTTATAGGAGTGAAGCCTGCTCCACTCCCAAGCCCCACCCACTTGCCACGGCTGGATTAGCCCAAGATTCAAATGGTTAGCTGGAGGGAAAGCCCATCAATCCAAGCAGCCGGCCAGGGGATTCCTCAGCTGCCAGCCACCTAGCCTCAGTGTTGCTTCCAAGGGATCTGAGCCCGCTGAACAATTATTTTAATTCAGGCGAGTTACTGTGATCAACAAGAATTATTTTTGCCATTTACTACACAGGTAGAAACTGGTTTTGGGTATCCATTCATACTTATGTGCTTCACTGACCACATAAACTGATAATGCACCAGAGAGAGAGATCTAACGTTTTAAATCCTGAAACCTTTCTAATCACACTTTAATTGTTTGATTGCAGACTGATATATTTTTACTTGAAGCCGTGCACCTTGGAAATCTGCATAGAATTGTTATAGGACACAATGGACTTGGCTCAGGTCAGAAATGTCAATGCAGTGAATTCTGTCAACCTGTTTTGCTGACATAGAAATGATGACAAGTAGCCCATTTATATGACTGCTGGACTCACAGAAGCGACATATTTTTTAATTTTTAAAATGACAGATCAATATTTAGGACAAGCAGGTTATTTTAGGAAAAATATGCCTACCATCATTTGTGAGAACTGTGACAAACTGGACATTCAAACTGTTTTCACACATGATTGCGTACACATTTTTTTACATATTTTTTCTTAAACTTTGTGTAGGGGAACTGTAATGTTTGAAGAGGTAAACTGATTTTCAGCCTTTTACTGAGAACTGCAGCATAAAAGAATCAATCTTCTCAGTTATGCTTTGTGCTTGTCAATATACAATTCTCCCAAACTGGTGACAATCTGCATTGTGAACCTTTGCTTTGATTGGTTGATGATTGAACCATTACTTTTCCGTGCTCCTGGAGTATGCCACAAAATTACACTGCTTCACAGCAGTTTATCATTCAGTAAGCACTGCAGCCTTTACAGCAAAAACTGTTGGATTAGGGTTTTCCCCTCTACATACAATTCACATTTGATTCCCTCCCCCCAAAAAAATATCATAGAGAAAAGTTTGCTAATATGTAAATGCTATTCATATGTAGTACAAATAAATGGTCCACAGATGTGTGTTGATTATTTGATTATATAAGATTTGATTATTAGCAGGTGAGCATGTGCTCAGATTGAATGGAAAAGGTGAATTCAAGGTGACATTGAGTAAGATATATGTTTTGTTAGCCCTGTGATGACTCAATTGCATATCTACAGCATCCCATGCATTGTTCATGCACATTTTATCTGGATCTTAGTAACAGTCATTTGTGTGTGTGTGATTAGTTCACTATTAAGAATGGAATCTTTATCATCTTCATAATTCCTCCTAGGAAATGGTTGGTTTCTGGAGAAAATAGTAGTCAAGGATTTTATCACCAGCTCGGATTATCACTTTGCGTGCCACAGGTTTGTGAAGTTTATAATTTTGAAAAAGATTGCGTTAACCAACTCATAATGTTAGACCTCATTGTACGTGATGATCAGCTACGATCTTCCAAGAACCTGTTGTTAGAAGAATTGCATAGTCTGAATTTCATAGAATCAAAGAATTGTAGGTTAGAAGGGATCCCAGGGGTCATCTAGTCCAACGCCCCTGCAATAATGTTTGTTTTTACTCAATAGTGAAGAAAATGCACTGAGACCACTCAAAGGCACACTCAACATTTATTATCTCACCTGATCCAGATATAGCCTTTAATACTTAAAGAAGATTCTGGGGCTTGCCTCACAGGGTCTGGGAAAAGACCTGGCTCAAACTGAGTCTTCCCCAGCAGATTCTGGGGCTTGCCTCACAGGTTCTGGGAAAAGACCTGGCTCAAACTGAGTCTTCCCCAGCAGATTCCAAATATTTTATCATCTTTTGACAATTATTTGTATTTTCATTATAAAAGAAGATGTTTCTATTTGGTGAGGTTGGGAAAAGGCTTACTGTTTCAAAACATGAAGCAAAAATTTCAAGGATATAGAGCACCTGTTATATGCATCTACTAGTCAAATACTATGGGTGGTAACATTGCGTATGATCTTTTGATCAAATCATGGGGTGTGGAACCTGTGCCTCTTGCAGTATTGCTGGGCTACAACTTCCACCGCCTCTGCTCATTGACCATGCTGGCTGGAGCTGATGGGAGCTGGAGCCTAACAACCTCTGGAGGGCCATAGATTTCTCAGTCCTGGTGTAAGAGAGATTAGATATGCCACATCGCCCCCTCCTGGCAGTCAGCCCCATTCACACCTCTTCATTAAACACAATGTGAGGGGGAAGTTCCACTGTTGCTTCTGGGGTGTGAGGGAATACAAGTAATTATTTCTTTACCTCAGTCACCCACATAAAACAATGAAAGCAGAACTCATCCTCTTTTCATAGACCTTAGCACAGGTCTACCCCCAGCTAATATTCCCTCTCAAGCTTTGGCCATCCTTTTTTTTATGGAGGCTGTATTTATTATTGCATACTGTATTGAATGAATTGTTCTAAATAGAATCTTGTCCATGCAACCCAGTACTATGCAAGTTTATTTGAAAGTAAGTCATTTGACTGCAATGGGACTTGCTGTTCTCAAATAAGGCTGCTCCCAAACAAGGGAAACCCAGCTAGATATTATTATTATTATTATTATTATTATTATTATTATTATTATTATTAGGATTTTCACAACAAAACATTATAAATGACCCATCCAATCTATTGATAGAAATCACACACCGCTCAAGACGGTAATGGCTTCATCCGGTAGAGATCTTTCAATACAGTTTTAATTTTATGGCAATCACACACAAGAATTGTTTGTGCCTGTACTTGTCTGTGTAGTAGCTTTCATTCTTCACACAGCTGTGCACCAGTTTTACAATACTGAGATTCAAGATTCTTAGGGGGAAATACTCATGATTAAACTTCTGAAAGAGAAGTTAACAAAAATGTGGCTCTTTTTAAATATTTGTCTTTTCCTAAAGGTAGACCTTTATCTGGTCCCACAACCATGTTTCTGATATGTAATCTAGAGTTGGCCAAACTAATAACCCAGGTTCATTTTAATTGACTTGAGTTTATAAAGAGCAGCATGGAAATATGAATTATTATTAAATAATGTGTTTCCCCCCCAAAGGTGGCTAGATCAAGGAGAAGATGATGGCAAAATTGTTAGAGAACTGTATGTCACTCTTGACGACACATTTGCTGGGAGTAAGTATAAACCACTGACAGACAAGAACATTTCATGAGTCATGGCACTTTGTGGTGTGTCTATAGAAGGTCACATTCTGGGTGTTTCAATGTTGGTTGTGCATGCAACCAGTATATAATTTCTTTGATATTTAAGGTTTAGCACCGATACCCGCTTCAAAGCCTTAAGGCTTAATCAGTCTGAGACTGTATTCTTATGCATGTTTAGTTATGAGTAAGCCTAATTGAATGCATTGGGACTTACTTCCAGAGCAACATGCGTATGATCACAAAGTTTCCCTGGAATTATAGAGGATTTAAGTCTTGTTGATTCTAGCAAATTTGCCCCTTAGACTTTACTCATGTTAGTGTTTTTATTTCTGTAGGACAAGAGCTGGAAATCAAAAGAGCAGAAATGGTAAAATTCTACCTTCTATCCTTTTTTTAAAGCTTTAAACAAAATTATTAGACCCATTTAAATCATGCTGTACAACATCTGTGGCTGTCCATGTGTTTTGCGCAAGAAGTCTTTGGCAGGGGCCATAGGTTCGTAGTAGAAATGGGCACTGTGGAAGCACAAGGTACAGTCCTTAATTAGCATCTCCAGCTAAAAGGTCATGGGTTGCAAGGCTAAAACTCTTCTGATGGACACCCTGAAGAACTTCTGCCAGTCAGAGCAGACAGCAATAGGCTGGTTGAAATTTATATCAATTCAGTGTAGGATACCTGATGTGTTGCCGTTTGTGTGATGATTTGTCCTCTGTCTTTCTTTAACCAGTGGGCAGCTGAAAAATGGAAATTTCAGAAAGGCAATACACTTCAGTTTTACAACAAGGTATCCCATGGATTCATATGCCTATCTCCTGATGGAACTGTTCATGCCCGTGGTGACAAGAAAGATAAATACGGTAACTTTATTGTCTCTTCTTTGTGATCATGGTAAATTTTTGTTAACCCTTTTTGTGAAGACAACTCTCTAAACTTTTGTAGATGTACAGTACAGAGTTAAGACAGTAGATTATTTAAACGAAATCCTTTGTTTTGTCATATCATTACACATATTAAGGCTAAGAGGAAGGGACAGCTCCTTGAGCCTTTGTTGTACGGGCTGTAGAACCACAGAGAAATGCTCACATTGGGTTTGTGTAGCTTCACAAATGAGAAGCAGCAAAGATCAAGCCTGGAAATTGCTCTATTCATCCCAGACACTTTCCTCTGTAATTCTACATGTGTGTGTGTGTGTGTGTGTGTGTGTGTGTAGAAGGTAGCTTGTAAGACTAAGTGCTGATAGCAGCAGTGTACACTACCTGCTTAAAATGCAGCAAGGTCATTTCTCCACACTGTGATTCAAATTGTATCTGCACATCCTTGTTTGTATCAGTATGGCTGGGTGTGTTTTGATGTCACCCACTGTCTAGTCACACTAGTGGGCAAGGATAAACATTCCTGAGAGAACAACCTTGATATAGCAATTTCACCACCAGGACCATCACCAGAGAATCTAAAAGCCTTACATTTTATCTGTGAGAGGAACAATATATTTCAGAAAGAGTAAACTTCATGCTGTCTTTTGGGTTTTAAGAGTGAGAACATCCCAGACAAAATGCTATAAAACAGCTGATCAGGTTTTTTGCTTCTGTTTTTTTTAAAGGTCTTTTTGATGTGGCCATCAAAAAAGGAAACACATGTGTGTTTAAAAGTCACCCAGTGCCACACCTAGCCCTTGGCTTTGCTCATGGTTCAGTTGCTGGAATGGTATGAAGCTGCCCAGGTTTTCCCCACGTGTCTATGAATTTCCAAAAATGTAAATTGTATCGCAAATATAGTGGTCACCAAAACCAGACATATGTGATGAATCTTATGAACCTTGCCTCCCCACCCCCATTTGTAATCAGTTTTTTGTTTATAAATACCTAAATATTGAAATATTAAGAAGTTTGTTTTCAGGATGAGATTACAGGGGACAAATTGTGCCAGTATATTTCAAGTGACTATTCTCAAACTGTTGAAGCCTTCAGGATTTGTCCCTGCAAATGTGTGATACTATTTTAGAGTGAATAATAAGAAAGAAGTAAAATAGTTGCTTGTTTTCACTATTTAAAATAGCAGTGTAGCTTTCTTTTATGCATTCTCACTGAAGCATAGTGGGAAAGCTATATTTGCGACATATTAACAGTTCTTGAGGGACTTTTGGATTGAAATCATGCAGAGAAAGTGGAAATAAATAAAAGGTTAATACCTTACATTTTGTGGGTGGGTTTGAATTACCGTACTGGGCTCCATGATTTTGGTTCAATCTTTTCTCTTTGGCATAACCAAAACTACTAATGCTGCTGATATTGAGAATCAGCAAAAAAAAACATACAGATTGCATTCAGTAGATAGGATGAAATATGGCAAGAAACTGATTAATATGCAGAGCAGTCTTCCCAGCCGGGGAAGTTGTTGACGGGAGTTGTTGTCCAAAAACATCAAGAGAGCACCAAGTTGACAAAAGCCAACACAGTTTAAAGAGAGAATCAGAGGGCAGTGGGGTGTGGTTCTAAAAAGTTTTGTACCACAAAGAAGTCTTCTTTGCCTAGAGTGTTTTATTCCAAAGCTGTGCACTGTGCTGCTGTATTTTTATACTATTGCATATTAGTACCCGTTATAATTTACTTAATACTATGCTTTTAGCATTCTAGCTAAGAGCACCATCCATAAAACCACAGCGATGCCTGTAATGCTGGAGGATTATCCCACAAATCATATTTGCTGGTTTGGCCTTAATAATGTCTGTTTTTTTCTTCATAAATACAATGTAACAGGATTTCACTCTTATAATAAGTCACAGATAGTTTCTGCTGGAGACAATGATAAGGTGGAAATCTTGAATTCGAACTGAACTGCCAAGAGACTTTGGTTCTAGAGTATGATCTTCTGATTTGACGCCTTCTGTGTGACCTTTTGCAGTGTTGTTTGTTGAAGGTGCTAAAGTACCCTTTAAGAAATAAAGAGAGGTGAAATTCTCCGGATACTTTATATCTCCAGATAGCGAAATCTGAGACTTGAAATCCTGCAGCGTCAGACTGCAAGCCTGAAGGCAACAGAAGAAAAATGTCCCCATAGAAACTAATGTGTTAAGGATTTTATAAATTGTTGAACTAAATAACGAATAATAAAAGAATAACAGCAAGGTGATCTTTGGTGCTTATGGCAATCTGCAGTTGGCTCTGCAGTTTGGGTGCAAAGAAAACCATGACTTTTTATCTGGCTCATTTTTCAGTCTAATATACTGATTAGTCCCATCTTGCCCTTATTAGAACAATGGTGACGTCCACTGTGAGCTGCAGGTTCACGTTCAGCCAAGTCGTTGCGCAATTCTGGAATCTGCCCGGAACCCAGGGCAAATGGTGACTTTCAATCTCCAAGGCACTGTAGCTGATGATGCCACAAGCTATGCAGGACTGACAAAGGAGTTTGTAGTTCATGTTAAGGTGAGATTGGAGGAGAAAGGCAATTGGGTGGTATGTGTCATAAGCCACTGCCTTAACTGGTTTCAACAGATGAGAGAGATCTCTCCACCCACTAGGTGGAGCTGAAGACTGCAATTGTCAAAATCACTGTGTGAGGCTAGGGTTTCTTTTTAAATCCCTTTGTTGTTCCTTGTGGCCCTGAATAATTCTGCCATACACAACCAAAAGGCAGGTGAGGTTGTGTGCAAACACATATAAAAACAACCAAGTCTGATATGTAGGACTGCTTCACACTTTGTGTGTGATTCCCCCCCCCCCTTTCTACGTGGAAATAAGATCTTTTTTTTTAAAAAAAGCTGTCACTTGCAAAGTGGAGCACAAGTTTTATTTCCCTGTGAATGAAAAGATAAACTTCCCACATAGGTTTTTATTTAATCGGAGCAAAATAAATATATGTGCCACATTTCACAAGTACCACATTTGTCTTAGAGCTGAGAACTAGGAAATACTTAGGCTTGGTTTTAAGCAAACCACTATCTCTCAGACCCCCTCTCCCAGCATCTACTAATCCGGCTGAAGTAAGTGGAAGTGCAATGCTACACATGACATCTCCTCAAAAGTAAGTCCCAATGAGTTATTTGACACTTACTTCCAGGTAAGCTGGTATAGGATTGCAGCCTTACTGGCTTGTATCAAATGTGTGGGAGACCTGGCACCATAAAAAAAGAAAACATTTTGTGATTTGCTGTGGGTAACAAGGATTAGAGAGTCACTGCACTGGGATGAAAGGTGAAGAAGTACAGAACTGTTTGAAAGGCCATATTATTTACAGCTGGTTCTTTTTGCTGATTTCTAGGGAGTGTTCCACAACAGTGCCATAATTTTGCTCACTACTAGCTACTGCCAGTCTCTCTGCCTGAGGCCTGATGGGAGCTGCAGTGGAGCAGGAAATCAATCTGACGACTCTTACTGGAGAGTACATAAAATCAGCTCTGGGGTTTGCATGTTTGAAAGTGTAAAAAACCCAAGAATGTATCTGAGGATCAAGGATGGGCTGTGTAATGTTACGGTAAGGAGCTCCTGTTCCTGCTTTCTCTGTGGATGTGAACATAACTTGCCACAAGAAGAAGCAATTTTAAGTGTGCTAACACAGAAGAATCTGGCTAAGACTTGACAGTACTATGGTTTTTGTTTCCCAGAAATATGGTAAAGATTATATGAGACAGGTGTCATAATATGAAAGAACCACTGGCTATGGTCTGAGTAGGATGGGATTCCTGGGAGGAACCAGGCAGGGGCAGAGCAAGGTGGGGGCAGTGGGGGCTTACTGCCCCAGGTCTGGTGGAGGATGCATACAAGGCATGCAGGGAGAGGACGCGAAGGAGGCAGGCAAGCAGGCAAGCAAAAAAAAGAGAAGGGGAAAAAAAAGCTGAACAACTTAGGGCAGTAAACTTTTTCAGCAGGGAGCTCACTGTCCCTCAGACCTTGTGGGGAGCCGGACTATATTTTTTTTTGGGGGGGGATGAATGAATTCCTATGCCCCACAAATAACCCAGAGATGCATTTTAAATAGAACCACACATTCTACTCATGTAAAAACACCAGGCAGGCCCCACAAATAGCCCGGAGATGCATTTTAAATAAAAGGACACATTCTACTCATGTAAAAACACGCTGATTCCCAGACCGTCTGCAGGCTGGATTGAGAAGGCGATTGGGCCGCATCCGGCCCACGGGCCTTAGGTTGCCTACCCCTGCCCTAGATGAACCAACCCAGGTCCTGCAAACATCATTGGAGGTCCTTTTCCATGTGCCTCCTTCTGAGGTGTGGCAACACGAGAGCAGGCCTTTTTTTTGGTGGCTCCCTGCTTGTGGTATGCTCTCTCCAGGGAGGCTTGCCTGGCACCTTCATTACATATATTTAGGTGCCGGGCAAAAACATTCCTCTTCTCCCAGGCCTTTGGCTAATTAAATAATCTATGGCCTTTAACTGTTATTATGTTATGTATTTTTGTGTTTTAATATTGTAAACTGCCCTGTTATCCCCAGATGAAGGGCAGTGTAGAAATGTAATGAATAATAATAAAAATAGGAAAGCTTAAAACTTTTTTTAGAAAACAATGCCTGTTTTATTCTGTATGGGGTTATACAACAACCTTTATAACAGCCATGGTTATGTAAAATGTTTCAAATAGTCATGCTAGTAATTCCTGTAGATAGAGTGTGCCTACCTTATGAGTCTCTCTCCTCCCCATGGATCAAATTGATTAACTGCGGGTTTCTTGATAATAATAATATTAAATCTGGTTTTAAGGTCAGTGCAAATTGCTGATTAAAACTGGATGGCTGCCTGTAATATGCCTGAAGTATTGCATCTAATAAGTATCAGTAGATCTTTAGTAATGTGAATGTCAATGAATATACTGAAATGGCCATTATAATGTTGTGTCAAACAGTACTATTAATAAGATGGCTGAGCTCTCAGGCTCTTAATAATGGCTTCTTCAGAATAGAGATAGACTATTAGAGGGATAAATAGTAATATTACTTTAAGTATTATCCTGGGAAGCCAGTAGGAGACCTGTTATTTTGGAAGCTGTGTCAGAATCTATAGGAAATGTTATGTTTAGAAATCCACTCCATGTTTTAAAGTCGTTCAGTATACCAAATTTGGAGCAGTTCTTTCTTTGGCTTTACTTAGGGTTTTGCTCTTTGTAGGTTGAACAGGGTCAAGCCGCTATGAGAGATTTTGGTAGGCTGCATTCTTTGTTTGGTTTGCACAGATTTATTTAATTAATCAGATTTCTTCTGTCTTCAACATCTTTTCTGCAACTTTTGACCACTGAACTGCATGTTGAACTGTATATGAATGCTTTAGCTGAGATTCCTTCATTGCAGGGGGTTGGACTAGATGACCCTAGGAGTCCCTTCTAATTCTATGAACTCCCTTGCTTTAATGAGAAATTTACCAGAAAAATAATCTTTGTATTGATGTGTGGACACATTCAGCTGATTTCTTGTTATTATGCTGCTTTCTTACAGGGCACAGGAGATGTGGACTGTCATTTTAAAGTGGAAAAGAATTTAGAAAGTGGGTCTGTAAGCCTAGAATCTGCACGAAACAGAGGGATATATGTAGGTCTCCTGCCTAATGGTCAGACCAAACCAGTTGTTCATACTGGAGAAAGCAACATTTGGTTTTACCCACAAGTTGTCAAATGTATGTCACATTCTAAACGGTTGGTCTTTTACATTTAAAATATTGTTTGGAGTCTTTTTAGAAAGATAAAGACATTGATTGAAACTAAAGATGAAAACTGTATTTGAGGCACTAATGCAGGGCCTGTTTATGAAGCATTTGCTTTATTGTACTGCAATAATCAAACATTAAAACTGTTTTAATTAATGTTGATCAGGCAGCCCAGGTGATTTGCAGGAGCAGCCCAGGTAAGAGACTGTGCCATTTCATGTATCCCACTGCAGTTTCTCAGTATGCAGTCTACAAAATATACCACCCTAGAACCAGGCTCAGTCAAGAATTCCATTTAGAGGGGTACTTTTAGTTGAATGTAACTGTTCAGAGCCAAACCAGAGTCTGGTGATGCAGTCCTTTAGAATTCCACCAGAGTGCTGGAACCTCTCTCTGATTGGCTACCAAGACAGCTAACCAAATAGGAGGTGCGGAGCAGCCCTTTGGGAGCAGCAGTTTCTGAGGGAGTTTTTAGACAGGGCTTTATTTGAGATGGAGACAGGGATTAGGACAGGGTTTGTCTGAGGGAGTTTGGTTCAGAATTGAGTTTAACATCTGTTCTATCTATAGCTAGAGGAAGGAGCCTCATAGCTTAGATAGTAAGACTGTAATGAGTGTCTCAGTTAACTCAGACAGGAGTTAACTAGAGGGCTGAGTCTGAGCCAGGGGAGATAGCAGGTGTGCAGATACAGTCTACCTGGGTCTCATCTTAGTCAGGAGGGGAGAGATCTTCTAGAAAGAGAAAACTCCCAAACCCGTTAAAAAGAGTGTGGTGATCCCCAGGGTCTATTATACAATTTGAAAATACCTCAGCCGAACTAAGTTTTCACTCACACAAGAACCCAAAAAGATAACTGCTGGTAATTTAGAAATTAAATTAATTGGTGTACCATACAATAGGTTCACTACAGGTTTAACTGAGGGCAGTCAGCGGTGGTAGATCCGTTAGAGTTACTTTCCATTTAAGCATCATTAGGAGGCAATGCAGCACTGCAGCACTTTCTTAGGTAGACTAAGTAAGCAAGGTTTAATGTGTGCACGCACACATCTATCTATCTATATGCACATACTTTTATCTCACAGTATTACTACCTGGCCAGAGCCCTTAGGGAAAGGATATATTTTTTATCATTCTGAAGAAATAATAAATGAATGCATGATCTTGCATCCCAGACTTTGCTCCTACAAAGTAACTTTGCTGATTTTCTTCTCCCCAATAACACCTCCTGCATAGTACTAGAGGGTTGGGAAGAAGTCACTCTGGGACTGCAGGGTGTGAGGGGAATAGGCAAACATCAGCTTCCCCCTTTTGCTGGATCAAAAGCATTCCATGGATTGAAACAGCCTTTCTATCTGTGAAAGGCAAAGTCTGGATCCATCCTGAGAAATGGTCTCATTTAGGATCATATTTAGGCCAAGCCATTAACCTCCTTGCATTTGTAACTATTCCTATCATGTTTTTTGACTTCCTGGGGGTATTGAGTTGGGGAAAATTAAATCAGTTGTTCAATTTGCATTTCTTGTCACAACTTGGCAAGTAGATGAGTGCTGAAAGCTCCTATTAGAGACTGGTGTGAGGGGTTACAGTATATGAGAGCAGGTAGAGAAGCTGCCTTGTTGTTCAGAGATGGGAGAGGGTTTGTTAGCTGGGCTGTAGAACCTGTCAGTGGTTGTGTGGCTGGACTCCCCTCCTTGACTGAAAAAACTGAGCTGGACCATGGAGTCAGGGAGCCGGCCCCAGGGGAACTGGAGTGGTTAGACCTCTTCTCCATCATGGCCAGATTAGATTATTGCAATATTTGTAAGTTTAAATTTTTCAATGGATTTTAAAAGTTGCAGCTTATTTCAAAGAAAATGTTGCCAATTTGAAATCTATAACTCTACATCTGATTCTTCTTTGCTGCTGCAGTATGCATAGGAGCAGAGCTTGGTGGACTGTGCACACATTTAATTTTGGTTGAAGAAGGCTTATGGCAGTGTTTTCTTTTTAAAGAGAAGGAAACAGAATTATGTGGTAGTGGAATATACCTCAGGGACAAGCCACTTGAAGCATACATTGCTGATAACACATGACTTGGATTTCCAAAGCAGTAATAGGAATTTATTACCATCTCATTTTGTGTAGGGAGATATTAAGGAGTGAGCTTCTAGGAGACCAAACTCAAATATGTATATCTTCCACAATGCATAAAGATAAAACATGCATTAATAATATGATATATTGAAAAACTGCAAGACCTATTGCCTTCTTGATTTTTTGGGGACATTTCTAGAGAAATAAAATATGATGACCTTTAATCTTCCTTTTAATTAAATTTCAGTTGGCAGAGAGAAGCCTATGGGAACATCTGCAACGCCTGCTCAGCAGAAAGAAGTGATCAGAGAATCCAAACACCAACAAGCAGGAACTCAAAATTTAGTGTCCTACAGATGTCCAGATTCTCCTCCCTCAAGTAAGGGACCATGTAAAACAATAGCCCTATAGTGCAGCATTAATGTCGTCTTGCTTCAGTTTGGCACCTAATTGATGAGACTTGATTTTTCTTACCACTTTAACTCTACAATGAGTTGCAGATGGTGACCTTATGCTGTCATAGAGCTTATGCCATCTGAAATCCCTCCAAGTTATGGCTAGAGCTGGCCAAATATTTTTGCTTTCTTTCACTTTCTCATTTTTCCAATCTTAAGTTCACTTATCCATGTTTCCACATCAGTTTACAATTTTTAAAAAATAAAAGTTCTTATGAAAATTCATCACAACCTTTGTGCAGGGTTCTCTTACTACACACATTTTTAAATGTTTGTTCCCCTATTTTTAAATTTTTGTTCTGCAAAGCAATTTTCCCTAATACAATGTATTTTTCTTTTTTGTAAACAAATATATGCATTTATATGCAAATCCAACCCTAGTAGATGCATTTTTGTACACTTAGCTGAAAAACTGCATTGCAAAATCTGGATAAGTGTGAATTTCCATAGACAGTTGTGTTTCAGTTCATGTATTCTTTTGGAAAGTGCAAACTAAGTAAGATTGTCTTCAAATGTTGACTGAACTGAATTTTTCCACCATTCCTAGTTATGAACTGTCTGTCATATGGTGCTAGGCATTTGAAGCTAAGCTACTAGGAGATTGAGCAGAGCTTTGTTTTAGGTAATTAATTCAGTCCACAATTCTTTGTTGTGTATTAAACATTCTTTGTACTCTTCTTGCAAACAGAAAATTGTTATAGCTGCTTTTTTATCTTGAATCAGGATTGGGTATGTCTCATGCATACAAAGTACATTCTCTACCTCTGTTGTTGCTATTCTCCTAGCATGTGTTCATCCAAACTGATTGGGGGAGGAGAGAAAAAAATGGGAAAAAATGTTCTTATGATTGAACCCTGAGTAAAGCACAAGGTCTTTTCAAAATCTAAAGTAGCACAGTTGTTCTCTTTGTGTGGATTGTGCTGGCTTCTAAGTTATGCCTTTAGCCTTTAAGTTAACACAATCCTGATTTGTTACTGTAGAATTCACTCTAAGTGTCAATACCTTTACTCAAACCAATGTTTATAATCTTAGGAGTTACATTTGAGCTACTCTTCTTCAAATGCAAGTGCTTAAGGCAAAAATTAAAAAAAGAGATAAGTCTGATATAGAACCTGCATACAGCTGGACTGTGTGAACCTGATAAAGTTTAATGTTCTTTCAAACAAAGGAGCATAAATTATATTATAATGCATCTAGCCCCAAGAAACAAGGCAATGAAAAATTCAGCAAGAACTAGCTCACAATTTCAGCTAGGAAATATAAAGCAACTAGATTGCAAGGTTTCTATGGGAATAAGTTTCTGTTTATTTTATTTTGATCTAGATGCGTTATAACCAGAGACAAAAGGAAAAAAGATTTTATGAAGCAGCCTGAGTTACCCATCTATTTAGCCTTTAGAATATTTTTTTTTGTCATGGTGGATTTGCATCTTGATCCCCTGAAGTGTGACTAATCCAGGGTAACAATCAAATCCAGTTTTCAGAGTAGAACATTTTTAGCCTGTAGGAAACAAATGTCATTGGTTTACATGTCTCCAAAGAACTATTTATAACACAGAACTTGCAGAGCATTATTTGCGTATGGATTTTCTAAGGAAAGTTCATCATCATGGCAGGACCCAGGCATTATCTACAGTTTGGTCACATAACATTACCCATTGCCTCAATACTTCAAATAGCATAATCTTATTTTCCTTCCTCTTTCTCCAGCCTCTTCAGGTTTCTGGTCTAAATACACACATTCTCAATTGTAATCAGATTCAAGCTAGTATGGCTGACTCATCACTAATGGTGTAGGCCACGTTTCACCAACCTAGTGCCCTCTAGGTATTTTTGACTGCAACTCCCATCAGCCCCAATCAGCTGGTGGGAATGTGGTCCAAAACATCTGAGAAACAGCAGGTTGCCAATTGCCTTAGAGAATCATAGAACTGTAAAGTTGGAAGGGACCCCAAGGGTCATCTTGCCCTACTCCCTGCAATGCAGGGATCTCAACTAGAGCTTACATGACAAATGGCTATTCAACCAGCTAAAAATCCACCTCTCATTGGAAATGGGAGGACCACCTGGAGGAGAATTCAGTTGAGTGGCGGCCCACTCCATTTCCCAGTGGCAGGGATGGCAGGAGGAGGCAGCAGAGCACAGCTCTTTCCCATTCATATAAGGCTGAGAAAATCAGAGCCAACAGCCACCTCTAGGCATCATTTCTTGATGAGAGTTTCTCTACAATTGTCATAGGGAGGTCTGGGGTGATCTTAAATGGGAGTTCAGAGCATGTCAGGACAATGCCCAGTTAACCGGGTCCTATATTTTAATTGAGCTCCATAATATTAAATGATTGCATTTGATTAATCAGTTAATGTTGCAGCACTTTGCTTAATAGTTCTTTCTTCTGCTGCTTCTGTTTTTGTTTTTTAAAAAACAGATTGGAAGTTCTAATAATAGTGATGAGGTTATTTATGTGTTTCAAACTGAGCAATGTATTAATTTTTGTTCCGGGACTCAAAATGTATACTTGAAAGATTGCTGCTTCTTCTTTTCAGCAGTCAGTTTTGAGCACAGAACTAGGGCTTCCACACCATAAATGTTAAATGGTACTTATACTTTCCCACCTTTTTTGTGGAAGTAGGAAAGTGTTTGTTCTAACAGTGGATATGCTATCACACATGAGGTGGAATCACACTTTGAGAGCTTCTGCTATCCGTTCCCCGCAACCACTTTGCAATAGCACATTTCACAAGATTGCTGTCAGCTTCATTTGCTACTCCTGACACCAACGGATTCTGAATCATAAACTTCACACACACCCTCATTCTTCGAGAAATAAATGATTCAAATAATCCATAATTAGCTTGCACAGGTTTTAAAACAAAGAGCTGCTGTTTCAGTTTTACTGTCTTTCTCCCATGTTCAGTTTTCTGTAACCCATGTTTCAGATTTCAGGTTTCTCAATGCTCATCAGTCAGGTGATCGCACACTTGACTCGAGCTCAACTGCTTCTTATCTTACACCGTTGGGTACTTTTAGGTGTCCGTTCACTATGTTTACAGCAGGCTCCTTTTATGCTATGTTCTTATTTTATGAGATCATAAGACTAACCTGTTGAATCAGGCCAAGGGCCCATCCATTCCAGCATCCGGTTCTCACAGAGGCCAACCAGATGGGAAGCTTGCAAGCTGGACATGGGCACAGGAAACTCTCTCTACCTGCGCTCCTCAGCAATTGATATTCAGAGGCCTACTGCCTGTGACAGTGGAGGTAGAATATAGGCATCCTGACTAGTTGATAGCCTTGTCCTCCATGGAGTTGTCTAATCCTCTTCTAAAGCCATCCATGTTAGAGTCTGTTACTGTCTTCTGTGGGAGCAAGTTCCACAGTTTAACTATGAGCTGGGTGAAGATTTTCTCTGTACTGAATCCAGGGATTATTATTATTTATTGAATTTATATACCGGCCTATACTCGGAGGTCTCAGGGCGGATCACAGAATAAAATCAAAATATAAAACTACAAAATAAATAAAACGAAAACAACAACCTAATAACCCCCCCAACCTCAACCCCATTTTAAAAGGGCATAGAATGTCAATTAAATCAACCAAAGTCCTGATTAAGAAGGAACGTTTTTGCCAGTGTTTGGTTGCATTCATTCAGATCTTTCCTCCACCTGCATTCAAGCCGTCTCCCAGCTTGTTTTCTCGCCCTAAGCTCTGGAGTATACCAGGGGGCCAAATGGACTCCACAAAGTGGGAGAGGACATTCAGGAGCCATTGTATCAATAGTCTGAGCCATTTGGGTGTTCCAGAGGTCAGTCAGGGCTTTGACAGGGGCGCCAGTCATATCAGCCGGAAAACCCCCAGAGCTGTTTGGAGTCCCACTGGATCCATCAGCCTCTGTGGGTGGACCTTCCTAATAGCCCCACCACCTCTGAGAAGGGGAAAAGGTGCTGACAGCCTAGATCTCAACAGGAAGTGATCTGACCATGACAAGGGACTGATGCCAATGTCCCCCACCTTCAAATCACCCTCTTCCTGAACATTTGAGAAAACAAGGTCCAGAATGTGGCCAGACATGTGCGTGGGGCCAGTGACATCCCCATGGTTGTCATGGCGGTCATGAAGTCCTGAGCTGCCTCAGAGCCAGCTGCCTCAGCATGGATGTTGAAGTCTCCCAGAACCAGCAGTCTGGGAGTCCTCGACACAGTCTCCGAGACCAGCTCTGTCATCTCAGGCAGATACTTTAGCATGATAGTTTTCCATGGCAACTATCACTATGTTGGGCACCACTGTTATTTTTGGGAGATTGAGTTATTTGCTCCATGCTGCAGACCCTTGAAAAAAGGGGTGGGGATGTTGAAAAAAATAAATCAGTGTCTAATTGGCAACCTGCAGCACATACACATTTAATCACATGTGGCAGTTGCAACATGGAGTACTTAACTACAGACTCAAAAAGGTGCCTGCACTGTCCTGCACTTGCAAGGACTGCACTTGCTGTCCTTTCCCAAGCTTTCCATGATAGTTACATCAGTTATCCAGAGCACTGTGATTTGCACATATTGTGGTTGTTTTTAGTTCTCTGTCATTGTGTTTTGGCAAAAGGCCTTCAGACTCATGTTTATCCTATTATAACTACTATTGACATTCTGTACTTCACAGAGGATGTGAGAAATATCCAAGATGGCGAGTCTCCTTTTCCTTCAGCTGATAAATGGAAAGTGTCAGTGCTGACAGGAAATGCAGGAACCCAAGCAAATGTCACTCTCTGGATATATGGAGACAAAGGGGTTGCTGGACCAATAGCTCTTGGCAAGGACAACAGAGAACAGCTGTTTCTACCCAGGATGGAAGATGCATTCCAGGTAGCTAATATTATTTTGCGACATATTTCCTACCCACACAAGATCGTTCTTTCCAGTGGTAGGGAAAAGAACTTCCTCCTATATTTACTGCCTCAAATAAATTTATCTAATGTCTTTGGATTCATCATTAAATCAGCTGAATGTATATAGGAAATGGCAGTTGGAATTCTCTTTCCTGCCATATCTCTGAGAGCAGGGGAAACTGCAGATGCAAATTGTTTTCATTAAGACAATTAGTTATAAGCAATTGGTTGAAAACTTGTCTTTAAAACAATATGCCTCTGTTGAAATCATAAGTAATGAAAGGAAAGTAAACATCTTGTCTAAGGAAAGGGATATATCACTTCTGCAACATTTTTAGGTACTGAAATGTCATCTTGTGAACAGTGATGTAAAAGAGGTAATTCATAGCTGGGTCTGTGAAGAGTGATAAAAGGGTTGTTTTCCAGAAAGAAATAAGAAGAGAAAGAAAAGGGCTTCATTATAAGAAGTTACAAGGTACTTGTAGGCAGATTATGCTAGCTTGAAATTTACTAAAATATTTCAGTAACTGGAACTGGACCATACTGCTTTCATGTTAGAACTGTCTGGGAACTGTTGGAACTGTCCTTGGAAGGACAGGATAAACAGAACCCTTTCTAATCACAGCAGGAGTGACTATCCCTTTCTGAAGGTTAGAAATAATTTTTCATGTAGCTCATAGGGTGCACTGAACTACTCAAAATCTCTTTCTGTGCCTTTGCCAAGGAATAGCCTGATTATAGCATCTTTACTATGCTGTACTGATGGAGAAAGGATGCTGATGTTTCACTTAGGCTTTCTATTGTTGGATTTCAACACTATCAAATCTGGAAGACCCGGTCTTTTCTAGCTGGCTTTTACCACCTGAATGCTAGGGCCACATTGCATGTTGTGCCTGCCACAGCATCATAACCCCTGGTGGACACTCTCCTCTCTCCCCCACCCCCCTTAATGTTTAGGGATATTTTACCCATTGTGACTTGCCATGCCACTGCTAGGACTCAGGGACACAGAAACTAACAAGGTGATGTTGCAACATCACAGGGTGTAGTGTTCCTCCCATTACACACGATGGTTGAGAATTCTGTTTTCAATGGCATGCCTGTGGGACAAGTAATGTAGGGGAGAGTGTAGGGATTTGGCCTTTGCTGAGCTGGCCTCACCTGTCTCTGGCTGAGGTAGTTTGGCTCTCTTCTCTCCTCACTCTCAGGGACCTTCATAAACAGCCTGCTTGAACATCCAGAGAGGTAAAGATTGTGGTGATTTGAACTATGTTTTTGTGGCTTGGCTGCCAGGCATAAAGGTCAGACTTGCTGCCAAAATTGTTCAAACTGTTCTGGAATGTGAATTGACTGCTGCTGTTGTGCCACCTTCAAATGTTGATCTGAAAAATCTGGTAGTGATCCTGAAATCCAGCAAGCTGTTGACAGTTCCACTTACTACATCGGCCCACATGAAGAAACATTACGTAGCTTCTTGACATCTGCGTTACAAGCCAAATCAATTGTAGTCTCATGAGCCACAGAGCAAATTATATTTTCTCTCTCACTCAAAACAGGAATGATTATTTTTTGAAGCCTTTAAAATTCAAACCCAGGAAACAGTGTAATCAGAAGCAAAACACAATTGCAGAAAACGTAAATATTTTTTTAAAAAGAAAGAAAGAAAGAAAGAAAGAAAGAAAGAAAGAAAGAAAGAAAGAAAGAAAGAAAGAAAGAAAGAATAATAGGAAACAGAGAATAGGGAAATTAATTTATGCATAGTAAGAGCATGCCAGAATTCATACTGACAACCAGATTTGTCATGGATATCTGCTACTCAAAATTAGAAAAATAGATCTACAAAATGAATTTTATTCAGCAGGATTTACATGCAGCTAGTAATGATACAGTCATCCCTATAAGTTGGCACGAAGAAGGGATGGCTAAAAGCCTTCACCACATTTGTTGCAAATGAACCCAATGCTTTTAAACAATACCAAGACAACAGCCCAGCTATTCTATTCCACAGACTGAAAAGAATTACAAACTTTCACCTAAACACCTAAACTTGTATTGGAGGGACTTTTAAAATCTGATTGTGTAGAATGGATGAGATATTTATAGTTGTTCTTGTTACATACTTTTTATATGCTTTGTGTAGCATAAATAGCTGCAGTGAAAGTTCTGGAGATTCTTGCTTTTGAAACCTGTATTTAAAGATCTCTGGGATTTCCTCTCCCTCAGCTAGTGAATTATTCATAACCAATATAGGTAATAGCATGTCTGCAGCACTACCTTTCCTCAGAATACATGGATTCCCTGAGATACGAGTATATTGACCTGCCGCAAATCAGATACTACCTAGTATTGTTGTGTTCTGAGGATATTGATCTTACTGTGTGTGTGTGTGCATGTGTGTGTGTGTGTGTGTGTGAGAGTACCCTGGGCATTAAAGCTCTTCGTGCTGACCTGATTTTGCTTTATGCTTGATATAACCAATGCCTCTATAAAGGATTGCCATTAAAGAGACAAAGATGATCTGATAGGGAATGTGACCAGGATTTGACTGGCTCTTCAATTACACCATTATCTAGTACCTGTGATTCCTATGAATATTGCAAGCCACAGAAACCACATTTATTTTTAATTATAGAATTTGCTGTTCACCACTTTCTTTATTCTGATTTGCTATCATGCATGTCAAGCTAGAGGGATTAGAAATTTGAAGTAGAATTTGAAAGTTATTGGCATTATCACAATAATAGATAAGAATGGGGGTAGGGGAGTTATTTGCAGCAGCTGCTCCCCCAACCAACTCTTTAGTTGGCATCCCAGATCTTCTCACTTGCTAAATAGCTGTCAGGCTGCAAACACATTTTTTTTGTCTCAGTAACTAGGAAGCAGGCACAGGGTATGAGTCTTGGTTCCTTAACGTTGTAAGCAATTAGACGTGGTTGTATTTCACCATGGGAAGGATGGAGTTAGCTGTGACCTAGATAGGAACTGCAATTGAGTGGGAGAAATTAGGAAGGCTTAAGACCCAAGGGAAGCAGTCATACAAGGCAGACCTGGAAAGGAAGGGTCTGCGAAACAATAGGCAATGTAACAGAGAGAGTGAGAGATGAATCTCTGGGAAAGAAGAATAACCATGGATGAACTGAGTCTCTGGCTTTTCACAGGGAGCATTGGATGCCAAGAAGTGTGCACCCAGCATAATGGCAGAATTTACCCTGCAAGTAAACAGAACAGCACAAACGATCTAGCAAGAACTGCTGTTCTGCAATATCAATTTATTTCAATAGGTCTTGAACAAAAGGAGCCCAATTAAAGTTCCAGGAGGTTTGTAGCAGCAGGGCTTGCTTGGACACAAAACTCTGGAGGTGGTATCCATACTCAGAGTGGACCCATTGAAATCAGTGTGCTGAGATTACCTAGTTCATGGTCAATGTGAAGCTGAGCTTTGAAATTGCATGAACTATCTTTATGATGCCATGCTCCTTCCACCCCTCTCCTTCGGGTACTTCTATTTGATCAGTTATTTCCACTTGTGCAGAAATGGAAACAGGTGTGTGCATGATCTTGGTTTGATTACATAATTTAAACTTATTTAAATTTAATCTTATTCGGGGTCTTATCCAGCACTTTGGAGTGGGCTCCAAACCAGTTTGGGGCCTTGCACACTAATGTAGTCATGGGTGGGGAGAAAATGTGCATCTCAGCATGAGACTCTTACTCTCAGATCGTGGACTCGAGCCCCACATTGGGCAAAATATTCCTGCATTGCAGGGGGTTGGGCATGATGACATTCATGGTCCCTTCCAGCATCTGCAATTCTATGATCCCCTTCTCCTGACCATGTGCTTACTCAGAGTTCTAAACTCTAATTAAACATGTAATCAGGAAGGAGAAGTGGGATTACATCTTCTCCCCCCAACACAAGTCCTTGTTTAGTCGGTTGGGAGGAGGAAAGAAGAAGATGCACACAGGCTCCTTGCGAAATTCCTTACCAGCAGACATCACCCCTTTGACAGGTGGATCTGATCCTATCTGCAGTGAACCAGGGTTGCCACAACCTAATCCAATTGATTCCTGGATCAATCTGAATCAACTTGGTTTGGTTTAGAATCAGATTCAGCCACATCTGGTGCACAAACCTAGTTTAAACCATAGTTTGCTGGTTCAAATGTGATACTAAACTGCGGTTTCTGCAAAAGCGGAAGTAACTGAGTAAAATTAGAATTTGCGAGGGGAGGGAGAAGGCTGCATGTGCAAGGCCCATTCATGTGACACCAAACCATAGTTTGGCAGCACATGTGAGGCAGCACACTGTCTTGGTAGGTTAACATTCTATACAATGAAGAAAAGTACTGTAATAAATGAGCAGAAAGGATAAGTGGACAACGTTACTGAGGGGTTTTTAAAATGGGAACTAAGAGGAAAGCTACTCTTTCTTTAAGGTAGAAAGTGATGGTTGAGCAGGAAAAGAAAGAAAACATATCAGAGGAACCTGCCTCCAGTTTTTATTCAGAAGAGCAATCATTTGATAAATAATTTGACAGAAGATCTGTTTTTTAAGTGTTGAAAACCTCTTCTTGTAGTGCAGTGCATACATGAAGTGGTTTATTTTCAGGTTTAATAATGGTAGTAGTTTAGCTTCAAAAACACCTGAGATAAATGGAATAGAGCTGGACTAGAAAAAGTGTCCTTTGTCTTCGGAGAACTGCAGAAAGGGACAAGCTGAAGCTCGCAGAGCCAACAGGAATTATAAAAGTGCTCAGAGTCTTTAAAATGTTTTCTGTTTGTTAGAAATTGGCATCCGGAGGGCAATTAAGATAAGGTTTTAAAATAATAAAAGTGTGCGCCGGAGAGCGTGACTTGCCTCGACGCCATCTTGACTCCCTCTCAAAGCTTTTCCATTCACATGTAGTATGTCCATAACTAAAATGTTATGGTTTTGTCACCAATATTTCCCCCTGTATGTATCTTTGCTTAATCTATCTGCTTCACCAAAGTGTTGGACTTTATCTCCCAACCAACTTACAGGTTTCCTAAGAATCATGCTACCAGTTTGCTTTAGGGTTAGTTGATATATTTTTTAGAAATTCTTCTGCCATCTTTCTTCATATATTTCTGACTTGTATATATATTTGTTTTTTTATCAGATTTTTTTTGAAAACAGGCTGTCTTTTTGCATTTTAAATGCTTTTGTTTGTTTTGCCAAAAGTGCCATAAGATCTGGTATGTCTGAGAGAGAAATATTCCTAGTGACTATATAAAGCATTCATTACAACTTCAAATTTGTACCATTTGTACCTCCTTTCCAAATGCAACCAGAGTATAAATAGGAGTAACCAAAAAGCAGTCACCCTCTGCTCGAGTTTCTGTAGTAAGTGGAAAAGTCTTGAGACAGGACCTTTCTTCTGGGCAGGGAGTCACAAAAGGGAGAGGGTCAACTGCATATTGAAATCTGATGAAGGAACTGCTGGACCCTGGAAATTTCTTCAGTCTTCATAACTATCCTAGGTCCTTTTTCTTTATATTGATTGTTAATCTTCTTTGATGCTGCATTTAAATAAGAGGCTTCCCCCCCAACATTGTACTGCTTGTCAACAACAAATGGGAATTTTAATGACTAATCCCAGGTGTAACAAAACTTATCATCTTCATCTAATCTTTGTCAATTATCTGTGTTTAATTACCAGCAATTAATATTGTTCAGATTCGTCACAACCAGTTAATCTGAGGGTATCAGTAGACAATTGTATCAGTCAGTTAAGAAACAATTATATCATTATTATTTGAGGCTTTTTGTGAATAATCAATGTGCTTTGGGTCCTTAATAATTCAGTCATTGGTTTTTTTTCATTTGATTGATTTTATTTGGCTACAGCATTTGTATGCTCTCCCATATGATGAATTGCTATTTATACTTCGGAAAACAAATGCAAAAGAAAACATAAAAGCAACACCAGTGCAGCAGAAACAACACACATACACCTCAATTAAAACACAGATAAAAAAAAAGATTGATTAGAACTCACCCCAGAACTGGCCCTACTGAACATCTTCCAAGATCACAGCGACCACTCATGTTATCCAGAGCTCATAACCCACCTACTCTCAGCAGCCAGAAGCCTCAGAGCCAGACACTGGAGAAATCTATCAGGAGTAAACATGGACCAATGGTATCAAATTGTACGGGAAACGGCCTTACTAGAAAAGCTAACCAATAAATTTTGTCTGTTTCTTTCAGTTCCATGATGTTTCCCAACCTTGTGCCTCCAGCTGTTTTTGGACTACAATTCCCATCATCCCTTGCCACTGGTCTTGCTAGTCAGGGATGATGGGAGTTGTAGTTCAAAAACAGCTGGAGGCACAAGGTTGGGAAACACATATTGTCATAAACAGTCAGTTATCCCTATTTATTAGTAAATTGGTTGTTTTAAATTCATTGGTAATCCGCTACCTTGGTTCAATAAGAATCCATACTATCCCTTAGTTAAAAATGAATGGATCTCACCAAGTTATATCACTGTGGTCTAAATCACCACTTCTCTGCTTCTTCTGCCTTTTGATATTCAGAATTCAAACACCCAATCTTTCCTCTGATCTCTCTGTCTTGTTCAGCTCACAAGGCCAAGACAGGTAATATATCAAAGAGACACAAACAGTCTCCAACCTGACTCCTTCAAACAGCTTCTTCCGTGCAAAGCCAAAAGTGCACGTGGCAGCATCACACTTTGGCACATGCCCAGCAGCTCATGCCAGGTGTCATGCCCTGTCAGAATGCCACAAGGAGCTGGAAATCAGGCTAGTGAAGAACTTGGGCTGCAAGTACACACCTCTCTCAGCCGAGGAGTTAGGATGCATTACACTGAGTACCTGTTGAAACAACAAAACCAGCAGGCATCCTCAGTCCCCCAAATCCATGCTTCTCACCCCACAGAAAATTAGGCTAAAATAATTGTTGCATTTTGTTTTGACGAGAGTTGTTTGCTGCTTTGGGGAGGAGGGCTTGAAAGAGGCCTTAGGTTTCTCTCTGTCTTGTGCAACACACCTCTTAATGTTGAATTTGCACCAAAGTTTGATGTTTATCAGTCAGTCTCTCTCTGACTTTGTCACCTTCTTAGGGGTGAAGGACCCCATATTGAGACACTGAGACATTGAACACTGGCATCCCATACTTTAACAGAAACTGTGATAGACTAACCATTCTAATTAACCATCCTAATCAGGTATTCACAACCATATATAGGATGTGACGGAAAAATAATGAAAAGCAGGTTGTTGTGTGCATGTATGTATGTATGTATGTATGTCCATATTAAATGGCACTTTGTATGTGTAATGGTGACTCCATGCTGCAGGCCATGTACAGAATTGCTGGGGGGTTTTCTGTTATGCCACAGTTGATATGTTGTATCTGTCTTGTCACAATTCAGGTTGAAATAAAACATATTGGAAACATCTACAAAATCAGAATAGGGCATGATGGAACAAGCAAACAGCCAGAATGGATGTTGGAAAAGGTAAGATTTCTGGTATATTTTCTGGGTGCTTCTATAGTTAGTTAATGATTCATTTTATTGACTCCCCCCCAATGTTAGACTAGCCATTCTAAAAACAGCAGTGCTTATATAACATTTCTATCTAAGAAGAAAAAGAAGAAAAGCACAGCTTTTCACTATGCAGTATTAAGGAGCATGTGCTTTAAAATTACATTGCGTTAGTTGTTAGGTACAATGCAAAGGGAGCTTTGATATACTCTGGTTCAACCCACTAACTAAAAGCCCAATCAATTTTTCTCCTCACATGCAATTACACAACAAAAAGTGCTTTAAAAAAAGAAAACACTTTCCAGTTGTGACTGTGCTCTTAAGGCTCAGGACTCATTCCATTAATAAAATACAGTATACTATATGAGCATTTGTCAGTTATTTTTAAAAGCACAAGTTACTTATTGAATTCACTGTTGATTGTTGAGGGATGCAGGTGATTTATTGGTACTTGTTTTGTTTTTATAAATAAGCACAACCTCAGAGCTCTACATAATGTCTTCTTATTTGAGGCACCCAAGAAACTGATATGTTTTCATTCATAACATGCATTTCTACCGCCTAAGTGTATGTGATCTATAAATGCTGAGTCATGTGATTGATTTAAAACTTTCAAAGCATTAATGGCCCCACTCCACCAAGCACTGCTGTAATATAATCAGTATTCATTTCAGTGGTGCTTATTCCATGCTTATATACTGTAGTTGCCGAAGATGTGAGTTGAGAAGTTCTTGGTTCAAATCTCATCTTAGCCATAAAATCACTAAATCCTACTCTTCTGTACTCAGAAGTCCCACTGAGTTCAATAGCTCTTGCTCCTTGGTAAGTGTGCACAGGATTGCTGCCT
The DNA here is from genome assembly GCF_964234715.1 of Podarcis melisellensis. Taxonomy (NCBI): domain Eukaryota; kingdom Metazoa; phylum Chordata; class Lepidosauria; order Squamata; family Lacertidae; genus Podarcis; species Podarcis melisellensis. The sequence goes on along the minus strand of NC_138539.1, from coordinate 38,219,359 downwards.
AAGTAGCATTAAGCAAAGTGACTATCTCTGACAGCCTTCTTTATGCAATATGGAAATTAATAATATTGGCTTCCCTTGCAAAATTGTTGCAAAGATTACAACATGATAATGTATTTGATTGTGAAGTGCTTTGAGCACTCAAAGTGAGCCCTCTAAATACTCAAGAACGACAGCCGTAATCATTGTTTGTGTTTTCTCTTCATCAGTTCTTAACTAAGCCCCTCCTCTGCTCAGTTTACTTCCATGCAAAATCTTTGCACAGTTGCTCTGTATGGCGCCCAGGGACGCGGACTTATAAAAAATATTGGGGGGGCCTGGGAAAGCTCATGAATAATAAATAAGCTCATGAATATGCAAATAAAGTGGCGCCGCCTCCTCATGAGCGAATAGGGGAGAGCGTGCTGTGCCTATTAATCAGCTCCAAAGGAAATTGGGTGGAGCTTTTGCTCGGGAGGGAGGGCAGGAGGCATGCAGCCCGCCCCTCCCTGTGCATTTTGGGCTGGGGGAGGGGCGGCGATGGCGCTCTGCTGGAGGGGCGCTGGAGATTATTGGGGGGGCGGAGCCCCCCCAAACGAATTTTTGAGGGGGCTCGGGCCCCCTCAAGCCCCATGGAGTCGGCGCCTATGATGGCGCCTGGCTCTGGTGTCCATGACTTGAGTAAAGGCCTTTACCCATGAATTGCTCTTATCTATGACTCTCTGGATCAGGAAGTATAGGCGCAAACTGGATGTGCATCTAAATGTATGCTGTAATGCAGAATGTGCTTCTCTGCATCACATCAGTGTCTGAACGTGCACCCTGTTGAAATCGATGTGATGCTGATAGATGAGCAATATGCATCGAACTTGCAGGCCTTCTGGTTCTAATCCAGTACATGATTTGTGTTCAAAAGTCTGTTTTAGTGCACAAACCTCCCTCTTTAGTTTAGGGGAATTGTGCTGGGAGCGACATCCTGTTTTGACCCACAAGCATGGCATAGCGCTGAAGGTCATAAAATTGCCCCAGTGACCCACAAGCATGGCATAGCGCTGAAGGTCATAAAATTGCCCCAGTGCCACAACCCTGTCTATATAGTTTAAAAAAATAAAACAAAACACTTATTTTCTCATGTTTTGCTCACAGCATCTGGTATTATATTGGAATATTTATTCATGCTACAATGTAGTACACTTTCGGAACTCAATACATATCTGTGTCTTGTCTGGGTAGCTGGCTCCTGTAGCGGCCATGCCCATGTTTTATTCTGACATTTTAGCTTACAAGCTGAAATCTTAAAACTTGAATCATGTAGTAACAATAGTTTCCAACATCAGCTCAAGGACCTTAACTTCAGAACTTTAGAAACAGTAAGCCCAGATGTACTGGAAACAGTTCAGTTCAGCTCCAATTATTTCAGGGATTTGTCCCCCCCCCCCCGTCTTGTTTGCTTCACTTTTCTTTAACATCTGAGTCCAAGACTCATAACAGTAGCTTTTGCTTTTCAAAGGGTGACTTTCAATCAAGGCAACAAATAACATATTGGAAAACTGTGTTTTCTGGCATTGCAGCTAACGTTTGCCCTTGCGGAGAAGCTGTACCAGTAAACATGCAAAATTCTAGCCATTAAATGTAGCCATCAAAATTGCACCTGAAAATTTTATGTCAAAATGAAAATATTCAATTTTTAAATACAACTTTCTTAAAAAAAGAATTAAATTGATACTCCCTTCTGTGGTTAACTATATGAACGTGGGTGTTCTTGTGTTGTTGTTTTTCCTTCCCATTATTAATCCTCAGGTTATTTCCAGAAAAATCCTGTGTTATGTTAATAGTTATAATGGGTAGTAATTGACAATTTATGAAGTGGAATTTATTTATTTATATTAGTTACATCCCAGTGCAGCAGAGAAGTACAGTGATAAAACTACAAGTATAAAGGTTTTTGCTGTTTTTTCCCCTCCTTTCATAGGTAACCCTACAACATCTAAAGAGTGGGAAAATTCTGAATTTTTCAGCAAACAAATGGTTGTCAAGGAGCAGAGGGAATGGAGATACTCTGTGTGAACTTCCAGTAGTGGAAAAAGGAAGAAGCCTTTATCCATGTAATAGCATATTCTTTCTTCAAAGAACCATAATAATTAATATTACAACTACTACCAAATCAGATGGCTTTCACAAAGATCATTGCACACAATCCAGTCAATGTCAACCACTCATTCGAATCAGTGGGGCTTCACAATAGTATCCATGTTTGTTTGTTTATTTATTTGATTTCATTTATGAATTGCTTTATGAAGCACCAACAGAAACAAACTAAAAGCAATTACGCACCCACCCACCCACACACCATGTATTTACAGAAGGTGCTGCCAACCTTTTCGAAACTGTTGTAGGCACAACAATGTGTATGTACCACAGTTATGCATGCACCATGTATGTGCATGTATGTACCACATGTGCATGTGTGGACATGCACAAAAGAAGATTTCTTTCAAGCCTGGCCCCAGTGGTGTGAGGAGCAGGAGGAATAGAACTTGGTAGGTCCCAGGGAGGGCCTCTTATGTGGCCCATGAGTGCTAGGTTGACGATGCTGTGTATTTAAGCATGAGCCTGAAGGCTAAGTGTAACATGACATTACACTCAGTTTGTATAATTTCAAATTATTTGCATCTTTTAAAATGTTGGTTGTCTTCTCTAGCCATGAGTTACCAGGTTTATGTGTACACGGGGCACTTGGAAGATGCTGAAACAGATTCTTCTGTTTATTTATGCATATATGGAGAAAGAGGAGATTCTGGTTTGAGACTTCTTCACAAATCTGACAAGGCGGTGAAATTTCAGAGAGGAATGGTAAGCCTGCTGAAGAGAATCAGTATACTCCCATTTCAGACCAAATGAAAGTGGTTTTAATACACAGCATACTTAACACTAGGTTCTGAAGGAAATTGAGTCAAATTTTGCATCACTTTCTTTACTAACACTTGGTAAACTATAATACCTTGCATACCTTTTTTGAAAGAGAATATCAGTATCAGGAAAATCAGGATCCTATAAATAACTAATAAAAGAAATTGAAGAAAAATAGAAAAGAGAAAAATAAGGCAGCAAGAAAGACTTTTGGGATGGTTGTGAAAAGTGAAGAAAAGGTAGACGAGAGAATGTGATAGTTCAGGTTAACTGATTTGTTCATGTGGCTTGCACCTTCAGTATCTTAGAAATTCACCTGTGGAATCGCAAGCCAAACAGTGCAGACAGAATTGGAAAAGCTCTATTAGTCACACTTCTAGAACTCTATTTTAAGTTGAGAACCTCAGTAAAACTTCCATTAAATAATATTTCTGAATGGGAATAGAATCATAATTTCATATGTTTTGATCAGAGAGATCATCTCAATGTGTAGCATTGAAAATGGGGGTATTCCTCAATCCAGCACTGTTATTTGAGGCTGAGGTTGAGGCTGAGGCTTCAGCTAGAAGTGCCTATTACCAGCTTTGTCTGGTTCACCAGATATGGCTGTTCCTGGAGAGGGACAGCTAACCCACAGTAATTCTCTCTCATCTTCCCCACTCATAATAATATCTTCCTCTGTAATGTTTTGGACTGTTGTTGAGATATGTTATAGTTCTTTGTTTAGAAGGGATATAAAGAGAGACTAATTATTACTAACAAGAAGATATTATTTCCTTTTAAAGCCAATGGGAATTCTTGCATGAATTTTGGGAAGTGGTTAATCAAGCTTTCTTAATAGTGTTTGCAGCATAATGTTTCAGCACTGAGCTGGTTGTGACCTTTGGTTATTATTGACTGCATAAATGTATATGGAACCTGTTTCTTGCCTTTTAGGTTGATCGATTTGAAATACAAGTTGTGTCACTTGGAAGACTACAGAAGGTGCTGTTGTGCTGCAAGGCCTATAGCATGTCACAGTATTGGTACTGTGAGAAAGTAGTCATCAGAGAACCTGAGAAAAACTCAGAATATATTTTCAACTGTGAAAGGTTGTATTTCATTAAAAGTCTTCATCTAAAAGTAACTTTCCCAACACCTTATTTCCTAAGTGAATGCTAATGCCTCTTTAAAAGTTTTAAATTGATTACCTTTTTTTAAAAAATAACAACTTTGAAATACAAACAGAAGCAGTGATGGGGCCTTTGGACCATCTCATAAGTACTATAAAAGAAGCAACTTTGCATTTCTGTATGGAGTTTGAAAGGTTTTTAGATTAAAGATCCACATGGAAATGGGATGGCCTTTGTCCCATTCCCATGCAGAACTAGGACAGATGGGACTTCAGTAAGACCTTCCCTCTCTGATACAGAAATACAATACCCTTTTCAACACAAGCTCCCACACCTGCTCTAACAAATACTACCCCATTGTTTCCTTTTCACCCAGCTACCTTATTCAGCAAAAATTCCTCCAGCATAGACCATGTCTTCCCTACCACTCTTAACCCGTTGGCTACCAAGATATTTCTTGCTGCCAAAATGCATGACTTTGAATAACCTTTAAGAATTTCAGCTAACTGTTCTTTGGCTGGTTTTATATTTAGAAGCCTAACAGTTTTTTATCTTTTAGTTTTGCATGAGCAATATGTGCATATATAGTAATCAGTCCTTCACAATATCTAGCACTGAAGTAATCAGCCACTTCATATATTTGATTAGCTAGGGCCCTTTCCTGCTTGAAGCTCAAAATCACTATCAGGGTACTGAGTTCTTTCATTTGCCTTCCAAATGGTTCTCTTCCAAGTCAAATGTACTTGTTAGTGTTTAGAGGATGCGTGATGCATTTTGCTTCCTTAAAACAGAGCTCCCAAATGGTGCTGCTCACTCCCCTGCTAGGGCCAAAACTTTAAAAAGCCTTGTCTCACCTTTCAGACCCCATTTTTTGTCTTCATCCACTCACCTCCCACCATACATGGCACCAGCTGCCCCTGTCTCATGGCAGGACCAGCTCTGGAGTCCAGACCCCAACAACAAGACTCTTTTCACTTCATGGGCCCTTCCTTGCAATGGATACCTTGGCTGTTGTACTGTTTTTTTCCATTCTGTGAAGTGAGCAGACACATGTGGTTTGTCAGTCTGAAACATCTCTGATACAAAGCATCCTTGGAAAGGGGAAAATGCTTAGATAGTTCCAGATATGTACGCGCCATCTGGAGTTTCATTGGAAATTGAGTTTCTGATACTGCAGTTACCTTCTTTATGCTTCTTGTGACCTACATGGCTCTGATCCTGCTTAGGATGGGCTTATAATTGAAGTTTAGCAAAGCCATTGTATGATAGGGCAAATTAGCAGTACTTAGCGAGATAAAAGGTAGAGCATTCTATAATTCAAAGGGCTGTACCAGAATGAGATTTGTTTGCTGAAACCATATATTTATTTACCATATTAAAAGGTGACATAATGATAGTCATTTCAAAAAACTTAATATTTCTGAAATGGTCTGTTGTGTTTTGCATTGCTCCTGCAAGGGTGTGTTGCCCAAGCTTCCCATAAATTAAGGGCTGCTGTATGATAATTGCATGTGTTTCACATGCAAATATTTCATTATCAATGTTAAAAGCTTTGTAGGACTTATGGAACAATTCCTATCCTGTGCAACATGTTCACTTGAAGAAATTATCCCAGTTAGACTAATGCTACGTATGGAAATAACAAAACTTACTTCATTTTCTTTATTTCATTTTGTTTTTTCTCTTCTCCTACTCTCAGGTGGCTGCCATTTACCTCCCAAGGCACAGTTCATTCAGAAATAGAACTCTCCGCTCAAGGTAAATGATACAATTAAAATATGGAGGTGGAGGTGGAGATCCTAAACACGAGGGGAGTAAGCACCACTGAACACAGTGGGACTTACGTCTGAGTAACATTGCATAGGATTGCTCTGTAAATCAATTTGCTGTTTGCACAAAGTAAAATGAAAGCCAAGTGGCCCACTTGATTTTAGAAGCTAGCAGGGTGGGGGTTATAAAACAATTGGGACAAAGGGAGAATTTCCAGGTTGGGGTGGGAGGGTTAAGCACCCCCTTCCTTCTTGCAATTTTTCTTTGCCTTTGCCCTCTGCTCCTGTATTAGCATAAAGATGGAAACTACGTAACACCAGGACAGAAACCCTTGTTGCCCTCAAAACTTATAGTATGTGTCTTATCTGCAACTGCACAATAAGTTAGTTGTGTTGCTGCCGGTAAATGCAATGCAATGCCCTTTTCACCTCTGGCCTTCCAGCTAGTAATGATTCATGAGCATATGTACCAACAGCTGACATGACTTTCCTGCCTTCTCTTCATCCCTGCAAATCACTGCATATGACCTTGCCTTACATAGCTATTCTATGGTAATAGCAGCATTGCTGCAAGGGGCATCGCTGCAGGAGTACCAGTGACCAGTTTCCACTACAGGTATAATGGTTCAGGTATTTCTGCACCTATACCTCCAGATCTTCTATAGTGCAGTGAGTTATGGGCAGAGCATAAAGCAGTAATTATCACTTATTTAGTGTACCATGTCAAAGGACCATTTTTGGTTACTGTTTTCAAATGCTTCTACAATCCCCATATTGGTTTGTGAAAGAATACATTTTCCTCTGTAAAAGCAGAAGTGTTAATATATGAACACCTCCTCCCTCCTTCCACTTTTCATTGTAACCTGACAACTCTATTATTAACTGCACTGATGTTTTATTTTTGGCAGAAATGCAAATAAATCATCAGCTGAAAATGCAAGAGGAAGAAAATGGTAAATTCATCTTCTGCTTTCTATCATTTAATCAAGACTAAGGCTGAGCTGAAACGAGTAGGGGTGGGCTTTCTGTGATTATTTCCAAAGTCTTACCTTTGAGGGCAGGGGGATTGCAAACTGGGGTGAAAGTGTTCATAGTTCCATTACCTCCACAGTCCCCATTCCTGCCCTCATTTTGAATTAGCCTTTTGATGTCATCATAAATTCAAATCTCATCACAAAGTTGATTCAGAAAGTGTACAAGGCTTTTTACTTTCACTCTGACCTTGTGACGTTGTGTTCATGACATGATCCTGGATTGGCTGGGATCTCATTAACATGCACTTGAAGAAAAAAATAATAATGGTGCCAGGCAGCAGATTTTACAGAAAAGCAGCCCCACCTAGGAGGTGAACAAGTAGTGACTAAACTTAATCACATTTAAGCGCAGCAGCAGGTGGGTGGAATTTGTATCCTAGAGTGAAGAGAATGTGTGATTTGGTCCATCTCGGATCCCGTAAGCACAGTTGAAGTAGTATCCTGCATTGGCCCCTAAACTGATGAACATTTAATATACTGTCAAGATAAAGTTTTGAAAACATGTATTCCTAATATGCAATTATATTCCACTATCTTTATTTCAAATGCAGTCTGTCTGATGAATTGATAATTATATTCGAACCTATTATGCAAAAATATGTGCAAAATGACAGCTTACTTATGTAAACATCTACATAGATGCATAAATAGTATTTTCAAACAACTAGCTTTGTCTTCAGTACTTGCATGTATTTCTAAGAAGAGATATTATTTCTTTGACAGTGGAGTACCTTTTTATGCATCATATCTGTTTTAAATTAGGCGGCTGGCATCAGGTACACACTCACAGACCTAGTCAAGTGTTACAAGTGTTTGTAACCTCATGTCCAAGTGTTACAAGTGTTTGTAACCTCATGTCCAAAATCACAATCTTCTGCAGTATCCCTACTTTCAGGCATGTGCTGCCATCTATTCACATCTCCAGATCTTCAAGAGCACCAATTTACAGATGGCATACATGTGACATTTGTAGAATGCAGCCGCTGAGTGGCAAGTTATCCCAGTCCTTGCCATAATATGTAGATTCATTTATTTGTGTCAAAAGAAATCTAGGGTGCATGCTTGGCTTTTGCCCGCTTCTCCAGTGGCAGGGAGATGAGGGAAGAGACTGGCAAGCTACTGAGAGAACAGGAGAAAAAATACACGGGGAAGAATGCACCCAGGAGGCGCTTACTTGCAGGATGTTAGGGTCTTCAATCCATAGGGCTGAGTTGAGGATAAGGTGTTCTCCTCTGCTGAAAATACCAGCTCTAGGAAATAGGAAAACTTTGGCTAAGGCCAAAGCTCTGGTTGACATAGTGGAGTGAGCTTTCTAACAAGAAGAAGGAACATCTAACAACTTATTTAAAATATTTATGTGATGCTTTTCCAAGTCGCATTGTGGCTTGCAAAAAGAGAGAGAGAGCAAACATTTTAAAACATAATAAGTATAATACAGCATTGACTGGGAAGACTAAACCATCAACCAGTGAGGCACTGCCCCATTTTCCACCTACGTGGGCGTGGAGACCATCAAACCCTCAGCCACTCAATCCCTCTCTTGCGATAAAGAAGACATTCAAAGGAAAGCAAAAGTGGGCGAAAAGAGAGACTGTGATTCCAGACTCAACCTTTGTTCACCAATTAACAAGCAAAAGGTTTTTCCCTCCCTATTAATATAGCTGAAGTACACACTGTGACATTTATTACTAACAAGTCTGTGGGTTGGTATTTTATTAATTGTGTTTGCTCTCTGCAGACTGAATTGTAATTGCTAAATGGAGGCTGCTGCAAATAAAGGCAGAAAATCTCTAAAGTGATTGAAGTGAACATAATTTCTGCTTTTTGATGTAGGAATGCAATACTAGACAGTAGTGATCTTACCTAGTCCCAGTTAGTTATGTTTGTATTATCCTGCTAAATTCTAGATACTGTAAACTAAGGGATACATGTAAGCATGCAGGGGGTTACTTAGAAATGTCATTGTCCAGCCAACTGCAATTACAAGCAGCTAATCATATGCAATGCATTAGTGTTAAAGGTGCATGATGCTTTCCCTCTAGAACAGGTATGGCCAATGTCTAGGTGTTGTTGGTCACCAGCTGTCATCAGCCCCATCCAGTATGGGCAGTGGCCAGGGGTGTAATCCAACCATATCTGAAGAGCACCTCATTGCTCTAGAATCTAATGCAATCTTGCCTTTAAATATTTATTATTATCCAACGCAACCTTTGTCTTCAGCATTTTCTCATTCACCCATCTCTCCTTTGAGCTCCACCTTCCCTATTTAATGGAACAATTACTCCTGTTCTGTAAACTTAGTGATGCATTGTTTGCAATAAAGCCAGTATTACACACATCTCCAGGCACATGGCAGTCCCCGAGATAAAACTGCTCAGTCAGTGGCACTCATTTTCATTTTGTTTTTACCTGCAGGAGAAGATTGGAAAATCACTGTAGTCACTGGATGTTTTGAAACAGCTGGCACAACAGCAACTGTGTCCCTGTATGTTTATGGAGAAAATAAGGCTTCTGGTCCTCTTATTCTGGGATCTGGGAAACACCAGCTGTTTAATCCCCACAGTACAGATACATTCAAGGTACAATTACACTGCGTATAAATAATGGAGAGTTTACTTACACAAGCTATGCAGAACAGGTTTATTCCAAGGTGAATAAGTAATAGATACTTAAAATGATTTCATTGTAATGATTTCAGTTCCACATTTCATTTTCTGAATTGTTCATTGATATGGCGTGCAGCATCCCTGGGAGAATAGAGTAATTGTATATTTATGGCAGTAATCAACTTAACAGTACATTACTAAGATTAGTGTTCAAGCAGATGATTCAAGTCCAGGAAGATTGTAAGCCAATATTGGATATCTACTTCCCCATTCCTTTCTGCTGCATTACACTGTTATTATACTGACTTCAGGATTTTAAGATTACAGCCTACCAGGACTGAGCCTGACCTGGTGACTGAACCGTCCACTTCAGCCACTAGTCCTCAAGCTTACAGGCATCCTTATCCAGGAATCACCCACAATTTTGAACATGACAATCAGAAAACAGATCCTAGTTTTGAAGCAGCCAATAGGTCACTGAGGCAGCATCAACTACCCATATCTTCAGTTGTTTGACACCTATAAAAAAATCTGGCTGCTTCAATCTCCATTAGCAATTGTGAACTAGGATGCTGTGGTTATTCTACATTAATAAAGCATGCCATCATTTCTCTCATTTGGCTTTATGAGCCAAAAGCCACATATAACCCCCTTTCACCCCTTTCCATTTCTTAAAAAATTAAATGCGCAAAAGGTATATAGTTTATTTTTATAATAGAGATTTGATTTTCTGGTTTTGGAATTAGAGTGAGGGAAATGGAAGGGAATTCTACTCCCTTCTGTGTGTTGTTGATATGTTAAAATACTTGTTTTAGATGTAAGAAATGTTGACAGTGATGGATAGGTAAGTACACTTATTGCTTGCAACAGTGAAATGAAATGTAAGAAGACAGAAGGGATGCCTCTCATCACTGTACTGTGCTGACAGTAATGTTCTGAAGGTTAGTAAGTATTGACAGAATGTCTTGCATAAGCAGTGGCTGCATAGGTTTAAGCTGTCTGCCCCTTCAGAACACATCACATAGCTTGGCACATATCAGCGCAGTTGGCAATCTGTGCTTAAGATAGTTTTGGAACTGAAATAGCAGGTGATAAGGAATGAAGTGTTTTACAAAGCTCTGTTGTGGGATGTTTAAATGATGCCTATTGTAAAATAATTCTGGGACCTTGCATAGATTTTCAAAAGAGCCAGTGTGGTACTCCAGATGTTGCTGGACTCCAGATCCCATCAGCTCCAGTCAGCATGGCCAAAGGACAGGGATAATGGAAGTTGTAGTCCAGCAACACCTGGAGGTTACCATGTTGGCTATCCTTGGGTAAGGATTCAGAAGAGACTGGGAAATATAAATGCTTAGGTGTTTAGAGGTTTCCTTAGCTGTTTTTTTTTTTAAAAACCCAATAACAACAACATGCAAGTTCTTCTATACTGACAGAGTGAAATATTGTTTATATTGGCAGAAGAAATGTAGAAGAAATTGGCAGAAGAAATATTAAGTGTAAATAATATTTCCCAATATCTAGGAGAGCAAGGAGATCTTTCACAAATCTTTCACATATGAGCTCCTCCTGAATGTAATCTGAAACCAAAGTGATATGCAGACTTGGAGTCCATAAATATGTTGAAGTTGGATCAATGAAATATTATAGGGGGGAGGGGAATCACAATATTCCAAATTAAAGCAGGAAATCAGCTCCATGTTCAACATACTGTGTATACTTTGGATGGCTTCTTTCTTTGTTTGGCAATCATTCGTAGCTGAGTAAGATTGTCTTCCATGAACATGGTCTTGACAGTATGTCATAGGTGACTGTGGAGGCCATTTCTGGATCCACATGTCCTTCCACAGTGGGGATATAGGTTTCCAGGTGGGAGTTGATGATGGTGAGGGTTTGCCAAACATGCCCTCCTCTTAGCTCATTTCTCCCTTTCATCCTGAGTTTCTTTAAAGTCCATGACACCTTTGGTACGGGCTATTCTCCAATGGGAGCACTTGCAGGCCAGTGTTTCCCAATTGCTGGTGTTTATATTATATTTTTAAAAGATTTTCCCTGAGAGGGTCTATAAACCTCTTTTGTTGACCACCAGCATTATGCTTTCCATTTTAAAGTTTGGAACAGAGTAGTTGCTTTGGAAGACAATAATCAGGCATCTGAACAACATAACCAGACCAGCGAAGTTGGTGTTGAAGAATCATTGCTTCGACATTGGTGAACTTTGCTTCTTCCAGTACACTGATATTAGTTTGCCTGTCTTCCCAAGTGATGTGTAATTTTTTTTCGGAGACACCGTTGATGGAAGCTTTCAAGGAGTTGGAGATGGATGGATGTGCATGCAGAGAGACAGAGCATTGGAATACTCACCCCTCTCCAGCACTATCAGATGGAGATATTTCTCACCCCTGTCACATACAAAAGAGGCATATGCACTGCTGGGAAAGCAGTGTAAGGCAAGGCTCCATAGATCTTGATGGTTCCATAGCCATACGGAGTGGTGCTGCATATGAAGTTTCACTGAGAATTGGGAGCTAGAGCTACTCCTACCCACTCTGCACAACTGTGACTTCTCCTTGGATGATGAAACAAAAGAACCAGTGAGAAAGAGAAATTTCCTCTGCAAAGGCAGCAGACTGAATGAATCTCCTTACTCCTTACTCTCTTTACCAGTGGCAGAGTAATATAAGTAAAGAACAGGAAAGCAGAATGACATGATAAGGTTGTTAAAAGATGGTCTCATGGGACCACAGCATATGGGAGTTGTGTGATATGACCTTCTAATGCTTCTTAAAGCTTAAAAGCAGCATGTGGGGGGGGGAATTTCCTTCAGTGCAGTGATACTGGGGTAGAGGATGCCCAATTCCCAAAGTGAAATCCTCCGACCCCATCCCGAAACTGCTAATACATTTAACCCTGGGACTCAACACAATGGACACAAAGTGAAAGCTGGATTCTGTCTATGCTTGATACTTGCAGAAGAAAAACATATTCACAGTGAATCAAAGCCACCCTACCTTCTTGACTATGAACTCCAAAATGCTTCTGATCAAGTACCTGGAGCAGCACTGGTCCACTTAACTATTGTCTTGGTAATACCTTTGAGGTTGGAATTCTTCTCAATTAAATCATGGGGAAGAAGAGAGCAATCTTTCTTGCTAATATGGTATGAATGAGCAAGCGGGGTTTGGACAGGAGATTGGAAGACATGGATCTCTTATTGGGTTGGAGACCTCAAGGTGTGAGCTCACATGTTTCAGCCCCCTTTCTCAAATAAATTGTTCTTCTCCAGTGCTCATATTTCCCATTGCTCATCGGAGAAGGTGGACTGGTCACAGTATCATTAGTTTTAAGGCAACTCCTCTCTGGAGTTTTTCTTTGCTCCAAGGCTTTTGAAGATTTGCCAAATGCTGTCAAAATGGATATACTCAGACTTTCTCCTTTATATAATATTTAGATAGTTCTTAAGACAGAGGCCTTACAGTTTGTATCTTAAAAAGGAATGCCAGTAGTGTTCTTTAGGTTTCCCTAGTTTTGCCCCTTTTTCATTTTTTTAGGGTGCTTCCAGATGGGAGCTGCATTCTCAAACTGATCATTGAGTTATTCCAAACAGGTCATTGGCAACAGGGTTTTTTCTTTTTCTTTGGTCCCCCCTCCCAAAGGGTAAATCTGGATGAAATGGGAGAAAATATGGGTTGGCATATTGATGCTAGTTATGTCATAGTAGATGCTGCAAAAAACTTGTATGTGTGAATACTTCTGTCCCCAAAACAAACTCCTGTCTGGAAGCACCTTAGTATCACATCAAACTGAAAACTACCTTTGCAGCCAAAATAATGTCCTAGGACCTAGAGCAATGTTTATCAACATTGCAAATAACTGTAGACTCAGGTAATGTAAAAATAGTCTTTCGATGAAAGATTTGTAAATGCTTCTTAGAATTTGCATTATGCCTCTGAATGCCAGTTGTTAGTTATTGCAGGTGAGCAGAGTGCTGTTACAGCCATGTCCAGACTCCCCACAGGTATCTGGTTGGTCACTCTGAGATAAGGATGCTGGACTAGATAGTGCATTGGCCTGATCCAGCAGGCTTGTCTTATGTTCTTATGTCTCATGCCATAGCAAAACAGCCACGAACAATTGTGTAAATGAAATCAAGAATTTGGATAGTTGTGTTGGTCATTAACAAAAAGGGGGGAAATAGCAAAATATAATATACTTAACAAATAAAAACTGTTTAGTGGTGCAGAGCTATTGGGAGAGCCTTTTCATCTATACCACACCACAGATGACACTCCTCTGAGAGCTTCCTCATTGGCAAACAACTGCATTTCATGAAGTCCAAACTCCTGAGATGTTGATGTACTAACTGACTTATAAGTAAGATAGGTTCTTCCAACCTTAAACTGCAGCAATACTAAGCACTACATTTTGTACATCCTTTCAGAACTCATCACATGCCACTGAAATGTCTGACTGAATTTCCAAGAGAAAATACACATTGATTTGTTGGCAAGGAAATACGCTGCAATTATTTATAAATTTGGAAAAAATATTAAGTCTGTTTTTAATGTGAGAACAAGTTGAACTTTCTCCCACAAATGTTTCTTCTTCTTTAGATACAATTTAATCATCAATGGAAACCATGTTCTATTCCTTCCAATCTGGTGATACATTTAATTAGATTTGCTTACTGAACAAGGTTTCATTTTGACCAGGGACTTTTGCTGTATGGACACTGAAGAAAGTGGAAGGAGGGAGGAGGAAAAGCATTGATGGAGTGTGCACTTCCTTAGGATCAGATAGAAAATATGCCTCTCCCACTCACTAGATTGCACAACTGTGGAACCTTTCTCCTTTCTCCAGTGATGCTTGCTCAAGCAATAGCCTGACCAGTGTAGTCCATGCATTGGTAACCTCAAGGCTGGATTGCTACAATGAGCTGTATGCGGGGCTGCTCTTGGGCTTGGTTTGGAACTGGTCAGGGTGCTTATGGCTTGACAACATGTGGTACCATTGTTAACATCTGAACTGGCTGCCCATCTACTACCAAACCAGATTAAAGGTCCCCTTATTAATCCCTGAACAACTTAGGTCCAGGGTACCTTAGGGACTTCTTAAAGTCTTACATCCCAGCTTAATCACTGAGGTCATCTGCAAGAGTTTTGTTGGTTGTCCCCCAAGTTGGCAAAGCACATTTGACATCAACATGAAACAGCTCCCTAGTCCCTTCTCAGAGTTAAAATTCTCAGAGTTCCCTGGCAAGGGGGATGGATTGTTAAACCACTCCAGGGATCGTAGCTTAGGAGGGATAAATGGTTGTCCTAACAATGCTCAGCACCCTTATCAAACTACAGCTCCCAGAATTCTTGGGAGGAAGCCATGATTGTTTAAAAGGGCATCAAAGTGCTTTAAATGCACAGTGTGAATGTGGCCTCTGTCTACTAAGGATAATATTTGTGTTAACTACTCTGAGCAAATATAAGCATATCCTCTTATTTCAGAAATACAGTTTATCTGGTGTACAATAGCAAAAAGGCTAGCAGATTTCATATGATAACAAGCAACTGTCAGAAGTAACTCCATGTAGTAATTTCAGATGTATGCGCAGTGTTTCCCCTGGTAACAAAATGAAAGCTAAGGAGTGTTTGCCTTTCGCTAAAGTTCATGCTGAGCGTGACTACTGTGTTTGTACTTCAACAGGAGGAATGCTTTGGAGAGGTAGGCTGTCAAGTACATACATTTAGGACTACTGTCCAAATGCTGCCCGTGGCCATATTATGGCAAAACACAGGTCAGAATCCCCAGCTATCCCCAGTTTTAGCATCACATGCTATAACGGAAAGAGGAGGGAAAGGGGGTGCTGACTTGATGAAGTGTGCTTTAGTGTTCTGAATAGAAGAACTGAGCCTGCACTAACACTCTTAAAAGGCTGCAGTGCACCATTCAAAACCAAAGGCATTTATGTCAGTTTGTCTGTTTTACCGACTATTCCTTGCCTGCAGGCACATCTTGTGTAATCTGCCATGGTATATTCTGTAGAGAGTTAATGTTTCAATGATTGCCTTGAGGCACTAGGTAGGAGTAGATTAAGTTCTGGTTCTTTCTCCGTGATTTTTTGGGCAGCACCTCCATTGGCCTCTTTTACCCTGGATTATCAAAGTATGGTTCTGCTGTCACCCAGACCATGGCTTCAGCCTTCATAATTTTACTGGGGTTAAGAATTTTCCCATCTAACTGTGTGGCAAGAATATTATATTTATTTTTCCTGCGGTGTGTTCATTGCGTTTTCATTTTCTATCATTTGTTGTCATGGACATGTTTAAGCGTGCTTATGAAGGTTACAATTACTTAGCACATTCCTTTCACAGTCCAGGCCAAAGTGGAGTTTGTATCTATTTTCTGTATTCTGCATGACACAATGCTTGTGTTTTTTAGTTAAAATGCAATTCACTAGTAACTCCCATGAATAAAATGCCTGCGCCTTCTTTTTTTGGTAAAGGATATTAAGGGTGCTGTGAAAATTAGTGCTGTTTTTCATGTTGAAATTTGTCCACTTGGTGGGCTGAATTAGATATCTTTTTTCTTTTCATTTTCTAAAGTTGCTGATAGTTTTGAGAAAGTGAGTGCAGAATACTTGTACCTACCCACTTGTCAAACTCCTCCCGCATGGCTGTGGGCCCAAATTATACGGGTTCCTACAACATGCATAAAATACCCACACTGGGAAGAGGAAGAGAGGTAGATGTCACCTATGGCACCACTGGAACCAGATCTGCTGCTGCTCCTTCCTCCACCTCCACCTTTGGCAAAGGATGGTTGGCCCTGCCTGTAATGTAGGCATTACACACAGGTTCAAGAGAAAGGAAATCCATAGCTGTGGGACTACCATAGAGATGAATTTCTATCACATGGCTGCCATCCTTGCTAGTTTGTGGTGTGGGTACACTTGGAACTCAGCTAGATTGGTAAAGAAAAAGCATTTTACAGTGGTACCTCTGGTTATGAATGATTCTGGTTATGAACACTTCAGGTTACGAACTCCACTAATATGGAAGTAGCTGCTCTTGCTTGCGAACAGAAATCGGAGGCGCACGTGTCAGAGGCGCACGCGGAAGGCCCCATTAGTGAAAGCGTGCCTCAGGATAAGAAAGGTTTCAGCTTAAGAATGGACCTCTGGAGCAAATTAAGTCAGCAGTTTGAATCCCCGCGATGGGGTGAGCTCCTGTTGCTCGGTCCCAGCTCCTGCCAACCTAGCAGCACGAAAGAGCTCCTGCCAACCTAGCAGCATGAAAGCACATCAAAGTGCAAGTAGATAAATAGGTGGGAAGGTAAACGGCATTTCCGTGCACTACTCTGGTTTCGCCAGAAGCAGCTTAGTCATGCTGGCCACATGACCCAGAAAAACTGTCTGCGGACAAACGTCAGCCCCCTCGGCCAGTAAAGTGAGATGAGCACACAATCCCAGAGTCGTTTGCGACTGGACTTAACTATCAGGGGTCCTTTACCTTTAAGGTGCTACTGGAAGGAATTTTTTTTATTGTTTCGACTGCAGCAGACCAACACGGCTACCTACCTGTAACTAAAGTTTACAATGCGTTTTCCTGAAATGCTTCTTTGATGTGTCTAGAGCCAGCCTAGGAGAGCCTCCTAAGCAGATCTTAAAGTACAAGCAGGAAGGTACTGGTGCAGCCAGTCAAATAAATAGCTTTTATTTTATATATCACTCATGGATGACTTACTGCGCTTAGGGGGGAATATGATTTGTATACTTCTTTGGTAATATGTACTAATTAGGGGAGTTTTGTGATGGGCAAATGAATTATAATGGGCCAAAGAGCTATAATAATAGCTTTCGCTATTTTATTATTTTGCAGATTAATCTAAAAGATGTTGGAGAGCTGTATAAAATCCGGATTGGCCATGACAGTAGTGGACCAGATCCTAGTTGGTACCTTGATGAGATTAGAATGAACTCGCCATTGGACCAAGAAATTTGTTTACCTGTCAACTGCTGGCTCTCTGAAAGCCAAGGTGATGGAGAAACATGGAGAGAAATAGCAATAGGGAGGCCTAACAAAGCACTTCTACCATGTGAGTATATAATTACATATATTAAGCTACACGTGTAAAGGACTGAGCTCCACTGAGCATCTTTTATGATTCATCATTGCAAAGAAGTGAAACCAAAATAAACAGCAGAAACTGTTAGAACGTAAGTTGTTACCCTTTCCCCTTCTCTTTCAGGCACTGTTCCTGGAGCTATGACCAAAGTGTCCTTAAGCTCAATTATTTGTTTTAGCAGCTTCTTGCTGTTTAGAGAGAGAGAAACAGAAGTTTATTCAAAGAGTTATGACCTTCAATTTCACCGGTGGGATCTGGATGGGTTAGCTTTTCACTATTATTAAATATAGTTTAATTGACAAGAAAAGAACCTGTGTGGTGTAATGGTTAGACTGTAAGGCTAGGAGTGGGGAGATCTGTGTTTGAATTCCTACTCAGTCATGAATCTCAGTAGATGACCTTGGCCCATTCACTATCAATGTCACAGAGTTGTTATGAGGATGAATGTGTGTGTGTGTAACTATTTATACCACCTTGTGCTCCTTGAAAGTAAGCCCAGATATAAATGTAATAAATATAGAAGAAAAGAGTAGTGCCTCCTGGTGGGAATACATGTGCTATCAGTTAGGCAAATGTTATTCAAGCTGAAGTAAAATATCTGAGGGTATTCAGAGATTCAAAATATAGTAAGTTTATGTTTGGCGTCCTGGTGTACTGAATTATTTATAGAATCCAGGAATTGTAGGCCTAGATGGGAAATGAAAGGCACCAAGGTCAAGCTTCTGCATACCAACTTAACATCATGGACTAGGACATTCATAGTATAAAGTATACCACAATAAGAATGAATGAGAAGATGAAGCCAAGGAACTATTTGTAAGGCAGGATAAGTACAGTAGAATTCACCTAAGATCACTGAAAGGAAAGTGAATGAGAACTTTGTGAGGCCAAAGTGAGAAAGCATTCCATGTGAACATCAGCTGAACATGTGATCAGTCTGTTCTAAAAGGCAGACAAGTGCTGCCCCCAAGGAGTAGGTGATAGCCCTCTGCTGCTCAAAAGGGAGTTGAGTTCAAGTCCTCACATCTGGAGTAGTGGAGACAGGCACCATGAGAAATCCAGTGTTAGCTGTGCTGAAGTTTATTATTTTTATACGTAATTGTATTTCTACCATACCATTTTTAGCTTTATTGTAAGCTGTTTTGTGAAGGCTTTTTGCCTTAAAATGTAGGGTGTACTGTAAATAAACACTGGAATGAATGAATGAATGAATGAAAGCAAAATAGGTACTGCGCAAGAATTCATACAGAGATATTGTAGTAGGTACATTCTGTAGCCATTCTCTTGATTCAGCTGGAACAAGAACTTGTGCAAGCTGTTGCACCTCCAGATGAACATCTTTGGTATCCTTCATGAGCAGAAGACAGCTTCGATATGCAGAAGGGCACCTTTGGATCCAGCCCAATAATAATGTTTTAGAGTAAATGAGTTTCCATTGTGACCAGTATTTTTCATTGGAAGTATTTTTTTCAAAGTAGAACATTTGTTCAGCTTTATTAATAATGGTGTTATAATGGTATATTTATATTTTCCTTCTCTGGCACATTATACTTATTGAAATATATTTGACAAATAAATGCAAATGGAAACATTATATTGCTGTTAGACAAGTCCTAAATTCATAAGTTTGTGACTTCAAATTACCTATTGATTTTTGGTTCATTTCAATTGAATATCAATAGACAGCCCAACCAAAAACTTTTGCATTTCCCCCCGCTGTCCCTGAGAAGGAAACTTTTGCCATCTGCATTCCTATTTAAAATGGATAATTGCTTAGAAGCACCAAATGTGCAGCCTTTATAGGTTGTTATATTACAGAAAACAAATGATGTATTACATGATACATAATTACAATCCAATATAAATTTCAGATCAATCTGGATATTTTTCCAGCAATCCATTCACTTAATTATAAAAAACTTATTTTGTACAAAATATGAAGTAGTAGAATAAATTATATTTCATAAATTCAACTGAGGTGTTAGCAGGCTTCAAGTTGCTACTGTCCTTACTTCATTATTTATTGCTGTAAGATCTTGCTTCTATTTATATTCTGCCACAATGGAACCATAAAGCTTGAAGATGGTTTTAATTTTTCTGTCCTTGCTGTGTAATTTCTCTGTCTGGTTATCTCTAGATAATGGTAGTTCTTTTTTAAAACATAATATTTGACACACCTTCATATTTCTCTGCATCTTGCATTGATAGGTTCTCACTTTTTGATTGTCTTCTTTCATTATACCATTCATTGCAAAATGCTGACAATGAAATACTATTTCTCCAGAATCTCTGACCCAGCATGGTATGTTTTCCCCAACAATGTTAGTTTTGTATTCTTCATAGATCAAGGCTTATATTATTTTGCCTAGAATTCCATGCCATTGAATTTTTCATCTCCCTGTCATGCTTTGTGTCTGTCTGGACCTTTATGTCTCATTTTCATATCCAGGTTCATTTTTATTTTTGCTTTTTAAATCTTTCCAAAAATCATTTCCTTGTAGTTTTATATGGTTATTTTTTTCACTCTGTTTGACAACTGATTTGTGATCCTTAAATCATAACTCACAGACAGGTAGACTTGAAGAACTGTATCATTAACCTTGAACTTGGTTTGAACATTGTAATGTAGTTCCTAGTAGGAGAGTTTGAACAATCATATATCAGCATTATAATCTGATGTAAGAATCCTTTTGACTGCACATGCAGCCCCTTTGCTTCTCCCTCTCTGGTGGGCACAAACAAATTCAAATGTCTTCCACTAATCATAGGTTCTTGTTTTGTTATTCTTTGGATCAAACCAGGATATTAAACCATCTTCATACCACTATTTAATATGCTGGCTTCTTCCAAAGCTCATCAACCATGGTTTCCTATATTGGACAATATGGGAATCTATGGTTAGCAGAAGAATTCCTGGTTTATTTGATCCTACTATAAAAAGTGGGGAGTAAGACTATGTGCTGCTTTTAAAGGGTACAAATGGCTGCTTTAAATTTATTTATTTAGATAATGTATATATTGTTTCACATTTCAAAAAGAAAAATATCTAAGCAGTACATGACTATTCCAAACAGCACAAAAAAGTTTAGATTTTTTTTAAAAAAGAAAACAATAATAAATACAATGCATTATTTTAAATGATAAAAATTTAGCAGTCAGTAAGAAAACAGAGTAACCTTCCCAGGGGTGCCAGCTTGAATAAAATATTGAGGAGTCAGGTAAGCCCCACCCCACATAATCAATCACATGATGTGGCGCACACACACCATTTGAGTGACAATGCCCATCAACTTTGGGGGGGCCCAGCTCCTTCAAATATTGTAATGGGAAAGCAGAATGGAACTTCTCCTATGAACCCTCCTAAGTATCAAAATAGGCCTGGGTAAATAAATGAGGTCTTAAAAGACATTTGAAACATATAGCTGGTGGGGTTTCATACACCTGTTTTGAGAGGAAATTCTGGAGTGTTCTTATTCAAGACATGATGTCAGGGAACTGACATCTAAAGCGCCGCAGGTGCAAAGGCTCCCTGAGGTTGAGAGAGCAGTAGCAGCGGAAGAGGGAACCAGTAGAGGGCGAGCAAGAACTCCAAGGGAAAGTGAGTCGGAGGGATGGCTCAGAGACGCTTCAAGCGAAACCAGTGGGGAGGTCTCAGGACCTCCTACAGGGACACCCACACCTCGACGGAAACTGTCACGCCGAGAGGCCAGACGACGTGTTTCCGTTAAGGAGCTTTTATGTTGGAAACGTTTCCGAAAGCAGCCACTTTCGGATTCTACTAGTGATTGACGCAGCCATGCTGGAGGGGCTCCGTCACATGCAGAGGTTTGAAAACCTGATCAAACTCTGAGGGACTTGCATTTTACGCACAAGCAGCTCATCGTCCCATCACAGCAATCCGAAAGTCACCGAAAGCCAGCTTGTGCAGAGAGAAGCATCATGAGCAACCCAGCCGGAACCGGGGGTGCAGGAGCAGCTGGAGGGGGTCCAAGCCTGGAAGAAAGGTACAGAGCGTTGGAGATCCAGTTGGCGCTGCAAACGGCGAGGCTTGAGGAGAGGAGGGCTCAGGATGCAGAAAAGGGAAAGGAGAAAACCACCCCGCTCGCCAGAAAGGTACCAGGATTGGTGCAGAAATTCGGGGGGGATCCCAGGAACTATCATGCCTTTAGAACAGAGATGCAATACGCTCTAAACTTGCAGTTTGATGACTTCCCCGACGAGGAATCGCGAGTGGCGTATGTGATTGGCCATCTCGAATCCGGGGCGAAAGATTGGGTTAGACCCCTGATGGCAGCGAATAATGAGATCTTAAAGGACACGAGGAAGTTTTTTCGTGCCATGGACCTGATGTTTTCCAGCGATATTGAGCAGGGGGTGGTGCGAAGGCAGTTAATGGCTTGCCAGCAAGGAAGCAGATCTGTCCGTGAGTACTGGACTGAATTTACTATGCTGATTCATAAATTGGGGTGGGACCTATCGGCGGAGCCCATCCAAATGCTTTTCGAAGAGGGGCTTTCTTCAACCGTCAAAGATGAGCTTTCCCGGGGGCCCAGGGCGGAGTCTATGGACCAATTAACCAAATCTGCGCTGGCCATAGGAGCGCGCCAGGAGGCGAGGGCTTTGGAAAGGCGGGAAGGGAAAGGAGACCGTTGGAGGGAGTTCCGCATTCCAGACATTCCAGAGCCATCTTTCCCGCCGGCAGAGCCGATGGAAGTTGGAACAGCGCGGGCGCGCGCAGTTTCAAATCCCAGTGAAGGGCGGAAGAAGGAGGGAAAGAGCGCCAAGAGATGTTATCTCTGCCAACAGCCAGGGCACTTTGCCAGAGTCTGCCCACAAAGAAAGGAATGGCAAGGGATGGCAGGAGCTGTTGGGGGAAAGGAAGAGGAAAGCAAGGAGCAAGTAAAAGCCAACGCCTGGCTGCCACCGTCGGGGCACAGCAGCCAGGCCAAAGAGCAATGAAAGTGCCCATGCCAGAACCTCCCAGACCTGCTTTAGTGATAGAGGTGTTACTAGAACTGCCAAACGGACACCCACTAAAGGTCAAGGCGCTTTTGGATTCAGGCAGCTCCTGTAATTTCATGAGTAAGGAGTTTGCAGCTGAGCACCAGATACAGACCATCCCTTTAAGTAACCCCTTGCAGGTGACTACGATTGACGGCAGAGAGCTGTTGGGGGGAGAAGTTAGCCAACAGACTGTCCCGATGATAATGAGAGTGGCAAGGCACACCGAACAGATAGCGTTTAATGTGGCCATCCTGGGAGGAGCGCCCATCATTTTGGGGATGAGCTGGCTGGCGCTACACGATCCGCTAGTGGGCTGGCATCAGAGGGT
The DNA here is from genome assembly GCF_964234715.1 of Podarcis melisellensis. NCBI lineage: Eukaryota > Metazoa > Chordata > Lepidosauria > Squamata > Lacertidae > Podarcis > Podarcis melisellensis. The sequence continues at coordinate 38,196,505 of NC_138539.1, read as the reverse complement.
GGTCTCCTTTGGGTCAGCGCATTGCCTAGAACACTGCAAGGAGGGGAAGGTCTCGGGAGGAGACAGAGTCACCCTAGCGGGGATGGAAGTGATGGGCAAAGGGAAGGTGCCCCCGCAATACGCAGATCTGAGCAACGTATTCAGCGAAAGGGAAGCAGACAAACTGCCACCGCATAGACCCTTTGACTGTCAAATCAACCTACTCCCAGGGGCCCAACTCCCAGTAGGCAAGCTGTACGCCATGTCAGACAGGGAGATGCAGGAGCTGAGGGAGTTCATTGACAAAAACTTGAAGCGAGGTTTCATCAGAGAGTCCCGAGCGGTGGGGGGCAGCCCAGTGTTTTTTGTGGACAAAAAGAACACAGACAAACCGAGACTGGTGTGTGACTTCAGGGCCCTCAATGCAGTGTCGGAGCCCCTGGCTTTCCCTATGCCCCGAATTGACGACATTTTGACCAGAGTAAGGAAGGGAAAGATTTTTACAAAACTGGACCTGCGGGGGGCGTACAATCTGATACGCATAAGGAAGGGAGATGAATGGAAGACCACCATGTTTACCCCTTTGGGAGCCTTTGAATACCTCGTTATGCCCTTCGGTCTACAAGGGGGCTCCGCCTGTTTTCAAGCTTTTATAAACCACGTTCTGGGACCTTTGCTCTACAAGAACTGTGTGGCCTTTTTAGACGACGTGTTGGTGTATTCGGAAGATGAGGAACAGCATGTGAGGGACGTTCGAGAAGTGCTGGGCAGGCTGCAAGCCAACCAGCTGTGGGTGAAACTGGAGAAGTGCCAGTTTCATACCAAGGAGGTGGAATTCCTGGGGTACCGCTTGTCAGACAAGGGATTGGCCATGGATCCAGGCAAGGTTCAAGCGGTACTGGAATGGAAGACACCGAAGACCAAGAAGGACGTGCAAAGATTCTTGGGGTTTGGGAACTTTTATCGGAAGTTCATCAAGAACTTTGCCCACTTGACGGCGCCCATCACCGACTGCCTCAGCAGCAAGAAGAAATTTGTTTGGACGGTGGAGGCGGATCGAGCCTTTGAAGAACTGAAAAGGGCTTTCGCCTCGGAAGAACAACTTCTGCATGTGGATTTACAAAAACCCATGAGAGTGGAAACAGATGCATCCGACCGGGCTATAGGGGCGGTCCTTCTTCAACCGGGGAGGAGTGCGTCGGAGTGGAGACCGTGTGCATTCTTCTCGCGGAAACTGAATAAGTCCGAGAGGAATTACACGGTGTATGACAGGGAACTACTTGCCATTCACGAAGCATTCCGGAGGTGGAGACATTTATTAATTGGGGCACAACACAAGGTGCAAGTGTGCACCGACCACAAAAATTTAGAGTATTGGAGAACAGCTCGAGTGCTCAACCAACGACAAGTGAGATGGGCACAGGAATTCTCCAAATTTAACTTTGAGATTTGTTATGTGCCAGGCCCAGAAAACGTCAGGGCGGATGCGCTCTCACGCAAACCAGAATATTGGGAAGGGGAGGAGGTGATCGAAGAGAGACATGTCATCCCGGAGGACCGCTGGGTGTGTGGGGCGGCGCTGGTGGGGCAACGGGAACTGGTGGAGGAAACGGAAAATGATGAATATGCCCAGGATAAGCTCAGAGGTCTCAGGGGGGAGGGCGAGAGCCCCGGAGGTTTTGAGGAAAGAAATGGGGCATTGTATTACAAAGGGGCACTGTATATACCCGAAGGTGAATTGAGGGGGAGAGTACTCAAGCAGTTGCATGATAGCCCCACGGCGGGACATTTTGGGCAACACAAAACCATGTGGTTGGTTACCAGGGAATTTTGGTGGCCTAAGGTGAGGGAAGATGTAAGGGAGTATGTAAGAGGGTGTGACCAATGTCAGCGAGCCAAAGGGGAAAGAAGGGCGCCGGCAGGGTTATTAGAACCTTTACCCACACCAGAACGGCCTTGGGAAGCGATATCAATAGATTTTATGACGGATCTGCCAAGGTCCAAGGGGAAAACAGCCATCATGGTAGTAGTAGACCTGTTAACTAAGATGTGCCATTTTGTAGCATGCTCACATGCAGTCACAGCGGAAGAAACGGCGAAGTTGTTTGTGGAACATATCTTTAGGTTGCACGGGGCTCCCTCGAGGGTGATCTCAGATCGAGGCAAACAATTTACTTCCAGGTTCTGGAGGAAGCTCATGAGCTTGCTACACGTGGAAGTTAATTTTTCAACTGCCCGGCACCCTGAAACCAACGGGCAGGCGGAAAGGGCAAATGGCATTCTTCAACAATATCTTAGGTGTTATGTCAATGACAGAGAGAACGATTGGGTCGAAAAGTTGGCGTTGGCAGAATTTGCCTACAATAATGCGGAGAATGTGTCCACAGGGATGAGTCCCTTTTTGGCTAATTACGGGTGTCACCCCAGGGCATTTCCAGGGGAAGGAGGGGAGAGATGGAGCGTTCCAGCGGCTGAACATTTTGTAGAAGAGATGGAAGCCATCCATCAGCAGCTCCAGCTCAACTTAGAAAGGGCCAAGGCACAATATAAGAAGCAGGCAGACAAGAACAGAAGGGAAGGTGAAACCATAAGGGTGGGGGATCAAGTGTGGTTGTCAACCCAAGGGTTGCCGTTCAAAGGGGGTTGTAAGAAACTGAGGCCCAGAAGATTGGGACCCTTTGAGGTGATTCAGCAGGTCAACCCGGTAGCTTTCAAACTCCGATTACCCAACCACATGAAATTGCACCCAGTGTTCCACAGGTCGTTACTGTCACCATACAGGGGGGGACGTGAAGGGGAGCACGTCAGGGGACCAGCCTTGGAAGAGAGGGAACGCCGCAACCATGTAGCGGAAATCCTCGATTCCAGGTGGAAGGGTAATCAGGTGGAGTATTTGGTGGCGTGGGAAGGGGAACCGGAGTCAGAAAACACCTGGGTAAGTGCAGAGGAAGTCAATGACGAGGTTTTAACAGAAACGTTCCACCAAAGGTTCCCGAGGAAACCTCAGCCTATAGCAAGGTTTAGGAGGGAGTATTTCGGCACCACCGATGAGGAAGAGGAAATGGAAGGGTTCGCGGAGTCGGAGTTGGAAGATGGAGTGGACTCTGATGACGAAGAGTACCTAGAGAGTAGGAACAGCAACAAGTGGAAGGAAGTGTTCGCGACGTCGGAAGATGAGGGAGGTTCTTTCAGGGGTTTTACCTCCTCACCGCCAGTAGGAGAGGAGACGGGAGGGGGTGAAGGGGGCCCTGGAGGGGAGGTGGATGTCAGGGAACTGCCATCTAAAGCGCCGCAGGTGCAAAGGCTCCCTGAGGTTGAGAGAGCAGTAGCAGCGGAAGAGGGAACCAGTAGAGGGCGAGCAAGAACTCCAAGGGAAAGTGAGTCGGAGGGATGGCTCAGAGACGCTTCAAGCGAAACCAGTGGGGAGGTCTCAGGACCTCCTACAGGGACACCCACACCTCGACGGAAACTGTCACGCCGAGAGGCCAGACGACGTGTTTCCGTTAAGGAGCTTTTATGTTGGAAACGTTTCCGAAAGCAGCCACTTTCGGATTCTACTAGTGATTGACGCAGCCATGCTGGAGGGGCTCCGTCACAGGCAGAGGTTTGAAAACCTGATCAAACTCTGAGGGACTTGCATTTTACGCACAAGCAGCTCATCGTCCCATCACACATGATTATCTGAATGTGGTCATTGTGACAAATGTTTAACAAACTGCAAGAGATACATTAATAACTAGAGACCTGCAGTTCAAGATCTGGCAGTGAATTTAGATCTTCATTTAAAAGTTAGCACTCCTGTCTTCTAATCTCACTGACTCAGAAATGCCTAACCTTCGCCCTTTCCTAGTCAACCGCTTCTTAATAGTTTGATTCTTCCTGAAGGTTCCATGATATAGCAGAAGCCAATTTCTGTCCATTTTTAGACCATTGTTTGAGGGAACTTAATTAAAGTTACTCTTATTTTTTCTAGACTGAGCTCAACAGATTTTAAAAGGCCTGTTCTTGTGTCCCTAACCGTGACATTTTCCCTAGAGCACCTCATCTTCTGCTACCATTGAAACTACATAGGGCATTGGTTTGACTCACCAGCAATTATGATGTTTGCTTTTATAAGCCTGCAAAGCATTTGAAGGAAAATACTGTTCAAATGCTCAGAGCAAACCTGTTATTGCTATATGTCCAATAAAAGTATACAAAGTTTGTCCCAGCAGATGGATTTAAGTTCAAAGACTGTCAGTCTGCATAGCAGGGACTTTCAAGATAATGTTTTCATGAGTTTGCTTTTAGAGTGCCCTGAATTTTTCAGATACACTTCAAAATATTGCAAAATGGCAAGGGGGAGGGAAATGAAGTGGGAAAAGAAAAACATTTGCCTAGTTCTGTTCGCCTTTTCAAATAGTCAAGAAATAGCTGATTGGAAGGGTGAAGTGGGCAATCATTGGCAATCTATTAAAAAGAAACCTTCGTTCTTGGAATTCCCCTTGCTTCATTTAACAGATTTCTGTTCTTCCTTTGCTCTTTTGCCTAGTGATGTGGCGATTTTGTTTCTGTGTGATATAAGAGCTTGATTAATGCTCACCTTTAAGAAATGAATCTTACATTTGAATCTCATATTTTCTTTAAAATAAAAATAAAAATCATCCCTTTTCACTCCAGGAAGCACCATCATGATATTTACATTAATTGACTTAATTTTTGCCCTTCATTTCTTTTTCATAATCTTGTATGCTTCCAGATGAGTGTCTAAATATAGTGTCATTTCTGCATGCTAAAATAGCATCTCCAGATTTGGGTTTTATCCTGTGAATGGTATTTGCCTATATTATTTCCCATTTGACTGAGAATATGACAATACCCTGTTTCCCTGCAGTTTAATGCTAATGTAATGTCACTGAATTCAAGGTACAATGACCTCAAGCTGAAGAGCCAGGAATCAGGCCCTGAATGATGATTGCAATATATTATATATTGCTATTGGTTACTGCTGCAGTACAAGAAAAAAATAGGCATTTTAAACCATTACAATATTGTTTCTCCTGTGCTGATAAATAGTGGTTTGGGGAGAATTGGAGTGTTCCAAACCGCTTACAGAGGAAGTCAGGGGGGAGAAAGAGACATGCCTCAATCCCATGAGCAGCTACACTCATAACCTTCTTTCAGCAGGGTTGAGTGAAACTGCACTCTTAAGACCTCAGGTCTGTTCACATCATCAAAATGTGTTCAGAAAATGTCTGTGTTCCCCCTTCCCCCCAAAATTCCACCTGCTCAGAGGACACGGGAATGTAAATAGAACTGTATTCCTATAGACTCTTCCATGCAGCTGGGAACTGAGCATGATCTGATCCACTTCTTATAGTAAGAAATCACTTCTTCATTAACAAAACAAAACCTGGCATCTCAGACCAAGTATCCTTGAACAAGTACGTTTCCCATGAAGAGAACAAAAATTCTTTTTAAGGGCCCAGTGTCAAAATGAGTATGCAGAGTGTCTTTTCCGTATAACAATAAGAAGACTTTCAGGAGTCAAAAGAGCACGTGCAGAGTGATTTTCCTGAATGACGCTATCTTTCTGAATATTACAGCTTATACAAAGTTAAGTAATACAGAATGCACACCAAGGCTTGTTTTTTTGCCTGTCCTAGTAACGCACAAGGGAATGAATTTCTGTTTTACTTAGTAAGATTCTGGTTCAGTGACAACTTTAGAAGTGAGTAGTATTTTATTGGGAATGGGGGTACAACTAGTTAGCAGCTTTCTGCTCCTCTGGCCAGAGATACATATTTCAGCTGCAGCAGCATGTCACAACTTCTGCTTCTACAGCTTAGAAACTTCATTAGTTAGAGGGCAGGTTAATACACCCAGTTAACATGCCTGGGCAAGTTAATACACCTAATTTGTAATGTGGTAAGCCGTACCTGTCTGATATGCCCAGGCATTGTCATGTTACTGTGTAGATGTGTGTGTTTTAAGTCAGGCAACCAGGTTCCTGAAGTTTTCAAGTATGTGTGGAAAGTTGGTATTCGGTGCTCAGCCTAGAGTTCGTGCGCCATCTGATTTGTTGACAGGTGATCAATATCAGTGAGTGTTGAGGCTGAAAGGGACCACACACATGGTCATCTGTTTGCAGTGGTGCTTGGTGCAATGTCCACAGTACATCCCACCAGCTCATGCTCAGGTTTTTCAAGTGGCTGGTGCAAAAAAATAATAATCAACAACACATCTCTTTTCGAAGACTTGCATGTGACCTCTGTTTTACCTTAGGTGAGAATGGAGGGATCACTGCAGAAATCCTAGCTAAAAGTGGCCCGTCCTTTTAGCTAGCAATCAGTTTCATTCTCTCATTTTGCAAGCTGTTCTGCCTCCAGCATTCCTTTCCTTAAGCATGCACAGGCTCAGACAGGCTTTAGTGTTAATATCAAAGGGATATCAAATACACTGTGATCAGTGTTAACAGAAGCTGACTTCTGGGTAAATCTGTTACCACACACAAGCTCCACTAGCAGTTCTCAAGCCAATGAAGGCACCGGTAGATTTTTTTGGGAAGCTGGTGTGCTTTTGGTGTCACTTGATGGTCACATGTAGAGTTCATCCTCTGAAGTGTGTCTGTGCATGAGTGAGGGGTGGTCTGAGGGAGGGAGAAGCTTCCCCTTTTCCCCAAGCTTTTCAGGACAATATTTCATAGCAGGCACTTCTTTATTAATGAATCATGATTTCCCCCCACTAACTTCACCATGGCAGCTGTTGTTTATTGAATCCTGTCAGTGTGTACAGAACTTTGAGTAAAAGATTTGGAATTTTCTATGCATCCAAAAAATTAGCTTTTTAATGGCTGCCTACAAACCATGGCTGGAGCTATTAACCTAAGCCTTATTGTGTAGTAGCCAGCTGGAAAAGTCCAGTCCTGTTACTTCCAAGCAAAGTTGCTTACACCTTAAATGAATTGCTTGTTGTATTTAGGTACTTAGTAATTGTAGCCCCACAATTGTGGAACATTATGCTGTGTAATATTAGGCAGGCCTCATGCCTAGTTACAGCAAGCCCTCAACTTATGCAGGGGTTGTGTTCCAGGGATCATACCTAAAAACAAAATCACATATGGTCAAAAAACATTGCTTCTGTGGTGGAAGGGGATGCCAAAGTCATCCCCCCCCCGAAACCTCATCCCCTTTTTAATTTTTGCCAAGTGTGTAAAGATCAATGAGCACGTTAAATGTGTGTAAATTGTGGGCTTACTGTATTTTCAAACGGGCATTTAAAACCTGCCATTTTACCTTGGCTTACAGAAACTGGGGGATCTGATTCTTTATTTGTATCCCTTTCTTTCTCCCAAAGGAGCCCAGGGTGGCATTATGTATCCTGTTGCTGGTGGCTGTATTTTGCTACATTTTATATTGGATTGCTAATTTTAACAATGTGGGATTGTTTTATTGAGCTGTTTTAAAATGTGATCTATGGAATTTCATTGTTGCATTTCACACGAACTGCCTTGATAAGGATTTTATTCTTGAAAGTTGGTATAGAAATATATTAAATACAATAAATATAATAGCTTTTAAAGAATGATTGTGAAATTTACCCAGAATTAAGTAACACTTTCAGTGGGGCTTAGTCCATGTAAGCCTGCATAGCCTTGCAGCCTAAGAATTTAGCACAGTAACGACAGTTGTATTACTAATTTCTGTATCCCTTCCAATTTCTCCAAGTCTCTGTCCTGAGCAGGAAATGAAAGCAAGTTTTAAAAAGTGTGGGTGTATAAGGCAGAGATAGAGACAGAGACAGAGAGTGAGTCACCTCCAGACTGTCAATATTTTGCAGGAGGGATTCAAATACATGTTGGAAATTTAAGTTTGCACAGTTAAAGTGGATTAAATCACTCTGTTGCCCTAGTGCTTGAGCCACAAGCTTCAAGTCAGTACAGAGCAGTATGAAGCAGTCTTTTGACAGATTATGGACATAATGGAAATGTCATGATAATAGTTGGTATTCAAGTAAGTTTTACTAAGAGTAGACCTATTGAAAGCAATCAACCTAACTTGGTGATGTTAATTGATTTCAGTGGGTCTGCCCTGAGTAAAACGTAGTTGAATACCACATAGTAGTAATGCTTTTTTTTTCTCTTTCAGTGGTATGCTACAATGTCAGTGTATACACTGGAACAATCCCTGGTGCAGAAACAAATTCTAATGTGTACATTACCCTCTTTGGAACCAGAGGAGATTCTGGAAAACGAAAACTTCATAAATCAAGGACTAATAAAGTTTCATTTCAGCGTGGTCAGGTAAAGAAAAAGATGCTAAAAGTAATTGCAGTAATTACTACTACTACTACTACTACTGTTATTATTATTATTATTATTATTATTATTATTATTATTATTATTAATTATTATTATTATCATTATACCCTGCCCACCTGGCAGCGTTTCCCCAGCCACACTGGGCAGCTTACAACATATCTAAAAGCATAATTAAAACATCATTCCTTTAAAACTTCCCTAAACAGGGCTGCCTTCAGCAGGGGCAAATGAATGCGTCGTGACACCCATGTGCGGTATAAGGCCCATGTGCGGCATCGCTATGGCACTCCTTCACTGGGACCGGTGTTATATGGTCCCGGCAGCTGCTCCCAGTCACCAGTCTAGCTGTCGTATTCTGAATTAGTTGTAGTTTCCAAGTCATCTTCAAAGGTAGCCCCACGTAGAGCACATTGCAGTAGTCTAAGTGGGAGATAACCAGGGCATGCACCACTCTGGCAAAGACAGTCTGCATTGAGGTTACTTAAACTTATGTAATTGTACTTGAGCATTATGTTTCAGTTAACTATGGGGAAGATTTTTTATGTGGTGATCATCCACTCCATATGTTTCAAATGTAGAGATACAATATGGTGAAGTATTTCTTTTTCATAGTTAAAACACAATTACTTAAATGCTCAGTATTCTTTACATGAAGGATGGTAACCAAACCATTTTATTCTAGAACTTACTGGAACACACATTAGCCATGTTAAAAACCCACCAGAAATCTCCCTTCAACTGCCCCAGGGCCCTGGTCGCTAGAGCTCTTGAGCTTTTTATAAAATCTGGACTGGAGCTGCTCTAGACTCTGTTGAACTGTACCACATAAATCACATATTGGTGCCCTTAACATTGCAGTGATTACTATTTCAATCAGCTAGGCTCACTTGCTCACTTGCAAGGGGAAGAAACCCTTGACATTTTGCCTGCCCTGGTAAAAGTACAGCAGTGATGGTTGGCAATGAAATTTTATATTTAATTTAAAAATAAATTCACAAAATTTATACTCCGCTTTATCATTAAAAACCCCCAAACAAAACAGTTTGTGATTCTCTTTTTTGTGTTTCTGCAGACTGATGTGTTCTCCATGATGGCTGTATCACTTGGAGTTGTGAATAAAATTCTCATTAGCCATGATGGAACTGGTCCAGGTAGAACTAATTTCCTATTGACAGATCCATTTCACAATCTGTTTGAAAGTGCATACCCATTTTCTTCTGTGTAGTTCCATGGTCTAAGATCACACAAGATTATTTCTTTCTTCAGTTTATTCATCTTATATAATAACATATATTTTATAAAGATAATCACATTTTATAGAAGAACTTCAAGCAATTCTGAGCCTTCTCCCTGTGCATTACTGTTGATTCCTCCCATATTATAGTTGTTGTTTTGTCTAATGGCTTAATCATAATTTATGGGAAAGCATGTTTGCTTCTTGTCTTTCACATGCTTCCCAATAAACACAGTAATGTTTTAAGGTGATGTCCCCTTCTCTCCAAACATGGGGACATGTGGTAGACATGCACCAAGTAACTAGGATTGGCTATTAGTCTTGGTACATATATACTACATGCTTATGAAAGACATTGCTTTGTTAACCGTTACAGGTTTGTATGCAGTAGACATACACATTCGCGACATAAAATGTGAATCAGACCTATATTTTTCTGTATGGAACAAATGTTTGATGTATTATATCCCTTTTTAAAAAGAAAAGTTCCACACTGATGAAGTAATAAAAATATATATTGCTTTTTCAAAGAGTGGAATTTACCCACAAATCAGTCAGTTTAGTGAACATTTTTGTTCAAATATTTCACCAATAAAGTAATTGCAGTGCAATCCTAGATGTGTCTACCCAGAAGGAATTCCCATTGTCTCCAGTGGAGGCTTAATCCTAAAATACCAAGATTGCCAGCTTGGAGCATCAAATCAGGGAAATGCTCAGCCTCTTAGTTTTTAAAATCCCAAAATATAACTTGTTAAAATATGATAAAATTGTGTGGGTATTGTGGAGGAGTTATGTTGTATATGAGTTTGGATGTCATAGTCATGTAACCAGATTAAATAAAAAATGTGGTTTGGTTGCTGGGAAAAGTTAATACCCCTGCAATTAATGTATTTCTTACTGTAAACACATCTGAAATAATTATCAGCTGATAATTTATTATATTATTATTTAAAACAATAATTTGGGAAGGTTCTAAAATATGTTTGAATAGTAATGAAATTTGTTGACCTCCTTGAGTTTCTGTTGCACAATACAAAACTCTCTCCCCCACCCTACCCAAAAGCTAAGCATTTCATCCTTCACCCATATGCAATGCAAACTGTAAAAAAGATGCAGTGTTTAGCTCATCAAATATTCTGTTAAAACCATCTCAGACAAAATATTTTTCCTTAGACCTAAAGGTTTCTTATTTTTGAAGAAAAATAAAGTGTTGAGAGTATTAATTATTGGCTTTGCACAAATGAACTGTGTTAATCCCTTTGTCCTGATTATCTGAGTTTGATATGATTGAATTAACCACCACTACCACCCCTCTCTCTCACACAAGCAATCTAAGCATAGGATGTTTTTGTCATTGAATCACAGGCAGTGGTTGGTTCCTTGAAAAAGTTGTCATCAAATTTCAAGAGAGAGAGGAAGGGGAAGAAGAAGAAGTAGTGTTTCCCTGTAATAGGTATGCTATTGTGGATAATGTGCAAGAGTTCCTCATCAAAATGGAAGGATTTATATTGATAATATAAACCAGAGCAGGCTGAACCACATCTCCATGGCTAGGTGATTCCTGCATTGCAGGGTGTTGGACTAAAATGATCCTAGTAGTCCCTTCCAACTCTAAAATTCTATGCTTCTTTGAATCACAGTTTCTCTGTCTTGTCTGGATTCACTTTATTGATCCTCAGCCCGTTCATGATAGTTTCCATATAGCAGTTCAGCACATCTGCTGCTTCCCTGACTCAAGTGTAAAAAAGAAATACAATTGAGTGTTTTCTATATGATGACACATCACTCCAAATCCCTGCATGGCCTCAGGGGTTTCATGCACACAGTAAAAATGCATGATGGGGAGGCAGAGCAGAACCTTGAAGGACCTCATAGGGTTCAAGAGCAGGTTTGGTGTTGAAAAAGCATTGGTTGCCTTGATGGATAATCTGTGTTGTCAGAAGAAGGCGTGTGCCCTCCTGAATCTTTCAGTGCCTTTTAATATTCTTGAGCATGATAAGCCTCAACAGACTTTCTGGTTTGTGGCTCAGGGGCATTGTCATGTTCAAATGCTGGTGTTAGGGGGCTACTGCTTGGTCTTATGACAATCTGCTCTGCAAAGTTCCATCTTGCGTTCCATGAGACATGTGTACCTGAATCTGCTGGGTGAGGTAATCCAGGCATTTGGACTAGGATGAATGTCAGTATGCTAATGACACCAGCTCTATTCTCCTTTTCATCTGATTCAGTAGAATTATTATTATTAAATCTAGAAATGTAGTGGTGTGTTGAACTGATGTCAGGAATCAGTAAGGGGTTGTTGGATGAAGGCCCACAAAATTAAGCAGAATTCTCATGAGACAGGTCACTGGGGCATAGTGTTGAACCTTCTAAAGATGGGCTTGTACTCCCATTGAAATATCAGGCTCACAGTTTGAGGGTGCTGAGAGAGATCCAGCTTCTTATAGAAGGCCCAAGTAAACTCCATGATTTAAAGCGCATTTTATTAGCTAAGACTGGTGTGCTGATGCGACTTATCCTGGACAGAGATAGCCTGGCTGTGGTCTGGTAACCATCAAACTAGACTACTGCAATATCTTATATGTGGGTTTGCTTTTGAGGACTTTTCCAAAACTTAGTACACCCACTAGGTTACTAATGTGGGCAGGCCAAAGGGAACACATTTTGCCAGGTCTTAATGGCTAAATGGCTTGGGAAGCCAGAACCAAAGGACCACTATCTTCCCTATGGCTGTGCTGTAACATTAATCCTAATCAAAAATACTTCTGTGAACCTGCTTAAGTGAGACAGGTGGTAATGAAAGAGAAGAACTTTCAAGGTGTGTCGTCTTGAATGTAGAATGCTCTTCTTTGTTGCAGTTTTTTTTAATAAAAATAATTGTTTTGCTATGTTTTATTTTTTATTGTGTGTTGGTTTTGTAATTGCTGTGCGCCACCCTGGGAGTTGTTAGGCTGAAGCGTGACATAAAATTGTTTACAGTAAATAAATCTACACAATTCCTCTGTATTAACAACAGCTACCCTTGTTTATATCTGGAGAGACAATATGTAACTTGACAAGTGATACTTAGAAACTTTGTTAAGTTTAGGGGGGAAATAATGCAGGGTTTCGATTTACCAAGACTAATTACTAACTGCCTTCACTGTAATTACTTTCTTTTTTTACAATGGAAGATGGCTAGATGAGTACCAGGATGATGGGAAGACAGAAAGAGAGCTAATTGCCAGAAGTAAGTACTGAAAATAAGATCATTTGTACTATAATTATATCCTAGGTACCAAATTGCTAATTAAACTTAAAACTATAGATTCTTCTTGTGAATAAGAATAAGATTGTTTTTGCTTTTCTATTTTAGAAAACAGTAATGCACCAATGGCATATAGAGGTAAGTTACATTCTGTATTCATTTCCTGTAGAAACAGTCTTTGCTGTTTAAATTTAAACATCATTCTGGGCTGAAGCAGACACATAAGAAAAAAAAAGGAGGAACACATGGTTGCATTTATTCAGGCTTGTCCATCTAGCATTCAATAATGGTTTAGTGTTACATGCAAATGCAGCCATTGTCTTTTACAAGTAGCCATTCATGGAAAGCTTCTGCTAACATGGAAAATACAGATTGTCTGATAATGATCTGTAGAAGGGGCATCATAAGTCATTTAGCTGAGTAGCGAAAAGGATTTCTCACAAAGTGTTTTCCTGATATTTATTGTTCTATTCTAAAATGAGTCAGAGGTTCTTCTGAGAGCAGATCCAAGGTTTGTTTTGTTTACGCCAACATCACTGTCATTTAATAATTGGAGACAGCTACTGTAGCAAGCGAGTGGAAAAAATGCATTGTGAAGTGACAGCAAAAGCAGTTTCAGGTCAGAGTTCATCAGGGTATTCTCATAGTATCCAGAAATAATGCAGACTTAAGCTATACAGCTACTATGCACAACCACGTTTTGCAGATCCCTGCCCTGAAGTCCATGTACACCACCAAGTCCATTGAGCCTCTCCAGACAGTCTGTCAAATTTCTGCTTTTTCACCTGCTTATTGCTGTTGCCCCAGTAACAGTCTCTCTTGCTTGGTCACCAGTTTTTACTGCTGCTCATGCTCTGTTTCACCATATTATCTCATATTGGTGATGGCAGTCCATGCTGGGCTGTTGGTATTACTAGGGATAGAGGGACGTTTCATTCAGTCCATATTTTTAAGTAGACTAATTTTCACCTCCTGCACTAATACACCAACTGAAATGTAACTTCTCAAAGTTTTGTAATACAGTTCTCAGCTAAAAATATGTACCAAGATAATTTTAAAAAAATCCTATACTGTATTAGGATAAGATTTTTTTTCGGAAAATGCACATTGAGCTAAAACAAGTACTTAAATGTGTATTTTTAATATAAAATTACGGTATATGTAGATCCATATTTAAACAAGAATTTTCATACAGATAAAAGATTCACAGATAAATGCAAAAAAGGAATGCAATTGATGTTTTATGAATGAACACATTCAAGACTGACATGGACCAATCTATCCATCCCGACCTATTTTGCTAATTTGATATGGCTTCATTGTTACTTTTAAGGATCTAGCATCTTCTAATGGAGTGCCTGCTGCTACATGGACCAACTTGTGTTTTCTTGTTAGTATTCATAGAAATATGGATGGAGACCTAAAATGGTCTCTGCCTGTACTTCTGATTGCCTTGATTCAACTTGTAAAATACATTGAACTTTAACAAAAGATTGTTAGCTAGGTGAAATGCAAAGTTGGGTTTTCTATTAGAAATGGAAAGCATTTTGCAAAGAGGTCTTAAAATTTCCTGGCATGAAGTAGGAATGCCATTAGAGAAAAGAAGAGCCGTACCCAGCCTTTTTTTTATTTATTTCCCTCATTTGCTGTCTTTCCCAGTGCTAATCTGTCATGAACCCTCATTATCACCCCAAGGTGGGTTTGTTCACCCTCTTGCTTTGCCAGATCATGCAATCACTTTTGCTCTGGGAGCTGCACCTCCCTTCATTCTCTTGCTGCTACATTACTAATTAAAAAGATGGCAGAGCATCATCAATGTATTAGTAGCAGTTCTGATCTCCCTCATCTATGTCAACAAGTAAATATAAAATGACATGAGAGGAGAAGCAAAGTGTCTGTTACAGCAAAGGGCTTTAATGAGGGGAGTTAAAACAAGCAGAAAATAATTCAAATGTTTAGGATTTGAGTCTTTGCTGCCACAAGCAGCTATGGAAGCCTCTCATTGTGATTGCCTACGGGAAACCCACCCCCTGCCACCCTCTACAGAATAAGGTATGACGCCTTATCTGTGCCAGGGGACACCTGCACCAGATCACAACTGATTGAAGGGATCAATTAGAGCAGGATAGCATGGAAAACTGTGTCTGACTCAGCAGATCTGACTCTTCCATTCTATAATTGCTGATTCTCTTCCCTTGATGAGGCTTGCTCCTGTGACCTGCATAACTGTTAGCTCTTCACTGGTGATAAAGAAGTATTGTGTATGGTGGAGGGAAATGAGCCAGGACAGCACATGCAAAGGAGAAAATGTGGTGTGGGAGTAGGAATTTTAAAAATGGGAAAACGGGGAAGAATCACGGAGTTGCGTAAAGTTCTCTGGTACCCCAAGTGTCATCTAGTCCAAGCCCCTGTAACAAAGGAATCTCAACTAAATCATCCATGATAGATGACCATCCAACTTCAGCTTAAAAACCTCCAAAAAAGGAGTCTACAAGCTTCCAATGGAGTCCATTCCACTGTCGAACAGCTCTTGCTGTCAGAAAGTCCTTTCTGATCAGAATCTCCTTTTTTGTAACTTGAAGCCATTGAATTGGGTCCTAGCCTCCAGAGCAGGAGAAAACAAGCTTCCTCTATCTTCCACGTGACAGCTCTCTAGAAATCTGAAGATGGCTATCATATCTCCTCTCAATCTCCTTTTTTTTTAGGCTAAACATTCCTCATAAGGCTTGGTTTCCAGACCTTTGATCATCTTGATTGTCCTACTCTGCACACATTCCAGCTTGTCAGTATTTATTCATTCATCCTTTATTGGCATAATATGTCAATATCCTTCTTAAACCGTGTTGCCTAGAACTAGACACAGTACTCCAGGTGTGGTCTGACCAATGCAGAATAGAACAGTACTATTACTTCCCTTCATCTGGACGCTATACTTCTATGGATGCAGCCTAGAATAGTGTTAGATTTTTTATTGCTGTATCACACTGTTAGCTAATGTTAAGCTTGTTAAGAAAAACCATAATGGGGGGGGGGGAGGACAGAAAATGAAGTTGACAAATGATGTTGTAGCTATTTCATAAATTAACTTACTTGAAAACGTCACAGAGCTGCCTAACTTGCAGTTACTCTTTGCCTAAAATGCAGTTGTATAATAGTGTATAATACACTGGTCTCCAACATCTCATAGCCTGATCTTGTGTTGCCTTGCCATTGACACAATCTTAGTGAATCAGTGCTTTTTTGTGATGGTACAGAGCATCTTCACCCCCTTTTTTGCTGCTTGTGGCAGCTGTTTTGTGTTGGCACTCACAGCACTTTTATCAAGCCATGAATACTGGCAATTATTATTTTTTGCAAAAAAAACAACAACCCACAAATCACTGCAGTGAATGTGTGAGTACTTGACTTCAAAAGTCCTTTCCTTATGTACAGCACTGCTGAAATTCATTTTAGTCACAAAAATAGCAAGAAACCCTTGATAGTTCTTCCTCAGTCTTATAAAATACAATTTTGTTTTGATTGTTTGTTTACCTTTATTCCACAGGTCAGTGGAGAGTGCTGGTAAAGACTGCTCAAGATTCCCCACTGTCACGGGAGTGTAAAAGAAGCCTTGTGATTTACGGCTCAAAGGGCAAAAGTGACAATCTTCTCCTTTCTTCCCAAAGCTTGGGAGATATGCCCTTTCAACCAGGAGCAACTGATGAATTCCTTGTAAGTTGCAGCTACAGCACAGCACAGAGATTGCAGTGGCATCTTGCTCTAGCCAAAGGATATATTTGGAATCCTATTATGACTGTAGCAAATGCCATCTCTTATTTACAAAGATGGCTTGATTTGTGGTTTAGTTTTTCTCGATGTATTTTCCCTGTTCTTTTACAATCTGTAAGCTGGATGCATCCAATATGGAATGCGACACATACCCAAAGTCAGAAACAATGAGAATCATAGAAGTATCTATTGAAAGACTGTGCTCAGCCTATGGTCGGGAAAGGTAGGTTCTATGCATTTTCAGAAGAAATAAATTGACACTTTACATAACATAGGCAAATTGGTGACAGCTGGCCCAGTGTTGGGCCATGACATTCCTGGGCAATTACTAGGGCCCCACAAGGGTGTCCTGATGTCTGGCCTGGGTCTCTCTTTATTCTCATTTTATTAGTGCTGGATGGCTGGGTCTGGGAGCCATCTTTTTAGTTTCCATTTAGGGGCATTTAACTTCTATTGTATTGTATTGGGTTGTAGCTCAGAAGAAGATCCACTATCTATTTGATTTTGTGTCAGAACTGTTCACAGTTAGATTCTTCTCTCCCACACTGTATTAAGCATTTACGATTGAGCTCCTCCACCTCTACCCCTCTCAGAGTGAATAGACCACAAACTTAAGTAAGTGTAAATGCTTTACTTGCCCATGCATTGTTCAGTGCTACAGCAGAAACAACATGGATAATATATTCTTGGTTACAAAATACAAAAAAGTATCTTCAAACATGGAGTCTGGGCTTGGGAGCTCCAGCCTCATACATGTGCTGAGCTTACATAGGAGGGAGGGGAGGCAGGAAACAACCCTTACTTCCCCGCTCCTTGGAGAAGAGGGGATGTGACATAGAATCATAGACTCATAAAATTGTAGAATTGGAAGGGACCCGACCCCAGGGTCCTCTTGTCCCACCCCCTGCACTGCAGGAATATTGCCCACAACCTGTATCTAGGGATTATTGTTCAGAGTACTTTTGCTATTTTCACTATTGGTGGCTTCCTTGCCCAATTGCTGAATAGGAACATAGGAAGTTGTTTTATATTGAGTCAAACCTAATTGGTCCATGTACCTCAATATTGTCTACACTGACTGTTATTAGCTCTCCGGGGTTTCAGGCAGAAGTGGTCTCCAGACCTACCTGGAGATGTGGAGATTGAACCTAGGACCTTCTGCATGCAAAGCAGATGCTCTTTCATTGAGTTACAGTTCTTCCCCAAATACCTGTGCATCTCTTCCCCTGCTGAAGCCTGGAACATTTTTTCTTATTATTTTTGATTGACTGCTTCACCAAGAGTCTTTCCTTGCATAGCCTCATATTGGGGGCACTGGAGTAGAAAACATAGCCTGGCTTGTTACCTTTGCTGGTAGATTTTCAAACAGTGAAGCAATTTAATTCAAGTCCCATCTGACCTTTATAGCATACTCAGAGTGGAATCTATTACAGCAGGGGTCTGTTGGGGAGAATGCCTCATTTCAATAATAGAGCAATAGGCTGTTGGAAAAGCTAGTTTTTCAGACACTTTGTAATTGTTTTGCCTTCAGTCATGGTAGAGCATGAATGTGCAACATTCAACATAGTAGGATCCTACTGCATCTGGTCCCTAAATGACTCATGATACAGTTGACTAATAGTAGCAATAGTTTGTGTTTTTGTAGCATTCTAACTAAGCACATACTTTGGTAATTCTGTAGCATTCTAAGCAAGCACATATTTTAGTAAACTGCAGAATCAGGGCTGGCATCTGTACCTAGTATCCTTGGGCACCTGCCAGGGCCCAAAAGTGATGCCTGCCATGGGCGCAGAACTTTGAGCATCACCAGGCAACTGGATCAATCATTGAATTGCAGAGTTGGAAGGAACCCCAAAAGTGATCTAGTCCATATTTTATCTCCATATTACAAATTGGGAGGAGAGGCATGAGAGGTAAGGGCTTGCCTATCCCGACCCCTTTCCCAGTTGTGTTCACAGTTGAGCTAATAATGTGGAATTTCATAGCTCAGAGCTCATGCTCTTCAGTAGTGTGCTACATTACTTTGCCAGAGAACAGCAGGATAACATGAGTACGTTTTTTCCCTTTGTGATTATTTGCATAAAATCTTTGCAAATCCAGTAATGCTGGCCAATATTCTTTGTGCACAAATTTGTTTTTGTTTCTTTTTTAAAATAGATGGTCACACACATGGGAATGAGACCTTCCTGATTCTTTTTTTCTCTGCCCCACCCCTCCCCATGCTGACACAGCTCCATGAGAACAATTGCAACCGCTGAATAAGCAAACAAGCTTTCTGCATGTTAATCTTACATGTGCAATACAGAGA
The DNA here is from genome assembly GCF_964234715.1 of Podarcis melisellensis. Taxonomy (NCBI): domain Eukaryota; kingdom Metazoa; phylum Chordata; class Lepidosauria; order Squamata; family Lacertidae; genus Podarcis; species Podarcis melisellensis. The sequence goes on along the minus strand of NC_138539.1, from coordinate 38,177,670 downwards.
TTTTGCCCCCTTGCATTTTCTAGTCTCTCCCCTCCTCCCTAAATATTTTCTAGAGCTACCCCTGGCTGTGCAGCTCAAGTATCTGACAGCTCACAAAGCCAGTCTGAAATTTAAGAGCAATAGCTGCGGCATGAAAATCTTGAGATGCCATTCTATTCCAAACCATTTAAGCAACATCAAGGCTTGGTTGCCCTCTTTATACCTTATTGCTGAGGCTGTTTGAATGATCATAGGCTTTTGTTGTGTGAGTTCACCTATTCCCATTTGTGGCAGCAAAACTGGTTGCCATGGGAATGGCTGTGTGATGTTGCAATTAACAGAAGACTGCAAATTCAGCAAAGCAATATGCAGGAGCAGAAGAACAACAAAGATCTGGATTCAGTACGATAGCACTTAGTCAGGATTCACATACAAATAATATAGTACTGTTTATACAGAGTCAGCTTCTTAAAAATGGCAGGCCTCATTTTGATCCATAAATTTGATTTCTAATTATTTCCATGAATATGTGGCTGTTGATTTGCTTAAGTTTGAACATATATTTGGCACCAATCCAGCAGCTTAAGTGCTCATAGGAACCTTGAATGCATACACAGATCTCCGCATGAACATGAAGCTTTTGCCCACTCTCATCTATGAGTTTGACAGTTCTCCACCATGGGCAATGAGGTATTGCATTTGCTGATATGAAGTTTTCCCTGACAGTGAAGAGCAGTGTTATTTTTCTAGAAAAAGAGGTGCCAGAACTCACCATGAATGCTTCCCTTGTTCTCTTATAATGGCAATGGCGTTCACGTGAGAGGTGCTGGAACTGAGTTCCAGTGACTTCTAGCTGGAAAAAAGCATAGTTTTATGGTAAGAGTGGTGGATTTGTACTGGGGCAACTTGTGCATATTGAGAGGTAGCCAAAGATGTCAACTTGGTTCAGGAAAAGAACACCACAGCCATGAAAATATAAAGCTATAAGATTTCAAGACACCATTTTGTGTTTTCTGTGTCACTTAGAATCTTGCTTTTTTTCAATGAGAGATGCAACCCTGCCTTTTCTTCCCACAGTGGCCTTTTCTAGCACACTGGCTTTCAAGTGTTGTTATTTCAGTGGGGGGAAAAACCAGAAGCAATTCCAGACAGTGGCTCATTATGTAACCAGTGCTTATGAGGACTGTTGCCATGTTAATGCGACACATAGCAGTCATGAAGGTGTCCTGGAACAGTTTTATTAGTAAATGCAAACATTCTGGTTTCATGGATATTTCTTTATAATGCATGCTGCCAGTCCTAGGCACAGTTGCTGAAATGTAACCTCCCTTGAATTTATTGGCAATGTATGCTCAGGCTGTAAAGCTGAGCTAAATGGAGGTGGTGCTGTTCGCCTTGCTCAAGATGTAAACATGAAGCCTCCTCAGGTTAATGGATTAGTCAACATAATTATTACAACCAGCCTGGAGACTTGTTCAGAGGAAGAGGGCAGTTAGAACATGATGAGGATTTGTTGTCTGGCACAACTACAAACAGAGCTCATGTGGAGCACTGAAAAATTGGATCGAACTCTGATCAGTTCAAAGAGATCATGTTAGAGTTTTTTAAATAAACTATTTGCTTGGCTTGACTTTAAAAGCTACTTTACGTTAATTTGGGGCTAATGGGAATCAAAGGGATAAAAGAGTTTATTAGGATCTCAAGAGCAGATCAAATAACAGACTGATAGAGAAACAGAAACATACAACTTTATCCTCAGGAGCCAAGTAAATCAAAACAACAAAACAACAAAGTGCAGTTATTTTAACTGACTTAAAAACACCCAAGTGGAAGAACAGAGTGGAGAGAAAGAAATTGTGGACTAATATTTTTTGTGGAGTCAGGGGACGTAAAAGGAAATGATTGTATCATAGACTCAGAAGGTGCTGCTGAATGCTAGCCACAGACCCACTGCCTCACCTCTGGCCACAACAAAGATCAGATGAACTGAAGAAAGGTGTTCATAGAAGAGGCAGTAGCTGCAATTGTTTCTAATAATGTATCTGCCAGCTCATTCAGGTTAATTGGAACAAAAATATGTTAGATTTAAATTTGCTGGTCTGGAATACACTTGGAGATCAGAGTTCCTAATCTACTCATTCGTACTCTATGCCCTGAAAGACTGAAAAATAATCCACCTTTTTACCTCCCTTTATCCATCCTGAGCATATATGCAAAATGGCTGATGTGGCATTAGGAGTGACTAATCCATGTGGTGTGAAATTTAGATGCACTCCCAATTTCATAAAATCTGCCATCTAAGTTTGGGCTGTTTGATCTTTAGTTCATAAAGCAATTTTTGATGATGCAACCGCCAGTCAAACTAATCAGATGGATTGCTATCAAACTATCAATAGGAGCCAGAGAAAAATGACTGACATCATGATAGTCTTGCAAATTCATGGATATCTATGGCTTCCTGATGGCCAAGTCACAAGTGCAAATTTTTGTCTGGTAGTCAGACAGGAAAGTTTGCATGAGGCATATCCCAGCAAACCTGAGAAAACTTTAAGATTGTTGCCTAGGTTCAGGAGGGCAAAATAGGGATTCTTATTCATTGGAAATCTTATTGGGAGATAATTTTTCAGCTAATAGAAAGTAGGAAAAACATTCTTAGTAGTATATAATAAACCAGCATAATGGAAATTGGTATTATACTATTATGGGATCATTTTAAGGTGCTTACTGCTATGAATTTCCCCCCTTGTTTTATATCCATTGCATGTCATTTGAATTTCTGTATTTTAGCAACAGGCCTGGGTAAGCAGTGTAGCAGGGGAACTAGGGAGGCATTTACTGTGTTACACCACAGTCCTTAAAAACATTGGTGTCATCTCAATATGAGGCCCAAGACATTTTGTGAGATAATCAATCCTATTCCTTAGTTGTGGGACTGTGTTCAGACTAAAGGACTTTCCCAGGATTCTCCCCACTGCCTGTAAGATTGGGGTCTGGGGATGACAGAGGGACTGCCTGAGTGATCAAACTTGGCAGACAGGTTTAGCTTTATTATGTAAAACAGTTCTCCAAGTGCAAGCAATTTGCTTCCATAGGACCTAATGGTTGGGGAATTGTTGGGGGCACATCATCCTCAGGCAGTCCCTCTTTTTCTGTGGGGAATGGTGTCATCAGGTCAGATGGTAACAGAGACTGCAACTGACAGAGTTGCACAGAAGGTTGAGTTGCACTCTGGAAAAATCCTATGGGGTTAGTTGCCACCCTAGAACTTAATGGGGGAGCAGCATCTGTTGGCGTGTTAATGCTACCAACCTCCACCTTATGCTCAACTTGCATAGTTGTAAATAAATGCAAATATTGCAAAACCCAGTAAACCTCCTGCTTTCCCTTTAAATCCCTAAGATTTAAAATCTCACTCTGATCTCTCTCCAAATCTCCACTCATCAGCAGATGAGAGAAGATTAATTCCTACTGCCTAGGCTGGGCAGTTCTGTTTCCTGCTGGGGGCAGGGCAGGGCAGCCAATGCAGGATTAAACCCTGTTCTGCCACCCATCAGCTGATGTCACTGGTGGACATGGGTTTGGGGAAGTGGACTGGCTTTCCAAATTGGAGCCCTTGGCAGCCCAAGATTGGTCTGCAGGCCAGAGGTTCCCCGCTCCTTCTATAAACAAAACAATAGCTCAATAAAGGCTAGGTCTAGTCTAACTAGCGTGTAAGCTTTGTGCAGATGAATCAGGATGGATGTGGAATAAACAGGCCAGCCTGAAGAACATTGAATGAACTGCTTCAGTGAAATCCATGGCAAGCTTTCCTGCCACAAGGCATTCACTGCTTTTCTAAAGAGTATAAATATGCAGTCACTGACTAACTCATTTAAATGCCCCATGGTTACAACACATGCATCTTGCATGTACATCTTCTATGTGCAGAGGATTTTTTCAGTTTTAAGAGGAAGCATTCCGATGTGTGATTCCCTTACTGTGAACTGAAGTGCTGTACTCTACCAGAGTTACATGGGACTCAGCTATACAGTGACAAATAAAGCATTTAAAAGGTGTTGTACAGTTCAATATACAAACATGGCCCTAGATTGCGTTGGGGAGCTATGGTAAATTCAAGATATTTTCCAAAACTTTTTTTAAAAAAGAATTTTCACAGCGTTTTTATATGTGTGTAGATTCCACCATTGTATGATTCTGGTATATGGGTAAGTGAAAAAAATATATGGATGACGAAATAAAGTGATAGTGCTGCAAAAAGGGAGTGGTTCTTTCTGCCTTGTCTATGTTGATACAAAGGAGGATGAAAGTAATTGGGAATGATTTTTCCTTATCTATATCTGTATTCTCATCATGGCATTATTCACCATCAATTCTTTCTCTGCCTACATAAACTGAAAAAACCCAGGGAGGAGGTGAGCAGCAAAAGACATTACATTGATTTTCTTGACATTTTAACTATCGGCAGCAGTAGCAACAAAAATGACCTTCACCATTGAAGTAGCAAGGTCATGACAGAACCTTCAGTTCCAGCATCCAATCCATCAATAACACAGGGAGGCTGTAATGTCCACTATGAGTAACAAATATTGATTAAATAACATAAAACAAAAAAGATTGAGTTTAATATACTAAAAGAGTTTAACATTGTCCTAAAAATGCAATGCGCAAATATAGCCTTAGTCTTCACATATTTCATGATCAGGCACAAAACCTAACTTTTTGTGGGGCAAGGAAATGGTATCTATCATGCATTGAAACACCTAAGGCACCATGATGTGAGGGACTGCCAGTGATTCTTTATCTGTAATTCCTGCATTGCAGAGAGTTGGACTAGATGGCCTTTGGGGTCTCTTCCAACTCTACAGTTCTATGATTCCATGGTACTGGTGGTCAGGGAAAGCCTGGGTAAACAAACATGTATTTAACTGATGGCAGAAAAAGCCCCATAATTGGTGTCTGCCTGGTCTCAATGGGGAAAGCATTCCATAAGTGGTTGGCTTCATATGCCTTCAGACCATGCTTTCAATACAGTGAGGCATCTTCTCCAGCTTGTAAAAATCTATATTGTGTCCTCCCTCCTTCTGCTCAGGTAACCAGCTCTTCCATTTTTCTTCACTGCAGATTGAATCTGGAGATGTTGGAGATGTGTATAAGATTCTGGTCAGCTGTGATGATTTGCCAGACTTTGAGGGTTGGCATTTGAAGTCTTTTCAGATGGAAGAGCTGCACACTAATCAAGAAGTGAACTTTGACTGTAACTGCTGGTTTTCTCTTAGCCGAGAACACCAAGAGCTGGTGAAAGAATTCCCTGCAGTGACTGAGAACCAGAAACCTTTACCAGGTAAAAATAGCAGAGAAGACAGGAACAAGGTGAACTAACATTTGAAAGAAATCAGTGCAGAAAAACTAAGTATTTTGTTAAATTTCTCAGTGCTTGAAAATTACTGTGGATCTGAAGCAATGCTTCACAAGTACTCAAATCAAATCCCTCTTAATTAAATGAGAAACTGCTTGGCCATTGTTATACTCTATGCACAACTTTGTGTGCAAACCAAAGAGTTAGAATTATACTGGCAAAAGATAAAGCACATAATTGGGAGTAATGGAAAGTCATTACCTATCCAAAAACATGGAGCACTGGATTCTTTCACTTACATGAACTTGAATGGCTGAAGTGATTATTAGGAATGATTTCCTTGTATAATTTTTAAAAAGGATTGCTTTATTTCTCATAATGCTACCTATATTTCCAAGTGCAAACACAAGTAAAATGTATGGGCTGTAATTAATTAAGTTACCGGGTGCAATTATAAATAGAAATGTGGTGAAGACTTATATTTCCTGGTTTGGGAACAAGCTGCAGAATTTGACTCTTGATTATGTTTAAAATATGAAGACAGCTTTAACTTATTCTCCTTCTAAGACCCTCAAACCTCTTACCCACTTATTCAACCTATCCAAAAACTATTTTCCTTTTTCCTATCAGTCTGATATATTGGGCTGTGGGACATAGTTGTGGCCTGAGAGGGTAGGACAGTGGATCTTATTTAAGCTCTGGCTATGCCTCTTTTCTCCTATGTTGGTGGCACCTGCCCACATCCCTAGTTCATAGTCTGACTTGGTCACTTTTTAGGGCTGAGTTGGAATTTTGGCATTGGTGGGTCAGTTTTCTCACCTACTCCACATTGTGTCACTGGCATGGGGGCATTTAGTTCAGGTTCACTTGTTAAATAGGCAGGTTTTGTCACTTTGGCTTTACGTTCCTGGAACAGTTAAGTTCAGCTAGCTGTCCCCTTAAGAACCTTAAGCCTTCATGCATCTATTCCTCAAACTACTTTTGTGCCTGATCCAATCCATGCCATGCCATATTGGCTATATATAATCATGATTGCTATATATTCTAGTAAAAAAAGTAGTAGATCTCTGAATACCAGTAGATATCAATTATATCTACTTTATTTGGATATTTTACTTTGTTGTGGCAGCACTGAAATACAAGGTCTCTCTGTGTGTAATTTTGCAGTTTTGAAGCAATAGTGTATTATTAATGCTGTTCTCCTATTTTTCCTTTTTCTCAGTGCATAAATATGTTGTTTCTGTACACACTGGAGATTTATGGGGAGCAGAAACCTTTGCAAACCTTTACGTAATACTTTATGGCGATAGAGGTGACACAGGTATCAGGAAACTGCAACGTTCTTTCACTGCAGAACAGTTTACAAGGAATAAGGTAACATAGCAAGAAACAATAACACCCAAACCCTCATTTAATGCAATGAAATGGAGAAGGTACAAAAAACCTGATTACAAAGTGGTTTGTAAATATTATGAACCTCGTTGTTTACTTACATGTAACTACCCAGTTTCCAGTTTCATTTTATTCTCCTATACATTTTCCAAATGCAACAGAATATTACAATTACATTGTACAGTTATCACTTTGCTACATAGTGGTAGCAAGTAGATTCGTCGCTTGAAGAAAGACTAGCTGCTGAGAGATGGGGAGAAATCTCAGTTCTTTTCCCCTCCATTATTATAATTGGATTGGATGAGTATTGGATGAGTGGTATTGCATAGCAATGGTGTGTCCCAGCCAGCAAGGGACTCTTCTTTTAAAAAAAATAGTCAGCTGAAGTATCCTAAAATAGGGCTGCAGGAGAAGAAAGACAGGAGCCTTACTCTCTCTGGAACTTTTATTTTTAACTGTCCTGAATTGAAACACAGAGGAGCCAAGAAGATATATAGAGATGATAGATATAGATATATAGATAGATATATAGATATAGATATAGATGATATAGATATAGATATATAGATATGAAAAGGTTAGCAAAATGGCAAGGATACTAAGAATGCAGCTAACTACAACACTCATCAGTTCTAGTTAGCAAGACCAGTGGTCAGAAATGTTGGAAGCTGCAGCCCAACAAGCTCTGGAAGGGACCACGTGGGGGATGGATAATTTCCTGCGTATGAGAAACATGATGGAGTTTAATGTAATTGTTAAATAGTATTCACTAGGTAGTCAATGTGCCTCAATCTGAAAAATAACTTGAAGTGCTTAAAGATTCAATAGTCAGGCATGACATCCAGATCTTGTTCTCTATACAAATTCCACACACACCCAAAACTGTTATGTCTAGACTTGATTACTTAATATTTGTAAATTAAAAAGTAGCTCTTCTTCAGGTGGATTCCTTCTTCGTGGAGGCTGTTTCCTTGAGCCATTTGAAAAAGGTAGTTATAGGACATGATGGAGAAGGATATGGAGCTGGAATATACTTGAAGATGGTAACAGTTAAGAAGTCTGAGAACTCAGATAAAGAATGGGTCTTCCCATGTTGGAATTGGCTGGATACTCACCTGGGAATCTGTGACACTGTGTGTGAGATTGAAACAATAGGTATGTATGAGATTGAAACAATTCTAACTCTGTTCTATAAGTTCCTTCTGTCTTCACCATGTTTCAGTTTGATAGCTGACAGTTGCTTTTTGCCAGTGATTTGTAGCTATTCTTATTATCATTTTAAAGAACCAAAACAGCAGAGTTTATTTCTTCAGTTACACTTCCAATGAGTGTTGCAGAAAATTCAGGGATGCCCTAAAGTATATATTCATTTCACTTGGAATACTTTGGGGTCTGCCATTACACAGGACAAAAAGATAGGATTGTCCAAACACACTAGATCTTCTGGTATGGCTGCACATTGAAAGGGAAGATCAACTGTGTTAGAAAAGCTTTTTTTTAAAAAAAATAATACTTGCCCACCAGTCACAACTGTGTTTGAAAACCACTGTATTTGATAGCTGGCACAGAAAAGCATTTTTTATATTGCACCATCTAATAGCTGTCATGTAATGGTATTTTGTTTTTCGCAGAAAGTATTTTAAATACACAATACAGTGAAATTTAATAGCTGACAGTATTGGTAGACAAAATGCATTAGTAACTAGTATCCCGCAGTTTGCAGCTTGTGAACTTTTGAATCTGGAACCATACATATTTATCTGATTTATTAGTTGCCCAGTTATAATGATGATTTCTCAAAATGACCAAATAAAAAATAAGCATTTGGATTTTTAAGGGAAAAGGTTACACGCAAAATCTGATTTCTTCCATGGGCAAGGTAATGGCTTTTGTTAAGAGGCTGCTTGCCTTGCCTCTTAGAACAGAATGGCATCAAAGGGGAGACCAGTCTGGCTTCATGCTTTGCCTTCCCTGCCAAAAAAAATGCTTACATCCAACTACCAGTTGCCCTGGGACTACAGAGCCAAAGGGTGATGCTCTTGTCTCATTAACAAATTAAGTGGGTGACATTTCATCCCACAGCTACGTGCCTGAGCCAAGAAAAGTATCACCTGTTGTATTCCTGCCTCGTGCAACTGTTAAAGTCACAGGAACCCTCCTGCAGGGAACAACAAAAATACATTAATAGATATTATTACTGCAGGGTTAATGGTACAGATATAGCAGACAGAAACCAAATATTCAGCCCTGCTGTGCTAGGATCTTGAGCAGATTAGGCTTTATTATATGTTCACTTGTCACTATCACACAGCATGTTCCTATTTATGGCCTGATTGCAAGAGTATTTTGTTGAAGCCATTTGTTATCTACACCTGTCATTGTCTCTCACACTAAAGAGTATTTGTGGATGATATAGTGGAATTTGCAGATCATTGGTGTTTTCTATGAGAACAATTAATTAGGACTCTGAAGGATGCTGTCTGTTCCTTAATAATTAACTTCAGAATGGACAGTGAAACCCAAATGGTATTAGTTTAAAAGGACTCTATATCTGTGATTTAAAATTATCAGGGAAAACATTATAGCATTGAATTATTAAAGAGCAACTCTATAGGTGCAATACTACTGTTGTCATGGCTGTAGCAAAGCAACATAGCACTGGGGTAAAATTTAGCCAATCTTAAGTATGGTACATTTAAGTAGGGTTGTTGAGCTTTTTGGAGGGGGCAGAGTTGCTGAAGTTTTAAAAGTTAAATACATATATAAATTCTCCAGTTGAAATAAGTAGAACTTAAAGTGAGTTATCATACCTTTTGTTTACCACCCAAACTGGATCCAATTATATCCTGATTTTGTCATTACTCCCTTTTAAGGTAAAAAACTGATCTCTTGCGCAAAAGATCCTCAAATCAACAAAAAGTCCTCTGGTTTATGGATAATGAATATCATTGGGTCTGATATGAACACTGAAACTGAACCTGTAAACTTGACTTTCATTTTCTATGGAGACCAAGACTGCAAAAAGCTGTCACATCAGTTTTCAGGAACAGCAACAGAAATCAAAGTAATCAAGTATTCCTTTTTTCTTTTTCTTTTTACAAGAAACAAAAATACAAAGGCTAAAGACATTGCTTAGAGTAGATGATTTGGGGGCTATACCATGTGTACATGTGTGTGCCATTTTAAAGCTGTAAGATGACCCAAAGATCAGTGAACTCATTGTATGTATTACTACTACTACTGCTACTGCTACTACTACTATTTATTACCCACTGTTTACCATTATGGCCCAGAGTGGGCTGCAGTAATTGAAACACAACATTTATATTAAAATACAATATTACACAGTATCAAAAGCATTTTAAAACAACTTAAAATTAAAAACAATATGGTGGGTCCTAAAAAATATACATCTCAAGTATCTAAAGCATTTGTCAAAAGCTGTATAGTGAAGGTGCCAGTTTCCCAACTTAGGGACTGCTACTGAGAATGCCACCTCTTGGGCCATCACTCCGAACCTTCTGCAGGCAGTAGAACAACCAAGAGGGCACCCTTCTCAGATCTTAGCACCTGAGGTAGCCTCTAGGGAAGGAGACGGTCTTTCAGGTACTTGGGACCTGACTTGTTCAGGGCTTTAAACGCTTACATGAGCGCCTTGAATTGGGTCAGGAAACAAACTGGCAACTGTCGAATCATGAAACAATTCCTTTTGGGGGCCCTTCCCATTCCACTGCCACTATGATCTCAGCGATTTTGCAGAGGCAGTAATGCACCACTGGAAGAAACAATGAAGCCTTTTAAGTGAAACTATACTTGCTTTTCACAACCTGGGACACATTTGCACACATGCCAAGCACTGGTGAATTGCCAATATGTGTCCTCAGCTTTTTCTTTAGTGAACTTCCCTCCAGGTTTGAAAGGGCCTTGGAAAGCCTTAGCTGGCAGTAAGTGGTAGCAGCAGCACTTCAAGCAGCTGAATCTAGTCACCCTACTAATTTCTCACAGCACCCCAGAATGATGCCCTGTTGGGAGCATTGTGGGGAATTTAAATGGGGGTTAGACCTAGCTGTCTGGTGCTGTCTGGCTAGGACAGTGATGGGCCCATTGAGATAGCAGTTGCTCAGGTATGTTGGGGGCTGACATTGACCCTGCTGATCTCAGCTACTTTACTTACTGTTCACCCTGGAAAGATGTTTCTTCCATAAAAGACTGATAGGAATGAAAATAGCACTTGAATCCTTGCTAACATCACTGCAGCTAGATTGCTTCTCATAAAAACAGCACATCAAAGTGCCTTGTTTACAGGGGTCTAAATGGTAGATTATAAATCAAAGGATCAATAGCTTTTAATTTTCCTGGTGTTAAGATAAAATGAAAACATTGTTTAGAATCCCACAAAAGAACATAAAGGCAAAGATAAAGCTTTTTCTCCCACACGTTATATTTCTATACAGCAGGGTATTGCAGAAGCCAACTCTTGAGTTCCTTATTCTTGTGCATGTGTGATACCAGTATTTATTTGCAAATATGGTCTTGTTGAAATTATGCTGTATATTTTTCAGCAGAATGCAAAAACATCTTAGGAGGTGTAAAAAATGTGATGCACGAAGGGACTCTCAGTTTTCTATTGTTTATCTAATTCAGATGAAAACCTCATCCTTAGTTCACAACACTCCATGTGAATAATATTGTTATAGATTTGGGGGGGGACCCACCTAAACCATAGAAATTAAAAAATGGTAGGATTTTTATTATTTTGGAGTATTGTGGGGAAGATTGCAGGCCATTGCAAAAATACAAGCTAAGCTTCCTTTCAAAGCCAGGGCCTCCCTCGCCTGGGATAGATGCATTAACACGACAAAAGGTGTTGATGGCCTGACTGAAAAGGAATTATTGGGCCTAGTCACACAGCGATTGCCAAGGTGATGGGGTGTGTGTTTGAGGTGACAGGAAAAGAGTGTTTTTAGCAAGTTTTTCTGGGAAGAAGGGAGAGAACGAAGCCAGAGATCCATCTTGGGTAGGTTGGCTGAAGGCTGGCTGAAGAAATCCATTTGACTCCAGGGCTGCACTGCTGTGGGGGACAACCCCATCTTGAAATGACCATGCTGTAAGATCTGCACTCCCTCTGTGCAGCCTGAAGGTGTAAATAGGTGAATAAACCATATTTCATAAGGCTCTGACAGTCTCTGCCATGCCTCAATTCTCCAAAGAAACTGACACCCTGTGAGTGCCTGGAACCCCCTGGAATCTTGCTACCACTCAGCAGAGAGTGAGGGTGGCACCCAACCTTTGTAACAATATTGTGCATAGAAAGATTCACCAGGACTTTTATAATTATTTTAAAGGCTGATAATTATTTTTAAATCCTCTTTGTACTATGATGTTAATGTGTTGCTCTTATAGATCAAAGCAATCCATAAACAGTGTTAGGCTGGGCTGGGAGGTGGAAGGTTGAACTAAGTGGAATTGTCTCTCCGCTTAGCTCTGCTGGCTTTGCTAGCTAGCTCCAACCAATGGACTGACCTAAGTGTCACAGCACTCCCCCTTCCATCTATGAAACACATGGGACTGCTGGCTTCAGGGTACCCAACCAACAGCTACCTGGAGAAAGCCCTGAAACTGGACAAAGGGAAGGGCTGAGCTGGGGTCCATTGGATCTTGTGTTGGCCTCATGGCATTGTCCAATCTGGGCCCGAATGTCCTGCCCCCACTTTCCCACAGCCACCATGAGGAGCAGGACTGTGGGTGGATGTGGTGGTGGCCCCACTGCACCTCAAACCTCTGCCAGTAGGGGGAGGTTTTGCTGTGCCCTTAGTGGTTGAAACCATTAAGACATCAAACACAGCTGACAGGCAAATAATTATTTTATGCTGATCCAAAAGGCAAGTTTTGGTAATTGTTTGTTCTTCCTTTCACATAGGCTGAACTGGCAAACATTGGCTCCCTTTACAAAATTCAAGTATCTGGTCCACATGCTCTGCTAAAGGAGTCTTGGCATTTAGCCATGCTGCATATGAAACATATAGGCACCAACCAAGAGATGTGGCTAAATTTTGACTGTTGGTTCAAACCCAATGAAGAGACCTGTGTTGAACTGCCAGCATTGTGTTCCGAACAGGATCCCTTTCCTGGTAAGAGAAATCTGCTCTTTTTTTTATTACAAAGGCTGAAGACCTTGGATGCCCCTGTGCAGCTGTTGGTGCAACCTTCCAAGAGAATGATTTTGACCTTATTGTAAAGTGACGGTTGGAAGTGATTTTTTCAGAGCATCTATTCTTTCATCTCCAAAAATAGTCTGCTATATGGAACTAGGAGAACAATCCTATGCCTGTTCACAAGGAAATAAATACCACTGTGTGTATGCATGGGGTTATAGCCAAAGCAAATGCTGCAATCCTTTGCACATGTTCTAGGACAGGACGGTCCAACCTCTCAGATGAAGTGGACTGCAGTAGTTCTTTGACAAAGAAGCTGGGGTCACTGGCTGTATTAAATTTCCATACTATAAATTAAAATGTTTGCAATGTAGTTGATATTATTTAATACAGTGGTACCTCAGGTTACATATGCTTCAGGTTACATACGCTTCAGGTTACAGACTCCGCTAACCCAGAAATAGTGCTTCAGGTTAAGAACTTTGCTTCAGGATGAGAGCAGAAATCGGGCTCCGGCGGCGCAGCGGCAGCGGGAGGCCCCATTAGCTAAAGTGGTGCTTCAGGTTAAGAACAGTTTCAGGTTAAGAACGGAGCTCCGGAATGAATTAAGTACTTAACCCGAGGTACCACTGTATACACAAATGATATATTTAATTAAATATATATAATTAAACACACAACTAATAGATTTAACATATGCAACACATATACACACACACAACTATGCTTCTTCCCCTTTCCCCCTTCTCTCCTCTTTTGCTGCTCCAGCTTCCAGCACTGCTGCTGAGAAAATATGCAACTCACACTCTCTCATTCATGTGTGCACTCATTGTCTCCAGGTCCAGTTAGGGATCATCTCAAAATGCCTGCCCCCACTACTCCAAAAGAAACAATGGTGGCTTGGCTGGAGAAAACACATCTTGCTCTTTTCCTTTCCCCCCTCTCTCATCCCTCTCTCTCTCTCCGCATCCCACCCCCAAGGAGAATTCTCAGCCGCAGCTGGGACAGGTGACCTGCGGTGGTCGCAAACCAGGGCAAGGCTTTCATGTTGTCACTTCCTGTTCGTTGCAGCTTTGGTACTTAGCAAGGGCCTCCAAAAAAGACCCCTTGGGCCGTATGTGGGCTGCATGTTGGTCCACCCTGTTCTAAGATGTGATCTAGGATGTCTGATGCCATCTCTCTTGAATATTGGGACTTGTGAGCAAATGTGTTTAGAATGTGGTGGCAGTCTTTTTCCACAGAATTTTAGCATGATTTGAGAATGCCCCTTACACAAGCAGAAAGCACAAGGGGAAGGCAATATCTGCTGTCTGCCAATCCCCTACATGCATGTACACACAACTGCATCCTCACAAACTACTATTTCTGACACATGCAGTAGAAGCTGGAGGTGAGCAATGATCTGTGGCTGAAAGGAGGATGTGAGAAAGCCTCTGCACACTGCCCAATGTCTAATAAAACTAAGCAGCATCTTGGGGAAACCCAGCCAGATAGGCAGGGTATAAACAATAAATTATTATTATTATTATTATTATTATTATTATTATTATTATTATTATTTAGTAAGGAGTGAGCATCAAACACAGGAGGAGACAGCCTCTAAGTAACCACAGATGATGATGATTTCATCATCCTAATTTTTAATATACCACTTAATTGCCCAAATTATTGAAAGACCTGGCTTCATGTCTCAAAAGCAAACTTTCCAATATTTATTCCAATTTAAGTTTATTTGTTTTTCAAATGATATGTTGATCTGCCTTTACACCAAGCACAGAACTATCTTTTACTCTAGAGTCTAGAATATCGCCATTTTAATAATGGCATAATATCCTTGCAGTAATGGTCATACACAGAAACTTCCTTTTTGCTCACCATGCTTCTCCCTGCTTCCTTTGTTTTCCCTGTATTACAATGAAGAGTTGCAGCATAGTGTTTAGAGTGTTGGACTAGGGCCTGAGAGACTACAGTTTAAATCCCTGCTCAGGCATGAAGCTTGCAGAGTGACCTTGGGCAAAGCCGCAGTCTCTCAGCCTTAGCCCACCTCACAGGGTCGTTGTGACAATAAAATGGAGAGAGTGGGAAACCATGCACAGCACCTTAGAGGAAAAGTGGAGCATAAATGTGAGAAAATAAATATAGTAGAATAGAAACAAATAAACTGCTACAAAATGCTAGGTTTTCTTGAGTGTAGGTCTGTTTTAGTGGGAGCAAGGCATAATTTTTTCAACAGTGCTAGGGGGAAAGACATAAAGAAGACCCCCCGCCCCCAGCCAAATTAGGAAAGGCACAGCTCAGTGTGGGAAAGATGTCATTTAAAATAACCATCTTTCTTTCCACACTAATTTCTGCTGATATTCTGTTTCAAAGTAAGTGCATTGAAAATAAGCTAAGTACAGTTAACCAGAATATCTTTTCTTGGTGCCCATCATTATTAGCAATACGTCTCTCATGTGCCAGCGTCTCTCACATTTCGATGCAAAATTGGCCTTTAAAATCCTTACTTCAATCATGATACAATCCTTTCTATACGTATACCTCAGACTTATTAAAGAATGACTTCATGAAATGTCGCAATATCTAAATTCATCCCTTTTTATTATGTATTACTCGATATGAATAGCAGAGGCTTATAATAGGAGCTGTAGGAAAAGTTTTGAAATGAATCAAGCACTTTTTTTATTACCCTCCACCCCATCTGTACTTAAATGTGTCATCTGTCATCATTCTTACTTATTATTCCTTCTCATGGTGTTTTCCATAATCGGTTTTACAGAGTGATCCTAAACATACTACTCAGAAGTAAATCCCATCAAGTTTTGTGAGAGTGACTTCTACTAAGTCTGCACTTCTTACACGCCAACCTTGAAATAAACCTCGTTGAATTCAGTGGGACTTCCTGAGTGGACACATGCTTTTATTGTGCTATGCATGTGCTTAGATCTGAAATCGTAAACCACAGTAGACCGTTTCTCCTGGTCTTTTTCTCTTGTGCCTATGCAAATTCCAGATTCCCTCCATTTTGAAATGCTTTACCATGAACATATATTTTTAAATAACAAGAGAGGGAGGGGTGGAGGTCTAGGCTGGGGGGTAAGGGAATGTAAATCCAGCAGTTTGTTAATGGTGTTGAGATGTTAGGGGACCCCTATTTCCCTCAGAAAGCAACAATCCCCAGAGTTCCCTGGGGAAAAGGAATTGACTGTTAAACCACTCTGGTAACTGCAGCTCTGTGAAGGAACTAGGGATCTCCTAACAATTTGCAGCACCCTAAAGTAAAGTTCCAGGATTTTTTGGCGGAAGGCATGACTGTTTAAACTGACATGATGCTGCTTTAAATGTGCAGTGCAGATGGGGCCAAGGTTTCCATTTATTCCGTACTACACTGGGATACAAAACCAAGCCTCCAGCTTTCCTGCTGTCAGTCAAAAATAAATGTGACAGGAGAAGTTGGGGTTGGAATTTAAACATAAATCCCTCAAAACTGAGCAAGACCTGGAGACAAATTTCAAGTCCTTTGCCACAATTTTTATGTTTTGCTTCCTCACACCCAGTTGCAAATAAATAAGCTGATGAAGACACCCACTGAAATTTGGCACTGGATTTACAGTGTGGCTTTTAATATTTTGTGCATGTAAATCTTCCAAAATGTGTGCTCCAGCATGCGTGCATGGAATCAGAACTATTGAGCATCACATTATCTGCCTTCCCCCTGATAAATGACAGGTAGTAGACCTTTTGCTTTTATAACAGGAAATCATACATTTCTAGTTGCCAAGGGTGCAATCTAATGGGAACTTCATTATATGCAGCTCATGTTGAAAAGAGCAGGAATCACACTAAAGAGCAGCTGTATAAAAAGATTTGGTATAACAATAGACAGACTTAGATAAGATCAGTTGCCAAAAGCAGCAGTAGGGCCTTCTCTGTGCCGGTGACAGAATGCTCACATGGTACTATGTTGGATATAACCCGCTGTTGTCACTCCCCAATTTAAATTATGCAGTCTTTAACCAATTAGTTAATTGTTTAATCAAATGAGTTCTAGTTGGTTAAACAACTGCAATTCACATGCCCAGTTTCATTAGTGCCTGATTCATCTGACTGTGTACACACCAGGGGGTATTGACGGGGTGGGAATGTCTTTAACCTAAGTCAAGGTGTTCACACCTTGGATAGAGACAGATTAAGACCAGTTTAATGACTTGAATAGGGACATGGGTGGCGCTGTGGGTTAAACCACAGAGCCTAGGACTTGCCTATCAGAAGGTTGGCAGTTTAAATCCCCATGACGGGGTGAGCTCCCGTTGCTCGGTCCCAGCTCTGCCAACCTAGCAGTTGGAAAGCACGTCAAAGTGCAAGTAGATAAATAGGTACCGCTTTAGCGGGAAGGTAAACGGCATTTCCGTGTGCTGCTCTGGTTCGCCAGAAGCGGCTTAGTCATGCAGGCCCCATGACCTAGAAGCTGTACGCTGGCTCCGTCGGCCAATAAGCAAGATGAGCGCTGCAACCCCAGAGTCGGTCACAACTGGACCTAATGGTTAGGGGTCCCTTTATCTTTACCTAATGACTTGAATTGGTGTTAAGCTAGTTCAAGAAATGATGCATCAAACAGTAATGTTGCTGTAGGTTTTTAAGGGGGTGGGGGTCAGTAAATGGGAGTATGAACACAGCCCAACACTATTTTTTCTTAATTCCAGCCTCTCAGTTATCCCAACCTGATTTGGGAATCTCAGGCTATCACAGGGGGTCAGAACTATCCTAGTCTTCTTCTAATCCTAGTGCTAGATACATACCCACCAAGTCCATAGATCTTTGCACTGAGCAACATGCTGCTGCTACACACAACTAGCATTGAGAATCTCCACATGCTTTCACTTTTAAGATGGGCATAAAGTAGTGGATGTTAGGTGCCGGTAGGGTAAGGTCAAAAAGTTGGAAAACCCCTACCTAAGGCATATTATATCTTTTACAGATAAGAACACCATTTCCAGCTTTCTGTTCCCTAGTAGAGAATAGCCTTGTTGTGCGAATCTAGAGTTGCTGTTAGGTGAGATGTTGGCCCAGCCATTTTTAAAAACTGTGTGATAAAAATCCTACAGTTAGAGAGAGTGTAAGGCAAGGGGAGACTGTCCTTTGTTGGATGAGTGCTCACCTTTGCTGGATGAGTGCTTTTCAGCACCTATGCATGAGCTCCTTGCCAGCTACATATATTTAAAGCAGTTCATATTATGACGCCACTTTAGCTACATTAGCTATAGTACAGCAGAAAGGTGAGGAGAAGGCAGCAGTTGCCACAGCTGCTTAATACAGTCCTTTAAAAAATGACATTTTGAGTGTTGCACTAAAATGTTTCAGTGGAAATGTGGCTCTTGCTGTGACTGCAACCAAAAGGTTTTAAAAAGCCATGATTGAAATGTGATCTGTAAGTTTGGCTATCCATTTTCTTCCACTCTTAGAGGACAAGATTATCCTGCATTCTACAGAGAAGGGTTTTGAAAATTACAGTTCTCAAAATGGTATTTCAGTGTGTATGCTGTGTTAAACATTTAAACTTAATAGTCAGGGACTCCCAAAAATGTCCTTCTGCTTTCCTTCCACATCCCAGGCCACAGGGGTGGCCTGCCTCTTTTCATCACCTTCTACGTCTGCTGCCAGCACACACACACACACACACACACACACACACACACACACACACACACACCCCTTCTGCCACTGGAATGACCCCGTGGCAAAACAATGTGCCAGAATGCCTCCATCTCACTGGTGATGGCAGAAGCAGTGGTACAGGCAGAGCACTGCATCTTTTACTTCTGCCACCTGAGGCGGTTGCTGCAGCCTGCCTCATGGGCAGGCCGGCTCTGCCATTCCCTCAGACTTCAGAATGGGAGGCCTGTTTAGAGCAGATTGACTGGGTAAAGCACAAATTCGCATTTGAGTCTTCCAGAGCAAAGTACAGACGTTTCCTGTCCTCCTGCCTGTGCTGTGAAAACAGATGGGCTGCAAGAAGTAATTCTGCCTCTTCTCTTTCCCAAGATTGTGAGACTATAGGCATAGCCTAGCTTCACAAGAGGTCTTCTCCAAAAGGTCAAATCCTGGTGCTATTTTTTAAAAAACTCACCTTTTTCCTCACTCGTGAGGATCATGTTGAAGCTCATTCTGTATTTGGCTGGCTTGTGCTTTTGAGCATTTGAGATTTTATGTTGATTAAGGATTATCATGTGGTATGGCTTTAGGTGTTTAAGAGTTTTTTTATTGTTATGTCTCAACTGAGATCAACTGGTGGCTGGGGATAAAAGGGTGTGTGTGTGTCTAGAGTCAAGGAAGGGATCCAGATGTCGTATATGGGGGAAGGTTTTCTTCTCTGGGCCCCTTTCAGAGGAAGGGTGGGGTATACATTTAATAATAAAGAAGTAAATGTGGGGTAGAAAAGCTATGAACATGCTGTGAACACTTATTTGCAGCTGTATAGCTGAGTCCAAGGTGTCATTAGGCATGGGCATAGCCAATATATTTTTTGTGGGGAGTTGGCCTTTTGTTGGGGGGGGGGAGAACCTCAGTTTGCTATGTATTTTTATTGATTTTTATTGATGTGGGGGGACAGCTGCCCCTCCTTGCCCCTGGCTCCGCCCATGTCCTAAGGGCTTGGTAACTTGGGATGCTCTAACAGCAGCCCCAGGATGCGGGTGGCGCTGTGGGTTAAACCACAGAGCCTAGGACTTGCTGATCGAAAGGTTGGCGGTTCGAATCCCCGCGACGGGGTGAGCTCCCATTGCTCGGTCCCAGCTCCTGCCCACCTAGCAGTTCGAAAGCACCTCAAAGTGCGAGTAGTTAAATAGGGACCGCTCTCCAGCGGGAAGGTAAACGGCATTTCTGTGTGCTGCGCTGGTGCTGGCTCGCCAGCTGTGGCTTAGTCACGCTGGCCACGTGACCCAGAAGCTGTCTTCGGACAAGCGCCCGCTCCCGGCCTCTGGAGCGAGATGAGCGCGCAACCCCAGAGTCGGTCACGACTGGACCTGTTGGTCAGGGGTACCTTTACCTTTACTGTAACAGCAGCCCCAGAGGTCTTGGGAGGGTCTGACTCCTCTTCCTCAGAGCCAGTCCACTGATTCAATCCTTAGTGTTTCCCTGCTGATTTGGAAAGAACGATTAGAAGCAATGCCACAGAAGCTCTGCAGGAATGGTTCCAGGATCTGTGAGCAGTTTACACTGCAGCTCAGATCAGCTTGATCACGTTTATTCAAGTTTTTTGTGTGAAGAATCTCTGAAAACAGACAGAGGGTGAGTGGGCAGTACCCATATATTTCAGGAGGACAGAATAAGGGCGGAACTTACTACTTCCCTAGCAACTATCTCCTTTCGTTAGAACAGGTTGTTCTTGGTTTCAGAGATGCTTCATACGAGCAAGTTAATCATATATTTTATGCAGATTTAATTAGGTTATTTTCCCCCCAGAGCAGCTAATTAGCAAACTCACTTTAGGGTACTAAGGCGTCAGTGTGTAGATATGCCAGTGACGTTTTATAAAGAGAAGAAAACTGTTTAGGGAAGAATGCAGAGCATGAGGACTCTTCAAGTCAGACAAGCACACGACACATGAATATTGTTGCATGCACCACAATCTCCAAGTGGTGAGAGACACCAGAGATGCTTTCCCAGAATTTGGTGTCTGTATAATGAAGCTAAATGGAGACTGTGGTGCCATTAGGATATAAGGTTTTATTTGCACATATTTGCAACCTGAGCATAGGAAGGAGGGGCTTACAGCACTAACACCCCACATATCTTGTCTCCCCCGCTAGGATCCTAGGGAGATCCCCAAGCCATAGATTTGGTGCAGCTAAGAATGGATCTGGTCAGTGTCTAGATGTGAAACTATATAGGAACTTCATATATGCAGCTTTGAGTTCCATGGTGGTAGAAAGTGTTGGGATATAAAAGAAATAAACACATGTTGGTCCCTTTGACCAATTACGTATATGAGCAGATCTCTCTCAGAATAAGTTTCATGAATTTACATTGGCATGTATCTCTGAACTTGCAAAATGCAATTGAATGAGGCTCCCATATGTGTAATGGGGTTCATAACATTTCCCCTCTTACTTTCTCAGCCTGGTCTGCTATATGTTGGAAGGTTTAGGACTGACACAGCCTTTTAATTCTAGCATTTGATTTTGTGGTAACCAGAATGAATGGGCTCTGATTCTATAAACTGGGTACTGATTAGAAAAAAACAGCAATACAATCAATGAAATAATGGCGACAAAAATAGGTTTTTCATCCAGATATTGGAACAACTGCATATTTACAGTATCAGAGAGAAAATCTTAAAATGAGATTTGTCTCTTCCTTTAGTTCATAATGTATGTCTAGTGGCTTGTCCATAAAACTTTGCAACAGCTGAGCAGCCTGGTAAGTAATCAAGTAATCCTACTTTATAGCCAGTGACAAACAGTTTCAAATATTTCTTTCATTAGAGTGAGATATATATATATATATTTATTTACTTCAGTTGTGGAATATTCCATCCATGTACACACCGGAGACAAAAAGAAAGCTGATGCCACTGGAGAGGCTTATATTTGTATTCAAGGAGGCAGGGGAGACTCTGGGAAACGATGGCTTAATCCTTCAAAAAGTGGTCCAGTCACTTTCAGCAGAGGAGAGGTAAAATTAATTCATAGCAAATGTGCACACATAAACATCTCTTCCATTGTACACAGAGTATTTTCCCTCAAAAAGAATCTGAATATTCATATGGGAACCCACTATCGTCAATGAACATTATTATCCAGCCAAAGTTAGGTGGTTAAGTGGTTATAGGTCCCACTGATTTTAGTAGAAGAGAGCTAAATTACTTGTTTGACAATTCTCCCATCAAAATCAATGGGACTTCAAAAACTTGAATTGTACCCATTTCTGCTCTTCAGTGAGCTGGTAGATAAACATTTAAAACATACATGTTTTATGCAGAAACAGCTCAATGAGTGGGGCAGAGACTCTATGCTACCTTCCCAACAGGTGGGTTGCTATTGCTTATGGGGAGGGGCAAGATGGCAGGGAGGTTGGCATGGAGCAAACACACCTGTAGGAACACTTGATTGGCTCTGCCACTATGTTTGTGCTGCACCAACCTCTCCAATCTCCCTCTCCCTCCTGGTAAGCAATAGCAACTCTGCCCCACTTAGCAAGCTGCTTCTGGTCTCACAAGCTTCTTGAACCAATCCTGTGCTGGATCAGTGACATGTGCAAGTAAATCCCATATTTTGTCTATAGTTTGTGCTGCTTAATCCCAGATTGAGATCACTTGTATTTGGTAAATCACAGTGCATATCTGTTAGGTTGCAGTCCTTATTTATTACATTTCTGTTCCACCTTTCCTCCAAGGACCTCAAGGTGGTATACTTTGCCCCCCCCCCCAATACTTTCAACACAACAATCCAATGAGGTAGGTTGGGCTGAGGGTGAATGACTGGCCTGAGGTCACCCAGTGAGTTTCATAGTTGAGTGGGGATTTGAACTCCACTTTGGGAGTAAGACTCATTGAACTTAATAGGGCTTATTTCCATGTAGATATGCATACAATGTGCAGTTAGTCATTCCAGCTCTATCGGTCAAATATGTTCCATCATGTAGTCATCATTTCAACATGTGCTTGCTGCATGCCTGGAGAATAAATCAGGGAGAAAACTGGTCAGAAGCAACTGAATGCTTAGGTCCAATTTAAAATGTCAGGATTCACAGACAGAAGATATTTCTAATATAAAAAGGTTGTATGAGATGGAAGATGTACTGAGGGGAGGGGGACTAATTCTGGAATAAATAAATGTCAAGGAAATAATATTAGTATTCATGGGGGGAAATGAGCAACATAGAATGTTTAACTACTGCTACCAAGAAACATCTTATTTAATAGAGGTATTTTCATATATTATAATATGGAGAAGATTTGTCTGTAGAAAATAGAGAAATATGACTGATATATTTACTATCCTAGGTTAGGCCAATCTAGCCTAGTACCCAAGCTCTATCTGAAGCTAATTTGAGACACTTCAGAAGAAAGGCAAGGTCACTTTGAGCAATAACTATAATTCATCTGATTTTATTTGTTTCATTCTAGAAGCTCTGTTACAAATGAGCAGTTTACTGGAACTTTAAACTACTCCAGGAAATACTGCACTTCTTAATAATGCGATACACTAATATTTCCAATAAAGTCTTACTAGTCACTGACACTTAGAACATCACTCTCATTAATGACCTTTTTTTACGACGAACTTACAGAAAATGTTATTTCTTTTCTTAAACTGAAAAGTTTGTCTATGTAGTGAAAAAATCCAAAGAAAGATTTTTGCAGTGCTTAAATTTTAGTTACAGTTCTTGCATGTTAATAGCAGTTGCATCTCGCTTCATCTAACCCAATACTATTAACTCCCCTCAAATTACAGGTGGATGTTTTCACAATCAAAGCAGTGCACCTTGGGAAGCTGAGCCATGTCCTTGTAGGTTTTAAAAGTTTTAACAAAGGTACAAAATGAAAACATGTATATATATTGAGTATACTGTATCAAATACCAGAAAGGTGACTATACTAGTCTATAGCTGCAAAAAATATTTTCACGTTTTCCCAGCAGCACCAGATACACTCACTCACTGAGACTGCAGTGCTATACATACCTGGCTTGGAGTAAACTCCATTGCACTCAATAGGACTTGCTTTTGAGTGGACATTTATAGGGTTGAATCGTCACTTACTTTTAGAACAGAAGACTGGCTATCTCACCAGTTTGACTTGCCAGTATGTGAGTCAACTTTTTGATAATACATGTAATGAGTGTGGATAACAAGAGACAAAATCCTTTGCTGAATTAAGCACCGTCTGTACAACAAATTATGGTATACATGAAGATTTTCTAGTCACTCTTCTGCATCTAGCAATCAAGGCTGTTTATGTGAATTTTGTTGCTAGGTTGTGTGTGTGTGTGTGAGAGAGAGAGAGAGAGAGAGTGAGTATATATGGATGTATATCCATATATGCATCCAGCATGCCAACATGATCAGTGAGCTTGATACTCACCCCAGAAATTGATTGGATCCTTCAAGCATTCTCGTTGAATCCTTGAATTCCCCAAGGCTTTTTTTTTTTAGCATTCAATGGAAATGCATATAATCATCCTTATTATTAACTAATTCCTTTCTGTAGAGTTTTGCATATGCAAGTTGCTTTTCAATTCTTAATCATTTAGACCATGCACAAAAACAGTCACTGGACAGAAATGGAAACATATTTCTTTCTCTCTTTTTCTAGATGATTGGTTCCTAGAGAAGATTGTAATAAAAGAAGGAAGCTACCCTTTTACCACATACACCTTTGTTCACAATAACTGGATCAGTAAACATTCAAAAAAAGATTTTACTGAGCTTTCAATTCCACTGCAAGGTAACTTATCTTTTTTGTTTTATGGTACTTGCCAAAGTCCATGCTGAAGAACCAGCACCCAAATCCCAACACAAGTTTCTTCATAAGGAAGTCCCACAGAAATTCCCAAGTATGAGTACAAAGAACTAAAGCCTTAACTGCTTAGGAATAACTTGCATAACAGCCTTTAAGGCATTCTCAAGAAAGGTTTCCCAACTTGAACTCAGATTTATTGGAAGTTAATGCAGTTTAAGCTCCCCCAATTTCCTACATTCAGAATAATCTAGAGGCTTCATTTTCAAAGCACACAAGATACGGCACAGATGGTACCCTTGCACAAGATCCAACCCCAATATTGCAATCCTAGGGACCAATTCAGACCATAAATCATGTGTTCTCCTGTGATGTTATTCCAGTATTGCCTGCTACATGGCAGCCCAAGAGATTAAGATTAGGCTGAAAATACGAAATACCGAATATAGCTAAGTACTGTAATACATTTTGGAACTGACATTAATATTTAACTCAAATAGGCATCATGCTGTTTGTCTGGGTATTTTTTCCATTCAGAAATGACTGTAACATCTGGCCCAGTGAAAATGTTTGATGTTAGAAGTCAAGGACAATGGAAGATGTGGATGGATTGTGCCCATGTTCCAGAAAAGATTCCTGTTGTAAAAGTGCTTGTGTATGGAACCAATGGGGTATCTCTTCCACAGAATGCCCAGAGTATGAAAAATGATCCATTTCTGGTGGGTTTCTAATTTCTTTTTGTAGCATACGCTGTATGTTCTACTGTACAATGCTACTGCATTGCTGTCACAGGAACATGATGTCCAGTGCAGGGAGGTCTCAAAGAATGGACACAGGAAACTGGTATTGGGTTCAATTAGATCACAACTTTATTTATTACAGGAAATAGTAGGTTTAGCTAAGGTGTTTTTATATTGTACACAACCCTGCGATCTTTGAATGAAAGGCAGTATAGAAATTAAATAAAGAATAATACTGTATTTACTCACATCTAATGTGCCATCGCATCTGAATCAATTTTCAGAACCTTGAAACCAAAAATAGTATTTGCTGGCATATGTAAATGTGCCATCAAATCTAATGTGCATCTTAATTTTGCAACATAATTTGGCCAAAAAATGTGAGCATTAGATTTGGGTAAATATGGTAAATAATAATAATAATAATAATAATAATAATAATAATAATAATATCCATTCCCAAAGTTCTTACATTTGCAGTCTCGTAACTTTTGATGCTAATTTCTGAAGGAAACCCTTTAAAAACTCATATTTATTTAACTTACATATGGAAACCACAATTGTGGTGGTGGTTGTTTTGCTAGTATTTAAGGATAAAGTGAACAGCGTTTAAAGAAAAAGTGTGAGATTGTTAAAAACTGAGGTTGAGAAAAGAAATACACATTTGACAAATTGCATTTTACCAAGATGTTGCTTGTTGAGTATTCTCCTCAACCTTTGCTTTTAACAGTTTGAATTAACTGGGTTTTATTGTTCTACCAACAATATTCATATAAAATATATGCAGTGGTTTGACACATTAAAAACTAATTTTAGCAACTTCATTTACAATGCAGTCCTATGAATCTTACACAGAAGTATCACTAAATTCAATGGGACTTATTGCCAGGTAAGTGTGTATAGTATTGCACCCTCAAGATTCAAACTGAGCTAAGGTGAAATAGAAAATAATAAAAATCATCAGAATGAATGTGTGACATGTATAGTTCAGCCAACATTTTTTTTCCTGAACAGTTGAGCGTTGGTGATATAGGCAGCATAACAAAGATATCCTTTGTGTTATCCAACACCAGTTTGAGTCGAGGAGTTAAACTTCTCAAGGTATGTTACAATTGCCTCACATGACCTTATGTTACTCTCTGTACTGCAGCACAATACTTGGTACTTCAGTGGTATTGGATTTTAAAATACAAGTTTTCTATTTATGTAATACTGTAGGAGCTTGAAAACTGACTTGCAGGTTCTTGTTGTTGTTTTATTTAGACTTATATAACTTGCCTATCCCCAGAGACTAAGGCCAGGTAACAAACTTGCTTAAAACAGTTTAACATACAATTTTATGACGCAGTTAAAAAATGGCGTCTCGCCAAGACAGGCTTGCCGGAGAAAGAAGGACAGGGGGAGGAGAATCAGGACCATGGGAATGAGAAGGAATGTTGGAATGTAATCTTGACCTGACAGAGCCTCCTGATATACTTGGCAAGTCTGAGAAAAGTAAAGGACAGACCAAAGATTAATTTTTTTATGGAAGTGTGGAACAGCGGTTGTCCCTGAGCAATATGATCTTTAGAGAGTACAAAACCCACACATAGGATGCCTGTTTTCAATCTGCTTGTGAAAATTATCAGAGATTGCAAAGAAAGGAATATACGATAACAACAAGAAGATGAAGAAAGTAATAAAGGACTATCTGGATTGAACTGGATAGAACTGTTTAATTAAAGCAGCAATATAAGTGATGTTTGGACTCATTCGGAGCTTGATGTATGGGTATCCCCAACAAAATTTAAAATTCGGCTGTATAATTTGGAACTAATGTGATTTGGATTATGTGATGTGATTGGCCTGTTAATAAAAAATATTTTTTAAAAAAAAAAACAGTTTAACATACACTGTTCAAATCCTTTTTATGTACAAGCTCTTACCAAAATTTCTAGAAAGCTATAAGAAGCCATTGCAGATGCTGGGAAACTAATGTAATTTTTAGCAGCTCATTCTCATCAGAATGGCCCTATGAAGATCTATTTGTGGAACTGAATCTTAAGGTTACCAAGTCGTGATTGATAGTTACAAAGGCATGAGTGATCTGAATATGAAAGCATGCACTCCTGTGTATACTACAACATCATGTGCATTTAAGTTGCAGCAGTGGATCAAAAACCCACAACAAGGTTATAAGCCTGAATGATTGGGGAATCCCTCTGCTGCCACCCGCTCTCCCATTATGCAACCTGTCAGCCATCCTTATTTTAGTCTTCCCTGGACCCAGCTTCACTTGACTGGCTTGCATCCAATTGCCTCTGTGGCTCGGCACAACGTTAAGTGTCAACTCTGCAAATTCTAGATGGGATGAAAGGAGAGAGATAACTAAAAGCATAACATGGGAACTGAGCCAACCTCCCTTTCTCATTATGATCACATTCAGTAGCCTAATATACATGGAACGGGAGAGGGTACAAGACAGAGTCCTGGGTCACTTCCAGACAACCTGTTTAATGAAGCTCAATTTGTTCACAGGAAGACTGGATAAAACTGTCCATCCTGATTTGTTTGTGGGGATATTAGATAACTTTACGTCAAGCATTAACTCCCACTTTGCAGTGCATTTTTGTGTCATTGCAAGAAGAAGAAGAAGAAGAAGGAGGAGGAGGAGGAGGAGGAGGAGGAGGAGGAGGAGGAGGAGGAGGAAGAAGAAGAAGAAGAAGAAGAAGAAGAAGAAGAAGAAGAAGAAGAAGAAGAAGAAGAAATAATTTAGGGGAAGTGGGGTTGTTTTGCCAGAGTTCCAAATCAGCTTTAATTGCACAGCCTGATTTTTCTGGAGTGCTATTGAATCCCACCCCAAAGTAGTGAGAGTATGGAAGCACACCTGGATCACCCCTGAGGATGTGGTCTGTGGGTGCTGACAACTAATCAGCCATTACTACCCTTTGAATTTCTCTGCTGATTATGAATTGGATAACTCAAGAAAGCCCCGTGGTTCTGCAGCACCTCATGGACTGTGGCATAGAGAAATGAGGCAAAGGAAACAACTAAGTCAGCACAAAAGAATGATGGAAAGGCACATAAAATGTAGTGTGTGAGAAGAATCATAGTAAAAGAAGTTTTTGAACACCAGTTCAAGTACAGTAGTTTGTCAGCCAGGTAAATTAAAAGCACAAACAAGGCCACACATCTTAGTGGTCTCAGTGCAAAGACATTTCATCCCCTAAATATTGTCTTTTATCACACTTAGGAAGGGAAGGGATAGTGTGGAGATCCATCTGTGTTGCTGTTACATCTGCTGTTTTTGTGTTCAGGAGCTGCAGTTTTTCTACAGTGATTATTCTCTTTTTATAGCACAATCATATATATATATCATATGATATCATAGCAGATATCATATCAGTATTTAAAAGTTCTTACTGCAACATTAGTAAAATCCATTCCAGAAGAAAAACATTAAGAGGAATTGGATTTTTTCTTTTTGTACTCAGGAAAACAAAATCATTCTTCAGGAAAGTAATTAATTGTTTTATCAGAAGTCAATCTCGTAATTTCAGTTTACAACAAATGCAAGGAAACGTACATTTGAGCTTATTTCGTGAAAAGGCTGAATAAATGCTATAAATAAGCAATGTGTAGCCTGGCTCTTGGTGCACTATTTGTGATACAGAATCACAATTTAAATGACAGTAAGGAATCCCTCTTCCTAGCTAACCCTCTGAGAGACTGAGGCACTATTTCATTATGATCAATTAATCAAATGTTTATTACGGTTGATCAACCATTAAGCAAAGTACAAAATAGAAAGAAGCACAAAATCACTGCCTCAGTGCAACCAATGCTGAATTATTAAAAGTGACAAGCTAGGACAGGCACCCCCAAACTCAGCCCTCCAGATGTTTTGGGACTACAACTCCCATCATCCCTAGCTAACAGGACCAGTGGTCAGGGATGTTGGGAATTACAGTCCCAAGTCATCTGGAGGGCTGAGTTTGGGGATGTCTGAGGTAGGAGCTAACAATAATAGCAAATTAAGAGATATCACAGTTTAAGATATATATATACGTTAGTAGATTTATTAGACTCCTCAAGAAAGAGTCTAGAAGTATCAGCCAGAAAACTGCCTCATAAGGGAATTGTTGTTGGCATCTGCCTGTCTTGAGAGACAATGGTGTGCACCTCCAGGGGTGAAGTCAAACTGCAAGCCTGGAAAGTGTGTGTGGAGGTCCTGGGCTGCCCCGACGACAAGACCCCTTCTTGGTCTTGTTGATGTGGTCCAAAGTAAAGCAGAGTAATACGTTTGGCACCAGCTTGGCTTCAGGAGTTGCCAGGAGGAGGCATACAAGGATCAAAGTTTTCTTTCTCCTAGATGGGCTACCTTCCCATGTTCATGAGCCCCATCTGCCCCTCACTTCCTTCTACAGCACATGCAGACCATTCGACCCACTGCTGGATTGCATATATCTGTTAGAAACAGACCAAGTCAGGCACAGGGACCTGGTGGTATAAATGGCCCATTAGTGATGCATGTGACTCCTGCGTATCCATATCTTTTATTGTATAACCACACATAGATCCAAAGATAGCAGATAAAAACCCCACCCCTCATTGATTTTTTTTTTATGTAGACACAAAAGAATCTAGCAACATCTGCTACAACAGAGACATTGGCAAGGCAATGGAGCCAGCATTGAATAGAGAGCATCCATGACAATCTACTTAATGAGACAAGTCCAATTTTCAAGTTCATGGCAGTACTAGCAACACAGTACTGGCTGTAATAACTACAGCTCTAAGGAAGGACTGAATTCCTTCTAAGGAAAATCTAAGCCCAGGAAATGAGATTGAGGCTCCATACAAAATCTGGTTCTCAGCTTTTCCAATGAAAGCCTGTGGAGCTGCTGGAACAAATTTGCCTCCTTTTGTGAATAAAAATCAAAATCGTGCTCTTACTGTATAGGAGTCATGAAACTGAATCCTGAGGCATTTGTAGGAATTGGCTTGTTCTAATCTGTGGTCCTCCATGTCCTCTTGGCTGCAGCTCCGGATGAAAGACTTGGACACTAAAGAAGAACTGGGCTTTCACCCTTTAAACCAATGGCTTTTTGAAGAAGATGGATCTGAGACTGTGACAGAGCTAGCAGCAGTCAGACCAGATAAAGCACCACTTAAGGGTATGTTTCCCAATCACAGAACAAGCAAAACTAAATGCTCTCTTCCAGAAATTACCTCTGTGAAAAACATGGTAGGAAGGGCTATACATTATTCTAGAGCAGGTGAACAACCTTCCTGCTCCTAAGGGCCTCATGTGGTGGGTGGACATTTGGCTGTGTGCCAGAAGGGATGGCCAGTCATGGGCAATGCCATTAACACACTTGTTCAACACGCACATAGACATTCAACTCTTTCCTTCCTTCCACACACACACACACACACACTCACACACACACACCCCTTTCCCATTCGATTTCCCAGCAATCCAGTTCAGCAGTTCAAAGCTTCAATTAGTGTGCTAATATGCAACTATCTTGTCTGTGTTGGGAGTGCGAGACGGAATGCAGGGGGGGGTCGATTAAAACCTCCATCAGCACTCCCAATGCAGATAACATTCTGCCTGCACTGCTAAGAACTGAATAAGGACTTGGAATGTATGGGGAATACCATGCTGGCTTCTCCCAGTTGAGGATCTGGCTGTGAACCACCCTGAGATCTGTGGATGAAGGGCAGTATGCAAATTTAATAAAATATTTAAGTCCAGGCAATCTGGTTTAACTGGGTTTAAAAACTTGGAGAAAGGCATGTTTAAGTTACATTAAATTAAGTAGGACTTTTATTTAAGTAATTATGTTCTGTCCATCTCACTTTAAGCACTTCTAACTCTTGCAGGATTGCATTTGAAATGAAGGGTTCTGTTGGGTCTCACTAAAAGTGATTTCCTTCACATCCCAACTCAAACTCTGATAAATTAGCAAATTTAGTTGCACAGTGCTATGCAGAGTTCATGCAGCTACTGCTCTAAAAATTGTTCTGTCATGCTGCCTAAAGATGTATGCATTACTATGCAGACGAATACAAAACTATGTGTTGTCATCCAGGCATCATACTAGATGATGATTTCTGTCTGTAGTGAATAATATTAATGCAGATCGATGTGAAGAGTTGAGCTACTTCCTCATAGCACTTTAATTGGTAGTGGCAGCAATTATCTAACTGGCAGGCTCAAAGGGAAAGCAGCTGATCTGGAACAAACAGCAGGGCTTTAGCCCTGTTAACTTTACTCTTTTTTTCTACAGAAACATCAGCAGCAATGAATAGATGCTAACTGGAGTTAAGTCCTGCAATTATTATGAGAAAGGGGATTTGTTTCTCTTGGCTTCTGCAAAAAATGAATCAAGCTTCATTTAATTGCACTTTTAAGTCATATTGACATTGTTCGGTGACAAAGGTTCTAGTCAGGAATGACAGTATAGATCTGATGTTCATATATTAATAATAACCAGAATGCTATAAACTTGTAACACTGGGCTAAAAAGTGGAACTACTTTTTAGTAGCCATGTATTATGGGTTTTGGAAGTGTGCACATGTGTGGTGTATTGCAAGAAATTATACTGAGAGCAGGGATGTTATTGGGGAGATACAGTAAATCAGGAATTAAGGAAGATAAGTACCAAGATGAAATAGAAGCAAATGCCATAAATACTCTTTTGTATACCTGTTTGTTTTCATTAAATATGCACTTCCATACAAATTTACCTGAGGGTAAGTCCCATGGAGCTTAGTGGGACTTACTTCTGAGTCGACCTGTAGAGGGCTGCCCTAAAGCATAATTGCTTGTCTACTAAAAATAGATGAAGTAGCCGATTGTAAGGTTGGCGGTTGGAATCTGCACGATGGGGTGAGCTCCCATTGCTATGTCTCAGCTCCTGCCAACCTAGCAGTTTGGAAGCATACCAGTGTGAGTAGATAAATAGGTACTGCTGCGGCTGGAAAGTAAACGGTGTTTCTGTGCACTCTGGTTTCCGTCATGGTGTTCTGTTGTGCCAGAAGCGGTTGTGTTCATGACCATGGAAGTTTGACCCCCAAAAGCCACTTCCCCCAAAACCCAGAAAAAAATGCTCTCTGGTTTGTATGATTGCTCCCCTTTACTCCTTCCCTCCATTTCTCAGCCAACCATCAAAAAGCAAACAATGAAGTAAAATACTCTGTTCTTATATATAAATTGGTGGTGTGTATAGCAAGGTTTGGGTACTAATTTATTGCTTTTGGATAAGTGATTTTTCTCATAACTTAAGTTCATAAAGCAGGTCCTGTGTGGTTTGTTTATGAAAGAGGAAGGATATAGGACTATTGGTTTTATTTCTTACACACATATTAATTTTATGCTTCTCATAGGTTTCTTTGTCACATTTTCTGTCGTTTATCTTTTTCCACAGCGGTTACTTACTCAATCAGTGTCCACACAGGAACGTTACCTGCATCAGAAACAGAAGCAGATGTCTTCATTACAATATTCGGGGAGAATGGAGACTCTTACAAAAGAAGACTTAGGTGTTCAGAGTCATGTTCATACTTTGCAAAGGGTCAGGTAGGCTTAGAATTTGTCTAGCTGTTATTTTGAGGGGCTTTGTAAACTTCAATCAGAGTGTTCACAACACAGCTACCTTAAGCTCTGCTTTCACTGGCATTGCTATGTGCAATCATGAAAAATGCAGAAAAGACACTTAAGAGGTGTTCCCTCTCTATATTGCTTGTGAAAGTTGAAGAAAAAGGAGCTGCCACATCCAAAACACACATGCAAAACAACTCTTAAATGCTGGCAAATTAGCAGTGCTGATGCTGTCAGAAATAGCCACCTTCTATCATTCAATAACCAAAGGGCAGGAATAAAAAATAAAAAAGAGGTAGATAAAGGAGCTCTGGGAATGTTTGTACAAGTTTATGGGGGTTTGGAGGAGTCATGAAGTTGCAAAGCTGAGGGGGCTGGGTCCAGACCTAGACATGGCTAGATGGAGCCATTGGGGCTCTTTCAGTGAGTCTGTTCTAAACATGACCAAGTCCAGATCCAGACCCGAGTTATTTCCCCATTCAGATCTGCATCTCCTTTGCTTTCCATGAAGACAGATCTGGCTTCTTCAGCTGCTATTCCACAGGGTAGCTGCATGCCAACTGGAAAATCTCTTGCCACTCCAGGAATTCCCATATCATAGCTCCCAAGGACTCTGAGGATATTAAGATAACCTTATATATTTAAAGGATTCTAAATACAATTTGCAGACGACTGTGATGTGCATCAATACCCTGCTGAAACAACTGTGTTTAATGACAGAGAAAGGAGAGCCTCTCAAGCTTTACAGCTGCAGCCTTAAGGGAATATTCCTGGAACTATAAGTACAGGATGCCATAATTCTAATTTCTATTGACTCTTTCCTATACAAATCACTTCTCTTAAGGAATGTGTATAGAAATAAATACCATGCATATAAAATGTAAACTGGCACTGCTGTAGTTCAGCCTCCATTCATTTAATGGGGTTTGTCTGGGAGCTTAATGCAAGACCTGCTGAAATAAATTGAGGTTGAACAGCAGCAGTACTTGGTGAATTGTGCCTATGATATTAGATATTTGCATATAATTCTGAACAGAAATCCAGGGTCCAAATCCGATGCAGATATCTCACTGCTGCTTTTAAAAGAAATACAAAGAGATGGAATATCTGATCACAGAACTGCAATGCCTTGGCTAGTTTGGCCCTTTGTAACCACTAAAACAGCCGAGCAATTGAGCAACTTGCACAGGAAAATTGTTGAATTTCCCTTCCTAGAGATTTAAAAGAAGAGAGTTGATAAGTATCTGTCAGTGTAGTGAATCCTGCTGCTGCAGGGGTTGAGCTACATGACTCACGAGATCCCTTCCAAAAATTGGGAATCTGATTCAGCCACATTAATAAGCCTAAATTGAATTTACTGCTTGTAGCTGTCACAACTGTATGATAGAAGAAGATGAAGCAATTCAATTAAATCAAATCACAGTGAATGAAGCTGGTTTATATTGCTTAAGTAATTATCTTTCTAGTTAAATGCTCTCATTGGTTTAATGGGTTAAATGAGTAGGAAATTGTCATTTTGCCTAACTAAAGCAGAATCTAAATCAGGCGAGCCAATTTAATAAAATGGTTTTGCTTTTCATCAATTACATTTCCAATGAAGTGTATGTGTCTTTACACAAAGGGAGAAATAACATAGGACAAAAATACATTCTGGCTAACAGTGAGAGCTGTGTAATTTAATGCATCATAAGGCAAATTCATTGATAGCAATGGGGTGATTTTGACCACTGTTTCCGGAGGACTTTGATTTATTGTCCTATTGAAAGGTATTAATGATAGATTTTAAACTGAAAAGTACTAACAGGAAAGAAAGATGAATATTGCTGGTATAGCCTATTATGTACAACTCTGCATATAGTGTGCCACCATAACAAGATTTGCCATTTCAAATAACAAAATCAAAAGTGGTGCAATGTTCCAGAAGTTATTTACAATGCATTCTTCTTGACTATTGACTATTTGGGGCTTTTTATACTTCCCATTAAGAGCTGTACTTTGTCATGGTAACTGTTTTTTGGAAGAGTATAAATATGTGAAGGTAAAAATGTCAGAAATTCTATTTTTCTAGTTGAAATTATATTCTCCAGGCTACATTTCCTGGGAGTATTTGTAGAATACACCTGGACTAAAAGATATGTGTAAGAATCTGATTTTTAAAACCATAAAGCATTTCCATTTTATTTTAATTTATTCATGTTTTATTTCATTCTTCTTTGTCTCATTGTATAGAAGTTGTCAACAAGTAAAATTATAGCTGCTGCTGCTGCTTCTTCCATCCATCTGGTCGTCTTGCTACCCACATGTGCCCAAACTTCCACCCACCCGCTCATATTCTCTCTCAAATGGGCACACATTTATTCCCTCTAATATAATTTATTCATCCCAACATGCATCTCTGCAGCTGCTACTGCACTGTTGTTTACTGGAAGCTAGAATAGTATTAGAAGTGTTCATTTGCACTAAAAAACCCACACCATTTCCTTGTCTTTATCAAACTCTCATGCACAGAAGACTGATAGCTTTCTGTGGTAAGTCTAATTGGCCATTGTTAGCATTGCCATCTATACTTAGAATTTGAAACACTATAAGGAGTAAAACTTAAGCACACACACACAAATTGGTTGATTTGTTGCATTGCACTGTGCTGTCATTCACAGAGTTGCTGCTGAGTAGATGGAGAAAATCATGCATGGTATTAGTATGAACCAGTCATTTTCAAGCTTTCTGTGTCCATGGAATCCTTCTCATTTCAAGATTCCTGCCAAAGAACCTTTGCAGAAGAATCAGGGAGGGGGTGTTGTAGGGTCCATATGGGATACTGAAGAGTCCTAATGGCCCATGTGAACTGAGTGTATATCCTTGAATACACCCAGAACTCCCCTGCAGCTCTATATTGTATGACAAGCTGTGCGGTGGAAATTGAACTTCTATTACTAATACTTTAATTCAGGAACCTTTGCAGGAATTCCATGGTTCCAAACAACACAGTTTGAAAGTCATCAATTTAGATCAAAATACCAGAAACAGAAGGGACACAGGTGGCGCTGTGGGTTAAAGCCTCAGCGCCTAGGACTTGCCGATCGAAAGGTCGGCGGTTCGAATCCCTGCGGCGGGGTGCGCTCCCGCTGCTCGGTCCCAGCGCCTGCCAACCTAGCAGTTCGAAAGCACCTCCGGGTGCAAGTAGATAAATAGGGACCGCTTACCAGCGGGAAGGTAAACGGCGTTTCCGTGTGCAGCTCTGGCTCGCCAGATGCAGCTTTGTCACGCTGGCCACGTGACCCGGAAGTGTCTTTGGACAGCGCTGGCCCCTGGCCTCTTAAGTGAGATGGGCGCACAACCCCAGAGTCTGTCAAGACTGGCCCGTACGGGCAGGGGTACCTTTACCTTTACCTTTACCAGAAACAGGGAGCTGGCCAATGAGTTTAAATCCTGAAACAACTATGGATTTGCTGGGTTTATGCTGCACATACTGTTCAGCAACTGTGGTCTACCTGTAAAGTTAACAGCAACAGCTGCATACTTTGAATGCTGCTGGAAAATATTACTATAGGAATCATTTAGTTAATAAATGTATCTCAATCTCAAGTTCCCAAAAGCATTTTAGGTAGGACAGAGTTCTACTAGTCTCTGAACAAGAAGACCTCTGCATATGAATAAGGTATCTAAAAGCTATTGAACCAGTTTTGTGTTTAAGTACCAGTAAAAGGAACAACTGAACAGGAAAACGATTCTCTTTTCTAACAGAGTAGTTGAACTGAGCAATGTTTAATATGTTTTTATTAAGTGGATGTTGGCCCTGCTTTATTTTCTTTCCCCAATAGTTGAATACCTTCAGTGCCCAAGCAATAGATCTAGGAATGTTGAGCAAAGTGGTTGTGGAACACAATAGATCTGGTTATGGAGCGGGTTGGTACCTTGATCGAATAATGATACAAGAATCAGAGAAGAATAGTGACCAGTATGTATTCCTGTGCCAGCAATGGTTGGACAGTGGAGTTGGTGATGGAAAAGTGAAACGAGAGGTGCAACTTCTTGGAAAAGTTAGGAAAGAGAAGCTGGCTGAAAATTTTCATGGTGAGATGCAAAATTATAAAAATATATTAAAGATTCTGTTTTGATAGATTTTATTTTGTCTTTCAGGGATGGGTCTGTTGAAACAAAAAAATGCTATTCAAATATAATATACCTTTCTTCTAAGTGACATCATTCATGTATCCTCATGGCATTTTGCAAAGTGGGATAATACAGTTAGAGAGTGTGTGTGTGTGTGTGTGTGTGTGTGTGTGTGAATATGTGTGTACACACACACAGAGAGAGAGAGAGAGAGAGAGAGAGAGATACACAGAGACTAAGAAGTATAAGAAATGATTTAAAATTAGATTTGGGGATTAGATGCAACAGAAGGTGGTGAGAAGAGAAAAACAAATAGGAGACTTCTTCAGGCATGATGAATGACAGACCAAAGGCTCTTGTATCTGAAGCTATTTCTGATATATCTAATCTGTTCTAGCAGTATTTTCTACCTCACCTACACCCCATTTAGGGTAAAAAAGTAAAGGTAAACCCCATTTAGGAATGTTGTTTTAAAATGTGATGAACTGAAACATGCCCACAAACCCCTTTCTTGGTCAAGGGGGTGGAGAGAGTGTTGGTGAGGCAGTAGCAGCAGTTCCTGGATGTTACAGACTATCTGGATCCATTTCAGTTTGGGTTTAGGAGCAGTTTTACCACTGAATCAATCTTGGTTGCCCTGATGTGGCTGGGAAAACCCAGCCAGATGGGTGGGATAGAAATAATAAATGATGATGATGATGAATGAAGTACATTGAGAGCAGCGGCTCATCCCTGCTTGCTCTTGCCCCACCATTTTTCCCTGGGGAAATGCAATATTTAGCACTGAATAGGAGCAAATGTCAATTGGGTTTTCTTCAGATTGATGCTTGCTCCGATTTATTGCTAAAGAATTAGTTCTCCAGAGGAAAGTGGTGTGACAAGGGCAAAACCACTTGGACCTGTGCCTAGAAAGTGTGGGACAATGGGGAAACTGCTCAGACCCATCCTTTCTAGGCACGGGACAAGCATAAGACCAGATGAGCCCTGGAACATGCAGAGTATTACTCTGTCCTTCTTGCTTGATCTCTCAGCAGCTTTTGATCCCATTGATATCATATGAGCAGAAACACTGTTAAAATAATAAAACAATGTACAAATTCAGAATAGTATATAAATGATTAACAATCACGGCACTATTGCTAGTATTGAAATATCAAGGGTTTAACTGTTGGCTTATTTCATGTACTCTGTGACTAACAAAAGTTCAAAATTGTGGAGCAAATTCAGATTTCTGCAACACTACAGTCAATTTGTTATTTCCTACTGATTTGCTTTTCTAGGTACTTGGGATGTCACTGTTACAACTAGAGGCATTTCAAGCAATGCTATGAACCCTAAGTTGACTCTTACGGTTTGTGATGACAAAGGGACATCTTCTTCAGTCTTTATTCCCAAAGGATCATTTCAGAGGGCTGAGGTTTATCAGGCAACACTGGAGCTGGATAAGAAGTCTAATATGATATGCAAAGTTCGCTTGGAAGTAGAAGACACAGATGGGGAAATGTGGCATTGTCGTGAGGTAAATCCTAACTATGCATTTGTATATTATACTGGAAGAAAAAACTTCTTTATATAACCTTGTTGGGCTTCCAGGGACAAGGCTAAATGAAAGGCCCCCGTGTCCATTCCCTCGTTCCTCTTCTTTTGCACAAATGGCCACAAATCACTAGGATATTTTGTTCATGGTTTTTATTAGGGATTAAATATTACAGCACACTTCACACCCCAACAAAGATAGATTAGGGTTTTAGACTCCAATAGTCACCCAGAATTTTCACTCAGTAACTTTTGGGTATCCAGTAAAGGTAGTCCAACAGCTCCTTGTTGGGCGGCTTTACCTCTACCTTCCTTCCTACTAGCATGCAGAAGGAGGTGGGGAGCCCTCTTGCTCTTCCCTTGCAGGACTGTTCTACCTCTCTGGAGGCTGAGGCAAATAAGCTCTGTGTCAGTGCATCTCCACTTCAGGGACTCAAGAGCAATCCTTTCTTCAGGCATAGCCCACTAGACCCCCAGATTCCTCCAGCCTCATTCCAGTCAGCTTCCCAGCCACAAGGCATTGGTTAGGTGTAGCCTGAAGCTTCACGCATCCCCACTTGCTTGCCTGCTTGTTTAAAGCTATCTTTCTGTATTTCCTACTCATTAATATTCTGCCTGTGTTCTCTGTGTTTGCTGCTGCTTGGATAAATGCATGAATCTGACTTTTGGAACTTTTTGTAAGTAAAGTGTTTTAAACTTACTTTATTACTTCTACAAGAGGGGTAGAAAAGAGAAGAGCACTTTGCAAGTGAACTAAATGGGATAAAAAGGTCTATATTTCCACATTATACTGCTGCTTAACTTTTCTGAGTTTAACTCTGCTACTGAGGACTCTCTCCTGCTGTTGAATGAGTTTAGCCCCACATTTGAATTCATTCCCTGTTTAGGGAAGTTTTTAATGTTTAATGCTGTATTGTGTTTTTAATATTCGGTTGGGAGCCGCCCAGATTGGCTGGGGAAACCCAGCCAGATGGGCGGGGTATAAATAATAAAATATTATATTATTATTATATTATGTGCCCAGCCAATTCTTTTGTTATTTACCCCACACACATGGGTCGTGTGAATTCATTTTTTTCTCCCACAAGACCTCCACTCTGTCCCCCTGCTCCCCTTTTCCTATCTGCCTTCTGCACACAGAGAGGAAGCTGCCTATCTTGTCCACCAGCAGGCTGTCTTCTCAGCCACACTTTACTGGCAAGCCTTGCGTCTGCCTCTGAGCAGTTGAAAAATACAGGTATTGTATAAAGCTGTCCCCAGCTATCCTTCACAAACCTACTCTCCCACACACACACACACATTCCTATTTAAAGGCATGTGATTTTCAGAAAGCATCTTCTAGTTGTGCTCAACAGTTATCTAACAGTCTTATGTAACATAATGCTCAGATCTGTTTGTCTCATATCAGACTATTCACATAATGTTCATATCTGTTTATAGCAGAACTATTACGGCTTCCATAGTATGCGTCAAAAATTTATTTGGGAAGAAATGTTTTCTTTTTTAAAAAAACAAACATGAATGGTGGGGGCTGGAAAGATTCCCTCCCCAAGTCACTCAGTGAAGTAGTTGGCAGGTGGTTAAGAAGACAGAAGGAAGTGTTATTACATAACACAATTACTGATTTCACTATGGTAGTATGATTTCACTGTGATGATTGCCACTGGCTGAGCCAAGGGGTTGGGGGGGGGCTGATGGGAGCCAGAGTCCAGCAATATCTGCAGGGCTACTGCCTTTCCCATCCCTAGTTTGGATGGATGAAAAAATATGCTTTATTTCTTAGTGGCTGGCTATACTTCACCTCCAGCTGATGTCTTTGAATGATTGTGTTTTGCGTTCCTTCAGTCCATCCAAGGGCTGGAGTAAACCTGTTTCCTCTCTAATGCAGAGGAGTGACATTGTTCTCTAACATATTTGAACATTTTATTTATTTATTTATTTATTTATTTATTTATTTATTTTGTTTATAATACAGTGATCCCTAAAGAGTTTGCATAAAATATTAAAACCAAATATAACAAAATATAGCAATGAAAGAGTGTATGTATATATATATATATATATATATATATATATATATATATATATATATGCAAGTTTTGGTGTCCTCGGGTGTCTTCCCGTGTAAAA
Source organism: Podarcis melisellensis (assembly GCF_964234715.1). Classification (NCBI taxonomy): domain Eukaryota; kingdom Metazoa; phylum Chordata; class Lepidosauria; order Squamata; family Lacertidae; genus Podarcis; species Podarcis melisellensis. Next base: position 38,137,225 of record NC_138539.1, on the reverse strand, counting down.
GTTGGGGTGTCTAGGCGACGTTTCGACGAGGTCTCACTCGTCATCTTCAGGCTGGTGCTTTCGGCTTCTTGTTACTGGAACAGAGCAGAATCTCAGTGTTCACCCGAGGACACCAAAACCTGCATTCCTGTACCCGTGAAAATCTACGAAAGCATATATATATATATATATATATATATATATATATATATATATATATATATATATATATATATATATATCGTATTATCTAGGGACATGACACATGCTTAAAAGTAGCTATTGTTTCCACTTCCTGGATTGCATGTGGGTGAGTGTTACCAACTGAGAAGGCCTGCTTTCTAGATATCACAAGGTGACATTCCACTGATCATAGTATAGTCAGCAAAGCCTCCTCTGAAGATCTTAGTGATCAGCCAGGTATGTTGGCCTGCTAGGTATCCTGGTCCTAAGTTGTTTAGAGCTTGAACATGGCTCAGTAGCTAATCGGCAGCTGTAAGAAACGTTCTCATATATTTATTTGGATCAGCTACACCAAGGTGCTGACTTCAATATTACCTAGTAAAACATGGCTCTATATCTACATATTCTCAAACTGGCTATTATATTCTGGTCTTGCAACTAACAAAGGGAGACAGTGACAATGCCTTGACAAAAGTACCTGCCATGTAAACTGACATCCCAGGAAAGAGGCAGAGCACCAAAGTGACAGCCTCTCCAAGTATGTCTAGGATGCTGAAGCTAACGTCATCAATTGCAGCAAAATAGCTGTGTTGCAGAAAATATAAGGAATTTTCCCTGACAAAATAAAAGTCAAAATGCTTCTGGGGAATAACTTTTAATTCATAGTAGTAATTGAAAGTCTTGCATTGTTTCTAAATTGCCCTGCTGATGATTTCATTTCCCAGAAGGTGAAAGATGCAAAAAGAGGGTCATATCTTTTGGGCCTTGTCCTCACCAACAGGGAAGAACTGATCAATGAAGTGAAAGTACAGAGAACCTTGGGAGGAAGTGATACATAAGCAAAGGAAATCTGAGTGTAGTTGAACATACACTCTGGACTTTAAGGAGGCTCATTTCAAAAAGCTAACAGAACTACTAGGTGAAGTCCAGTGGTCAAAATCACTCAAAGAGATAAGAGTCCAAGTTGGATGGGAGTTTCTTAAAGGTTAACTATTGAAGGCACAAAGGCTGGCAATTCCAACAAGAAAGAAAAGTGGGAGGCACCAAAATAAACCGCATAAAAAGCTTACAGATGAGCTGTGTTGGAAGAAGGGACTATATAAGAAATGAAAGAAAGCAGAAATCACAAAGGAAGAGTGTACAAGAGTAGCCAATAGTTGCAGGGAGAAAGTTGGGTGAGGCAAAGCTCAGAGGGACATCCACTGCCTCACCTGTAGATGTAAAGGAGTTGTGTGTCATCAGCATATTTCTGACTGCATACTCCAAAACTCCACTTAACCCCAGACAGCAGTTTCTTGTAGATGTTAAACAGCACAGGGGATAAAATTGAACCCCAAGGAACCCCACATTGAAGGCTCCACAGGGCTGAAGAGCACTCCCCAAGCATCACCCTCTGGGGGGGGGACCTCCAAATAGGACTGGAACCACCACAAAGTGGTGCTACCCACCCCTAACTTAGACAGCCACTTCAGAAGGATACCATGGTTGATGATATCAAAAGAGGTCTGAGAGGCTGAAGAGAATTAACAGGCACATGTTTACCTCTCTCTCTCCCAACAGAGGTCATCATGTAGGGTGACGAAAGCAATTTCTGTTCCGAAACCAGGCCAAAACCCTGATTGAAATGAAAATCAAGAAAATCCATTTCCCCCAACAGCATTTACACAAAATATATTGGGTCTAAATGAAATATTAGATACCATATTTTTCCGTGTATAACGCTAGGTTTCCCCCCAAAAAAAAATAATGTCCAAAATTTGGGAGCATCTTATACATAGATCTCCCCCCCATTTTCTTAAATCGGAGTCCCCCCAAATGTCTTATAGATGGTGGTGTCTTATAGATGGAAAAATACGGTACTTTCAATAGGTGATATCCAATGAAGTCATGCTCTGAGCAGACCCATCAATGGACTTATTGCTTTACTCAAACTTTGGATATTGGAGTGTGTGTGTGGTTTGTTTTTTAAAGCTCTTATAAAACCATGTTTTCCACAGTGTATTCTGAAGTCATTTTTAAAGCAGGGTTTTCAAGAAACATCCTCCACAGAGGGTGATAAATGCACATTTCATAAGTATTTACAGGAAGGAATGTTTTTTCCTGCAAATGCTGGACTGATTCAAACATTCAGAGGATGATAGATGGTATTATATATGTAGAGAGATGAACCCTTCTGCGCTGCCTTTGGTGGCAATGTCCCCTGCATACAGGGGTGCAGCATCTGCGATCACCACCTGGGGCAGACACACATGCACCAGAGGTGGGTGGTGTGTGCCGCAGGCAGTGCACTCACCCACCAGAGCCCGCTGCTTCTGCACTGTGGCTGCCTTGTAGCATTGGGCTGTCATGCGAGGAAGCTGCCTCCACAGCTCCCTTGTGCACCAGGTCCCAGTGTTGGAGAGGGGTGCTGCCGCCGCCTCTCCAACACTTCTGCCCCTGGCTCAGGCTTGACTTTGGGGTGGAGCTGCAGCCGGCTCATAGTGTTGGGCTACAATCTGAAGAAGCTGCCTCTGCAGTTCCCTCTAGCGTTGGAGAGGGGCGGCAACACTGCCAGTTTCTCCCGGGTCACCCAGGTCAGGCCGGACCCAGGAGTGGAGCTGTGGCCAGCTGATGGCTGCGCCCTCCCTCTTCTATTCAGATGGCCCAGGGCAGCCCTAGGGAGAAGGAGCCAGTGCTACCCCAGCCCCAAAGGGCGGGCCCAGGCGCGGCTTCTCTCAATGAGGAAACCTGTTGTGGGGGCACCTAGTTGTGCCCCCTTAAAAAATGCACCCAGAGCTACACCCCCAGGTGCCCCCCCGGCTATGCCACTGCCTGAAATTGTGGCTCAACACTTGTATTTGCACCATGGCTAATGTTTCAATATCTCATTATTTGTACACAATAGATAATCAATAACTATGCTTAGGATATAGCATGCTCTAGTTTTGAACCAGTAGAGCTTAAGTGATCTGAACTGATGGCTGGAGTCTGGGACTTAGGGCTGACTCTCACAATATGACTGCCACGTGGTTGTATCTGCTTGGAAGATGCTAATTTGGTGTAGACCCCATTGCTGTCTTCAAGTGCTATGGAGTTCTGTATGTCAGCTGGGGACAAACCATAGGACTGGATTGGAAAATCTCTCATCCTCCAGATGATGCTAGATTCCAAATCCCAGGAGCCCCAGCCCATGAAGCTGACAATCAAGGATGATGAACATCTGGAGAACATGGGTCCACCCATCCCTGCCATAGAATGTGTCCATTGGTTTCATGCCCTGTTTGTGAGCTTCCCAGAAAGAAACTACAGGCCTACATGGAGCTTGGTTTGATTTATACATATCTCCTTTTGTACAGGTGAAACTTCAGCACAGAAAAAGCAAACAAATCCTGGAATTCCCTTGTGTCCAAGATTTTTCAGATGCTGAAGGAAGCACAGTGGCTGAACTTCCAGTTCTCACAGCTGGCTGCAACTTTTTAGCAGGTTTGTTAATTGCCACACATATTTGTTTGCTTGTTTATTTCATTTGAAGCATTTTTACCTCACTCTTCAGCCAAAAGGGCTCTCAGAGCTGCTTTCATCAGATTTGTAACACACACACACACACACGTCCCTGCAGACTTAAAGATTTAAAATACACAATAAAAAAAGGAAAATGGGAAGAGTAGGGAAGAGGAAAATAAGAAAACACTGACACCAATTTCCTCAGTGGTGCTTCTGGTCAGCTGGAATAGAAACAATTCAGGGAGAGGAGAAGTCCTATGGAGCAGATCTCTCAGCAGAGCCAATGGGGTGGCCCTGCATCTCATGCTTTTCTCAGCCTGAAGAAAGGCGGCTGCTGCTGACACATGAGAATTGGCAAAGTCAGAAAAGGGAAAATCTTATAGTTCTGCTTATTTTACTGTGCAACATTTAGCTAAAATTACCATTCACAGGCTGGGAATAGCTCAGTAAGTCCTCAGTACGCAGAGTGGATACTAATGCCAGCATTGTAAATCCATGTAAAAGCCACTTCTTCTGTAGACTTGCCACTTGTGAAGATCCACACACACACAAACAAGTTATTCAAGGAAGAAGAGCTAGAAGAGGAGAAGATGCTCTTGTGTATAATCCCTGACCGCCAAGAGGGCTTAGCAATGCTGCAGGAAATGTCTGCAGCATGTCTTTTTTCACTACTATCCCACAAGGACAACCTCATTTCTCACTCACACACTCATCCTCCAGACCAGCACATGGCCAGCACACTCATATGCACACACCCTGCCTTTTTGCCTGGGAGTGATAAGGGGCTTCCAGAAAGGCTCTTAGGGTAGCAGCCAACTTAGAGCAGACCTACTGAAATTAATGGACCTACCTTTCTCCTGCTTATTAATTTCAGTGTGCCTACTGTGAGCAAAACTTAGTTACATGCCACCCTTAGTATTGTAAAAAGTGCTCAGGAACCAATCCCAAGGCTTCCTCCCTGAGGTCCTGCCAGTTGCTGTGCAAACTGAGGCCCACCCAGCAGTCTCCTAATAAAAGGATAGTGCTATTAACTTGTATGTGTTTATTGAGTGAGAGTCAATACCTCTTGCTTTTTCTACAGTTAAACAGTATGTTCTGTACATCTCAACGGACTCCTCCCCAGAATCAGGAACAGACTCAGATGTGTACGTCACTTTGAAAGGATCCATGGGAGACACTGGCAAGAGGAAATTAGTTAGGAATGGAAAGGACATTTTCGCCAAGGGGAAGGTAGGTTGCCAGGTGCACTGTCTTACAACAATACCTGTTTTGTAATGCTTTGCATTACAGAAACTACAGATGCACAGTGGTGTACGAAGGGGGGGCAGAGGGAGCGGGCCACCCCGGGTGCCACCCAGGGGGTGTGTGACACGATGGGCCACTGCCTCCCCCCAGGTGTGGAGCAGCGAAGTGTGCACCCGCAGTCAGTATCGGTGCCGCTTGCTGCATCCGTATGGGCTGATGCTCGCACAGCATCTGTACAGGCTGTTACACATACACAGCCCAATCAGGTTGCCGCTCACGCACGGGCATCCGTAAGGGGTGCCACTCGAGCGTGGCATCTGTATGGCTGCCACTCGCACGGTGTCCGATCAGGCTGCCGCGCGTGTGCAATCCAATCGGGCTGCCCAGCGGTACACCCTGACCCTCAGCGTACATCCAGATGTTTGGGATTATTATTATAATTATAAAATTTATTACCTTCCCTTCAGCAGGTTCTGGGGCAGGTTACAACAATTTAAAATTCAGAATGAAAAAACAATTATAGGAATACAATGGATCCTGAAAACACACATTCAGATTGGAATTCACATCAGCTCTAGTCTTGCTGGCTGGTACTGAGGGGAGTTGTAGTCAAAACTGTCTGGAGGGCAGGCTGCTCTATAAAATTTGTCATGGCTGTATGTGAGATTATAGGTCGTTTTTGTAAGGGTAAGCCTGCTCTTTACTACTGGCGGATTACGTATAGTAGAAAGCATTCCCCTACATGCAAAGGAGAATGAATCACATTCTACCAAGCAGTTGCTTTCCTAATTAGATGTCATGAGAGAGGTCTTTGCCTGTGTAATTATACCACGGCTTTAAATTGTGGTAATATATTATTTTCTTTATTGCATGCACTTTTATTTTCATCTCCTTCTGCTGCCTTCAAGCTTCTAAAAGATTCAGCTTCTCACGAAGAAAACTACCTTGAGCAATACTTTACATATGCAGACAATATTATAAAATAAAATTATTACCTGCAATTTAATGATACTTTCAATAGGATAATTTTGTCTCTTTCTTGGTATTTCTTAAAATATACTGGTGATGGGCGGATCGTAAGCTTATGAAGCCACAAATCCCTTTCTTCAACATTAGGATACTAAACCAGTTTGCTGGGCCACACCCTGGGGGATTTTTCTACTGACCTTTACAGATTCACTGTCTGTGAACATGCCAGGACATTTCCTCCTTCTTCTGGAAAAAGGCCACAATCCACAGTGGTCCTTTAGGCATGCACATGAGGTTGCAGATACACAGTGAGATTTATGGATTTTTTTTAAAAAAAAAACAGGCAACCCAAAACAGCAGCCTCCACTACTCTATCACCTCGGTAACTGTTTTTGAAACTCCATTAAGCATCCAAAGCATTTTGTCATGTGACACAGGAGGAGTAGGGGCTGGCTGCATTGATTTAGAAAGAAAGGCAGAAGTTCTATAGGGCACCCATAGCTAAACAGATCCTTCCATATATTATAGCCCTTGAATTGGAAGACATGGAATACTGCATGCCAATTCAGAAGTGTGCTGAATTTGTGGGTTGAATTTCAGTGCAAGGTCATGGGTTTATTTAATTAATACATTTTTCTTATACTCCCCTTTGTTACCATAAGGGAACTAAGCATGTGTGTGTGTGTGCGCGCACACACACACATACACACCATTTGTTTTCATTATTTGATAACATAATATAACATTATTTTATTACGGTCAAAGACCAGCTTGAAAAGCACAACTGGGACAGCTTTCACAAGAATAAAAAATACATTTAAAACAGTGTACAACAACAGCTTAAAGATTAAAATCTGAGATAAACGCATATTTGATACAACATTGCACAGGAACTGTGAGGAGATATATAATTGGATAGAAGCATTCCTAATAAATCCTTATCAATATTGCCTGGTGTTTGCTACAGAGATCCTACAAAATTATCTCGCTAAGTAAGTGTGGTTGCCTATAAAAATGTTCCATTCTCCTGACTGATTTATATGGTCAGGACTGAAAAATATCAGTCTTTAAATATGATGGGATCATTTGATCCTTGCCTTAGCTGTGATTTTTTTTTAAAATATGTTTACTTTTGGAAACTGTATGTTTGTATATTATGTGTGGTTTTTTCCCTTAAACTAAAAACAGAAAAGAAACTCCAGTAGAATTGACTCATTTTTAGTCAAGCAGATATGTACCTTGAGTCCCCCCCCTTTCTACTCTGCAGCAAGGGAACCTGGAAACAGGGAAGTGAAGGGTTTTACATTATCTCAGGTGTGGAATTTGCATGCTACACCTTAACAGTTGTTGTGACATTTTAAAATGTGCTTTGCCTAGCAATAATTTTCCCTCTGACTCTACAGTAACTGCCACTCAACGTAACCAAATTCCTGTTTAATATCATGTCAAAATATGGCATTAGCCTCATACAAATGCCACGACTGTTATAAACAGCAGATTAATGATGTAGAAATATATCAGAAAGTCTGAAATATTTAAATACATTTTCAAGATATGAGAAAACTGGGGCCCTTTGCACTGGCTGAGCATCATCTGTAATCTGAAGATTGCTTCACAAATGACAGTCAAAAATTTGATTAGATTTTAGCATTCTGAAAATTACAGCTGTGTGTGACAGGACCAGGTGAAGACCTTGTTGAGCCTATGGAGCAGATGAGCAAGTCACATGTCTATTGGCTTGTCTGAAAAGAAACAAACAAAAAGTTGTTCATTGAGTCATTTGGCCGATTGACAGCATCTGAACAACAGCATTATTGTTGTGTGATCCTATGTGTGTGATCCTATTAGCTTTTTCCTACTCCAAAGGGTAAGACTCGAACCAATGGATTCAAGTTACAAGAAAGGAGAATCCAGCCAAACATCAGGGAGACCTTTCTGATAGTAAGAACTGTTGAACAGTGAGATGAACTCCCTCAGAAGGTGGTGGACTCTCCTTCCTTGGAGGTTTTTAAGCAGAGGTGGATGACCATCTGTTACAGATGCTTTAGCTTAGATTCCTGCCTTGCAGGCATTTGGACTAGATGACCCTCAGTGTCCCTTTCAACTTTACAATTCTATGATTCCATTAACTGCAGTTCTTCAAATAGCATAAACCAGCAGCACAAAAACCAGGCAGATGCTGCTGCAGGTGCAGGCCAGGATTAGAGAGGAGTGTGGCTTGGGAAGAATCCTGAGGCACAAATCGAGAGGCTTGAAGAGCCACGTTCAGCCTCTGGGTCTGAAGTTTTGTACTTCTCTTATAGGGAGTACAACCCCATCCAACAAAGGCTATGCACTTTGCGCAAATCAGCAGAAACCCTCCATTACCTCCATCTTTCCTGGATTAAGCTTCAACTTGTTCGCCTGCCTCCAGCCTATCTGCGTCTGACAGAGTTCAAAACCACCAGTCCCCTCCTGCGATCAGATGAGAAAGAGAGACAGAGCTGGCTATCACCAGCATCCAGACAACACTTTAGATTAAATCTTGGGGAAACCTTGCCTAGCAGTTTCATTATGTACAAACTGAAACCCTGCAGTCCCAAAGGCCAGAGTAGCAGTCCCCCAGCAGCAGCATCTGGGATGTGCTCTCCCAAAACTGAGCTATTGACCAGAGCAACTGAAGTGCAAGGCCCCGCTATTATTATTATTATTATTATTATTATTATTATTATTATTATTATTATGCCCTATCTTTTTCAGTGTCAGGACCCCCCCCCCAATGAGTAAGCTTCCTGAGAAATCCAAAAGAACAAATAACTAAGTAATCAATAAAGCTTAATGTGCTTTCTCCGGTAACTCTTAAAGTAATAATTTATCCATTTCAGCAGCCCTCTTCCATATAATTTTAGCAGCTTGTGCTGGCATAGTGACTTTCCACAGGAGTAGTTCTTGCACGTTACGGTCACCACTTGTGGATATTTCCCAGCAACCCCTGCCAAAGAGGATGTAACATGTATATAAGCCCTCTAGCCTGTGTATTTGAGGCAATGCCTATTGTAAAGTAAAGGTTACAGGTCTCTGCGACTCTGGTTTTCTACCAAAAGCAAATAAAGCTATATTTATTCTAGTGACAATAACATAGATTGCATTTCCCCCTAGATTATTTTTCTGTTGTAGTCATTCCAGTTTTCTTTATTGGCTTTCTTTAAATCAATAACTTTATTCATGTGTTTCTTATTTATAGAGCACAGCTGCACAGAGCTAAGAATGGGGGCATGTTTTTAGCCCAGCTCCATATAATGTATGCAGGCTACACCAGTTTCTGTTTATACCATTTTTAGTCTAGCATCCATATAGGAACGACTCCCAAGAATGCAGGCTTCAGTTCCAACTTTTTCTCAAGAAACACTTTTGCCTTTTGGTCACACGAATCTTACACTCCCAATGTTGCATCTTTTTCTTTCAGTAGCCATATGTCACATGTGGTTGTGTGGACACAAAAACCAATTCCTGCTCACAACCTGATTGCAATGAGCCCCTCTTCATGAGCAGGAGTTCATGCATTAAATTTTCTGTTCCCACAACCACACGTGGTATGTGGCTACTGAAAGGCAAAGACATGATGGCCAGGTGTGGCTAAAAGCACACCCCTGCTCCTTGCTTATTCCTTCAATGTGATCAATGTGATGTGTTAATAGGGCTAATGTTACTCTTACTTTTAGCAAAATCTTGTTTTAAACTCATTAGTACCGTCTGAAATAAATTCAAATCCTTACTTTTTCAATATTAAGTAGGGTATTTCTTTTTTAAAAAAATGGTTCTCCTGTTTCTTCATCTTATTTATATTGTTTTCTATCATTTGGATGTCAAAGGGTGTTAAATGCAAATCCTTATAGAGGAAAAATATATATCAGAATTTGTTAAAGGGGAAGATTGGCAAGTACTAGCCATTTGTGGGATCCTTTTACTGCTATTTCTATTAATACACGTCCCAGTTTTCAAATTAAGGACGATGCTCTTTATGCCACTTCCACCAGACTCCATCCCTGTAATTCTATTTTAGGGAATAAAGTATCTCCAAAAGAAAGAGGGGAATAACCAGGCCACAAACTAGGAGTTATGAATCTCAGCTTTAAATATATTTTTTAAAAAAAAATTCCAAGCCTGGCTATAACAGTTTCCTTTAGCTTCTAGGGAAGTATTTAAAATTGAAAGTGGGGATTATGGAAAATGAGTAGAAATTAAGGGCTATGGGAAGCAATTGACATTCAAGACCTGCAGATGAGGGGTATGGTGTGCCTGATTCTTCATTTCCATTTTGCTGGGAATATTTTTGCTAACTAACCATCAAATCTGAACTACCAGTACTGAAGATATGTGATTGATGTTTATGCAAAGACTGTTTATTCTGAATCTGTTGCTGATAAGACAGCTACTTGCCGCCATGAACAGAATGAGAAAGCTTTCGGAGCTGACATTGATAAATGCGGGATAAAGCCAACTCAGGTTAAAGAAAGTTGATTGGCATTTTCAGAACATGAGGCTTTGGGAAACATTTCTGTGCATTAAGGTAATGTGTGGTACATTAAGGATATCACAAAAAATATGGAGTTTATAAGAGTGGAAATGAAAATATGAAAGGGCTTGCTGTGATTTTTAAGGGAATTTGCTTGCTTTCTAAGACAGAACAATTGGAATTTCAGTTTGGGACTTCTCTCTGTGACCAAGAAGATAAAACACATATAACTTCAAAGCAATATGATTTCAACAAGAGAAGCAGCAGGACATCTTTTAAAACTTATTGCTTCCCCCCCTTTAAGATATCTTTTGTACTCCAACTTTCCTTCAATAGGTCCCCAAGGTGGCTTACAACTGAAGGCAAGCCCATAATGAAATCTTTAAACTGTAAAACAGCAAAATGAATGAAACTAGCAGTAAAACAGTGGAAGAGAATTCATATTAATCCTCTATGTGGTCTGTCACATAGATGCCAAATGATATGATACCAGACAAATATCTCACATTTCATTGCTGGGGTTTCAGACAGACCATAGCAGGTGGGAGCAGCTCAGCCAGTGTGGTGGAGTTGCGCAAATAGCCTCCTGGTTGCAGCATCACTGCCACTTTCCAGGAGCGGAAGGTGCAAGATCACAGAGAGACCTGGACTATGCAGGCACAGTGGCTGTAGTGCTGGATTGGCTTTGCTATCGTGCCCACGCAGCCCCAACCTCACCATCATCTTGTCCCTTTTGGTAAGCAGCAATGATGCCACTACCAAGAGGCTATTTCTTCTGTTCTACCCCAGCAATTGAGCTGCACCTGCCAGCAGTACCACTTAGCTGACTGCACTGTGTTTCATTTTATTGGCCTTCATCTTGCCCATTTCTATTTCTAGTGGTAAATTAGCCCAAGAGAATGTTATGCAGCAAATGTATCTTGTTTTCAAGGTGATGGTTACAGTTTAAACAATAAATCGAAGGGATTTTGCAATGTGCAAATTTCTCTAAATATTAAACTGCAGTCCATGACCTGCTCATTGACAAGTGGTTCAATTGACCTTAATAGGTGGCTAACTCCAAATAAGACCAATTTATGTAGCAGAAGCATAGTTCTTATAGTTATTAGTGTTTGTGTAAATCTGTCTTTGTAAATTGTCCCTCAGTTCTGTGTAACCCTTAACAATTGGATATGTGTATGCAGCCTAAGCAATGAATGTGACCCCAAGTCATGTGTTTGCAGATTCTTATTCTTTTCTATCCACAGAGGTCCATTGATTTCATTGGATCGTACCAATTCATTCTGTTTGGAAGTCAATGTATTCTAATTTAGTTTTGCTCTGTGAGTGAATTGGGTTTCCCAAGTCTCCTCATTAGTGTCTGTCAGCATTAAATAATAAAACACTAAGCTTTGGTGTCCTTTTGCTTTTAGATGCTTGGCAGTTTCATTTTATGATGTTCCAGCCTAACTATTCTGTTTATTAAGACCTCTGAATGTTAATTGTGATCCCTCCAGGTAGATGTTTTTCAAGTGGAAGCCATAGATATTGGAACGCTATCTGAGCTGCTTGTGGAAAAAGGAAAAGGCTCTGATTGGCACCTTGAGAAGATTATTGTGAAGGAGCCAAAGTTTTCAGGAAAGGAGATACTTTTTATGGCTCAAACATGGCTGAGAGACAGAACTGATAGGAAAAGATGTGCCTCAGTAACTCTGACTGGTACAGGTCAGTATTGTTTGAGACATTACTTATTTTGCTGAGAATCTCCTTCAGAACTGCAGACCATGCCACTTTTTCTATTTATTATAAGCCTGTTATAACAGAAAGCACACCATGCAGAATCTTTGCTTACCACAGCAATGGCCCTGGCCAGCTTAGCAGTTAGAATAAAGAATATTAATAAACTATTAGAACTTGCAACCAAATGGCATACAATTTTTATGGGAATTTTCTGTCACCGATTTCCTGTCATTTCTCTGCAAGCCATCCCGTTCTAAACCACTGGTTGAGTTACTGTAATGGCATGGAATGTTCACAGCCATTCCACCTACAGTATGAGAAGAAGCACCATTAATCTGATTGTTGATTAAACTAGCGGCTGCTAGTGGTAGGTGCTTTTTTTCTCCCTCTCTTCAGTTTGCCTTGGATTTTCCAGGCTTGAACTCTGGAAATAACTCAGTTTTCTTACTCAGAGTTTGAAACCTCCTTTGTGTCACCTGAGGCAGGGAAGACTCTGCCAGCATGCTAAACCAGTCCTGGGAAGCTGGCTGGAGTCTTTCAAGCCCACAGCAAAATTCGTTAATTTCACCCCAGTAATCATTTCCCAAGTCTTTAGGAATAATGTTAAATAAAACATTTTAAAATAAATTGTAAAGGGATAGGAAAACTGCGGCCCGCAAGATGTTGTAGGACTCCCATTGGTCCCAGCCAGCATAGATAATGGTGAGGAATGATGGCAATCATAGTGAGTGCTGCAATGTCTGGAGGGCCTCAGGTTCCCCATCTATGATATAGACATTCGTGGTTATCTAGACATTCTTATGCAAAACTAATGCAGCCTTCCATCTTGTTTTAATTAGAAATACAGGAAAGGAGAAGCACCACTGCCTCACTGTTACAAAAGCAAGAGATGAAATCAGGTATTTTACTTCACTGCAGCTGTGTCAATCAGAATTCTATCTCCAACAATATCATATTTCTATCAAAAGTGTGTGTGTGTGTGTGTATACACACATACACCATATTTTGGGACTTGCTCTAAATTTGCAATCTTTTGGGGTCTCTATAAAAAGTGAAAAATTTAAAATAATAAATTATTAATTACCTATGAACCTGTTGGTTGTTCTAAAAGACATAACACTCTTTGATGATGAAGGGATCATATTGCATTCATTGACAGTGGCACAATTAGCTATTAGCCAGAGATGGGGAAAGATCAGTTCACCATCCACTGGTGATCAACGGATGAGAGGGTGGAGCACAGCTCATATTGCTGAATTTGCCAAAATAGTGAAAGTAAGAAAGGGAAGATGGCAAAATGAGCTGTATAAAACAGAAAAGGAAATCCTTAATATATTACTGGATGATACGCTAAAGGATATTGTACAGTACAACGATGATCACTACAGGGTGTAATTTGATCAGTTCTGATTTTATAACAAGCACTTTCATTCAATGCCAGACAGAAAGTATTTTCTTTGTTATGCAGTTATGGTTTTTCATTTAAACTTTTGTGTTTCTTTCGTATTTTAAAATGTGAAACTATTTTCTATGCAATTCCATGAAATACTGTAAGTGAACTGTCAATCTTTTCATAAAGCTTCTAAACCATATATAATTTTAAAATTAGAATGAAAGAAGAAAAAAAGAAGGTTCTGGATGCAAATCTCAAATAGCAGTCAATTATGCATCCCTGGAGCGGCTTACTCTAGAAAGAATCAATTAAACTAATTTTTTTCTTTCCTTTCATCTTTTTCTCTTGTTTGTTTGTTTTCATCCAACCCTATTTGAGAATATTTAGTCTTAAATGCTATCATTATCGGTTTCTATACATGTAGATAAATATATACTATTGTTTATAATATATATAATGCGGTTGTCTATTTGTCAGTTACTATTTATTATCGTATTATTTTCCAAGTATTGTTAATTCCTCTCTAATATCTCAAAGTTAATACTACTACTACTACTAATAATAATAATAAATATAAGCCTTCTCTAGAATCAAAGAATTGTAGAGATGGAAGGGGCCAACCTTCTAGAATGCAGGAGACTTTTGCTCAACATGGGGCTTGAACCCAACAACTCTGAGATTAAGAGTCTTATGCTCCACAGAATGAGCTATCCCTTCATGAAATAATTGGTTTAAACAAGAGTCCATAACGTTTTAGCCTACTGTTTTCTTTCCCATTGGTTTTATTTACAAAAACTTGTTTAGTCTTCTCATAATGTTATTCAATTTTATTTTTTCAGAAGGTTCATGGAAGATTTATTTCACTGAATGTCATGAAAATTCATCAAAAGAATTTAAGACGTCTTGGGGAAACATTTCTAAACTTGTTTTGGTATTTTATGGGTGCAATGGCAAATCTGAACCAATTTCCTTGGAGGATAAAGTAGGAGATCAAGCTGAGGACCAAGTAACATATGATGTAAAATAATGTATACTTGTTATCATCTTTGCCAATGTTTTTTGTAGATGAGCTTTTTATAGGCTTAATTTAGCAGCTGCATACTTTTGCATAGGTTAAGTTGCTAACAAACCAACTCTATTGCAGGGGTAAAGGACCTATTAAAATGGCCTGTCTGAGGAGTCCGGTGAATCCCAATGGTTTTATGGTAGCACTTGGGGATTTTCTTGGCAATATGGTAGGAATTATGTTTAAGCAAAGCCAGGTGTGCCCCCTGGTTTTCCTCAGAGCTTTGGGCAATGAAACTGGAAGGATATTGACTAGAGCAATACTGGCGGAAAACGTGTGGTGAATCAAGCAGGCAACAGCCCAGTTTGAACGTACTCCATGGCAGTGTAGTTGCCAAACAAATTGTTTTCCTCCAACACCATTGCATCTGTGCAGAGTTATCCAACATAATTGTTTCAGGTGATCAAAGGTTTATTTGGGGGTAATTCCCCAGAGAGGAATGATTTCACATCCCTTGTTGGCCTGCTTGCAAGACACTTTACAGATAAAATCACTAATTTTCATTCTTACTTGAATGAATGTGCTGGTTCTTCTGTGACTTCATCATCGGCTCCCTCTTTTTCTCTGGATTCTTTTTGGCATGTGTTACATGAGGAAGTCGATAGTTTCCTTGGAGATAGGCGACCCACTGGCTTTACTCTAGTCTGTTGCCCAGCCTGTCTAATAAAAGCAGCCAGAGAGGAAGTGGCCAAGTGGGTTATTGTTGTGGTTAATGCCTCTCTTCAGCATGGCATGAAACCATCGGGCCTCAAGGAGACAGTGGTTATACCACCCTCTCAAGAAAAGTCCTCTCAAGACCTGATGGTGTTTGGCCAACCCCAAATATTCCTTTTGTGAGCATAGTGTTGGAACAAGGGATAGTGTCTCTGCTCCAGGTTTTCCTAGATAGAACTGATGTTCTAGACCCATTGCAGCCTGGCTTCTGCCCTGGTTGTGGGACTGAAATGGCTTTGTTCATCTTGGTAGGTGACCTCAGCCAAAAATTAGACAGGAGGAATATATCCCTGTTGAGGTCACCAGATCCAAAGCCATCCTTTCCCCCTGACGTACCCCCGGGACGGGAAAGTAAAGTACACCAGTCCTAGAGCTGCCATACTTATTTTTTCTCCAGTTGCCCTTCCCCCAACATCCACTGCAGCAGCAGGAGACTGTCAGGGTTGTATGGTGGAAGAATTGCCGGCTCTTCCACCATTAACTTCCATCCCCACCACCAAAGGATTCCTCTGCTTGTTAGTGATCCTTTAGTCCCATTGAAATCAATGTGATTTAAGATATGCCTAACTTGTCCCATTGATTTCAGTGGGGATAAGGCATGACTGCATCTGTATCTAGCCCAGTGTGTGTCCTCATCACCATACTGAGGGTTTACTTTGCAAAGCCAGTAAGTAAATTTAGCTGTTTAGTGGGGAGAAGGAAGACTGGGCTCTCAGAGGAAGAATCTCAAAACAATTTATATTGGCCATTTGTGCTCCTTCTGAGGTCTGCAGGGATGTACAATGCTTAAGAAAATAGCATATCAAAATGTCCTTTAAAGCCAACAGAATCACTCAAAAGATCAACTTGCCGTGTTGTTTATTTCTAGGTGTATTTCCCAGCTGATTTGGGAATGCTCTATAAAGTGACGTTTGGGCTTCATCACTTGGGAGAAAGCATATCCCAGTTGTTTCATCATTGTAAAATGCAGAACACAGGAACCCTGGACACCTTTAGTCTCTCCATAAATAAAACACTTCCTCTTCTTAATGGAGACCAATGGATTGAATTCCCTGTAGAGTGGCCATTAAGGGAAGCACTTTCCGGTAGGTATATATTGGCATCAGGCATAGAAGAAAGACCTCTGTTATTACAATTCAAACCAAGATAAGTTGCTGTAATAAAATAATATGGTTTAAGCACACATTTAAAATACTTTAAGAAAATACTTAAAGTTAGAGCAACACAAGTTATCCCTACACTTGTGGTGGTGGGGAGGGTTGTGTGTGCACATGAAACAGACTGAGACTGTGGGGATATTAGGCCCTAATATGGTCACACAGTCTCAGTCTGTCTCTCATGTGTGAACAACCCCCCAACACAAAAAAATGGAGAATTTGTCTAACAATTAGAGTTACGAGCTTTGATTGGTTTAATTGTAGGTTAAATGTTAAAGGAATATTATCATTTATTGGGCTGAGAATTAAGAGTAGGTTTGTTTTCTGTAGTTATGCTGATTCTGACATATTAAAGTAAAAAAAAAGAAAAGCATTGCCTTCTAACTAAGGGAATAGCTTTCCCTTCACCTCTATGTTCAGCAAGGCAAGAGAATGGCTTCAGGTTTTCACCTTTCTTTTTCTCACTCCCAAACTCCAGCTATGCATAGAAGCTTATACTGTTAGAGATGCTGTCCTAATATCCAGGACATAATATCATGGAGATAACTTTCAAGCAGCTGTAATGAGTAGTAACTTTTCTTTATTAGATCATATATTATCTCATTTTTTCCAATATATCAAAATGATGCCTATGTTAGTTTATTTGAAATATGCACATTAGTCACTTAATTAATTTATTAATCAGTTCAAAAGCAGGTGATAAATTTAACTATAGGTAAATAGATAATTGCAATAAAAGCTACATGAGAGACATGTTTGTGTTAAATATGGCATGCCTAATTTATGTACATTCCCACTAGTTTTACACTTATTTATGACACAAATTTATAATGAGCCATACTGAATCCAATAATACCACTAAATTCCACTGTTAAATGAGATCCATTGGCAGCTATGCAGATCTGGATGAGATAAGTATGCAGTGAACTACACGGGGCATATATGAATTCTGAATCACACTTTGGAAATTTGACCCATAACACCTGAAGGGGTGGGGGTGGGGAAATCTGTTTTACTCATCTATAGATATAACTCATCTATGGTGAACGTATGAACCAGAAGAGTATTTCAAAGTGAGAGGGGAAGCAGGAGAGATTTTATACATAAGGGTATAATACATATTGCTACAATAACTATTTTACCTGTGGAAATTTTACCGAAGTTCAGAGCTTTCACGTACACCATCAAGCAAATATAATTAGCCAAAATATTCAACTGGATACACACAACTCTTTCTGGAAAATCAAATCAATGTTAAATATGTTTTTTTCTGAATATATATCATCTGTAATGCTAAAGGTATATATTTAAAATCCTGATTTGAATGCACCTTGGAAACACAGTTTACATCCTGAATATTAATAGCTGGGTGCCCAAGCTAGTTACTTTAAACCTTGGTTTAAGGTAATTCACTTTCTCTGAAGTCAGAGGGACCTAAGCAGCTTAAAATCTTTGTAGTGATTGGCTTGTGAATGTGACAACCCAGTACTCTTGCAGTTGTAGCTCTTATCCCTGCAATATATCTGAGTTCCTAACTCTGTAAGCCAATCAACCATCTGCTGTTTCGTTTTTTTTCATCCAGATCTGGGCAAAGGACTGTATTCTCAAGAAGCCACTTAATTTATTATTACAAACACCCAGGGGCCAGAGTGCATAAAGTAGTGCAGATAGTTTGGCCCGAAGATCAGTTCCTTCGTGGTTTCATGAGCAGTAGTTGTGTGGCTGTTTCCGCATGTTGTCAAATCCATATTTTGTTCCACAGCACCCTCAGATTTGTCTTGCTTTTGTAGAGACTCCAAAAGTGTAGTAGCAATAATGCCATGAAAATTCATGGTGATAAATCTGAATCTCAGAATGTTATAAAGCAGTTGCATGAGCTCTTCATCACATTTAGACATTCATTAAACCCACATCTTCCACAGTCATTATCTAGCATGGTGCAGTTGGTTGAGCTTCAGTTGCCCAAAATAGTAGTATTAATTACCTACCCCAGTGAATTTCTACAAAAATTAATAAGATAAGGAAGACAGAGCATTTTGTACATTAAGGCCATGAACTAGACTGCATTCACATGGCAGTTTATTCCTTTTAAACAACTTTTCCCTGTCAAATTCTGTGTTATATCTGAGCTTTCATATGATGCAAAAGCCACTTCTGGAACTATAGTGGAATATAGTACAAGTTTAGCACTCATTTCCATATTATTTGCAAACAGATTTTTTTCTTGAAGCAAACAACACAAAAATGAGCACTAAACTATTTACAGAATGTAAATAGAATTAAGGCATTGGGGGATAGGGGCTCTTCAGCAGGATGTGTCTTCTGTATTATTCCTCAGTGAATTGCTAAGAAGTGGGAGTTGAAAAGGCCTTTGCTCCTAATCACACAGGGGTGAAGCTCAGCTAAAGGCTCAGCAATACTTCCACTTCTCCCATGCTTTCTAGCGATGGGTCCAATCAGTTTTACCTTTGCTCTACCATTTCCCCTAAAAAAACCTGCTCTTTAACACTGAACTGGAGCGGATGGCAATCTGCAGAAACCTCCATTGCCATTTGTTCCGATTCAAGGCTAAACCTTGGGTTTCCCCAGGGGAAAGTGATGGGGCAAATGAAAGTGTATATGATTGAGCCCTATGTTTTACTCAGAGTAGTCCCACTGAAGTTAGTGAACTTGACTCAGTTGGGCCATTAATTTCAGTTTGTCTACACTGAGTAAAACCTCGTTGAATACCACCATTAAACACCTCTCTAAGGATAATTTCACACATACACAATGTCAAGACACAATGTGGCAAATGGAAGGAAGCGAATTTATAAAGTAACGAATTACAAAATAGTTACACAAGGTGTTCTCTTGGATTTGGCTTTCCTTTCTATTTTACAGTTGTTACATATGATATAAAAGTATTCTTCAATGATGCCTCAAGCAAAATCAGCTCCATACATATGTCTCTGTGTATATACGGAACCAATGGCGACACTGAAAACAGGAAGCTTTTGTTGCCATCTCAGCTAGGAAAAGACAGGGAGGTAATTCACTTCTTCACAGATGTTTGGAATGGTCATTTACATTTGTGCCTGAAACCTATTACAGAAGTGTGTGTGTGTGTGTGTGTGTGTGAGAGAGAGAGAGAGGGGGGGGGGAGAATAAGCTAAATATTGCTGGATTTTTTTAGTCATTTACAGGTCAGATAGATGCTGTGGATTTGGGGGAGCTACACAAAGTCACACTACTCATTGGAAGCAAATCATGTAAGTTTCTTTTATTATGAAGATACTGCTTAAATAGCTTCTTAATATTTTAGACATTAATATTAACAGCAGTAGCTGCACATGTACCAAGGCAAAGCTGCCTTTCCAACACCAGCAGGGGACTTATTGGTTTGTTTCTGTTCTTGTTTTCATTCTGTATTTTGTGGGTTTTTTCTTGTATTTTTATGTTGTGAACCTCAGAGAGTTCTACAGATGAAGGGCAGTATGCAAATTGAAATACATACATACATACATACATACATACATACATACATACATACATACCTGATCAGGTCTAGGGTAGGGATGCAGCTAGGACTCTGGGTGCTTTATTCATTAAGAAGCATCCTTTGTTTTGGGGGGTGACCATTATTAGAAGGAATCTATCAAAGTCCTATCAGTTTCTGAATTAGGCACCTTTGGAATTTAAGATCTTCTCAAACTGCTCAGTGAACACCCATTTGCAAATGGGGAGAATGACCAGATCTTTTTACTGTAAACAAGACTTTTCCTCTGTATTTCTTGGTGAATAAAATCATATCAAGACTTCATTGTGCTGAACTGGCATGAAGATCATAACCACAAGCTTAAAACACTAAAGTTGAAGTCATAGTTACTTGGGAGTAAATCACATTGAACTCTTATTTTTTAGTAGGCTTGCATAGGCTTGTGGTGTAAAGTATTAAAGAAGCAGAAGTTAAAACAAGACAGAGCGCTGCATATATTCATGAAAAGCAGCTTGAAATAAAACAATTGTTTACTTATTCCTCAAGCATGTGGTTGCTGGGCCTGGATACAACTCCTGGTACAGAGGTAGAGCCAGGGTGCCTCTCTGTGATGGGCAACTTGCTTCTTTCAATCCTTACATTGCACAAGTGCAGAGTGACTGAACAAAAAGAATGCATTTAAACTCAACTGGGCCTCTTAAAATCAGGATGATAAAATAGTCTCAAAGTTATCATCCTAATAGGACTTGATCATGTAGGAGTGTCTGGCTCTTGGATATTTGTCCCTCAGTTTGCCCTGCTATGCCCTGCTGTATGGGGATCATGATGCAGAAGTAGGTGACTTTAACCCTTTGGCCCTTCCATGGTCTCAAACAGAATTGTCCCCACACACTTAGACATGGGCTTGCTGTTCACAATTGAACGAAAGCTCCCATTGTGGCCCAAATGTACATCTTTTCAGTGCAAGGCTGAGATGTAATAGGGTGGAGAGACCATTTATTGATATCTAATATTATTATATTAGATAGTACTAGATTCAAATTAATATCTGATGTGAAGCAAATTGTTTTCATTGCTTGTTGCTTCTGCTGTAGCTTGCAAACTGGATATTAAAGCACTCCACCTGAAGGAAGCCCCAAAGAACGAACCTGTATACATATTTGAAGTGAATGAGTGAGTTTTTATACATATATAAATCACACTAAATGTTTGTTGACTTGCCTAGCATGTTAGCCAATAGCATGTGATGGAATATTTATTAAATATCCCTGTTAATACATGTCTGTAGAAATTAACTATATTTCTTTCTCTTTCTTTCCTTATTAAGTTCCATATTGAATTTTAACCATCACTACGTGGCTTGATCTCAATCATTTTCTTTTTCCTTTTAGAATATTCCTTTTGGATGCTAATGAACCTGAAATAAGGAAAGAAATCCCTCTCTCTTTTATTACCAAAGAAGGCAGTAGCTCAGAAAATCTGATAGAGCATATTATTAAAGTGTACACCGGTGACAAAAGGGGAGCAGGAACTGACGCAAATGTGCATATAATTTTGTTTGGAGACAAGGACACATCTCAGTTAATTCAACTCAAGGAGTCTCTAGATCATCGAGATCCCTTTGAAAGAGCAAAGGTAAATAGTTCAGTGTCTATGTTTTCCACTCTATATCTCGGGGCACTTCATACATTACACCTTTAGGTTTACACGTGCTACATTTAGGCAGCAGTCTTAAGTCCGCCACTTACCTGGCTTACATCTGACTAAACACAATTAAGACTGTGATGCAAATGAGACAAACACGTGTTTGGATTCTACAGGTTGCCCCTCAGTCATGATTAGCTGCAGATTCCTATTGGATTGGGGCAATCCTGAGTTTGTTGCCACATGTGTAGAATGTTCCTTTAAATGATCAAAACCCTGATGTGCTCCTAAGTTACAAACCTGTAAAATACTGGCCAGACTGTGACTTGATTCCACCTCATCTTGCCTACAAATGAAAGTAAGTGCTGAAGCCTTAGGTTATAAAAGGGAAAGGATTCCACTTTCCATTTAGCCTTGTTTTAGTTATCTGTCTGAAACCATCTTCACTGCTGTCTTTAGGGCATATTCTACCTATAGATGAAAGATGCCGTTGTGGGAGGTTGTGGTGCTTCTTGGAAATGTACTATCCATGCACATAAAGTGCTGCTGCTGCCAAGAACACTGGAAGTGAAACTATATTCTGAACCAAAATGTATACCACTTGAGAGATTTGGCTGTAACTAGAGTCAAATCGCTTATCTTTATGTTTCCAAAGGTAGTTTTGGGTACCATAAACAAAAGATAAATTAAAAAAATGAAAACAAAAGGTGCTGTTTCTTCACCTGACTGGCAATTCATAATGCACTTACCAGAGAGAAAACATCTCTTGGGTTCTGAAACCAATAAAATGGCAAGAAACCTTCAAAACCTAATGTGGAAAGTACATGTTTTATGTTTTCAGGGAAGAGCTGAAAATTAGCAGCATATAACTGTACCAGAAAAGGAACAGTAACAATAATGCACTCCTCCAGCCATCCACTACCCCCTGCACACAGATAAATTTAAAGCAGTCCCAGATAAGCATACTGTTTTCCAGACATAGACTTGTCACATTTTGAAAGCTGCTTCTCTTATTTTGAAGACTGACACATTCAGAATCAAAACAAAGGATGTTGGAAGGCTGAAGAAAATTGAGATTGGACATGATGGCAAAGGATTTGGTAAGTATACCTGTAGGTTTATTGCATATCCTTGTTGTCATTTATATGCATATGAATCCACACCTTCAATTTTGAAATGCCTCAAATCTCCCTCAGGAGGATGGTGCAGATGGAGTATTGGACTAGGGCTAGGCCCTGAGGGATCCAGGTCTCTATTCCACCATGAAGCTCACTGGGCAACTTTGGTTGGTCACTTTCACTCAATCTAATCTGCCTCACAGGGTTGTTGTGAATGTGAACTGGGGGAGAGAGCAATGTATGCCACCATAAGCTAATTTGAGGAAGGGTGGGATATAAATGTAATAAAAAAGAATTATAACATTGCCAGAACCGATGCCACATATTATAGAGCCCTCAGAATAACATATGGCTTGACTCTCAGATATTATGTAGGGAAATCATTTGGGGGTTTTTAACCCACTTATTTTGATTTACACAAGTCTACATGACATCTATCAAGAAGAAATGTATTTTTTTGCTTATTAAGACTATTTTGCTTCCTTAAGAAAATTAATTCTCTTTACTTGTATGTCTCAAGAATTCAGTATTGTTTTCTCAGAAATTTCTCAAAATCCATTTAATTGCATGCTACTGTGTTATTAGATTACATTTTAAATTAGAGGGGGAAGTTGAATCTGATTTCCACTATTTCTCCCCATATTGCTTCATTCTTTGCTTCATTTACTAACTTCTCAAACCAGTTTTTGGAAGAAAAAAGATAAAAAGATTTAATCACGATGTTTTCCCCATAACTGTCAGAGAATGTTCAAAGCAAACTTCAGGACACAATCAATTTTGACATGTACCAGTACATTTCAAGAACCACTACTTTTCTTCAATAAATGACCCAGCTTCACCCAGATTTCCATCATTTATGAGTAAATATCAGTATTTACCAGGCTGGAGTGAGGAATGTCCAGAACTGTGAGGGAATAAATTGCTTTTCGGACATTTTATGTTATGATTTATATGAAGCTATTGCAGATATATTAACTGACTTATTTTATTCCAAGAAATCAGTGCCAATAAACAATCATTGCAGTCAGAGGATATTTTTTCTCTCCCTATACAAACATCTGCTGTGCAGATGTCATTTGAAATGGCAGGGCACTTATTTCTGGGTACATGTCACCTGCTCTATGGCATATAATGTAGTGAGACCCGTTTTCAAATTTAACTTGAAAATATGTTTTACAGCTTGATTTGAGCTGCAGGTGGCACATCACTCTATCTACAGATGAGTAGTTAGCCTGTTATTTCAAGTGCCAGGCTACTGCATTGATCCAGAATCACATTTGTTCACAAGAAAGCACCTCAGACTTCAATTTTATGCAACAAGCTGGGTTTCTCTGTCTGCAAGTTGATCAGTAAAGTACCCCAACCTGCCATTCTCACACCCACCAACCCCATTGTGCCTGTCCCCTAGTGACCAGTATATTTTACAGGTAAATGCCTGTCATTGATAAAATTGGATATTCTAAAAGAGAGCTGGTCAACAATGGTTGTGCCACAGGGCTTAAAATTAAAAATTACCAGACTGATATGGTCAGTGACATATTTTTCCAAGTTTACAATTAAACTGTTTATCATCCTTATTTATATAGTCAGGAGTAGGCCTTGTGATTTACTGGTAAATATCATAATGTTCTGGAAGCACTGGCCACTGTAACCAAATACCTTAAGAATTAATGGTAAATGTTAACATTTGGTGAGTTTTTGACAATCACTGTCAAAATAGCCAATAATTTTTCTCATTTAGAAAATTTTCTCCAATTTTAATGTGTCGCCATGACTTAAAAATAAATTTAGAATTCTTTTCTTTGGGTTTATCTGTACTCAGAGGTGAACATACTTTATTATTGTCCTTTCTTTACAGCAAGTGGCTGGTTTCTGGAAAAAGTAGAAATCACAGATGTGTCTACGAATGAATTATACTCCTTCAGTTGCAACCGGTTTGTTTCCCAGTTATTAAACTTGATCACAGCACAATCATAACCATGTCTACTCAGAAGCAAGTGCTGTTGAATTCAGTTGGGTTTACTCCCAGGCATGTGGGATTAAGATTATAGCATGAATGCTACAGATGGTTACAACTTTCAAAAATAATAGTATCAGTAAAGTGATACTATTCAAACTAGAGAAAATATGCAACTTTCAGATCTCCCACATTAAAATTCAGGGAAGACAATGTAGTTCTGTTGATGGCAGTCTTCTTTCCATTTCCAAAAACAAGCAGACCAAAGGAAATGGGAAGAATCAGTATGCCCATTCTTCAGTCTACAAATAATCAAGAATTTGCTTCATCGGCCCTCAGTACTTCCCTTCAATTCCAATAAAAAATCTGTTTCACATATAGAAAAGAGGCAAGCCAATAATCCACAGCCTGGTTACTTAAACACATGAGAAAAGTGGAGTGGGAAATTTTCTTTTCTTTTATGTATAAACCCACAAGACAGGATCATAAAACTTAAGTATTTAACAATGCTGCTTCCATGCTCTTAGCTAGTACATATATGGTTACTTTGTGGTGATTTGGCAAAACACACACACCATCTAAAGCAGGGGTCATCAAACTTTTTCAGCAGGGAGCCAGCCCACTGTCCCTCAGACTTTGTGTGAGGCCAGACTATATTTTTTTGTAGGGGGGGGGGAATGAATGAATTCCTATGCCCCCACAAATAACCCAGAGATGCATTTTAAATAAAAGCACACATTCTACTCATGTAAAAACACGTTGATTCCCAGACCATCCGTAGGCTGGATTCAGAAGGCAATTGGGCCTGATCCGGCCCCCGGGCTTTAGTTTGCCTACCCATGATCTAAAGCAACTGGCTTCAGCTCCCTTGAGAGACGTCCATGCAATGGACAATTGCAGGCTTTAAGTCCATGTAAAAGATTTTACATACGTAAATGTTAGAAGCAACATAAAGCAGTGGCAGAAGAGTGTTAATTTTGCATAGGTGCCCTATATGTCAACAACCCAAGGCAAGCTTGATTGCTGATGTGCCAGATTTACTCCACCCAGTAAATAAAGGATATTTTATGTTTATTGGTTTATTTTGAAAGGTTTTGTGCTTGTTTGTAACTTGGTCTTCCCAGTTCTTCTTAAAGGGAGTTTAGGGATAATGCCTGGTCAATGGATCCATATCTCTGCCTACTCCAACCTTCTCCCCCTATTTATTTTCGAATGGGCATTCCCAGATGTGGGTTTTAAGTGATGGATAACTAGTCCACTGTCAGTACAAGGTGCTACCCAGGTTCCTTAAGATTAGAAACAATTCAGTACTCATGTCCTTACAGACATTTTTATTTTTATGTGTGAACCATCTCTTCCATCAGCAATGCATATTTTCTTCACCAGGTGGCTGGCTAAAGATGAAAATGATGGACGTACTGTAGTGCAGCTTTCTGTGTAATTATGCACTCCGAGAATCCTATCTGAACATGCTTTCCCTCAACATCAAGCTGATTGGGTTTATTTGTATTTTCTAATTGTGAAAGAACTATAATTATCATGAAGAAATATCAAAACAATACATCATATTTGAATACTCGAGTGAGAATGTTACCAGGAATTCTGAACACCTGTACCCAAACATGAATAAAGCAGAGATACACTGTTGCAACTTAGTTTTGTAAGTTTGTTTCCCATCATTTCACAATATTTGGGATTTGTTGTCAAAGGACGTGGGTGGCGCTGTGGTCTAAACCACAGAGCCTAAGGCTTGCTGATCAGAAGGTCGGCTGTTCGAATCCCCATGATGGGTTGAGCTCCCATTGCTCGGTCCCAGCTCCTGCCAACCTAGCAGTTCGAAAGCACATCAAAGTGCAAGTAGATAAATAGGTACCGTTCCAGCAGGAAGGTAAACGGCATTTCCATGCGCTGCTCTGGTTCGCCAGAAGCGACTTAGTCATGCTGGCCACATGACCTGGAACCTGTCTGTGGACAAACGCTGACTCCCTCAGCCTATAGAGTGAGATGAGCGTGCAACCCACGACTGGACCTAACGGTCAGGGGTACCTTCACCTTTACGTAAAAAAAGAAAAGAAAATATAGTTTATGTAGTGAGGAATATATATATTCCAAGGTAGATATTTTTAAATAATTGAGAAACACAAGTACTTTCCCAGAACTTGTTTTGCCCAGTCATTCTACTGGACCAAATGTCACCTTGATAGCTATGGAAATTTCCCTGTGGTCACATGCCTTCTGCTGCTATTGGTGGGGTCTTGTAAAAAAATGCTTTCTAGTTCAAATCCCAACAAGAAATTGTGCAGCTCACTGTTTTCTAGATCTGAGAGGGGGAGCAGTTAGAAGGCTGGCTTCTGTCTTTATGATTGTATGATATCGCCTGTTTTTAACTACAGGAAGGAGACTGGAGAAGTGGATACAGTGATACCTCGGGTTAAGAACTTAATTCGTTCTGGAGGTCCGTTCTTAACCTGAAACTGTTCTTAACCTGAGGTACCACTTTAGCTAATGGGGCCTCCCACTGCCACCACTGCGCGATTTCTGTTCTCATCCTGAAGCAAAGTTCTTAACCTGAGGTACTATTTCTGGGTTAGCGGAGTCTGTAACCTGAAGCACCTGTAACCTGAGGTACCACTGTAATGCATAACAATATGTACTAGAAATTCTGCTTTTTTATCTTAAGAGCATAAGAAGAGCCTGTTGAATCAGACCATTGGCTATCTAGTCCATATCCTCCTCTCAGAGTGGCCAACCAGATGCCTTTGGAAGGCCTGCAAGGAGGACATGAGCACAAAAGCACCCTGCCCATCTGTGATTCCTGGCAACTGGCCTTCAGAGGCATACTGCCTGTGAAAGTGGAGACAGTACATAGGTATCATTGCAAGAAGTTGCTGATAGCCCTCTCCTCCATGAATTTGTCTATTCCTGTTTTAAATTCTTGCAAGTTGGGGTCCATCTCTGCCCTTTTCCTTGCAGAGTTTCTAAAAATGAATGGTTCAGAATGTGCTACAGGGAAACATTGACAAGTCATATTTTAAATATTTCCATGTGCTTCATATAAGACCCAGATTTTTGATGACTTTTATTGTAAAGGTTCAGTCAGTGAAAGAGACAGTAATAGGTAAGGTGGTACTTGGTTAGAAATTAAAATAAAGACTATTAACCTACTTGCAGATGACTTGCTTTAGTTTTAATTTGTCTCATAGATTATTAGCTGTAAGACCTACAGTATAATGTCTTCTGATTGACTGAGGGAACAGGGTTAATTTAGTTCTCCAATGGTTCTCTTTGTGCTTACATTGCTAAGGTACGTGCTGAAATGAATTTAAAACTCTATCCCCAGAGTGCACAGATGAGTTTAGTCAGTATCAGTATTCATTACACAGAATCAGTTTGCTGTGATCTATTATGTGGTTTGTTTCATTTAGAGTGTCTTTCATTAATAGTTTGTAATATTAACTCACCCTGATGCCATTTCTAGTTTATCAAGTGTAAATAATGCCTTCTTAATTTGTTTGCTTCTACTAACACTGAACAGCATCTCCTAACAGCTTATTTGCTTATTCCCCACTCCCACACACATACAAGCTTGCGCTATTTATAATAAGAAACCAGGTTAAGTTTTATGAGGAATATAGCACACTGTTTAGAACAACCATAGTGAAAGCCATGCAAAAGGAGCAGGCCTTTGCAAAGCCCATAAGAGGAATTCCACGGGCTACTCCATTTTGCTGGTCCCAAGCAGTAGGTTTTCATGGGAAACTTGTTACCTGATGTCTGTTTAGATGCACACTTCCATTGTTCATGGTTTCCCTCAATTGCCCATTGCAGTCTAGACAACCAGTCTAGACACAGCAGCCACAATCTGGTGAATGCTTTAAAAAGTGCCAGCCCTACCATTAGGAAGAGTGACTCAGCCACCTCAGGCAGCAGTCCCTGGGACACAGGTAGCAGTGATGAAGTGCTGGAAGTGAACGGAGGTGTGTGCGATATGGCCTACTCTGCACCCCTAAACTCACTGGCTCTCCTCAGATGTTGTCCAGGATTCAGATTTTTCATGATCATAATTTTCAACTTGAATTTTATTCTTTACACAATTTGGCAGCAAGTCTAGTAAGATTTTCTTTCAGATTGCAGTAGATCCACTAATCCTTGCCTACTGAGTGAGCTACAAATTGTTGGGACACTTCAGAAGCAAAACTAGATGACCATCAGTGTCCCTTTCAACTTTACAATTTTATGATTTCATTAACTGCAGTTCTTCAAATGGCATAAATCAGCAGCACAAAAACCAGGCAGATGTTCCCATGGGTGCAGACCAGGACCAGAGAGAAGTGTGGCTTGAGAAGAATCCTGAGGGGCAGATAGAGGGGCCTGCAGACTGAACTGCAGAGTTCAGGCTCTGGACCTAAAGTTTTGTACTCTGTTCCAGGGAGTGCAGCCCCATCCAACAAATGCTATGCACTTTGCCCAAATCAGTAGTACCCAACTCATCATTACAAGAAATCATTCTATGATTTCTTGGATTCGGTGTGCTGAGACTTTGAACTACTCATGTGTACCATTATAATTCATTCTATAATTTTCTTTTTTTTAAAAAAGTGAACTTTAGTTTATGAAATAATTCCTGACTATAGTGTGCAGCTTATATTGTTGTGTACAAGTGTAACTCCAAAGTACTGAAGTCTTTTATCAAAAGTGATTCAATGGAAGCATGAAAAATGAACACAAGCTGAATTGGCTGAAATGACAGAAAGATGATTTCTATGTGAACAGTTTCCACCCGAGTTATATTTGCTTGAAAGTAAACCCCTTTGGTATCAATGGGGGTTCCAAATAAATTTATTTAGGATGGCAGTTTGCCATTAATCACAAAGGAAATGTAAAATGAAAATACCTTTCCCTGTTAAACTTTCAGCTAGCAGTTCATAATAATAATAATAATAATAAATTCTTTGGATTCTTCAAACATGAGAGACAACAGTAAATTTCCTACTAGAAAGCTCTAAAATCTAGTCTTCAGCCAGTTTCTATAGAGACAGTGGGGGCTTTTGAAATGTTTGTTTCTAGCCATAAATAACTTAGACAATGCTGTTCAAAAATGGTACTTGGCTGCAGCTTCCACTTCATTTAAAGCAGACAACATTCTAGAAGTGCTGATCTGGTAAAGCAGAATTCACTAAGCATTTAATGCAATCTTATTAGAGAAGTAATACACAACAAAAGTATTGTGTGTTCCCACTATAACACTACTAAAAAAACTATTCTACACTGAGCAGACTATATCTACCTCTGGCACAGAACAGAGTGTTCTCTCGTAATCCTTTGGCAAATGTTTTCACAGTTTGTGTACCATATTAAAATAAACTGAATTATGTGTAGATGGTTCTACACATTATGTTGTGTAGCTGCATGGGGGAATAATAAATGCATATTGAGAGTAAAATGAAGGAATTATTTGGCATCTTGATGAAGTCATGGAATAAAGTCAAAATATTCAAAGCAGTAAGCCACCCACCCCAAAACTCTGCTAGAGATTTAGGAAATTTTATATTGTGTGTGAGAAAGAGAGGTGGGAAGAGAGTACTAGTTAAATGGAATCATTTGAATATTCTGCTCAGCTAGCAAAAAAACATTCCATGCAACATGTTGTGGAAAGGGCTTTCTATGTTCACTTAAGCTTTAAAAATGCTGCAAATTGCAGTTATTAAATGGCCACAGCTTCACCACTACATTGAAGGTCATTTAGCCCTACCCCTTGCCGCAGGTAACATATTTTAAAGCTTCTTTCCTATTAGCAAATTAAGTGAGAGAATGGGCAGGACAGGGACTAATGAGCTGGTGCCAGCAGTGTCACACATGTAGATAGTGTGATGTTGTGCACTCCAAATTTGGAGCAGTATTGTGGCAATCATCTCCTGTGCCAGGACTCAGCTCTGTAAAATGCAGCAATTTATGCAAAACATTACCTTTCAACATGTATAGAGTTGAATTTCCTCCTGAATTACTACACTTTATGGAGTAGCTTTTCAGGTCTCAATCTTCCTTACAAGGTTCTGAGTCTCCAAACATTTATTTTTTTACAGAGCAGAAATGCCATTTAAGCATAGGAAACCAATTATTGTGTACTGCTGCTGTTGTTTTAACTCTCTGCCCCTGTGCTGCAATTGTCACGAAAACTGTCTCCCCAAAGCTGCTATTTGACATGGGAAACACAGGCACAAGGGACAGCTTTCATTCTGCGTCAAAGAACGGTTTTGAGGGCAGAGGGTGCTTTTCACCTTTATAAACAATTTTTATTGAGGATTTTATTGGTTTACAAAAGCACATACATTGTCTCTTTTCCAGGTTGTAAAGGTTTTTTTACATTTGAGGTGAGACATTAGTATTGTGTACAGAATAAAGTAGAGGGGAGAGGAGTGGTAATACTTGGTGTATATGCAGGGTTTTTATGTCAGCGTCTCTTGAGTATGTTCTCTTTCTATTCGTTTATTATATTTCCTTGGTAGTGAGAGAGGTTGGGATGGCCAGGGCATGGTTGGTTGGCTGCAGTGAGATTTGTTTGCGTGGGGTGTGTGTCAAGTTAGCTATATCGATTCATATGTTGGTGGTGGGTTCCTGTTGTTGTTTTGTTCTTGTTGCTGTGTATGTAATAAATGGGAGCCATACCGCAGTGAAGGTGTCCTCTTTTATTTCTCCCCATGTCAGTTTCAATCTGTGGGTTAGCTTTTCTAGTAAGGCTGTTTCCCATACGATTTGGTACCAGTGGTCCATGTTCACTCCTGTCAAGTCTCTCCAGTGTCTGGCTATGATGCTTCAGGCTGCTGAGAGTAGCTTCAGGCTGCTGAGAGACCAGCAGCGCCTCCTATTTGCCAAGAGGCCACTGTAGAGGTGGCACTGGGAGGCTTCTGCTGAGAAGGCAGCAGATCCAGCCTCCAAGGAGTGTGCCACAGCCATTGCTGCTACTGGGCAATAGCAGATGATGCATTCCTTGGAGGCTGAATCTGCTGTCCATGCAGATCCTGCCACCCAAGGCAGTCACCTCACCTTGCCTCATGTGTGAGCCGGCCCTGACATCCCTCATAATTTTACAAACTTCTTTTTATGTGCTCATTATTGCTTTTCAGTAAGTAGTTTTAAGGAAAGCAGCATGATTCCTGTGTTTGTTGTTCATTAAACTGTAGCAGTTCTCATTTCTTCATCCTTGCAAGCCAATATCCAAAGAGAGTGCCCGTATGAAATGGACTTTCTTTTGGATTGAGAGTTACAGTGTGAGGCATAAATGAAACAATGCTATTGAAAGACTAATTAGTCTTATACGGGGAGGCCAGTCACAATCTCTCTGTACAGTGACTTGTTGCTTTTGCAGATTGGAAAAAAAGTAAAATAGAAGGAATCCAAGCAGATGAACACAGAGACTTTGAGGATGCTGTAGAAAAAAACTTATAAAAGAGACACCTGTTAGAAAATTAGATGAAAACAGAGAATTTGGATGTGAATTGGTTAACATAAACATTTGCAGAAAAAACATCAGGATGAAACAGATGCTTTCTAAATAAAGATAACTGGAAAAAATGAAATATCGAGAACTACTAAAATGGAACAAAGCAAAATACAGAAAACAAAAACATGCCAATGCATCTTCCAAAACAAACTTCAAGATTCCCATTCCCACCTAGCCTTACTTCCCATACTACTACTCTACATATTCAGTAAACTGAAGCCTAGAGTTATGTGAAGTACCTCTGGCATAGTCTTTGCAATTCTTCTATAGAACAAAACAGAGGCTGAAATACAAAGATGTTCATCCTGCTCTGGACAGCATTGCACTCCCCCTGAAAGAGCAAGTATGCAGTTTGAGAGAACACCTTAATCCAGCATTGTCACTTGAGTCCCAGGTGGTCTTAGTGGCCTGGAGAGCCTTTAACCATGTTCATCTGGTTAACCAGCAGTGACCATCCTGGACAGGGTTAGCCTAGCACTGGTGATGCACGCTCTGGCAACCTCTCCACTGGATTATTCTAATGTAGGGATGCAGAACCTGTGGACACCCAGGTGTTGCTAGACTAAAACTCCCATCATCAATGACCACTGACCATGCTGCTGGGACTGATGTGAGTTGTTGTCCAGCAACATCTGGGGGCCAATGGTTCCCATAATGGCATAATGTGTTATATGTAAAGTTAAAGGACCCCTGACAGTTAAGTCCAGTCACGAACGACTCTGGGGTTGCAGTGCTCATCTCACTATACTGGCCGAGGGAGCCAACATTTGTCCGCAGACAGTTTTTCTGGGTCATGTGGCCAGCATGACTAAGCCGCTTCTGGCGAAACCAGAGCAGTGCACGGAAATGCCATTTACCTTCCTGCCGGAGCGGTACCTATTTATCTACTTACACTTTGAACGTGCTTTCAAACTGCTAGGTTGGCAGGAGCTCAGACCAAGCAACAGGAGCTCATCCCAATGTGGGGATTCAAACCACTGAGCTTCCAGTTGGCAAGCCCTAGTCTCAGTGGTTTAGACCATAGTACCACCCACATCCCGTGTTATACGTAGGGCTGCCTTAATTATGATCCAGAAGCTTCAGTCACTGCAAAGCTCCTAAATTTTGATGGGTACAAGAAGGAAATGCAAACAAATGAAACTAAATATAAATTAGCAGGTAGATCAGCTTGACTCCATTAGCAGGCACCAGAAATCTGTGTTTCCATTCTCATTAGTATCATCACAGGGTTGTTGTGGAGATTAATTGAGGAGGAGAACCACATATGCCACCTTGAGCTCCTTGCAGGGGAAAGGTAGGATATAAATGCATTTGATGATGATGATGATGATGATGATGATAGCATTTATCTGTCACTACAAAAATGCCTCAAAGTGACTTACAATAATAAAAGCATATGTGATACAAAAATTAAAAGACATCAAAATTATAAAAGAACATCAGCTGAAGAAGAGTACTCATCCTGCAATAAAATAAAAGGGCAAATCCTATCCCACCATACTAAAAGACAAACACCAATACAGGCTTGGGTATCATCAAAACTTATGACCCCAACGAAAAGCCAAATACTTGAGTGAACAAGAATGTTTTTGCCTGTTACCTACAAGTTGATAAGGATGGTGCCTGGTGCATCTCTCTGGGGAGAGCAGTGCAAAACTGGGCAGTCACTACTGAAAAGGAACTTCTCATGTGGCCACATTTTGCACTGTCCATGAAGGGGGTACACAAAGATGCAACACAGGTTTTGGGAAGGTTCATGTAGGGAAAGGTGCTTGGTCTGTGTGCCAGTATTTCCCCCTGAGTATGCTCTTTCATACCAGGGACGCAGGTGGTGCTGTGGGTAAAAGCCTCAGCGCCCAGGGCTTGCCGATCGAAAGGTCGGCGGTTCGAATCCCCACGGCGGGGTCCGCTCCCGCTGCTCGGTCCCAGCGCCTGCCAACCTAGCAGTTTGAAAGCACCCCCGGGTGCAAGTAGATAAATAGGGACCGCTTACCAGCGGGAAGGTAAACGGCATTTCCGTGCGCTGCTCTGGTTCGCCAGATGCAGCTTGTCACGCTGGCCACGTGACCCGGAAGTGTCTGCGGACAGCGCTGGCCCCCGGCCTCTTGAGTGAGATGGGCGCACAACCCCAGAGTCTGTCAAGACTGGCCCGTACGGGCAGGGGTACCTTTACCTTTACCTATGCTCTTTCATGTAGTTGCTATTGGTTGCTGAGATACATGGTTGTGCAAAGACACTTGCATATGGTCCATATAGAAGGCTTAGTTTCTAAAACTAAGAGCGAAGTGGTACTGAAGCCAATACTTTCTAGAATCTGTACCCTGGACCTGATGCCCTGGCTTTGGGTGCTAGGAACACAAGAACCTTTGCTACTAAACCCAAGCCTATCAGGCATCCGGCAGCACTCTGAACATGCTCGGAGGCAGGCTCTTGTTCCAAACCCAAATCCTAATACGGCTTCTGCCACCCATTTAAAGGGATGCCATGAAGAAACTGTGCAATATTCAAAATTATGAGCTGAGCCCTCAGCTCCGTCCGCCAGGTCTCCTTGTGGGAGCGGAACCTTCAACAAGGTGCCCAAGATGTGAGGAGTGCAATGAGCCGAAAAACGACGCGATACCCGGGCGCTGGGTTTTCCCTGTGTGGCGAACGGAGCTCCCCCGTCTCTTGCACTGGTCCCAGTTAAGACGTCTCTAAGAGACAATGGGCTCTTTCTGCCAGGTGGGCGACTCTGTCTGTCCTTTCGCGCTTCGCCTGCCTGCCTGCCCACGAGCGACGCGCCTCGCCAAGGAGCCGCTAATCCTCCGTAGCCTTTCTTCTTGTCAGCTGCGCTGTTGGTCTGGCTCGTCCTAACCGACATCCTCATGCTAATGTGCCTGTCTCCAATCCCCAGCAAATGGCCTCAGGCGGGGATTGCTCACTTGGCTTTGTGGAAGAGGGGGATAAGGACGCCTCTCGTGCGAAGGCACTTCCAGCTGAAGGCAGCGCCACGAAAACTCACTCGCTCTGCTCCCGCGACTGCTGCTTCAGCCGTTTGATTCCAGCGCGCGCGACGCCCCCCCCCCGTCACTCATCCCCCGCGTCCCCACCAGCGTGGAGCTGGCGCGCGGCCAAGAAAGGCT
Source organism: Podarcis melisellensis (assembly GCF_964234715.1). NCBI lineage: Eukaryota > Metazoa > Chordata > Lepidosauria > Squamata > Lacertidae > Podarcis > Podarcis melisellensis. Next base: position 38,102,002 of record NC_138539.1, on the reverse strand, counting down.
TTCCCGCGTCCGCCCCTCCTCCCTCCCTCGTGGCACACATACATAATGCATCCGTGTAACAGGAGCAGGTCCCTCCTCGGGCATGGCCCGTCGCACGCGAGCCGCCTCCCGGTCCCCTCCCTCCTACTCCCGTGCGCCACCTGCTGCGGAAGACTCCCCTCCTCTTCGTCGCCACGCGGCCTTAGGTAACAAAGCACTGCTAATGAGGCAGCCGCCTGCGCGGCTCCGCTCACTCGCCCGTACCAAGAAGGCGGGAAACCAGCTCCCCCCACCTCCCCGCCCCGCGAGCACCTGCTCCGCTTGACTGGCGTCCGGAAGGGCAACTAGACCCCTCGCGGCAAGCACGCGCTTCTGCGCGGATGGGCACCTGCAACTTCTCCCACGCGGCCCCATCCCCTCAGCTGCAGCTCCGCGGCTGTCTCCTCGCGCCCGCCCAGCTTGCAGCCTCGAAACAGGCTCAGGGCCACAGCGGCGTGGCACTAAACAGCCTAAGCGGGCAGCGGCAGCAAGTCTGTGGTGGAACTCGTCTCTACCTCTCCCCTCACGTATATACATATTTATATATTTCCCACCCGCCGAAATACCCCCCACAGGTGTGTTCCCGTCAAATAAAATCCCCCGCCCCGCTTAGAGGGCAATCTTGGTAGCCCTCCCCGTGTCCCCTGAATACAAGTAGCCATCCTTTCCCCTCCGTTCTGCAAAGGAAGGCGGACGCCTCTCCCGCCCGTCCTTCCCGGAACGTTTTCTGCAGACCACCCCTCAGCGCTCCTCGTCTAGGCGATTCATTCTTTCTCCCCTCAAATCCCCTCATCCTGTTGCATCGGCTGCTTGCTCCACAGCGTCCCCTCCCCAGTGCCATCGCCTCCCTCCCTCCCTCCTGGGCGCCACGGCTGCTCTGGGTGTGTGTGCGCTCTCTCTCGCGCGCGTGTGTGTATTGGGGAGGGGGGAGAGGGATGAGGTCATCCTCTTTCCCGGCGTCAGTCAGCTGGGTGGCGGCGGCAGCAGCGGCGGCGGCGGCAAAGCGGCGGGGCGGGCCAGGCCGAGGAAAGGATGGTCTGCTTCGGGGACCGCTCCCCGGGCTGCTCGCGCCTGGGGCTGGGCGGGTGAGCGGGTCTCCCCGCAGGCAGGCGGCGCTCCAGCAGCGCCCGCAAGCGCCGCTGGCCCAGCCCCGTCAGCGCCCCGAGAAGAGCCGCCGAGCGAGCGGCTTGTCCGCGGCAGCAGCGGCGGGGGAGGGAGGGGGCGGACTCCAAGGGGCTCCCGGACGGGGTCCCTCTCCCGGCCGCCGCCGCCGCCGCCTTCCAGCCGCATCATGGCCGCGAAGTCCGACGGGGGGCGGCTGAAGATGAAGAAGGGCAGCGAGGTGGCGTTCACGCCGCTGCAGAACTCGGAGCACTCGGGCTCGGTGCAGGCGCTGGCCTCGGGCTTGCCCTCGGCGGCGGGGCCCGGCGGCGCCGAAGACGACGAGGCGCCTGGCGGCGGCGGCGGCTGCTGCTCATCCGGCGGCTGCCGCTGCTGCTGTAGCGGCGGCGGTGGCGGCGGTCGGGCGGCCGGGGGTTCGCGGGGCTCGGGCGGCGGCTCGTCCTCGCTGTGCCTGCGGCTGGGCCGGGAGCAGCGGCGCTACACGCTGTGGGACGGGCTCTGGATCCTGGCGGCCGTGGCCGTGTACTTCGCGGACGTGGGCACGGACCTCTGGCTGGCGGTCGACTACTACCTGCGCGGCCAGCGCTGGTGGTTTGGGCTGACGCTCTTCTTCGTGCTGCTGGGCTCGCTCTCGGTGCAGGTCTTCAGCTTCCGCTGGTTCGTGCACGACTTCAGCAGCGAGGACGGGGCGGCGGCGGCGGCGGCGGCAGCAGCGCCCGGCTCCTCGTCGGCCGGCGGCCACGGCGAGAGCAAGCTGCTGGTGAGCAGCGGTTCCGCCGCGGGGGACATGGAGGCCGGCGCCCGGCCCGGCACGCCGCAGAGGCAGGCGTCCAACGCCAGCAAGGGCAACGCCACCAACAGCACCAACAGCAGCAGCAGCACCAACGCCGCCGCCGGAGGAGCGGCAGGGGCGGGCGGCGGCAGCGGCAGCGGCATCCGGCCCCCCAAGAGCCGGTCCGCCTCCTGCGCCTTCTGCATCTGGCTCATGCAGTCGCTCATCCACATCCTGCAGCTGGGGCAGATCTGGAGGTAAGGCACGCGCGCTCACCACGCTCACCTTCCTTGAACTCCCTCCAGCCACGCTGCGCTAAGGAAGGCGCGCAGCCGGGCCTCGGTCGCCGGGGAAAGTGTCCTAAGAGGCTCCGAGCCGGCGACTTGCCAACCGGGTCTGACGCCGAGGCCCGGTTGCCTTAACTCTTGGGGAGGCGGGGCGGGGGCCCAGCACAGTCTGCCCACCCCCGCGCTTCTCCAAGGGCAACTGTCTCGGGTCGTGCGCCTTGAACTCTGTGTGTCAACGCCCGGGCTTGAATTAACTGACCCGTCAAGGCTTGCCCGTGCTGCCACTTAGGGCTTTTCAGGAGCGGCTGAATAGGCACACAATGGAGAGATGGCATCCACGCCCCTTAGGAGACTCTAGGAGTTTTTGCACTGTTGGGCTGCGTGATGCTGAGACCTCGCCTCTTTCCCTGCTTGTCTCCTGAGCTTTAAAAGCAGAGATGCGCTTGGCGGGTAATAATGGGTGGGGTCATTCCAAATTCTGAAGCGGAAATACCATCTCACTAGGATAATCCATGTGTCTGCTTAAAAGGGAGCACACGCGAATTCCAGCCGCAGCTTCAATTGACTTGTTCAGCCACAAGGCGTTATTTCTGAGGCTGTTACTTGTTAAAAAGTAATATGGGGAACAAGCACATGGTTAGTTGTTTAAGGGTCCTATGGCTTTGGTGCCATAACGTCACCTTATGAAAAGGTATATGCAAGAAGTTTAGAGAAGAGGAGTATTGTAAAGGACTGTAGTTTCAAAATCCTGAATAGGTGTTGCAGGCTGCACATTTACTTAGCACTCACTTCTGAGTAAAGGTGGACCCGGCTGTATTGTAAGATGAGTTTGTCAGCAGACTTTGGTTCTCCACACGAAATAAAAGTGTTCGTATGCGCACCCTGTTAAGTCACTTTGAGACCAACAAATGGAATTAATAGTCATAATAAATTAGTATTCACTTTAAAGTGTAATAAAGTATTTGGACAAATTTAGAGAAATGTTAATTTAACCTCTGCATTAAACTACTGTACTTTTTAAAAGGCTCCATGTAACTTCAGGTGTGTGTGTGTGTGTGTGTCTACTTGATCAAAGTAGAATTCAAGAACCTTGGTTAAGCTTGAAATTGTGATCCAGCTGAAATGACTGCAGATTTTATTATGGGACTGACTAGGATCAGTGGGTTTCCTTTCTTAGTAGCTATGAAGGACACTGCAGGTGAGTACATAGCTGCCTGATTGAATCAATGTGTAAAAAAGTGTTAGAGCACTTAAAAATAGAGGACTATAGTCACTTTGTTCCTGGAGATCTTGGTTGGTGGTCTTACTTAATTCCGACAGCAAGTGTTTTTAGTGATTTACAAAAATTGAGGTGGAATGGCTGCAGTGAATTTTAACTGATAATTGATATTTGTTTTTTAAAGTATATCTGAACCTGTATATAGAACTATATAAAAAGTAACATATGATATAGCTTACAGTTGATGATAATATTGGAGATTCTGGCTTTGTGACTAAAGGTATATTTCAATAAATCTTTGCGTTCATGGATATTTTCTTATAATGTTTCTGAAGGAAGAGAATATTTCTAAAATTCTGCTGTAACATAATATGGAACTTCTTCATTCCAAAATGACATCCACCTTTATCTCCATTACTTCTATTTTAGTCAAAGATCTTTTTATTAAACTGGCCACACCCTATTGCTCACATACTTTGGTTATTTGGACTGTGATCCAGATAATTGATTTCAAAATGTTGTGTCATGACTTGGAAGAAAGAGAGGGGCATTGTGACCTGGGTGAGCACAAAGCAGCTCACTGTTTAGGACACCGTCAGGACTTCCAGGTGATGATTTGTTAAACTAGGGGTGCTCCCTAGCTAAGGTTGTACAGCAGGGGAGGGGAACTGGATTCAGCCAGTGGAGTGGATTCAGAACTCCCCCACCCTTGTGGGTCACTTTGACAGGTGGGTGGGGCCAGCCAACTGTAAATCACCTGGCACCACCATGACTTCAAAGGAAAGAATCGGGAGTACTCCTGATTCTTCCTTTTTTCTTTGCAGGCATATCTTGAGTTCAAGAAGTGGTTGCAAAGGAACAATCTTTCTTTGTAGCCACTTCTTCAAATCAAACCACACCTGCAAAGCAAGGTTTTAACTACAGAGAAAACATGTTCTTTTGCATCTCCACTCTGAATTCAATTTAGGGACACACACAAAAAGAATCACCAGCATTTTCTAGCTATGCTCACACCCCTTCTTCCCCTGAAGTCAAAGGCCAGCACTTTTTAAAATTTTCCTGCCACTGAGCAAGGTGTCAGGAAAAGATACCAAAATCTTAAAAGCACTGACATTTAGCTCCAAGGGGGGTGGGGAAAGTGTGCACTTTTATTCCTTTGGACATGGACTGAAATTTCAATATGTGCCATATCTGATCTCAAATGTAGATGGGGTTAGCCAAAATGACCTTCCAAAGCTGGCGAGTCTCATTTGACCCATGGGCTGAAGGTTCCCCACTACTGTTGTATGATATTGAGAAGATGGCATCATTGTTGAATGCTAGAATTGAAAACTACATGCAGCCTTTGAGACACTTTAGCATTGCCTCCTCATTCTTATCAGAATATCTGCTTTTATTTTAAAAATGAGGGCTTATTACTTTTCCCACCGTGAGAATCAACACTATAAAAATCACACATTTACACACTTTAGAATTTTGATATGTACATTGTTTATCATTTTTTCACCAAAGATAGGCATTAATAGTTGTTTTTTAAAAATACACGAAAAGCAGATATATGGCAAAGCTTGGGGTTCAAAAGTAGGCATTCCTCATCATTTTAAAATTTCATATATATATCCATTCCATGTTGCAGGATATTTTGGACCAAAAGGTATATAAACTAAACATAATACTATATTAGACCCCGTTTGGTAAAGCACATGAGAATCACTAATAAAAATATTATTAAGAATCATGTAGATACATTGGAAATCTAGGCTGAAAATTGTTTTATGTGATATATTTAATATGTATTATTACATGTGCAGACAAATTATTCTAGCATTTGTTGTTGTTGATGTTGTTATATTGGCTCTATTTCTGACCGCACTTGGTGCAGTTAACAGTCAAGCAAAGCCTAGTAAAGTAACAGTTTTGTCACTTCTCATTTCTTTGTTTTGCCTGCTAACATTTCCTGGCCTTAGCAGTAGGGCTGGAGGTGCTGTGGGTCATTTAGAGAAAGTGGAAAAGGAAGAATATCAGCAAGAATTCAGGAGACAAGCATTGATATTTCCCAGCAGTAGCACTGGTCTTCTATCCCATCATCTTAATGTACTTGGAACTTTGGAAGTTGCACAGGATATGGTGAAAAGTACTTTGCACTAACAGAACAAGAGAGCAGCACTGGCCAGTGAGGTGGGTCTCTGGCTGGCATCCAGTAGCAATCATCCAGCGCAGCAAAGCTCATTCTTACTAGTAACTATCAGGAATCCAGAACCATGTGAATGCATGGTTGCTGAGTGACTAATAGTTCCTAGTGTTAGAATTGGCTTCCAACATAGGGGGTGGTGCTAGTCGGACAGCAACCATGTGCTTCCACAGTGCTGACTGAGACACACCCTGCCACCTCATGACAGGTAACAACAAACTGCAGCTTTTCCTCTCCTGTCTTGATTGCCCTGCAGGGGTGGCTGATGATTTCCTCTAGCACGACACCTCAATGGCTATCAGTAGGCATGTGTGAATCCCTATCCCACCATCCTATGCATAGACTGAATCTTTCTCGTTGTCCCGTGTTGCATGCAAAAGTCTATCCTCCCCTGCCCTTGTGCAGTGAACTGCATGTTTTGCACTGTTCATATTTATGGTTAGACATCTTCATTACACTTTCATTACCTAAGGAATCATGTCCAAGCAGTGCCTATTTTAATCTTAGTCAAACCAATTTCTTTTGTAAAGTCAATAGCCTGGGACATTTCCCCCTTTTTGGACATACTGTTGCATAACTAAAGAGTGACTTGTTGCCACAGTTACTAAAGGTAATAAATATTTTTTGGAAACAACAATGCCCACATAACCTACACCACACCAAATTCATTCAAAGACTAATGGGGTATATAAGACAAGGAGGAACTTTAGTTCCAGGATACACTTTGAAATGGAATGAATATGGAATTTGTGCAAAAATGTGAAGAATTTTTCTGACATCCCTAGCTGCAACTGCAGGAGACATCTGTTGAAATGGTTGCAAGGAGAGACAGAAGGATGGCTGGGGAGGGAGGACAGAAGTAGAGAGGATATATCATGTTCCCCTTCCCCATTTTTCCCCCTCTTTCCTAGAGATGTAAATTGCTGGTTCTTTGGTATATTTGCTCTCTCATATAATCTCATGATAAAATATGTAATTCACTTATAATTGTGACATTTGTTAAGCCACTGAATTGTTGGAACCCATTTATTCTTGGTAATACAGCTAAGTTCAAATTTTCTTTACAAATATAAATGCTATTGTTGAAAACAGTTATGTATTGTTATTTTTAATTAAAGCATACTAATTGGGAATTAATGGGGGTTTTAATGTTGCATGCACAGGGTGATGCTGTGAAAAAGCTACTTAAAATGATTAAAATGAACATTTTACTAGGGTGCGTGGAAAGCGATGCCTGCCACTGATGACACTTGATTTATGAATAATAATTAAAACTGCCTTCTTTGTGTTCTGCCTCTCATTTCTACAAATGTCAATGCTGAACTCTGGCATAGAATGCACAAACGAAAAGTTGAAACAGATATTGGAGGTGATCAGGGAGTTCATGTTCCTGCTATAGTCTGAATACTTGATACAGCCAGATAGTTGTTTTGCTTCAGCCGGGAGTCAGAGTCTTATCACCTTATGGGATTTTATTGTTTATTCTTATCTTTTATCGTCCTCTTCCTATTGAATTTCTCAGTATAAAGCTATGGATATTTTGACAAATATATGCATGTTGTATTGATGGTATGTGTATGTACATGCAGCACTCTTAACTCACATCTTGTGTGTGCTGTAACAGACTTACTGGAAATGAGAATCTACCCCATAAATGTGCTTTCAGCAAGTGCCGGAAGAAGCAGTTATTTCAATGAAGGTTCTGGGAAGCACAACATGAGCAATGATGTCAGTTGGAAGTATTCAAATGGTGCAGGCAGGTGGAGGCATCTTCCTATCTTGTGGGAAGGTAGAGAGATGTGGATTTCTTTCTCTGATTTTTACCTAATCTGGCTTCTTTTCCCACCAAATGTAAAAATAGTAATTCATAGAAACACAGAGTTGGAAGGGACTTAGGAGGTCATCTAATTCACCCGCCTGTGCAATGCAGGATGCAACCACTCAGTGGTGTAGTGTGGGTTGTCAGCACCCGGGGCAAGGCAAGTAATTTGTGCCCCCTAACCCGTGAATTTTAGCACTCGAGTCTCTTCCACTAGATTAGCGCCCCCCCCCAGATGTTGCGCCCGGTGCGGCCGGCCCCCCTGCACCCCCCACACTACGCCACTGCAACCACTGCATCCCTAACAAATGTTTATCCAGTCTCTGCTTAAATAATTCCAGTGACGAAGACTTCATCACCTTATGAGGCTGTCTGGTTTTTCCTGTTTGCTAAAATTTGCTTTCCTGCACTTCCCCAAAGGCAGATCTAGGGGCGCACAGCCAATTTGGTCGCACCACATGCAGAGCTTCTGGGTCCGTGTAGCAAGCACCACAACTATGATGTTGAACGGGAGGCGAGGGGGCACCAGATTTTGGTGTTGCACAGGGCACCAATGAAATTTGAGGTGGTCTGTCACTGACTTTCCTTTTGTTCTTGTCCTTCTCTTTGGGTCAACAAATATATATTTCACTACCACACTATAGAAAGCTCTAGCTACCCAGCCTAGCTCTGAAGTAGAGATTTCCCCCTCTTCTTTCTGTTATTTGGAGTGGGGAATGGCTTCCTCCAAATATATCTGCAAAAATCTGCATCTGAAATTAGTACAGTATAGCTGCATAGTATAGCTGGCGGGGGGGGGGGCAGGGTGTGAATAGTGGAGAGAACATTACAAAGCCCCGCTGAGACTGAAAGTTACTCACTTACTTAACTTATACATACATACTTTCTCAAAGTGGCTTCTATACAACAACAACAACTCCATAGCCAGATTAGCGTAATTTAGTACATACAGGGGCTATGATGGCCAAGCCTGCCACTCACTCAAGTGTAAATAATGTTAATTATTTATTTTAAAGTGTATACCTTGCCCAATTTTCAAAAGAAATTCAGGGAACCTAATGAATTCAAATGCAACAACCATATTAAAATATATTCCTATTGCAACATTACATTATAAAATCAAAATATCAATATACTGTCATACCTCGGGTTACAGACGCTTCACATTGCTTTTTTTCAGGTTACGGACCTGCCAAAACCTGGAAGTATCGGAACAGGTTACTTCTAGGTTTTGGCAGTTGCGCATGCACAGAAGTGCTAAATCGCACTTTGCACATGTGCAGAAGTGCTGAATCGCAACCCACACATGTGCAGACGTGTCGCTGTGGGTTGTGAATGCTGCGGGTTGTGAACGTGCATCCCACATGGATCATGTTCACAACCCGAGCGCCCACTGTATATCAAATCTAAACCACAATAAATAATTTCAAAACAACCACCAGAACCAAAACATCAGAGATTAAACAATCAGCCACATGCATCTATAAGCAGCCACATTTTTTACCAACTAGCTAAAAATAGTGCAGTGATGGGACTTGGCGCATCTCACTTAGTAAGGTGTTCCAAAGGACAGGAACTACTAACCTTGCCCTCGTCACTGGAAGCTGTGCCTCAGGGTGTGAGAGATTTAGAGCAGGGCAACAGATGATGACAGAGCATGTGCAGTGGGACATATGAAAGTAAATCTTAAGTAACCCAGTCACAAGCTTTTAGGTCTTAAAAAATTAGCACTAGCACCTTGAATTGAATCTGGAAACAAACCAAGAGTTCACTGCTAATTTGACCACTCATGGATTCAAATTTATCATGTATTTCTAAAGTAGGGGAATGGGTTGTTCATTTTGTTTCTGTATATGGGCATGATGAATTAAAGCACAGACCAATCATGGTTTGTGAATCCTTTCATTCCATTTTGAACTGTGTTTGGTAAAGCAAGTCATTTTTGGGACAGGGTGAGGACACAAAAATAGCTTGATTAATCCCTAGCCCCAATTCAAGCTGAATTGGGACTTGGGCATCACTGGGACTTGGGCATCACTGAGAATGCCACATAATCTGACTCCTTCCCTTCCAAGTTCCTAGGAGCTCCTCAACCCCTTCCTGGCTGCTTCTGCTAGTGCATCAGCAATTCCTCCTGACATTGTTGCTCCCTTTTTCAACAGCAGCAGCTGGCAAAGAAGGCACTCCATCTTTCTGTCACTTTTCCTCTGTCCCTTTATCTTCTCCTTCTCTCTCTCTCTCTCTCTCCATCCCATTCTCCTTTATTCCCATGAGCAGAAAATAATGTGTTTGTAGTATGTGTATGAATGAATAATTTTCCTGTGCTCACAAGAAAATCATGTATGCATATGAGTGTACATGATACTTTGCATTAGGGTGAATGTCTGAAACTGTCTCAGAAATAGATGTTGTATGAGTAAGACATACAGTGATCTGTGATTTGTGTTAGGAACATTTCCTGTTCTTGCACATGGCCCCATAGTTCTCCTAGTTCCCCTCCCATCTATCTTCAGTAAGTTTGTTTCATTCTAATTCTAATGTATTCAAAACTTCAACATATGTGATTATTGCGAATTGTATTGAGTGAAGAGTGTGTGGAATTTCAATTCTTGTTCAGTGCAAAATCAGATCATACTAATAGTATAGATAAGACCTGTAGGTCTTACAGGTGGGGGGAAACAAAACAAAAGAGAAAATATTAAAGTGGCAGGGGCTGATATTAGAGGAAGCTCCTCAAATAAGTTACTATATGCTAAATAAAAGAGCAGGTAACAAGTGAAGAGAAAAAAGGGAAACCTGGCAAAATTAAAATAAAATAATTCAATTTTTGAATAAAGTGGAAATTATTAAGTATAGTAATTAAAAGTGTTCATTAAAACTGATAAGGAAAAATATTTTCATGACTTTCTCAATTCAATGCATTATCTGGGGAGTATCATCTAAATTAGAAATAATAATGGCTTGCTGCTGTAATGCATGAGACGGAAGTAGCACCAAAGAGAGAACAATCCCTGGGGCAGAATGGAATCCCCAGTAAATCTCTGAAGACACTCAACAGCATTACGTAACCCTGATACAAATGCATATATCTGTGTGCAGGAGGGCTATGGATGGGAGGGAGCAGTACTAGGGAGGTTTCTATGCATGGAGCAGCACACACAGCAGGGACTAGAAAGGATGTGGTTGGGGACGAGTGAAACTCCTGAATTCAACTTTTAATGGGTGGGGATGTTTAAAGCACAGGGAGCTAATAATTTAGCACCGGTTTTTCAAGACAAAGTAGACACCAAGGAATGTGGAAATTATAAAGGTGTTAAGTTAATGAACCATATAATGAAGTTGTGGGAAAGGCTCATGGTACAATGTCCTAGACACAAGTAGATGAGGTCAGTGATAATCAATTCTTTTCCAGACTAGGGAAAAAATACAATCAATGCCACTTTGTGCCTAGATTTCTACAAATGAAATACTGGCTAGTAATAGTGTCTGATGATCTGCACAGCATTTTCTACCCCTGGAAAAAAATCAAACAAGTCCTAAGTAATATAAAATTCCTAATTTGGATATAATAAGGGTGTTTATCATATAATTAGAGGCTCTCTTTCAGGTCTGAGCTGAACCTATTTCAGTAAAGTTTGTCATAGTGATTAGTGCTTAATAGCAGTGGTTTAGTATTGTGGTTGGGGAAATCTAGAACAATGGATTGGAGTGTATATTTTGGGAACACGAAGAAACACTGCAGGATGTGATGAAAAATTAGAGTAGGCTGGGACTATGGCCCAGTTCAGATGATAATTCTAAACCACCTAAATGATTGTGAACAAACCATGGTGAATGTCAGGCTCACATGCTCTCCATTAATCCCCCTCCTTTGAACTTGAGAGGAGCAGAGTATAAGTTTCTGCATTCACATTAGAACAAACCTCAGTTCCATGTTACATACAAGAAAATGAGGTTTGTTCTAGCTAAAGAGGGGGTTCGTTCACAGTTCCACTTGTCCTGTGCCTAGAAAGCATGGGTCTGAGAGCTTTCTCACTTGTCCCATGTTTGCTAGGATAAGGGCTTTTCCACACTACCGTTTGCCCCACCACTTTCCCCTGCTTTAGCAATGAATTGGAACTAATGGCAATCCACAGAAAGCCAGATTGCCGTTTGCTCTGATTCAACACTAATCCATGGGTTTTCCCAGGGAAAAGTGGCAGAGAAACGGAAGTGTGGATAAGCCCTTAGTTAACTAATTTGGATATCAAATCGCAATTTAATCTGGTTTTCTTAAACTAACTTCTTTCAGAACAAACCATAACTCCCTGAATTGATGCAAAACAAGGAGCTGCAGTTTGTTCTTAAGGAAAAAGTGAAAGCTTCAGTTTTCATGCAGGTAAACCCAGGGCTCATTCCTACTCACCTAAAGCATGATCAGAACCAGGACTATGTTTGCATCAGTACACAGAAACTAGAATGACACAGGGAACAGCTGTGGTACAAGGAAGGTGACTATGCTGGTGAGAAGGACCCAAATCATTCTATACATGTATGAATGATTTGTGGGATGCATTCATTGTACATCTGAAGGTCCTACACTGTGATGCTGGAAAAATGTAGTTTAAACCTGCATGGATTGTAGTATGGGATGAACAATACAGGAAAATGCTTGGATGGAAAGGTTAAAAGCAAGGATGACAAATGGAATGGCATAAGTGTAGTGTATGGAATTGAAGACAAATGTATCTATTTTGAATATATAAGGAACTTCTTTTTCACAAGTCAGAATAACCGCTTTCCTAGTCTGTAATTCTCAATTTCGACTTGTACATTTTTACTTATCCATAATGTTTTAGGAAAGAGGTTAAAGCACAAGACAATTACAGTGGTACCTTGGGTTACAAACTTAATTCATTCCGGAGGTCCATTCTTAACCCCAAACCGTTCTTAACCTGAGGTGCACTTTCGCTAATGGGGCCTTCCGCACCACCACCACATGATTTTCATTATCCTGGGGCAAAGTTCTCAACCCAAGGTACTACTTTTGGGTTAGCAGAGTTTGTAACCCAATGTGTTTGTAACCCAAAGTGTTTGTAACCCGAAGTACCACTGTACTGTAAGAAAATAACACAGTCCAGAATCAAAAAAGTTCCTTAAAATACTTGCTCTAGACCAGGGACGTCCAACTCCCAATAAACTGTGATCTACTCACAGTATAAAAAAACTGGCAGTGATCTACCCATTGTCGTAAAAAGACTGGCAGTGATCTCACCAAAATTATGGAGCTTTTTTTAGGAAGCCAAAGTTTTTTGCTTTCTTTGTAAAAAGGTCACTGAGGGGCCAGAGATCAACCAGGATATACAAAGAACACCCCACGCTCTACCTGTTGGACATGCCTGCTCTAGATTAGTTGAATTTTATTACTTATTTGTGGACACCCAAATCATGTTGCAAACAACTCACCTGAATTTTGAAACACTGTTTTGAAAATCACGTGAATTTTAAAATATGTTTTCCATCTGACACAGGAGTGTTCAGAGTTCAAGAAAAAGCATTCTGAAGCTTCTTTGGACTCCATATTTCTTTGGATCACATACATTGGATACCAAGTGCTAAAAGTTGGGGAAATATGTTTTGTTTTTTGGTGTTTCAGCTATGACCCAAATGTGTGGGATTAACTATGACCTCAAGGTTAAAGGCTGTAGTATCTTTCTTTTTCTTTTTTCCCTCTTTTCGGGAATGTGTAAAAACTAGTTTTAAAATGGTACATGTAAACAGTGAAATGACAAAGGCCACTCAAACTCCACAGCCTGTTTGTTTGTTTGTTTACCATATTCAGTGACAGCAAGGGTCAAGAGGATCATGTGTATGTTCATTGAGCCCTGTCCCTCTAGGCTGTGTCTGAATTGGAGTCTATCCCAGTTATATTTTCAGTGCTTTCAATTCTTGGTGCTTGCAGCACATTTCCCTCTTGCTGCGTGATCCTTGTCAGCAACTGTAACTCATGCTGGTCTCTCTCTCTCCCTCTCTCCCTCTCTCTCTCTCTCTCACACACACACACGTTTTCACATGTTGTCCAATTCTAGAATAACTTGTCTAACTCATGGAACTCCAAGGGTGTATTTGTATGTTTGTCAATCCTTTCAGCCAATATTTTAATTTCTCAGATGTGATAGTCAAGAGTACTGGTTAACATTACATTTATGTCTACTGGGACACCATCACTTGAAGCATTCCTCCCCTCCTTTTTGACTGGGTGCATTTTGCCACAGTAATTAGAAGTTACATTGATTTTTAGATGAGCCTCACCTAGATGCTATTTGTGGGCCACGCTTTATAGTGACATTAAATCAAGATTTAATGTTGAAGACAAGATGGCATTGTATTTCTGAAGTAATTAGGACATGTTTCACATAGTGTGTTTTATACAAACATTTTGCTTATTCATATATTGTTCTATTGTTTTCTAGTTTTCTGAGCTAGGACTTACCATGGCTCACCCCAGAAGAACATACTTTGAATGTCTTGGAATGTTGACTATCAATAATACATATGTGACCAATAGTTATGAAGAGAATGCATCTGTTCATATAGAGAATGCCTTTCCATTACTAATCACTGTTAGTCCACAGATATTTGGGATTAGAGAGGAGGACTTCATGTGGTTTCCACATAGGTGCATGCTGCACCAATCTCTGTTTCTGTCTCTCTCATAGTGCTTTGTCTGATGGATAGGTCTACTTCTCATTAATTTATCCCTCTTTTGGCTTGCTGGACTTGCTTTTACCCTCTGCTTCTTGGATACTGTGGGTATAAAATGTGTTGTATGTCAGTTATGCATGTTGTAACTCATGAAAGGCCAAATATGCAGATAGAGAAAAGTAGATGACCCCTCAGAAATACAGATTCACACCTGATATATTCCTGAAATATCTATATTAATGACGCATCATATTTATGAATATTAACTTTAGCAAGACAGGTAACTTCAGTGCTGTGCTGCTGTTTATTTCTTGGCATGAGAAATGTAAGAAGGACGTAAGAATGGGAATTGAACTAATGCTGAAAATGGCCTCATGCTTATGTAGAGTGTGATTCATTGATATGAATGAGCTTTTTAAAGGTAGTAGCTGAATGCTGCCAAGGCCACTCTTGCCCTGTCTGGGTATATTATTCAAAACATTTGTGCACAAAGTCTTCACTTTCTTCTAGATCAATATGCCCTGCCCACATCTTTTTACACAAAGCTTTCCCAAGTTGTCAAGCTGATGTGTGCACTGGACTGGGTCTGAAGTTTCTGTGTCTTTTGAGAATGTTATATTTGGTTATGGAAAAAAACCCAAAACCTTACAGATACATCCACGGGGTAATATGGCAACTCACATTCCCCTCTTCTCTGAGTACGTAAGAGAGGTGCTTATCATTGCCTGTTAGGGGAAAATAAAACTTCCCACTGCTGACTGGCAAGGGAGCCAGTGTGGTGTAGTGGTTAAGAGCGGTAGTCTCGTAATCTGGGGAACTGGGTTCGCATCTCTGCTCCTCCACATGCAGCTGCTGGGTGACCTTGGGCTAGTCACACTTCTCTGAAGTCTCTGAGCCCCACTCACCTCACAGAGTGTTTGTTGTGGGGGAGGAAGGGAAAGGAGAATTTTAGCTGCTTTGAAACTCCTTAGGGTAGTGATGAAGCGGGATATCAAATCCAAACTACTACTACTACTACTACTACTATTCTTCTTCTTCTTCTTCTTCTTCTTCTTCTTCTTCTTCTTCTTCTTCTTCTTCTTCTTCTTCTTCTTCATGGAATGGTGAGGCCACTACTGCATCTGCAGCCCTCCTGTGATGATGGATGATCAGAAAACAAGGCCAGGATGATCACTGTGCCAACATGCAACTGGTATAGTGATCAGGCACAGATTAGGTCTGATATCATAACATGACAATAGTGGGATCAGCTCAGGATCTAATGGCTCCCAGGATGGCTTAGCCACAACCCTCCCAGCCTCTGGAACACCCTGTTTTGGAGCTTTCTACAGGCTATTACCAGCAGCATACCCACCACCAGCACTTCTGCCCACCCAAAAGTTCAGCAGGCAGAACGGAAAGCTCTGAACCAGTAGCATGCAGCAGCTGGCCAGTTTGCCCAATAGAGCTGGGGGGAGGAACACCTCTGTCCAATCCAAGTCCCTCCTACCCAAACCTGGTAAACATGGGAGATGGTTTGCTCTGTTGCTTTCAAAGGAAAATTAGAATTTCTTATGGCTCTCTGTTCCTTGATGGATAAGTCGCTGAAAAAGAACTTGTTGTAACTGGATATAAATATTTAACATTAGAATATTAATGATAAGATGATTCTTCCTGAGGAGCCGAGGAGCCAGAGGTAGCTGATAGGGAAGTTAGGGATGCATCTTATTTTCCCCCAGTACCAAACTCCAAACTCCAAGGTTTACGCATTTGACAGGGGAGGTTGTGAGAGTTCGTGTTAATTGTGAATGGTTTATAAAATAATTCAGTGTTACCTCTCATGCCCACTATTTTCAGGACAATTACTTACAAAACACTAGGTGAGATTAAATTAATAATTTTTATCCATCCCATAACTGTAAAGGTTACCCTTGCAGGAAAACCAAAGCAGTTATCCTTCAAAATTAAGTAGGATCAATCTCTTCCAAAGGGTCAAATCTGCTTGCAAATTTCATCTAATTCTGCTAGAAATTTAAAAAATCTATAGATATTTCCTTTTAAAAGAAAGTCGTCGTCATCAAACTTTTAATAAAGTGCTCAACACAAAAGATCCTAGTTGTATTTGCTTGTAATTTGGTAGGTTTAATACACTCTGAAGGGCTCCTGTGCCTGCAAATTTCATTGATTTTTTGCAAAGGCAAAAAGTTAAATAGTAATTGCCTTCTCCCATAGTGAATGGGCCTTTTGTCTGAAACAGATTTGGCCTGGGACCCTGAACTGAATTGGGCAGCCTTTGAATTACTTTGGACCAAGGCAGGCTTTAGTACTAAATCTTCTGTTGAGTATACACTCATAGTACTTATGATATTGCAAGAAATATTCTGCTCAAGCTGGCACTGCCATGCAAGGAATATTGCTGTTTTTCTCAGTACCAAATGATTTGAGAATACCATCTGCAGCAAACCGAGGAACTTATTCTGTGTTAAATACTTTATTAAATTTTACATTGCAAAACATATAATATTTGGCAGAAAATAATAAGGCTATAATAGCAATGTCTTTTTAAAAAAACAAAAAAAAAACAATAGCGCCAGCATACACTTTAAAAATGGGATAAAACTGCCAAATTAAGGGGCTGCTCTACAGCAGCAACTATCAGTTGCTCTTCCAGCAGTAGGTGGCACTGCAACCAGAAATAGGAAGCTAGCTGTATAATTACTTTTGTTCTAATTTATAAAGCTATAATTCAGTTCCTTGTTAATTCTGGCCTAGTCTCTTCTCAATAATAATCTGATATAATGTCACCAATATAATAAAAGACACCAGGACTCTCTGCCATTGCAGTTTTTGCTCTGGGAAGGTTCAACTTTTGACAGAATCATCAAAAGGAATTTTTTGCTAGTTTTTGCCTAGCAACAAGGCTTCTCTGGGAAATGGGGGTAGTGCAGTCTTCTTCCCTAATCTATGCCAATTGACCACATTTTCGAACATTTTGCCGCCTCATAGGAGTCATAAGAAAGATTATACAGAGGTGCAGGCCAATTGTGTACTAACTCTTAAAGAAATTTCAGAGGGTCAACCCTTTAAAAGCCTCAGCGCCTAGGGCTTGCCGATCGAAAGGTCGGCGGTTCGAATCCCCGCGGCGGGGTGCGCTCCCATTGCTCGGTCCCAGCGCCTGCCAACCTAGCAGTTCGAAAGCACCCTCGGGTGCAAATAGATAAATAGGGACCGCTTTCTAGCGGGAAGGTAAACGGCGTTTCCGTGTGCAGCTCTGGCTTGCCAGAGCAGCGATGTCACGCTGGCCACGTGACCCGGAAGTGTCTTCGGACAGCGCTGGCCCCTGGCCTCTTAAGTGAGATGGGCGCACAACCCCAGAGTCTGTCAAGACTGGCCCGTACGGGCAGGGGTACCTTTACCTTTACCTTTAGGAATGGCAAGGGAACCCAAGATGGTTAAAAATAAGAAGAGAGATCAGAAATAACTTGGATGGAGCTTCTGGATGTGACTAGTGAAAAGAGTCCCAACAAAAGAAACCATCCATACAGAAAAATCAATTAGTGGAAACCATCAAATACAGTACGGGGTGAAACTTGTTGCCAGCAGGTTTCACAACCCAGAGTGTGTTGTCCTCACCCCTGCCCCTTACAGGCCTCCAGAGCTGCTGCCCGTGACATGCATACGAGTATGTCATCTTCCACATGACACCAATCTAGATTAGAATTGGCCTTTCCCTCAGTGGCCAGATGACCTCACAATGTCAGCTGGATGTAAGGCTGCCAGAGATAAGGCATGGCTAGTCAAGCTGCCTGTCAGCCACAACTAAAGGTACCCTTTTCTTTCAGAGAAAGCACCGTTGATGTAGTTTAACCTAGTTGCTGAACTTGTTCCTGGGGGAAAGTTCTGTTAATAGCAGACACATGATCAGGAAGTCCATTGGGATAGTTTGGGATCGAAACACAATGTGACAGTCTCTGCTAGTAGGGGCAGTTAAAGCTCACAGACCAATGCCAGAAAGGATGTGATGGCTGCAAGAGGTGATTAAGGTGACCAAGGCAGATAAATATTTTCAAGCTTATTGTTTTCATTTTTTCCAGAATGGCGAAAGTGCCAGTAAAACAGGTAACCTGAAGTAAGGGATTATTTTGTTGGTTGAGGGCAGTTCAGTGAGTTCAATGAGATGCTGCCAGAGGGGGTTGAATTGTCATCACTGGGAATGGGAGAGAAGTTTGTCCAGTCCACAGTTTCATGTGCCCCTACCAAAGGCAAACTTACTAAGCCAATGCACAAAATGAAACACAGCTCTCCTTCAAAATTTGCACTGCAATGCAGTTCTTTAACTTAAAAACGCATAGGAAAGTGTATACATTAGTGAAATGTGCACAAAAACAAACCTTTTTGTGAAAATAACACACACAAATGAATGCTATTAGGAGAAAACTGATTGCAAAAATGCATACACTAAGCAAAAACAGCATACAAGACTGCCAATACTAGGAAAAACATGCATGAAAATGTGTACAGTGGTACCTCGGGTTACAGACGTTTCAGGTTACATATGCTTCAGGTTACAGACTCCGCTAACCCAGAAATATTACCTCGGGTTAAGAACTTTGCTTCAGAATGAGAACAGAAATCGTGTTCCAGTGGCGCAGCAGCAGTGGGAGGCCCCATTAGCTAAAGTGGTGCTTCAGGTTAAGAACAGTTTCAGGTTAGGAACGGATCTCCGGAACAAATTAAATACGTAACCAGAGGTACCACTGTATGACATTTCACATCAACTTTCAGTGTGGTGCCAGTGTGGTGTAGTGGTTAAGAGCGGTAGTCTCCTAATCTGGGGAACCGGGTTCGTGTCTCCGCTCCTCCACCTGCAGCTGCTGGGTGACCTTGGGCCAGTCACACTTCTTTGAAGTCTCTCAGCCCCACTCACCTCACAGAGTGTTTGTTGTGGGGGAGGAAGGGAAAGGAGAATGTTAGCCGCTTTGAGACCCCTTAAAGGGAGTGAAAGGCGGGATATCAAATCCAAACTCTTCTTCTTCTTCTTTCAAATTATCAAACATACGGTATTTGGAAATGAACTCAAGACTGGAAAATGAACTTAAGACCCAAACTGACAATCATTCCTAGTCATCCCAAGTACTTTGAAGAAGAGAGATTTAGAACTTACCCATGAGGAACTCCAAGGACTTTACAAAGTGCCATTAACAAAACAAACAGATGGTGTGGTAGTGTGGCATGTGTGAAGCTAGGCAAATAAAGCCATCTATCTTGTTGTAGATCAGGGAAAGCATAAATAGTGACAGTTCAATTTTCCTTACATTAACAGTAATGAGAGTGAAACCTGAGTTGTCACAAAACAACAGTAGCAGTTGCATTTAACCAACTTAACTGCCTCATATATCATGACTAAGAGAACTACCAGTTTCTGCAGAACATGTTTTAAAATTAGCCCACTTCAGGCTGCTGAAATGCTGAGCTCCGTGATACCATTGGCTGCTGCATAGGCTAGGAAGCATTTTGGATAGGATTAAGTCACTGCTCTACTGGTGCAACATCACTGTGGTGATGTGATGTTGCAGATGGAGTCAGTACTTCAGGTTGCTGACCATATTTGGTGAGGTAGCATGACAGGAATACAGCTAAAGCACCATGGTGCAAATTTAACTAGGACTTCAATCCAATACACACTTCCCTAGCAATAAGCCCCACTGAAATAAGTGGGACTGCCTTCTCAGTAGACATTTACCGAATTGCACTGTTGTGCAATTCAATTCACCACCTGTACCTGCCGGGGTTGTGTTGTATCAATGTATTTGAGGACTGCATGTTTTGAGGATTGCCGTTCACAAAGGGGTAAATCCACACAACGTAATCTAAGACAAACTTGTGTAGAAGAGCAAATACCTGTCAAATAGCACAGTTATATGCTAAGACTTAATATGGAATTATTGCTTTAGATAGCCACCATCATACAGTTTGTAGCAAGGACTTCAAATGCAATTTAATTGAATGAAGCTGAATGGCTCAAGGAGCATGTCGGTGAAGTATTTAAAAGTGATTAATGTTAAAGTTACATTTATGTGTGTGTGCACTTTGCTTGCACAAATGTTTAATACAATAACTGAAAACTACACATAACACAACCTTATTAGGAAAAATAAATCCCTTAACATTTTATACACAGTGTGTCAGGCAAGAAAATGCTACTGCAATCAAAGCAATTAACAAAGATTTACCAGAATGAAGCCAAATACAGTAGAGGATAATTAATGATGCTGATACAACTCAATAATAACTACTTTGAACTCTAAACAATAGTGCATGAACGCATGTGTCAGAAGGACAGATTTTAATTACTGTCAGCAACAATTTGCTATGGGTTAATTAAGAATTTGTGATAACTGATTACTGAAATAAGGGCTATGCTAGGATTCTTAAGTATGACATTTCCTCTTGTTGTCTGTGCAGTTATGCAGGTGACATTGTAATATAAATACAAAAGTGCCCCCCACAAAATAAATGGGAAACCGGATGTTCTGGCATGTAATTGTATCATTAACTAAATAAATCGATTCTTTCTTTCTTTTTCTTTGTGACTGTTACCTTTGCACAGTATCATATTAGGCTGTATTTTGTGCAGAAAAGGAAATAATCTTCTCTTCAAAAACCACTTCTTTAATAATTTATTTGGGTTTGTAGACTGTCCATAAAGAAATATGAGTAAAGTAATAGTAATTTAATATGTGAAGCAACTGAAGTAGCTTTTCTCCAACATGTATGATCTAAATAAGGTGTGACAGTTTAGGGTCTCCATTCACCCCGTGGCACATTAGTATGAAACTTGGCAAGTGGCTATAGTGCTCTTATATCTTCTGGAAGAGTGAATGAAAGATGCATTATTCAAAGATGGTATTAGTCTGCTTGTTGACGATAAGTCTGCATTTCCAATTTACATCCCTTTGTAATTGTTGCCTTTAATAGGCTAATGTGATTTTTTTGTGTTTCACTCATAAACTAGATGTTCAGTACAATAGTTCAAATGCAATGTCAAAATAGTAACTTGACACAGAAACTAGAATATGGTGGGTTTTTTAACAGTGGCAGTCTTTTTCCAAGCTGTATGAAACTGTATGCCTTCAGGAAGGGGTAGCCAATGGTGTTGTTGTCCAGATGCTGTTCCCATCAGGCCCATATGGCCATTGGTCAGGGATAATGGGAGTTGTAGTCCATGTAGAGGAAACCACTTTGGCTTACTGAGTAGATCCATTAAGTGAGATCGGTTTAGAGCCTATTGAGTTATATGCCAGTATCTGTACTTTAATAATGCGCTTTGAATAAATGTACTAAATGTGCGCTCTTTGTGGGGCTACCTTTGAAGGTGACCTGGAAACTACAACTAATCCAGAACACGGCAGCTAGACTGGTGACTGGGAGTGGCCACCAAGACGACATAACTCCAATCTTGAAAGACCTACATTGGCTCCCAGGGCTCCCAGTATGTTTCTGAGCATAATTCAAAGTGTTGGTGCTGACCTTTAAAGACCTAAACGGCCTCGGTCCGGTATACCTGAAGGAGCATCTCCACCCCCACCATTCTGCCCAGACACTGAGGTCCAGTGCCAAGGGCCTTCTGGCAGTTCCCTCGCTGCGAAAAGCCAAGTTACAGGAAACCAGGCAGAGGGCCTTCTTGGTAGTGGCACCCTCCCTGTGAAACACCCTCCCACCAGATGTCAAAGAGAAAAACAACTACCAGATTTTAGAAGACATCTGAAGGCAGCCCTGTTTAGGGAAGCTTTTAATGTTTGACAGATTATTGTATTTTAATATTTTAATATTTTGTTGGAAGCCACCCAGAGTGGCTGGGGAAACCCAGCCAGATGGGCGGGGTATAAATAAATAAATAATTATCATCATCATCATCATCATCATCAACAACAACAACATCATCATTATTATTACTGAAATATGAACAAAGCTAATGCATAGACTAGATTTATTTTAGGAAGAGCACTTAATTATAAATGCAACAGTATTTGGAAATATCTTATTTCAGGGCATCATTATTCCAGTATGATAGGTGCTTGTGCAGCTGGAACACCTGCACACCACAACTTCACTGCTGTCTTTATGTTGTCAATAGTCCACCATTGTGAAGGGATTTCCACATCTTAATATGTATGTTCTGAAAATATGCATGTTGTAGCGAACAGTTTCAGAATCAAATATAAAACAACAGAAAGACTGTTATCTTTAGATGAATATTGCTTGGTGAATATTTATCTTCCCAAAGTAAATTAAGCTCTGAAGCAGACAGAGATTTGCATGCTTACATTCTAGTCCAAGTCTACTGATTTTTTTGTTTACTCTCCAGGCATGATTTTGAACAGATAATAAAATTGCTGGTAGAAATACAGTCACAACAAATTCAGGTCTTCCACATTTTGATATTGTCCCACAGATATATATTGTCACATGCTATGAAATCAAGAAGTTTAGACATCAGACTGTAGAATTTATGCTTACAGTAAATATCTTGTCAAACAGGATTCAAGTTCTCAGGGAAAAATTCCTTAGGCTGGGGGTCCCTAGATAAATTAGGGCTGCTGGGTAGAAATGTTCAGTGGTTTTATAATGTGCTATCATGATAACAAGCATAGCACTCATTTTTTAAACAATAGAAGCATCAGTCAACTGGCTTGATTATCAAATGTTAAGCACCTCGAAATAAAAAACAAACAAACACCTCTACCTTTTAATTATTGCAACAATTCATTGCTATTCCACCACCACCCTATTATTCAAATGAATATTTGTAGCACTATTTGCAAAGCTATGCATTCATTCAAAACAATGAAAAGAGGGCAATATGAAGAACTCTGTTTATTTAACAAGCAGTCTCCCAGGTTTTCTTAATTCTGATCATGTGTTCTTAGACACTGGATAACTTTAGAACCAAACTCTGTTGCTACTGGGAATAGGGGAGAAAGCCCACTGCTTCTACTGCATAAATTCTTGTCCATGACTTATTGTACTTTGGATTATGACTGCTTTTGCAACTAGTCTTCTGCCTTCTTCAAGGGGAGTCTATAAGTTGGTTAGCTGGTCTAGTCAGACTCCACACCTGAAAGATCTGAATTAGAATACCTAGTTTGTTAACTCTTCTTTCCTCTGCCAGTCAGGAGGGATAAACTAGTTGTACGACCACGTACTGTGGTTCTGAATGATTCAGGAGCTTTGAGACCTCCTTAGAATACAATCTTAGATCAAGGCCGCCACCACAGATATATGAGAGCCAGGCCACAATGTCTAGTGACTGACAGGAATGATGACCAGTGAAACACACTTATTATACTCATATTATTTATTTGTTGTTATTTATTTCACTTTAACAAACAATGTAGGATGAGCACTGCCTTCATTTTATAGCTCAAATACAAAAGTATTGCTCATCTACTCTCAGGTTTCTCCTGAGCTTCTATATGTCTTGGGGAGGATTTACCTCACAAGTCCTGTCAGCAGAGGCCTTGTACAAGCACTGCTGCAATGGGATTTCCTCCATCTCTTCTATATGTACACACTCAAGAGCCCCAAAACTGGCTGGGAGGAGGGTTCAGGAGAACCCCCAGAATCGTGAATGGAGAAAGTGCAGGCCATTGTTATGTACAGCAAACTGAAATGCTTGCAAAAATAAAACATGTGTCTTGGAGCAATGTTGAATTTCACCTCTTGTCTCTTGTTTAGTAGACAACCCTAAAATATTTTTAAAAGTAAATTATAAGGAAGGAACAACATGACATAAGTAATAGGAGAAGAAAGCTTTGTAGAGGAGCAAAAGGATGAAACACATGGAAGGGTTAACTGGTATCAGTGCAGAAAAGTTGAGGCTAGGAAATCAAACCTTTCCAGTTTCTAGGTCACAGAAACATGTATATATCTACTGTTCACAATGGCTCAGGGTTTGTTCTCATCATAATCACCTTTAATAAGCCCCTAAGCTTCTCCAGCCTCTCAAAATATATGAGAAAATGCATTCTTAGGGAGTGAGTCAAAGGTATATATGTCCCTAAAATACAGAGACAGTAGGACTGACTTTTTTGGCAGCTGTAAAAAAGAAACAAAACACTGATAGCTCAGCTAGCATGTTAAACTGAACCTTGCCTGCATCGCAGAAGATTTCACAAGAAAAACAAAATGGGATGTTGTGAGTGATGGAGAATGTGTGGGCATGTCTATGTGCATCAAATTTAAGAACATGTAATAAAACAACCATAAAGAGAACAATATTAAAATAACAAGCCAAGAGAACATGGTCAAATGCCACATTTTTACCTGTGCGTAGGTGCATTCAGAGGAGAAAGCATGGTTTGTAGGCAGAAGTATTTAAATTCCTCCTTTTCTCCCTGAAGATGCATAGCATTATGTCTTTCAAAACAGAATTTTGCCTTCCTACAACTCAACTGTACAATACAGTGTTACCTCGGGTTGCAAATGCTTCGGGTTACAAACTCTGCTAACCCAGATTAGTAGTACCTTGGGTTGAGAACTTTGCCCCTGGATGAGAACAGAAATCGCGCACTGGCGACACGGCAGACCCCATTAGCAAAAGCGTGCCTCAGGTTAAGAACAGTTTCGGGTTAAGAACGGACCTCCAGAATGAATTACTGTAAGTTTGTAACCCAAGGTTTTGCGCTTTAGCTATAACTTTCTTAGCCAAAGTACTAAAAATATATTTCAATAGGCATTATTTTCCATTGGTACTGACTATAAAGTTTTGTATTGAGGGCTTACTAGAAAAAAGCAGTTGTGGAAGCAGCTGTTTGGCTGTTTTTCTTTCTTAAACTGAATTGCTCCAACAATGGCCTGTGGGAGACCCATCTTTGCACCTTCACAATGCCTTTAGAATGATGCTACATCATAATGTAGAATGATTTCTAGTGGGGCATGGGAGAGGAAGACATGGCAGCCTGCTGGGTGCCGATAGCTGTGGCTCCATTGTTGTTAAGGTGGCAGAACAGGGTTGTTGTTTTTTAAGCATTCCCATAAAAGTACCTAAAATTTATTCCTACTAAGAAAAAAAACTATTCTTTTTTCCTACATTTCACTCTGCCCCAATGGTGTTTTTAAAAAATAAATAAATAGATATATTATCCCAAAAACCTTTGGCGTAAGTGTGTGTGTACTGTATATGCTCACAGTTTTTGAAATATATAGCAAAACTAATACTAGCATGTGTCAGGTTTTCTGAAAATAAACCTACTATTAATCACTCTAGTGAATAACATTGTCTCCTTTCTTCTTCCCTTTGCCACCATTTAAGAAAAAGGTGATGAATGTGTAGAATTATACTACACTTAATGTCATATGCATACTTAATCCCAAATGATTAAGAGTAAAAATTATAATACAGCTTTTGACATTCTAAATGGAAAGCAGGGTTAATGAAACCCCATTTTCTTTGGATTGGCTAGAAATGCAGGACAGGTCTGGAATAAAGAACCTGAAAAATCCCTTTCACCTACTTATTTTTTAGAAAAAGCCTAGGACATACAATTCAGCAAAGCCATAACAGATGCATCATGCTACCACAGTATAATTGAGTTGAAAAGAAAGCATTATACAGTATAACATTTATTGGATATTGTGCATCACAGACTCTGAAAGCTGGGCATTTAAAAGACCTATCCTCCCCCATTATTTTGTAAACATAATCTTGTAAACATAATATCTCCTATTGTTTTCTAAATTCTCAGTTCCTCTTTCCTGCTCATTTACCTACTTGCTACCAGTGACCTCATTTGGTGACAACAGTGGTAGAATTCATGTTACACTTCCAATGATTGTCCATATGCTGAACAGAATAATGTGTTTTGTATCCAGTAGTATTCTGCCAGTGCAAAGCATGCACAGCTAGAGGCAGCCTTGTGCAACAGCTGAAATGATTAATTTCGATTTGTGCCAGATGTTGCACAACTCCTAGTGCAGAACATGTATTTGTACACCTCATTTTTAAGCACTAGTTGCACTATTTGTTGTGCTAGCACTTGCACAACTTGTTAGCCCAAACTACTAGCAGATCACTCCATACACTAACACTTTTTATACCAATGTTGCCAGGCCCTCCAAGTGACCCTGTTTTCCACAGACACCCCTGATTTAGAGAAGCCATCCCAATTTCTGATTTGATCCTGGCATGTCCTGTGTTTCTTTAGAGTGTCCCTAGTTTCATTGGAGATACATTGGACGGTGTGAAGTTATCCAACCCCTGAGCTGTCTGAAGGCAATCCTGTATAGGGAAGTTTATTAAATGTTTAATGTTTTATTATGGTTTTTTATATATGTTGGAAGCTGCCCAGAGTGCTGGGGCAAGCCAGTAAGATGTGGGGGGGGGGGTATAAATACAGTGGTACCTTGGGTTAAGAACTTAATTAGTTCTGGAGGTCTGTTCTTAATCTGAAACTGTTCTTAACCTGAAGCACCACTTTAGCTAATGGGGCCTCCCACTGCCGCCGCACCGTTACCGCATGATTTCTGTTCTCATCCTGAAGCAAAGTTCTTAAACCGAGGTACTATTTCTGGGTCAGCGGAGTCTGAAGCGTATGTAACCTGAAGCGTATGTAACCCAAGGTACTACTGTAGTGAAATTATCATTATGGAATGGGATGTCCCTGTTTTCATAGGAGAAATGTTGGAGAGTACGAGTTACATTGGCTATCATGGCTTGAGTTGTGGGCAACAACTCTAGCATCTATTGAAAAATATACAATATGTGTCATATAATCATAGATCTGATAGCAGTGCTATCACGTTGAGGCAGGACGAGGTATCTTCCCCATCTGCTGCGTAGGAAAATTCCTGGATGCCCATGTAGAATTGAAAGGCCTTTTTTTCTTACCTTTTTTTTTTACCTTAACCCCCCCCCCCAAAAAAAAACAACCACTCAGGGGAAGCAGTGAATCCTTTTCCTAGCTGCTGCTTCCTTGTATTACTAACTTTAAAAAAAGAAAGAAAAAGAAAAGAAAAGAAACATATCCATGGTATCAAGGTGCAGCAGCTGTGAAAATGGTGGTTTTCATGTTAGGGATCATTAGGAAAAGGAAAATAAAACTACCAATATCATAATATTTTTATACAAATATATGGAATACTGTGTGTATACATGGCGTATTATTTCTGCTTGCTGCACCTCAGAAATCATGTCATCCTGGACTCCCTTTGGGAAAAGTATGAGATACACATTTAATAAACAAATTTCACAATGAATATTAATATTAATATTATGTAGAGTTGGAAAAGGTTTAGAAAAAGGCAACCAAAATGATAAAGGGACTGAAGTGCATCCCCTAAAGGAAAAGTTACAGTGGGAAACGAGACATAATAGAGGTATATAAAACCATGCATGGGGTGGGAAAAAATGGGGGGGGGAATCCCCAGAGGCGTAGGAAGGTCAGGTGGTACCCGGTGCGGAAAATTTCTTGTCACCACCCCCACATTGATTTCTTTTCTTTTCTTTTTTTTTTGCCTGCAAAAATGGTTTTACGTTATTTCATATTTTCTTACAAAGGAATGTGGATTCTGAGCCTCTGATAACAAGTAGGCAACTATGGACAGATATTTAAATCTACAGGATGGGTTGTGTTTTGGCTTGTGTTATTTTATTTATATTTATTGTTTATTTGTTTAATAAAACTTGTTTTAAAAAAACCTGCAAAGTGATTTACCAAAACAAAAAACAAAAAAACACCACAGCAGTAAAATCAAGAAAAATTAACAATCCTACCTTAAAACATACAAAAGCTAAAATGTTAAGATTAAAATTACTTCAACTTCCTAAGCATCTAGGTATGTTTGCCTAAAGATTGCTTTTAGCAGATGCCCAAAAAGAGTCTAGCAAAGGTATGTGCTTTGTTGCAATAGGCGGGGAGTTCCAAAGTGCAGGTGCTGTCACAGTAAACAATGCAGTACAGATATTATGTGGAACCTGTAGTAGTGCTTGAAACTACTGAAGGGGAGGTTTTATTTATTGTGATTTCACCATGCTCTATATTATCTGTAAAGGAAAACATTTATTTATAAAACAGGACTGCACAGCAGCAATCTAGTCTCATCATGATCAGTGGGACTTATTCCCGAGCCAAAGGTGCATAAGATGGGCTGCAATCCTATGCACCCCTTGCTTCCAACTTGTACTTAAAACTCTGCACAAGCCTGCACCAGAGAATTGTAGAGTTGAAAGGGATCCCTGAGGGTCATCTAGCCAATCCCCTGGAGCAATGCAGAAATCTCAACTAGACCATCCCTGACTGATGGCCATTCTTCTTCTGTTTTTCCCCTCAGCCACAACACACAATGCATAAAGACACAACAACAGAGACTGGAGGTGGGGGAGAGAAACCCAGCGGAGGGTAGGGCAGTAGGGTGGTTCATAAAAAACTTTTTTTAAAAAAATGCCTGCTCCAAAGGTCTTATCTTACCAAACTAGGGATTACATAGCTATACCTGAAATTTCATGCATATCAGTTACTATCTTGACCCTGCTCCACTGAATTGAAATTTCAGCCTTCACGACATAGGAAAACGGCCAAGTAAACAGCTATTTTCGTGGAGGAGGGTCGAGATATTAACTGATATGCATGAAATTTCATATATAGCTATATAATCCCTAGTGTAGTAAGATAAGACATTTGGAGCAGGCATTTTTTTAAAAAAGTTTTTTATGAACCGCCCTAGTAGGGCAGTAATTGTTCCTTGATTATTTTTTACCCCCCTCCATGATGGCACCTGGGGTGGACTGCCTCCCGCCCCCCCCTTCCTACGCCCCTGGGAATCCCCCTTTCTCAAAATACTAGATCTGGGTTCATTCACTGAAGCTGAATTTGGGGGGGGAAGGAAGACAAAAGCAAGTACTATTTCACACAGCACATAGTAGCGAATTTAATTATCTGCTATAAAAAATGTTGGGATGCCACCAACTTGGATGGCTTTAGAAGGGGATTAGAGAAATCCCATGGCTACTAGTCATGATGGCTACATTACCTCAAGCACCAGAGGCAGTATGTGGAGAGGGCTATTGCCCTCATGCTCGTGAGCTTCCCACTGGCCTCTTACTTGGTCTCTGTTGGAACAGGATGCTGGACTAGATAGGCCTTTACTTTAATCCAGCAGGGCTCTTATGTTCTCATAATTTTGCAGGTGCATGCCCTTCACACTTAATGGACCATGCATGCATTGATTGTGGTATTTTGGTTGTTGTAAGCTGATCTGAGTAATGTAAATGCATTAGAAGGGGAAGATATAAATCTTTTAATAAGTAAATACATTTTTTTTACTCATATATGTAAAATGAGAGTTGGGTCGTTATGTGTTGCACCCCTGACCTTGGATACCAGTGGTCTGTCATTGGATTTTGATGTAAATCAATTGCTGTCACATTTTGCTTTAGTGGTCATACAGCAGTAACTAAGTAAACTGAGTTTCTTGTGTTAAACAGGATCTCTGAGAATCACTCATAAAGAAACACACTTGCTTTTCTTTTGTGTATCCAAACAAATATTGTATTTACATTATGTTTTTAAATAAAAAAAACCTTGAGGGATGTAATAAGAATTACCGTATTTTTCGCTCTATAACACGCACCCGACCATAACACGCACATAGTTTTTAGAGGAGGAAAATCGGTAGGCATTCCACCTGTAGGCATTCCCTCCATAACATGCACAGACATTTCCCCTTACTTTTTAGGAGGAAAAAAGTGAGTGTTATGGTGCAAAAAATACGGTAACTTTCCCACAAACAAACACACACACACACACACACACACACACACAAACAATATTTACAATATATATGACGTGATATCAGAGTGTAGCTTTCGTTGGTCACCAGCAAAAACACATGTCAAAATTTTCAAAGGGTTTTTACAGTGATACCTTGGTTCTCAAACTTAATCCGTTCTGGAAATCCATTCCAAAACTGAAACGTTCCAAAACCAAGGTGCGTTTTCCCATAGAAAGTAATGCAAAATGGATTAATCTGTTCCAGACTTTAAAAAAACAACCCCTAAAACAGCAATTTAACATGAATTTTACTATCTAATGAGACCATTGATCCATAAAATGAAAGCAATAATCAATGTGCTGTACTATAAAATAAATAAGACAGTATTGTAGATGATAAAAAATTTAAATTAATTTTTTTCCTTACCTGTACTGATGATAGTCATTGTTTGGATGGCGGGCTTTTATCCATTTCCACAGTCACACAATCAGTCAATCAGTAGCTGAACTGGGTTCCACACAGTCACAAAAACAAAATTAACCGAAAAGCCTCAAAAACAAAAACGCAAAATAAATAGCAAAAACAAAAGCACCAAACTTAATCTGTTCCGGAAGTCCATTTGACTTCTGGAATGTTCAAAAACCAAGGCACAGCTTCTGATTGGTGCAGGTGCCATGGAAACAATATCCGACAGCTGCATCAGATGTTCAGCTTCCAAAAAACATTTGAAAACTGGAACACTTGCTTCCAGGTTTTTGGCGTTTGGGAACCAAGATGTTTGAGAACCAAGGTACCACTGTACCTAGCTGATTTTCCAGCTGTCACAAAGGAGAAGTCAAGGCTGAGGAGCAGAAATATCTCAGCACTGAGATTCATTAGCTATATGATTTATTCTTCATGAGCTGGTTAGTAATAACTGTTGAAAGAGTGCTGGTTCAGGCCCTTTAACAGTGACCCGTGTAGTTTTAATTCCCTTCTTGAGTTTGGACTCACTTTACTGTTAATTGCTAAGATTTCTGAAATATTTCCATTCTAATAATGGATTATCGCACACTACCCCAATTTCTGAACAGTGCAAGATTCCAGGGGTCCAAGATGCTTCTCCAGGGTTCATATTTCCTTTTGGAAATGAGGCACAGCAGAGAATGTGGTGTCTTTATGATATATGGTTCCATGACATATATGAAACCTGGGCCTTTAATGGAAGGGTTCACAACATTAAAACCCCAAATGAAGCCTTGTTTCTCCCACAGCCAGAGCCTTGGATTCAATCTGAAATCAAACATTCCTCTCAAACATTGCTTTGACACCCTCCAGCTTGCTGCTTTACATTTAGTTCACACCACTGCTCCCACTGTTCCAAACTCTAGCTTTTACTGTTGAGGGAAGGGGGCACCATACATTTCCCAATGCATTGAGCCCTTAATCCTCCTTAATGTCTCATCACCCAGGTTCTCACCTCACCAGGAGGCTAGCCTGGCTATTCCAATAATTAGAAACCTTGATTAAATTTGAACAGTTGCTGGATCCAGGGATTAGAGGGGTCTGGCACCCAGTTTAACACCCCAAACTCTTGAGCAATTTCCCATCCCTGCATAGGGAAGACTGTCACCAAAAGGCCAATTGTCACCAGGAGATGGTCTGCCCATAGCAATAGGTTTACTTCAAATATGTCTATCCTTTGTCACTTTCAAGCTGGGGCAAAGATCAAATTAAGGATTTGATGTGAGTCACGTGTTGGCCTGATGGCAATTTGAGACAGGCCCATGCTTGTCCTAGAGGCTGTGACATCCACAACCAGCTCAACAATTATTCAATTGTTTCAGTTGCTTAGGGATAGCGAGATGGTGCTGCTACAGGGCAAAAACTACTCATGATTGTCACTGAATTGCAAACACTGAGTTGATGGTAAATAAGCAAGAACAGGAAAAATAGATGGGCCAACTAGTGTATAAGAATATACCAATCTTAAAATAGTAAATTAGTTATTCTACCCATATTTCTATCTTAACATACTCTATGGGGTAAAGGTAGCAATCAATTTAAGTCAGAACACAAGCATTAGGCAGGCTATTTATATAGCAAGAATTTTACAAAGTTCAAGAAGGCATCTTTTGAACTATGAAAAATGCATTAAGCAGGATTGGGATGACAATGAATCCATTTTTCTCTATTATACATGACATTGCATTCTAAAACATTAACGGTTATTTATTTTAACTATATTTAAATAAGTGTAAAAATAATTCTGAGAAGCATCCTTTACCAATTAGCCAACTGTAAATTTCCTCCCAAGTTACAAAGGCTCCAGTGGAATTTCCATTGGTCATATTGTCCTGCTCATTTCTAGAACTCTATGGGAGGAAAACCCTGTATCATTACCAAATGAAAATAAAACAAAGCCTTATACCACAGGCCAGCGCAGGACCAAGTGACACCAGCAAATGCTTTAAGCAAACATTTCTCCATGGATTAGACCAGGGAAGTGGCTGTACCCCGCCCCATCACCCTTTATGGTATTCTACACTTTTATGAAAAACTTGGATGGCTATGCTATTAAAAGCTGCTAATAATATTAGTACACTTTCTTAACGGCCCCAAAAGATAGTGGCTGGATCCAAACCAAATTAGTTGAGTGAGACAACTCAGTGCCACATTCCATATGATGTTAGTCACATGTGCTTAACCTGGCTGCTTTTACTTTGGAGAAAGAGCATTCAAGGGTCCTGATCCTGAATATACTCCTAGTCTGGATCAGAGCAGGCTTACTGGTTTTCTGCTGAAAATGAACCCCGTGTCTGGTTGCTATTTGCCCCCCACCCCTCCAAAGCATAAGCTAGGAGAAAATGATTTCTCAGATCCAATCCAGATTGACAGCAAAGGCATCCTAGCAAGTTTTAGTGAAAATCCAATACCTTGTCTCATAATTCCTGTAGTGTGAGAAACCCTCACCACAAAATACTGACATTTGATGGCAACTTTAACCTTACTCGTTTTTTCTCACATGTTTCTTAGACATTGGGCCTGTAGACACATTACTGGTTTAAAATGCAAATAGGTCGGGTCCCCCCTCCCCAAAAAAAATTTGCATTGAAACTGGGGGGGGGGGGAGAGAAGTGCATCGGAACACAGTATATTGTAAGAAACAAGGTAGATACAGGGTTGATATGGATTGT
The DNA here is from genome assembly GCF_964234715.1 of Podarcis melisellensis. Classification (NCBI taxonomy): domain Eukaryota; kingdom Metazoa; phylum Chordata; class Lepidosauria; order Squamata; family Lacertidae; genus Podarcis; species Podarcis melisellensis. The sequence goes on along the minus strand of NC_138539.1, from coordinate 38,068,964 downwards.
GGCTAACGTGTACACCACTTACTAAACTAGTGGTGGGAGTCGTCTGGATGCAGGGCAAATGGGAGTGTGTACACAGCCTGAGAGAAAAGAACATTTAAGACAAAACCATTACTTTCAAACATCTACATAAATAACCATAGTGTATGTTACATTGTGGGGGGAAATGAAACAAAATTGGAAGAACAGGTGCAGAGGGAAAATGCAATTTAAATGCTGGCTTTTCATTTAACTGCAATAATAGATTCTGAAAACAAAGCTATTTCTGCGAAAATGTACAGAATGATAAAGCAAGCCACAGTAGTAATGGTTATGCATCTTTTAATTATGGGGAATATCTACCACATTCATTTTATACTATTATCAGAGCATAATTTCCCTTCCTTTCAGCCTCAGAATTCCAAAAAACTTGCTTACTCCTCCTATTAAATTATGCTATTTAAAGCACATTCTGTTATGTGTGAAGGGCTTTCAGTTTTAGCTTTCTAGATATTGTTGCCAGTTATTCAGAAGACAAATGCTATGGTATAAATACTTTGGTTTGGATCCAAACTTCTTTCCCACTGGTGAGAAAATCTCTTGAAGAGAGAAATGGGTATCAAATGTCAAAGTAGAATCTAAGAGTCCCATCTCCACCCACCCCCCGAGACTATACACCAGATCCTTTAGGTAGTGTGCAACCCCATCTATATATCATTAAGTTGTATTAGTATGTCTGTTCAAAAGAAGTGGGAAAGCTAGGCAAATGGCTAATTGGGTATCAACTATTTTAAGGCTTTCTAATTTCATGCTATGGTCTTGACACCAACTATGCAATATTTGTATCAGTAAATAAATTCAATTTTTGCTTCCTTATCTATGCTGCAAATCCCTTTTTATTTTCAGAATGTTGGGAATGCTTAATGCTTTTGCTTGAGTAAAGATCAATATAATTCCATCACTCTATGATCTTGCTGTGTCCAGTGGCGTAGCGTGGGGGGTGCAGGGGGGGCGGCTGCACCGGGCGCAACATCTGGGGGTTAGGGTTAGGGGGCGCAAATCCACAGGTTAGGGGGTGCAAATTACTTGCCCAGGGTGCTGACAACCCACGCTACGCCACTGGCTGTGTCAGAGAGGTTGAAGTCTTGTGGTCAGTAGCACATTTAGTTATGTTTCCCATTTCCAAAAATCAGGGTATTGAATATTTATTTCACAACATTTTTATACTGCTTGATTGCAATAGAACCTCAAAGAAGTTTACAAAAAGAATGAAACAAGAAAATTATCAGTAAAATATAAAAACAAGTATTTAAAACATAAAAAAATAAACAAGAAGTTAAATCCAAATAAAAACTAATAATAATAATAATAATAATAATAATAATAATAATAATAATTATTATTTATTATTTCAACCCCTCCCTTCTGGCTGGGTTTCCCTAACCACTCTGAGCGGCTTTCAACAGAACATTAAATACAAAGTAAAACTTTAAACACTTTAAACAAAACATTAAAAACTTCCCTAAAAAGGGCTGCCTTAAGATGTCTTCGAAAAGTCGGATAGTTGTTTATTTCCTTGACATCTGATGGGAGCAACAGTTTCTTCAAGCCTAGATAAAAAGGTAAAGGGACCCCTGACCATTAGGTCCGGTCGTGACCGACTCTGGGGTTGCAGCGCTCATCTCACTTTATTGGCCGAGGGAGCCGGTGTACAGCTTCTGGGTCATGTGGCCAGCATGACTAAGCCGCTTCTGGTGAACCAGAGCAGCGCACGGAAACGCCGTTTACCTTCCTGCCGGAGTGGTACCTATTTATCTACTTGCAGTTTGAAGTGCTTTCGAACTGCTAGGTGGGCAGGAGCAAGAACCAAGCAATGAGAGCTCACCCCATCACAGGGATTCAAACCGCTGACCTTCTGATCGGCAGGTCCTAGGCTCTGTGGTTTAACCCACAGCGCCACCCACGTCCCCAAGCCTAGATAGGCTTTGACAATTTCTTTTAAAAAAAACATCCAGTAGGGGCTGAAAAGAGTATATTGAAGGTGCCTGTCTGATGTCAATAGGCAGGGAGTTCCTGAATATTGTTGCTATACCACTAAAACAATGATTTCTTACACTATGAATTGGTTGATTAGTTGATTTTTTTTAAAAAAATGTGTTCTAAATGTAAGCTCATTTATAAATGCAAAATGCTCTATATAAACTCTATATAGCGTTTATTTAAAAGAACACTGTAGAAACCTAAATTTGTTGGCAGGTGCGGATTGACTTTCTGTGGGTAACAGAAGAATCTTACAAATGCAGTGGAATAATCTAGAGGAGATAAAGTTCAGTTTGTAGTTAAAATGTAATCAGGGCAACACAATGAGTGAATTGGAGGTCACAGTGAACTTAATCACCAATTTTTTTGTTTTTTACAATGTCTATTAATTATGGATTGAATACTTCTTTCCTTCTATTTTTGATTTCCAATGACTATTTATGTTATTCAGTTTATAAACCAATAATAAAAAAGAAATGCAAAATGCAAGTCATACGATATGCAAAAGACCATTCAAATGCTCTTCAGCAGTAGTATATATGATTTTTTTTCTGCATGTACCTAAACAAGAATTTGATGATATTTAAATTTATTCCTTTGATGTTTGTTAGTTTATATATTCTGCCATTCTAAACTGCATCCTGCACTAGAGGAATTGTTACTTACTTTAAAGTAGACCCCCCCCCCAAAAAATTAAAAATTATTTCCAGAAATTGAATTTGTGATTGAAGGACCAAATCACTCAGAATACTCCTTAGCAATTGATAAACTCCCCTTCAGCTCGCTTAGATTTTAGCCAATTTTAATTTCCTTATAAATGCCTGAAAAAACTGCTTGCATGTAACCATAAAAAAGCAGGAAGGGAGTGGATTAAGTACAACTCAGCCTTGCATCCTTGTCTCAAATACAAAAAGCCTTCCTTTTGGGAAAGAGGTGAGAATTGCAGGCTGCAGTGATGGCTATTTTGGGGTGGAGAGATGGGTCTTTGGAGACTCTCATAAAGGAGCACATTTTTTTTGCCAGCAACAACAGTATTTGTGATTCCCTTAATCTTACAAATTGAATCAGAAAGCTGGTGAGAATGTGCTTATTCTTGTTGCGCTGATCTGCCTTAAGAGCTGCAGAAAGGTTGTATTAATGAAACAAAGAAAAACTACAGAGTTGTTTATATCTGTACCTCATAATAACCAGCACAGATGTTTTCATAGTATCCCAAGGAGAGACATGGGTTACATCCAGACTTTTCCCACCTTGCTATTTGCTAGAGAAAGGGCAGGTGGTGATTTTCACCAAGTCTCCTCTCAGCATTCTGTGCCATCTTTCATGTTATTTCAGAAGATCGCTACTTCACTGCAGCAGTTTTTCAGGGGGCACAGGGAGCTCAAGGTGTGGTGAAAAATGGCCCTTTTGTCAGCACATAAGATGAATGCTTATTTAAAGTCTGCATCCGACTCATTTATGCCATTAGTTATGACAATATCTGATGTCTCAAAGAAAGTGGAAACAGCCTTTCTTTGGCCTCTCTAGGCCCTGAGACAGACAGGTACTCTAGCAGTTTAGATTTTCAAAGAATGGGATAACTTCCTGTTTACTGACTCACTTAAAATATTCGATTTTAATTAAAAGGGCAGAACTTATGAAATCGGTGGCTTTTTTACTTCCCAACGAAATATACAGCTTAAGGTTGCAATCCTATACACGTTTATTTGAAAGTAAATCCCCTTTGATTCAGTGGGGCTTACTACCAAGTAGACCTGTAAACCAGGTGTGGGGAACCTGTAGTCCTCCAGATGTTGGGGAGGCACAACTCCTATTTGCTCTATCCACCATGCCCATTGGTCAGGGGCTGTGGGAGTTGCCATCCAACACCATCTGGAGGATGACAGGTTTTGTGCTACTGTTGTAAATCAGAGTGAATTTTAGGGACAAACGGTGACAATGTAAGCTAACTTTACAGTAATAAAGGTAAAGGGACCCCTGACCATTAGGTCCAGTCGTGACTGACTCTGGGGTTGTGGCGCTCATCTCGCTTTATTGGCCGAGGGAGCCGGCGTACAGCTTCCAGGTCATGTGGCCAGTTTGACTAAGCCGCTTCTGGAGAACCAGAGCAGCACACGGAAACGCCGTTTACCTTCCCGCTGGAGCGGTACCTATTTATCTACTTGCACTTTGACGTGCTTTTGAACTGCTAGGTTGGCAGGAGCTGGGACCGAACAACGGGAGCTCACCCCGTTGCGGGGATTCGAACCGCTGACCTTCTGATTGGCAAGTCCTAGGCTCTGTGGTTTAACCCACAGCGCCACCCGCGTCCCAGCGCCACCTGCGTCCCATTTACAGTAATAGCTTTGTCCAAAAGATTAAGACTGAAAACTCTCAGATGCAAGCTTCAGTAAATTATGTTGTTGATGTTTTGGACTTTATCTATGGATCTTACATGGTATACATGTTACATTGTAGTTCTTAGCATGGTAGCACTTGGGAAGTCAGGGTCCATGTAGATGCATTCAGGATAATGCTGTGCATATTATTCCCTGCAAATTTATTCCAGGCTCAGTACTCTCACACATTGTGCAGTCTTGGACTGTGTGATCATTTAAACAGATACATGTTATTAAGTATCTATGCTCTCAAAAACCCAAGTCTACATTAACATTCAGTGTTGATTTTTCTGATAGAGCAGAAGTGAACAGACTTCATACTTGTGTGATTTTAGGGGTTTTTTTCTGCAGCCTGTGGGTTGAGCTAGTCTCATCTATTCATTTTAAAGCTGCTATATACCACTAATCATTTACAATTTAAAACCAACAAGCAACCAAAAATTACAGAAACATAATAAAAACACAATATACTGCAGCAAAATCCAAAACACAGGAGTCATTCTGAATGCTGTCATGCCTAAACAAATATATCCACATCTACAGTTCAGCTGTAGAGCTACAAAAGGCCTGATCCTACAAAATAACACATCAGGTCTTAGATCTTCCTGGAAACGACAGCCTCCAATCCCAGGAGCTAGGTTTTGTGTTTTGTTTTTTTACTGCTGAGAGAATTAACTGTACAAATGCTTTTAAAAATCTGAGCTGAGAAAACTCCCCAGCTTCAGCAACACTTTAGTTGCTTCAGGAAAATGGGGTGAATGGCCCAACTTCACACTCTCTTGCTCAATAGGTCTTTTGTGCAGTGGAGGTTTCCTAGTCTTCTAATTCATTTGGGCACACTAGCAATCCATCTTTAACATCCATAAGTGTAGAATTCCTTCCTCCACCTCACTAATCAACTTTCATACTGTATCCAACTCAAACTGATAAACAAATCATTCTCCTTTGTGAATTTTCAGAATGCTGCGCACAAATACATAACCACACAATTTCCATTAGCATTTATGGGAATCTAGAGTTGTCCTTTACAATAACATACCAGAATACTACTTTTCAGCGCACTATGCATTCACTGTGCTTCCAGTATTGCAGATAGTCTTCTGAATTATGAATATTCTCCAGTATAGAATATTCTGAGCAGAATTATTCACTATCATCAATTGTATAAAAGCATGTGAAATATGACAGTTTGCATCCCCAACAATCAGTCTCCCAAGGCAGAATTGCTCTCCAAACCTCTGTTCTTTACCAGCTGCTGCCACCTGTTTTCCAGACAAGGCAGATTAGGACACTAATTCAAGAGGGAAATGGGGTCTCAGTATTGTAATTTGAAAATGACATAGAATTGTTTCTGAATTTAATGGGTATCCAAATTGGTAGGAAAATGTATCTTGCTTTGGGAGTGTTAATTTACAGTATAGGAGATAAATGATGATTAACACAGCACTGTCACTGAAAACAGCAGCCATTGGATTGGCCAAGTTCTTCTTCTCCAACTTTGAAACGTTTAGTAAAACTTTCCTATATCATTGGTACATAGGTTAGCTTCACAATAAACTATAGGTAGAATCCACTCACAGAAGGGCTTTTAATATGAGACAATCCACCAACATTCAGCTAATTAGGCCCCACTGCTTTCTGTGATACATTTAGTTAATTTCCCCATTAAAATCAATAGAACTTAAAGATGGCTGGATTGTGTTTATAAGCATTAATAGCCTTTCATTTCCCTTTTTGCTGAGGAAGGAAATTGTAGGAGCAAGTTTTGTTTCCAGAAAATTGCTACACTATCAGCTACCTTTAGCTATTTTCATTATCATTCATGAAACAACATGGGCAACTTTGATTTTATGTGATACTTACATTTAAAAATAAATAAATATCAAAATAGTTACATTTCTCCAAAATCCAGGCTGATTAAGCAAAACTATGGCCAAATAGAAATGCAATGGTTAGCTTTTCAGTGCAATTAACAGCAAAGTGAATTTCTTCTGCTCTCTAGTTAGCTCTTTCTATAACACAAAGGGGAAAATTACTAAATTCAGTAATAGTGATGTGAAATATCTCCTCAAACAAGCATAGTTTTGCTAGGATTAGGGCCTTTTCTTTCTATATTTTTCATACCTTTTTCTTTTCACTATTCCTGTTGTTCAGGCAAATTTAATTTCCTGTTCGATATCTACAAATATGTACTTGCAGTATAAGTAGTTCTGGCACGATAACAGTGCAGATAATTTGTTAAATCACAACAATTTGTATTAGGTTTGTTAAATCATATTTCTGTTTGGTTTTCAAATGTCCCCTCTTGCCTGGCTTCTGATTACAGGTGAAAGCAAACCCATCCTCCCTCTTGTTGCCAAGGCACAGGGTAGTGAAAAAGCATATTCAGTCCTAAAGTTAGAAGGGAATACTGTGTGGAACAATAGCGCACACAAGAGATGGCCAGCACGGGTACCTTAGTTGTTGCTGGACTTGCTGGACTGCATTGTTCTTAGCCTGCATGGCCAGTGGTCTGGGATAATGGAAGTCATATTTCAATAACACCTGCAAGCACCACATTACCTAAGCACCACATTACCATTACGTAAGGTGCAATTATCTTTTGGAATATGGGGATTGCAAATTTGAACCTACTGGTGCAAGACATTTTCTCTGCTACTTTTTCTTCATTTAGTCTTGGTACATCAGCTATGGTGTATTTTTATCTACCATTCAAATACAGGATGACCAGATAGTTTGGTTGAATAATCAAAGTTTACTAAATGTACAGTAATGTTCTTTTCATATTTGTTTTTTTTTTAAAAAAAAATTCTTAGTGCAAAACTTTATAGTTCAGCCATGCTAGTTGCACTTTGCAGATCAAACCATGATGAGCATTTTTGTAGAGATCATGAAGAGTACTAAATGTTTGCTGGAAATAAAGCCGAGTAATCATGAATAATCGCAACTGTGAAGTTCAAAATTGAATTGTATTAACTTCTGGCTTGCTGTGTGTGTGTGTGTGTGTGTGTGTGTGTGTGTGTTTAAAGCAAGGAGCCTGTCAATGTATATAAACCACTTTGACAACCCTAGGTGCAGCATAAATAATGTAATCATGATTTGTGGTCTTATCATCAGCTAGAAGAGGTATGGAGGTTATTCATAGGTTGCTGTGGAGGCTATAAAGTGGTCACTATTAGTAAGAAAAATACACTTCCTATTATTACACATTACCCGTAGAGCTCCTACATACAGCAATGTTTGATGTGTTCACAGAATAATAGTTCTAAATTTCCAATTGGCAGCCAAGGGAATAATCGGAGGGGGGGGATCTATATAAGAGAAATATTATTTTTAAAGCCAGATCTGAAAACAAATCACACTGGGATTTGAAATGAAATGAATAGTTGCTGCAGAAGAGTAGAATTCAATCTGGCCAGTTCATGAGGACTGTTCATTGGAATAGTGCCTACTTGGTTTCATATTATGCCTCTGTTCTTTGACTGCACCTTCAATTTATTTCACAGCATGTTAAATTAGCTTCAGAACAGCTTTAAGTAAAAAGTGTCCTGTGCCATGTGTTGACCTTTGTCTTAAATATATAGTGTGAACATTTTTTTTCTTCACAACATTATTGCGTCCACCCAGTCTTTTCCTTTTGGGGCAGAGGGTGGTGATGATAATATTTACTTGATCATTAACTTAACTAGAAGATAAGGAAATAATAGTCATACTTACCTTGAGTTGGCAAAATACCATGTGCAGCCATTTCATATCCCCCCTCCCCGATTTGCATTTTCACACAAGGTATCTTCAATTGATTGGTTTCCCTGGCAACTGTTCCTTGCTTTGACTGCATAAGCACTCCGGTGTGCTGTGAAACAGATTACTGCTGAAATAGTGGAATTAGTCTGGTGTAATGGGATGTTGTTTGAGCTGTTTCAGAGTTCTTAATTCCATTATTCGTTGCGTTATTCCATTAATGCTGCATTATTGTCAAATAACAAGTAGATTTAGTCTAATCAAATTCTCTTTTAACAAGTTTCTTGTAAGCCTATGATAGGCATTCTTTTGATAGAAGGAAAGAAATCTCTAACCCAAACTTGAATAAAATATATCATTAGAAAGGATACAGAAGGAAACCTAATTCTCTTTGATCCAATTCACATGATAACATTTTTATTTTTATTTTGGTTAATGCTATCAACAGAGTATTGCCTTATTCATCCCATATGTTTATCTCTTTGTGCATATTCTCATGTGGGCTTGCATATACTAGACTCTATGTCAAACTATATTAATCTAAAAAACAATCTAATGCCATTTCACATAAGCAGATGCTTTCAATTCCTACAACAGCCAAGGTCAAAAGTGGTTAGAAAGGTAGGGCCATGCAGAAATAGATTGGAATTATTGAAACAATATGCAAAATAATTCCACTGCATGAACAGAATTGCTAGTTTTTAGTCTGTTCCAGTTTAGTCTAGTCTAATGGGGATTAGTTATTTTCTGAAATCAAATAATTTCACAAGCAACATAAAATTGAGTGAAGAAAGGAAAGAAGCACATAAGGCAATTGCAGTATTTTGCCTTGCATTTATAACTTTATTGAAATCCCCAAAGTTCTAGAAGTTCAAATTGTAGATTAAAGAAATAATGCAGCATACTTCAGGAACTGGGATTAAAATGGATCACACTGTTATCAAGTGTAGTGGTTATAACCCTGCCTGAATAAATGACCAAAGAGTCTGGCAAGGGTAGCCAGCCTATGTGTGTGTGTGGCACAATTTTGCTTGTCCTTGAACCACACTCTAGTTAATTGTACCATTATTGCAGTACCATGGACAGCAGGCCTACTTATGAGCTGTTACATCATATGATTATCACCCAACCCATGGTTCATACATCACTGACCCCACTCTGCCAGCAGCAGGAGCATTGTTTGAGGATAGCCCAGGTGGCCAACTCCTAGGTATTTTGTACTGGGGCTCAGTCTTTGCCCTCCACACTTTAAAAAAGAAAGTCCTTTAACTACAGGGCAGGTGGCTGTAAAGTGCAGTGCTGCTGAGACTCCCCATCTCAGTTTATGGAGGGCCCAATCCACATGTAATGTGCTGGGCCCAGAAAATCCTGTTGGTACCCCATAAGGTAAAGGTAAAGGTACACCTGACCATTAAGTCCAGTCATGAATGACTCTGGGGTTGCAGCTCTCATCTCACTCTATAGGCCGAGGGAGCCGGCGTTTGTCCACAGACAGCTTCCGGGTCATGAGGCCAGCATGACTAAGCCGCTTCTGGTGAACCAGAGCAGTGCACAGAAAGGCCGTTCACCTTCCCACCGGAGCAGTACCTATTTATCTACTTGCACTTGACGTGCTTTCGAACTGCTAGGTGGGCAGGAGCTGGGAGCTCACCCCATCTTGCGGATTTGAACTGCCGACCTTCTGATCGGCAAGCCCTAGGCTTTGTGGTTTAGACCACAGTGCCACCCGTGTCCCCATAGCGTAAGGTAAACCCTGACAGCGAGAGACACAGGCTGTGTTTTTGCTTCTGAAAGTCAGCCTTTAATGTTCATCAATACATATGCAAATTTTATGCAAAAGTTTTTTCATGGTACTTAAGTCCTTTAAGTATCTAACAATACCACTGGGCAGCAGTCATCACCACATCTGCAATCCCACATCTGACAAACCACTGCTATGCACTAGCAGAGGACCAGATTACCCCACAACATTACAGCTACCATGGCCTAAGAACAAGGGTGACCACACTTGGGTCTCAGCAGCTGCCCAACATGCTTGAATCTCTCTTCTAATAGCCCACCTCCCTTAGCAGTAAAGGTCCTAGGAAAGTTATTCCTAAAAGAAGACAAGCCTTTGCATGTGTTCCAATCAAATGCCCCAGAGGCTTGATCTTTTATGAGTATTCAGTAAAAGTGCCCAGAAATTCTCTGTCAGAGTGTGGGGAGTACTCACTAATGTCTTTCTCCTTCTTCCCATACCCCAAGATAAATTTATGGGCAATGAGGAAGCAGTAGCTTGCAGGATGGAGCTGTTCATTCTTGCTCATCAGCATTTCATCAGGAGATAGGTTAACTTTGGCAAGTACCCCATCTCAAATGTCTTGCAACCTCCCTAGGACCTCTCAGCGCATTGCCTGCATGCTCTGTTTGATGGTTACCTCCTGCAGTTAGCTAGCATGGATAAAAAAGGGTAAACAATCTTGTTGGACCTCAGGCAAATCCTCAGATTTCATGAGCCTCTGGTTAATGTGGCTCAAAACTGGTCACTGTTGCAAGGCAGAAAAACAAGGTGCCTCTTCTTTCTGTCATAGGGCTGGGCTTTTTAAGCACATTCAATAACATTATGAACTTATCGCTTGAAAAAGAAAAAGAAATTTTGCTTTAAAATTATTTAGATGTTAAACCACAGGCATATCCTTTTAAATTAATAATGCAACTTTTATAAGTACAAAATTATTATCCCCAGACTTCTCATAAAGTAGGACTTAAGTGTATAACTCCTTATGGTCATTTGAATTTGGCCTGTTTATTTACCTCCATAATTTCCAGTACTTTAAAAGCTATCCATTTAGAGAAAGTGAGCGTAAATTATTCCTCTTTATTTCTCCATTGAGAACCTAGCTATTCAGAATGCTCTTGGAGAAGGAAATTGCATGAATGGATGCTGATATCAAATATACCCTGCCTGTAAAAGCTAGCATGTCAATGAAGTGGCTTCTGGGGTAGCCTTATCATGAAGTGATGGTATGGAGAGATTTTGTCATGACAAGAAATTGAACTTGCAGTCTTTCTAAGGCTATTCTGAAGCAGAATAATCCCAAGAGGTGCCGTCCTGTTCAAAAGCACCCTGTCTTCATAGTGCCAAAATCCCAGTTTAGGGCTAAGTGTCCTCAAGGTTCATGAATAACATCATAGCTGGTAGGAAAAATAAGGAGGAAAACATGTCTTTCTTTTTTTTCAATGGACAGCATGTTGCATTGCACAGGCTGATACTTGGTGTGCAGCATTCTATTTGGGAACTTGCGTTGGTGGCATTTGACACTTACAAAACATGGAGATACTCAACGGCGAAAAAAGTTGCATGCAGTTTATAGATTTGGGTTTAGAACAGTTTAAATGCCAACATCAAAGAGATGCAAATTTGAGCAACTCTTGAACTCAATAGCCTACGTGTTAGTCTTAAATCGGCAATACAGTAAGAAGAAGTAAATGAGAAAAACTAAGAGAAGTGCTACCAACCTTTGTTTTTTGACTAGTTATCTCTCTAACAATTACTTCTAGTGCTACTAATCAAATTACTGCTACTGTGCCAGCTGGAGAAAAGTTGTCCCTTTGTATGATGGTGGAGGTGGGGCAGGTGTGCAGATAGGTAAAGGACCAGGTGAATGAGTATCTACTGAATAATTATTTACAAGGCTATATTCATATATTCATATTCTTTTGCAGTCAACAGTTCATAGATAGACAGATGGTTAGATATAGTTAGAAAGCATAGTTGGAAATCCTCTTTTCAGTATGAGTGTATCATCAGTACACATCATGTGGGACTTTGAGTTCAATATGTCATTATAACCAGTTGGCTGCATGCCTGTAATATATGAAAATGATTTACAAAACAGAGCAGAAACCATTTCATCTCCTGAATGCATTCCAAAATATAATTTGCCAGCAATTAAAATCCCAAGCAACGCAAACTGAATTACTTTTCCCCTTGAGGCTTTCAACACCATTTAATTTGTTCTTGTTTTATTCTTTAGCTTTTTACTTTTTGATAAGTCTCTTATGAGGAATGAAATACTAGCTTTTATTCTTCAAATGAGTAGCAAACGCACAAGCAAATTAGTAAATTCTGTTGGCCGAAATATCAGCCTCCTTGGTCCTTGTGTCAGACAATAAAATTGCATCTAGTTTGCACACCATGTCACTAGTGTAATGTTAAATAGAAGTAACATTAATATCCACGTAATGGACATTTTTGCAGGAATCGATCAGCACATGTACATATTGAAACAGGTACTGTGTTGTGATAAAGTGGTACCTTTCAGTTGAAGTGTTATTTTTACAGCACTATCATATGCTGCTTTTCAAGACTCACTGTATTCATTGAGGTTCAGTCACAGTTAAGTGCACCAGAGTTTGAAACCCCATGCACGCTTACCCTCCATAAGTCTAATTGAATGTATCTGGGGATGTTGCCAAAGAAAGATGCACAAAATTAGGTTGTACAATTTAAAGTTATCATGTTCTACTTTACTAGATTACAGTGGTACCTCAGGTTACATACGCTTCAGGTTACATACGCTTCAGGTTATAAACTCCGCTAAGCTAGAAATAGTGCTCCAGGTTAAGAACTTTGCTTCAGGATAAGAACAGAAATCGGGCTCTGGCGGCACAGCCGCTGGAGGCCCCATTAGCTAAAGTGGTGCTTCAGGTTAAGAACAGTTTCAGTTTAAGAACAGACCTCCAGAACGAATTACTGTAAGTACTTAACCCGAGGTACCACTGTATTTTGCATATATATTTAAGTACTGGGATGAAGATGGTACAAGTGGAACCTGCAAGTTACCTAGCTCTCTCATCCCCATATATTGGTGAACATTAAAACAAATAGTATTTGTTTTTAATCTGTTAATATTGATGAACAAAGTGCAATGTTTGATCTCTTTTTTGATGGAGACCGTTTTCTACTTTTACAGAGGATCAAAACAGTATCCTCAAAACTTTAGGCAGCAAGTCATTCCTTGATGGACACTTGTTCTGTAAGCTACATCTGCTATGCAGGATCACCATATTTGACGGAAGCTCACAAACAGGATCCTGTGTGCCAGATTTAGGGCAGTGCAGGTGGTTGCCTCGCAAAGGGTGCCAAGCCAAGGAGGCACAAAATTTGGAAGACCCATAACTGAGAAGATCCATTTGGGGACATCAAATGGCCTCACACACGGTGCCATATTACAAAAGATTTCCAAAGTCCGCCTCTGGGACCCTACATGCATATGAATCAAGTAGACCAGGCATAGGCAAACTCGGCCCTCCAGGTGTTTTGGGACTACAACTCCCATCATCCCTAGTTAACAGGACCAGTGCTCAGATGATGGGAGTTGTGGTCCCAAAACATCTGGAGGGCCGAGTTTGCCTATGCCTGAAGTAGACATTATGTGAAGAATGAGGAATTGCTAGCAGGTGTAGTGTCTCTCCCTTACACAAAGTGAATAGCCAAATAATAGTTCCATGTTCTCAAATAATCAAGGGTGAGCATATTCTAATAGAAATTGGCATAAGCATTGGATCTCATATTGTATCTGTGACAGAAGCTGTTACTTAGTTTTGTCTGACTCTCCATCAGATTACCTCTGGTGCTCCTTCAGCTTCAAGGTCAGCCCCAGCATTAGGTAGAGTGAGGGGCCATCTTAGGCAACATGCTAAAGAGTATTGGGGCAAGGAGGCAGCCATCCTTCCAAGTCTTTCCACCCCCAACTATTTTCCTCCATTGGAAGACAAAGCTGTGCATGCAGTGTGAGCTTTACACTGGCCTGCTACCCTCCGGTGTGGTGTATGATGTGGTATAACAGCCAATCCAGTTCCCTTCTGCATGTGCTATGAGGGAGGGGTTGCCATCTTGTCCATTGCCTCAGAGAGCAAGATGTCATCATAGGCCAGCCCTCTTTAACCAGGCTAGAACTTTGATCCAGAGGGCCCTTTTACCTATGCAGTCATGCCTGCATCCACATCATTTTTTTTTAAAAAAACAACACAATAAAATCCATACACTATTACTGTTGTCATTCAATCACTCTACAATGCACCCTGTTTTGCATTTATGAGAGATTAAAAAACTGCTGGTGTTGCAGCACAGAGGAAAGGGGATTGCTGGCTGAGTGTCCCTTTGCACCTTTTGGACTGGGATTAGTATCAATCTCCGAGACAATATCTGACCAAGTTGGAAGGAATGGTACAAGAGGAAATGCATAGCAGGGCTAAATCCAATCTGATAGGATGGGCCACTTTTTCTTGCTATGATGGTTTTAAAATGACAAGTATCCATCTCAAGAAAAATGTATCTATCTTTACCATAATAATTGATTCATCATAATCTTTGTAGCCATCACCATTAGTGATTTTTTCCCCATTCACATTTCCTTTTTAAAAGCTAATTCATTATTTCCCTAGTAGAAAATAAAATAAAATCAGTCCAAACCCCAGAATGCCATCTTTGTTCAGTGTTCTGTTTTTATACCTAGTATTAAGTTTGTATTAAGCATTTTTACTGTCATAATGAAAGTAAAAGAGACAAGGAAAGATGCATTTTGCTTTTGTTTCTTTTAAAAACCTTGGCTGTAGCAATGTATCCAGTTGTGTATGTTTATTCCCTTTGCCATGGGGTGGATTCTTCAAAAACATTTTTTTCTATTTGGCTACATATGCTTAGGACAAAATAAACATGCATCCTGTCAATGTGAAATGTATATAACAAAATAGTTTGCTGAGTAGAAGCAGCAGTCTAGCTGCTCCTTCTGGGCACTCCTTCCTAATCCTGCATGTGTGCACCATTCACATTTGAAGGAGGATACTGTATGAATTTTATACTGGGGTGAATGTGTATCTAACCAGCAAATGAAAAGTGAGGTCCAAGTTCCTGTAGCTTTTGTAATCGTGTTCTGCACACCATGCAAACATCAGAACCTCTCCAATAAGCGCATACACCTCCCCTGCACACAACAGCTGCTCCATTCATTTTTCTGGACTCTAATAATCCGTGTGTTAAATGCAATGTGCACATGTATCTGCTTCCTTTATAGAAAGGTAAAAGCCCTTGTGTTTGCATTGTGACTCCTGTGCCTATTAAAAACCATTACATTGGGTTGATTGATTTTATTGTGCTGTAAAGCTTCTATTTGTTCCCCACAACAAAGAATCCAAGGAATTTCTCTCTCTCTTTTCCCTGATGGCCCCTTTATCAGGAGATAATTTTAAGTTGTCATGCATTTGCCAGTTGAATTATTCACTATATTGCAGTTTTAACATCTTTAACTTTTGCCCATTAGCAATCATCTCTAGTCTAAAGCATGCTGCAAAACCTAATCCCTCAAGGTTAGATAAAAATATTTTTTCTTTTCATCTTCTTTCAGCTGGAGTTATAGAATAAATGGCAGCAATATCACATGGGACCTATGCACACAAACTGTCATTCTTACTCTTTACCTAGGGGCAACAATTGCTAGATTGAGCTTCTGTGCATGTTTATGTCTCTCCCCACCACCACCACCTTGTTGTTTTCCTGTATTTTAATTTCCAGTTCATTTTCCAATTAATTTTTGAAACATAAAATCCTACAGCAGATACAGAAATGCTCTGGAATACGATATTAGTGAACCGACGTTTTCTGTTATGCATGGACATTCTTAAAACACAGATAGACAAAAAAGGCTGAACTGAAGTTATGCCATTTTATTTTAGAGAGACTTGTATCAACCACATAGTACTGTAAGCTACTTAATGTTGAGATAATCCCATTATCATGGTACAGTACCACTTTGTCAATTGATACTGCGTCAGAGGTCCCTGCTTCAGTTTGGGACACTTTGGAGAGATTCCCATTTAGCTCAGGCAAGCCACATTCACCAGAATATTTTGTGTGCTCACACCCTAGTATACATCCACTACACGAGCAGGAACTGAAAGGAAAAGAAGTCATATGTTGCTAATTCCATAATAGCTACAACTGAAGAGGTAGCAGGACTGGGTTCATGTGGTCCAGGAACACAAATGTTTACCTACACAGAGGTCTCAAGCTAGTAATAGTACATCTGTCTAGACTTTTCTGTGTATAACTTCTGGCATCTCTTTTTAAAATCCAGCATATATAATGATACATGATCAAACAGTATTTAAGAAAGTCTGTAGTTATGTCAAAGCATACTAGTCATTGCAAAGGCAAATATAATGGTGTGGATAAATTGGCCATAATATATTATAACTATGTATATTTGTTACATCACAAAAATGAGCCAGACTGAATGAGGAAACAACATTCCAGATATACGGTATTTCAGTTTTAATTATTGCATTATTATTTATCAGAGGAGCACTCCATTGTCTCTCAAGGCAGACGGATGCCAGCGATAAAACATAATGTAACATTACAAATACAGCAAAAATCATATAAAAAAATTAACAAATCATCCATGAAACAAATACAAATCTGTAAACCACTATTAACAAAAAAGCATCTAAAAATAAGCGATTACACCAAATTACACCAAAAGTCTTATCAAACAAATCATTAGGGCATTTATAATCTATAAAACAATATTAGCAGCATTAATAAAATAGCAACTAAAAATATAAACTGAGCACTGTTAATACACACACTGTTCAGTTCATTAAAATACACATAACTTAAACACAATTCCTGTTTTTAAGCCAGCTCAGCCAGATGCAGTACTGACCAGGGTCCTTGGGTAGTGGGCCTTGGAAGGGGCTCTCAGGCCTATCACCACTGATAAGGAACTTGCCTGCATTGCTCTCGATAATGAGGTAAATTTCCATGTGAAGTCTTAGACAAGCCTATCTCTTTGGAGTGGTCAGTTGTGGTGCACTCAGGGTGGAGACCAACCAGGAGGTCCAACAGTGACTGTACACTCAGGATGTTCTTGCTACACCATAGTGCATCCACTAGCAACTGCTCCTGCAGCAGTGCATCATCTGTACTTGCTTTCTGTTTTGCTTAGGCATGGATGTCCTGAGAATGTCATACTTCAGATGGTTTCCCAAGTGAAAACTTCAGTCCTTGAGCAATACCATAATGTGGGAGGGGACGTTATTGGGGTTTTATAAAAAATGTGTTTTGTGTTGTCTCATTTTGTATTTTTACATTGTGAGCAGTCTTGTGATCTTTTGATGAAGGGCTGTATACAAATTTAATAAATAAAACCATGCACAGAATGCCTGTGTTCCCCTTAAGTAGGCAAAATGAGAGAATGTTGAAGCATTCCTTTCTGTACAGACAAAGTGTGAGTGGTTGGTGCATGCTGTGGGTTGCACAGCTCAAGTGGTTCCGGTGAGCTGACAGTACAATATATGTGTCAATAAAAGAATGAGAGGAATGGGTAGCTTATACACATGCAAGGTGATACGCTGTGTTCATAATGTGGAAAAGGGTGCAAGCCACTTACTGTGATGAGTCCTATAAAAACGATTTTTATGTGCTGCTGAGGCAATACATTCTCACCAGTGCGGTCAGTGTTACTAGTATGACCCTCCTAAGTGGTAGAAGGATTAATAGGGCTGCTAACAAATGCAGAGTATTTTGTAGTTGTTAGTGTATTTGTTTAAATCACACAGTTGCTTAAAGAGCACTGAAGAAGCAATCTGTAATAAATTTAAAAACTCCTCATTAATCAGCATTTGAAAACCACCATTAAGAGACAGTTTTGACATTAACAAGTGCAAATAAACCACCCAGAGTGCAGTGGAGCTGCCAGTTAAACCAGTAAATAAAAAATAATTTAGATGAAATTTGTATTGTGTTTTTTTAAAGCATGTATTCCTAAACTCAGCATGGAAATAAGTCTGGAAATTCAATGAATTGTTATTCAAGGACTGCCAGTAGAATAAAACGTTTCAAGAGCTCATTTGTAATACATTGATAACAAACGACATAGTTTATTTATACACAATACCTGTGCATTACCAAATTCCAGTGACAAAAAAAGAATGTCAGCTCAATTTAAAACAAATTTGCTACAATTAATTAATCCATACAACAGTGCTTAAAATCTGAGGATATTGGAATGAAATGTTGCAAAAATATCATTTAGCATTTTTATAAGTTGTGCAGAAAATCTGTTTTTATATACCTGATAGGCACTCACGTGCTGGATTGATAGAAGGTTCTTTTGTGTGAAAAGACAGGCAAAGAGCTTTTCTTTCCTGCAAAAACATTGAACCCTGCCACTCTGTCAATGTAGATCTTACTATTCCCTCAAGCATTCTGCATCTAAACAAAGGCTTCCAGTATATCCAGCATCCTCTTCTTGACAAATTGTGCTCCATTTTCTATTGCAACAAAGTTTTTCTAGGCTCCTTCAGTCTTTCAAACATTGTCAGACATGGATGGCACTGCAGTCACTTTGCTGCCACCCACCCCTCTCTCCTTGTCCTCCCATCTATTTCACTGGAGCATCTAGGCCTTCTGCTTTGTGCCCTGTGGTCACTTGCTAGATTCATCTGAATGCGATAGGGTGGCATATAAATGCTCTAGCTTATACTAGAGCATTGAAGGTGGTAGGTGGCCATTAGCTTGGCTCCTATTTAAGCGGCTCTGCTGCCTTTCCACCCCTAAACCAGCTATTAGGGGGCCCAGCTGGGAGGGTGGGATATGACAGCAGTGCTGGTTGAGCCAGTGAGCCATCAGGCCTTTGGCCAGTGCCCATCCTGGCTGACTATGGCCCAGGTTTGAGATACATAGCTCCTATGTAGCAGAAATGTAAGACTATAGAGCTATTATGCTGGAAATGCACCATACAAATTGTGTAGTGGCACACATTTGTATCCTACCTACGATGTCAAATTCACAGACACCATTTCTGGGAAAACAAGAGGAGAAAGGTGGGTGTACGCCATGAATTGCAGGTGTCCACAAGTGCAAGAAGTACATCAACAGAGGAAAGGCTTAGGTTGTGTTGAGGAAGGATTTGCGTAGATGACATCTGGCCACCTCCCATTACACCAGGCATGGGCAAACTCCGACCATCCAGATGTTTAGGACTACAATACCCATCATCCCTAGCTAACAGGACCAGTGGTCAGGGATGATGGGAATTGTAGTCCCAAACATCTGGAGGGCCAGAGTTTGCCTATGCCTGCATTACACTATTTCCAACAGAACCTTTGCCCCACCCTCCTCTCCAGTCTGTGATTGAGTAAGCTAGAGATTGACTAGGTAGGTGTGGGAGCAGAGTGGCATAGTTTCATGCCACACAAATTGATATATGTGCTCTGTTCCCCTGCTGCAGCTTATACATGCCTGGGGTTGGGACATCACTGCTACCACACAGGTTTGTCTTTATCCATCCACTCTTGGTGCCTCGGAACTTTTAAAAGGACAAGAACCAACTCTGGGTGAAGACCTGGCAGCCCTACTGCTGTGCCACAATGTAGAATATACAGTCACCAGGAGCCTCTGAGAAAACAGCATCCGTGCACTGGTAATGAACTACACAGGACATGGGGAAGGGTGGGTTGGGAACACTGGGCAGAATCAAATACAAAGCTATAAGGAGAAACTTTGTATTGCCTTAGAAAATTTGTCCATCTGGTTCTTTACTGGCTGGCTGAAGATCAAAATGTCTCAGCGGGCATGCACTGTGCTTTTATGTGTGACCTGGACAACTGGTGCTTGAAATTTTGCATCTTGAAGTCTGTGCCTTTTTGAAATGAACCCAAGAATGTTTCATAGGTTATACAATTCCCTAAAGGATGCTCAAACTAAAAGCAATGCAGATTTCACTCCCACAGGTCACTTTTAATTTGGATGCATCAGTGAACACAGCTGCCATAATTAGAGTCAAATTTCTGATCTGCTCCAGTACATGGTACCAGTGTGCAGGATGTATAAACATACCTGGCAGGCTGGCAGGTTCCATTACATAATGAACCATATATTGCCTAAGGCATGTAACAAGGATGCTGCTGACCCTGCACTGGAAAATTAACAACCAAATTACTTAAATATATTTCTTTTGCTAGTAGACTCACTGCATCTAACGGTTGTAAGTATATAGCCTGCTTTCCCTACCTTGACTTACAAACTGACCTTAGTGATCAATTGAGGTACTGTTATTTTAATATGTGTGATATATATCAGTCTGTATCACTAGAAAATAGTCTTTGACTGTAAAGATACTGTACTACCAAGATTAGAGTGTGATTTCAAACTGCTACATAATCATTGTTCAACTTTGCCCATGCAAAGTGCTTCACAATCCATTCTCCAAGGCAGGCTACTAAGAACCACCTCAGAGCTTATGCATTAGGTCACCTTCTGGGATGATCTCACACATAATTTTGGTAAAAGTGTAATGTTTGAAACATCTTTTGTTATAGCCACTTTACAAAGGAGAAACAGAGTATGAGAGAAAGCAACACATATTGAGTCCAGCAGTGAATCTGTGGTAGAACTTGCTAGTCTAAGTCATTATCTACAGCAGCATTTGGGATATTGCCTGTATCTTTGAAAGCACAAGCATATTCTGATCCAGCCAGTAACTGCAGGCAGAGAAGGGGGGGAAAGCAATATTCAATGTGCACACAGAGGTCCCTTATCCACAAAGACTTGTCCTATAACAGAAAACAGGGAAGGGGATATCTCTTTACATGCTCAGAAATGCCCTCTCTACCAAGAAAACGGGTTGCCATCATGTGAAGAAGCACTGTTTGCTCATTAAAGCACAAACAGGAGTTGAGGTATCAGCAGAAGGCATCCAGAAGGGTGGAAAGTGTGTTGTAATACAAGGCCACCATCATCGTCGTCACTTTTATTATTATTTAGGATTAGTGTATGTGTTTTCACCAGAATGTACCACAATAAATTATATTCTTAGTTTCATTTACGTACTTACAAGCATTACAGATATTTGTTTGGATAACAGTTGTCACCCCCCCCCCCACACACACTCCATTGAATATATCGCCATTTAAATAAATATTTTCATTAAATTCATATCAGTTACTTGCATTATGTACTTGTTTTCACAATAATCCTATATTTTCTTTTTCTTTGTGCCTACATCATTGGGGAAGCTTTTCTTGCCAAAATATATAAGCATGTCTTTCTATAGTGTTCTTCATAGCTGTATTACTATCAAAAGTGGACTTCAGTTCCTGTCCTTTGAATCCATAGACTGTGAGGCTTGGTCCACATTTACCTCCACTGCCCCCAACACTTCTGTGCCCAGGTCTGCACTTTAAAGTGCCGTGTCTGAGCACTTTTTTTTTTTGCCCCACAACTTTCCCCAGGAAATCCCACTCTTTAATGCTGAATCAGGGGAAAACAGCAATTCTTTTTTTCCGCAGATTGCGGGAAAAGGTTAGAGCAAGCTATGAGAATAGCTGAATACATGTAATTCTTTTTTTGCTGTTTTGGCAGACCAGCTTCATCCTTAGAGTAAGAGTGTTAATTAGACTGCAGTCCCATCCCCACTTCCCCCTGGAGTGAGCCTCATCAAAGGGTGGGCTATCACATGGATGAACCTAGGGAACGAGTCCATATGGTTGCTGGTTTCCCCTTCTGTTGAGACGCAAAAGCAACAAAATACTCTGAGTGACTCCTATAATTAACAACAACAACAAAATTATTAATTTGTATAACTGTCTGGACAAAACAATTTATATTTTCTTTACACCAAGCACTTAGGTAAAGGTAAAGGTACCCCTGACCGTTAGGTCCAGTCGCAGATGACTCTGGGGTTGCACGCTCATCTCGCTCTATAGGCCAAGGGAGCCGGCGTTTGTTCGCAGACAACTTCCGGTTCATGTGGCCAACATGACTAAGCTGCTTCTGGCGAACCAGAGCAACGCACAGAAAAGCCATTTACCTTCCTGCCAGAGTGGTACCTATTTATCTACTTGCACTTTGGCATGCTTTCGAACTGCTAAGTGGGCAGGAGCTGGAACCGAACAACGGGAGCTCACCCCGTCACGGGGATTCAAACCACCAACCTTCTGATCGGCCAGCCCTAGGTTCTGCGGTTTAGACACCAAGCACTTAGTTTGGCTCATATTATGGTGTTGCAATGCCTTCATTGTTACTGACAGTACATGTTCATTTCCCTCCTCTCTTTAGCCACATATTTATTGAGCTTCAAATACCTGAAAGACCTTAGAAATCATAGCAGGACAGTAATCAGTGTTTATATTTTTTTAAAAAAATTGTTTCCATGGTACACAGATCTTACATTTCCATGTAGAATTCATTGTTCAAAAACGTACAAGTAACTAGTTATTCATCTACAAAAAAATATTTTGAGGGATGCAATATGAGAGGCAGACCACAGAGGAGCAGCTTGAAAGTGTGTGGTGAGGGTGGTAGGGAGCAACAAGATCAGCTGCAGGGGCAAGAGGGAAGGAAAAGGGCTAGTAAATATGTGTGGTGATCTCTGTGTGTGCACAGAACTTAACCTATACATAAATTGATTGTCTATTTAGTTATTTACAAAGTTCCCCAATAATCTCCATTGTACACAAAGCAAAAAATAAGCATTCAGTGAAATGAACAGAATCGAACTTAAAGCACTAAAAAGAAATAAGTATTATAAGCAGCAAAAATTTAACTAGCTGGTAGAAAAGGTGATTAAGGCTGCAATCCTAATGAGAAGCCTGATGAATTGCAAAGGCAGTTTAACTTCCTCATTCAGAGCCCTGCTGACAAGGTGAAACTGAGGGCATAGAAATGGTCTTCATTTCTCCCTCCATGTCTGGCTTGGCCATTTGCTCTCCCATTGGAAGAGTTGGAAGAGTTTTAGATACATTTAAAAGTATGCCTAAATTTTCTCCAAGTTTAGGTGTGTGTCCCAGGGAACTGGAAGGCCTGAAAATCCTTTGGACCACAACTGCTCCCCAACATGCCCCCTTTTGGGGCCCTTCGGCTGCCAGGGATCCATTAGTTTGGCCAGAGATTCAAAGAGGCAAGTGGTGTCAGAAAGGACTTCTGTCTCTAATGTCAAAGAGGCTTATCTGATATATCCTATGGCCACTGGAAAAGACTCTTCTGATCCTACCTCTTAAAGAGATGGTGCAGTGAGCATAGCCTTCCCACAAATGTCAAAGAACAGGAAGATTTACCTTAGTAAAGGTAAAGAGACCCCTGACCATTAGGTCCAGTCGTGACCGACTCTGGGGTTGCGGCGCTCATCTCGCTTTATTGGCCGAGGGAGCCGGCGTACAGCTTCCGGGTCATGTGGCCAGCATGACTAAGCCGCTTCCGGTGAACCAGAGCAGCGCACGGAAACGCCGTTTACCTTCCCGCAGGAGCGGTACCTATTTATCTACTTGCACTTTGACGTGCTTTCGAACTGCTAGGTTGGCAAGAGCAGGGACCGAACAATGGGAGCTCACCCCGTCGCGGGGATTCGAACCGCCAACCTTCTGATCAGCAAGTCCTAGGCTCTGTGGATTAACCCACAGCGCCACCTGTGTCCCAGCGCCACCTGTGTCTGACGGGATAATCAGCATCCCCCAAGAGTGCCTGCAATTAGCACTTTGCAGCTTGGGTTTCTTGCAATGATGAGTCATCAGGTAGCCCAAGCCTGTGAAATGAAAAAACACCAGACCTCCTCTTTCACCTAGAGTGGAACCTCTCACTTAATGTAAATTTCCATGCTTTTGCAAATGCAAACCTTTACATAATTTTTAGCATCAATATGCACAGACATTTTTCTTAAGCTTCATATAATGTTCTTGAGCTTCTCATATATTATGAGGTTGCAACCACACACAAAAATTCTAGAAATTTATTTTATTTTAACAAAACCATTCATAAAGACTTTCTGAGGGATCGGACACAAACAGTGAGGATTGGGCCTGTTACATCTACCTCCCTGAAGCTCAGCACTGGCACCCCACAGGGATGTGTGCTGAGTCCCTACCTGTACTTGTTGTGTGCATATGACTGTATTTAATCTGATCCATCCACCGCAATTATTAAGTTTGCAGATGATACTACCAAAATCGGTCTAATTACAGGTGGAGATGAATCAGTGTACAGGGGGGATGTTCAAAAAGTATTGACATGGTGCGTAGAGAATAACTTGCATCTAAATATTAGCAAGACAAAGGAGATGGTGTTGGACTTTTGGAGGAAGAGAGGGGAAGTAGGCCTGTTGTATATCGGGGGTTGGGGGGTTGGGTGGAGAGAGAATCTTCCTTTAAATTCCTGGGAGTTTACCTTAGTGAAGACTTCACTTGGAAAAACAATATAACTCAGGTGGTTAGGAAGGCCCAACAGAGACTCCATTTCCTCAGGGTCTTGCGAAAGAACAATGTTAAACAACAATTGATGACCTCCTTCTACTGGTCCACAATAGAAAGTGTCCTCTCCTATTGTATCAAAGTGTGGTACGTTGGCTTGACAGCCACGGACAGAAAGTCTTTACAGAGGGCGGTGAACACAGCACTGTTCCCTGAGCCCACTAGATGACGTCACAAGGATCATTGCCTTAGGAGAGTGAGAAAAATTAGGAGGGACGATTCACACCCCGGCCAGCACCTCTTTAATCTTCTACCCTCAGGCAAGAGATATAGAAGTATAATCAGTCGTAGCAACAGGCTAAAAAACAGTTTCTATCTGTGGACTGTTAGGCTGCTGAACGGACAATAATATAGTGCAACTGACTTTCAGGGTTGGTGTGTTGTGCGACAAGCACACAGAGTGCAATGTGATTGAGTGTATGTGGGAGGGGGAGGGAGGCTTGGTTAATTTCATTGTACACAGATTGTACATTGACAAGAAAGGTATTATTATTATACTAATAAATTTGGTGGGACCATTTTCAAGTTTGGTACATGTCCAAAATATTTCACATCTTTTGTTATCATCTCTCATAATTTGCATTTGGACTTTAGTATCTCTTAGATTAGTTTCAGTAGAATGGAATTCTCAGTATGTTAATGACTGTTGTACAGTACAACCTGCAAAATGGAATATCTTGTGGAGTAACAAATATTACTGATATTGAAATTCAAGGGCTGCCGTAGTAATAACTAACCAAGTTAACTATAATGCAGGTGGGAAACTCTTCTTCATCCCAAGGGCTGCATTCTCTTGTGGGCAATCTACTGTGGGCTGCAGGTGTGCCAATTCTAAGGGGCAGAGGCATCCTCAGCCCCCTCAATATTCCTAACAGGGACTCAACCCCTCTATTATTGAGGGGACGGAGAAGGCCAAACACAGTGCAGCATCAAAGGCATGCTCCTCCTGAGCACGAGAGAGAAGAAGCAGTGGCCATTGAAGCTGCGCACAAAACATGCCACTGCGCACCCCCCCTCAATTTTTGGCCCAAGTCAGCACCCCTAGTGGGCTGCATGCTGGAGCTGGATGAGTCCCAAGCCGGAAAAGTGGACAAAGCAATGGATGTGATTGTTAATTTTTGTTTAGTCCCCTTCATTGCAGTCATGCAAAAGCCAAATGTTTCTACACCTCTGCACACCTTTACACACTATTATTTAGTTATATGCCATATAAGTTACTGAAGTGTTAACTGCTTAGAAATTTGCTTTTTAATTTGATATTGTAAATATTTTAGGTTTCCATATTTTGCTTTATTATTTTATTGCTGTTGCAGGCTGATCTGAGTGACATTATATTGAGCATATGTAATGTATAAATTCTAAATGTGGTTTCAATGATTTTGCACTCATTCTTTTAGGTTGGACCTAATTGCTTTAGTCAAGCTGTGTTAGCAGGTCCAAAAAGGGGGAAAGGTGATATTCCATAGCTATGTTCCAAGGGTATCCTTTGTATTTTCCATTGAGAGTGCCAATACTGTCCCCTAAGATGCAAAGTGACAGGGCTCCAGCTGTGTTACTTGGCTGTGAGTTCTATTAAAATTGCATGTAAATGCTTTGACCCTTCAGCTTGTAATATGCCAAGTCAAGCTGCGATTTTTAGTACAGGATATTTCCTAGTATAAGACCGGTATTTCTTCTTGTTTAATGAAATTGCTGTGTCTTAAACTATTTTAATAAACCTCAAGGGCTTCATGGTTGGATATTGTGTGCAATCATGTGTCAACTGACACAGAATTGAAAAGCTGTAATAATTTTTTTTCTCTAAACAGTAAAAAAAATTAAGTGGTAGCACTAGGTTACAGTTCAAAGAGAAATGGTGAAATCTGATGTTGCTGTACATTACATATATATTATTATGATAACCCAGTGCATTTTGAACAACGGTATTCTCTGAAAAATGTCTTTGTATCATGAAGGACAGACCAGATTCCTATTTTATGTATGGCTTCTATCTTATCTCATTAGTACTACTCAAAATGCATTAAATAAAGCATAAACACAACTTCAGATTCTGTGCCCGTTTCTCAAAACTCAATTTCCCCATTGGATTATGATTTGCAATGTTGACATCTTTTATTTCACTGCGAGTACACACAAACCCCTTCGTTTATTTCAATTTGCCCAATTTAGAAGTGTCCCAGGCAAAGCCTAAAACCATAGCTGTCAACTTACAGATTGGAAAATAAGGGACCAGCAGCCTTGAAAATAAGGGACAAGCAGCCAAAATAAGGGACCTGCAGCCTCACCTGTTCCAGGCACTCCAGTCTTCCTGTCCTCCTGCAGTCTGGTCAAACTCATGCTGGGTAGCTTCGAGAACACTGTCCAACCAACTTTGGAACCAGAGGTTCAACTGAATAGAATCTGAATCACATGCACCACAAGGCCTATGCAGCCTCAACTTAAGATGGCTCCCCGGCCTGGCTTTGCACTGCAAAGTTTGCAGGAGCACGTGCAACAAAATAGCGTCCAGCATTCAAAAAACCCCTCAGCTTGCATTAACTAGTCACACACAAGGCATGCAAGCTCCACCCCCCCCAGTCGTTCTTAGACTTCTTATTGGGTGAGCAACACAGCCAAGCAACACAGTTGGAGCCTCTGTCCTCCCTGGCCGGCAGGGAGGGAGGGAGAGGAGCTGCTTCCTTTGAAATTTAAGGGACATAATTTAAGGGACATCCATCAATAAGGGACAAGAGCGGGACATGGCGCTGGAATAAGGGACTGTCCCTTCAAATAAGGGACACTTGACGGCTATGCCTAAAACTGGTATTCAAAAGCAATGATTTTTGGATACGTAGAAAGTGCCTGGGTGGGGTGTCCTCATGGGCAGGTAGTTTCCCTTTCCTGGTATAAATGGTGAATAAATGCATTTGTTTTTTTTAAAAAAAAATTAAGGCAAATGTTTCCCACTGACAGAGACAAATGCAATATCAACCATAGATCCAGTAACAGTAAAAGAGGGAGAATATCATTGCCAAACAAGTTCTCCCTATGAAAGGGTACCAGATTGTGTGCAAAACACTATCTGATTTTCTAAGATCCAAAGAAAGCCAATATATTACAAAGTTGTCACTGTTATATTACAGATAACAGATTTTCTCACACTTATTCTGTGTTGAGATTCCTGCCGAAATATCAGCATGAAGCCCTTCCCTGAGGAATGCATGCAATAGGCAATATAATATATATAATGAGTGCTACAGATTGATAGCCGCAAGTAGTTTGAAAACAGAAGACAATGAATTCTTTCCTTCAAGCATAGAATGCTAAATCAGGGAGATATGGCTTTAGAATATGATTACTTTTTAAAGTGCTGATGGAATCACATATTTTGAATTTATACCTTATCCCTTTCTACTTCTCCGCTTTTTTTAACCCTACTTTTAATTTTATTCCTGGATAGATTTACAGGAAAAGCTTTCAAACACCAAGCCATAATTAGCCAGTAAAGGTTCAGGTTACATGGCCCTGCCATATACATTTGTTCCATGCAGCATCTCTTGGGCAATTGTTTTCCCATTTCCTATAGCTTGTGCTAATATAGGAGCAATACACCGTGTGTGTAAATCTTAGCTGTATGCCTAGTGTTCTGCGGGACTTACTTCCAGACAAAGTTGCATAGGGCTGCAGCCTAAATCTTATTGATGTTAATGTAATTAGGTAGCAATCCTATTCATCTTCGATAGTTTGCTGCCCTTCATGGAAATGCTTAAACCACCAATACACTGTCTTTCAAGTTACAGCTTCATCTCCGTACACAATTGTGAGCATTTCATGGATTTCTGATGCTGATTGTGTTTTCGAACATTTCTCGCTGTCCGATTTCTGTGACCATTCACCAAACTTTCTGGTCATAAATAAATTCTATGGCTGAGAACACATACGATCTCAAGTTTGCAGCCCCATTGGTGGTGAAACTGGGCAATATTTTTCCAAGGTTTGAGGGAATAGTCAGTGTGGGGTAGGGCTACTTATCTTTAACAGAGGCAGTGGGATCTTTCTGTTGTTGTTTTTTTATCCTTCTTTGCCAGTGTTCATGAAACAGCAGCAAGAGCTCTCTTCAGTGGCACATGCACCACCATTTTCTTTTTCCCAGAGTGTCCAGGCACAACAAAGTTCCTGTTCACTGTGAAGAAGAAAAAAATTATGTCTTGCCACAAAAAAGATGACTGCTGTAATGCTTTTGTCAATACAACACACCGACTGGAACAACATTGTCTTTGGCAGCTCTCAGGAAAATAAGACAATGATGCAATGACTCCTGAAGAAAGAGTGCCATTATTGCTGATCTCATCACTGCTGCTACTGAGTTAAAATAAGTTCTAAAAAGGAAGAACCCCTGTGCCATTCCTAAAAGTCACCCCCTGGGCTTCACCACCCCACCAGGAGGATAACAAAAACTACTATTTCAGTGATCCGAACACATGCTTCTGCAGGGCTGTCTTAAGCATATGCAGCGCTGGGGTCCAATGATCCGCCCGGTGCTGCCCCCCGGCTGCCAGTCCCAGGCACACAGGAGGGTGGAGCCAGCCAGCCGCCTCAGCGTCTTGCTGGTTCAGTCGCCCCCAAACTCATGGTGCAGAGCCACCTGCAGCAGAAGAGCCCGTTGCAGCTCTCCTACCGACGGGCCAGACTCAACCCTCGGGCCCCAGACTCATGGCCTGGCTCCCCTGCCCTGAGAGCCCGGTGCCCAGGTGCCCCTCACCCGTAGTGCCTATGGGCAAGAAAGCCCTGTGCTTCTGCAAAGCCCCCTAAATTTAGACACCTTCATTTCAGCCATGCTCGTTATTCTTGTTCTATTTCAACAGGATATCAAACTATGGGAAGGCTGGGAGGCTAGGCTACACTATTGGAAGATTAAACTAATTTGAAGTCAGAGTTAGTGCAGAATTAAGTAGCTTCTATAAATAAAGCGTAACGAAGATACTGAATTTCATTTTGAAAATAAGTAGCGGCTGTATCTTTCACAAGGTTCACATTAAGCCATGACATAGCTTAAGCTCATGCAAATATCTTGCGTGACCCAACACATATCTTGGGTCCATTCCTGAGAAGTCATTGTGAGGGAAGGCACAAAGCAGCAAGCAGTTGTTTGAGAGGCAAAATGAAGTCGTTAGCATCTTCTCGGATAAAACCTGTCAGGCCTTTTCTACTGAAAAGAGTTGCACTCTTGTACACTAAGTCATGTGAAACCTTCCTCTCTGCAATCATCCAGGTATTTTGTGCTAAGCTACCCATAGGCAGAACCTGGATTGCTTCTACGTTTTGACTGAATTTCTGCTCTGTTCTTCTACATTAGAAAGAAGGTGTGAGAGCTTATGTGATTTTATATTTTATGTAAACTGCTTACAGGTTTTGATGATTAAGTGATATACAAATCTTATTAAATTTTAAAAAACCCCAACTGATTATACACTTGTCACAAATAACTCTGCAATATCCAGTAGTGGCTGGCTGAGCTGCATGGGTGTTGATGTTTTGCTCTCCTGTCTTCCCAGTGTCTCCCAATGCTATTGCTTACTGAGGCAGGGATGGGCAAGGCAGCAGGATCTCAGTGCATGCAAAGCAGTGGAACCAAACAAAGCTCCCACTGCCTTTTCCTTCCTCCTCTCAGTAAACAGCAACATTGTGAGACATCTGGCACATAAGAACAACACATAACAGAAAGAGATGAGAAATAAGGTGGGAAACGTACTGAAGACCCAGGAATAAAGAGGAGCAAAATGAAGAATACAGTGGTACCTCAGGGTAAGTACTTAATTCGTTCCGGAGGTCCGTACTTAACCTGAAACTGTTCTTAACCTGAAGCATCACTTTGGGGCTCCTGCAGCTGCCGTGCCGCAGGAGCATGATTTCTGTTCTCATCCTGAAGCAAAGTTCTTAACCTGAAGCACTATTTCTGGGTTAGCGGAGTCTGTAACCCGAGGAACCACTCTATTATAAACAGGAGCATTAAGATTGATACTTAGTTATAATGTTTATGATAGAAAAGCAGAGTCACTGGGTGAGCTGTAGAAGAAAAGATTAATTAGGAGTTTGTGTACAATGGACTTGTGTACAATTAAAAAAGTGAGGGAGAAGCCAAGGTAATGAAAATAATAGACAATACTGGGTTGTGCTTCATTTGTCTTTATTTTCTAATTGGATTTATTTGCTGTATCCAGAGTTTACATCTATTATCAGAAAGTAGCACCAAGTTTGGTGGTTTTAAATATATCCGTATGTTTTTATCACAAAATCTAAGGAGCTTCATTCTTTCATCTATTTCGGCCAATGCCAATAAGCAAAGTGCCAATAAGCAAAATGACTCTCATAATAGTAGCTCTGATCATGATAAACACAGAGAGTAAGAATTAACAAATCAAATTCATCTGCATAATAAAGTGAGCATAATTACAATCTCCTTGCAGATATTTTGTGACCAGAAAAGGCAGATAAATTATTCACTGTAAATTACTCACTCAGCTATAATCACACACACAGAGGAACTGCTACAAAGGAATTAGTTCAGGAATTAGAGGCCACAGGGATAAATGCATTACTGAACCCATAACCCTGAAAACTGGAAAAATAGGTAAAAGAAATCATAGAATTGGAGTTGAAAAGAACCCTGGGGGTCATCTAGTCCAAGCCCCTGCAATGCAGGAATCTCAACTAAAGCATCCATGACAGATGACCATTCAACCTCTGCTTTAAAACCCTCAAGGAAGGAGAGTCCATTATGTTCCAAGGGAGTGCATTCCACTGTTGAACAGCTCTTACTGTAAAATTGTTCTTCCTGATGTTTAGTGGGAATCTCCTTTCTTGTAACTTGAAGCCATTGTTTTGGGTCCTACAGTCCAGAGCAGGAGAAAACAAGCTTCCTCTACCATTTGACAGCCCTTTAGATATTTGAAGGTGGCTATCATATCTCCTCTCAGTCTCCTCTTATTCAGAACATACCCAACTCCCTCAACCATTCCTAGTAAGGCTTGGTTTCCAGATCCCTGAAAATCTTGGTTGCCCTCCTCTGCACACATTCCAGCTTGCTGATATTCTTCTTAACTTGTAGCAAGCAGAACTGGACACAGTACTCTAGGTGTGGTGTGACCAAGGCAGAACAGAGCAGGACTGTGACTTTCCTTGATGTGGACACTATACTTCTGTTGATGAAACCTAGAATAGCATTAGTTTGTTTTGTTGCTGCATCACACAGTTGACGCATGTTAAGCATGTGGTCTGCAAAGACCCATATGTACTCACATGTACTGCTGGTGGTAAGTCAGGTGTCCCAGATCTTATATCTGTGCAGCTGGTTGTTCCTGTCTAAGTGTAGAACCTTATAATTGTCTGTATTGAACTTCATTTTGTTGCCATATGCCCTCTTTTTCCAGGACACATCCTCTTTTCATGGGTAGAGTCGTCATAGTGATCCATAGTTAAAAATAGAAGTTGGCAAATGTGTTCTCTTTATTGATCTTCAAAATACGGCAACCCTAGTTCTCCAGTCTGTTATGGTCAACTTGAATCCCGATTCTGTCTTCTGTGGCATTAGCTACTCCTCCCAGATAGGTGTCATCTGCAATTTTTTGATGAATATCCTCTCAATTCCTTCATCCACATCATTTACAAAGATGTTGAACAGCAGTGGGCCCAGGACAGAAACCGACAGCACCCTACCCCAAATAAAGTTGTGGCCTAATTAAACCCAAAATATATATCTGCTGTCTTGTCTGGTTATTTCATAATTAGGAAGCAATGGAGCCACAGGCCTTGGCATGCAATCTGCTCTAGGAAGGCATTATCCAAGTCTTCAGTCTGACTTGGAAGTCAGTAGCAGACACCTACAGTAATTCTTCTATTCATCCTCTGGCAATTTTTACCCATATACTCTCAATCTGCCTTCCATGCTCCAGGTCATGGATCTCTTCACAAGTGTATGCATCCATTACATAGAATGATCCCTTGTAGCAGTGTGAGGGGAGTCAGGGTCATCCTTAAGAAACTACCATTCTCAGGATATATATTTTGGGGGGGGGGGGCAGAATCCATGATTGTTTAAAATGATATGATTCTGCTTTAAATGTATAGTTCAAATGGGACCCCAGTCTCCTTGTCTGTTTGTCCTAAACCCAGATGCGGTTTGATAACAAGTGAATAAGGCTACAATTCTGTATGTGCTTACCTGGAAGTCACTTCCAATGAACTCAATTGGCCTTACTTCTGAGTAAAAATACATAGGATTGCCCTATAATGAAATGTTTAGAACTAGTTGGTAGCAGTTGAGTTTAAAGAAATAAGAGGAACAGAAAGTGCCCTGAATATATAAGGTGTAAGTGCTGTGGCTCCTGTCTGAGATAATATAAAGGTGGGGTTTTATACTTAGAGATAAAATAAAAAGAACCAAGTTGCCACAATGAATGACAGGTTGGTTGTGTGAAACCACACACAACCATCCACCCCCTCTTCTGTGTAGATTGTATAGGCAGGAGATATTTGACATACTGTTTTTTGTTGGTTTTATGCAGTGCTACCAATATATAGTCTT
Organism: Podarcis melisellensis; assembly: GCF_964234715.1. Taxonomy (NCBI): domain Eukaryota; kingdom Metazoa; phylum Chordata; class Lepidosauria; order Squamata; family Lacertidae; genus Podarcis; species Podarcis melisellensis. The sequence goes on along the minus strand of NC_138539.1, from coordinate 38,035,979 downwards.
TGGGAGCAGCTGGACTCAAACAGAAAGGATTAAATGAACGAATGAAAGATTCTATATACCTAAGCATACCTGCAAGAGAAAGGTCAACTGTTCTGAATGCAGAGGGCATTAGAGAAGACATTGTTCAGATTTTGCTCAGTGCTAAAGAATTTGTTTCTCAACAATATGATGTCATCATGTAGCCAGCTAGCGTCTGCTTACGAATCTTTTCTTCTGTTCTTTGGCAACTGAGGTAGCCTTTACTTTGTTTCACATTTACCTGAAAAATGTGAAAGGGTTATCAAGATTTATAGAAAGTCACTGGTTTATTCCTTTTTCTCTCCAGTCATATTTATCAGCTTTTGAAGTCTTGACTTCTTTTGGGAAGTCAACTAAAATAAAACATCAGTAGATGTCAGGGAACTGACATCTAAAGCGCCGCAGGTGCAAAGGCTCCCTGAGGTTGAGAGAGCAGTAGCAGCGGAAGAGGGAACCAGTAGAGGGCGAGCAAGAACTCCAAGGGAAAGTGAGTCGGAGGGATGGCTCAGAGACGCTTCAAGCGAAACCAGTGGGGAGGTCTCAGGACCTCCTATAGGGACACCCACACCTCGACGGAAACTGTCACGCCGAGAGGCCAGACGACGTGTTTCCGTTAAGGAGCTTTTATGTTGGAAACGTTTCCGAAAGCAGCCACTTTCGGATTCTACTAGTGATTGACGCAGCCATGCTGGAGGGGCTCCGTCACAGGCAGAGGTTTGAAAACCTGATCAAACTCTGAGGGACTTGCATTTTACGCACAAGCAGCTCATCGTCCCATCACAGCAATCCGAAAGTCACCGAAAGCCAGCTTGTGCAGAGAGAAGCATCATGAGCAACCCAGCCGGAACCGGGGGTGCAGGAGCAGCTGGAGGGGGTCCAAGCCTGGAAGAAAGGTACAGAGCGTTGGAGATCCAGTTGGCGCTGCAAACGGCGAGGCTTGAGGAGAGGAGGGCTCAGGATGCAGAAAAGGGAAAGGAGAAAACCACCCCGCTCGCCAGAAAGGTACCAGGATTGGTGCAGAAATTCGGGGGGGATCCCAGGAACTATCATGCCTTTAGAACAGAGATGCAATACGCTCTAAACTTGCAGTTTGATGACTTCCCCGACGAGGAATCGCGAGTGGCGTATGTGATTGGCCATCTCGAATCCGGGGCGAAAGATTGGGTTAGACCCCTGATGGCAGCGAATAATGAGATCTTAAAGGACACGAGGAAGTTTTTTCGTGCCATGGACCTGATGTTTTCCAGCGATATTGAGCAGGGGGTGGTGCGAAGGCAGTTAATGGCTTGCCAGCAAGGAAGCAGATCTGTCCGTGAGTACTGGACTGAATTTACTATGCTGATTCATAAATTGGGGTGGGACCTATCGGCGGAGCCCATCCAAATGCTTTTCGAAGAGGGGCTTTCTTCAACCGTCAAAGATGAGCTTTCCCGGGGGCCCAGGGCGGAGTCTATGGACCAATTAACCAAATCTGCGCTGGCCATAGGAGCGCGCCAGGAGGCGAGGGCTTTGGAAAGGCGGGAAGGGAAAGGAGACCGTTGGAGGGAGTTCCGCATTCCAGACATTCCAGAGCCATCTTTCCCGCCGGCAGAGCCGATGGAAGTTGGAACAGCGCGGGCGCGCGCAGTTTCAAATCCCAGTGAAGGGCGGAAGAAGGAGGGAAAGAGCGCCAAGAGATGTTATCTCTGCCAACAGCCAGGGCACTTTGCCAGAGTCTGCCCACAAAGAAAGGAATGGCAAGGGATGGCAGGAGCTGTTGGGGGAAAGGAAGAGGAAAGCAAGGAGCAAGTAAAAGCCAACGCCTGGCTGCCACCGTCGGGGCACAGCAGCCAGGCCAAAGAGCAATGAAAGTGCCCATGCCAGAACCTCCCAGACCTGCTTTAGTGATAGAGGTGTTACTAGAACTGCCAAACGGACACCCACTAAAGGTCAAGGCGCTTTTGGATTCAGGCAGCTCCTGTAATTTCATGAGTAAGGAGTTTGCAGCTGAGCACCAGATACAGACCATCCCTTTAAGTAACCCCTTGCAGGTGACTACGATTGACGGCAGAGAGCTGTTGGGGGGAGAAGTTAGCCAACAGACTGTCCCGATGATAATGAGAGTGGCAAGGCACACCGAACAGATAGCGTTTAATGTGGCCATCCTGGGAGGAGCGCCCATCATTTTGGGGATGAGCTGGCTGGCGCTACACGATCCGCTAGTGGGCTGGCATCAGAGGGTGGTCTCCTTTGGGTCAGCGCATTGCCTAGAACACTGCAAGGAGGGGAAGGTCTCGGGAGGAGACAGAGTCACCCTAGCGGGGATGGAAGTGATGGGCAAAGGGAAGGTGCCCCCGCAATACGCAGATCTGAGCAACGTATTCAGCGAAAGGGAAGCAGACAAACTGCCACCGCATAGACCCTTTGACTGTCAAATCAACCTACTCCCAGGGGCCCAACTCCCAGTAGGCAAGCTGTACGCCATGTCAGACAGGGAGATGCAGGAGCTGAGGGAGTTCATTGACAAAAACTTGAAGCGAGGTTTCATCAGAGAGTCCCGAGCGGTGGGGGGCAGCCCAGTGTTTTTTGTGGACAAAAAGAACACAGACAAACCGAGACTGGTGTGTGACTTCAGGGCCCTCAATGCAGTGTCGGAGCCCCTGGCTTTCCCTATGCCCCGAATTGACGACATTTTGACCAGAGTAAGGAAGGGAAAGATTTTTACAAAACTGGACCTGCGGGGGGCGTACAATCTGATACGCATAAGGAAGGGAGATGAATGGAAGACCACCATGTTTACCCCTTTGGGAGCCTTTGAATACCTCGTTATGCCCTTCGGTCTACAAGGGGGCTCCGCCTGTTTTCAAGCTTTTATAAACCACGTTCTGGGACCTTTGCTCTACAAGAACTGTGTGGCCTTTTTAGACGACGTGTTGGTGTATTCGGAAGATGAGGAACAGCATGTGAGGGACGTTCGAGAAGTGTTGGGCAGGCTGCAAGCCAACCAGCTGTGGGTGAAACTGGAGAAGTGCCAGTTTCATACCAAGGAGGTGGAATTCCTGGGGTACCGCTTGTCAGACAAGGGATTGGCCATGGATCCAGGCAAGGTTCAAGCGGTACTGGAATGGAAGACACCGAAGACCAAGAAGGACGTGCAAAGATTCTTGGGGTTTGGGAACTTTTATCGGAAGTTCATCAAGAACTTTGCCCACTTGACGGCGCCCATCACCGACTGCCTCAGCAGCAAGAAGAAATTTGTTTGGACGGTGGAGGCGGATCGAGCCTTTGAAGAACTGAAAAGGGCTTTCGCCTCGGAAGAACAACTTCTGCATGTGGATTTACAAAAACCCATGAGAGTGGAAACAGATGCATCCGACCGGGCTATAGGGGCGGTCCTTCTTCAACCGGGGAGGAGTGCGTCGGAGTGGAGACCGTGTGCATTCTTCTCGCGGAAACTGAATAAGTCCGAGAGGAATTACACGGTGTATGACAGGGAACTACTTGCCATTCACGAAGCATTCCGGAGGTGGAGACATTTATTAATTGGGGCACAACACAAGGTGCAAGTGTGCACCGACCACAAAAATTTAGAGTATTGGAGAACAGCTCGAGTGCTCAACCAACGACAAGTGAGATGGGCACAGGAATTCTCCAAATTTAACTTTGAGATTTGTTATGTGCCAGGCCCAGAAAACGTCAGGGCGGATGCGCTCTCACGCAAACCAGAATATTGGGAAGGGGAGGAGGTGATCGAAGAGAGACATGTCATCCCGGAGGACCGCTGGGTGTGTGGGGCGGCGCTGGTGGGGCAACGGGAACTGGTGGAGGAAACGGAAAATGATGAATATGCCCAGGATAAGCTCAGAGGTCTCAGGGGGGAGGGCGAGAGCCCCGGAGGTTTTGAGGAAAGAAATGGGGCATTGTATTACAAAGGGGCACTGTATATACCCGAAGGTGAATTGAGGGGGAGAGTACTCAAGCAGTTGCATGATAGCCCCACGGCGGGACATTTTGGGCAACACAAAACCATGTGGTTGGTTACCAGGGAATTTTGGTGGCCTAAGGTGAGGGAAGATGTAAGGGAGTATGTAAGAGGGTGTGACCAATGTCAGCGAGCCAAAGGGGAAAGAAGGGCGCCGGCAGGGTTATTAGAACCTTTACCCACACCAGAACGGCCTTGGGAAGCGATATCAATAGATTTTATGACGGATCTGCCAAGGTCCAAGGGGAAAACAGCCATCATGGTAGTAGTAGACCTGTTAACTAAGATGTGCCATTTTGTAGCATGCTCACATGCAGTCACAGCGGAAGAAACGGCGAAGTTGTTTGTGGAACATATCTTTAGGTTGCACGGGGCTCCCTCGAGGGTGATCTCAGATCGAGGCAAACAATTTACTTCCAGGTTCTGGAGGAAGCTCATGAGCTTGCTACACGTGGAAGTTAATTTTTCAACTGCCCGGCACCCTGAAACCAACGGGCAGGCGGAAAGGGCAAATGGCATTCTTCAACAATATCTTAGGTGTTATGTCAATGACAGAGAGAACGATTGGGTCGAAAAGTTGGCGTTGGCAGAATTTGCCTACAATAATGCGGAGAATGTGTCCACAGGGATGAGTCCCTTTTTGGCTAATTACGGGTGTCACCCCAGGGCATTTCCAGGGGAAGGAGGGGAGAGATGGAGCGTTCCAGCGGCTGAACATTTTGTAGAAGAGATGGAAGCCATCCATCAGCAGCTCCAGCTCAACTTAGAAAGGGCCAAGGCACAATATAAGAAGCAGGCAGACAAGAACAGAAGGGAAGGTGAAACCATAAGGGTGGGGGATCAAGTGTGGTTGTCAACCCAAGGGTTGCCGTTCAAAGGGGGTTGTAAGAAACTGAGGCCCAGAAGATTGGGACCCTTTGAGGTGATTCAGCAGGTCAACCCGGTAGCTTTCAAACTCCGATTACCCAACCACATGAAATTGCACCCAGTGTTCCACAGGTCGTTACTGTCACCATACAGGGGGGGACGTGAAGGGGAGCACGGCAGGGGACCAGCCTTGGAAGAGAGGGAACGCCGCAACCATGTAGCGGAAATCCTCGATTCCAGGTGGAAGGGTAATCAGGTGGAGTATTTGGTGGCGTGGGAAGGGGAACCGGAGTCAGAAAACACCTGGGTAAGTGCAGAGGAAGTCAATGACGAGGTTTTAACAGAAACGTTCCACCAAAGGTTCCCGAGGAAACCTCAGCCTATAGCAAGGTTTAGGAGGGAGTATTTCGGCACCACCGATGAGGAAGAGGAAATGGAAGGGTTCGCGGAGTCGGAGTTGGAAGATGGAGTGGACTCTGATGACGAAGAGTACCTAGAGAGTAGGAACAGCAACAAGTGGAAGGAAGTGTTCGCGACGTCGGAAGATGAGGGAGGTTCTTTCAGGGGTTTTACCTCCTCACCGCCAGTAGGAGAGGAGACGGGAGGGGGTGAAGGGGGCCCTGGAGGGGAGGTGGATGTCAGGGAACTGACATCTAAAGCGCCGCAGGTGCAAAGGCTCCCTGAGGTTGAGAGAGCAGTAGCAGCGGAAGAGGGAACCAGTAGAGGGCGAGCAAGAACTCCAAGGGAAAGTGAGTCGGAGGGATGGCTCAGAGACGCTTCAAGCGAAACCAGTGGGGAGGTCTCAGGACCTCCTATAGGGACACCCACACCTCGACGGAAACTGTCACGCCGAGAGGCCAGACGACGTGTTTCCGTTAAGGAGCTTTTATGTTGGAAACGTTTCCGAAAGCAGCCACTTTCGGATTCTACTAGTGATTGACGCAGCCATGCTGGAGGGGCTCCGTCACAGGCAGAGGTTTGAAAACCTGATCAAACTCTGAGGGACTTGCATTTTACGCACAAGCAGCTCATCGTCCCATCACAGTAGAGAACGATTTTTCAGTAAAAGGGACAAAAAGTTGGATCTACTATCTAGCTTCTCACTGGCTTGAAAGGCAGGAGTTCTTGCATAATATCAAAACAGTATGAGGCTATTTGTTTTGTGTTTGCTTTCTGCTCTGAATTGGCAACAAATGCCTTGGTGGAATGGATGGATTATACTTTGAGAAAACATAGAGGGGTATAATATTGTGCTGGTGCCCACTAGGAATGTTTTTAAAGTTTGGGGTGCTTTAAAAAGGAACATTCTTTTTATTTTTTTATTTTTTACCTTTTGTGGGTTTTAAGGTGTGGATAATCTTTGTTGTGTGAATGTGCAATACACACCATGTTAGAAAGTCTGTGTTGTGTATTGGTTAGAGCAATGGATTAGGACCTGGAGGAGTAGAGTTTAAATCCCCACTGAGTCACAAAACACACTGGGTGACCTTGGGTAGCCATCTTTCAACCTAACCTATCTCAGGGTTGTTGTGATGATAGTATGAACAGAGGGAGAACCATATTGTATATCATATTGGATTCCTTGAAGAAAGGTGGAATATAAATGGTATTAATTAATTAATTAATTAATTAATAGTCCTTAGTGCAACCTTAAAAAAAGGCATACCTGCTTGCAAAGTCAGCAGAGTGCCATCTGACTATTCTTTCAGGCAGAGGGTGGGTGCATATGGAGGGGCCTTCTCACTTTTAGTTTTGCAGCAGAAAAGCCCAGCTCATCATGTCAGGAGTGCTCTGATGGTGTTTCCTGCTTGGCAGGGGGTTGGACTCGATGGCCCTTGTGGTCTCTTCCAACTCTATGATTCTATGATCACTGTGGCTATACATGACGAGCAGTGGGAAAGGAAGAAGTTCAGGTGGTGAGACCAGTTGCCAGTAGGAGCCGCCTGCACTGCTCTGCCCCAGCAGCCAGAGAGAAAGTGTCAGGGAGCTTGGATGGTGGAAAGAACTCCAAATGCATCATTGGGGGGTTGGTCGGTATCAACCACTCACTGAACAGGCAGCAAGTAGGATACCAGACAAATCCCTGTTAGTGATGGGTATATCACTTTGGAAGCTGTGCATTGCTACAGCTAAAAAGTAAATGAAAAAATATATATGATAGAACACCTTCTCTTAGTTCCTTCTACATTCCATTCCAAAGCATTGTGATTGCAAGTTATATTGAGAGCTCTGGTAAAATTGTTCCCTGGTTGGAACCTAAAGCTGTCAGTCATAGAACTACAAGCTCCTCCTCTCTGCCTTGATTATTATTATTTTTTTTATGGAGAGCTTGCCTGTGGGAGAGTGAAAGCAAGTATTCAATTGTGCTTAATGGGGGGGACACCCACCCTTCTGAAGCTCTCAAAGCTTTGAGAGTAACCCACATAGCTTAGGACTACTTTGGAGAAGACCTAGTTCATTTTGGGGAAGGCCTGAATACCACCTGGGTTCTGTATTCAAGCTTTGTCCAAAGTGGATGAACACATCTGGTTAGCAATAACCAAGCTAGGTAAACCAAGGAGATGCCAGATTGCATTTTGGAAAACTCATACTAAATACATGAATTCTATGTTCATCATTAATGCAACAAATGATAATAATTAATGGCCAATTTTGCTGAAGAGTATATACATGTTTTAAACATTGTTTTTCTGAGCGCCAAATGAGATGTGACACTAAAACACATTGCTCTAAACCAGGCATAGGCAAACTTGGCTCTCCAGATGTTTTGAGACTACAATTCCCATCATCCCTGACCACTGGTCCAGTTAGCTAGGGATGGTGGGATTTGTAGTCCCAAAACATCTGGAGGGCCAAGTTTGCCTATGCCTACTCTAAACCATGTCAAGGTTTGTTTGTTTGAAATTAATAGCAAGTGCAGGGAAGGGAGCAAATGAATTAAGACCATACTGTGAGGGGAGGAGATGCTTAGCCCTTCCCATACCATCCAAGATCCTGATTAAAATCATCCTACCTGCACAGCTGTTAGCCCTGGAGAAAAGCTCCCATTGATACCAGTGGAGATAGTTTCCCCAGCTAATTATTATCATTTTATTTATTTATATCCCAACTTTTCCCCTGACAGGGACTCAATGTGGCTCACTGCTAAAAACACATATAAAAAAGCAATAATAAAAAATAAACATTAGTAGAATATATATCTATATCTATAATCACATACAGATCATTACAATAAAAACACCACTAATAAAAGTGGAGGGAAAGTAACTTTCCTCAGGATCCTGGTAGTGGAGAAAAGGGCTAAATATCCCCTTCCTATGCACTGCAGTCCAAATGCAATTTGCCCCCATGTGCCTGCTACTAATTTCTAAAAACCTGATATGCTTCAGGCAAATGCATGTGGAATCATGTCTAGCTTGACTCTTGGGGGTTTTATTTAAAATGGGTATGAGCTCTTCATCACAACTGGCTGTTTCTCTAGGCAGAATGTATAACCGTTTGCACATTGAAACAGTGCTTTTCTCCTTCCGACTACCCTGTACAAGAGTTTGACAGAAATTAAATATGATGGAATTGGACTTAACGAGGGTCTAAGATGCTTGTCCTCTCCCATATAGCTACAATATCTGTGTAGGAAATTTACCCTGGCAGAGCAGCACAGTTTCCCTATATCTAGTCTGTGATTCGAATGTTCCTCTTCCGTACCACAGAGATCCTTTTCTTTTTAGCTGACTGTGCTTAATAGTTTCTAAGTGCCTAGAATGATTCCGTATTTTTTTAAATGATGATTCTAATTAATGGGCCAAAACCTTTTAATGATGATTCTTCTCATTTAGCACCTCTAATGTGCTTTATGCCATCAAAGCGTTTTATAAAATAATAATGACTCTAATTGGTAATGGTGTGATGCAGTTCATGCTATGTGATTGGTGATGCAGTAAGTAGCATCACTACTTCCAGTTAATTGGGCCAAATTTAAATTTTGGTATTGCTCATTTTTTTGTTACAGGAAGAACTACGGCCTGATTGTAATGTAATGACAACACAGTGACATTCTAGTTTAAGTATTGTAGCTGTAATAGAAATTCCATCTTGAGTTCAGTGTTTTTCATTTAGTGTTAACTTGGCCCTTCATAGAATCATAGAATCATAGAATAGAATCATAGAATCATAGAGTTGGAAGAAACCACAAGGGCCATCGAGTCCAACCCCCTGCCAAGCAGGAAACACCATTGGAGCACTCCTGACATATGGTTGTCAAGCCTCTGCTTAAAGACCTCCAAAGAAGGAGACTCCACCACACTCCTTGGCAGCAAATTCCACTGTCAAACAGCTCTTACTGTCAGGAAGTTCTTCCTAATGCTTAGGTGGAATCTTCTTTCTTGTAGTTTGGATCCATTGCTCCGTGTCCGCTTCTCTGGAGCAGCAGAAAACAACCTTTCTCCCTCCTCTATGTGACATCCTTTTATATATTTGAACATGGCTATCATATCACCCCTTAACTTCCTCTTCTCCAGGCTAAACATGCCCAGCTCCCTTAGCTGTTCCTCATAAGGCATTGTTTCCAGGCCTTTGACCATTTTGGTTGCCCTCCTCTGGACACGTTCCAGTTTGTCAGTGTCCTTCTTGAACTGTGGTGCCCAGAACTGGACACAGTACTCCAGGTGAGGTCTGACCAGAGCAGAATACAGTGGCACTATTACTTCCCTTGATCTAGATGCTATACTCCTATTGATGCAGCCCAGAACTTGTTACCTTCAACCCACTTACCAGATAGTAAATCCTCACTCAATGGGAGTTACTTTTGAGTACTCACATATAGGATTATGCAGACAACCTCTCAGTTGTCTCTCTTCCTGAAGTTCTAGACACTAGAAGGAAGTCTACAAATGCTATATGAGTTGTGGAAGATTTAGGACAATGTGGCACTAACCACGTCTCCTGCAGGACACAGTAATGACCTCTAATTTAGATGGCTTCAAAAGACAAATTCATGGAAGAGAAGGCTATTGTTAGCCTTGAACACCCATCTTGGACAGCCGCTGAGAGGCTGAGGAGAATTAACAAGGACACATTTCCCCTAGCTCTGAGGTCATCATACTGAGTGACCAAAACAATTTCTGTGGCCAAAACCCTAAACTGAAAGGGATCTAGAAAATCTATTTCCTCCAAGAGCATATATGTAGATCTTTAAACATAGTAATAAACATCATGTGACTGTAAGAGAACATCATATCAGTAAAATTAATAAATAGCTCATCACCTCAGCCTAACATACTGAATGGATGTATTTTCCAATCCAGTAGGAAAGAAGATTACTTTATGTCCCTTGTAAGTAAATAGTTATTGTGATAGTGCTTCAGTATTAAATACAATTCAATTCCAGCTAAGCATGTGTAAAAACTACTTTGCAGTATTGCAATGATGACTAGGCCTTGCAGGACCGAGTCCAAAGATTTTCTTTATGAAAATGGGTCAACTCGAAAAGGAATGTATCTTGTCTGCACAAATTATTATGAGCTGTGCCTTGAGGGAATTTCAGTTGTCTACAAATCTACTTCTAGTCTTCTAACTAAATCATTCAACCAAAAACATGGTTATATCATTTATCTCTTTAACTTGTCTTGTCTGGATTTACACATCCCCAAACGAAAATGTTATTAAAATTAATGTAACTGATGTGACTTTCAATGGTGTTTGCTTACCTGCAAATATTAAAGGTTTTTCCCCCACTTGAGATCTTTGTATCCAAGCAACAGTGAATTGCTGACCCTGTAAAAATTTGCTCCCCCAAGTTTTATTGTTTAAATACAACAGATAGCAGGGGCGCTTATATTTCAAAATTAATAATTTGAGTCCAACACAGGGCCTTTATGTTAGCCCAACTAAATGTTTCCCAATAGCTTTTGTCAAGGGCAGATATTAAACATCCCCAAAAATGATAGACATTGCAGATTTTTTTTTAATGTGCCAGACACAGTCAAACATATTATTTTCTACTGTCCATTGTACAATGAGCTACACAAACATTTGGTATCCCCTTTTTTGGGTAGTCTAACATCACGGCACAATGTAAATATCAGATTCTATCTGTCTGACATCAACCCAGAAGTAACTGCAAGGGTGGCTGAGTGGTGAATGGCACTATTTAGCGGGAAGAAACTCTAATGAAAATCCTCATTATTTCATATTTTTTACATGGCTGTTTATTTGTATATATAATATATATATATATATATATATATATATATATATATATATATATATATATATATATGGATGTTTTATGATGGACTATATTTGTAATGCCTAATACAGATTTGGTGAAGTAAAGTAGTAAGTAGAATTGCTGGCCATCAACTGTGTATCAGTTCAGACATGCAAACTACTCAAGTTTTCACCTCAAGAAATGCAAAGGTGCTTTGAATTTCTTAATTAAATCATACCAAGAAAGTGTTCTGTATCCTGGCTATGTTAGCTTTGTATATTGGTTATTCTGGCTTAAGACATCACTGGATTTATTTGTCAGAGATTCAAATAACCTTGTACAGGAAAAGCCTTTGCATTTATTTCATCTGTCATCATTTCATTTAAGACATCTTACCATCTGAATTTATGGAACACTTCCAGAAATTTGCTGTCAGCTTTTCCACAATGCATCCATTCTGCTAGCAGACAGAGATCCTGCTGGGAAAGGTTTAAGTAGATTCTCATGGTTGAGACAGGTGCTTCATTGTCTTTCTTGAATATAAGAGGATACATTTAAGTGGTCTGTGGAAAGAGAAATGTGGATAGACTAAGCAGTTCAGTGAATGAGAAGGATCCTAGCTATTAAGCAACTTGGGCAGATGTTGCTTCTCATTCTTTACAGATGCAGATATGCCTATGATGGGGGCAAGTCTAAACTATGCAGAAAGTATGGAGACTGAGTTTGCAGGGCAAGTTAACAACTAGGATTGCCTGAAGCTGATTGGATGGCAGCCATGTGAAAAGATGACAAAAGCAAGTCTTCTTTAGAGTACATCAGTAAATAATAAACATTCTGATAAACTGATCCAATTTGGGATTAGAAATGTGCATTTTGCTCCTCTTGGCTAAAGTGCAAAAGAAGTAATATAGGTGGAAATAAATTGTATACAGAATTTAAAAACGATGTTTCAACATAGCCTGGATTCATCCCAACACTAGCAGTTTTAGAAATGCATTTGTTTTTGTCCCTATCAGATTACTGCTGAATTAATCTATAGAGAACTATACAGTAGTTCTACAATAATTACTTTATTTGTTCACCTAGATTTAAGTATAGGCAAAACAAAAATACAGGTAGCAAATATCTCTCACACATTTTTAAGCAAAGGTGGGGTGGCCATCTGTCATGGATGCTTTAGTGGAGATTCCTGCATTACAGGGGGTTGGACTAGATGACCCTCAGGGTCCCTTCCAACTCTACGGTTCTGTGATTCTGTTATACTAATGAATAAACATGTATATGATCTATTGTGTAGGATTACATTACAAGAGGATCCAATTTTAGTTAGTAGGACTGCTAAACAGTTAGCTTTTATCTAGATGTTGTTGGACTACAAATCTCATCATCCCTGACCATTGCCTATGCTGGCTAGGACTGATAGGAGTGCTAACAACATATGAAATGTATCATGTTGGCCTGTGGGGGAGTGCAGTACAGTACACTAGTGTGAGAAATTTTATATGAGATCCAGATGCAGTACAAGTTTCTCCCAGTGCTAGTATGGAAGCAGATTAAGGTCCATATAGTTTACAGTTGCAGAAGATAAAATAACAAGCTGCAACCTCCTTCAAAATCCGTGCAGTAAAATAGTTTTGTGTGTGTGTGTGTGTGTGTGTGTGTGTGTGTAGTTTATAGGCTTTTGCAGATACAGGTATGTATAGATACATACAAGGAGAAAGTATCTCCATTGCTCCAAATAAACTCCAGCAGTTCAAGCTAGACAATCTGACCTACTGCTCACACCAATGGACACTGCTAAACTGGCATGCATTAATCAAAGACATAGTTAGGGCACTGGGCTATTACCATAACTGGCTTGGCTGACCTTGTACCTGTGATTAGCTCATCCATGGGGTGATATACGTTCATGAAGTAAATTGACACCTTCCCATGTACAGTTACTCCAACAAGTAGAAATAAACATTTCTTCTTCTTAAAGCAAAGTAGAAGACTATATAAATACAAGGGTGGTTCATACTTAACTACTACATCAATTTAAGATGTTTCATTTTACACCTTACTTGAAGTTTTCTCTTATAATGTACTTTTATTCTTAATGTATGATCTTTGTGTGTGTGTTTTCCAAAACAAATTGTTTCAAGCTGTTTTCTTCAAAAGAAAAAGAGGAAGCAATACTCTGCCCCAGCAAATCAGTTCTCCTCACCACAGCATTTTTACCCCTGGGGGGAAAGCCATAGTTGTCTTATTTCCTTTCAAGTTCGTAGGATGTGCATCCTGTCCCCAGGCTGCATGAGAGATTTCACAAGCATTGTGGCTTTCCCTCACCAAAGCTATTACCAGTGGCATAGCGTGGGGGGTGCAGGGGGGGCCGGCCGCACCGGGCACAACATCTGAGGGTTAGGGTTAGGGGGCACAAATCCACGGGTTAGGGGGTGCAAATTACTTGCCTTGCCCCGGGTGCTGACAACCCACACTACGCCACTGGCTATTACCACTCTATCATAGCTATGTTATTGCCCACAGTATACTTGGTTTCACACCTCAACTGTTTTAGATATCCTCAATTTTCCTTTCTATCACAACGTATTTCATCAATGTGATAAAAGCTAGTTTAACTAAGCCCAGCATTTATCAGGTTCAAGTCCCACCAGCTTCAAACTCCTTCCTGTCCACCCATCACCCACCCCTTGTCTGTATGCCTCCATATAGCTGGTTGTCAGAAGTCACTGGTACATTTGCAGGGATTTTGTGGGAGGTTTAGGATTTTTACATATTAGAAAGTGAAGACCTTTGAGTCAGTTTGAGGATCACATTAGTGCTTATGGAGTATTTTTCATTTTTATGTATCTTTAAAACTTTCTGTTGTTGGATTTTTCCCTGTATATTATGTCACATACTGGGAAGCTAAGGTTATGGCTCATTTTCAGTGTTCACTTACTGCTTGATGCATGGCACCATGCATAGATGTGCATTGAAGGTGCATAATTTCAAATAATTTTTTGCAATATTCTAATGTGCTTGTGGCTCTTCTTTTAGCATATAAATGAAAATCTTCAGGAAAATGCATGCTTTGTATGGATGCTACTGCATATTTGTAGCAGCTTCCAGAAGTCGGGATGGATGAGCAAGAACAGAGAGAACTCAGTGACCCAAGGAAACTGTTGTTGAGCCTCAACATGCTCGATTAGCAGAGATGAGCTGGATATGTGACCATAAAGGCAAAGGACTTGTGGTGTAACAGCTGTACTACCAACAGAGAACAGCATTCATGATTTCTGGGTGTGTTCTCTGAGCCAAACAGAGATACAAAACAATGTGTCCTCACAATAGAAACTTCTGTGAAATAGGATACTTTGGGAGTAGGTTGTTCACATTTTTCTTGAACTGAAAATTATGAACAGTTGCAAACTTTCATTTGCTTTCTATTTTTTAATGTGCTAGTGCAAAATGATGCCTTTAAAACTCGCATAGCATTATGCTATATGGTGGCAATTTGGGTGGGATTGCTTTCTTTCCAAGATTGTTTGAAAGCATTGCTCATATGCAGATCAATTTATTTAAATGATGCACATGTAGTATTGACCCTTGGACTAACTTTGAACCTGCCCAAGAAAAAAAAAAATACAAGCCAGGACACAAGCAAACTGGCTGAGCTGGCTTCAGACCAGATAAAGGGCAATTATAACAGTGGACTTGCTTGGGATTCCAGCTGTTGTGAAGCCGTAGAGTTTGCCTGGTTTTTCTTTTTTCTTTCATGGCTTATTTTATTGGGAGGAGGCCAAAGTTCTTTACAGTGGCCAAGGGCTACAGTGGTTTTGGCTGAGTGAACTCAAATAACGCATAAAGGGAACCTTCCATAATTTGCAGCTAATTTATTTATCTCGTGCAAATTCAATACTGAGTGCAGATTACAGCTTGAATGGTTCTTGAGGGATTTCAGAATGATATCAAACCTTAAGTAGGAAGCTAATTTAAAGAAACAACTAGCAGGGGCATGTTTAATAAGTATTCAATATCTATGCAATAAATGAGAGGAATGAGCAGAGAGGAACAGCGTTCAAATGAAGGACTTAAGATGTGATGCACTGTATAAGCAGCATTTACGATGAATTCATTAGATTTCCATGGGCAAGATAAGGTTCTGTACTGAAGCCACACAAGCTGGGCTAAAATGGTGCCATGACTCTGTTGAAAATGTCATGGATCATTCATAAAATACAGTAGATGAAATAATTTAAAATAGGTCTGAGCATGTGTGACGTGTATTTCCATAGGAACTGCAGCAATCCCCTGTCCAGAATTTGGAGCAGAGAGCATAATTTCCAAATAATCTTAAACCCCAAAAACATTTCCCCTCATTTTGGGGAAATGCAACAATGTCTGTTTAATCTTACCAGTATTTTCCATGAAGTAAGTAGTGATTCAAGTCAGCCTTCTTCAACCTGGTAACCTCTAAATGTCTTGGAGTACAACTGCCAGCATCCAAGCCAGGTTGTGGATGATGGGAGTTTTAATCAAAAACATCTGTCACTAAACTAGGCTAGGATTTGGACACAGTGTTAGCAAAGAAACAATAAATCTATTTTGCCATGTTATCCAGAAGACACTTTTTTACTTTTATTTCTTTCCATCTTCTTCTCATTTTGTTATTTCTCACCCCCCATTTGTCAGTGCCTGTTTTCTTTGTTTGCCATTTTTCTACATCTTATTTTTCACAAGGATATTATAAGGTTACAATGACCTGTATATTCAAAAGCAGATGGCAGGGGTGAAATTTAGAAAGCAGATAAACACAGGCATAAAAATACTGTTAGGACAAAAGCAGCTCTTTGGAAGAGGATCAGCTTTTATTGCTTTTACCACAAAAAAACCTACATATCAAAAGCATATTAAAAAGGTGATGGGACAAGAAATTCAGTGGTCCTGCTATGTTTGTGGCGTGTTAACATCAGTGTATCAGCCTAGTTCCTGTGCACTCTCAGCAATAAAGTTGAAAAGAAATAATCAGCGTTCCAAGCATTACATAATGTGGCAAACTTGTAGGATGCTACCCCCTAGGATTCATGGCAATGCTACAAAGTTTGAGATGTGGTAAAAATCACATCAACCATGCATGTGTGCAAGATAATGGGAAGGTTATGTCATCCACTAGACACTTGCATTCACAAGTGGTAGCATAGGGAAAACAACTGAGTACGATAACACAGGAGTTTGAGAAGGCAAGTATTAGCAGGTTAGTCTTCTTCTATTTTATGTGACCACAACAGATGTGGTGGGAATACGACTTCCATTAAGAAGATCTGAATAGCAACAGGTTAGCCACTCTACCATATTTATGAGGCCAGAATCTTTGTACAGGGTGCTTTTTTTCTTTAATTACCTGACTTCCAGTTAAGTAAGCAGGCATCTGTTAAGAATCTTACACAATAAAGGTGGAACATCAAGCTAAACTGTTACAGTATTATATGATTTCTGCTTTCACCCTTTGGCTGTGTGTCAGGCTTCTGTCTTACCCATATCTCAAACCTGAGACCTCATCAGGTGAGCAGTGAGTGGAACAGGACCCTCTAGCGGAGCTCCACATTGCCAATAGCACTAAGGAGCCATCGGATTAAGATATCCTTGCCCCTGGACTGGAGGCTTGCCCCAACCAGGTCCCTGGATTTCTGGCTAGTTCCCCTGTTTTATCTTTTCCATGGTGACAGGAGCAGAGGAAAAGGTGATCCAGACAGGGACATCAGAACTAAAAGGCCCAGGTAGGTGCATATGAGGTTACTTGGGAGGAAGGAAATTGCATGTAAATATCTGTTCAGATCAGGACCTGACACAGCCAGGCACAGGTTAAACCACCACGTCCTATATAAACTGTCAGCTGGAGCTGCTGCATGGCTGAAGCAACCATTCTTATCCCAGCACCAGCCCTGGTAACCTGACGAACTAGACTGTGAGGTGGGTTAAGTTGTGCACATATTTAGCTGTTAAGTATTATTCACATCTCTCATCAGTAGGAGCACTTTGTTTTATTGACACAGTGGCACCTAGGGCCATATTATGGACATGGACAAGAAAATGAAGTCTTGACTGCTGTCAACCTTTACAAAGCTTAATGTGTTCAAACAATAGGAGCTATGATGGCTGGTAATAGACATTTTCCCCACAACAGCATGATCTCATCCATCACAGCAATTTAAAAATCCAGAAATTTATGTGGTTAGTTAAAAGACTTGCAATGAACACACTCATGTGAACTACACTGCACGTAATATTATCAGACTATAGTACTATGCAAAACAGTACTGACTTCAAATAAATGGCAGCAAATCGTTATTTTTAAATTTTCATTTATTTCATTTATCTGTCACATTTCACACAAATTAGTCTTAAAGCAACTTAAAGATCTAAACAAGCTTCAGATAGAAATGGCACTAAAAATCTTACAAAATGGGTTATGGTTTCTAGAGGGTTGTTGATTCCAATGAATTTACATTCAAGCACAAGTAACCCGTGTAAAATACGTTTTTAGCATGACAAGATGTGGATGGACATATAAGTTTATCCTTTATCTTTTTAAACAGGATGCTTTTCAAAGCCCCATATCCATACTTAAACATAATTAGAATTCCTTTTGCATAAAAGACCTTATCAGAAATAAGAAACAGAAGAGGGAATGTTGCAAGCACAAATGTTACTGAGGCTAACTATGTTGGATGACATTTTAAATACAGAAAATAAGAAGCTGGTAAAATAATGCTGACCTTTTAGTCTGAGCAAATAAAATAACAATTCCCAACTCCAAATAGCTAATTTTGAATTCAAGGAATGTGATGTGCAGCCTTGGACACAAGTACAGATCCATTTTCTTCTAAAGTTAGTATTGGTAATGTCTTCCTTTTAAATATTTCTCTGAACAAGCAAATCATAAATGGGAAATTTTCAACAGTATTTTCAGCAATATTTAAAGAGAGAGGAAGACTGTATGTACCACAGCTGGGAATATTATTGTGTGGTTTTCTGGGCATTTGTACCAAATATTCCCTTTGTGTCTGATGACTGAATCCCAGTGGATTATTCTGTAAGCTTTACGTTATCTTGGAATTGGACCCCTTAGGACAAAATTAATCATGCCATTAAGCATCTATGCTACACAATACTGAAATCCCCACACTGCTGTTGGATGGGCACCATTTATTTCAACAGTGGCTGGCTTGCAGACCACTGGTATATCTGTAGCAATAGGATCTTATTGAAAACAACGGACGATGTACAGCAGCTATGCCTGATATCAATAATGAACACAAGATTGAAGCGTTGAATACACATATATCTCATGCAATTTTATATATCTATATATATTTGCACCACACCTTCCAAAATATCTACAAGGAAAGTGTGATGGGACGATGAGCTGCTTGTGCGTAAAATGCAAGTCCCTCAGAGTTTGATCAGGTTTTCAAACCTCTGCCTGTGACGGAGCCCCTCCAGCATGGCTGCGTCAATCACTAGTAGAATCCGAAAGTGGCTGCTTTCGGAAACGTTTCCAACATAAAAGCTCCTTAACGGAAACACGTCGTCTGGCCTCTCGGCGTGACAGTTTCCGTCGAGGTGTGGGTGTCCCTATAGGAGGTCCTGAGACCTCCCCACTGGTTTCGCTTGAAGCGTCTCTGAGCCATCCCTCCGACTCACTTTCCCTTGGAGTTCTTGCTCGCCCTCTACTGGTTCCCTCTTCCGCTGCTACTGCTCTCTCAACCTCAGGGAGCCTTTGCACCTGCGGCGCTTTAGATGTCAGTTCCCTGACATCCACCTCCCCTCCAGGGCCCCCTTCACCCCCTCCCGTCTCCTCTCCTACTGGCGGTGAGGAGGTAAAACCCCTGAAAGAACCTCCCTCATCTTCCGACGTCGCGAACACTTCCTTCCACTTGTTGCTGTTCCTACTCTCTAGGTACTCTTCGTCATCAGAGTCCACTCCATCTTCCAACTCCGACTCCGCGAACCCTTCCATTTCCTCTTCCTCATCGGTGGTGCCGAAATACTCCCTCCTAAACCTTGCTATAGGCTGAGGTTTCCTCGGGAACCTTTGGTGGAACGTTTCTGTTAAAACCTCGTCATTGACTTCCTCTGCACTTACCCAGGTGTTTTCTGACTCCGGTTCCCCTTCCCACGCCACCAAATACTCCACCTGATTACCCTTCCACCTGGAATCGAGGATTTCCGCTACATGGTTGCGGCGTTCCCTCTCTTCCAAGGCTGGTCCCCTGACGTGCTCCCCTTCACGTCCCCCCCTGTATGGTGACAGTAACGACCTGTGGAACACTGGGTGCAATTTCATGTGGTTGGGTAATCGGAGTTTGAAAGCTACCGGGTTGACCTGCTGAATCACCTCAAAGGGTCCCAATCTTCTGGGCCTCAGTTTCTTACAACCCCCTTTGAACGGCAACCCTTGGGTTGACAACCACACTTGATCCCCCACCCTTATGGTTTCACCTTCCCTTCTGTTCTTGTCTGCCTGCTTCTTATATTGTGCCTTGGCCCTTTCTAAGTTGAGCTGGAGCTGCTGATGGATGGCTTCCATCTCTTCTACAAAATGTTCAGCCGCTGGAACGCTCCATCTCTCCCCTCCTTCCCCTGGAAATGCCCTGGGGTGACATCCGTAATTAGCCAAAAAGGGACTCATCCCTGTGGACACATTCTCCGCATTATTGTAGGCAAATTCTGCCAACGCCAACTTTTCGACCCAATCGTTCTCTCTGTCATTGACATAACACCTAAGATATTGTTGAAGAATGCCATTTGCCCTTTCCGCCTGCCCGTTGGTTTCAGGGTGCCGGGCAGTTGAAAAATTAACTTCCACGTGTAGCAAGCTCATGAGCTTCCTCCAGAACCTGGAAGTAAATTGTTTGCCTCGATCTGAGATCACCCTCGAGGGAGCCCCGTGCAACCTAAAGATATGTTCCACAAACAACTTCGCCGTTTCTTCCGCTGTGACTGCATGTGAGCATGCTACAAAATGGCACATCTTAGTTAACAGGTCTACTACTACCATGATGGCTGTTTTCCCCTTGGACCTTGGCAGATCCGTCATAAAATCTATTGATATCGCTTCCCAAGGCCGTTCTGGTGTGGGTAAAGGTTCTAATAACCCTGCCGGCGCCCTTCTTTCCCCTTTGGCTCGCTGACATTGGTCACACCCTCTTACATACTCCCTTACATCTTCCCTCACCTTAGGCCACCAAAATTCCCTGGTAACCAACCACATGGTTTTGTGTTGCCCAAAATGTCCCGCCGTGGGGCTATCATGCAACTGCTTGAGTACTCTCCCCCTCAATTCACCTTCGGGTATATACAGTGCCCCTTTGTAATACAATGCCCCATTTCTTTCCTCAAAACCTCCGGGGCTCTCGCCCTCCCCCCTGAGACCTCTGAGCTTATCCTGGGCATATTCATCATTTTCCGTTTCCTCCACCAGTTCCCGTTGCCCCACCAGCGCCGCCCCACACACCCAGCGGTCCTCCGGGATGACATGTCTCTCTTCGATCACCTCCTCCCCTTCCCAATATTCTGGTTTGCGTGAGAGCGCATCCGCCCTGACGTTTTCTGGGCCTGGCACATAACAAATCTCAAAGTTAAATTTGGAGAATTCCTGTGCCCATCTCACTTGTCGTTGGTTGAGCACTCGAGCTGTTCTCCAATACTCTAAATTTTTGTGGTCGGTGCACACTTGCACCTTGTGTTGTGCCCCAATTAATAAATGTCTCCACCTCCGGAATGCTTCGTGAATGGCAAGTAGTTCCCTGTCATACACCGTGTAATTCCTCTCGGACTTATTCAGTTTCCGCGAGAAGAATGCACACGGTCTCCACTCCGACGCACTCCTCCCCGGTTGAAGAAGGACCGCCCCTATAGCCCGGTCGGATGCATCTGTTTCCACTCTCATGGGTTTTTGTAAATCCACATGCAGAAGTTGTTCTTCCGAGGCGAAAGCCCTTTTCAGTTCTTCAAAGGCTCGATCCGCCTCCACCGTCCAAACAAATTTCTTCTTGCTGCTGAGGCAGTCGGTGATGGGCGCCGTCAAGTGGGCAAAGTTCTTGATGAACTTCCGATAAAAGTTCCCAAACCCCAAGAATCTTTGCACGTCCTTCTTGGTCTTCGGTGTCTTCCATTCCAGTACCGCTTGAACCTTGCCTGGATCCATGGCCAATCCCTTGTCTGACAAGCGGTACCCCAGGAATTCCACCTCCTTGGTATGAAACTGGCACTTCTCCAGTTTCACCCACAGCTGGTTGGCTTGCAGCCTGCCCAACACTTCTCGAACGTCCCTCACATGCTGTTCCTCATCTTCCGAATACACCAACACGTCGTCTAAAAAGGCCACACAGTTCTTGTAGAGCAAAGGTCCCAGAACGTGGTTTATAAAAGCTTGAAAACAGGCGGAGCCCCCTTGTAGACCGAAGGGCATAACGAGGTATTCAAAGGCTCCCAAAGGGGTAAACATGGTGGTCTTCCATTCATCTCCCTTCCTTATGCGTATCAGATTGTACGCCCCCCGCAGGTCCAGTTTTGTAAAAATCTTTCCCTTCCTTACTCTGGTCAAAATGTCGTCAATTCGGGGCATAGGGAAAGCCAGGGGCTCCGACACTGCATTGAGGGCCCTGAAGTCACACACCAGTCTCGGTTTGTCTGTGTTCTTTTTGTCCACAAAAAACACTGGGCTGCCCCCCACCGCTCGGGACTCTCTGATGAAACCTCGCTTCAAGTTTTTGTCAATGAACTCCCTCAGCTCCTGCATCTCCCTGTCTGACATGGCGTACAGCTTGCCTACTGGGAGTTGGGCCCCTGGGAGTAGGTTGATTTGACAGTCAAAGGGTCTATGCGGTGGCAGTTTGTCTGCTTCCCTTTCGCTGAATACGTTGCTCAGATCTGCGTATTGCGGGGGCACCTTCCCTTTGCCCATCACTTCCATCCCCGCTAGGGTGACTCTGTCTCCTCCCGAGACCTTCCCCTCCTTGCAGTGTTCTAGGCAATGCGCTGACCCAAAGGAGACCACCCTCTGATGCCAGCCCACTAGCGGATCGTGTAGCGCCAGCCAGCTCATCCCCAAAATGATGGGCGCTCCTCCCAGGATGGCCACATTAAACGCTATCTGTTCGGTGTGCCTTGCCACTCTCATTATCATCGGGACAGTCTGTTGGCTAACTTCTCCCCCCAACAGCTCTCTGCCGTCAATCGTAGTCACCTGCAAGGGGTTACTTAAAGGGATGGTCTGTATCTGGTGCTCAGCTGCAAACTCCTTACTCATGAAATTACAGGAGCTGCCTGAATCCAAAAGCACCTTGACCTTTAGTGGGTGTCCGTTTGGCAGTTCTAGTAACACCTCTATCACTAAAGCAGGTCTGGGAGGTTCTGGCATGGGCACTTTCATTGCTCTTTGGCCTGGCTGCTGTGCCCCGACGGTGGCAGCCAGGCGTTGGCTTTTACTTGCTCCTTGCTTTCCTCTTCCTTTCCCCCAACAGCTCCTGCCATCCCTTGCCATTCCTTTCTTTGTGGGCAGACTCTGGCAAAGTGCCCTGGCTGTTGGCAGAGATAACATCTCTTGGCGCTCTTTCCCTCCTTCTTCCGCCCTTCACTGGGATTTGAAACTGCGCGCGCCCGCGCTGTTCCAACTTCCATCGGCTCTGCCGGCGGGAAAGATGGCTCTGGAATGTCTGGAATGCGGAACTCCCTCCAACGGTCTCCTTTCCCTTCCCGCCTTTCCAAAGCCCTCGCCTCCTGGCGCGCTCCTATGGCCAGCGCAGATTTGGTTAATTGGTCCATAGACTCCGCCCTGGGCCCCCGGGAAAGCTCATCTTTGACGGTTGAAGAAAGCCCCTCTTCGAAAAGCATTTGGATGGGCTCCGCCGATAGGTCCCACCCCAATTTATGAATCAGCATAGTAAATTCAGTCCAGTACTCACGGACAGATCTGCTTCCTTGCTGGCAAGCCATTAACTGCCTTCGCACCACCCCCTGCTCAATATCGCTGGAAAACATCAGGTCCATGGCACGAAAAAACTTCCTCGTGTCCTTTAAGATCTCATTATTCGCTGCCATCAGGGGTCTAACCCAATCTTTCGCCCCGGATTCGAGATGGCCAATCACATACGCCACTCGCGATTCCTCGTCGG
The DNA here is from genome assembly GCF_964234715.1 of Podarcis melisellensis. Taxonomy (NCBI): domain Eukaryota; kingdom Metazoa; phylum Chordata; class Lepidosauria; order Squamata; family Lacertidae; genus Podarcis; species Podarcis melisellensis. Next base: position 38,012,764 of record NC_138539.1, on the reverse strand, counting down.
GGAAGTCATCAAACTGCAAGTTTAGAGCGTATTGCATCTCTGTTCTAAAGGCATGATAGTTCCTGGGATCCCCCCCGAATTTCTGCACCAATCCTGGTACCTTTCTGGCGAGCGGGGTGGTTTTCTCCTTTCCCTTTTCTGCATCCTGAGCCCTCCTCTCCTCAAGCCTCGCCGTTTGCAGCGCCAACTGGATCTCCAACGCTCTGTACCTTTCTTCCAGGCTTGGACCCCCTCCAGCTGCTCCTGCACCCCCGGTTCCGGCTGGGTTGCTCATGATGCTTCTCTCTGCACAAGCTGGCTTTCGGTGACTTTCGGATTGCTGTGATGGGACGATGAGCTGCTTGTGCGTAAAATGCAAGTCCCTCAGAGTTTGATCAGGTTTTCAAACCTCTGCCTGTGACGGAGCCCCTCCAGCATGGCTGCGTCAATCACTAGTAGAATCCGAAAGTGGCTGCTTTCGGAAACGTTTCCAACATAAAAGCTCCTTAACGGAAACACGTCGTCTGGCCTCTCGGCGTGACAGTTTCCGTCGAGGTGTGGGTGTCCCTATAGGAGGTCCTGAGACCTCCCCACTGGTTTCGCTTGAAGCGTCTCTGAGCCATCCCTCCGACTCACTTTCCCTTGGAGTTCTTGCTCGCCCTCTACTGGTTCCCTCTTCCGCTGCTACTGCTCTCTCAACCTCAGGGAGCCTTTGCACCTGCGGCGCTTTAGATGTCAGTTCCCTGACAGAAAGGTTTCCCATTTTTTATTGTATACTGTATTGCTTCTGTGGAAGGAGCAGAATACAGCACTCCATTGAAGTGAATGGAAAGGTTTTTGGGTGTAACTTCTCTTTATGAGAACACGAGAGGTTCCTTTGATAGGAGCATACTGCTAGTTCAGGCTGTCTGCCTTTGGAGCAATCACATGTTTTAAAACCGAGGAATTTACACAGGGGAAAAAAGCTTCATTAAATACAAATGTGAAATTTCCAAATAATAATGTAGAAGCCTAAATGGGAAACATTGTTCTTCTCTAACCAGATTACATGAACCTTGAGACTATGCCTACTCTAGAAATATCAGAACGATTAATCTAGTCAACGATATTGTGTTGTTGTAGTTTTTGTTGTTTAGTCATTTAATCGTGTCCGACTCTTCGTGACCCCATGGACCAGAGCACGCCAGGCACTTCTGTCTTCCACTGCCTCCCGCAGGTTGGTCAGACTCATGCTGGTAGCTTTGAGAACACTGTCCAACCATCTCATCCTCTGTCGTCCCCTTCTCCTTTCGCCCTCCATCTTTCCCAACATCAGGGTTTTTTCCAGGGCGTCTTCTCTTCTCATGAGGTGGCCAAAGTATTGGGGCCTCAGCTTCACGATCTGTCTTTCCAGTGAGCACTCAGGGCTGATTTCCTTAAGAATGGATAGGTTTGTTCTTCTTGCAGTCCATGGGATTCTCAAGAGTCTCCTCCAGCACCATAATTCAAAAGCATCAATTCTTCTGCGATCAGCCTTCTTTATGGTCCAGCTCTCACTTCCATACATCACTACTGGGAAAACCATAGCTTTTACTATACAGACCTTTGTTGGCAAGCTTTCTAGACCTATTATGTCTAGGTTTGTCATTGCTTTTCTCCCAAGAAGCAGGCGTCTTTTAATTTTGTAGCTGCTGTCACCATCTGCAGTGATCATGGAGCCCAAGAAAGTAAAATCTCTCATTGCCTCCATTTCTTCCCCTTCTATTTGCCAGGAGGTGATGGGACCAGTGGCCATGATCTTCGTTTTTTTTGATGTTGAGCTTCAGACCATATTTTGCACTCTCCTCTTTCACCCTCAATAAAAGGTTCTTTAATTCCTCCTCATTTTCTGCCATCAAGGTTGTGTCATCTGCATATCTGAGGTTGTAGATATTTCTTCCGGCAATCTTAATTCTGGCTAGGGATTCATCCAGCCCAGCCTTTCGCATGATGAATTCTGCATATAAGTTAAATAAGCAGGGAGACAATATACAGCCTTGTTGTAGTCCTTTCCCAATTTTGAACCAATCAGTTGTTCCATATCCAGTTCTAACTGTACCTTCTTGTCCCACATAGAGATTTCTCAGGAGACAGATGAGGTGATCAGGCACTCCCATTTCTTTAAGAAATTGCCATAGTTTGCTGTGGTCGACACAGTCAAAGGCTTTTGCATAGTCAATGAAGCAGAAGTAGATGTCTTTCTGGAACTCTCTAGCTTTCTCCATAATCCAGCGCATGTTTGCAATTTGGTCTCTGGTTCCTCTGCCTCTTCTAAATCCAGCTTGCACTTCTGGGAGTTCTCGGTCCACATACTGCTTGACCCTTCCTTGTAGAATTTTAAGCATAACCTTGCTAGCGTGTGAAATGAGTAAAAAGGTAAAGGTAAAGGTACCCCTGCCCATACAGGCCAGTCGTGTCCGACTCTAGGGTTGTGCACCCATCTCACTTAAGAGGCCGGGGGCCAGCGCTGTCCAGAGACACTTCTGGGTCATGTGGCCAGCGTGACGAAGCTGCTCTGGCGAGCTGGCACCAGCATAGCACACGGAAACACCGTTTACCTTCCCGCTAGAAAGCAGTACCTATTTACCTACTTGCACTTAGGGGTGCTTTCAAACTGCTAGGTGGGCAGGAGCTGGGACCAAAAGACGAAAGCTCACCCCGCCGCAGGGATTCGAACCGCCGACCATGCGATCGGCAAGCCCTAGGTGCTGAGGTTTTACCCACAGCGCCACCCGCATCCATGAAATGAGTACCCTTGCCTAATTATATTTTGGGCGGAGCATCAAAAAACCTGAATAGAAAAGACCTGAGCTTTGGTGTGCCTTTTTGTGCAAGATGTTTGTTGATAATTGCTGTAACTCTTTTCTCAGATATTCTGTATAGAGGCTCACCACTCATGCATGGAGCAATATCTCAAAAATATTTCTGATATTTTTTTCTCCTATATATCTTACTGCTTTGGTTTTATGTATGTGCAAAGTTCCATAACAAGAAATTAGCTTTAGCTGTGAAAACTACTAGCTAAGATTGCTTGAATGAGCAGCATATTCAAGAGAGAATAAAATTCAATAGCTTTGAGACTGTGCATTGTGTTTCATGCATTTGTTCTCTGGAAATTAATAGGAGCCCAAGGAGATAGTGACCTGAAGACTGGCAGTGATAACTAGGCTCCAGACTCAACCTGAGCTGTAAGCATACTCAACTGTAGCATCTGAAAATGCTACAGGGCTCAGCAAGGAACTTAGCTTAAATGAAGCCCATGAAATAGGGGCTGAAATCAGCATTGGCCCCCACCTCCCCTGTTGAAGAAGTTCTTATGTTTGCTTGGGCCATTGAAAGTCTCTCTCTCTCTCTCTCTATATATATATTGGTTTTTTTAACATATCATTTCCAACAATCATATAACATAACTTTTTATCTTATACAATGTTTTAGACTTCCATTAACACCTCTGATGATTTTTCGTTCTTTATCACTTATTCTGCATTTCTTAATTTCCCTATTACGCTTAATTATCATTAACTAATAATTTTCCTCATAGTCTTTCTTGCAATATTTCAAATAATCCTCCTTACAAAATTTCTTGCAGACCTACTAGCATAATCTGTTCTTTACAATTACTTTTCAAATAGTTCGTATATTTACTCCAGTCTTCTAAGAATCTCTGGTCCCGCAGGTTTCGAACCCTTCGCATTAGTTTGTCTAATTCTGCATAGTCCATCAGTTTCATCCACCATTCTTCTTTCATCGGTAATTCTTCTTGCTTCTATTTTTGTGTCAATAATATTCTTGCTGTGGGCCATTGAAAGTCTCATCTCTAATATGGGGAACATTCAGATGTGGAATATCCACACCTGCTGTCTTAAGTAAGAGAGGCATCACATGAGGAGTCTCATCTTTTGTTAAAGTTTTTAGCTCAAAACTAGCCAAGTTCACTCATCTCTGCTGCAAACTACATTCAGCAAACCTATCTCCATTTTTACCAGCTTCCACTTCTTTTATACTTGCTTTGAATCACTGCAAACCATTTTTATTCTGAAGGTGTGTATATATAATTAGCAAATTTGTGATCTTTGACAAAGAGTAAATTGCATTTCTTGTACATGCTAGCAAAAGCAAGTTTTTTTAAAAAAAGTAAGGGGGGGGGAGAAAATCCAAAGTGCAGCTTGATTCTGTGCACATTTTCTTGGATGACAATCTGAGTTCAATGGAGCATAGCTTTCTAGACTTATTATACTGTTATGGTTGTAATCAGGATCATTATTTAGAAGACACCCAAGTTTCCTAAGTGCTGTGCAAAGACTAAGAGAACAGCATATTCCTACTAACTATATAATGAGCAAGATACAAATAAATATAACAGCAAAGAAAAATCGATTAGGAGCTGAGGGGAATGCTAGGAAATGGAGGCATATATATATACAGGGTTGTATTCAGTGTTTGTCCTACTCAGAGTAGGCCCACTGAAACTAATGAACACAAGTTGTTTAGATTCACTTATTTCAGTGGGTCCTCTCTTAAACAAAACTTAGATAGATGCAGCACTGTAATATGTAATTACCAGGCAGAGTAGCCACTGATCTGTGAGAAGAGGCTGTGAGAAGAGGCCTGTGAGAAGAGGAACCAAATGGCAGTTGGCCACAGCTGAACTGATGAATACTGTCTCACCTGTCTCTCAACTGCAGCCACATGAAATGTTATTGAGATATGCAGAGAAATAGCTAATGTGGAGACAACCTAGATGTGACCTTTCACTAACGGCATAGCCAAGAGCAACCAGTGTGGTGTCATGGAGCTATCTTCCCACCACCATCAGTGCTGCTGGATGATGAGATCCAGTGGTGATGCTGCTGCTCACAGAAGTGGGGGGATTAACAAATCTACTTGGAATCCTTTCTCCTAATTTCCAAGGAATTGGTTGAAGTCTTTTCAGCTTCATTGCATGCTAACATGATGATCTGTGATCTTCATTCCAGTAATTCTTTTTGTCATAATACAGATGTTTCCTGCAGCTGGAAGAGTAGATAAGCAATAACCTTTGCTGTTTGTTTCTGTTCTTCTGATTCATTTCTTAAAATGAATGTCCATCTGAAGTATGACTATATCGCCATCATTGCCTTTTGTCTCTGGAGGTGGGAATGCAGACACACTTACCGTATTTTTTGCTCTATAAGATGCACCTAGTTTTTGGAGCAGGAAAACAAGAAAAAAAATATTCTGAATCTCAGAAGCCAGAGCAGCCAGAACAGCAAGAGGGATCACTACACAGTGAAAGTAGCAATCCCTCTTACTGTTCTGGCTTCTGGGATATCTGTGCAGCCTGCATTGGCTCCATAAGACGCACACACATTTCCCCTTACTTTTTAGGAGGGAAAAAGTGAGTCTTATAGAGCAAAAAATATGGTAAGTTTTCAGCAAAGACACTAGTGGGGATTTCGTAAACCCTATTGTGTCTACCCAAACAAATGAAATGCTGTATGAATAGATGCTTTTGGAATTTGTGTTTCTTGCCAATCTTTAAATAAAAGCAATTGCCTCATTTAAAAAAAAAAGGGGTGTGCACTGCATCTTGTGATCAGTTATGCAGGGCTCAGTTTATCTAGGCCCCCTCCAATATTTTATTGAAGTTGTAAACCCCACTATCGGATTTCAGGTTTAGTCTTTTTCAGATATTCAGTATCATTGCAATTGTTAATTAATTTACTCTTCCAAACCTGGCCCAGCATCTTAATTCTGGTTTATTAAGCATGAACAAATGATGCCTTCAAGCTGTGGTTTGTTGTTGGTTTATGTTCACCATGGCTTACTGTTGTGTGCAAACCAGGACACTATAAGATGCTTGATGTGTTTTACAGAAAGGCAGAGTAGAAATTTTATCAATTAGCAAAGTATTTAGAGCATGGATATATCCTATATAAATATATTTTAAAAGTGACTCAATATGATAAAGATAATATATTTGTTTTTTATATAATAAATTTATTAGTTTTCAATTACAGTCCAATAATAGCCTCATTATAACAATACCAATTTATAATGCAATTATTAATACCAATCATTCAAATACCGAATTATATAATTTAGTTAAAGTGGCCCCCAGCATGCTAGATTTAATGATTTAATTACTTTCTTTAATTCTGCATTACAAAATCTTACTTGTTTCAATTACATCCCAGTCATAATAATAATCCCTTATACAACAACTGCAATATTAATAACTTCTATTTTTGTTGACACATTAAATGATTTATGAATCTTCAAGTGAGGAACTCAAACTATATCCTTGTTCTTCCTGTGTGTAGCAATTATTCTGTCCATGGTATTTTTTTCTGCCCTTGTAAGAAGTTATGTCTTTCTTTACTCCGATTGTTGCTGTTACACGTCGTGCCTTGGTCAGAGCTGATATCCCATTGTTGTTCCAGAAATTTCTTCATTGCTCCGTCCCATGCTTCATTGTTTTGCACCAAGAACTTTAACAACAGCTGCAAAAGTCGCTCTGTCTCAGTATATAAACTGCTTTCACCACTTTCCCTCTCAGGCTGGGAAGAAGAACAGTCTGTCGAACTGCAGATGACTCAATAAAGAACCTTATCAATTCCTTGACAGATCACAGACTCCTTTCATCCTTCCTTCCAGCTAAAGATATACAGCCAGTTATCCTTCCAGTTAAATTAAATTCCAAGTCCTCTTAGTGTTATTCAGTTCAGTTCATAGATAATAAAGGATGGGAAAGAGTGAGCTCTAAGTTTTCATCGTAAACCTTTTGCAAAGTAGCGCTTCCCCCTCTTTTCCCTTTTTTTACACACACAGTTCCTTTTCATGTTTTATTCCATATTTATAATCCAATTTCTTCCATCCTCACTTGTTCAAATATAATTTGAACTAATATTCAGAGGAGGCTTGTTGTACCATAAATGCAGAAAATAAAACTTTAAATAAAGAAACCGTAGGCTCCCCTCCTCCCCACTGTCTTTTGCACCAAATGAAGTATTAACTTAAATTCAAACCTTAAAGTCCTTGCAGTTGGTTTCTTCCGCAGTTTATGATTTCATCTCTTCTAGCACACACCTGTTCTTTAGTCCAATTAAGCTCTAATTAACAGGAGAACCTCTGCTTCTTAATGCCTGCATTGGAGGGTTTTCACCAGGCGAAGTGCTTTTGCACTCAGCACCTCCCTGCCCCCCCCCCATTCCATGCTGGAGTGAGAGCCAGGTTCTTGTATCTTGCATTCACTGCGAGTGAAGTCCATTCCCCCCATCACTGGGGGGAATTTGCAGGGATGATTTACCCTCAATCATCCTTGTTTTTCCTTCACCTTCGAGTGAGGGCTGCCGCCATTAAGGAAGAGTGGAACCAGAGGCCATAAAGATTATATATTTGGAACATATGTTTATCCTGGTATTAGCCACTGTGTCATGTCTACAGTCTTAAAATCCTAGGGCCAGACTTGATGAACTTGAGCAAAGCTCCTCTTGTGGATAATTATCTCCTTTCTAGATCTGTCTTTTAAGATGAGTCTATGATCCAGGTCACTCATCCTCCTAAATCCACTTGTGGATATAGCAAAATCATTTAACAGTACATGATACTAAGAAAGCACATCAAGAATTTTTTCTTTTAGTAGAAACTTGTGGATTTTAGTGAATAAAATCATGAATGGCTAGATGTCTACTGTTGCAAAGATAATGTGGCCTAAAAGGAGTGTCTAGCAAGGGGGGGGGGAGACACAATATACAATATTTATTACCATCACAAGACAGAGAAACAGCTTACAGTTCATTGTTCAAGTAGAAATTCAAGGGTTTTCCCTGGTAAATCTTCTGTAGAGCATAGCTGATGCCATTAGCTTACAAATTCATCTTTGGATTGAATGATGCAATCTAACCCTTCAGACCCACTCCCGCTAAAACACATTTTTCATTATTCAATACCTAACAAAAAAAAAGTAGGGAGGTTATGTTTCTGTGAAGTAACATTGAGAGCTGGGGGATAGCAAGTGTCATGTGAGCCATTATTTTGTATGTCTCTGAGAGCACCTATGCTCCTCCGACTGCTTTCTTCTATGGATGACATACTGCTAGGTTCAGTACTGCTGACAGTACTTGGTTTCCCAGTTAGTAAATTTGGATATTGGGGTTTTCGGTCTCAGGTGACAGAAAATCCAAGAGCACTGATTTCTAGTAAAATAAAACAAGAAATAATTATAGCAAGTTAAAATACCCCCCCCCACACACATTCATTTCCAGTTCTATAAGCTAGATATAGCAGGCCACTTCTAGGTGTTATAATGTGTGTCTGTCACTGGGTAACCTCCACTGCATAATGAAATGTGGCACTTTCTGCATGATGGCAGTGACTAGACCTATTTTTATGCAGCTGCATAGTTTCAGCATCCTTTTCAGCATCCTGCCATTATGACACATTCATATTTTTTTTTTCATAGCATCAAGATAATTTCTTATATTCATTGGGGGAGTGGAATTTATTGGTAAGAGATATAGTCTGGCTAAAAACTGAGGGGAAATGGCACAGTTCTAGCAGTTAAAAGCTTCTGCGTTGAACGTGAAGTTATCTGTTTCTGACCACGTTCTTGGTCATGCACAACATCATTTTGGGTTACATTTTTTCCCTTTTACTGTTTTGTATCATGTGTATTGTTTGCAGGATGATTACTGCACCAAAAGCAGCCCTACCTTGTCCCTTGTTCTCAGAACCAGGTACAGATATTTAAAGTATGCACCCAATCTGATAGGGAGCCTGGACTGGGAGATGAAATCCCTATAAATAACAGCAAGAGCCCTTTCCGGAACCTCAAGTCTGTGTCGGGGGGGGGGGGGAGCTCTACCTTTTTCATCCTTTCAAATCTTGGTGACACAAGTGAAGTCAGTCTCCTCATTCAGGATCATTAAATAGCAGCATCATAAGATCTATGGAGGGGGAGGGTAGCTTGATTATTCAGAGTACGATGTTAGGATCAGGTGAAGCAGACCTGAAATGTTGGATTTCTCTTCTCCTTCCAATGTCTTGCCCACTCACTCTGCCTAGTGGCTCCCCCTACCCACAGCATTTCCCCACAGATGATTCCAAGCACATAATACAAAACTGATCAAACAGGTAACATGTTTTTCAGAAAGATTATGCAAGGCATCTAGAAATGCCTTTGGTGTGATTCATTAGGCTTGTTCTTACAACAGGCCACACACCTCCCCCAATCCACCCCAGTGTCAATGATGTCCAGAGGAAGAGGATTGGGGCTGAAGGCTAAACTGTCAGTGAGAACAGTGTGTGAGACAGTCAAATCAAATGTGTGGGTTTTTGGTTTGCGGTTTGCTTCAATTTCCATAGTGTTGAAGTTAAGACTGGTAGCTCATTTTCCATACTTTCTTTGGTGCCTTGGTGGAATTTATAAGCACCATAACTCTTTTGTGAAACTAGAGGTCATAGAATCTTAGAATTTTATTCCACATATTATTTTCAGATCCTGAAGCTTGCGTGTTCTAGTTGGTCACTTCTGCCTGCAGAGGTTTTAACCCAGAAGAGTGGGGTTGTGGTGGAAGTTGTTCTAGACAAAGAACAAACGTTTATTTTTTCAGTATAATCCTCTTAATAGTGAAAGAAAACATAGTCTAGTTCTATGTTGTTTAATTGCCAGGAATGTTGTGAATGTGATACTCCTACAAATTTTGGGTCATTCTTTGTCACAGATCATTTTCATGGATACATTTCCTGTTTATATATAACACTAACATTTTTTTCAGCCTCAATTTAGATTGAAGGTTATAATACCAAGTGTTTAAGATACCAATAAAACTGGTTCTCTAGTATATATATATTTACTTATTTATGGTAAGTTGTGTTCATTTTTTAACTCCCCCACACTTTTATATTCAGGTACAGCTAATAAGCAAATACTTTGGAAAGAAAATAGGACAATATATCTTTATTTAAACAGTCAGCTCCATTGAGCTAAAAATACAGCATAGTTTTTTTTCCTGGTAGCTAGGCAACTGGAAAAAAACACCACTTACCTGAATTGCTGTTTACTTTTTATTTTTAAATCCCAGCTGTAGAGATTTTTATTCTCTGTACTTATGAGATGGTAGAAAGAGTAACTGTTTATGGTGTAGCTAAATTGTTTAATGTACTGTTTGGTGCAGGAAGCAAATTAGACATTGGAATAAGCGTCTCCTGTATCTGTAACAAGCCATTAGTAATATTTGATCTTTTCATAAATGTTTCAATATGTTATATATTATAAGCAATTGCCCTCTCTTGACTTGGGTGGTGGCTGTCATAAATATCAGAGCGTATGAGGCATGAAATCAGTACATTTCTATTTTTCTGTAGAATGCAAATGTTGTTCTAGTCAACTGTATCTTCATAGCAATTTCAAATCAAGCAAATGGTCATAGTACACCATTTGCTTGACTTGTAAGAAAGCAAAGTAGGTTGTCTTTCTACTACTCTATCTACTACTATGTAGCATATTTATTTAGTAACATCTTGCTATAAAAACGTTGAAGAGAGCATCTCATAGGCATAGCATATAATTTGGTGAAGAAGTTGAAAGTCAATAATTTATTGAAAGATCTGGTAACTCCAGATTAATTCTGGGCCAGGCTACACAAGACCGATCCATATTGAGCACATGGGTGATTTAGGGCAGTGCAACAGGTTTTCCCTGCGCAGTATGCCGAGCCAAAGGGGCACCTTCCCACCTTCTTCCCAAAGCCTACTTAGCACTTTGGGAAAGAGGCCAGAGCCCTCTAGGACCCTGCCAGAGCCTTGCGGCTCCTTTCTGAAAACCCAGCACATGAATCTGGGAAGGCTGGCTGACAGGGAACGGAACATCAATTCCCCCCCCCTTACTGCCCCACTGAGGTTTACATCCTCACAGCCGAGAAGAAAATTAAAAGCTGTTTCAGAATAATTGAAAATATTCGTTCAGTTCAATCCTATGCATGTCTATGCAGAAGTAAGCCTCACTAAATTCAAAGGGCTTACTCGCAGAAAAATGTGCTTAGGACTACAGCCTAGTTGTTGGGTATTTGGTGGATTAAAAATTGCTTTAGTGTTCATATTTACCTGATGAGTTTTCTAGCCAACTTTTATAATAATACTTCAGTGATGAGACTGGTCTGTAAAAGTGTACACTTGTTTGATCTTTTTTCTAGTTTTTGGAATAGACTCCTCCCAGTGCATGTACAGAAGAGGGTTCCTTTGGCCGATCTCATTGGTAGCTTGTCAAAGGCTTTACTAAACTATTCTGATTTTGAATTATACATTAATTTAATCTTGCAGTCTGCTCCCTCTCCATGATCTTGCAATCTACACTTTACAAATACATGCATGCAGAGAGTATATTAGTGTTACATTAGAGTAAAAATGCCATCCTTTGAAATACCTTTCATTCACTTCTTTTTAGGTATTTTCACACTATCTACTTGGGCATCCGAAGTAGACGGAGTGGTGATAGTGACAGATGGCGCTTTTATTGGAAAATGGTTTATGAGTATGCAGATGTGAGTATGCTGCATTTGCTTGCTACATTTCTAGAAAGTGCCCCACAACTGGTCCTCCAGCTCTGCATTGTTGTACAGACACGTACTCTTCAGGCCCTCCAAGGTAAGGATTTATTTATTTATTGGTCTTAATTAATATGTACAGATAAAACTGTATGCATATATGCAACCTAATGCTATATATACTGAAGTAAAGACCTAAGAATAATTTATTTTTAATGGGGGCTAAAAGAAAGCAAAGGAGAAATACATCAAGCTTCTGCCAAGCTGTTATTAATGTGTTTTGGATTTAACAAACTTAAATAATCCAATTTTCCTACACAAAAAGGCCAGGGTTTAAAGGGGAAATCCAGACCAGAAATGCAGTTCCCTGTATGTATGGGTGGTAAATGCTAGCAGCCTTTATATTTTAATCATGAGAGGCAATATGTTTTTTTTAACCTTCATTCTGGATCAATGAACGCAAGTTGGATTTGATGACTCCCAGGGTCCCTTCCAACTCTACAGTTCTATAATTCTGTGTTTTTAAGTGTTGTGAAAGTAGGAGACAGTGTAGCATTTAGGTTGAAGAGTGAGCTCCTATTCCACAATACAAAACAAGACATGATGCTGCCAGGTCAACAAAAATATTGGCACATCTGGAGATATGCTACAAGGCTGGAAGCATGGGATGAACATTGGGGTTAGTAAAGAGGGCTAACCAAAATGAGCCAAAGCTGATAGTTGCTGATAGTTACTCAAAGAGCTTGCTTACCAACTAGGCTGTGTGACACCAGTGCCAGGATCCATCTTTAGTAACAATTTGCAACTTTCATTGTGTCGCCAGGTCAAAAGAAGCACATGACATGATATTACCAAGGATTCTGTGAATTTGACATTCAACCTAGATTCCATTCTGTTGTAATTGCTTATTCTCATGGCCATTTTCAGACATTATTAAAAGTTTATTCTTACTGCCATTTAAGACTTTATTAAAGGCAGGGTTCCTGATTGCATATACAATTCATGGCTGTCTGTAACCAAATCATTCTACCCCAAGTCCCTCCAAAATAGACCCGCTTTGGCTAAGGACTCAGCTGACTCCAGTGTACAGCCCAAATGTCTATTGATCTAACAATCTCCTTTTATAAAATTCCAAAATCTCATCTTCAAAAACTTTATTTAGTAACATTATTGCATTTCTTTAAATATGGGCATAATAAAGTACAAAATGCTGGCTAGAAGCAGTATATGCTCATTCTGAAGTGGTATATTCTTCTGTCTGGTAGATTTACAAATGCAGCCATTCTTGCTGCAGACACCATACCACAGAAACAGTATGCTTGTAGTTGTGATGTACCCTGGCAATACTATAGCCCAGTTCCTTCACCTTTATTCTGTGAATCGTTTTGTTCTAGGATATCCTTAATAATTGTCCTTTTAAGAAAGACTTCTTAATGAACATACATATTACTAATTGTATGCCAGTGCCTTGTACAGGAAAAGACTGATATACATGACACTACACACTTTTCTTTCAGAATAGGACATAAATTCCTCTTAAGATTGTTCCAAGCCTTCTACTTGAACTATTTTTAATGATAACAACAACAACAACAACAACAACAACAACAACAACAACAACAACAACAACAACTTATTTATACCCCGCTCATCTGGCTGGGTTTCCCCAGCCACTCTGGGCAGCTTCCAACAAAAGTCTCCAAAGATCTCCTGGATTTAAAATAATCCTCCATTCTAGCAATATTTCTGATAGCCATGCATATCAACATAATTCCCCCCCCCCAATTAAAAAAAAACCTAACAACTTCTGCATGTCAAGTTGTTTCATATATGTTTTGAATGTGAGGTACTTTAGTTTTGCTAAAAACTTAGTAAATCTTAGAGGTAGACTAACCACATTATAATTATGATTATGATTCCCAGGCCATCTGGCTGGGCTTCATATTCATATAGGTGATAATGCATACATGATAATCGTTTCTATTTTAAATGAATACACAAACACTCTCAAATATATACCGTATTTTTTGCCCTATAGGACGCACTTTTTCCCCTCCAAAAATGAAGGGGAAATGTCTGTGCGTCCTATGGGGCGAATGCAGGCTTTCGCTGAAGCCTGGAGAGCAAGAGGCGTCGGTGCACACCGACCCCTCTCGCTCTCCAGGCTTCAGGAAGCTATCCACAAGCCTCGCGTGCCCGGCGGGAGGTCCCGCCGGGCGCACGAGGCTTGGGGCAGCAGCTTGCAGCCCGAAGCAAGGGGCGAGCTGCAGAGCCCGCCCCCTGCTTCAGGCAGATGTTGGCAAGCCTCGCGTGCCCGGCAAGGCTTGGGGCGGCAGCCTGTTCTGGGGGCTGAGGTCGGGGGAAGCTCAGGCTTCCCCAGCAACAGCCCCCGTGCCTGGGGGGAAAATAAAATTTTCCCCTTTATTCCCCCCCCCCCAAAAAAAAAAACTAGGCGCGTCCTATGGGGCAAAAAATACAGTACATTTCCATCCATAACAAGTTGCTTATAATGGCTCGTTGGGTTATTATGTTTGGGTTGCCATTAATTATGCCAAATGATATCAGTGAGTAAAAAACTTAAGCCACCAAAGATTTGAATGTAGGTGGATTTGCATGTAGGTTGTTTCTTTGTGAATCAGATTCTGTAAGTTCATTTTAGGTGCCACACAAGGCAACAGAAAATATTGGAAGGAATACACCTTTCAATAAAAAACACTCTCTTAGAGCACTCTCTGCAGAGCAATGAGAATCTAATATGTTAGTGAATAGGAAGTAGTAAATATAACAAATACTGGGATGGGGGGAATGGGGTGCGAAAGATTTTAAAAACTAACTTCAATCCTTTTTTTTTTTAAGGCAAAAGTTGTGAAAAATTCTGCCCCTAGCAAGCTTCTCCTCAAGAATTGAGCATAATGATGATTCAGTGCAGTTCCTCAGATAATGTAACATTTAGGAGGGGCAGCTTACAGAAACATCATAGGGCTGCATAAATGGTACTTAATTTCTCACAGCTGTGCTTTGCTACAGCTGATTTTATTTTTAAATCCCACAGCATAGCCTGTTACGTTTCTTCACAGTGAACTGTCAATTCGGGGGGTGGGAGGGTGGCATCTTTGCTATGCTTATTGTTTCCGTGATCAATACACATCCTTTTAATTTTCTTCAGAAGCTAGTGGCATGACAATACTTATTTAGCAATTTGTTCTCTGCTGCTGAGAAGACTAGTTATCAAGTAGATGTGATATGTCAGAGTCTCTGAACACAATTATTTACCACATAAACAATACATTTATGATGCAGGTAAATAACAATGGGATTGTTTTATAATGAAAATGAAACTAGTTGAGCAAATAATACATTTTACTGGCTACTGTGTATGGTGTTCACCTTGTCTCACACAGCTTCAGTCTCTGGAATGAAGCTGAGAATAATTTTAAAAATCCAAAACAATTTTCTAAATCTCATTGTGACATACTTCTGAGTAAGCAGGGATAAAATTATGCAGTGCCACCTTTTTATCCTATGAAATTTGTAAGAATTGACTTCTTTTCTGAACCAAAGTGCTCGCGCTATAAATATATTTAAAAAACCCTTTAATCCACATTTGCTTCAATAATAGTAATAATATACAGATATTTTGTTCCCACTGGTCTTGGTGGCTTGTTTTTGGTGTCATAGTTGCTGTGTGCCTGGTTATTTCTTCTACCTGTTGCCTCAGTCATGATGCTTTCAGTTCCTTCTGTCATAAATGATTAAATGCCAATAATACTGAGCTCCTGAGAAGGCAGAACATTCACTTTTTAAAGACAGATGGGTCAGTAAGGTTCCAGGCTTGGTTTGGCTTCTTATTTAACAAGTTTAAATTTAGAAAGATTGGTTAAAATACTTAACACAGAGCTGAATTTCATAGCTTGATAGTAGCCTTGTTCAGGTGTTATTCATCAGTTTCTCCATGTGTGCTGTCCCTCCTTGCTCCTCCCCAAGTTGAGTGGAAAGGTCTGGAAGAGAATTCTACTCATGTTTGAACCAACATACTAACAAGCTTCCATTATTTGGAACCCTGTGTTATCAGAGTTCCCAATCATGGAGAGGCTTACAAATGCAAATCCCTGAACCCACTGTTAAGAACTTATTGTTCAATACTGGGAAAGCCAGGGGTTGAGTTGGTAGGAATTGCATACACAGGAATGTTGGGCCTGGGGCTGGCATGCATATCCTAATCACTAAAAGCTCACTGTAATTGGATACCACAAACAGGAGGATTGCCTGAATTGGAACTTTGTACCTTTGAAACCATTAAACATTCTGAAACTGGCACAGACCTTGCTGGTATGACCATTGCACCAATTTGCCCATGTTTCACCAGAGGATCTTTTACAGAATCAAAGCCTTTTCTTTTCCGGAAGAAACTTAAAGATGTGCATGTTAAAGTCTGGCCTCAGCTACTTACCATAGGACTAGAACCAAGAACAGCTTGGTTTAAGATCTGGAACCTATCCAGCTAAAAATTAGAGGTTTCTCAAATATGTTTTTAGCAGAGAAGCTCAAAAACTGCCAGGCTGTGAACAGATATTGAACAATGCTGTGATCAGATTTTGGCTCATTGATCTTTGTAGCCTCTTGTGCTTGAAGAATGTACATGAAGAAGAGACATAATAAAACATCTTTCTCATCTTGTTTAAATGACAGCTCTGGATTAATCAGAATTTCTGCAAAACTGTCTATTTGGCAGTCAATCAGACAAAAGAAATATAATTCATAAACTGGAACAATGTTTCATTGCTTTTGGGGTTGCTGTTTCTTGCATCCTTCAGATCTCCTGGGGTTGTAGTCTGAAAATATATTCTGAGTGTATATTTTTCCATTGTTGTTATGTTTCGTCTTCAGGAGAGGAAAAGTGAAATATTGTAAATGGTAAGCTTTATTGCGAAGGGACGACTGCCTTTCCTCAAATGTTCATGAGCATGATTTAAAACAGGGCTAACCCTTCCTTTGACTCAGTGATAAAAACCCATGCTGTGCATGTTAATGATCCCAAGGTTCAAACCCTTGCATATCCAGGTAGGACTGAGAGAAATGCTAGAGAACCACGGCTAGTTAGTACATTGACAGCACTGAGCTCAATTATCTGACTTCTTGCACAGCTTCCTGTGTTCCTAATTTGGCAGATTCCTACGTTGCTAATACTTGTAGTTAAGCAGTTTGCATTGTATTTTGTTTATGAACAGTTAATTAGAGTTGAAGCAGAATGCAACCTAAGCCACATCCAACCACAAATGTTTCTTAAAGGATATCTACATTTGAGACTCATTGCCCTTTCAGAGTTTGCAGTCAAGGCAGCGTCATTGGGGAGGAGAACTACATGTTTTGTAGTTCTATGCATCTACATGTTTTGTAAAGGTTACATTTACATGATGTATATCCTGCACTTTGTGAATATGAGTTTTTCTAATCTGAGAATCCCCAGACTCAGAGCCAGATTATTGTTGTGTACTTTGCATACCTGTTTTTAAAAGTTCAAGTAAATTGCAGCAATCGATTAGCATGCACCATGTTTTTGTGCTGTCTGAATAATGCAGACCACACTAGCAAAAAATAGACAATGTAGAGTGGTACTTCGGTTTTTGCATGTCTCCATTAACAAACATTTTGGTTTTCGAATGCTGTAAACACGGAAGTAAATGCTTCGGTTGTCAAACATGCCACACGGCTTCCACTGAGTGCAAGATCCTAAGGCCTAGCTGTCAGCTATTGAGTTTTTGGTTTTTGAACGTTTCAGAACTCGAACGGTCTTCCGGAATGGATTACGTTCGGAAACCAAAGTACTACTGTACACATAATGATTTGTTTGTCAGTACATTTATATCTTATTTTTCTATGTAGTAGTGTTCAAAGAGAATAACAGAAAGATTCATAAAACAATACAATATTGTTAAAAATTTTTGAAAAAGAACCACAGATATCAACAAACTCAATAAAAAATAAGCAGCAGCTTTTACAATGATAAGGATTCACAATTTACACATCAGTAATAATTCTCTTGGTTTAAGTTATAAACAGAAGACAATTTTCCGGGACAAGGGAGTTTCCCTCTAGATTTTCATTCCTGATATTCCTCATATTTCCAAACTTCATCAAAATCACTTGGTTCCCTATATATAGTACGAGAACACTATCCAAGTTATTCCTATGAGTCACCTACTTTACCTCTTCTGTGCTCCCCCCTCCTGCTGTCTCTGTCCTTAACAATCTGTTCACCGTGCATAAACTAAAAGATCAGTTAATGAAGTGGTTATTTATGCTCTATTCAAACTTCACGACAAACAATGCAATATAGAAAATGTGTATTGGTGAATTATATATTGTACAGTGGTGCCTCGCAAGACGAAATTAATTCGTTCCACATGTCTTTTCGTCTTGCGAGTTTTTTGTCTTGCGAAGCACGGTTTCCCATAGGAATGCATTAAAAATCAATTAATGCGTTTCTATGGAAACCGCCTTCAGACCAGGTCCGGGGACAGTCTGTCCCCCACCTCTTCTGAAGGCCGGCGGGGGGCGAAAGTCTTTGCTTCCCCCCGCCTGCCTTCCCGGGACAGCGGAGAAGCAGGGCTGCCTTCCTGCTCTCCCGGGAAGGCAGGCGGGGGGGGGGGAGCAAAGACTTTTGCCCCCCGCCAGCCTTCAGAAGAGGTCCAGGACCTCTTCCGAAGGCGGGCGGGGGGCAAAAGTCTTTGTCCCCCCCTGCCTGCCTTCCCGGGGGCTTTTAAATCGCCCCGGGACTGTCCTGGGGCGATTTAAAAGCCCCCGGACGGCTTTTGAAGGCAGGCGGGGGGGGGAGCAAAGACTTTGCTCCCCCCCGCCTGCCTTCAAAAGCCATCCGGGATAGCGGGAAGCGCTTCCCTGCTATCCCGGACCGCTTTTAAAATGCTGGCGGTGGGGAGCAAAGCCTTTCGGCCCCCGCCGGCTTTCCTGGACCTCTTCTGAAGGCCGGAGGGGGGGGGAAGGCTTTGCTCCCCACAGCTAGCATTTAAAAGAGGTCCCCGGAGATTTCCCTATGGGCTTTCCTCTTGCGAAGCAAGCCCATAGGGAAATTCGTTTTGCGAAGCACCTCCAAAACGGAAAACCCTTTCGTCTAGCGGGTTTTTCGTCTTGTGGGGCGTTCGTCTTGCGGGGCACCACTGTAAATGGGAGTTATAGCAAAGCCCTTCTTTGCTATAGGGGTAAAGGGACCCCTGACCATTAGGTCCAGTTGTGGCCGACTCTGGGGTTGCGGCGCTCATCTCACTTTATTGGCTGAGGGAGCCGGCGTACAGCTTCCGGGTCATGTGGCCGGCATGACTAAGCCGCTTCTGGCGAACCAGAGCAGCACACAGAAACGCTGTTTACCTTCCCGCCGGAGGGGTACCTATTTATCTACTTGCACTTTGACGTGCTTTCGAACTGCTGGGTTGGCAGGAGCAGGGACAGAGCAACAGGAGCTCACCCCGTCGTGGGGATTCTAACCGCCAACCTTCTGATCGACAAGTCCTAGGCTCTGTGGTTTAACCCACAGCACCACCCACATCCCCAAAATTAGGGATAGAAATACTTTAAATAAATAAGAATTGCCCATACCACAGCTTCCTTTTGGCAGTCCAACTAGTTTCCATTGTTGTAAGATGACCATCGTATGTGGAATTTACATGATCTCCCCTGTGCTAAGGTTCCTATTTCTGAAGTGAAGCTATTTTTGTTTAATTTTTTAAAAGAGGCATGGAAGACAAACAAAAGTGGAAGTTCAAATGTATTACAGTTGGTTTGACCTTTTACCAGCCAATGACCTTATTCAAGTCACTGCTTTTTCTCTGACTGGATATAACATACTTTTTTATTTTACTGCTTCTGCTTTATTGGTACTAAAAATAACTACCAGGAAAGGTATCAGTACTTTTTACTGTCTCTGCTGCCAGGAAGAGAGAAAGCAGGCCAAATGACTTGGAAGTTAAGAGGACATTGAGAATGGCATCTTTTATTACAGAATGTTCTCAGCGATTGTAATTCCTGCTAGCATGCCCTCTGGCTGATCAGCTGGGGCCGAAAGCAGCAAATGGCCACCTCTGCGAAGTGGTGTGAGAGAGAGGAGGAGAAGCCTCCTGCCCTACTAAGCCAACAAGTGTCTTTGAATGCAGCTGAGGAAAAATGCACCCCTTCCCATCTTTGCATGAGAGTGTGGTGGAGTCTCCTTCTTTGGAGGTCTTTAAGCAGAGGCTTGACAACCATATGTCAGGAGTGCTCTGATGGTGTTTCCTGCTTGGCAGGGGGTTGGACTCGATGGCCCTTGTGGTCTCTTCCAACTCTATGATTCTATGATTCTATGAATGGCCCAGTGATGTCTGTGTCCCATAACGTGTACCAGATTTGCCAGCAGCATGTCCACAAGCCACTTTCTGCCTTTACAGTCTCTGCCATGTACCTGTTCAGTGCAATTTGGTAATTTGCCTCCCTTAACATGGGATACTGCTTTAGAATGTACTAAGACAGGCCTCTTGCCTACGGCAGCTGCTGCTGTGCTCAATATGTTGCGGGGGGACGCTGGACTGAAGGTGGTGGACTCTTCCTCACTGGATATTTCTAAACAGAGGGCGGCTATCTGCCAGGGAATCTTCTGTTGTGACTCCTGTATTGCAGGGTACTGGCCTAAACAACAACAACAGCAGCAACAACAACAATTTTATTTTTTATACCCCACCCATCTGGCTGGGCATCCTTCCAATGCTCCAATTCTATGATTCTATAACTTCTGCCCCAAAGTCCTGCCCTGTTTATTCCTGCTCAGCAGCAGTGGTCCATGCTTTTTGTTCCACTTTACTGGCTGCTACTGCTGAAGGAACTGTTATGATCTTTATGTTACATGCAACTCAGCCCGCAAAAATGAATGTTTTAAAGAGATATTATGGATATGTCTCTTGTGAAAAACATCCAGTTGGGGAAAGGAAGTGGCTTGGATCTGTTCTACTTTCAAGAGTCCATTGCAGTTTGTTTTTTAAAAAAATAAATTAAATTTTACATCCACTAGGAATTTGCACCACAGTAAAGTCTTTGAAAGCAAAAGGTACAGAGGGACTCTGAGCCATGATGGAGCCATGTTGCCATGTTCTTTGCATATTCTTGCACCTGGTTAGCATAGTGTAGCTGTATTTAATGCAGTGGCAGTACTTCAGATTTACAATTACGTAAGTGAAGGAAGAATAATCTTTTCAGGCTCTTTATGCATCGGCTCCAGATGGGAGTTCAGAGGACACATAATGGATAGAATTGAATTGATATCTAAACATTTTTTTAGCTTAAAATCAAAGAGATTCATAGGCAAAGCTTACAATATAGAGCTGATTGCAATACAACAGGCTGTGCTAAGTGCTGCCAAGGATATGGTTTTGTCAGCGTTTTAATTCCCAGCTAGTTTTCAATTACTTCTAACATCTGTTTTGTTTTTGTTTTTTTAAAATCACTTCTAGATGGTGATTGAGGAAACAGGGGTTTTGAGACTTGCAATCCATTTTTAAAAAAGCTTGTGCATTCAGAAGAAAAGGAGAAAATGTAGCTTCTGTTTCAATCAGCAGAAAATGTTTTCTGTCACAGTCTTCTTACAAAGATAATACCCTGCTGTATATCATTCATGCAAAGATCAAGTGATCTAAGGGTGGAAGCTGAATATGGCTAGGAAAACCCCAGTAAGAAACTTGAGAACCTCTCTGATGGAGATCAATAAAAAAGAGCACAAGGCTTCAGTTGACAAAAATGATAATACAGAATAAAAACCATGGGATGTTTGTTCTGCTTTTAAGTAAGTTAAAAAAAGAAAGAAAAAGAAAGAAAGGGCCATTTCATTAAACCAAAAAATAGCAAGTTAAGAAATGAGAGAGAATATTTCCTCCATATAGCAACATACCCATGAAGCTTGATAATCATAGTATTATAGTTTATTATCTCTGAAATACTATTATGTTAGGAATGGACAATCATAATTGAGAACCAAGCAGAGTATGACAATGGAATTAAGAAATATGAGTTGGGGAGACAATTTTTCTTTCATCCGCTGTTCCCTGGAGTGTCACAGCATTTGGCCAGTATACACTATACTGGATTTCTCTCAAATTTAGTCAATCTATGTTATTGCAACATTATTTGTGGCATCTAGTACTAATGGCTACTAGCAAGGTCACTGCAATAGATAAGTCATTGGTCTGATCAATGCCTGCTTTGCAAAGTGCTGTAATGCTGATTAACAGCCTTTCTCATATGTGTGCAGTAAAGGTAAAGGTAAAGGCAAAGGGACCCCTGACCGTTAGGTCCAGTTGTGGCCGACTCTGGGGTTGCAGCACTCATCTCGCTTTATTGGCCGAGGGAGCCTGTGTACAGCTTCTGGGTCATGTGGCCAGCATGACAAAGCCACTTTTGGTGAACCAGAGCAGCGCATGGAAATGCCGTTTACCTTACCGCCGGAGCGGTACCTATTTATCTACTTGCACTTTGACGTGCTTTCGAACTGCTAGGTTGGCAGGAGCAGGGACCGAGCAACGGGAGCTCATTCACAACTGGACTTGACTATCAGGGGTCCCTTTACCTTTACCTTTATGTCCCGCTCAATATTGGCCAATATTAATCTCTTAATTTATGCGATCTATAGCAAGTACAAATAATCTCCACCTTCTGAAGATATACAAAATCCAATAGTGGCTGGCTGCCAGAATGCAGAATTGTTATAGTATTAGCCCTACAGAGCATGACACTTCTCTTCAAATGTATGGTGATAATTGAATAGCTAATGCATCTTATCTTTAGTCATTCCTCTTCGTGACTTGCATACATACTCATTTGCACCTACCCACAAGTGTTACCATGTAAATTAGCTTTTGGCTATAAGCTGTAAAGTGATGATTTATAGTTTTAGCTTAGTATAGCACCTACATCAAGCATTAGTATTACAAATGATCACCGCTGAAGCCTTATCGAATACAGTGGTACTTCAAGTTACAGAAATATTACCTCGGGTTAAGAACTTTGCTTCAGGATAAAAACAGAAATCGGGTTCGGGTGGCGCGGCAGCAGCGAGAGGCCCCATTAGCTAAAGTGGTGCTTCAGGTTAAGAACAGTTTCAGGTTAAGAACGAACCTCCGGAACGAATTAAGTATGTAACCAGAGGTACTACTGTAAATCACTTAATGTACCACATTTTAGTATTTGTGCAGAATTCAGTTCTTACGCAATGTTGCAGTATATAGTCTATATGTAAATTGGCTGAGACTGAGAGTAGGAAGAAGAAGTAGGTAGCATATCTCTATTGTGTATGCTGTAGTGCTGTTTATCATTTAATTTTTTTTAAAAATGACTAATTTGAGGATCAGAGATGAGTTCAAAGGCTGAAATAATAGAAAAGTAAAAGGTTGCATCCAACATTGCATCAGTGGCTTTCCACTCATGTAATGGGACTCCACCTTCCTCTCTTCTCCCTGCATGCCATCAAAATCTGCTCTGAAGACAACACCTACTCTCTGGAGCATATTTTGTGGGTGCGGAGAGGGCATTAATCACAACATGCTGAGAAGGGAGGAGAAGGAAACTGATGCATTGGGGCATAAAGTTTGTTCTTATCTTGATTTATCAGGCCAAGAGATGTACATCTGAACCAGGCCCTGTTTTCTAATTTAATATCTCAGATCACAGAAAAGTACTACCCTAAATCCTAATTAAATTTCTCCACAGGTTCTTTATTTAGTGGTTTGCAGGGACAGATTGCACCTTTAATAACACTTTAAAAAACCACACATGTCTGTTGACAGCATTAAGTCATATCTCTTCATTGTTCTAAGCTGTATTATCCACAGTCACAGTCAGGTTCAGGGTTTCATTCAAGAATATAAATTAAAATTAACTGAAAGTCTTGAATCTCAGTTTTGGTCCCATGGAGCAGAATTAATTTTCCTTGGTTAAAGGTTTTTCTTGTTTTCTTGCTAAACTAAAACAACAAGAGGATTTAAATAGACATTGAAATGCAGAGTGCACAAACTACAATAAAATATGCTGTAGCTTCTTTTCTTGCTGGTACCGTGAAGTAAGAAAGCCGGAGCACATTTCATGGCTCATTTTGACTGCAAGACACCAGTTTTTTGTTCAACAGAGAGCCAACCTAGGTATTTACTTAATATGAAGCATGCATCTACATATCTTGTTTTTCCTGAAATAGTTACAGGTGCATGAGAGCCTGAACCTTACTAGGAAGACAGCATGTGGGAAGGAGAGACTTATCTATTCACTGCTCTCTCACACACATTTTTTATTTCAGTCCAAAGACCCACAGAAACATTTTCAAAAGCAAAATAAGACAGAAATACAGGGGAAAGGTTCCAAGGCGGTTGCTATGTTTTATCCAGACCTTGTAGGTTTCTATTCACTTCTCTGCCATGATAAGAATCAAGATTATCTCACATGGCTAGGAGCCTTAAAAAAATGAGGACATTGCTGCCCTGTCCCCACCCCCACCTTGGCCACATGACTGAGCTGAACAGGGTTTAGAATAAGTGTAAATCTCTCCTTGCTCCATCCCACCATGTTCCTAGAATGCCCTTTGGGAGGACTTATGCTAGTGTAAGTTCTGCCAGCTGAGCCCTGGCTGAGCTGAGAAAGCCCAAGATCTGCCTAATTCTGACTCTCTCATCTCAGCAGATCTTGTGTTTGGCTTGATCTGTAGGTCGCAAGTACAATTTGCAAGAATCCGTCATCTTTTAAAAGTAGGTTTGGAACTGGCCCCTTGCATAGATTGCTCAATTCACTTCTTCCCTCTGTTTTCTGTTTTCTGCTTTGCTTATGCAACAATTTGAGGTGTTCATAGTTTGTTTTGTTTTAGGCAATAGGACTTGATGCACACATACATGTTTGCCTTGTCGTCCTCCCCCATTTTATCTTTTGTCCAGTTTGGAGCAATTTTTACTCAAGAGCTTTGAGCAAAATGAGGGATGCAAGGATAGTGAATTGAATAATACTGCACAAAATGTTCTCTTTGCTGGTTAGTGAACACAGCATCTTCCTTTAAATCCAGACAGAAAATTGCTAATAGGAACCATTCTGGAATCCTGAATGGAAAACAAGTATTTTGAATTGATGGCTTTCTGTGATTTTGCCGTAATAGCACACTTAGGGAAGTCTTTGAAGTGGAATAAAACATTTGACTATTTAAAAAAAACAAACACATAAATAAACCACAGGCCAAATACATTATACCAAATAAGAGTGGCAGCATAATTTCATATTTATCATTTATTAATTTATAAGGCTTTTCAGAATAGTCACAACACAAAGTGATGTATAGTCACTAAAATATATCCTTAATATCAGCACTAGCTGCCCAGTTGCAACCAAACCTGGATCAAGGTTCTTTTATTAATTTACAAAGCGCTGATTGTACCACCAGAACCTTTGTATCCTACCTCGATAACTGAGATCAACTATGGTTGTTTCCCAAACTAAGCCTTCAGTGTTATTGGCTATCTTGTAGAATGCTCTTCCAGTAAACAATTCAGCAGACATTGTTAGCATTTGTTTGCAAATACTTGCTGAAAACTTTTCTTTGCTGACAATCTTGTGCAGACAACTAAAATAAAATTGTACAGTTCCCTGGTGACCTGTGATGTTCGTGTTTATGTGGTTTATTGTGTTTATGTGTGTATATACCGCTTTTACATTTTTGTTACAATATTGCAGTATATAAGCATTTTTATACACAAAGGAGTAAAATAACAACCTGTGAAATACAGCAATGAAATCTCATTGCAATCAGACAAATTAACAGGCTAAAACTATCATTGGACATATGCCCAAAGAGCCAACCTCACGTTTTAATCCTCGAAGATTTTTCTGAAAACGTAAGCCTTTATATCTCATTTAAAGGAGGTCAGCAATGAGACTTGCCTGACTTGAACCCAATTGCTCATTCTCACTTTCAAGGCTTAGCTGGCAATTTAAACCAGTCTGCTCTTAATCTGTTTGTTTTTATTATTATTGTAGAAATCTTGGTTTTACTGCATTTTTATTACACCAATTTGTGATTTTTAAATGAAAAGTTGCTTAAAGGTATTAAAAAAAAAAAATAGAACACAGTAGTTCATATTTCCACCATCACTTCTGTACATTTGCACTTTTTCTGCTTACAGTTTTCTGCAGCTATTAGTGAACGGTTTGATGAGCTCTTGCCTCCAGACAGATTTTAAAAACAAAACAAAAGGAAAGTATTAATACCAAGTAAAGCTATGGTGTGAAATCGTCTGTTCCAGATTTGTTGCTAAAAATAGTTATGAATTGGTAAACGAAAGGCAGGATTTTTCACGGTCCTTGAAATAAATCTAGGTTAGTTTTACCTGCTTACAATTTTTTTACCTGCTTAAAATTAATATTCCTGCTCATCCTGATAAATGAATGGGAAAGAAATGATTGTGGAACTAAAAGAGATCCCAGTTATGTCACAACTAGAGGGGAAAGCATTGTATAATGTAGTGGGCATTTATAAGCAAAACGAATGGAGAAAAATTATTGGGAGCTCATGCACACTGCAGTATTCTGCTATACCTAATGACTGGTGCAATGAAATTAGGCACAGGTCTGGGCTTTTAAGCTCCATGTCTAAGTGAGTCCTCTTCGCCACAGCACTTTCCCCAGGAAAACCCATGTTTTACTGCTGAATTGGAGCAAGCAGCAATCCATGGAAAACCCAGTTTTCGTCTGCTCTGATTCAGTAGTAAAATGCGAGTTTTCCTGTGGAAAATGGCAGGACAAAAAACCCAAAACCCTGATCAGATCAGACATGGAGCTTTAAAGGCCGTCTGGACCTGTGCCTAGAAACATGACACAAAATGAAATTTGGATGTGCCTTAACTACCCACCAGTGCAATATCCATTTGTGCTTTTGTACAGACAAAATCATGAATATATGTTAGGGATGTATGTGGCATATTTGTGATGTCTTCTACATATTGAGCTCTGCTTTGTGGGCTGATTGAATGTTAGGCTTAACATAAAGTTCCAGTAGAATTTCACTTAGGAGAATTCCTTAGTGGGTGTCCACGTAGTAAAGATATGAGCCAGGCATGGAGGAAGGTGTGAAAATTATTGCACTCTGCTTATTAAGAAACATATAGATTAGTGGAATGGGTGTGTTGTGCTTTCCTAATCATGTTTCAGCAAATAAGAAATTATTAGCATACTTACAGTAAAGTAAGTGTTTTGTATGCTCCCCTCCTTAAGATTCTGATGTCATGCTGTGCTGTTTCCTCTTCTAGTGATTTGTGCTGTATTGTTCTTATTGTATTCTCATTGCTTTCACTGGAAGCACAGTTAGCTGTCTTGAACCTTCTGGAACAATAAGTGCAGGATAAAAGTGATGGATGGATAGGGAGACAGAGAGATAGAGACGTAATCAATCCATTCCAGATCATTTGGTTGACGCATATATATATATATGGCTTTGGAATGCATCAACTGTTTGTGAATGTCCAATTTCAATATACTATCACACAGAGCATGTTTTCTGTTTACCTGTATAGTCGTATCTCTGCTCCCAAACACCTTGGGAGTCAAACGTTCCGGCTCCCAAACAATCGAAAACTGGAAGTGAGTGTTCTAGTTTTCGAACATTCTTTTGGAAGCTGAACGTCCGGCAGGGCTTCCATGGCTTCCAATTGGCTGCAGGAAGCAATCAGAAGCCGCACTTTGGAAGTCAAACATTTCAGAAATCGAATGGACTTCTGGAACGGATTCAGTTCAGCTTTCTGATTTACAACTGTATATGGAATGATCCTGAATCAGGCATTGATAGATTCTGACTACTCTCATCCTGCATGATTACCTCATCACCAGTTTTTCCTACTTCCACAGGTAGATCTGACACCTGCCAAAAATCCTTACTACAAGGTGCTGTGGTTAGCTTGATCTTATGACTTCAAAGGCACGTCATCAACAATCCTGCCCCACTCATTTAGGTCTGTCCATTGGATATGACTAAGCTGTTAACAAATTTTTAAGGACTGATAATATAGAAACAAAAAATGTCCTTAGCCCACAAATAAACCTATCAATTAAACTGTTCTGCAGTGCCATCTAGTGGGCCATGCATATAACAATTTTGCCCGGGGGGGGGGGGGGATGGATTATATTACAGTACTAATACTTTCCTCACTTTATTTTAGACCATAGCCCAACCTGGTTAACTTTCATGCACATAGAAATAATTTTCTAAATGATCATCTATATTGCACATATAATACATATGCATTAATTAAATAGTGAGTTTTCTTTCTCTCCCAAACAGTGTTTGCAAATGTGTTTATATGTAAATAAAGTAGATTAGCCAAAATGCTGAGTTGCTGAGGTCTGTCACGCGAAATGCGCAAACTCTGCAGATCCCTAAGTGTGCCAGTGTCGGTTGGCGTCGGTCGCTGTGATGTTTGGGCTGAAGAAAGCTTATGAAGCTCCCAAATGATCAACCAGGAGGGAGAGAACATGCCAGTCGGGCATGTGTCTCTGCCAGGGTCCTACTCAAGTGTAGGCTGAACTCCTGACACTCCTTGCAGTGCCCCTGGAATGTCCCCGGATTTCATTTAATGTCCCTGGATTTTTATTTTAAATGTTGTAGATTTATTAGTAGGGATTGAATGTTGTGTGATTGGTTCAGCAGCACAAGACACATCATATGGGGACTTCTGGTGCGGCAAAATGGTGGCCACCATGGCCGCAAGCAGCTCCTCAAGCCAGCCAGAGCCAACTACACTACCTGGCTGGCTCTGGGCTGCTGAGACTGCCACCGCCACTGCTGAGGGGGAACCGGGGACACCCGGTGCATCAACTGGTGGAACCGCTGACCCCCCCCCCCTCGCAGCCCAAATTGAGCTGTGAGCAAGAGCACACGGCCGACTGCCCAGAGACGATCCAGGACAGTAAAAATCCTGGAGCCAATGCTGAGAGAAGAAAGTGAGGAGAAAGAGGAAGGAGAAAAAAAGAGAGGAGCCCCAACCTTGCTGCGCCACGGAGGAGGAGAGGTAGGAGAGCACCGGGAGGGCAAGGACACGTGGCTGAGCCCTGGCCCGACCCGAGCCTACTCCACGGCTGCTAGCGCTCCAAGAGAGCAGGCCAGGGCCCAGAGGAAGGCCGTGCGACAGAGGAGACCACAGAAGAGAAGATATTACTTCTTCTTTTTTATTAAAAAAATGTTTTTTAAAAATATTTTTCTCTTTTTAAAAAAAAGTTTTCCCGGAATCTGGTAACCTTGACGTAGAGGAGTTATGATAACCATCTTCAATTATCTCAAGGGCTGTGACATGAAGGATGGAGCAAGCTTGTCTTCTTCTGCTCTGGAGGCTAGGTCTCGAGCCAATGGCTTCAAGTTACAAGAAAGAAGATTCTGACTAATCATCAGTGATAGTAAGAGCTGTTCAACAGTGGAACAGACTCCCATGAGAGTTGGTGGACTCTCTTTCCACTAAATTTAATGTTTCTACCATTGCACATAAACACTTTAGAAAGAAGGGAACGTATTTCTCTTTTCTTCTCCCATCTCACTTTAATCCTCCTCCCTTGAAGAACTGGGGACTTAAATATTAAACAAAAGGTTGATGTTCCTTTGAAGAGATATTTCAATTCCCCATATCTGTAATGTGCTTTCTGATCTGAGTGATCATATTGCTCTTCAAAATGGTAGCTTAATGTCAATAATGAAAGGAATGGGCATTCCTAAAAGACTTTGGGCTCAGATGTCTGCTTTGGAAAGTAAGCTTTGCTAACAGCATGATCATAAACATGCTTACTCAGAACCAAATCCAAAAAGTTCTCTCCCTAAAGTAATGGGAAAAAATTCAAGAGTTTGGTCAAGTGGCAGGGTTTAAATTAAACAAAAGTAAGACTAAAATGTTATTAAAAAATATTAAAGAACATGAAAAGAAAGAAATAACAGAAAATATAGGAATAGCAGCCCATAAAAAAGTAAAGTATTTAGGTGTATGGCTGACAGCAAAAAATATTAATATATATAAGGATAATTATGAAAAAGTTTGGCTAGAAGTAAAAAAGAATCTTGAAATGTGGAATAGGATGAACCTATCCCTTCTAGGAAGGATTGCAGCAATAAAAATGAATGTACTTCCAAGGATGTTATTTCTTTTTCAGACAATACCAATAATAGCAGGGACTGCATGCTTCAAATAATGGCAAAAAGAAATTTCAAAATTTGTCTGGAATGGGGAAAAACCGAAGATAAAAAATAAGATACTTACAGATGTGAAAGTGAGGTGGCTTCTCACTTCTAGATTTAAAATAGTATTATGAAGCTGCAATCCTAATATGGATCCGAGATTGGATCAAACTTGATAGAGAAGAGATAACAGACTTGGAAGGGCATGATAATATGTTTGGATGGCATACCTACCTATGGTATGGGAAAACAAAAATTCATAAAGGATTTCATAATCATATAATAAGAAGAGCATTGTTCAAGGTATGGGATAAATATAAAAAAACTATTAGAACCTAAAACATCTTGGTGGTTATCACCTATTGAGGCATTATCACTTAAAACATTGGGGGGAAAGGGAGATTGGCCTACATATAGAGAATTGTTAGTAGAACAGGAAGGGAAACTGGAACTGAAAGAATATGAGGAAATAAAGGAACATCTTCAAAGCTGGCTACATCATAGGCAGCTAAAAGATATTTTCAAAGAGGATAATAAGAAAGGCTTTTCATATATAGTTTCTAAATTCCAAAAGGAAGTAATAGAAGAGAACACAAAATTATTAAAGAAATGTATAATATCCTTTTGGAATGGAAAATGAAAGATGAGGAAGTGAAATCAGTAATGATTAAATGAGCACAAGACACAGGCCACAACATACAATTTGAAGATTGGACAAAACTCTGGAAAGTAAATTTGAAATTCACAGACTGCATATTGTTAAAGGAAAATTATATGAAGATGATGTATAGATCACCAGTGAAGCTGGCCAAAATATATAAAAATAAACAGAGGAAATGTTGGAGATGTAAAGAGGTTGAAGGGACTTTTTATCTTATGTTGTGGGATTGTAAAAAGGTTAAGGTATACTGGGAAATGATTTACAATGAATTTTAAAAAATGTTGAAGAAGAAGAAGAAGAAGAAGAAGAAGAAGAAGAAGAAGAAGAAGAAGAAGAAGAGTTTGAATTTGATACCCCGCCTTTCGCTCCCCTTCAGGAGTCTCAAAGCGGCTAACAATCTCCTTTCCCTTCCTCCCCCACAACAAACACTCTGTGAGGTGAGTAGGGCTGAGAGACTTCAGAGATGTGTGACTGGCCCAAGGTCACCCAGCAGCTGCATGTGGAGGAGCGGAGACGCGAACCCGGTTCCCCAGATTACGAGACTACCGCTCTTAACCACTACACCACACTGGCTCTCAAATGACATTTTTTTAAAAACCAGAAGCCTTCCTGTTTGGCATTTTAGGGCAAGATCTGCCAAAAGAGAAAAGGACACTATTTATGTATGCAATGACGGCGGCGAGAATACTGCTAGCGCAGAATTGGAAGACTAGAGAAATTCCAACAAAAGACAATGGCAAGAAAAACTGATGAGTTATGTGGAGATGGTGAAGCTGACACACAGACTTCAGAGAAAGGACAATAGGAACTTTGGAAAAGAGTGGAAACCTTTTATATTATATCTGCAGAAACAAAGGAAGAATATTGATCTGATGGTAGGATTTGAAAAAACATTCACAATTTTATGGATAGAGAATAGGTAATTTAATAAAAGGGTAAAGTATGATATTTGTAGAAGATAGCAGAATATATAAGGAGTTAAATAAATCAGAAACGGAAGCTGAGGGAAGTCCAAAAGGGGGAGGGAGAGATGTTTATGTAATCTGTGTGTTATAAGTATATTTGTAAGACAAAAAAAATAATAAAAATAAAAAGTGTTCATGCGCTAAAATGCTTTCATTGTAAAGTGTCCTCCACTCCTCCTCAGAACACTTATGTCTGCTCTAGAGAAAAAAGTAACATTGTCTTTGGGAAGAAGAAAAAGAACTCTCAGGTCTAGTTATGTAACTTTCACTGAACCTGATTTTGTATTGTGTTGACTATCCCTTTGTACATATGTAAAGCTTGTCTGAGCACAGAGCCAGGTAGAAGTAAGACATAGGCTCCAAATAATCCCTAGATACTAGTCCAAGCATTAAGGTGACTTGGTTTGCATTGTAGTTTTTTTCCACTTGTACCAAAAGTGCTTATGTAAAGCTGCCAAAATGAATGGGCAGTAGCTAAGGTTTGGGCTTGCACTATTCTCTTCTGTTCAGGCAAAATTGGTGTGCACTGACACAGCTGAAAATATAGTAAAACAGTGCATGAAAATGAAGTCTTTTTGTATATGCATTAGTATTTCATTTTTCCCACCGGTGATTTTTTTAAAAGAAGAAAATGGAAATACAATAAATTCGTCAGTGGGTTAAAAGGCTTTTCCATGTCAGTTTTTAGTTATACGTATGTTTCTGAGCCTTCTGGGACCACTGTATTACACACTTCACTGCTCACTAACAGATTCTTCCCTGCAAAATCAGTGACAGTGCACTTTATTTATTTATTACATTTATATTCCACCTTTCCTTCAAGGAGCTCCATGAAGCATACGTAGTTCTCCCTATGTTATCCTCACAACAACCCTATGAAGTAGGTTAGGCTGAGAGCAAGTGGTCCCAGGTCACTCAATGAACTTCATAGCCAAGTGGGGATTGAAATAATGGGGTTCCATATCCTTGCCCATCATTCTAACCACTACACCACACTCACTGCTGCTTTGTGCATCCTTGTGTGGACATAATGTCCTGGCACCTCTGATTTAAAAAAAATCAATATGTCAGCACAGTCACACTAGCTAGTTCTATGCCCCATGTCATGCTTTCTGCAGGACCTTCCTCAATACATGCATAGAGCTGCTACAGTGGTTTAGATGCTATCATTTGTTCATTTATTAAATTTATATATTGCCCTTCACCTGAGCATCAAGGAGCAAAGCAGAGCCCAGAAGCATTCCCAGGCTATGTGCCCGGTCGTTCAAAAACACCATCAATAACAGAACACATATTGTCTCCCAGTTCACCTCTTTTACTAACCAATAACCCCTCTGTCTTGTCTGGATTAGACCTACATGCCTTTCTGCTCCTTTCATTTTCTGCAGGTGAGCCAACCATAGGCACCCTCAAAATTTCCAATGACCGGCCTGGGCCCCCACAAAGTGTGGCAGCTGGCACATGGGCACACTGCCAGGCATGCACGTGCGATGTCACCACACATGGTGGCGTGTGTGAGTGAAGTCAGCATGTCGTGGGGCTTGGTGATGTCACACCACATACAGACATAAGCCGACACTCCTAGAGCCAACTTAACCTTATGGGAATTAAAACTAAGCACACACCCAAGACTTCTGTCCTGTAGGCAGTTTATCGAACATGTGATATCACAGGCATTTCTAGGGACCTAAAAAGATTTGAAGGTCAGGCCAGTACCACAAATTTGCCCACAGTGTGGCAGCCTCCTCATGCGCAAAGTACCAAAAAGAAAAACAGTTTTCAAAGAGTGAAGTGGCATGACATCTGCAAAATACTCCAATGCAAAAGACCCCAAATACAGCCTCTGCCTTTGTAGTACAGTACTAGGAATGATTCTGAATAGCCCCACAAACACAATTACCCACACTGTCTTTCTAGCTTCAAATGCATGTTGTTACTCTTACAGTTTTTTAAACCAAGGTTTGCTAGTTAATATTTACCTCCCTCCTTGCCCTTAATATTTACTTAAGTTTATTATAGGGGAAGAAAGATACCTCCCTCCTTGCCCTTAATATTTACTTAAGTTTATTATAGGGGAAGAAAGATACCTCCCTCCTTGTCCTGATGCTAAACAAATGCTTGACTTTTTACTCTTTCCTTGTGCTGTCACTGGACCTGTGACAGTTCATTTTCAGGGCTCTCTTGTGCTCCCCAGACCGGATTATTAGACCACTACCTTATGTTACCTTTTTAGCTGTTTTGCTACACCTCTGATTGTGCAAAGTGCTTATAACCTTTTCATTCTTTGGCCCGAGTACCAAGTCTCCTGTGAAATATGTCCTAGGACACATGATTAATCCACAGTGTAGGAGTGAGTTGATGCCTTTACCCCAGATTCAAGTCTCAACAGACTATCATTTGAACCACTGAGGACATTCCATTTAACTTTTTGCCTGCTAGAAGTTGGTGCTGGTGTCCCACATTCATAACATGCATTTAAATACTTACAGCCCACATTTACTCAAAAAATTCAAGGCATTTTGGAACCACCTTAGCAAATGAAACTATGGAATGAATTATCAGAACATGATCCTGTTAAATGATTTGCTAATTACTGTTCTGATGATGTTTCTTGCAAGACATTCAAATCAATATGCCAGTATATTGAAGTAGATTTCCCCACTCAAAAATGTGGCAATCTGGACTGCACCTTGCCAAAAGTTTCAGATAATTACATCTGCCTGGACTGGTGAAGCAACAAACGTAAGTAACAGATGCTTGCCACATATTACCCAATCTTGGTTTACATAAAGCAAGAATGTCTGGAATGTACATTTGCTATAAAAATTGAGCTGAAGCTCCAATACTTTGGCCACCTCATGAGAAGAGAAGACTCCCTGGAAAAGACCCTGATGTTGGGAAAGATTGAGGGCACAAGGAGAAGGGGACGACAGAGGATGAGATGGTTGGACAGTGTTCTCGAAGCTACCAGCATGAGTCTGACCAAACTGTGGGAGGCAATGGAAGACAGGAGTACCTGGTGTGCTCTGGTCCATGGGGTCACGAAGAGTCGGACACAACTAAACTAAACACCATACCCCTGTGTGTATATGTATGTATGTGTGTGTGTGTGTGTGTATATATATTCAAATTTACAAAATCATTAAAAAAAATCAATAAATTCCCATGGACTTCCCCCGTCCCCTTCGTTATCTTTCTTCTCCTGCATCTTCCCTGATAATCCAATTCTATTAAATCTCCATTACGACCATAGTCCAATGTTTAACGACAAGTGTCATTCCCATCCTACTAATAATTTTAATTGTTTACAATGATTTTTAATGCAAATTATATATTTTCCCCATTCCTTATTAAAATTTTGGTCTTCCTGGTTCCTGATTCTTTCGGTCATTTTTGTCATTTTTGCCAATTCTGAGTAGTCCATCAATTTAATCTGCCATTCTTCTCTGGTAGGGCCCATGTTTTCTTTCCATATCTGGGCTAATAGCATCTGGGCAGCAGTGCTCGTGTACATAAAAAGTCTCTTCTGGTCCCTTGGAATTTCGCCACCTACAATATCTAAAACAAAATCTTCCATTTTTAAAGAAAAGGTTATTTAAAAAAAATCAGTTCATTATATATCATCTTCCTTTTTTATTTTTTATTTTTACTACCTTACAGATTCACCACATGTGGTAAAAGGTGCCCTCTATTTCCTTACATTTCCAGCATGTATTTAACCTTGCTTTATACATTTTAGCTAATTTGCTAGGTTTTAAATACCAGCAATACATCATTTTCATATAATTGTCTTTCAAAATATATCATCCTGTAAACTTCAAATCACAGTTCCATAACCTCTCACATGTTGCTAGTTGTATATTATATCCAAAGTCCCTTGCCCAGTGTATCATAACTGATTTGACCTGTTCGTCTTTCGTATGCCATTCTAATAGTAGTTCATACATTTTTGAAAGGATTTTAGTCTTATTTTCTAAACACTCTTTTTCAAATTTAGAGATTTCATTAGAGAAACCTTT
The DNA here is from genome assembly GCF_964234715.1 of Podarcis melisellensis. NCBI lineage: Eukaryota > Metazoa > Chordata > Lepidosauria > Squamata > Lacertidae > Podarcis > Podarcis melisellensis. Next base: position 37,977,389 of record NC_138539.1, on the reverse strand, counting down.
CTGATTGTCCATCTTAAATATATCATTAAGCTGATGGTGTTGTAACCAATCAGTTAATAATCCTGTTATATCTTCAAACTTCTTTCGTTTCAACTCATGATATACTTCCATTAATAGTTCTTTATAAGATGCCCAGTCATTTCTCATTTTTTCTTCTTTTTTCTAGAGATATTGGCTCCAGTGGGGGAAATCACCATGTTGTTTTTGGTTCTAATAATTTTTAATATTTTGTCGATACTTCATAAACCGCTTTCCTTACCACATGGTACTTGAACCTTCTCGTACCAAGGTATGCATGCCAGCCATATTTATGAATTCCATGAAAAATAATAGAGAAAAATAAGTACCAAACTTTTAGAAGACATCTAAATGCAGCCCTGTTTAGGGAAGCTTTTAATGTTTAATAGGTTATTGTATTTTAGTGTTTTGTTGGAAGCCGCACAGCGTGGCTGGGGGAACCCAGCCAGATGGGCGGGGTATAAATAATAAATTATTATTATTATTATTATTATTATTATTATTATTATTATTATTAGTACTGTAACTTGGCAAACTGCTTCATCCTTTTCCATAATGAATAGTTTAGTAATTCTCAGAGAGATGAGGTAATTGTTAGTGCAACCAACATTCAGAACTAATCATTAAGAAATTTGGAAGGCTTGCCTCTGCTTGAGCAACATTAAAAAACAACAACAGGACATTAATAATAAGGCAAAGCTATTCAAATTTTACAGGAATTAATGCAGTAGGTGGAATGTAGGTCATTATCATCTCCAAATCTATGTAAAGGTAAAGTTCAAGTGCTGCCATCTACCGGTATATCTCGTTTGGATTTACACATCCAAGGCCTGTAAGATCACATCTGTCATTTTTGTTGTTTAGTCTTTTAGTCGTGGCCAACTCTTTGTTATCCCATGGACTAGAGCACACCAGGCACTCCTGTCTTCAACTGCCTCTAGCAAGGAATTTCCCTTTCAGTGTAGCAGCACTCATGCTTTGAAACTTCCTGCCTTTTTATATCAAGCAGGTGCCTTCATTGTACTATTTTGAACACTTGTTCAAAACTTATTTGTTTTAGGAAACCTACCCAGAGATACAATGCATACTTGTTTTTAATTTTGTGGATTTTGTAAGTTGCTTGTAAGTTTTGTGAGATGATTTTGTAACTTATTTTTTGTGCAAGTGCTTAACAATTTCAAATAACCATCACTTGTATTTTGATAATTTTATTATTTCTGTTTTTAAAGTTAGTCAATTTATCAGTATTTTTGATAAATATTTTATACTGGAGGTTCTTTTGTTACTGTTGTTAAGTGGCCTATGATTTCGTTCAGTAAAACAATTCATGATACATACAGGTCTGGATTGTATGGTTTGCCCAGTGGGGGCTAGTGTGCCAAAACCCTACCTTGAAACAGAAGCCTGGACCAGACCTCCTTATGGTCCCCCCAGGGGGTGGATCTTGGTAAAATGCCACCCTGCGCGAGGCCATTTGGCTTAAGCTGGGCTTTGGGAAGGGGGCGCAAGGCCCTTGCAGGATCCTAGAGCCCTTCTCCCCAAAGCCTGATGAGCACTTGCCTGCTTTGGGAAGGAGGCAGGAGGACTCTAGGACCCTGTCAGAGCCCTCACACCTCCTTCCTGAAGCCAGTCAAGTGCTCACTGGGCTTTAAGAAGGCTCCCTCCTTGGCTTGTGTGCTGGGTGCAACTACACTGATCAAACTGCCCTAAATCTGCCTCTGATCCCCCTTTGCTTAGTAATTGGATGTTGATGAATGGCATGGATAGTCCTCTGGGCTTAATGCCTACAACTCAGTGCTGTGTGACTGTAGTAATGCATGAGGGACACAGGTGGTGCTATGGTCTAAACCAGTGTTTCCCAACCTTGGGCCTCCAGCTGTTTTTGGACTACAAAAACCACCAAGCCTCTTGAGCTTTTTGATCATAATCACTCTGTCCCATTGCACCAGAAGTGCTTTAGTCATGCTGGCCACATGACCCGGAAAGCTGGCTGAGGACAAATGCTGACTGCCTCGGCCTGAGAGTGGAGATGAGCATCACACCCCATAGTCGAATTTGACTGGACTTAACCACCCAAGGGTCCTTTACCTTTACCTTAGTAATGCATGAAAACCACTAAAGTGATTCTTCACTGACAATGAAAGATGTAACTTCCTACATCTTTCTGAAATTTCCTTACTACAAGAAATTGGTTTTGGTTTTTCCAAACCTCCTCCCCAGTTTACTCAATTTAGAATAATCTCAGATTCAGAACTTGCCAAAATTAAAAAGTTCAGAATTATGCACAGTATGGCCTCTTTTCTTCCTGTAACCTTGCTTTGCCTATACATTAATAGTTTGTGTTTGGCTATTGGCCCACATAGCATCCTTGGGAGAAGTGGGTTTTGTTAATGCTGCACCATACACATATTTAACTATTTGGGAACGCAAATTCTCCTCCATAGGTTTATGAAAGCAGATTTCCAACTGCAGAAATTTCCTATTAGACATCCCACCAACCCACACCAACCTTTGCTTACACCCTGACCCAGTGACTGTTTCTCCATGGGATTCAGCAGCTCTGGTTGACTATACAGTAATTAACAGCACAATCCAATGGCCCTTGCACTGATGTAAATCCCAACACAGTGAAATTTGCAGTGAAGCAAGGGCCACTAGAGCATCCTGAGAATTGTCTATATGTTCGTTTTTCATTTAAAGTATTTCATTTAAAGTATTTATAAAGATATAAATATAAAGTATTTATATCTTTCTTTTTCATCCAGTAAACTTTCAAGGCCACTAACAATAATGAACAGGGAACAATCAATTAAAAACAATGTTACAATAGTGCTTTGAAGGACTCTTGAGTGTTCTTATAAAAAGGGAAGTTTTTCACATAATAATTGTACTGTAACATCCCTGAGAGAACTGAATATGTTTCAGCCTCAACCTTGGCATAGTGTTGGCTGACCTCATCACAGAGGTCAAAAGTTTCACTGTGCCCACTTCCAAGCTCAGTAAATCCGCAAAGTTGTTCACAGCAAGCATCTAAACACGTTTATAACTGATCAAAAAGGCTTCATGCTGGTCTACACAAAGGGTACCAAATATACATGAGTTGGATAGAGAGAGAAAAAGAGCTGGCACAATAATCTCTCAGTGCCTGTGAGGCTTTTGAAATAATGGATTCATTGGTTGTGACATGCTTGCTAACCAAATTGAAATTTGGATCTAAGTTGTTGCACCTCATTAAACAACCATGCTCAAAATCAAAGGCATTTTTTTTCAATCAGTGGCCTTTGCACTCAGGCTGCCAATTTCTTAAGGGGTTATCATTGGAATCAGTGGTTTCAACACTACCCTGTAATTAATAATGTTGTCTCCCATGGGATTAAGCTTAAAGTTCTCCTGATCAGGTAGTAATGACCATTTGATAAATGACATGACAGCCTTGATGTATTATGTTCTGAAAGGGGCCAGTGTCTGATGTCCAAGAAGAAAACAACTGATCCTTGTAGTAATCTTGTTTAGCAATCTGCAACAGGGTGTGACAGATCACCATGATCCCGCTATAATCAAGAAGATTAGAGTCACACTGTTGCACAAAGGTATAATTAAGAAAAATGAAGACGTCTTAAACCTCTTTATGAGCAGTAGTAGTAGATGGGAGAGGGCTTTAAAGTTAAGCGCCTTGCTTTTACCGAATAATCAGTGAGTTAATGTGTGTAGGTGAGGAGAACAGACTGCGGCAGAAGGACACACCTCAGTTTACAGGCATTCCATTGAATGCCTACACAGCATCCACAAAGCCCTCTTTTTCCTTGGTTCCTGATTGCATGAAAAGACTATCACACCTGTGCGTGCATCCATCCTATAGTCTGAATAGGCATAGGTTCACATACATATTTATTTACTTGTATTTCCTGAGAATAGGCATAAGTGTTCAAACTGTACCTAAATAAATATTCAGTTTATAGGATCTTTTCCATGCATATTTTAACAGAGACATTTGTCTATCTTTAGAAATGTATACATTGTAGTTAAATTAGTATTATTTCCCAAAAATGTCCAGTGCAGACAGTATAAATTACCCCCAAAATTGCATGTGCCTAATGATGTGAAAGTCCGGGGGGGGGGAGGTGGAATGAGGGGGATCTGTTTTTCCCCGAAAGCTTTGGGAGGAAAATGTTGAACAGTAGCTGTCTTGTGCTCAATGGAAGAGTTGGGCCAGATGCAAGTCAATGTAATCTTTTAGAGAACATGAATATATGATTTGGAGTGATCCTAAGCTTATTTTGGGAGGTACATTCCTAGTTCCTTATCCTTTTCTAAATATTTTGGCTATTATTAGCACGGTATACCTGAAGGAGCGTATATTATTGGTATACCTGAAGGAGCTACTCCACTCCCATCATTCTGCCCGGACACTGAGGTCTAGCGCTGAGGGCCTTCTGGCGGTTCCCTCACTGCGAGAAGCCAAGTTACAGGGAACCAGCCAGAGGGCCTTCTCGGTAGTGGCACCCACCCTGTGGAACGCCCTCCCACCAGATGTCAAAGAGAAAAAACAACTACCAGACTTTTAGAAGACATCTGAAGGGAGCCCTGTTTAGGGAAGCTTTTAATGTTTGACAGACTATTGTATTTTAATATTCTGTTGAAAGCCGCCCAGAGTGGCTGGGGAAACCCAGCCAGATGGGCGGGGTATAAATAATAAATTATTATTATATTGTTATTATTATGGGCACACATACTCAACAGTCTGCTACTCACAAGTAAAGCATTGGGCTGGACACAATGCAACCAAATCTTTTCGTGGACAGTCTTCTGGATTCGTAGGTGTATAATCTGGGGTAGCTTAAAAGCTTATTGTAGACGTGACTGCCCCAGTTCTTTCGTTGTTGTCATTGCTTGGGATTATGTAATTATGAACATTACAGAGGCCAACCAGATGTGGGAAACCCTTGAGCAAGTCCTGAGCGCAATCGTGTACTCCCCTCCTGTGGTTCCAAGCAACTGGCATTCAGAAGAATTGGTGCATCTGACTGTGAGGGCAGAACATAGCCATTGTGGCTAGCAGCGATTGCTAGCTTTATTCACCATAATGGATGTTAAGGGTCAGGGACATGTAACCTTTGGCTATTTTAGAAGTTATTTAGCTAGCGATTGCTAGCTTTATTCACCATAATGGATGTTAAGGGTCAGGGACATGTAACCTTTGGCTATTTTAGAAGTTTTCTTATTGAGCTATATTTTGAACTTCCATGCAAATAGGGAACTGGAATTAGTCACCAACTTCAGCACTATGCAACAATCACCATCGGCATGCATGATGTCATAAATGAGACCTTGTACTTAAAAGCAAATTAGTTCGTTCATATATTTGTTCCCTCACAGCAAAATAGATATTATCCTTTTTATCATTTGTGAGTATGACAGTGCAGATAATTAAGGCATAACTAATCCCCTTCCAACGATCCTAGATTATTTACTCATTGGAAATTTTATTAACCTGTCTTTGATTCATTTGATTTCTTTCCTATGGAGGAAGAAATCTATATGAAAGTCAAGATAAAAATGTTTAAGCCACTGATCTTTTACTTTCTCTCCTGCTATTCCTCTATTAACTTCTGTTCTCAAGACCATATTTTAGCCAATGAAATAAGAATTAATATTGATTTTCAGGCAGAGTCCTGAAGCATTTTTTAAAAATGCCTCTGAGTGGCTCGTGGTTTTTGTGTGTGTGTGAATTTGTGGTGTGAGCGGGGAGGGAGGAGTTGTGTTTCTGCAGTATGGGGTGTTGGGATTTTGTGTATATAGGGAAATTTGATATTAAGGTCAGTGCTTTTTTTGTTGTTGAGAAAAATAGGTTCCGGTACTCACCATGAAGTTGTTACAGTAAGTGCCACACTTTTTAACAAAAAGAAAAAAGGAGGTACTTGTACTCTGTACCCTTGAGTACCTCCTGAAAAAGCACTGATTAGGGATATCTTCTTGCTAATATGAGTTCAAATGAATGGGTTTGAGTTTGGGGATTCCCATCCGCGCCCTTTGCCTTGCACTCTAGTAACTTGCCTTCTGTGAAATGGAGGTTCTGTCAAAGGAAGTACCCACCAAAGTAACTGTTTTGTGAATAGGCTCCTTTCCATGGTGTCCATTCCTCAAAATTCCAAATGTGTCCACTGGCCCAAATCTATCTATAGATAGAGTTTCTGCTCAGGTTTTGTGATTCATATTTGTTCCCATCTTTCTACTGCACATTGTAGTGGACAGCCTTGGATGGAATTATGAATTTAGTTGGTGTGGAGGTTGCTTTTATATGCTATTTATATAATTATATTAATTTGTACAACTGACTGCATAAGTAGAAGCTAAATATAGAAATGCAGTTTTCTTGTGATTTGGGTTGGCACATCACACCTAATCAAAAGGTTACTGTGTAATTAAATCTCACTACACAAGTAAATGCTTTAAAATACTTAATGTATATTTATTGTCTGTATCAGCTTTTAGGGTTTGCTTACACAGCGGAAAAAGTGCACTATGAACTTTACATCTTGGCAAGACCATTGAAAGAAAAGGAAGGGAAAACATCTATTGGAATGACTGCTAAGCTTCCTAGCATAGACCAAACTAGCGTAGTCATTTGTGTTGAAGACACACAGGTGGTGCTGTGGTCTAAACCACTGAACCTCTTGGGCTTGCAGATTGGAAAGTTGGGAGTATGATTTCCTGCAACAGAGTGAGCTCCCGTTGTTCTATCCCAGCTCCTGCCAACCTAGCAGTTTGAAAGCATGCCAGTGCAAGTAGATAAATCGGTACCACTGCAGCGGGAAGGTAAACAGTGTTTCTGTGCGCTCTGGCTTCTGTCACGGTGTTCCGTTGTGCCAGAAGCGGTTTAGTCATGCTGACCACATGACCCGGAAAGCTGTCTGTGGACGAATGCCTGCTCCCTCAGCCTGAAAGCAAGATGAGCACTGCACCCCATAGTCACCTTTGACTGGACGTAACCATCCAGGGATCCTTTACCTTTACCTTTTTACCTAGTCATTTGTGTAATAAGGCTAAAAGACATGGGTCTTTCTCCTGGTTCATTAAGATTCCTTTGCAAAAACATTCCTATGTGAAGCTTCTGCATTTCTTGACTGTATTCTCTATTTCTCTCTCTCTCTTTCTCTCCCTCCCTGTCCTGCCCCATTTTTCTAGGACTTACTGCTGCAGCATCCCTTGTGTCTTTGGCATGGGCTTTGGCTTCCTATCAAAAAGCACTTCGTGATTCCCGTGATGACAAGAAACCAATCAGTTATATGGCTGTGATAATCCAGTTCTGCTGGCATTTCTTCACAATTGCAGCCCGGGTGATTACTTTTGCTCTCTTTGCCTCTGTTTTCCAACTGTATTTTGGGATCTTCATCGTCCTCCACTGGTGCATCATGACCTTCTGGATTGTCCATTGCGAGACGGAGTTCTGCATCACTAAGTGGGAAGAGATTGTCTTTGATATGGTCGTTGGGATCATTTATATCTTTAGTTGGTTCAACGTCAAGGAGGGAAGGACACGCTGTAGGCTTTTCATTTACTATTTTGTGATCCTTTTGGAAAACACTGCCTTGAGTGCTCTTTGGTACCTATACAAGGCTCCTATGATTTCTGATGCGTTTGCCATACCGGCACTATGTGTGGTGTTCAGCAGCTTTTTAACCGGCATTGTTTTTATGCTGATGTACTATGCCTTCTTTCATCCCAATGGACCAAGATTTGGGCAGTCACCAAGCTGTGCTTGTGAGGACTCTGTAGCTGCCTTTACTCTTCCTCCAGAAGTAGCATCAAGTACTTTAAGGTCTATTTCTAATAACAGGAGTGTCACAAGTGAACGGGATCAGAAATTTGCAGAGAGAGATGGGTGCGTGCCTGTTTTTCAGGTGAGACCTACTGCACCTTCTACTCCTTCATCCCGGCCACCAAGGATTGAAGAATCTGTCATTAAAATTGATCTCTTCAGGAACAGGTATCCAGCATGGGAGAGACATGTATTGGACAGGAGCCTGAGAAAGGCCATTTTAGCTTTTGAATGTTCACCTGCTCCTCCACGGCTACAATATAAAGATGATGCCCTTATACAGGAGCGGTTGGAATATGAAACAACATTATAAATACAATTTTTAAAGAGAGCTCAATGCAGCGGCTACGATACATCCAAAATAAAAGGGTGGCAATAGGGCCGTGGCAATAACTTAACTGCATTCTACAGCAGAGCAGCAAGATGTAATAGTATCTGGCTACCATCATGATTATCATTTGATCCGCTGTCCCACAGTCTGTCGGTAGTACACCTATAAAGCAGCAGCATCCAAGAGCCTCAAAGAATCTGACTGAGAAATAGACCTAGTCCAGTTACTTCCTATTTCTTTCGAAGTGCACTGCACAGTATTTAAAAGTAAAACAGGAAGGTTTGAATGAGTTGCATCAACATACTAGTTAATGCATTTTTATTTTATTTTAGAGAAACTTCAACTATTGGTGTTTGCATAGTCATTTACAAAATGAAGAAACAGTCGGGGGGATGTCAAAATAACTTATTTTGTAAAAGGCAAAGTTACTGTTAAGTGAACTCTAGTTTCTATAAAAGAAATTATAAAAAAAATATTATTCTCTGGTTTTGAATAGGTAAATCATAAAACATTTGCAAAAGAATTACAATTTGAAAAAGACATTAAGGATTTTTTCTGAGTCTAGAACTAAATTAAATTCCAACTGAGCAAAATACATGTGTTGTAATCTAAGGAGCTCTTCATTTTTATATATTTGCTTTCTTTTATTCTATTTAACAGAAATATTATACATACAATTTCAGGGGTTTGGCATTTTTGAAACAGAAATTCTATGCAGATGGCTCCCCAGCTTTCAGCTAGTCTTTAGCAATGTTAATTAAATGATAATCATGATTAAATTTTCAATTAGAAAAAAAGAGTGAGAAAGAGAAATGGCATGAAAACAAGAAGGTATATTTCCTGTAATTGAACTTTTGGCGATCATATTCAGGACAATATTAAGAGATGAACAGACTTTTAACTTACATTTTTTTCAGGATCTGGGATGCATAACTCTGTGTGAGCAGAAGATGTGATAAAAAACCACAATGTCATACCCTTCTAGTGCCAAACATTGCTGTAACTGCAAAATTGCTATTATTGTTTGAGGGACAGAAAATGGGTGGCACATGTACTTAAGCAAGAAGCTGGGAAGAGCAATCATACTTTCCACATTTGCAGACATCACTATTTGGTCCTTCTTAAGGTGAAAATTGGCTACTTGTCTGTAAGTATCTAAAGTAAACATACATTAAACCAGGCTGTGTGCATCATGTCCTTGAAATGGCCAAAACCTGTTTCTCTGTGTTTGGATGTTATGAAAATGAGCTTCAGAAAATCTCAGGCTCATGGGCTCCCTCTCCTACTCCCACACAGCTGCAAATAGATCAGAAATTTCCACTTCCATCTTAGACTGACCATAGCTTACCATGTCATCTGAATGCTGAACTATTGTCAGTGATTATGATCAGTTGAAACCTATGGTTTGAAGTTGGCTGGTTTCAACTAACCATAGTTAAGATAAATATGCTGTTGAACTCAGATAAGTTTCTGAACATTTTCTCATTGCTATGTTGAAGAAGCATGGACAAGGGAAAGTTTTTTTAAAAAACTTGATCATTCTCATATTAGCATTACATCCAAACTATCTATTAAAAGTCACTTTTACAAAAGTGCTTTTGCTTACAGGCATTCAGGTATGAAATACTTCCCTTGGCCAAGCTAATTGTATCTTTCCTTATGTTAAAAGTTTCCCTTGATGGTGCTTTCAGTTGCATTACAGATGCAAGTCAAAATTTGATAGTATTTTTTAAAAAACAAAACCAGGTGCAAATTGGAATAACTCATTTATTACGCCAATATTTTTCTAAAGCAAAACACAGTACACAAGGTTGTTACTTTTTATACACTTTGAATTTTTTCTCACATAACTCATTCTTTTTAATAGCTTCAAGTTTTAAAAATAGTCCACAAATTATATCAGCTGGCCCTTTGTACATTGACGTGACCATGTACTCTTGATGCCATATTAATTTGTTTTGCAACATAATAGCATATGAAAGCCTCTATGGGTACTTTTAGAATATTCTGAAAATACTGAAGCCTTCAAATGAGGGTTTCAAGTACAGTGCAATGTGTATATTGGATATAATGATAAAAACTTATTTTCCCCTGAATCTTTGAGAGAATTATAAAAAGCTTCAGAAATAAATTGCAAAGTTATGGTACGATGAACAGACTAGGAACATGAAGGAGTGCTGTTTGAATAGTATGAGATCTCGCTGAAAATATGGTAAGATCACAGTTTTCATGCTTTTAATTCAGTACATCTTCTAGGTATGAGCAAGTCATTATCTCACTATGCATCTGCAATAGGTCAGAACAAATGGTTACCACAGCACAGAAATAATCACCCATGATGGCTTTATCATGTGCAGATCCACACTATACATTTAAAAGCATATTCAATTCACATTTAAAGCACCCCAAATGAATCGTGTGGCCCATAATTTTCGCCCATTTTCAGCACAATTAGCAAACCACAGTTTCTTGGGTTTTTTTGTGGGAAGTCCTGTGTGTTGAGTATGCTTTAAATATACAATGTGGACAGTGCAGATGTTTCTCTCAATCCACCCCAATAATTACCAATTTCAGGTGTGCACTTGCAATGGAATATAAACAACCATAGTAAGAAAAATGGAATATAAAGAACTAAAATAAGCAAATATTGGGCATATGGCAGAGTCTGTTGAACAAATGACTTGAAGGTAGCCAACTTGTTTCCTGAGAAACAATCCTGTGTAGATGTAAATCCCATTCAGAAGAGTAGGACACAACTGGAAATTTCCATTTGAGCATCACTGATCTCAATCCAGCCCAAATTAAACCAAGTCCTCATATATGAACTGGTCTGTGTCTGACCAGCTGTGTCAGCAATGAGGTTCTTAAGATAGGCCTGTTGTATCCACACCAGCTGCATGTGACTAGATTTGACTTGGTGTTGGAGAAGATATATTACCTTACATTCTGGATAAATTTGTCACAGAACAGAAGAGATTGTAGTCTGGTATGTTAATATTCAGCATCATGGAAATTAAAGACAGGCCTAGTTCTCACAGATGTGTTAACCCTGTGTTTGAGCTGTACTACACAGCATTTCTCAAATTTGGGTCACCAGCTGTTTTTGGACTACAATTCCCAATATCCCTAGCTAGCAGGACCAGTAATCAAGTGATTATGGGAGTTGTGGTCCAACAACAGCTGGAGACCCAAGTTCGAGAAACACTTATTAGTATGCAGATGGAGGATCACACGACTTAAGGCTCCTTCACACAAAAAGGTCCATATACAAAAATAGATGCCAGAAAAGCATTCTAGCAAAGCCATTCCCCCCAATACATTAGTGTTTCATGTAAATGGGATCTCTCGTATGAGAGTGAAGAGGGGAGACAGAATGTTATAATGCAGTGTGAAATGGTACAACCCCAGATACAAGATTAACTATCTCAGAAGAACTAGGCATCATGTCTCTGCTGTGCATTCTGGTGGTGCATAAATTTAGTCTTCTCTGTTAAAATATTATGGGGGGGTATATTTTTTTAATCTGCAGGTATATGAAAAGCATGTATCTGTTGGTTGGAAGTTCAAGGTATTTTGTTCTACCAAGACCTAAAAATAAAATATCAGTGGTAATAATAGTAATTATGAATGAGTAGTAAATATTTACAGCATTCACAAATTAGCCCATTATTCCAGTTTCTGAGGTGCCAGTATAAACAAAGCAGCCATATGTAGGTGATGTTGAAATTTCATATTCGGCACATGAGATCTTACAGGGAAAGTGCTACCTACTTTCCAAATCAGGTTCAACAGGTCCCTATTCCTTTTTTGCAGATTTTGTTTTATCCAGCTCACACCCAGCTAAGCTGAAGACATTAAATCTGCAGCTATTTAATTTTAAGTTGGATAGAGTGGGAGCAACACACTGTGACATGTTGTACTAGGAAAACTGATCAAGTTAGAAAGATATCATTTGATAATTATTCCAATGTAAGCTAGTAGTGCCCTCCCAAAGAAGAGCATTCATACAACTAATTGCTTCATTAGCCTCTAGTGAGCAAAGGGATGCAGAGAACAAGTGGCAGGTGCATTCCTGTTTGGGAGGAGGGTGGATATGACTACACATGTTTACATACATCTCTCTCATACACATTTTTGTATTACTTAATTGCAGTATCTGCACAACACATAAAGCCTATTAAATTGTCCCTCCTAGCTATCACTTGAGATTTGGCATTCCCCATGCGTGTCAATCAGCTAGTGGCCTGGCACAGCATCAAAGCAGATACACGGTAACTTTCTTTCATTCTGAAACAGGATTCTCTTGGTCTAGATACATCTTGTACTAAGCAGTATAGGGCTTTATATCCAATTAGCGCCCTTGCATGTGATCCATTGGGAAGTATCTGCTAAAGAAGAGGGAGGAATTTTTTTTGTGAGTGCCCCTTCCCCATCTCTGATCAGAGCTGCTGACATTGTGGTAACCAATTTTAGGAGATGAGAGGCAACGAGCAAATGAAAGTGGATGATCTCCAGCACTTGTCCATTGATTTCAGTGTGTCTTCTCAGAGGAGTTTTTGCTCCTTGACTCTTATCTTCTGAAATTTGTTCACATGTCAAGAATCTGGCTGTAATGTAATGGTGGAAGTCTGCTGTTGCATCACTTCCTCCTTTGCATGCCATGAAACAAAAACAAAAAATGTATACATCCTAAGAAAAGTGGTTCTTCCAAACCCACTGTGTCTGTTAAGCATCTTCAGAGAGTACATTATTTTTTATATAATGGTAAGTTGTTCATAAATCAACAAGCCTACACTTTTACATGTTGGCATGGTATGACAGAATTGAGAAATGTGTTGAACTCCTTAATTATTTTTAATTGCTCACTCTTTCACAGGAACCTTAAGTAGAAACCAAGCATTTGATTTGAATAGCATAATTAATATTTTTTTTGCATTCTCACATTTTTGGCAAAGCCATGTATTTTTATTGTTCATTGTTAACTTTTTTCTTTTTCACTGTGTATGAGAGAGATTTTGAAAACCTAACCTGAAAATTTATTCAGAGATCACATTATTTATTTGCATATTTCTTCGGTATTCATTGTCTATTTTTATAGAGCTTTCTGGAGTTCCTTTCTGGAGTGAAACAACCCATTTCAAAAAGCAACTTGTGAACTACTGCCAAAATAAATTAGCCATGCAACCAAAACCACAGTTTGATGTATAACTGATAGAGTTGCCCAGCAAATTTATACTCTCAAAAACAGTTCTAACTCCCTAGAATAGCAGCACTATTCTTTGGGATGGTCTGTGGGTGACAAATGGTGCCTGTGTGACAGGCTGAAAAGGTTTTGTGAAGAAACTGCATTTCTCCTCTCACTGAGCTTCAAGTCAATCACAGTTCTTTTAAACTGAGGGTTTTCAGTAACATGTTTTACCTTATGAGAAAGCAGTAAACATAGGGTTGAATAATATTTTTAAGTAAGTTTGCCCATCCATGTTGCTGAAAATGTCAAAAAGTATACAGATTCTGTTAGCATTGAGATTTTCTATTTTGTTTTTACGGAAAATGAGAGTGGAAAGGAAAAGTAGCTTTAAAGGCAGTTTATTATTTGTTAATATTGGTCACGCATTAGCAATAATATAGTAATGTGATATCACGAAAAGATGTTTACTGTTGGCAAAGGTATTGTGTTATTGTGTATTTATAAATTTATAGAACTATATAAAAAGTATAGGGTGCAGTTGAGAAAGGATTCAGAGTGATCTTTCTTGAAGGTTTCTTTTCTCTCAGTTGTCGTTTCCAAAGTGGCTTTTCTTTAAAACAAAAAACCAAGAAATGATGTTGGGATCCTAATGCCCTTTAGACAAAAGCTTCTTTGGAGGTGGTGAGGGAATCTAGAACCAGCCCTACCAGTAGCAAAGTAAAGCAGCCACTTCAGACAAACAACTCTGGATGTTATGAGAAGGCAGCAAATTATGACTGCTGTATTTTTGCTGCCCGGGAGGGGGAGACGTGCTTGTAGGATTTTCTTCCTCAGGCATCAAAGTAACTTAACCAGCCTCAGCATGCGTGTGTGACACCAAAATATTTTTCACCAGCCCTGGCTGAAGCCCTGTGCAAACACATGGGGGAAGGAGGAGAGAGAGAGAGAGAGAGAGAGAGAGAGAGAGAGAGAGAGAGAGAGAGAGAGAGAGAAGCATCTTAACTGAGCCTGTGTGTGTAGATCTTACACACACATTGGAGCAGTACACAAGGCACAATCCACACATGGAGGTTGATGTGGGGCCTGCCCCCATGATCCCACTTCTCCTTCCAAATATGAGTATACTTATCATTATCTGAACAAGTATGCTTGGTGGGGAGGGGCAGGCACTTCTGGCACTTATTTCTTTCTCTGCTCCAAATCTTCCCCCAGTGGTCTTTTCCCCCTTTATAATTTCAAATGCATATTTGGTCTCCAGAAAGCATAAATGGCATCAAGGTTCTTGATAAGTATGTTTAAAACATAGCATGTTTTTAGCTCATCAGTGTGCTGTGGGCGGCATTCCATTCTTGCTTACAGCTCAGTTATAAACTCTAGAGGCAAGATGAGTTTCCAAAATATCCTGCTTTTAATGTCAACTTATGATTTTTTTTAATTCTCCAGAAAGCCATACATGTAGCATGCCTCATTTTGCTTGTTCCCATTTGTACAGATACACACATTTGCAGGCAGAAGGTCCACTTTTATCCTTAAACTGCCCATAACTTTCTGTATAAGAGGAGATATTTTCAAACATGTTTATGCATTTTAAAAGTGTACATTATGCTCTTCTTTGCTAGCAAATATATATTATTCACATCACTTAAGGCAGAGACTGATAACCTTTCTGGGACCCATTTGTAAACTGGAAAAACTATCATAGGCACAACCCACCACCTGTTCTATTGGCTAAGCAGAGCTCTTATTTCAAAACTAATTTCAGTTGGGCAGGGAGGAAACCTTGTGGGCACCAGGAAAGGCCTCAGTAGGCACATGTGTGTTCACATTAGCAATCCAGTGTATGTCTAATCAACAGTAAGCCCAACTGAGTTCAAAGGGGCTTACTTCAAGAAAGATATGTATGTATGTATAGGATCGTAACCCATAGAATCACCTGTTATGAAAAGAAGAAGGTCTAGATTCTGTGTTGCTGCCATATAAATGTGAATAAGCATTAAAAAGAATGAGCAGGCGAGAAATCCATACATTTAAAAAAATCTTAATTTCTCAGAGAGATCTTTGTGCTCCTTGAAAATTCTTGCCATCAGTTTAATGATCTTTTAAAGGTGGTGTTTCCTGTTAAGGAATGAATGTCTCAGGCTGCATTCCTATATACACTGCCCTGAGAGAAAACCCCATTGAACTCAAGTGATGCTTACTTCTGAGTGGGCTGCATAGGACTGTGCTGGTGATGTGATACTGGCTGCTATTGTGAGCAGTTTGGGGTGGGTTTTTAAAGGTTCATTCTTCATTAAAATCTAGTTAGTTATTAAAACATACATTCATCCTGCCACATGCTCAGTGATGCAGGTGCCCATGCATGTTTCCATAGCTGGATCCCATATCTGCAACTACCAGCTGGGACAAACCTGTAATTAAAGGTGCCAAACAGCACCAGAAGCTGTTCAGAGCAGGAAGTAGGATTCTGGATTCTGTCCTTCCTAGCCTTCCCTTCCTGTCAAACACATTATAGACACTAGCCAGAGTTTGTATAAGAACCAAAAGAAATGTGACATGGGAGATCCATGGCTGAAGGAGCAATTCATGTTTGAATGAGTGCAGTGGTGCTGAGGCTGTGGGTGCTGAACCCTTTCCCTCATCCCATTTCCCCCGTCTCAGTATTACCTCGAAGTTGCTATTAACCTGGTGTGGGGACATGCATCTGTTTTGCCCTTAACCAGAGTGGGTGTGTTTCTAGGTATGGATTGATGCAACTGAACAAAGACTCCTCTTCTACATATCCCACTGAAATAAATGTATCTTGAAGTGGAGCATTGCTCTAGCATCACACCCTTTTAACCATGAATTTAAATTCTTGCAATCCCTGTAAATGTTGAAGGGTAATATTTCTAGTAATCTTCTCCCCCAGGACTGTATTGCTCCCTACTTTTTATTATTTCTTTGTTTCACAAAATTTATACACTGCTTGGTTGTCGAAATCATCAAAGCTGTTTAGAAAAAGATACAACAGTAAAATAAAAATAAAAAATTCACAGCCATAGTTTAAAACATACAAAGGTTAAAATACTAAAACAGATTAAAATTACCTGAACTTTATAAACCTCTGGGTAGGCTTGTCTCAACAGGAATGTAATTATATAGCTGCCATTCTTAATTAACTGATTGAGTTGTTAGTTTCAATGAAGCAACTCCTCAATAAGCTGCTTTATTCCTCCCACAAATGCATTTGCGTTCTACCTATTTCAAAGCCCTAAGAGTATTGATAAAGTTACATAAAGTTGAGGGATTTCAAATTCAGATGCATATCAAACAAGCAGGCAGGGCCAGTTAAAGATGGTTAGGGGCCCTGGGGCAGTTTCTCCAAAAGACCCCCTCTTACCCCAAAAGGCATGAAGATCCCCCCCCCAATATCTTTATTTGTGACATATATCTGTCATAAATAGTGATTCATACACAGCTGATTAAAAAAAGGAACAATCCCACTTCCACCCCCCACAGAAGCACCAAATGTCTACTTAATTGCATTAATCTTTTAACTCATTTTGTTTTCAAACAAAGGTATCCTTCCACAAATAGCTATGTGTTCTCTGAGGTCAAAAGCATGTTCTTGCGAGGACGCCTGTATAATAAAACTATGCCAGGTTGATTGAAAAGTAGTGATTTTCTTGTCTGTTCGACTCTCTCAGACATGGATTGCGAATTTGTCCATTAACATTAAGCCCCAGTGTCGTGAGATCCAGGAATGGGTTCCTTAAATGCCTTATTGGATACAAATTTATACATATTTGCACGACTCTCCTTTTAGAGCATAGCAACTTCTGAACAAATGGAGGTAGGGGGGATGAAGAGTTGCCTGTAGAAGGTCTTGGGTTGAACCTCCAGTATCTCTAACTGGGAGAGATCCTGCCTGAAACCATGAAGAACTGCTGCCAGTCATTGTAGACAAAGCTGGGTTGACCACTGGTCTTGCTTGGCACAAGGCAGCTTTCTATGCTTCTATACTACTTAAACACTGAGGTCAGTGCCATGCAGGTGGGGCTTATGCTGTATTCTAGATTCCTGCTCCCGTGTCATAGACCTTCCACCCAAATGGCAGCTTTCAAATGGGAACAGGAAGTGAAGGCAGTGTTTCTTTCTAATATTTTATGTGGGGCAAAGAGGAATTAAGGCTACAGTCCTACGCCCACTTATTTCTAGGTAGCCTTAATTTTCTCTTATTCCAGGTCCCACTGGACTCAGTGGGAATAACTTCTGATTAAACTGTTGTAAAGCAATTAGTTCATGGTTTTTGGTGATACATTATCCAAAGTAATGATGACGAAACATAAAGAATAAACCACAACAAAAATGTGAAGAAATGCTATTTCAGATTTATGTGGGAGAGGAGGGGGTAAAACCAATAGCAAGCAATTAGATTTAAGATTAAATTCCAACTTAATGGTGTATGTAATAGCATGCATACTATCATTGGTTGTGAGCTTTTGAAATTTTTATTTTCATTATCATACCTTTGAAACTGTGAGCTAACACCATGTGCTGTTTACAAAAGGCTTACCTCTCTCTCTCTTCCTCCTCCTCCTCCATGTGATGACTACACATAGGCATGTTTTTCTGGTGCAAGCACCACAGCAGCTGGGCTCCCAGGCCCATCATGCTCTTGTGGTATGCAGTGCCTAATCTTTTTCATGTGCCATTGAGAAGGGAGCAGTTTCGCTTCTGCCTAATCCTATGGCCTCCTATTATCATTAATGCAAAGGCAGATGCTGTGGTGGGTGGGGACAAAGGACAAGCCTATGATGGGGGACACTGGTCCAGGCTTTCCACATCACCTGGCATGCTGTTGCTGCAGGTCAGATCATAGGAGGGAGGCAGCTGCAGTACAATGGTGGTGCAAATGACAGGTGTCAGCATGAAACCAGGGTAGAATCATAGAATCATAGAGTTGGAAGAGACCACAAGGGCCATCGAGTGCCAAGCAGGGTAAAGGGACAACAAAGACAGTGAGCTGCAAGAGGAGCCATTCCAGACATCACTTCTTGTGCAATGGTTCCAAATTTACCAGAATTATCTGGCCTTGGCATCAGGGTTAGTTTAAAGGGCGAGGAAGTGTTACATGGCAAATCTTTTCTTCTGTGACTTCATCCAACTCCAACTCCTTCTTTCCCAGTGTAGAACATAATAATCTGCCTCTTTTGCAACCTGTTTTCTGTTGTTGTTTAATCCCATGGATTTTCATTCCATAATGAATCAACATTCATTTCATAATGTTGTTCTATCCTTGAAAGACATGGCTATTTTATGTTCATCAGGTTGGCAATTGCTGAACATATGTGGTATCCAAGGGATCGTAATTAATAAATCAGCCTGTTTCTTTAGCTAAGCACATTCTTGGAAAATAAATATATGAAAATAAATAATATAAATATAAATATTTAAATGCTTCATTAAAACCCATGGGATCTACTTAGTAAATGTTTAGAGGTAGGCACAGGCCCCAAGATTTGTCTTGTAGATCTTCTTTTTTTAAAAATCCTAACAAACTGATATATTTCTGACATGATCTGTCCATTTCAATCTGTGATATGGGTTTCAATATACTCTTGTGCAGTAAAGCTCTGAATTTCACTCTAATGAGAAATCTAAAAATGTCTATAATGTTTTCTCCTTGGCAGGAGTAGATGAAATTTGCAGGCACAGTATCCCCTCTAGAGTGGGTGGAGTAAGCCTGCCAAATTGCAAACAAATGGGGCAAAGGGCTTTTAAATGTCAAATTAAAAGGAATTTACTCTCCACCATAATCCATATTAGGGCAATAATTCTTTGCTAAGGAGAGAGTGCTGTGATAAATGAACATTTCAGGATATGGTTTGTTCATTTCCATTCCACATGAATCCAATATGAGCATTTTAGAATATTCTGTTCAGGAGGCCTCAGTCAGTTCACTAGAATTACAAAATTCTCAGAGTTATCTAGCATGCAACTAGAAATGGATGCACAGTACAATCCACCGTTTACAGCTAATTCAGTAAAACAGGACACTATCTGTATGTTTTAGTGGTTAAGGGATAACCCCACTTATCTGGGAAAGGGCCCCATTACAGTCAATGCATTCCATAGAACCTCCTTCCTTCTGAGCAGAAATAGTTAGACTTGGGCTATAATGCTCATTGTTCCACTATTACTCCACTAGATCTGTTTGGAGTTTGCCTAGGTTTGGTAGGTCTCAGGTTTGATGCTGAGACTGGGATTTTGGGGTCCATTCTCAGGGCAGCAAGTTTAAATCTCAGGGTCATCACAGCTAGTATCAAATTGTTACCTTTGGATCTTGGGTCTAGGCATTTTGCAACAGAGTCTGGTTATTTTAAAAGATGTCCTTAAAAAAACCCAACACTGATCATTCTGAAACTATTGCATTGATAGTTCCCGTCCCTATTTCTCCCCCACCCCAAATTTCCAATGCAGTCCCCCACTCTAATGAAACCTGTTTCTCTCCCCTCCCCAATTCAGTGTTTTTATTTTCCTGGGCATTTAGTTATCTGTATCTGCCCCTTTACCATAAAGGACTCTGGCCCTTTATCTCTTGGAACACATCCATGGGCCCCATCTGCCTATCAGTTTTCCATCCTTGAAATCAAGCAGCCCCAGAACAATGTTACTAGGTTTGTACGTTTGCTCTGTTCTTCCCTGCTAACATCTGGGTCCTGCCTTTGCACTATGAGCAGGTTCAGATTCAGCACCTGCTCTCCTTAGACATCCCTAACTCTGAACTTGCTATGAGTGGCTTGGAGTGACATTTACATTTCCTGCAATATCCCAGCACACCTCTGGCATAGCATCACTCTGGGGCTTTGTGAGAAATAAATACGTTACAGCTGCCTTTTACATTTCCCACAATGCCACAGAGCAATGCTACACCAGGGTGCTCAAGGGCCCTGTAGCTGACCATCATTTAGTGAGTGCTGCTGCATGCTACACCCCTAAATATCACCCCCTCCTGGGCTCATGGGGTACCCCACCTGCATAGAACCGTGTGCACTAGAATACTCAATGCTGAGGGTCCCCTCAAGAGTGGAGCTAGCCCTGACTACTTGTGTTGCCATCAACACTGGCACAGAGATTGGGGGTGGGGGGCAGGATATGAAATCTACAGTTTTAAAAGCGAGGAAATGAAGTGTGGGGAATACTAGTCCTAAACAGGAGTTCTGCTTGCACATAAAACCTACACAAGAGCATAGACAAGAGTGCTAACCTCTGCCCCACTGTCTTTCGGTTCATAGAGGGTGAAGATCTGAAGCAGGGTGCTTTCTGTCCTCATGGCTGTGGCTTAAGATCTAACATGGTATATTGCAAGGGGAGCACCCATAAATAGAAGAGGTTGCCCACTTCATTTTTTTTATAATAATATTTATTAAAAGTTTTCAACAATAAAAAGCATACAAAGTAACATATAGTTTTCCAATATTCACAATTCGTTCTCCTCCTTGGACTTCCTCACGACTCTCGTTCCTGCATTCTAAACTCATAAATTTTACCAGCAAATTATTAACTTGTTTCAATTCTAATAGTACAATTTTCCAATATTAAATCTCAAACTTTAGAAAGTTTAAACCATAATTCTAGAATCTTATTTTTAACGTGATATTTATCCAAAGTTTGTCTTTTCTTTTAATGGCATTTAAATTCTTATTCCTTTTAGCTAGTTTGTTGGTGCCATGTTATTGCAAATCTTACATCTTTCTTAACATTCATACAATTTATAATGTTTTTGTAAATAGTCCTTAAATTTCTTCCAATCCTCCTCCACCAGTTCTTCTCCCAGGTCTCAGATTCTGCCAGTCATTTCCGCCAGTTCCATATAGTCCAGGGGTCTGCAACCCGCAGCTCCGGAGCCGCATGTGGCTCTTTTACACCTTTGCAGCGGCTCCGGGGCGGATACTAGCGAGGGGAGGAGGCGCATTATGCGCCCTGACACTCCCCACTGTGGCGGGCACTGTACTGGCTGTGATGTCGCATGGGGGCGGTGCGTGCGTTAGTCACGCACCGTCCCGACGTCACCTTCCCACCCGCTACATTGTAAGGGGCATGTACGCTGGTCACTGTTTTGAAGGGGAGTGAAGAACACACACACACAAAAAGGTAACTTGTTAATTTAACGTTTATTTCTATGAGGAGGAGTAATTCTGAGGGGTCAAACAAAGAAATAATAAAGAAAAGTGACAAAAAAGTTATTTTTATAATGACGAGTTTTGCGGCACCCAGTTTTTTTTTCTTTGGAAACGGGTCCAAATGGCTCTTTTTGTCTTAAAGGTTGCAGACCCCTGATATAGTCCATCAGTTGCATCTGCCATTCTTCCAGTGTGGGCAAATCTTGAGTTTTCCAGTATTTAGCAATGAGTATCCTTGCTGCTGTTGTGGCATACATAAAAAAAGTTCGGTCTTTCTTTTGCACCCTCTGGCCCACTTCAGACCTTCACCCACCTTCAACTTGTGGGAGGGCAAAGTTTAGCACATTTGCCCCCGCTTGAGTGTAGGTTTTACATGTGCATGAAATGCTAGAGTAAGGCTAGTGACACCTTCCAATGTGGACATGGCCTATCTGGAAACAATGCAGAGTGTTATCTATGCCCTTTTGACTAAATGCAGTGCCTTACAACAGAGGACTGCAGGGCTCATCCTTGTAGTTGTACTGGGCTAAACTGAACGAACAGTGTCAACATCCCTTTGCTAGAGACCAAACAATGCAACATAATATAGACTCCTACAAGTATGACTGTCTCCAGTGGTAAAAATATATCTTACAGATGCTGTTATGAAATCCTGCTGAAGCTCAGCTAAGTGGGCTATTGCTTGTTCAGATGGTACATTGTTAGCACAGCATTCTAGTCATGTCATTTTTTTGTTATCTCATATTTGGGGGGGAAATTAAGAAGACCTGCAAAAACATATTGATACTTGAAAATCAATTCTAAATGTTCTTTTTGTTTGTACAGTTTAGTTACTGAGACTTTGTTATTTACTGATACAAAACTGGTCAAGTAAATGGGACTACAGCAGAGTAAGTGATCATGCCTAGGGATTCCTGGGCATAACCCAGGGAACATTAAGGATGTTTGAGTTCCTCTTATTTCAGCTGAATCCAGATGGAACTTACATATATTTAACTCTGGCTGGGTCGTGTCCATTTTTTAATTAATATCCCAAAGACATATAAGTGAGTAAATTCCAAATAACTTTTTTTTGTTTTGCTATTCTGACATGTTGCATTTTTACATCAAACTACCTCAGCTACCTTTAATTTTTCTTCTCCCTCTAGATAGTAAAGCATGCACTTTGTATTTATTAGGGCTTCTGTCTCAACCAGCCCTTCCCAGTTTAGAAAATGAAACCTGTTTCAAAGCCATGCCAATTTATTCATAGAAGACACTGAACAGAACATACTGTAGTTGCTAACAATCTTTACCTGATCCAATTAGGACAGTGCATGCACAGAAACAAGCTTCCACACGTCTTGTGTTGTGATGCCTTTGGGCAGGAGGGGGTAGATTAGGAACTGTGAGAACAGCCCTGATAGGAAATGGCAGCACCAATCACTTCAGTGGTAGGGAAGATGAATTTAGACCCCTCCCTTAAAAAAAAAATAGTGATAGATGTGTCCACAGTCAACATTATCAACCATCTTAATTAGTGGGGTAGATTGTTCAGCTCAGTGCATGCATAGCTGGATCAGAAGCTATGGGTCTGTGAGGTGTTGTTTAATTATCCAGAATCAAAAACCACATACCCAGGAACAGAAACGGTCACTGCTTGTATATGCTTAATTTGCCTTAAAAGATTTGTGCTTTTTCCACTCATGAGTCTTTTTCATTTTGTTTCTCCTGTACCAGATATGTAATTATATAAAACTCTGAAAAACATGCCATAACAATGAAATGTGACTGTCAACAGCAGACTAACAAATGGAATAGAGTGGACCAATAATTTCTCAGCTCCTGTTGTAAACTGTTGCAATTATACACTGATTGTGTTAACTAATTGTTACTGTGCTTTTACTCAATACTTAACCATTATCAGAAGCAAGTTCTGGGAGATCACCTTTGTGTTTATGGAAAGTGTAGATATTTCCCTTGGTACAAGCACAGTGACTCGAGTTGAATGATATTCATGACAGTTCTTGTGCTATGGATTGTAAACATTGTACAAATGTATTTGGTATTCTGTTTGAAATGAAGATTCAAAAAATAGTTAAATGAAATGAAATCCTTCCTGTAAATAACTATATTCAGATTCCATGTATACGAACATTCCTTTAGAGTCCCGATCGTGAAGAGTGTCTTTATCAGCTAGAGACTACTGTCTTGTGTGGCAGTGGTTACATGTGCTATAGTAAAGAACACAGTGTGTGAAGTATTTGGTGTACTACAGTACCATAGTTCTTTTGGTCTGTTAAGTAAGTTGCAATTTGTGATGAAATGAAGTTGAAAGTAGTGCTTCATACTAACAAATTTCTTTGGTTACAACCTGATTTTTCTTGTAAAACTTCAAAGGAAAACTTGAAAATTTTATATATTTGGATTTTGTAGATTTTTTTTTATTGCAACACGAAGTACCAAATCATTAAATAAAGTACACTGTGGTCATTTTATGGATGCCGTGGAGTCTTTTAATGGGTTGTCATCCGCTTGTAAATGCATTCTGTTTCAAAAGATTGAGCAACTGTGCAACGGTAAGTCTTCAGGGATGTAGATTTGGCATGGATGTCAACACGAAGAGTCCATATATCTGAGACACAATTATTAGCTGCTTCCACAATCCAACCACGGTTTCTGCTGGAAAGAATTTCCTCCCAAAACTGCAGCAATTTATTTTTATATATAATAGATTTTACTAGAGTTTATAAGGAGAAATACAAAGCTTAATATAAAATATCCTTTTTTGTCCAAACTAAAACATTAAATAAGATAAAAACATAGAAAGGGGGGGGGGAGAGAGAATGAAAGAAAGATTAAGAAAAAGAAATATAAAAGGTATTAAAAGAGAGAAAAAAACTAAAGAACTTCCTGTTCTTTGTCTGTCCACTATATATAAACAATATTCACTTAATCTGTTCCAGTATAACACCGAACAATACCACTTTCTATAAACAAACATTATCTTCAATCCTCAAATCCAAGTGCCACTATTTCATTTTCTTTTTCATGCAAAAATCTGAGGTTTCCACTCCTTAGTAAATGTTAACAATGACGATGGTGTGTGAGGCTGAGGTGTATCAATGCCAAGTAGCTTGTAGGATCCTAACCTCTTTACTAGGAATACCGTATTTTTCGCTCTATAGGACGCACTTTTCCCCTCCAAAAATTAAGGGGAAATGTGTGTGCGTCCTATAGAGCGAATGCAGGCTGCGCGGCTAAGCCCAAAGCCAGAACAGGGAGACGGAGAGCTGTGCATATGTCAACTTGGTGCTGCTCCCCTGCACAAGCAAAGGAAGACACTTTTGAACGCTGTCCTCACCTTATCCATGCCATCCTACATTTGATGCCTAATTTGGCTTTCAAACTAATTAGTCTAATGATTATCACATTCCTGACAGAAGTTGACAAACTGTCTAGACATTCTTTCTTTTCAGCGTTAAAAAGAGAGGAACTCTAACAGTAGATAATTGCCTTCCTGCAAAATCGTTATGCATTTAACACAACTGAAAACTTGCTAGGCTAGTTGTCTGCAATATGCCTGGGTATATTATTGGTGTTTCTGTCTACTCTAGTACTGATATACATTTGTGCTTGTTTATCTGAAACTGGCTGAAAGTTCATTATACTCAGTTATTTATTATTTATTATTCAAGAAAACTATAAGCATTAAGATTTTTGTCGTAGTTGCCATTTCAACTTTATTCTGCAGATTTCAAATTTTTTTTGAAAAGGATTTTTCAAAAGGATTTTTGTCGTAGTTGCCATTTCAACTTTATTCTGCAGATTTCAAAATAACTTCACAGAATACCATACAAATATGCAGAAAACATAATATGGAAAAACTGAGATATGTTAATTGACCATAATAATTATATTGCATTTTGCTTTGATACTCAATTCAATACTTTTTAAAAATGAAGGAATGTACCAGTACCATTTTTTCAGGTTTGTAACACAAACAATTGCAGTTCAGCATGAGATTGCATTATTTTTAAAAACAACTTACTGTTATATTTGCCCCCACCACCCAATCGTTCTCTCTCTTCTCTGTCTCTCACACACCAGAATTTAACAGGACCACTTTCATGCAAAACAGATTGTGAATGAGTGACTTCTAAACCAAGCCAGCAATGTGTTTGGGGAGTGGAAACCCCAAAGCTCATACAAAATTTCCTTGCCTGAAGAGCTTTCTCAGTTCAGTGGATGGAGACAATCTACAAATGCGTTCCTTTGCTCCTGTGTATCAGCTTACTTTACTGAACTGAAGAGCACCATCTACCCATGTGTGCATTTGAGCACACATATCTTCATACAGTTATACATTCTGAGATACATACAGGCTCTTTCCATCACTTTTGGCTACAACCTGCGCTGTTGTCAAGAAGCTGCTGCATGTGACAGCTTTTCTATACACATCAGAACTCCAGCAAGGAGTTGTGGGCAAGGACAAATAACTATAATGTTTGCACTGCACTAGTATGACATCTGATCAAGTCTACAGAAACCACCTGAGCTGTTTTCCATATAGTATTAAAATTTATTATGCATCCTTCACCCTAAGGTCCCAGAACTGGCTACAGCAATTCAAACACAATGTCAAGATCAGTTTAAAACAACTGACAATCACAGAAAGAAAGAGGTTTCTAAAAATGTCATTTGTCTTATCATTCACTTATAACCGGTATTAGAGCTGCCACTGTTTTCTAATGCAAGAGAAAGTAAACCGGATACAGATGTAATTGCATCATTATTCAGATATTAGTATTTTGCAGTTGTTTATTTTGAAATGTTCAAATTTCTTTTACATGTCCAAATGACTGATTTAATATGTCTATAGGCCACTTTTCTAATTAAAATATTCAAAACAGTTTTCTAAAGATAAAGAAACCCAAGAATCTAAAAAGTAACAGAAAGCCACATGAAAGGACATAAATATGACTTTTGATGGATAAATAAAATTGGTTAATGGGAAACTGTACCAACACCATTAAAAAAACAATCACTAAAAGCCTCAGAAGAGAAAGGTTTGGGTCCCTGGACTGAGGAAGCACACTTGAGCTTTGTATTAACTATCATCAGGTTTACATTTGTTGCAAGATTGTGACATGGGACCATTTTTAAAAAGCAAAATCATACCATATCCCATTTATTTAGGCATTTGAGAGAGAAATCAGTGCCCACAAATGTATTTTAACAAACCAATTTAATTTTCTGGCAGCTCAATTCTAACCTGAATCTAGCAATCTTCTGATAGGCGCAGATAAGTGCTCAAATGTTCACTGAACAGGAAGGCCTACCCTGACCAGAAGAAGTACACATTGATCTCCTGAAGAGTTTTGGGTGAGGCCCTATTTACACATATTAAAATCTGAAAAGTAATGTAAAGCTCAATTTCACATATTCCAAATCATTGCAGATTAGTATTCAAGTATACTGAAAAAGTCTATTTTACAGCATCTTCAGCTGGAGTTTGCTCCTGACAATTTTTAAAGTAGTTTTACTTAAGCTAAACCTACAAAATAAAGATAAACTCTGCAAAATAACAAACAAATAAGCTAAATATATAAATATTAATTTTAAGAAGTGCAAATGAGCATGGCAAGCTATTCTGGAATGTTTAAAAGTAGCATATAAATTTAGGAAATAAGCTACCACTCAAGTAAAGGTAAAGGACCCCTGACCATTAGGTCCAGTCATGACCAACTCTGGGGTTGCGGCGCTCATCTTGCTTTATTGGCTGAGGGAGCCAGCATACAGCTTCCGGGTCATGTGGCCAGCATGACTAAACCGCTTCTGGCAAACCAGAGCAGCGCACGGAAACGCCGTTTACCTTCCCGCTGGAGCGGTACCTATTTATCTACTTGCACTTTGACGTGCTTTCGAACTGCTAGGTTGGCAGGAGCAGGGACTGAGCAATGGTAGCTCACTCCGTTGCGGGGATTCGAACCGCTGACCTTCTGATCTGCAAGTCCTAGGCTCCGTGGTTTAACCCACAGCGCCACCTGTGTCCCTACCACTCAAGTATTTACACCTAAATATCAGAATTACTGATATTATCCTGAAGGCGGGTATTTAAACAGAAGTCACATCACTGAAAGTTCAGTATAACTCACCAATTTATGGAGCACAAATCAGCTCTCTTCAGGTTAAATAAGCCACCAAATTTTAAAAGTACTTAAAAAACAACAACCTAATTAAAGCATTAAATATTACTAGTTTTACTACAGACCAACTTGGAATACAATTCCAAGAATAAACATGCTGACCTATCATTTTGCATCCAGGGCCTCTTCATCCATTTTGGCAGGAAAATGCTTGTGTGGTCGTGGTTTCATGCAAGATATTTATCAGGCTTTCACAGTATTGTCATATATTTCTGCCAGCAGTTGGTGCCAAAATGTACTCTCTCTACATAAGAGCGCCAGGTGGTTTTTCAAATATGTTTCTGGTCTATTGTTATTTTACCTTTTTGGAAGTTTTACATTATTGCTGTTAATTTTTTTGTTTGCTTGTTTTAATTTCTTTGTAAACAACTTCCAGCTGCGTGTTTTTAACCCGGAAGCAGTGCATAATTTATTTTGAAATAAATGTTAAGGCCCTTATGTGGAGCCAGTCTCCCAACAATTCTCAGTGGCTTCAACGCTGCCATTACAAATGGAGCAGTATCTATACACCCACCACTTAGCTTTCATAATATATGGGGAGAGATAACGGCGGCTGCTATGTGAATTAGCTAAGTTTCCATCTGGCACAGCACTGGTCCACACAATTTTCAGTGCATTCACATCCTTCTAAAGTGCTAAAACTCGCCATGTTTTGGAATTTTTCTGATGCATATGACTATCCAACTACTGCTCTGTTGGGCTAAAGAACTGTGCAATTGTATAGTATTAATCCTGCTTGCTTTCCTTATTATAGAGTGTCTATGGAAATTCTAAACCTTCAGCCACCACCAAAGATGGAAAAAAGAGAAAACCTTTGAAGGGACATATTAGAGGGAATACTCTCCCTCTACAAAGAGGCAAAACTCAGCAATGCAAGTTCATGGAATTCCAAATAAATACTTTTGCAGCACAGCAAACTGTGATGGAATTTGCATTTCTAGGGATTTCAAATGAAGGTAATGAAAGTTAAATGTTCCTTACACATGGTAAAATTATGGCATCCACAGGGCCTTTTCTAAGAACCCTTACAGTGCAATCCTATGTGTGTATACTCAGAAGCCAGCCTCCATTGAGTTCAGTAAGATTTACTCCCAGGTACCCATGCGTATTATTGCAGTTTTAGTTTTAGTTTATCATGATTGGAAAATCTCTGTTACACCACACAAGACATGAAATGGACACAGCTATAATGTTCAAATACATCCTAATGTTATCTTCAATTTAAATAAAATTTGTATGGAAATTTCATATATTTTCAACAAACCAAAAAAGCAATTTTATAGCTTATTCCAAGGTACAACTGTGCTTTTAAAAACATATCAAATTTTTGTGTTGGTACCTAAAGAGTAAGATTCCCAAGTTCCAGATTTAACAAGGATCTTTTGGGGAAATAACTTGTTTTTCTGCAAAACTGTACAATTGTAAAGAAAGTAAAATACAATAGCATTTTTCTCAAATATTACATCACATCATAAACATAATTTAAAAATATTTTACAACTATTTGTGAACCCAAAAAGACACTAGTCTTCTTTTTTCTGTGTTTCAAATCGTTCCATCAATGCTCTAAATACATTTCCTGGTATTTTCTGATGTTTGTCTATTAAACATTGTATTCCATTTTTTGCCTATAAGGTCAAAAAGAAAATAGCTCATTATTGTAACAGCTTTCAGTCAGTCACAGATTAAAATTAAAACCAGCATTTAGCCCTTTTATTAGCAATAAAAACCCAACATACCAGCAGTTTAATTTCAAAATTACAAACAACTGTGAGATGCAAATGCACAAAATGGAGTATGAAGTATTAGCAACTGTCAGGTGGGTTGAAGTTAGAATTCTGATGCCTTCTATCCAATGATTTATAGCATATAGTTAGCAAAGCTAAATAGTTAACATGGGGTCCAGACCCAAAATATGCAACGAAACCCACAAGAAGTCTAATGTTTGTTCTCTAATAATATCCCATTTGTGTAGCAAGGTAAACTTGGTCCTCTTCCTTAACCCAGCCTAATGACAGGCTGAATTATCCAGAAAAACCTGAAGCTGAGAAGTCACAATACACTCTAGCATCATGACCAAGAATGGAATAAGAGAAATTTCTGGCTGTGAGTCCAGAATAGCAAGATTCAAGTTGGATATGTTTCAACAAATGTATTTTAAAGCTTGTAAGGTCTATCTTCAAAAGGAGATATGTGCCACTCTTCTCCCATCTCTCATTATTCCTTATTCTACTGTCCTTGCACTCTCTTGTTTCTTTAGTTCTTTGCATCTTTATCTCAGCCAGGTCAAATTCACCTTTCCCCATTCCCATTCTCAAATCACAACCTCCCAAAATGTTCTCCACTGATTTAGCATACCGCTGGGCAATCTTGGCAGTTCACCCCAAAATCAATGAAATTAATCAGCTTCATCCCATGGCTCTTTGGGATGTTTCCATAACTGTATTCAGAACATAGGAATATTTCACTACAGTTATTTAGGATTAGGATAGTAACTTTGCTACTTCAGCATTATGAAAACAAAAACTTACTTTTTCTGCCAGTTCTGCAGCAGTGACATTTGGGTCATATGGAATAGGATCTCCAATATATGTGCGTAGTTTGACAGGGAAGTTTCCATACAATGGGACTAGTGGCCAACGAGTCTTCTCATACACCCATCTAAGAAATTCTGGTTCATTAAAAAGAAGGCGGGGGGAGACATATTTAAGAGAATAGAAGGTAAAATAAAGTTCTGTTGCCCAAATCATGCAACTCTTTAAAGGTATCTTGGAGGCAATGGCTTTCAAGTCATGTTTATACAGTAATGCCTCATAAATTACTGACGCAAGCTAAAAGCTACACAGTTCTGGAATATGTACAGGTATATCCAATCCTGAGCTAGTTGCACAGATTATGCATTCTAAGCCAGAAGTCATGAGAGAGAAGAGGTAATTGCTGAAATATCTCCAAGATGTAGGTTGTGTTTGCATGTAATGTTACCCCCACCACCAATCACAAGCTTTTGCTTCCATTTCCCACCAACCAGTAATATCTGAATCTGGACAAACTATTGATATTAATTCTGGTTTAGGGAATCCTACTGCATTTCCTTAACTATAATTAACACTAACCACAGTTCTTGGTTCAACATACTGAATAACTACAGTTACTTGAAAACAGAAGCAAAAACTTATGATCTCCTCTTCTGCATGACTGTGAGAAGAAAAAGAGAAGTGCAGGAATCCAAGACTATAGCTTAGTATAAAGTATGAATGAAGCCTTAGGTCCTACATAACCTCTCTTCCCTAGTGTAGAATAGTAAAAGAAAGAGATTCCAAAAGTTGCTTTGGAGGAAAGAGTCATTGTTCTAGAAACATATTGCTGCTTTCTTAAATACCTGTGTTATAAGACAGGGAGCATGCCCTGTGATAAATACCAGTAGATTCTCTGCTTAGCCTTTCTTTAGGTCTTCATAGGACCATAGTCAATCAATGTGCTATTGTCATAAGAGTGACAGAACTTATATCTAAACAAGTGTGAGAACTGCAGCAAATTCCCCACCTCTTTTAGGAAGACCCTTAAATGAAATTTAGTCTGCCTTCTTTATCTTTGATTATACATGCAATTAGCTAATATTTTAAGATTTACTTAACAACTACAATAGTGACCCTCCATTTATTTTTTTAAAGAGCCTGGTTTGGGGGATGGGGAAAACCTCTTGTATAGTGCCTAGGAAAAAGAGAAGGCAGGAAGCAGGCACAGGGAAAGCAGAGCAGAAAGATGACTTATGAAGTATGGAAACTAAAGTATGGGATAAACAGATGCAAGGTGGCTGCCTAAAGGATGGTTGAAGGCTAGGCTGAGAAGCAGAAATGTGAGAGGACTGAGTATGAATAGGGTGGAGGCAAAGAAGAATAGAAAGGAAAGCAACAAAAAGGATCAGGGGATAGAAAGGCAACAAAGCCTTCTGTTATATTTTGTAATGGTTGTGAATTACGCTTTTTCTCTGTCTCTCTTTTTTACAAAATTGAATGTCAAAGGCATGGGTGGGGGGAATGTAATAGGAGATTTAAGAAAAAATGGAACCAGTCTGGAACACCTTGCTACACAGAACAGTATATATCTAGGTATTAAGGCTTTGCTAATAATTCCAAAAGGACAACTGACACTTGTGGATTTGTAGAGCTTGAGTTAGCATAAAGCAACCTCATCCCTCCAGATGTTTTGGATTACAAATACATATTCACTTCACAGCACTTAATGATTAAAATGTCAACCACATTGTTCAAGAAAGAAAATCTTACCCCTATATGCACCAAAGATAGCAAGCCAAAGGTTCAACCAGGAAAGCAATAAATGTAACAACTGAAAGCATAATATAAAAACCCAAAAAACTGAAGTTGCTTACTTATTCCACCTAATGTTCGAACGCTTTCCCGAACATTTTGTGTGAAAAGGGGAATGATGGGCTGTAAAGATGAAGGACATGCGTTAGCAGTTTCTGTCTCACACTCAAGGCGTTGCATCCTAAATAACAGAGTGCATTCCTCAGTGATTACTCACTAACGATTACTTTGTATCATTATAGGATTAATTAAATGAGTAGAAAGCCGAGAGAACCATGCTAAACCATTCATTAATTACATTTGTATCTCATGCTTGCTCCAAAGAGCTTAGTGCAATTTTCCCACTTACTCTTTTCACAGCTGTCCAGTGAAACAGATTACCCAATGAGATTCATATGGGAATGGGCATTTGAACCTGGGTCTCTATCACAAAATTGAGTTTTTAGCCACAGCATAATATGAATCCCCTATTATTACACCTATAAACTTAGAATGTGATTCTGTAGAGAAAGAAAGAATTTGTTTTGGAGTAAGAAAAACCCTCAAGGTAAATCTGTATTTTCAAAGGAAAACCAAACCACTCTATTCACAACTAGAACAAGAATCTATTTCACCCAAATGCTTGTGTTTCATAGCCGCATATTCTAACAGAAACAATTGGAATGCTAAAAATTAAGGTATATAGGATCACAATCAATATCTTATCACTTCTGATACCGTATTTTTTGCTCTTTAGGACGCACCAGACCATAAGACGCACCTAGTTTTAGAGGGGGAGAACAAGAAAAAAAAATCTCCCTCTCTGTGCAGCGCCCCTCCAGCGAAGCAGCAGGAGAAATGGAGCCCCTTCCATTTCTCCTCCCGCTTCGCTGAAGAAGCGCTGCGCAGAGAGGGAAAGCTGCGCAGCGCCTCTCCAGCAAAGCGAAGCCAGGAGAGCAAGAGGGATCGGTGCACACCGATCCCTCCTGCTCTCCTGGCTTTACGTTGCTTTCGCTGAAGCCATGGGGCCTGCATTTCCCCTTAATTTTTGGAGGGGGAAAAGTGTCTCTTATAGAGCGAAAAATACAGTACTTCTCAGCATTCTATGTGAGCTGTTCCTGTTAAAAAACATTATTTTGTCCATAAGATCATTAATTTCATCCTCAATGCAATTTGAAAAAGCAGACTTTGCCTTCTATTTATTTAAAACAATTAAGGGCAAATGAAATTAATTCTCTGAATGAAAAGACTGATACAATTAAAGCCTTTTTTTGTACCAGGACAGCCCCCCTCCAAAAAAAGATGGATCAAGCCATCAGACTGTTTCGTCAATCAGACGAAACATCTGAAAGCAACATAACCTATTAAGAAATCTTCAGTAATAGCCTTGCATATAACGCATTCATTTATTCACCTTAGTCTAGATGGCAATTCAAAAGATAAGACAGGAGGAACAATTCAGGATTTTATTTGATGTTCTGTAATTTCCAGGAAATTGATGGTTTTGTTGGCATACACTACGGTGTTACACAAAAGAACCAGAGCACTAACACAATACTTTACCATTTATACAACTACTTTGGAATATGTAAGATCTGATCAACTTGGATAAATGGAAACATTATTTATATAGATTCTCAATGTATGTGGTGGGCTTCCATACAAACATTTTTTGAAGAGCCATTAAGTGCATCCATTTTGTTTCAATTTCTGCTTGCTTGTCTCTGCTTCTTGTAGTTCTCTCTGGATGAAGAACATGAGCAACAAATCATCTGTCTTTACTTTGTTGATTTTACATATAGAAAGATTCCAACACTGATGGTGCTGGTTTGGTTAAGATGCCTGAAATTATATTGCAGTTATGCTCAGAAAACACTCACCACTTTTGCATCAATAGCCACTTGAGCAAATCCTTTACGATTTCCCCATAGTATGGGGTAGTATTCATTAGCAAACAGGGCTTCCCGAACTCCTCCTGGTGAAATGGCCAATGAGCGCCCGCTCTTTAATGCTTTTATACATTCCTCCTGTGATCCAGGCAAAGTACGAAACACATCAACTACGATTTTGAAACCTGCAAAGAGTTAAGAAACAAATAGATCATGAGAGAAATCTGGAATAAACAGTAGGCAAAAAAGAAAAATGGAAATATTGAACAAAACCATGAAAGAATTGGATTTTATACACCTAAATGCAGTCCAGCACCCACCACTTGTTCACATCCTCCTGCATCAATATTGGGCTTAATCAAAACATTTACCGGTACTTTCAAAACAAAATAGTGATAATTTTAAGCAACTATTGACTCATCATTTTTCTCTAGGACAAAGTTTGTTACCTAATTTCCACATATCAGGTGCATTTAGGCCAATTCAAGCTTAGTGCTGCAGGGCTTACATGGTACTAATACAGAAACAACAAACCATTGCTATTATCACGCTAGAAAAGTTAGTGTTTTGAAGACACATTATATTTCATAAAATTTGTGAATTGTTTTATAGACTATAAATTTAAAAGCTTCATAGAGTTTGGTGTAATCAGACAGAATTCTCGGTACAATTAATAATTTGGCAAGTGACCGTTCCATTTGGTCACATTAAATTTTATTTAGTTTAACAGTGTCTTTCTACACCACTCTCACCGAAGGGTAATGGCTTAGCACAGCAAGATATATTTCATGGCACATTTGGAAATTTTAGCAAAGGGTAAAAGAAACAACTATGGCAAATGCCAACCACTGTTAAGTATTACATCTGTATGGGGCTGCAACTGTGAATAAGAAACACCTTATTTTCTAACCATTCCTCAGGAATGGTTATTTAGTTTTTAATATAGGATATATTTTTAAAAGTCATGAAAGATACTGTTTCCATCTTCAAAGGGCTACAACTAGAAAAGGTACAGTCAATCCCTTTTCAGATCATTGTTACCGATTTTCACCACTGAAGACAGAACTCAGTCCAGTAAGCAAATCATAATAAAGTAAGTTAAATTTCAAATCTGCAATGCAGAAGCCACAATTTAAGAACATTCTCAATGAGTGTGTTCATGTGTCATGGTAAGCTATGGATCACATGGAGCTACCACATTGCTACAGGTAAGAAGGGCCAAGGCCTGGTCAGAATCTCAATGCAGAACTGCCTGGGAATCATATGTATACCATCTTGGGCTCCATGGTGGAAGAAAGGTAGGATATAAATGTAAGGGGGGGGGGGGAGAAACAAAACGACATACAAACACAGCCAGTGTTCATTTCTGCATTTTGAGTTGTTCTAAAACTCTACAAACTGCATATTTGCTCACTGAATTTATGTATGAATGCACCTGTGTACACAAACAAATAAACCCTGTCCATAACACGTGTCTTCAGATGTCCAGTTAGTACTCTTAACTGATCTACAAGCATCATAATCACATTTCACAGTTTTTACCTGGTAATGAAAAGACGAAGTGATCAGCAACTACATGGATGTATTTTTTCTTCTTAGCAAGAAGAACAGACACAAAGTAGAAAAAGTCTATAGGTGTTGCTCCGTGATAAAAAATAAATAGGACTGGTCCATCAGGTATTTTTTCTAGGCCGTGCACCTCATAACCTGTTAAGAAGAGAAGGGAAGGTTAACATTTGATATCAACTTTGCATTGCAAAAGCTTACTCAAAGAAGCACCAGAACTACAGTTGCAAATGACAGGCAAGCAAAGGCCACATCACAACTGGACATTCAATATGAAGGATTGAATACTTTCCTGGAAAGAAAGCCTCTTTTGAACTACTTTTTAATGTCCTCATAAATGACTGACTTGTCTGCCAGTTAGGTAACTGCTGACTTCTCTTTTGTTACTTTAGACAGAAGTTGCATTGCTCTTAAAAATGATATCTTGTATTGGACTAGCTTCTGTCAATGAAAAATAGTAAGAGCTTCTAATCTGGGTTATATGGTTACCTTGGGACACAAAGGTAACCACCGGGGGTTCATTTCAGTTTCTCCACCAGCATATGCTAAATTTCATAATCTTGTTTAGTTACTCTTCAATATACTTGTGCACTCTTTGATAAATGCAGTCAGTATCAATAAAGTCCATCTCCAAAGAAAACATTCCTGTTCTGTAAAGGAATTATAGTGTCCTGCCAAAATTGCAATGGCTTTTGTCCTTTTCAGATCATTGCTGCTGTTCCATTATCAAATATTAAGAATCTCATTCCATCTCTGCCTTGCTCCTGAGAAACATTTTCTGCAAGTAGAGTGGGCAATTGAAAAGATATCTGATCATTCCAATACAATTGGCTCCACCCCATAAAGCACATTTATGAAAATCTGTAGAGAAAATCCGCTTACAACATTACACTACCTTCAAAAGGAATTCTTCTGTTGATAAGGAATCTGTCCCATCTGACTCAAAAGATTTCACTGACTACTTCATGGGCACACCCTCTTCTTGAAAACACCTGCAAAGTGGGGGAATAACCACCTTTGTTGTTGCTGTTGCACAGAGGACCTGGAGCTGTAGACGCTAATCTTTAAGAACCACCTGCTCACATTTAGAGTTTCCAAGTCCAGGAATTGGAGAGACTGTTCTGAATGGGGTTGCACTGTACCTGAAAAAAGGTACATGGTTTGGGAGCTCTCCAAGATTTCAAAGCTGTCACTGGAAGTACAAGTAGCCTCAGTGGGAATAGTTACTCCTCACCAGCTATAGCAATTCATGGACTTGGACAGCAGGTCTCAGTAATCCACGCTCTGATAACCTCATGACTTGTTACTGCAATGCACTCTACGTGGGGCTCCCCTTAACTATCGTCTGGAAGATGCAGTTAGTGCAAAATGTGGTTGCCAGGCTCCTAAAAGGGGCAGCCAGATGGGATTCAAGTGATTCCAATCCTCAGAACTAGCTGACTGCATGCTACTGGGCCTATTTTAATGTGTTGTTACTGGTGTACAAAGCCCCAGATGACTTAGGAGCAAAGTACTCCTCCCAATACCTACTCTCCCAATGGGAGTGCTCTCCCAATACCTACAGGCCTGTGTTCCAAGATCCAACCAGTGGACTGGCTTATTGGTGGTGGTCTAAGGCAGTGGCCTTCTCAGTGGCAGCACCCTGAACATGGAACTCCCTCCCAAAGGAAATGTGGTTGTCCCCCACACTGTCACTATTCAGATACCAATTTTTAAAATGTTCACCTGGGGATTTGGGCCATAAACGGGCTATGGAATTTAGTCGTTCTGCTATTTCACTGCCTTTCCATGTTGATCATTTATAAGTTTTTAAATGTAGTGTACTGGTCTGAGCTTTTTTTTAGAAAGAATGGAATAAAATCGTTTCAGGTTAAGGCAAGGTAGGGTAAAATATTTAGAAATTTTTCTATGTTTATTGTGCTATACTCAAAATTGTTTACCAAGTCACCTGAGGCAAGATCTGAATACGGGAACTTCCCAACCTTCAGTTCATTGTTGCACAATCTAATTATAATTATGTTTCATCAAATAGGTAGGTTGAAACAGGGGTGGAGTGTCCCATTTTACTCGCTTAAGGAGAAACAGGAAGTGCCATCCTGGTGCCTCCAGCAATGGTGCCAATTTGAAGAAAAATCTCGCTGAAAATCAGTGTAAATGGCAGCGGTGGAGGCAGTGGGGCAGAAGGGGTGCCCATAAGGACACAGCCTTGGGGGCTTCTGCTGCCTGAGGCAGCAGTCTCACTCTGCTTAATGGCTGGACCAGCCCTGGGCTGCAAGACAGGTAAAGATAAATTCATGTGAACACCTGACTATTTAGCCAAATAGAAATGCTTAAGAATATCCAAGAACAATCATCAATCTGAGTTTAAGGAAAGGGTCATTCCATGTCATTTCAATGAGGTCATGTCACCCTCCGTCTCGGATGTTGATGAAATTTGAAACCCACTTAAATTTTTCCCTCCATCTCAAACGGTTTTAATTTTATAGTACTTCGAAGTTTTGTTAAATCTGCATTGTCTGTCTCTATTGAGACCCTCGGCATAAGATACCCTTGTGTACATTTCTTCTTCTTCTCCATAAACAAGTATAAGATTGAAATTTTACACAGAGCTCAATAAAATGATGACGATTTAAGAAAAAAATACACCAGCACTCAAAAGATTTTATAAATGCCTATTTTTAAAAAAATAAATACACTTGTAGCCTAGTTTTTTGGGTGGAAAAACTAGGTTTAGAAAATCCATAGCTATAATAACTTCAAATTTCCCAAAATTAAAACAAGTCTGCACTTTCAAAAAGAACCTATAATAACCAATATTATTTTAATTTTTAAGATATACAACTTTGTTTCATTAATTTTTTTCTATTACAGCTATGGATTGTAGGAAAGTTGTACGAAATGGCTACCCAGTAGCCATTTTCCCCCATGATGTCCAAAATACATAAATTTTTCATTACAAGCAATAAAATATCATAAATTTCATTCTTTGTCAAGAAAGAACATGTCTTTAAAATAATTTTCAACATCAAAAACTTGTGGTTACATCATGCCCACCCACTGTAAATTCGGGTTTTCTAAACCTAGTTTTTCACTTTTGGGTTGTCAATGTCATTTTATTCTGGGATCTGCCTTGGGTAGCTGTCTCAACCCCATTCCTTTCCAAGTTTTCCTGAAGAATCCTGGCCAAACCACTCTTCCATTACACTTTGCTAAAGGCTCTGCTTCATCCACTGTGGGTATTGTACAACTACTTTACAACAGTTGGTCCTGTGCTGTATTAAAAACTAAGTATGCTTTTTAAATTTGGATAATGAATTACCAGAGAAGCACAACCTGTTACCAAAGTTAGCTTCATATGAAATGACAGGCTTGCTTAAGCGCTTGAACTGGCTTGCTTAAGCCCTTACAGCTTATAGCGCCCAGAGAGTACAGAACAACCCTGTTATTTGGGGGGGGGGGCAAGGATACACGGCAACTTTTTGTTGCATGTCCTAATTGTTGTTCCTATTGACTTTCAGGTTCATCAACCTGTGCCACTAACACAGTATCAGTGGTCAGGTGAAAAGGGAGATGAATAACGGTCTATAAAACTGATGCTATCTAGGTTGTATACAACTACAAAGATCTGAACTCAGGAATAAGGGAGACCATAGAGATACATAAATAAAAGAGGTGGTCATATTCGGCAAAATAATATTTCACATTGCTAAGTACCAGCATAAAACATGTAAGCATCTGGCACAACAAATATTTCCTAGCACTGCTCTTATGGTACACTGACAGTAAGCTGCCTTAAGGTATACTATTGTATCCTGTGGCAGTGGTGACGAATCTATGAACTATGGACCAGATCAGACCCACAAGACAGCCTCACATGGCCCACCAAGGGCCTTTTCCCTTCTCCAGTCAAGTTAATGGAGAGATTGCTGTTGCCATTAAGTTGCACTGAGGACAAAGACAAAGGGTGCTGTCACCTGTAGAATTAATGAAGAGTTGCATTGGGGAAGAAAAAGAAAGGATCCCTGTATGTGCATGATTGTGGTGTGTGCCAGAGACAGAGATTCATTGGTGAACAAGTGCAGTGCAGTACAGTGCATGCAGGTGAACATGAATTTCTTTTTCTCTCCTCTGGTATCAAAGCCTCAAGCAGGTTGGTCAAAACTGAATGCAGTCCTTGGGTTTAAAGTGATTAGCTACCTTTGTCCTATGCCAGCCATTTACTGGGGACTATCAGGTTAAGAACAGAAGCAGACTGAATTTGTTACAGCATTTGCCTGATAATACACAACTTAATATTTGTATATATCAGTCCATTACAGGGACGCGGATGGTGCTGTGGGTTAAACCACAGAGCCTAGGACTTGCCGATCAGGTCGGTGGTTCAAATCCCCATGACAGGATGAGCTCCTGTTGCTCGGTCCCTGTTCCTGCCCACCTAGCAGTTCGAAAGCACATCAAAGTGCAAGTAGATAAATAGGTACCGCTCCAGTGGGAAGGTAAACAGCGTTTCCGTGCGCTGCTCTGATTCGCCAGAAGCGGCTTAGACATGCTGGCCACATGATCCGGAAGCTGTACGCGGGCTCCCTCAGCCAATAAAGTGAGATGAGCGTCGCAACCCCATTAATTATTTTTATTCTAATTCTTAAAAGTTGTAAAATGCCTTTTTCCATAAAGAGGGCTTCTCCCCACTTCCCTAAATGAAGGTGGATAATTGCTATAATTACACACTTGCTGAACTTGTTGGACTTTCCACAGTCATTCTTCCATCTTCCCCACTAGTTTTTCTGTACTCTTTCCTCTGGAGGTCCACATAATTGTGAAGCTTGGGATGGGGGAAGAGAATGACATAAAATGCTAGACCAGTATATTGGCAAAAGCATATATATGTGCCTTATTAGACTGATGGTTTAAGTCAGTGGTTCTCAAGCGGTGTGGCTTGCCACACTGGTGTGGCAGGAGAGGATGTCAATTGTGGCAGGAAGATTCAAGGACAATCAAAGATTCCAGTGAATCAAGAGGCAACACATGTGGGTGGTTCTTGCAGTTTGCCACTCTAATCCTGAATAACCAACTTTTAAGAATTTGGGTCACAGCATTTGTGGCTAAGAGGTTTTGCTGGCTTGAACAGAAATACAGAAGATTTCTATATCATGGCCTATGTCATGGACAGAAAAGTTCAGGCTCTTCAAATGTTAACTACAACCCCCATGATCCACACCCACAGCCCATGCTGGCTGGGGCTTAGAGAAGTTGCAAGTACAACCACAGCTGGAGGGCCACAGGTTCCTCTTTCCTGCCCTAATTGCATACTTTCCTTTATTTAACTATTTTCCTCCATATGACAGGTTAGGCTAGGCTAGGGCATTGATGGACACTGTGGAGCAAAATCTACCAGCAGATTTCTGGGGAATTTAAGTAGATTGGCAAGGATTCCCAAATCCCCAATTGTTTAGCAATGACTCCCACACCCACATTACTGTATAGTGCTGAAATGAAGCAGAAAGTGATGCATCAATGTGTGGAGGGACTGAAGAGTTCAGTTTTGTTCTGATGCTCAAAGTCACTGGGTTCACAATTTATTAAGTATTTGTGTCTGTTTGCACCTGGCTCTGGTTAATAGATCTTCAGGTTTTATTAGAAAAAAATGTAAATCCCACAAGCCTGAAGTCTGTCCTCCCCTGAGCTATGGGATATTTGAAGGATTAATTAGGCTGCTTAGGTTTTGAACAGAAATAAGTGTGAAGCTATTCATTATCATTTGCAAGGGAAGGAGCAGAAATACTGACTGAGGTTGGAACCCCATTTGTCTAGGAGTAAAGCCCCACTGAATTGAATGGGACTTGAATGGGAATGAGCAGACATAGTATTGCAGGCTTGAAACTACGTAACTGGTTTTCCTGGTCATCATGTAGTTTTTCAAGCAAAGAGACTTCTGACTATACTTTGCCACCAATTCCATTAGTCAGACTCAGAGGCAATCTCATGCTATTCATTTTCTTCTAAAATATACTTGCTACAATTAGCATACATTATTCAAGCAAAAAGAAGGGAAGAAGTCTAGCAACCATGCCTAGAAAGCCTTTAATTGTTTCATTATTGACTTTCACGGTATCTTTTAGAACCTTTTGTAAAAAATCCAATTTACTTATTAAAAAAAAAATTAACCTCACATCATTGGGCATATAAATTCAAAATATATTTAAATATTCACTCAGACTAAATCTGTCTTTCAAGGACAAACTACATCACCTGAATACAGTTGCTAAATATTAGTGCCTGTACAGCACAGGAAAGTAACAGACAATAAGTATGACATACCAGACTGGGAAACGATAGTTAAGGTAGTCTGAAGCAGAAGAAAAGTAGACAGAGTTCATTACGTGAAGTTCCTGTTTTCTTTGAAAGTTCACAGGAACACCTTGATTTCTGGCAGCTGGGAAGAAGGAAGGAAACCACTGATGCATCCCCATTATTGTCTGTTCTACAAGACTTCTCCCTAAAAAGAAGCTTGTCTAAAAAGCCTTGTAGTCCAAGATCTATAGTGAACAAGCTAAAGAGTTTATTGTTATATTGTCTTGAGAATCTCATGTACCCTCTTAGACTGGTGCAATTCTTGCTTAAAAGGAATGAATCACAACAGAATTCCACTTTCCTGTAGGAAAAGGCCTATGCATTCCTATGCACGCACCACGCATTCCTCATCAAAGAGGTGTGTGCACAAACACACATCTGGGTAATAGATGGTGCAAAATCAAAATGATTTTGTTTTTTGCTTCTTTTTACGATCTCCAGAAAGTCCACCTTGCACTCCAGTGAGGTTGGGAAATATATGGTGCAACTAGTTAGCAACGAACAACTCAGAAAGAGCTCCTTTAACATAAACCTTATCATTTGCCTCCCTCAAACATACGTGAATGTAAAATATAAAGCTACTTTCTACAGTGGAATAATTCCTCTTTAATCAAACAAATTTTTTTACAACGCACACACATTCTGAATATAGGAATGTGATTGATTAGGAAGTGGAATAAAAAAATACTGAACCTCTGAAACTGTAATAACAAAGTAGTTTATGCAGTGATACTGAAAAAAATGCTTGGGAAAGTTCTTCTGAAAACAAGTATAGGATTTTGTATCCTTATACTTGAAGACTATTTAGCTTATATCATCTACATAAGAAAAATGTACTTACCATTCCATATTCTTCCATGAACATACCACAAAGTTAACACTGCTAGTCTTGCACCATCCCAAAAATCATTTGAATAAACCTCTTTTAGGTGTGTCCGTAACTTGTAAATATGAAGAATAAAAATGCTGACATATACAAGAATGAGGATGAGTGCAGGAAGTAAAAATGCTACAAGCAATGGTGCAAAGAGCCATGTGAGGTAGACCAGGTAACTCAGATATTCGTCCAAGTGTTCGACTCCAGTCCATCCTTCCAGTATGTAAAGCAGACAAGTCAAGTAAGACATGGGCATATGCTCTGCACCACAGGATTCATTTCGGCCTATCATATTCTGTTTAAAAAGAAAACAAAACAA
This sequence comes from Podarcis melisellensis, assembly GCF_964234715.1. Lineage (NCBI taxonomy): Eukaryota > Metazoa > Chordata > Lepidosauria > Squamata > Lacertidae > Podarcis > Podarcis melisellensis. Next base: position 37,934,372 of record NC_138539.1, on the reverse strand, counting down.
GTTTTTTAAAGTATATAAAGATCTGCATAGTATATTATAAAGAAGTGTTTGGAACTGACAGTTTGAATTTCTAGACAATTTTCACTAAAGACCAGAATACTCTTAAGTTGAATACAGACTGCTGTCATTGCCAAGTAAACACAACAATCAAGTTTGGGAGTGAAGCAACTAGGGAACCTGTAAGACTTGTCTACCCTCTGCTTCTTAAAGTCTATGAAGTGCAACGTATGGCAACAGATTCTTATCTCCCATGTAGCACTTTTACAATAGTAGAAAACAGGCTTTCAATGTTGTAAAATCCAAAGCCCATCTAAGATAGCTTTCTTTGTACAGGAGGGACTTTGTTCCAGACTTTATCTTGTGAACCTCCCTGAGATCTTTTAATGAAGGGAAGTATATATATCTAATAAACAACAACAATTTATGTATGGCTTTCTTCGGTTCTCTTGCTGTGTCCCAGCATCATCCTCTTTGTGTAGTGCAGTGACAAAGACAAGAGCAGCAAACTGAGTTCTATGATGGAAACCTGCTCCGTTTTAAAAAGGCTTCAGTGATCATCTTTGTTTGTTTAATTCACATGGGTTTACTAGGATACATTGACTAGATCTGTGTACCTGACAGAGATGGAGCCACAAATGTCTTTTTGATGAAATAACCACCTGTTTTTCAAAAAGAGCTATTGGTCCTTTGGGGGGCACTCATCATGTTTCAAAGTCTTTCTTTCAGCAATAAAGAGCTGAAAGAGCAATAAAGAGCAAGCAGACAAGTGAATATCCCACAAAAGGCACTCCAAATGCTCAAGTGCACACACAACAGCAACTCAGTGCACAGGGAGACACTTCTGCAAATTGATGACCGATAGCTGAATTGATAAACAGTTACAAATCAGGAAAGACCAGCTCCAATCTTTTCTCTCCTGGGTGGCTTCCACCAAATGGGAGCCGCGCTTTCCCAGCTGCACACCTGCAATATCTACCTGACATGGTGTTGTAAGAATTGCCGCGTGAAGCAGCCCCTACAACATTCGTAAAGCAAGGACTCAAGTCAGAATCAGTGAGAGAGCGCCAAAACCGGTACGGAGATGGGAAGTCCTGCGAGAAGTTGGGGAGAAAAGGCTGCCCATGTAAAGGGGGTGGAGGGGAAGGCGAGAAAGGAGCCAGGAATGGCTGCCCTCCCTCTGTCAACTCTCTTCCCCGCCCGAAGAGACAACTTGTTGCATCCTAACGAGGAGGAAGGGAAGACGGGCCTCACCTGTCTCGGAGAGGGAGGATGAGGCGGCGGCGGCAGCTGCAGAGACGCTTCACTCGGCGACAGAGCTCGGCCTTTTCTTCCTCTCCTGCCGCCCCCAAAGGGGCGGTATGGCAAGCGGCCACTCCTGGCAGATAGAACTTCACCGCTATCCCATGGTCCCGAGTGAGGACGCACCAAAAGAGGACAGCGTGCTCTTCGCTAAGCTTAGGGCCGCTGCTCCACCCGGACCCATTGAGTAGGAGGACAGGTGCCTGAACAAGTCAGAGAAGGCGGCTTCCGGGAAATGCGCCATAGAGAAAAGAAAGGCTAGAGGGACGCGTAACAGTGACTGGGTAGAGGGTTTGCGGCTGCGCGTCGGAAGCCTTTAAAAAAACAAACGCCAATCTCCCGTCTCGCCCAGAGGGAAGGGAGGACGTGTATGGCCGCTTCCAAACAAGAAAGGCAGCTGCAGAGGCTGTTGTAGCTCACATCTTATTTAGTACTAATCTAAAAAGGGAAATCTAAAACAACCCTGCCAAGGCAAATGCATAAATCCCCTTATTATCATTATTGTTAACAATGTGCAGTAATTTGTTGCCCGCCGTTCACCCTGAAGTCCCAGGGCACTTTAAAAATGCAAAGCACGGAAAGCAATTTAAAATCACAATTCCAAAAAAGGATGGTTCCTAAAAATATTTGTTTAAAATTCTTTAAAAGTAAGGAACCTGAACATCTGAGAAGGCTTTGGATCTGACCGCAGCACACCCATGGAACACATTGTCTTGGCCTCTACTGCCACCAAGAGATCAATGCCTGCAGATGTAATATCCTTGCTCTCAACTGTCAGAGGGACACTTTTACCCATTCCAGCCCCCTTTAGATGGCATTCAGCAGGGGTTGGAATTAATTTGTCACTCTCAAATATTTATTTTCTGATTTATCAGTACTGTAAATTGCTTAGTGTCTGGACAAAGTTGAAAAGTGGATTGTAGCAAACCAAATGAAATCGAATTCAGGTAAGACTATGGCGCTGTGGTCTAAACCACTGAGCCTCTTGGGCTTGCTGATCAGAAGGTCAGCAGTTTGAATCCCCATGACGGGCTGAGCTCCTGTTGCTCGGTCCCAGCTCCTGCCAACCTAGCAGTTCGAAAGCATGCCAAAAAGTGCAAATAGATAAATAGGTACCACTCCGGCGGGTAGGTAAACGGCATTTCCATGCGCTGCTCTGGTTTTGGTGTTCCGTTGCACCAGAAGTGGTTTAGTCATACTGGCCACATGACCCAGAAAAACTGCAGACAAATGTCGGCTCCCTTGGCTTGTTAAGCGAGATGAACGCCACAACCCCAGAGCCATCTGTGACTGGACTTAACTGACAGGGATCCTTTACCTTTTAAGACTATTGTTGGCACCAATCTGTCTTGAGAGACAGTGAAAGAGAGGAGAGATATAGCACCTGCTGTGGCTGTAGGAGAGATATGTTTTATTGCAGCTGGGGAAGATGAAGGTGTCTCGCTTCACTGTTACAGATGCACCATAGCATTTCTTCTATCTGCATTCCTCTCAGTAGTACCGGTAATTTCTCCTCTGGTCACAGGTGTGAATACATGACTTGGCTGTCTCCTTCTCTCCAGGCTCTGCAGTCATCTGCAAGGGTTTCCCACACAGTGGGGTTAACGTTGCCAGCCTTCATGTCATGTTTGTAGACATATTTATACCTGAATTCAGATATGGCTAAACACAACAATAAGTATTTACAAGTGCTTGAATCACTTTACAGACATTATCCTCTGAATTCCATATCACATTCTATGATGGGATACAGTGATACCTCTGAATGGGAACGGGATCCGTTCCAGAGCCCTGTTCGCATCCTGAAGCGAACGCAACCCGCGCCTGCGCATGTACAGGTCTCAATCGCCGCTTCCGTGTGTGACATCATTTTGAGCGTCTGGACATGCACGAGTGGCGAAACCCATAAGTAACACGTTCTATTACTTCCGGGTCGCCGTGGAGTGTAACCTGAAAACGCTCAACCCGAAGCTACTTCAACCTGAGGTATGACTGTTCTGACCTCACATTGCAAAGAAACAGTACCGGGACAGAGAGTTACAGTCATATCTCGGGTTACAGACACTTCAGGTTGCGTGTTTTTGGGTTGCACACCACGCCGAACCCGGACGTACCGGAACAGGTTACTTCCGGATTTCAGTGCAAGCGCAGAAGCGCTAAATCGCGTTTTGCACAGAAGCTCCAAATCATGACCCGCACGTGCGCAGATGTGGCGCTGTGGGTTGCGAACATGCCTCCTGCACAGATCACGTTCGCAACCCGAGCGTCCACTGTACTGGTTTCCCCAAGATGACCTAGTAGATGCTCCATGAAAGGAAAGATTTGAGCTATGGCAGGCGTAGGCAAACTTGGCCCTTCAGATGTTTGGGGACTACCATTCCCATCATCCTTGACCACTGGTCCTGTTAGCTAGGGATGATGGGAGTTGTAGTCCCAAAACATCTGGAGGGCCGAGTTTGCCTATGCCTAAGCTATGGGTTTTACAGGTAGCATCACAACAGTTTTTTTAGGCTAGAGTACAAAGTGAAGCAAAAGTATTCATAAAAACCTGGTAAGAGAGACTACATTAAAATTCCTTGTATATTGTTAGATGCAACAATCATACATGCATGCATTTTGCACTGTGTACTCACAGCAAGGCTTGTGCACATTACACATTTTGCAAACTACTTCTTATATAGACTGTTTTCCATGTAGCAAGTTTGCCACACAGTGGTCCTCACAGGTCTGTTTCTTCACTGGCCTTCTGGAAACAAAGCTGTACTTAGAACTCCACCTTGTGGTGATTTATCTGCTCCATCTAATGAAAAGATATAGGGTGGAATTCAATACAGTACTGTGCTCTTTCAGTCATTCTATCTGTGCAAGCATTCCATGACACCCAGTAGAATTATCCCTCCTCTCTTCTCCCTGAAATTAACAGAAAGGCAGTGGTGGTGGTTAGGAATACCCCCAGAACATTAGATGAAGCAGATGAACAGAGTTCTATGTATAGCTTTTTGCAGGACATCTGTCACTTAGGGCCACTGATTCTGTGCCTACATGGAGGCACAGAAAATAGGTAGGAATTTACCCAGGAAAATAGGTAAATTGAAGTCACTTTGTATGACCAGGGCCGGATTTAGGTTTGATGAGGCCCTAAGCTACTGAAGGTAACAGGGTCCTTTGTCAACAACAAATTGTCGCTGTTTTTTGTGTTGAATATATGCTATATGGTAATTTATGGACCTAACAGGTATCTAAAGCCATTTGCACATAACAAAATATGTATTTTATCAAATTAACTGTTGAACTGAAATACAATTAAGAAGTATATTAATAGTGAAATGCAATTAAGAAGAAGTATATTAATAGTGAAATAATTATTAAGCTCTAACTGTATGTAGGTTTTTATTTTATTTGTTTTTTTATCTTATATTTTGGAAATGTACATCCAGGGTTTTTTTCCCTTTAAATTTTTTGGGGGCCTCCAAGAGAGTGGGACCCTAAGCAATAGCTTGTTTAGCTTATACGTAAATCCGGCACTGTGTATGGCGTATGAAATCCGTGTGTTTATTTTGCATAGGTGCATTGGGACAATCATGAACATCCTGGAGTAGAACAAACAAGTTAGGGCCATGCTGAATCACAATTTCACAAAGGAGGAGAATTAAGGATTAGGAAATGCTTGTTCCTCAAGTACAGTATTGTTACATTCTGGGGCTAGATCAGTGGCATACCATGGGGGTCTCAGATTCAAGCGGCGCCCTGTGCAAAGCCAAAATCCACATCCCCCTGCCTCTCACCTCCCAGTTACTGTACTTCATAGTTGCGGCGCCCACTGTGGTGCCCTTGAGGCTTCATGAACCAGTTGTGTTCCCCTAAATCTGCCTCTGGCTAGATGTTCAGCTTTGAATTGCTACAGCTCAGTGCAATGGTTCTCAATTAGCTAATTACTGAGGACCTACTATTTTTCAAAAGCCAAGCCACGGACCCCCTACTTTTGAAAATTTTGATAACTCTATAGTAGTTACCTGTGCAAAGCAATTTTTTGAAGAAAAGTTGGGGTGGCCCCTAATAAGCAAAGGATTTTAGGTATACTAAAAAGCAGACCATAAAATTTGTGATATTACCACAAAATGCCTATCTCCAGACAGTAGGAAAAACTTGTCTCCATTGCTCCACTACAACTGAATAAACAAACAAACAATTGTGTCCCTAACTTGCCAGTGTTTTATATGCAGAAGGCTATTTATATGAGAGAGTATTCAAACATGTTATTTCCTACTTGTAATCTGAGATGGTACATTTTAGCAAAACTTTGTAGCATATGGTTCTGCTGACTGAGGGATCTTGCACCTTCAAGACATAGGTGAAGGCCTGGTCAGGGCTTGATAAAGTATTGGTGAAGACTGAGTAGAAAACAGCTGGAATTTTGTAATGTTGGTAGTAGTAGTAGTAGTAGTAACAACAACAACAACTTATTTAGTCCTTCTGTGCCCAGGTTTCATCTCTGGCTTAAAGAGATTAATTAGTCAAATACAGTACTTATTTGGAGTGAGGTTTTTATCATTGCTGATTACCCGATAAGAACGAACTGTTGAATTTATTAGGATTCTGCCGTATATCTGTTTCCTCCCACCCAAAATGTATCTACATAGCTTCCCACAGAAAACAAGGGGAAAAAATCCACACAGGCTGCCTTTTGCACTACGTAGAATATCACAATGTTGCAAATAAAGTATTGCCCAGCCCTAGCACAAAATTAAATCATCAGAGAGGAAGCTATTGTGCTAAACTTGGCAATTTGCTTAGGTATTTCCCCTATTGGACTTCCAAGATGAGACATGAATCCGAAACTCATAAGCCAAGAGTCACTTGAAACCCAACCTAGAATAGGGTTACCAGATTTCCCCGTTTCCCAGGGACAGCCCCCAGATTTGTAAATAAGTCCCCGGACAAATTCCATCCCTGGAATGTCCCCGGATTTCATCTAATGTCCCTGGGAAATGCAGCAGCAGCTGTCTCAGCAGCCCAGAGCAGTTGGCTCTGGCTGGCTTCAGGAGCTGCTCGGAAGTCCCTATATGATGGTGGTGCAGGGGCTCTTAAGATGCTGCCTCCACCTTCCCTGACCCTAGCAACTAAGCTGTGAAGGGAGGTTTCATGCTGCCTATTGGAGCAGCCTCCCAACTCCTCCTTGCGTGCAAGCAGTGGCGGGGGGGGGGATTGCTCAGTTAGGCAATGGGAAGCCTCCCTTCCCAGCTGAGGGATCCTCGCCCCCTCCTGCTTGCACGCAGGTAGGAATGGGATTGGGGCTGCTCCAGTGAGAAGGGAGGCATTGCGCTGGCCGAGCCTTGCTGCCACTCTCGGCCCTCCTCTGTTTTCCATGCCTGACCCACCGCACACCACTTCCCCACCACCACCACCACCGAAGAACCAACAACTCAGGGGCTGCCCAGGCTCATGGATCATGGAGAAAGGAGATAGAAGCCTTGGAGGAAGGGGAAATGTGGCAGTTGAGGTCAAGGCAGTGGCCGCCCCTCTGCCACCGCCATCGGAGCAGCATCAACGTCCCAAATGTGATTTATTTATTTATTTAAAGTGTCCACGGATTCATTGAAAAAAAATCTGATAACCTTAACCTAGAAGCAGTGGAAGAGTCCTCTAAACTTGATAGTCATTGAAAACAAGTAGAACAGGGGTCGGCAAAGTACAGTCCCCCGGGGCGGATCAGGCCCGTCTGGGTCCTAAATCCACCCCCCCTGGCCATTTAAGAACCCTCAACAAAGCCGAGACTCCCGGCAATCGCGACAGTGGGAAGAGGCCGAGTGGCGGGGGCTCTGCCAATCGAATGCCGTGCCTGGTTTACCTCAGTGGTGTTTGATTGGTAGAGACCTCCCCGCGCCGCGCTGAGGTAAACCAGGCATGGCATTTGATTGGCAGAGCCCCCGCCACTCGGCCTCTTCCTCCTGTCACTGCCACCCCTATAGTGCTCCTGTGGACCAGGGAGCGGAGCAGACGAGCTCACTCTGCCTACCTGCTACACAAGAAGCGGTGGTGGCGGCAGCCCCTGGAAAGGTAAGCGCAGTGCCCTCTTTCTCTAAGCAGAGGTTGAGTGATCCGTGGATCATTATTGTGGCTTTCATTGTGTAATTACCAAGATAAGCAAGGCCCTGGCAGGGGATGGTGTCACGGACCCCTAATTGGGAACCACTGATCTTGTGTTATAGAATAAGTTGACCTATTGTGCAGACAGCTGGGGTCTGGGAGTAAGTGAACAGGAAACTGTTCATTTAGTCCTGAACCCAAGGCTGCCTCTAGATTTCTGGGGTTTCTTGGGCACAAAGTATCATTGGGCCCCTTGCTTCCTGAATTGAAACCTCACCTCGTTCATGGCCCTCTTTAAGGTCAAAAATCTTGACCAACAGACTAACCTCCTATGCCAAAGAAAAATACAAACTTTTTAATTTTATTGGTTGCCCTTTTTGTATATAGCATTGCTTACTTGGAAATAAACAGAAAATACACATACCCATATTTTTCGCTCTGTAAGACACACTTTTTTCTTCCTAAAAAGTAAGGGGAAATGTCTGTGCGTCTTATGGAGTGAATGCGTGGTCCCTGGAGCCGAATTGCCCAGGGGCGAAAAGGAGATCATGGTGTTGTTTTTTGAAAGAGGGAAGTGGGTGTTGAAACAAAGCCACTGATCGCAAGTGATCGGAAGCGAGATAAGGGATGCTAGCAATAAAGGAGGCTGCCTGAGAGGGGGGAGGTAAAAGCCCATGGATCCTCAGGATTTTTACAATGAGTCACCCCAAATTCACCATCAGATCACATAGCATGTCCATGGCTATAGCCTGCACCAAAAAAATCACACACCCACTGTTGCATGGGGCCGCAATGGCGCAAAAACATGGTTACAAAGCACGGATCCACATGGATCCTCAGGATTTTTGCATTGGGCTACTCCAAACTCACCGTCAAATCACATGTTTGTGGCGACAGCATGAACCACAAAAATCATACATCCACTGTTTCGTTCAGAATTTTTTTTTCTCTTGTTTTCTTCTGAAAACTAGGTGCGTCTTATGGTCAGATGCATCTTATGGAGCAAAAATACGGTATATCTTTTAAAAAGCAGTCAGAACGAAACCCTCATTTCTATGTATTGCAACAAAGCTGAAAAGTGACGTTGATATCTATTGATACTTACAATGATCACTAAGGTGTGCCTATTTAATGTATATGTCAGTTATAATTATCACTGACAATAAATTTTTACATCATATTGCTTTCCACCCTTGAAACATGCTCCACACACCCACAATTTTTCTCAGGATCCAGACTTAATTTCTTTACAGAAAAAGAAATAACATCTATATATTCTCAGTTCTTACCTGCAAATATTTATGTCCACAAAACCACCGTGGTAGAGCTAAAAAAATTATGCAACGGTGATGTGTTAAAAGGCTTTCCTCATCCGATAATAGAAAGCATGTCTGCTTTTGAGTTTTAACTGCGATCTTGTTCCAGAAAAAGAAAAACAGTATTCTGAGAGCACAGATGAAGGCGCAATACAAATGTTTCAAAATCACTTCGGGGGGGGGGGACCCCTTCTACAATCTTTAGTATATTGGTTGCTCACCAGAAAAATCCAGCGTGTTTGAGTTTGACCAGAACTTGAAAAAATAAATCTTAAAAAACAAACAAACCACATCTCTAATTTTTACCAGCAATTAATACATTTTCAGTCAGTGATAGAAACCCCCCTGAAAATCTGCTCAGAGGCAGAAGGGAGTAAGCAGTAATTGTTCCCTACCACCACAAAACAACTACCCTTCATAAATTTATATAATAGGACTAACAGTCAAGAGTTATTAGCGTTCTGCAAGTTTCCTATCCAAGGAGCTAGTTTGTCATGAATATTAGCATTTCTAATGCCTTTTATCTGAACAACCAACCTCTGAGTAGCCTGCTCTTCCAGTTTACAGAGAATCTGAGGGTATTAAACACAACTCACCACTGATTCAAAGGGCAAGGCAGCCAGTGATAAAAAGATTTCTGTAGGAATAGGTATACCAGTAGCAGAGCAGAGATTTTCCCTCTTCTCGATGTGTTGACCACTTTGTGCCACATCCTGGACTGATGTGTTCAGCAATGGGCGGGCAGGCACTTTTTGAATGGGAGGAGGAGGTAAGCTCAGTTCTCACGTGGCAGCTGCTATTTGCAGCGCCTGCCACTGCCAATATGCAATAGCATTTGGGCTGTTGCATGTCAGGTGATTTGATGGTTGGCAACCACCATGGCTGGCAACCAATAAGCTCACACTCAAAAGCACAGGTACTGTGCCTCCTACCCAGCATATCTAACTCTGGCCATGGCCTCAGTATTTTCTTAGGACAGCTTTGTATAGGCATGCATCTCAACTGCATGCTGGCTTCCCTTGGGCATCTGTGAATAAAGGATCCTGTACCAGAAGGGCTTCATTTTTTAATCCAGCAAGGCTCATGTTTTTTAGACTTCCAAACCCACCCCTCCACACATATCCCTCCTGCTAAGGGTTCCTTTTAAATGCATAAGGCATAAAATGACATTCTTGTGCGCGCGCACACACACACACACACACTTTCTTAGAACACACATCCTCACATGTACATAAACCCTTTCATCAAATTGAAAAATGGATAACTGAATCATGAAAATACAAAATTTTATATACCGAATTTTCGACCCATAGGACGCACCTTTTCCCCTCCAAAAATGAAGGGAAAATGTGTGTGCACCCTATGGGGCGAATGCAGGCTTTCGCTGAAGCCTGGAGAGCAAGAGCGGTCGGTGTGCACCGACCCCTCTCGCTCTCCAGGATTCGCGCAGATCTCCGCAAGCGGTGGGAGCCCGAGCCAGGCTCCCACGGCTTGCGGAGAGTTGCCTGCATGCCGAAGGCTGGGCGCGCCGAGCTCAGCGCGCCCAGACTTCGTACAGCTCTCTGCAAGGCGCGATAGCCCTGCGCTGGGCTCCCACAGCTTGCAGAGAGTTGCCTGCATGCCAAAGGCTGGGCGCAGCTCTCCGCAAGGCGTGGGAGCCCGGCGCTGGGCTCCCGCGGCTTGCGGAGAGTTGCCTGTTCTGGGGGCTGGGGTCGGGGGAAGCTTGGGCTTCCCCCACCCCAGCCCCGCGCCTGGGGAAAAAAATTATTTCCCCCCCAAAAAACTAGGTGCGCCTTATGGGACGGTGCATCCTATAGGGCGAAAAATATGGTATTTAAGTCTAAAACTCTGGCCAGGTGTTACCTCAAAACTGGGGATTTTTGTGGAAAAAGAATAGAAGAAGTGTAAATGGAAGGGCTTTAAAAAAATCAGGATGGAAAACCACAGTTAACACAACAGGAAATGGAAGATATGGAACTGGGTGCACATTAATGAAATCATAACGAGAAAAGAACTATGAAATATTATTTTGATATATGGTCACAGATGAGAGACTTTGTGTGGACACAGACCAAATTTTTTTCCTTTTTTTTATTAAATATTTTATTGGGTTACAAAAGTACATAAATCATCTCTGTTTTCAGTACATAAAGTCCTTTTGCAGATCATTTATACTCAATGTTAATGTGGAGGAATTGTTGACGTTAGAGACAAAGTTTATATATTTGATTAGAGAAAAAACTGCTGAAATTTACTAATAATTCAATTCAGGGTTTTTTCTTCTCTTTGTGAAATCTTTCCATTAAAGCATCATAGATGTTTCCAGGAATTTGCTGGTGTCTTTGAATTAATGCCTGGAGTGCTGCCTTGCTCTGAAAATGAGGAAAAGAGGGGAAAGTTATGCATCTCACTACTACAGCTCCATGGGCAAGTACTGTAAATTAATCCACCTGAAAAATTATACTGAAATGCATATGAAGTCTACAAATCTATATACAAACAACGATTCCTCATTTGAACTCCTTCAGCTCATGGGGATGACGACTAGGATCTGGCCTCACCCTAATTCAGGGGTATCCAATGCCCTCCAGAAGTTATTGGATTGCAACTCTCAGCACCAGCCAGTTTAGCCAGTGAGTAGAGATTATGGCAATTGTAGTCAAGTAGCATGCCTAACTGATAACCTTATTACAGGCTATTAAACATGAACATCAATATTGTATCATATACTGTCCAGTGTCATAGGAACTGAGTAGAATAAGCCACATTGAACTAATGCTATTTAAAACAATAACACTATCTGTTTGTTTATTTATTTATTTAAAAAACACCATCTCAAGTTTCTCTAATCAATAAGTATTTGAAAGTTCAACACATTTTGATTTGCAAATAACGTATGCATTCTCAGGAGCTAAAAATGAGGGTCAACCTAATCTTTGTCAAGTCACCATACATACACACACACACACACACACACACACACAAACTGTTCATCAAGAACAAAATAAATGCCTTGCTTGATCAGACCAACTTTCCTTGCTAGAAAATCATAGCAACCAGCACTAGGTACTAGATGCCCAGGTGACAGATCATGGTCAGTTTCAATTTTCTACCCACTCCTGACATAAACCTTGTGACAGATTCTCTCTGTTCAAACAAATATAGATATTATTTTCAAACAAATAAAAGGCTGCAATAGTCATGTACAAATAAAACTAGAATTCTAGGACTTGAGCCTATGTTTAATAATGCTCTAACCTCCAAATGGCTTAGCAATATAGTTCTAAAGGTGACAATACTGCATTGCAGCCTACATGTTTTTAGAAAAACGCTTTCTCTTTTCAAACTGTTTTAATAGAGGGCTTAGTAAATGTATTACCAGCTATTAAAGCTAACAACTCATTTCTCTTAAATAGGAATATTTTGAGTGCACATTTATGATGAAACAGTATTGCTGGTGTTTTATATTGGTTTAGCAGAAAACATACCTTTGTTGCTAACTCTGGAGCTGTTATATTTGGATCATATGGAATGGGTTTACCAATATATGTACGGAATTTGACTGGAAATCCACCATATGGAGGAAGGAAAGGCACCCGAATAGATTCAAAACACCACTTAGAGAATCCTTTTTAAAATCCAGAGGGCAAAAAAGAAACAAGCAAGATATCAGTTTTCTTTCGGTTAAAAAAAATGTGAGTGCCCTTTATGTTGGGGGGGAAAAATAAGGAAAATCATTTTTTTTAATCTAAAAATTCTTTTCACTAGGATCAGTCCATTGCTCCACTGCTGGGATACATATATTGATGTACTCTGATTACAAGGGTTTTGTTGTTTACTTCAATGAGCACACAAAAGCATCCTGTTGGAAGTTACTGAGGGAGTCCTTGTGGATTTGAATTCACTGCTGTGCCTGCACCCAGAAAGACTTCTAATTAAGGTTTGCAGCTTCCATTGCAGATCAAGAAAGTAGCTCTTCAGAAATTAAAACAACATCTGTTGGTAAATATGCAGCATTGTACATATGTGAAGGGTTCTGCATGCATGAGACCATTTTCTGAATTCAATGTTTTTGGGATATCCATATGTACATTCATTTTTAATCTGAATCTTATCAATCCTATTCCAAAGGCACACGTTTATACACATCTTTAATACTTTTGTACATTCAAATCATGTATGTTTAAGCTCAAAAAGCTATAAAGCATGGGTAGGCAAACTAAGGCCCAGGGGCCGGATCCGGCCCAATCACCTAAATCCAACCGGCAGACGGTCCGGGAATCAGTGTGTTTTTACATGAGTAGAATGTGTACTTTTATTTAAAATGCATCTCTGGGTTATTTGTGGGGCATAGGAATTCGTTCATTACTATTTTTCAAAATATAGTCCAGCCTCCCACAAGGTCAGAGGGACAGGGGACCGGCCCCCTGCAGAAAAAGGTTTTCTGACCCCTGCTATAAAGGTTTTAGCTAGAGCTTTAATTGATACTAAACTCTTCAAAGCTATACTCCGCTGAGATCAATAGCAGTACTACTATTTAGCTCTTGCCACATTCCAGTCCCGTATCACATAAGGTAAAAGGGAATTTGCTTTTTCAGAAGGAGAGAGAATGAGCTATCTTTCTCCAAAGTGTTTGGGCTCTGCCTCTTTCAAGTAACGAGGTAAAGCAGGCAGAAGCCAACTTTGTTGCTTTTCAGAGTTTTTAGTTTAAAAATAAAGGTGTAAAACAAGAGAGCCCCCCCCCCAACTTTTTAAGGGAATTACCCACTAATTTCCTCTGCTCTCTGTGCATCCATGGGTACTAGGTGCTATGAGATGAGGTTTTTGTGGCTGCTGAGGTAATGCAAAAGATGGCCAACCAGCTGGCTCCCTTACTCAGCGGTTCATTCCCTGCTTAGGACAAAGGAGGGAAAGAGAACCTATTGGCCACTTTGTATTGAGGCTGGCTTGTTCCCTGCAAGTGTGGGCTGGCAGAAGGAGGCAGAAAGCCACTTGAGCACTTGGCTTCTGCCCCAAGAAATCACCTTTCTCAGCTGTGAGGAGAAAGTGGTGGAGCCATGCAGTATATTCTGCTTATTCTCTTTCCTGAGAAGAATGTTTCTGCATTGAACACCTTCGGATTAAAGGGAAGCGAAAAGAAAACACTGGCTGTTATCTTCTTCTGGTGAGCTCAACAGTGAGGTCCAGGGTGGTTGGAAAAGCTTCCTAGCCCTGCCTGTGTTATCCTGACCAATTGACTCTGCCCATAGCCAAGATGTGATGACTCCCAGTACTTAAGGAGAAGGAATAGTTTTTTAAGATTTTAAGTTAAAACTAGAAGTCCACATTAGTACCAAAATTAAAACAAATGTCCAGACCCACCATGAAGCTCCTAGCATGCATGTGAGCTTGCTGCTCCAACAAACGCATTAGCAAAAGCTTCCCCACTCTGTTTAATGAACAGGATTTATTTTCATGTGTAAGGAAGTGCTATGCAAGTCTTTTGAAGCAGGCACTGAGCTGCAGGCTGGAGAGCACAACATTTTAAAAGTACAAGCTAAATATCTGCATGCCTTACTTGTTCGTCCAAAGATCCTAAATCCTTCCCGAACATTTTGTGTATGCATTGGAATGATGGGCTAAGGGAGGAGAGAAAAGATGATAGTTTAAGTTAGCATATTTAAAGTTCAGTCTTTATCTTGAGAATAAATATACACACAGGTAGCTGATGCTACCAGAAAGGAATTCTGTAAGTTCCCACCCAGCTGGCAAACCACTCTTACAGTCTACCTTGGCTCCAAAATATATTTGACCTGGCAATATATTGCGAATAATAATGTGTGTGTGTGTGTGTGTGCGCGCGCGCGCGTGCATGCGCTACGCAAAAATCACAATGCAGGGGAAATCATGAAGCCTTTACATAGCTTCATCCTTATTTCATACATTGTGATAGATCAGTATATAACAAATGTTTAGCTGGTGAAATATCACAATATTGAAAACCAGATATTGCTCAGTCCTACTTGGTACCATACTAGTAGCCAGTGGCTTCCTCAGCACAAGTGTTAGATGCCAGCAACCAGGCTCTAGAAATCTGCACTTGCTGCAATTTCTGAACCAACCTCAAGGGTAGTCCTACAAATAGTGCATTACAATATTATATAGTCAAAATTGCCAATGTTTGAAAATTGTAGTCAAGCTATCCCAATTCAGGAACGGTCACAGACAACAGACCAACAGAAGTGGATAAAAATCACTCCTACCCTAGCTGGATCTTGAAGTACCCCCCAGAATATGTAGCAGAACTGCAACCCTATCCAAAACACAACCAGTCTCCCAAACACAGGAACGGCTCACCCACAGTGCTTCTGTCTTGTCAGGATTTAAGCTCAACTTATTGACCCTTTTCGGAGTCTTGTTTTACTCTCCTCACCAAAAGTTCTACTTTCCCTTCTCTTTTTTATTCTTCTTCCCCTTCTAAAGCTTCTATAAACTGCACATTGAGGCTCAAAGACATGATATGGCATGTTGCAAGTTCCCTCGTTCTGCAAAGGTTGGCAAAGAGGTTGCAAAACTTGCTAATGTGATGACAACACATGAAACTTGCTTTGCTAGACTAGATAAAGGAGCAGGAATAATATCCTGCCCTCTTCATGTGGGTGGGGAGCCTTGGCTCTTTTGGTCAGGTAATGCATGTTCCTAAGGTAGACATTTTATGTAACCATTTGTCATATGAAGACCATGCCGTAGATATGTGACAATCTGACTGCTGTTTTTGGAGCACCAACATGCTTCAACAAATTCCCTGCAAAACATTGCATATGTTGTGCTTTGCCTGACTTTACACTTACCTTGGAAGGCATGTTGCCTCAAGCTTGAGTGATTCTTTGTGATGTTATACTAGCCAAAAAATCCCTTACTTTGGGACATTTTCTTAACTCATATTAGTTGGTGTCACCATGTATATATTGTATGTTATCTGATTGTAAATTAAGATACAATTCAGTAGTGATATAAAAGTGTTGTAATCATATTATTAGCCTATTGTGTTGCTTTTGGATTGTCAGATTGTTTTGTTTGCAGCACAGGGGATTTTTGTTGTTTATAAATATGTGAAAAATAGGGAAATGGTGAACAGCTTGGGCCTTTTTTTACAGGTCATATATTATTTTCAGAAACAAATGCCTGCATCCTCCCAGGCTACTCTGTTAGTTGAGGCTATGGCAACAAGAAATCAGCTAAGATGGCAATGCAAGACTTTCGAGAGCTAAAAGATAGAGAAGGTAGCATGTACAGTGAATGCTGGATATCCTGAGACAGACTGTCATTTTTAATAGAACTGATGACACACAAACATTCCCCATGGCAAATTAGCAAACACCTCTTTTGTAGTGTGGCTTTCTCAAGTTTTGAAGCAAGTTTTGCAAAACTGGTAAAACTTAACATCAGTGGCTGAAGTGTACATGATACCTTTATTTGTTATAACCTGTGCTCTCTTTAACGAAAAATCTTCTCTCCATTCTAACTTGATACTATTATTTATTATTATCTATGAAATTTCTATACTGTCCATCCAAAGATCACAGGGCGGTTTACAATACAGTGGACGCTCGGGTTGCAAACGTGAAAAGTGCAGGGGGCACCTTCGCAACCCACAGCGTTCACAACCTGCAGCGCCGCGTTTGCACTTGTGAGGCTCGCAATTCGCCACTTCTGCACATGCGCAAAGCATGATCTAGTGCCTCTGTGCATGCGCGAGCGCCGAAACCCGGAAGTAACCCATTCCGGTACTTCTGGGTTCGGCGCGGTGCGCAACCCGAAAATGCACAACCTGAAGCGCCTGTAACCCGAGGTATGAATGTACAAATACTACTAGGCTTCATGTTTCAACATACTTTTTTTAAAAAAACAAGAATCAATCTTTTAATTATGAAATGGAAATATCCTTTAAAAATATGATGATCTTTGTCTATCGGGTAGTTGTAATTTTCTAGATTCAGTCAATATTAGCACTTCCTGACTTTCAAGAGCAGAAGACTTAGCACTTCTTGAAGCAGAAAAATACTTTTTAAAGATGCTTAATTTTCCACATGTCTGGATTTAATTTGAATTTCTAGTGTGCCACTATTTGACTCTGAAATGTACAGAACAGCTGTGTGTAGGACCAGGAGGATGTGGCCTTCCATATGTTGATGGTCTGCAACTCCCAACCACCCTGACCTCTGACCATGCAGGGTGGGGCTTGTAGAAGTTAGAATTCAACTAAACAACTGGAGGGCCATAGTTTCTCTGTACTGTATCGTATTAACTATAAAATGTACATAGGTTCAAATATTTTAAGTTGCCTTGCTAAAAAGCATATCACTTACTCAGAAGGTTTAATCAAGTCAATAAAGATATTAAGAGCTGAAGTTTGAAATTTAACTAGTGCCTTGTAGTCTTCCTTTTGTTCTGAAGAAAACAGAGGTCACAATAGTAGTGCTTGCATGCAGCAATAATTAATTTATGTGATATTTACATGGAAAAAATCCTCAAAAGATTCTTTTAGAGACTGGAGATTTATCTTCACAAGGTGGATCTTATAGACCGAGAAATGAGAATTAATGCAAATGGAAGGACCAGCGCAAGTCCTGATCCCCTTAATAATCAAGTTACTTGAGAAGGACAGTGGCCTCGAGCCCTGAAATCAGTTACAGACCGATACTTGGGCATCTTGGATCTTCTCTGCAGATAACAGGCATAACCACAGGTAACAGTTTAAATATAATTGTTTGGTAGATCGCTATTACTTCATTTTACAGCATGGATCTTAGTTATATTAAGTGAATCCCATGCACATGAAAATTATAATTTTAGATTATTGATTAACAACATTTTTATGTTAAAAAACATAACATGTCTTCTAGCTGTTTAGCTTCTTATTTTGTTTGATAACATATATGCATTCAGAAGTGTCCAAATGTATAATCATATATGAATAGTACTTACCACTTTGGCATCTATAGCCACTTGAGCAAAACCTTTCCGATTTTTCCATATAAGTTTGTATGATTTATCACTAAATAGTGCTTCTCGAGCTCCCCCTGGTGCAATTCCCAGCAGATGGCCATTTTTTAGAACATTTACACACTCTTGCTGTGTACCAGGTAAAAGCCACATTACAGCACCTAAGTTTTTTAAACCTATAAAATATAAACAAGAAGACATAAACAAATAAACAGCCTCAAACCTGGCTCAGCTGAAGATATGCCAGCATAACTTGCTCATCCTGGCTGAACTGAGACTGACTGAGCAAAGGCTTTTGAAAGTCACCCCAAAAAGGGTGTTCTGAGGATGTGGTGGAATGGGGAGTGGGGAACTTAGACTGGATCTTAAGCCCAGTCCACTCAGTCACATGACCTGGTGACCTGGCATAGAACCTTTCATTAAAGGCTTGTTTTCCATTGGCCAAGGACCCACCAATTTGCTCTCTGGCATAGAGCAATTTCCCTTGCTACACTAAGGGCCATTAACTCATCAAAAAGCTTGCTCAGCTAGTTCAACAACGGAATCCTTCATTTTAACCCTTGCTGGATCTAGGGCCAAGGGAACTCAGAAGGGACTCAGGCATCAAGCAGGCTAAACCCCCCTACTCACAACACTGAATCTTGTGCTTCGGATATTTAATGCTAGGCATTAAAACTGCCTAATCTAATGAAGGACTTATCTAGCCAGTGTAAACAGCATTACCCCTGATGCTAAGCAGAGAGAAATTTATAGATTTTGCCATTTTGATAATAGATTAAATCTTGCCAGTTTCTGGGAATCACAAGTGGGGAGAGTGATCCTGCACAAGCTTGGATCGTCTCTTAGGCACCTGACTGGCCATTGTGAGAACAGGATGCTGGAGTAGATGGGCCATTGGCCTCATCCAGCAGATTCTAACTCCCTCTGTTCGTTTCTTTAATTTAATGATATAAGATGCTTTTTCATGACCACTGAAGCAATGCTTCCTGAAACAAGCAGAGAAAACTTTTGATGGCTGGTAGTTAGCAACCTAATAACCTGTGTCTCCATTAACCGCTCCTCACTAGGAAACTGATGCTGCAAAAGGCTGAAGCTTCCTAACACCATTTGGGGGAAATGGGGTATATTTTAGTATTACACACATTACCCAAAATCAGTTTTAAATTAACAAAGAACATCACCTGGAAGTTTGAAAATACAACGATCAGCTACGGTATAGCAACTTTGGCGCTTCAGAAGAAAAAGTTTGGCTAAAAAGTAACCATAATCTATAGGAATTGCTCCATGGTAAAATATTATAAGGCCTGGTCCATCTGGTAGGTTTTCTATGCCATGTAGTTCGTAACCTGTTTGGAATACAAAGTGCAAAAGGGTTGTTATTTCAAATTAAGTAATTCTGAATGGGTAACTGAACTATAGTAGATTCCAGTGGTGTAGTGTGAGGTGCCAAGGGGGCCATTGCCCCGAGACCACAATTTGGGGGGTTGTGAACCCTCAAATGACACACTATCCACGCCCTGCCCCTGCCCATTGTGTGAGTGCCGGCACAACGGTGGCAAGGTCTGGGGAGCAAAGGGTGAAGGGCACTCTCTGCGCCCCTTTCCCACCCAGCACGCAACACCTGGCTGCAAAAGAACGCAGACAATACTCTTGACCCTCCTTCACCTCACCCCTGCCCTGCACATGAGCGCTTGCCTGGTGGCAAGGGCTGAGCAGTGCTAAACATTGATAACTAGTTTTGTTATGTTTGTAATTATGGTAAATATTCTCATGTTGTAAGTTGCCTTGAGCAAGGTTTTAATTAAGGAAAGGCAACATACAAATCAGAATATGAAGATGAAACATGCTTACCATTCAAATATCTTCCAAGTCTATCCCACATGAATGCTATAATTAGTCGTGCATCATCCCATGCTTTACTGGAATAAGCTTCTTTTAGTTTATGTGTCCTCTCATAGATGAAGAGGACCGTAGAAGAAAGGTAAAGAAGAAGCAGCACACATGCAGGAATTGTAAAAAATAACAGGATGTTGATAAACACCAGCACTACTGAACAGATGATCACATATGGGAGATATTCAAGAAAAATCCATTCTTCCATCAGATACTTAAGGCATGTAGAGTATGTCATAGTTGTATGTAGCATTTATTCATACTAATAATGTCCTGGGGGTTTTTTAAGAAAAAGAATAAAACAATGTGAAACCCTTTCTACCACAAACTCAAAAAAAAAAAAAAAACTTGAAGCATCTCTTCATTCCAGAAAAACCAGTTGTGAGCTGCTAAATATTCCTCCTGTTCTAGAGATACTAGCAATACAATCAAATTATCTTGCCCAAGAACTACACCAGCCAATCTACATCACATGTCTCGCCTGAGGCTGTGAACACTAGTTCTCTGCACCATAGATGGTGGAACAATATGTAGAGTCCAGCTGATTAAGGAGGGGACGTGCAGCAGGCAGACAATACTGTGAGCAAATGTGCCAGGATGTTGTACCTATCACCATGGAGCAGGTACTGAATGGTAACCCAGTAAATTTCTTCTGCCCAGAAGCATAGCTTGGACCTCATATCCAAAATCATTTTAATCCTATACATATTCACAGTGCTGCCTTCTGCATATTTACTCAACAGCAAGTGCTACTGTGCAAAAGGAAGCTTACACCCAGGTAAACGCTCCTTTAGCAGATGTGCCTGCTTTCCCCCAGCATGTGGCACCCCCTGGGTGCAGGTGCCCACTGTGTCTTAAGTTCAGGGCTGGAGACTTAACAGTGTAGTTCCTCTTTGCAATGGGCTAGATAGGATAGAAAAGTCCCCCCCCCCAACTTGTCCTCCTAGCTTCAGAGTGAAGCCAGCAGCACCCAAGTAGCACAGAGTTCCATTTTCTGTCCTCAGAGCACGTGGGTGGGCCAGGTGCCTCTGGTGGGCTCTTCAGAAGTCCCCCCAATGGGGCATTCTGGGGGAGCCCTGAAGTGGATCTCCCCTTCACAATAGGAAAAGGCGCTACATGGGAGAATAAGGAAGAGCCAAGGCGGTGCTAGAAGGCTGAGTGCTCCTGAGGGCTTGGGGAAAGGAATGAGGGTTGGGTAGAAGTTGACAGACGCCAGGGTGCCAAACACCTGGAGGTCCCCTAGTTGTGTGTGTTGGGAGAGGGCGACTGAGTGACGCAGCAGCTCTCTCAGAGTTGCTCAGCTCCATAGCCACAGCAGCTCCACCATTCCCTCGCCTCCCTCCCCCCCCATCAACCGCTCTCCCGCCCTGCTCCGCTCGCGCGCTTTCCCCTCGCCTTGCCTCCTCTCAGGCTCTTCTGCGCGCCGAGCTTCCTTCACACGGGACGTCCTCAGCTCCTCACGTGGGCGCTTCGCAGGGGGACCCGGGAGCTCCCTGCGCCCTTCTGCCTCACCTCTGCGGTTACCTCGTCCGTCGCTAGCGGAGGGCAGAAGGGGAGGGGGAGGAGGAGGATGACACGAGGAAATGGGTATCGGCCGCCAGAGATCCTCACCGGCGCTTTCTTCCGAGGGGCTCGGCTGCTGCTGTTCGCAGCAGGTTGTCGGTGAAGAAGGTAGCCTCAAGCTCGAAGCGTCTGCTAGGGAGGAGTCGCGCTCGTGTTAAAAGGAGCTTCGCAGTCTTGCGGATGAGTCTGCGGTCGCAGGTGAGGCTGCCTCGAGCTGTTTGCGCCTACGTACTTAAGCAGGAGACGGCCGGTTTTTGTAAAAAAGAAATATATCGGGTACTTTCTACCATGGGGCGGGGACAGAACCTCAGTTTGCTATGTATTTTTTATTTAGGTTCTAGCACATTTGCAAACGAAGCAGGGTTCAGTATGGTTTCAAATTGGCTGAGAGACTTTGTTGGGATAACTAGATGACCCTTGGAGCTCCTTCCAACTCTACATTTTATGATTCTATGAACAAAAACGTTTACTTACATTCCCGGTAAGCCTAAATTGCCATTACTTCAGTCACCTCTCTCTGGGAGCAGCAGAAGGCTTGTCTGGTGCACTTTTTCCTTGGCTAATTTTCACCCCTCTGGAGACTTGACCCTTTATGTGGTGGTTTAAAGAGACTCTGGTGGGTGTGCCATCTGTATGAGGAAACAGAGCATTGTGAAAAAGAGGGAGGGCTTGTGGAGGCTGCTTCTGGGAAGTCGTGGCCCTTTTTAATTAAATGTAAGTTATGGGGTCAGGATGTGCTTGCAAGATATCCTGCAACACGTAAACCTTGATAACATGTTCTGTTTGCAATATTGAATCCCAGCACTTCATCAGGAAAAGTATTTGGACTGGGTGTTCATCAGTATGCAGATGACACCCAGCTCTACCTCTCCTTTAAATCAGAACCAGTGAAGGCGGTGAAGGTCCTGTGTGAGTGCCTGGAGGCGGTTGGAGGTTGGATGGCGGCTAACAGATTGAGGTTGAATCCTGACAAGACAGAAGTACTGTTTTTGGGGGACAGGAGGCGGGCAGGTGTGGAGGATTCCCTGGTCCTGAATGGGGTAACTGTGCCCCTGAAGGACCAGGTGCGCAGCCTGGGAGTCATTTTGGACTCACAGTTGTCCATGGAGGTGCAGGTTAACTCTGTGTCCAGGGCAGCTGTCTACCAGCTCCACCTGGTACGCAGGCTAAGACCCTACCTCCCCGCAGACTGTCTCGCCAGAGTGGTGCATGCTCTAGTTATCTCACGCTTGGACTACTGCAACGCGCTCTACGTGTGGCTACCTTTGAAGGTGACCCGGAAACTGCAATTAATCCAGAATGCGGGAGCTAGACTGGTGACTGGGAGTGGCCGCCGGGACCACATAACACCGGTTCTGAGAGATCTGCACTGGCTCCCAGTACGTTTCCGGGCACGATTCAAAGTGTTGGTGCTGACCTTTAAAGCCCTAAACGGCCTCGGTCCTGTATACCTGAAGGAGCGTCTCCACCCCCATCGTTCAGCCCGGACACTGAGATCCAGCGCTGAGGGCCTTCTGGCGGTTCCCTCATTGCGAGAAGTGAGGCTACAGGGAACCAGACAGAGGGCCTTCTCGGTAGTGACGCCCGCCCTGTGGAACGCCCTCCCATCAGATGTCAAAGAGATAAAGAATTACCTGACGTTCAGAAGACATCTTAAGGCAGCCCTGTTCAGGGAAGTTTTTAATATGTAATGCTGTACTGTTTTTAACACTGATTGGGAGCTGCCCAGAGTGGCTGGGGAAACTCAGCCAGATGGGTGGGGTATAAATAATAAATTATTATTATTATTATTATTATTATTATTATTATTATTATTATTATTATTATTATTATTATTATTATTTGCATTGGACCTCTCTCTATAATTCTCTTTAATTCAGAGCAATAATCACATACACATATGGTGGTCTGTTTTACTCTATTTTTGAGGGGAGAGGTATTCGTTGTGACAGAGTAGTAGTACTTTCCTGCATTAAGGGGTTTGATCAACGGGAGAAATAATTTGATAGCCTTGCCTTGCTTAATTTGTTTGACATGGTTACTTTGTTCTAATTTTCTTTTTTGGAGTCTTGTAAAGACCATTACTCTTCACTCCCCCCACCACCACAATGCTTTATCACCAGGTTCTCAAGATTTATGAGGATTTATAAAGTAGCTGACCTTCCTTATTCACAAAAATGCTGTGTCATGGAGTTCTCTGTCTGCAATTCAGTCATAGATGCAATAAAGACAAATATCCATGCCATATAAAAGGCAAATAAAGCTGGAAAAAAAAACAGGTCTCCAATCTTCACTAGTCCCTTCATGAATCAATTGAAGAAGAGCTAAAACCTACCAAAATCCATTAAAACCACTTAGAACCTACTAATAGGCAGATTAAAAACCACAAACTTCCAGCGAGGGATGTTATCTCCCAATCTGCTGGGGAAAAAAGTAGTCCTGTAGGTGAAAACATTGTATCAAGGAAAAATCACTCGTATGAATTGACCCCAAAACTCTGCAACTGCTGTAAATTCATTAGGAATTTTAAGTTGAGGGAGGAAAGGAGAAAAAACAGTCTGCAACAGGTGATGAAGAATAAGTCTCACTGTCTGAGGTGGAATCAGACCTGTATGCTATGTCTTAATTTTATAAACTACCATAGGGCACTGGAACTGAAATTAGCAAGTTCTGCTGTCATTAGATTCAAACCACTACTACCCTTAGCGGTATGGCGCAGATCTGTCACAGGAGACTGTGTGTTAAAAGCAACTGTGTTAGAAGCAATAGGTGGCTCTGCTAATTTAGCTTCAGTAAAATCCTGACAATCAGCTGGCACAACAGTGTTTGTTCTCCCATTTAAACTCAGGCTGGAAGGCCATCCGTTGTGGCATTGCCTGTCTTTAGCAGGATGAACTGAAGGAGACAAAGCTGCTGCTTGTTGTTGTTGTTTAGTCGCTTAGTCATGTCCGACTCTTTGTGACCTCATGGACCAGAGCACGCTAGGCACTCCTATCTTCCACTGCCTCCCGCAGTTTGGTCAGACTTATGTTTGTAGTTTCTAGCTGCTGCTAGGAGGGCAGATTTGTGAGTCTCAGTGTCAATATTCTGGCAAGGCTTACTCATTTGAGCAATATCTGTTTCTGGCTTCTGATAACTTGCTTTAAGAGCAGTCTTGCAATCAGCATTTTCATTTTCATAAGCCAATTGTTTCATTTAAACTTCAGAGGCTTCAAGGTTTGGAATTTAAGTACTGGCTCCTCTTAGCCCATCAAGAATGCCATGCAAGCCATTTTCTGCCACACTTCGCTTCAATTGTTTAAAAACTGCGAAGGGCAATGATTCACGGGCTCTCTGTTCCTGTGCATTCTGAACAACAGGACAGACTGATAATAATGGTAAGGTGTCAGCTATTTTTCCTTCACTGCTTCCTTCTGCCATATTTGGAATAACCAATTTTTGCATTGCGGTCTGAGCCCCTTGCGGGCATTGGTCCAACAAATAAGGTGGCATGGAATTTACATTCGACCCAGGCAAATCTTTGGCAAAGGAAGGTGCCACTGGGAATGGAAGTACCTTTGGCATGACCTCAGAGAGAGGCTTGAAATCTAGAGGCTGAGATGGGGGAAACAATATTATGGTATTTTTAAAAGCAGCTAGGGGTTGCAACAATGTGGGAGCATTCACAGAGACAACGGGTGGTTGGAGCAAAGCGTTAGAGAGCGTGCAAAACTTGTACAGATGCCTCAGGATGTCTATGGATTGCATCTCCCAGATCATTCCATTACTTAATGTCATAAGTATCCCCCTCTGGAAATCAGGGGCACAGTCTAGCAATCCCTAACAACATTTTTTCTACTAAGGGTGCTAGATGCTTATCATGCCCTGCCTGAGCTAGCAAAAATAACAAATTATTCCTATGCTTTTCCTGCTCATGTGAAAGCTTGCTTCCCATGATCTCACCTGAAGGGGTATAGACGCACGTCTTTGGGGCTCGTTCTGAGCGAATGAGATCCTAAGTCTGGGAATCATTTTGCAGGAGATGATCCACCGCGACCAAGGGATAGTAGGTTGCTAGCTCCGAGGGGAGTCCAATCCTGGGGGTTTCCTTTTGCTGAGGTTTCCTTTTGCTTTGCCTCACACGCTGAAGTTTTTTTTTTTTTACAAGCGTCACATGTTTCTTTTTAGCTTAGCCTCACACGGGGCACCACTTGAGGCGTTCCCAAAGTAAAGGAAGGATTGAACTCTGATTAATGAGAATACACATAGAGGCTTGTACCAGCAAGACTGTGGGAAGCGTGCGTATAATAATCTCTCTCTGTCTGTGTCTCCAGCCCCCTCGACCCAGGTCGTTTTATTCACAAAAGAACTTTTTACAGAGTGTTCGTAAGAACCAATCAGATTTCTTCTGAGCATTTCAACAAATCCATGAGGGGAGAAAGTTAAACTACCAAAAGAATTTTGGAAAAAAATAAAAGGAGAGAAAAAATTAAGATCGAAACCAAAGTCACAGGAGATTCTGAGAGAAATTAAACTATATCAAGTACAATATATGAAATTAGTAAATCAGGAAGTCGAATGGAAAATTAAGCAAATGAGGCAAAAAACTTTTGAATCGGCAAATAAATGTGGAAAACTGCTGGCATGGCAGTTGAAAAAAAGACAGAAGCTGAACACGGTTACTAACCTCGAGATTGAAGGGAGAAATATCCAGAATCCTGTGGAGATTAGAAAGTGCTTCCAGAGATACTTCAAACAACTTTATATACAGGGGCCGCAGAAAGAGACTGATATAGACCAATTTTTAAGAACTAATGGATTACAAAAACTATCTCAAGAAAACAAGACAATACTGAACTACAAGATAACGGAACAGGAGATTGAAGGTGCCATTCAGAACATGCAATTGGGCAAGTCTCCAGGGCCAGATGGGTTAAACTCCAAGTATTATAAGACTTTGAAAGACTACTTAATTCAACCATTGAAGGAGGTGTGCAACGAGATTATGGAGGGGAAGAAGGCACCGGAGTCATGGAAAGAAGCTTTCATCACACTCATACCAAAATCCGAAGCTAAAAAGGCACAACTTAAGAATTACTGTCCCATATCCCTTTTAAATGTGGATTACAAAATTTTTGCAGATATTTTAGCCAACAGATTGAAAAGAGTGTTAAATGAAGTAATACACAAAGACCAGGCAGGCTTTCGCCCAGGTAGACATTTGTCTGATAAGACAAGGAACATTATTGACATATTGGAGCTATTGCAAACGAACACTAATACAAAAGCAGTGTTAATTTTTATAGATGCGGAGAAGGCCTTTGATAATATTTATTGGAGTTTTATGAAGAAAAATCTTAAGGGAATGGGTGTGGGACGAGGGTTTGAAAATAGTTTAGAAGCGATCTATTTGGAACAAAAGGCAAAATTGATAGTTAATAATGTGGTGTCAGAAGAGATTAAAATTGAAAAAGGAACACGACAGGGTTGCCCTATCTCTCCATTGCTATTTATCTCGGTCCTGGAAGTGCTCTTGAATATGATTAGGAAGGACCAGTTGATTAAAGGAATTCAGGTCGGAGCTAAACAATACAAACTTAAAGCCTTTGCAGATGACCTGGTTTTGACGTTACAGGAGCCAGAATCTAGTACGAAAAGAGTTTTAGAACTGATTCAGGAATTTGGTCACGTGGCAGGATTTAAACTAAATAAGCAGAAAACTAAAGTATTGGAGAAAAATATGACGTTAATGGAAATAGAAAGGCTTCAGAAAGAAACAGATTTAAGTGTGGTGAAGAAAGTGAAATACCTAGGGATAAACATGACAGCCAAAAATCTGAATCTATTTAAAGATAATTATGAAAAATGTTGGTCAGATCAGAGGTTAAAAAAGATTTAGAAATCTGGTCAAAATTGAAGCTCTCCTTGTTGGGTCGAATCGCTGCTATAAAGATGAATGTATTGCCAAAAATGTTGTTTTTGTTTCAAACCTTGCAGATTGTGGACAGGATGGATTGTTTCAAGAGGTGGCAGAGAGACATTTCTAAGTTTGTCTGGCAGGGCAAAAAGCCCAGAATAAAATTTAAAATATTAACAGATGCTAAGGAAAGAGGGGGGTTTGCCCTGCCGGACATGAAGCTATATTATGAATCAGCAGCATTATGCTGGATGAAAGACTGGCTACTTCTTGAAAACACTGATATTCCAGATTTGGAAGGGTTCAATAATGCGTTTGGGTGGCATGCATATTTGTGGTATGAAAAGGTTAGAGCTCATAAAGCATTCAAGAACCATATTGTCAGGAAAGCAGTTTTTAATGTCTAGACAAGATATAAAGATTTGTTGGAAAATAAGACCCCAAGGTGGTTGTCACCTATGGAAGCTAAGGCTCTGAAAAGACTCAATATGGAGGCCAAATGGCCGAAATATTGGGAGATACTAGAACAAAGTGGAGACACATGGAGATTGCAGAGTTTTGAGAAATTAAAAGATAAAGTGTGAGATTGGCTACACTATTATCAAATTAGAGAGGTTTTTAATATGGATAAAAAAATAGGTTTCCAGGTGGAAAAATCGAAATTAGAAACGGAATTGTTAGAACCTAAGACCAAGGTACTTTCAAGAATGTACAACTTGCTGTTAAAGTGGAATACTCAGGATGAAATGGTCAAATCAGCTATGATTAAGTGGGCACAAGACATTGGTTATAATATTATGTTTGCTGACTGGGAACGGTTATGGACCACTGGTGTGAAATTCATGGCATGTAATGCCTTGAAAGAAAATGTTATGAAAATGATTTATAGGTGGTACATGACACCAGTCAAGCTTGCAAAAATATATCATTTGCCTGACAATAAATGTTGGAAATGTAAGGAAACTGAGGGATCATTCTTTCACCTCTGGTGGACGTGCCCAAGGATTAAGGCTTTCTGGGAAATGATATATAATGAACTGAAAAAGGTATTTATGTATACCTTCCTTAAGAAACCAGAGGCCTTTCTCTTGGGTATTGTCGGCCAGATGGTGCTAAAGAAGGATAGAACTTTTTTTATGTATGCAACAACAGCAGCAAGAATACTCATCGCAAAGTACTGGAAGACACAAGATTTGCCCACCCTGGAAGAATGGCAGATGCAATTGATTGACTACATGGAATTGGCAGAAATGACTGGCAGAATCCGAGATATGGGAGAGGAACAAACGGAAGAAGATTGGAAGAAATTTAAAGACTATCTGCAAAAACATTGCAAATTATTTGAATGTTAATGTGATGCAGGATATAAAGATAGTGCGGCATTAGTGACATAGTTGAAAGGAATATGTAAAGATGTTTTATGAGCAACAAGTAAAAGAAATATAGCAAAATTAATCAAGGTTAAAAGGATGGGGCATTAGAAGATAAGTGATCAGTAGCGGAATGGTAAATTTAAAAGAAAATAAGCAATATTAAAATTAATTAAAATAGTGGAAGAATTTGCTGAAAATAAATTAGAAATTGGAATACGGAAAGGGGAGGTGTGAGGAAGTCGGGAAAGTAAGTTACAAGGAATTAAGATTTGAACTTATATACTTTTTTCTGTTCTTTTATATTTTATATTATGTTTTGTCTGTCATTGTGTTGTTTTGTGTTGTTATGATAAAAGTTTGTTGAAACTTTAATAAAAATATTTTTTTAAAAAAAGGAAAGTTAAACTACCAAAACTAATTAGGCATGGGGTAAACAAGGAACAGAACTACAAAGGAGAGCATTTGGCAATCCCAGAGGTGATAAAGCCACTTCCAGCCTGCCCAGGAGGTGGGGTTGTGGGCTTCACGCCCACCCCCATGTGAGCGGGGGCTGCTGTCAGCCCCCGCAAGAACAGGGGAATCATGGCCGCGTCTGCCCCCCCCCCCAGCCAGAAGGATGGCCAGGAGGACAGCGATCATTATCACCTTCATGTGAGATCCGTTTCCTGGCCCTAAGATTAACATCCTGGGATTAACATATCAGAAAGGTGTCGGAGCCAGCCGTCACAAGTGGCACTTGTTTAGCATAAAATAAAGACACAGAGAGCCTGCAATATTTTCATAATAAGAGAGAGCAGCCCCTCTGTCTGCCCTTTTCCGATTTATTCTCCTTTGTTCTGTCCAGCCGCATGGCCGTTTGCCAGTCTCATGTTACCTCATCCGGTCAAGCTTTTATTGCCCCATTGCCATGTAAGGTCATTACATTCCAATACATTGTAAAGCTCAGAGTGCTGGTCACGAGGTCCGGAGGTACCCTGCAGCATTTACAAACTTTTGCCATGGCTTTATGACTCCCACATGCCCTCTTTCTTTATTTTATTAATCAGAGTCATAAATGTCCGTTCCAATATGGTTATATCGAGTGCGATAAGCGACTCCTGTGAAACCGGAAGCGGGCCGCGGACTGGAGAACCATACAGTACACATAGAAATTAAAGAAGGAATACATTGTATACAGCAACACAAAATAATGCAAATAACTACTATAATGATCACTAAAATCAATAAATGTCGAAGCCAACTTCCATCCGGAAGCCAAGAATATAAAAATTCTGATTCCAAGCTGCATGGTAGGCTTCCTTTCCAGTTTATTAGCCATGCACTGGTGTCACTCCTATAGCATTGAGAGTGGTCACTGTATGTTCCTGTAAGAGAACAAGAGCTATTAAAAATGAATTTCAATGTATATTGACAGTTTGGATATATGCCCCATGATTCTTTCCCCTCTCTAATTTGAAAACAAATGGGGGCAGGCTCATGGAGGGTCAATTGTACTGGAGGCCAAAAGGTTTGCTTAGGGGATATAATATTAGTAAATTGAAAGGATCCATTGACAGGCACACAATGAAGCATTAAGCCTGAATGGCTGGCAAAAGGGGGGCATGTGCATACATAACCAACATTTAGAAGCATGCAATAAACTGGTAAACTTAATCATATCTTGCACAAAAATATTATTCCTCCATATCTTATGATAATTTTCTCCCCTAAAAGTCTCATTCAACAACGCTGTTCTTATAGTTCGAGAGTGGCTGAGCCGTGGATGCTGCCAGCCAGAGTAGGATTCTGATGACAGCGGCTTGCCAGCCGATAAGGTGAAATATGGTGGTTTCAACTGGACTGGGTCGTCTGCTTCTCTTCCTTGTATAATGGTGCAGCAAAGGATGGCAAGGCAAATGGTTAGGAATGCGCTTCCGCGGTTGAAGATGCTCGCCATGGCCGCACGCATCGAGCTGGAACCCACAAAGGCTTGTCCTCTACGTCCACTGCCGCGTATCCTCGGCCCCACGTAATCAGCGGGACAGGTCCATGCTACGCGGGATCAGGCAAGCGTTGGTACACCACCAAGGGGCGGGGGAGTGCCTCTTCCTTCCTAAAATGCAATTCAGCGGGGGTATGGGTCCTGTTATGTGGATATAAAAGATGGTTAAGTACAAAAAGAACTTGGTGGACAGCCGAAGGGATGTCTGCTGTTGGTATGCTTCGGCCGCCAAGCTGTTCTAGCAATAGTGTTTTGAACGTCAGGTGCACTCTTTCCACTATCGCTTGCCCTGTGGAGTTAAAGGGTATACCATGAGTTAATTTCACATTCCACAACATACAAAATTCTGAAAATGTTTTAGAAATATATGCTGGACCATTATCTGCAGTCACTCTGGGCAGCTTAGAACAGTGTTTCCCAACCTTTTTTGGGCAAAGGCACACTTCTGTCATGAAAAAAATCTCGAGGCACACCACCATTAGAAAATGTTAAAAAAATTAACTCTGTGCCTATATTGACTATATAAAAAGTACAGTGGTGCCTCGCAAGACGAAATTAATTCGTTCCGCAAGTCTCTTCGTCTTGCGAGTTTTTCGTCTTGCAATGCACGGTTTCCCATAGGAATGCATTGAAAATCAATTAATGCGTTCCTAGGGAAACCGCCTTCAGACCAGGTCCGGGGACAGTCTGTCCCCCGACCTCTTCTGAAGGCTGGGGGGGACGGGGACAAGGGCTTTTCTTCCCACTGCCAGCCTTCAGAAGGCTGTTCTGAAGGCTGGCGGTGGGAAGAAAAGCCCTTCTTCCCACCTCCCGCCCCGCAAGCTCCGGGGACAGGAGGGCTTTGCTGCCGACCGCCAGCATTTTAAAAGCCCCTGCTGTCCCGGGGCGATTTTAAAATGCTGGCGGGCGGGAGCAAAGTCTCCGCTGCCCCGAGGAGATTTTAAAATGCTGGGGGTCGGCAGCGAACGCTTCGCTCCCGCCCGCCAGCATTTTAAGATCGCCCGGGGCAGCGGAGAAGTCTCCGCTGTCCCGGGAAGGCAGGTGGGGGGAGCAAAGACTTTTGCCCCCGCCTGCCTTCAGAAGAGGTCCAGGACCTCGTTCCGATGCCCGGCGGCAGGGTGCGAGGTTCCCGCCCCACCGCCCGGCATCGGGGCATCGTTCCGATGCCCGGCGGCGGGGGGAGAGGTTCCCGCCCCACCGCCCGGCATCGGGGCATCGTTCCGATGCCCGGCGGCGGGGGGAGAGGTTCCCGCCCCACCGCCCGGCATCGGGGCATCGTTCCGATGCCGGGCGGCGGGGGAGAGGTTCCCGCCCCACCGCCCGGCATCGGGGCATCGTTCCGATGCCGGGCGGCGGGGGGAGAGGTTCCCGCCCCACCGCCCGGCATCGGGGCATCGTTCCGATGCCGGGCGGCGGGGGGAGAGGTTCCCGCCCCACCGCCCGGCATCGGGGCATCGTTCCGATGCCGGGCGGCGGGGGGAGAGGTTCCCGCCCCACCGCCCGGCATCGGGGCATCGTTCCGATGCCGGGCGGCGGGGGGAGAGGTTCCCGCCCCACCGCCCGGCATCGGGGCATCGTTCCGATGCCCGGCGGCGGGGGGAGAGGTTCCCGCCCCACCGCCCGGCATCGGGGCATCGTTCCGATGCCGGGCGGCGGGGGGAGAGGTTCCCGCCCCACCGCCCGGCATCGGGGCATCGTTCCGATGCCGGGCGGCGGGGGGAGAGGTTCCCGCCCCACCGCCCGGCATCGGGGCATCGTTCCGATGCCCGGCGGCGGGGGGAGAGGTTCCCGCCCCACCGCCCGGCATCGGGGCATCGTTCCGATGCCGGGCGGCGGGGGGAGAGGTTCCCGCCCCACCGCCCGGCATCGGGGCATCGTTCCGATGCCCGGCGGCGGGGGAGAGGTTCCCGCCCCACCGCCCGGCATCGGGGCATCGTTCCGATGCCGGGCGGCGGGGGGAGAGGTTCCCGCCCCACCGCCCGGCATCGGGGCATCGTTCCGATGCCGGGCGGCGGGGGGAGAGGTTTTCGCCCCACCGCCCGGCATCGGGGCATCGTTCCGATGCCCGGCGGCGGGGGGAGAGGTTCCCGCCCCACCGCCCGGCATCGGGGCATCGTTCCGATGCCCGGCGGCGGGGGGAGAGGTTCCCGCCCCACCGCCCGGCATCGGGGCATCGTTCCGATGCCGGGCGGCGGGGGGAGAGGTTCCCGCCCCACCGCCCGGCATCGGGGCATTGTTCCGATGCCCAGCGGCGGGGTGCGAGGTTCCCGCCCCCCCGCCCCGCTTCGGAGCACCGGGAGAAGCGATCTCCCCGCAGCCCCTTGCTTCAAAAGAGGTCCGGGGGCAGCGGGGAAGAAGTGCTGCGCTTCCCGCTGCCCCCGGACCTCTTTTGAAGCAAGGGGCTGCGGGGAGATCGCTTCTCCCCGCAAAGCCTTGCTTCAAAAGAGGTCCGGGGGCAGCGCT
The DNA here is from genome assembly GCF_964234715.1 of Podarcis melisellensis. NCBI lineage: Eukaryota > Metazoa > Chordata > Lepidosauria > Squamata > Lacertidae > Podarcis > Podarcis melisellensis. The sequence goes on along the minus strand of NC_138539.1, from coordinate 37,901,516 downwards.
TCCCGCTGTCCCCGGACCTCTTTTGAAGCAAGGGGCGGTGGGGAGAAGCGATCTCGGGCGCCGCGGCGTGCAGGCGCACTGCTCGCTGCTCTTTCCGCGCAGGCGCCTTCTCTCGCTCTTCCCACGGCACACCAGGCAAGGTCTCACGGCACACCAGTGTGCCGCGGAACACCGGTTGGGAAACACTGGCTTAGAACATAATAAACACAGCAACACATCAGTTAAAAACTTTCTGATGCAGGGTTGCCTTCAGATGTCTTCAGAAAGTTGTGTAGTTGTTTATCTATTTGACATCTGATAAGAGGGTGTTCAACATGGTGGGCGGTGCTACTGTGGGGCAGGCACCAGATCCAGGTTCATAGCTGAGTTGGCTGTTTTTGTTAGATCAGTCACTTTTTTCACCAATTCCAGCTGTATTTTTCTCTCTCTACTTTTCTTGCTATAAGTTTAAAAGGATTTGCATTATAGGGCTCAAATCTTGGAGCACCCTTTTATAAACATAAAAGAAGTGCCACTGATTTTTTGGTGTTCAGAACTTAACGGGTTAAGTTGTTCTGAGTAGTGCGTCACATTCTGACGTCAGGTTTCGAAGGTAGGAGGATCTTTCTCTATTCCTTTGTCTTTCGAGGGAGAAGGACGCACCAAGTAAGGACTCCGAGAAGCCCGGGAGTATTTTTCTGAGAAATGTCGCAATAAACATCTGTTAATGGACTCACAACGTGCTTGATGCGTTTGTCTGGAACTGGGGCAGCAACAGCAATAGCTTTCCCTGCTGTGTTTTACTCTGCAAGGCGTGACCGAATGGAGCAGATACGCAGCTTAAGGAAGCGCACCGGACCGCTGTAATGAGCTAATTGGTATCGCAAAGCAATTAGCAGGTCGCGCCTAATCGTCAAATTTCACTGGTTATGGAGGCCTAATTACCGCTTGTAAAGCTGTTGCTGGAGGTCTGCCAGAATGCTTTGAAGTCAGCTGGGTTAGCTGGAAGACGCTACCGAAAGCGGAGGTCTGCGTTCTGAGGCAGAGCAGCTGGCTGAAAGATGCTGAGAGGCAGAGATGCTGAGAGCTGAGAGCTGAGAGCAGCTGAGAAACGGGTGCCGGAAAAGCTGGTGATACGTGAGTAAGCTTGGGGCCCCGGGAAGAAAATGGCAGACAGCCAGGTCCTTGAGGACATTCCGTTTGAAAAGCTCACTTTAAGAAGTTGGGCAACCTGGTCCAGAAGAGTGAGGGGTTGGTTTTTGGCTACTGGGCTTTGGGATGTAAGCCAGAGGGAGCCAGTGACCCCTACTCAAGATGCGGATGGGACAGACGTTGCAGGCTTTGAGGCTGCGTTGGCTGAAGGTAGCCAGCAGAGAATGCAAAAGGAGCTTTGCATGCTGAAGGCAAGTGTTCATGCATCGCTGAAACCTCATTTGGAGGGCGTAAAGTCAGCAAGGGTTGCCTGGGAGGTGCTGAGAAGTTTGTGTGAAACTTCAGCAGGAGGCCAGAGCCCTGGAGACGCAATTAAGAGCCTAGAGATGGCTGGAGCCCCTGTTCCTGATGAGTTAGCCTCAAGGAGCGCTAGTGAGCAAGTCGGGGGGGGGCGAACATTTCCAAAGGCAAGTTTAAAAAGTTTTCCACTGTGCGTGCTGGAGTGGAGTACAGTTTCAGAGGGGGCAGGGCTGGCATGAGGAGCTTTTCCGGAAGAAGGAGGGCCAAGCCAGCTGAAAGGAGCCCCAGGCAGTGTTTTTCCACTGGAGTTCATCGTTGCCACACTTGTAATTCGACTGAACATCTGTGTCGCAATTGCCCCCACCGGAGCAGAGAGCCGAGGCAGGATGATGTCAAGGTCACTTCCCATGGGAACCAGTCAGGTTTCCATGGCAACCAGCCTGGCAAGTCAGCGGCCAGGCGTGGGACTGAGCAGAGCGGACGTGCTAAACGCGAGGAAGAAGCTTATCAACTGACGGCCAGTATGGCATTGTTTGAAGACAGCTCTGAGAAAGACAATGAGCTTTGCTTTGTAATAGACTCTGCAGCTAACCGCAACTTGATTCCAGAGACCCCTGCTGTCGAGATGTGGAATTGCAAGGCAGTTCCAGCTGGAAAAACTGTTTTGTTTGCAAATGGACAGAAAAGAGATATAACTAATGTTGCAACAATTTCTCTTTCTGTTTTGCAGGAACGGTTGGAAGTGTGCGTTATCCCAGGAATCCATCAGTGTCTTTTATCTGTGCCTTATTTGTTAAAAAAGGGGTTTAAGGTTTGTTTTGAGAATGATGTCTGCATAATCTCAAAAGGAGGGAGGCAACTTGTCAAAGTTACAAAGGGACAGAATGATCTCTTCATTCTTAAAACGTCTCTGGAGGGTGAGGGGAAGGTTGAGATGAGAGTCCTTGTCTCTCAACCCTCAAAAGTGGTTTCTTCAACATGGATGGTTGGGCCAGAGCAGCCAGGGTGAGGAACCCACACTAGGAAACTGCTCATCTCTCAGTGAATCCAGCCCACTCTCTTTATGTTTACCAAGAGCACTGTATGAGAATGGCAGAGAAACAATCAAACATATGTGCCTTGGGCTGCTTTGTACACAGTAGGTACCTTGCATGGTTGTTACAATATAGGATAAAAGGAGTGAACCTCAGGACAACCAAGGCATAACTCCTTGCAGAAAGAAATTTCTTATCTGCCCCTTTAAACAGGCAATCAAAACCTGAAACTTGATGCAGCAAGAAAACAAGCAGAAAGTGCTTGGAGAAGGATCAGGCATACTAAACAATGTTCCCACCCCGTTCCCATTAGCCACCAGGACCCTACATGCTCCTCCCCTTAGCCCCCTCGCTTTGGGACTCAGCTTCCCAAGTTTTCCTTGAGGAAGGGGGAAAGTGTAACATCCCCTGCAGGAGCAGGTGGAATAAGTCATGCAATGTAATACCATACAAATGGTATCTGTGTTTGACCTTGTCTTCAGTGAAACGGCATCTCATTTAGGAGCTTGCTGATGCACATGTAATAACAAATTATAAATGTGTTGCAGGTTCAGAGTTGATAGCTTGGTAGCTGGCCGGAATTATGGCACCGTTTAATAAAGCTGTATCTCTTAAACACACATCAGTGTGTACATGCAACACATATCAACGTGTGCAATAAATTGTCTTCCTCTTCAACCCTTTCCATATCCTCAAAAATTAGCATTGGAGATACCTTGTCAGGCAGATTCTGGGGCACATAGTGTAGGGTTGCCATATGTTTGGGAAATCCCACACATGTCCTTCTAGGGCCATCTGGGAGGTTTCTTTTTTCCATTTTAAGGAAATAGCCGAGTTGGGGGGGGGGTAAATTTGTGTGTGCGCTGTTTCAGGCTCCTACATGAGTGGCTCTGGTTCTGTTTTGCGTCTGTGGGCAGTTGGGGTGGGGAGGGCAACTGCCACCCAAAAAAATCTCAACTTTCTGACCAATGGCCCCAAAGAAGCTCAGCTCAACAACTTTTTATGCAATTGACCAAAATTTTCATGAGGAGCAATTAGAATAAGATCTATTATTTGATTATTTTGTATAGTCCACCCTATTATAATGGGAAGAAGAAATCCCATTGCATGAGCAGATCTATCTTTGTACCACATAGTTTTTTCCATTTAATTAGTCTCAACAAGTTAAGGAGATGGGAAATTGAGTGATGGGCATAATGCACAAAAGTATATATAATGAACCCTATATCAGGTCATATAGAATGAGGAAATCAATATGTACAATACAATTTAGAGCTGAAAGAGAGAGAAACCAAGAGGAAAGGAAATACTCTGCTTTAAACTTCCAAGTTTAGAGTTAACTTACTCTTTCAGCCAGCTCTACAGCTGTTATATTTGGATCATATGGGATGGGTTTTCCAATAAATGTCCTCAATTTCACTGGAAACCCTCCGTAAAAGGGAAGGACCATACATCGAGTTTTCTCATACAGCCATTTTGTCAGCCCTGTGTATGAAATGGAAGAAGATTCTGAAGGAAAGCGACACCATATCAAATCTGACATTAGTTGACATTCTCAGTGTTTAGCAATTGCAATAAATAGGAAGAAAGTTAAATAATATGAGTGCTTGGGAAAAGAGATACAGTGGTACCTCGGGTTACGAGCACTTCAACTTACTTTTTTTGGGTTACGAAGGATTGTAACCCGGAAGTAAGTTTTCCAAGCTCTCGGAGGACATTGCCTGGAGGCAAATCCAGACATCGGCAGAGCCTACGGAGCTGTCAGAGGCCTCCGCGAATGCAGGGAACCAAGCCCCAACATCTGCGCTGCCTAGAGTGGCTCCGCGAATGCCGGGAACCAAGCCCCGACATCCATGGCGGCTGCAGAGGCTCTGCGACTGAGCTCCAGGAGCTCTCTGAGGCCTCCACGAATGCCGGAAGCCAAGCCAATTGTGATTATGGAAGAGGACCCTGAGCCCCCTCCAAACAGTGAGCTTGGAAATAAATTTTAATTCTTTTCATCTAAAATACTGTCTTATTTATTTTATAGTACAGTACATTGATCATTGCCTTCATTTTATGGATCAATGGTCTCGTGAAACAGTAAAATTTGTGTTAAATATCTATTTTAGGGGGTGTTTTTTCATCATCTGGAACGGATCAGTCCACTTTCCATTACTTTCAATGGGAAAGTCTGCTTCAGGTTAAGAATGCTTCAGGTTAAGTACAGACTTCTGGAACCAATTAAGTACTTAACCTGAGGTACCACTGTACAAGATATTCAGCCAGCTCTTCTCAGCTATTTGCAATCAGTCATAAGTTGTGTACAATAGACTACAGAATATGGTATGTTTCCTCCATGTTAGGGTTGCTCCCACATTTATCGATTATAGCTTTCTGTTAAATCTACTAGAAAACTAAGCAAGGGCATGTTCACTCAGTACTGAGGCAGGCAGCACAGCTTTTGCAGATAGGTGGACATGGAATAAAATCTATTAAGTAAAGGTAAAGGGACCCCTGACCATTAGGTCCAGTCGTGACCGACTCTGGGATTGCGGCTCTCATCTCGCTTTATTGGCCGAGGGAGCCAGCGTTTGTCCGCAGACAGCTTCCAGGACATGTGGCCAGCATGACTAAGCCACTTCTGGCGAACCAGAGCAGTGCACGGAAACGTAGTTTACCTTCCTGTGGAGGTCAAAAGCGAGTTCCAAACGGGTCTGAGGTTCCATTTGGTGCGGGCCTAACCTGGCTGTCAGGGGACGCGGGTGGCGCTGTGGGTAAAAGCCTCAGTGCCTAGGGCTTGCCGATCGAAAGGTCGGCGGTTCGAATCCCCGCGGCGGGGTGCGCTCCCGTTGCTCGGTCCCAGCGCCTGCCAACCTAGCAGTTCGAAAGCACCCTCGGGTGCAAGTAGATAAATAGGGGCCGCTTTATAGTGGGAAGGTAAACGGCGTTTCCGTGTGCAGCTCTGGCTCGCCAGAGCAGCGATGTCACGCTGGCCACGTGACCCGGAAGTGTCTTCGGACAGCGCTGGCCCCTGGCCTCTTGAGTGAGATGGGCGCACAAACCCAGAGTCTGGCAAGACTGGCCCGTACGGGCAGGGGTACCTTTACCTTTACCTTTAACCTGGCTGTCAAGCTGCGATCTCTGGGCTCCAGATAATAAAACCAAGGAAAAGGGGATTTATTACACTGGTCAACAACAAATTTGTTGTCTGCGTTTTTTCAGTTGATTTAGGACGAATTTGATGCGGTGAATCCAAAAATCACATTGGTTTTGCTCAATCAGGTCAAGTTTTTGATTAGCAGATTTCCCAGAAAATAAAAACAAGGAAAAGGGGATTTATTATTCAAGTGTCTTTAGCATTTGGATTAATTTGGCAAACTTCCAGGAGAACAAAAGGGGAGTCTTCTCTGGAATTGGTGACTATCCTGCATGGGAACCAGATGGCTGAAGCATTGAAGGAAACAAAGAAAGTCTGCCATCAGAAATAAAAGGAAGGGGACAGGGGGATAAGAACTTTGAAAACTTTCTTTTTCAAGAAAAAGCATTCAAACTTTTAGACTCCTCTCCCCTGGATTCAACTGGCGGCAGATATAGCCTCTCAGGAACTATTGGCAGACAATTTGGCTTTAATTGAATTGAGGCAAAAAGAGATGCTTTTATGATTTAGATCTATTGTTCAGGAATCGGGTGAAGCAATAAGGGATAAAATAATTGAGGCACTTGCAAATCTTCTTGAGACTCAAAAGCAGGAGGTACATCAAGCTATTAATCATGCTTTCAGGGTTAAATCCCTGTATGCTAAGAAGAAAACATTTCCAGGAGATTGTTTGGTCTTTTTTTATTCTAGAAATATCAAAGACTGAGTGCTGCAGACATATTATGAGAAGGATCTTGAAATAGATGATGACTGGCAGCATTAAGATAAATACTGCAGTGTAATATGTTTTGATGGATTCAATAATGGAATACTGAATAGTATAGTCTTTGTAAAATATGCAGGGATTTATGATAAGTAAAATGAACTATCAAAGGAGAAGAAAGGAAGTCATTGATATCTTAAGGATGTAAAATGAGTATTTTAAACATTAAAACAATTTTTTAAAATAAAACTATATATAAAAAAGAAAGATAAAAGGAAAATGCTTGTTTTCTTTTTAAATGTCACCAATTTCAGTGTTATAGTTCAGAACTTAACTGGTTAAATTCCCTGGTGTGTGTCACCTGCTGACGTCAGCTTACAGCTGGGCGGAGACAGAAGCTTTAGAAGCAAGGAGGAGCTTTTTCCCTGTACTTTTAGTTCCCCCTGTGACTCTGAGGGGAGAAGGACGTTCCCTCTGTGTATCTGAGAGGGAGGCAATGGCTGCCAGCAGTGACGGACTTTGATGCTGTAATGTTTTAATAAAGAGCTGTAAATAGACAAATCTGTCTATGTGTGCTTACAAGGAGCAAGACTGCTTTACACGCTGTGTTCTACTCTGCTAAAAGCCGTGACTGAGAAGAGACAGCAGGAGTTATTGCGCAGCTTGGGAGGAAGCGTGCCGGACCGCTGTAAGTGATTGATTGGGATCGTAAAGCTGTCTGAAGTCGCGGCTCTATCGATCAAGGGCCAGATCGATATCTATCCGAACAGGTTATGGAAGGTCAGCCAACGCTCGTAAAGCAGTCGGTGTGAGCTCCAGGAACGCTTTGAAGTCAGCGTGGGTACCGGAGAGCAAGAATGATTAATTGCCTGCTTCCGAGAGGCAGTGAGAGCTTCTGATATACAGAGAGCTGGAGCTAAAAAGCAGCTAAGAGCTGGGAGCTGGGACGCAGCTCAAGACGTTTCTCCACGCAAAGGAAGGCCGGAGTCAGCTGGTACTGAGTAAGTACAGCTTGGGGCACCTTGGGAGAACGGGAGAAGATGGCCAAAAGCCAGAATATACCGCTGGAAAAGCTCACTCTAAAGAGTTGGGCAACGTGGTCCAGAAAAATAAGGGGATGGTTCTTGGTCGAAGGCTTCTGGGAAGCAAACCAGTGGGAGCCTAAGACACCACCCCTTAGCCGGCCAGCAGCTGGAGCAGGAGATGCAAGCTGTGGGGCTGTGTTGGCTGAAGATAGCCAGAGGCTGCAGCAAGAGCTAGAAGTGCTCAGAGCATGCGTTGATGCATCACTGAGGCCTCATTTGGAGGGCGTAACGACAGCGTGGGCTGCCTGGAATGTGCTGAAGGGCTTGTGTGAGGCGTCAGCGAAAGGCCAGAGCCCTGGAGGATGCCCTGGAGAGGCAGAAGGATGCCCAGAAAGCCCAATGGGGGCTGAGACAGTGTTGGGGAGCTGTTGTAATGCTTCTACACGTCTGTGTGATGGACTGAGTCCTGGAGAGGCTGGACTGGCAGGCCCTGTTCCCGATGTCTTGGCCTCTAGGAGCGCTAGTGAGCAGATCTGGGGGGCGAAGAGTTCCAAAGGCAAGTTTAAAGGACTTTCCTTTTGTGCTGAAGCGGAGAGCAGCTTCAGGGGGGGCCAGGCTGGTGGGAGGCGCCGTTCCAGAAGGAGGAAGGCCAGGCCAGCTGGCAGGAGCCCCGGGCAGTGTTTTTCCACTGGAGTTCAACGTCGGCGTGGCAATTGCCCCCACCGGAGCAGAGAGCCGAGGCAGGATGTTGTGAAGGACATTTCCCATGGGAATCAGGCGGGTTTTCATGGCAACAGGCCTGGGAAGACAGGCAGGCGTGGAGCTGAGCCAGGTGGTCGTGGTAAACAACAGGAAGAGTCTTATCAAGTCTCAGCGAGTATGGCAGTGTTCGAAGACGGCCGAGTGGAAAATTCCGAGATGGCCTTTGTAATAGACTCTGCAGCTAACCGCAACATGGTTCCAGAGACCCCTGCAGTCGAGAGGTGGAATTGCACGGCAGTTCCGAAGGGACAGACTATTAAGTTCGCGAATGGACAGAAAACTAGAGTTTCCAAGTGTACTAATGCCTATCTTTGTGTCTTACAGGAGGCGGTGGATTTTTGTATTGTTCCGGAGGTTCATCATTGTTTGTTATCTGTGCCTTATTTGTTAAGTAAGGGGTTCAAAGTTTGTTTTGAAAATGATGTCTGCACAATCTCCAAAGGGGGGAGGTTACTGGCCAAAGTGCGGAAGGGACAGAATGATCTTTTCATTCTTAAAACGTCTCTTGGAGGTGAGGGGAAGGTTGAGAAAGCACAAGCGTTGCGTGCTACAGTTCCCAACCAGCGTGCTACAATTCCCGCTCATCATGTCATGTGTGCATGCGTATGGCATCAGAGAACGATTCACAATCCTTTAGAGGATTTGCAGGCGTTACCTGAGGTTGTTACAGGTTGTAAGATTAGAAATTGTCAAAGTGCCATTAATTGTGACACTTGCAAGCAAGCAAAGGTGAGAGGGTGCAGTTACCCAAAGGTGGAACGTGTGGCCACTAAACCTTTTGAGCTGGTTCACATAGATTTGTCCGGTCCTGTCAAGGAACCAAGTCTAGGGGGGGCCAGGTTTCTGCTAACTTTTCTGGATGATTTCTCGCAGAATTCCTGGACTCACGGTCTCAAATCCAGGGAGGATGCAGCACAGCTGATCAAGAGCTGGATTGAGGGGGTGGAACAGAGGTTCTCCACCAGGGTTCAAGCGATCATCAGTGACAGAAATGCTGAGTACACTGGTTCTGCTTTGCAGAAGTTCTTTCAGAAGAGAGGGATACGACACACAGTTATTTCACCCCAGCTGGGGGGGTGGCAGAGCTGAGGAGTGGAGCTCTGGTTAAGGCTGCACAGGTGATGCTGAAAGAAGCCAGGTTACCTCCTGAGTTTTGGCTGGAGGCTACGAGGGCTGTGTCATTCACCTGGAATCGTGTCTACAACTCATTGGTAGGTGACACTCCGTTTTCTCTGTTGAATGGCCGCAAACCCCAGGTTCACTTTTTGCGGACGTTTGGGACTCCTGCGCTTGTCTCTGTGCCTAAAGCTTTGCGAGGGCCAGATGGAGCCAAATTCCAGAAAATGATCTTCTGTGGGTATGAGCCAGAAGCCCGTGCACGGCGATTTGCCTACCCGTCAGGTGATCAGAGTAAGGTGCTGATCAGTAAACACGCTGAGTTCTTAGAGGAGGTTGTAAAGTCAAAGACTCCTGTTAGGCGTGATGTTCTCTCAGAATGTCTCTCTGATCCAGAAGACAGTTCTGATGAGGCGGAAGAAGAAGGGGCTGAGGCTGCTGATGACGACCAGGTCACTGACCAGGGTCAAGAGCAGGATGTGGCATCTCCACAAGTTGTTAAGAGAGTGCCCAAAAGTCAACCTAGTTCTCCTGTGAGTGTGATGGAGAGGATTCGAAGACGCTTTAAGTCAGAAGGGGAATCCTATGATGCAGAGGACACACCTGCTGATCAAAGTGAGTCAGAGGGAACACCTGAGTTTGTGCCTAGGAGGTCCAGTCGCACAACAAAGGGTATCCCACCAGAGAGGTACCAGGCCACAGGTGCGTGGGTAAGTTTCGCACAGTGCGATTCTGAGAGTTGTGAGGTGGTTCCACAGTTGCCTAACAGGGACGCCAAAAGAGGGCGCAAAGCTTTGGGGAAGGGATTGATCTCACAAGGTGTTACTGAAGATGTTGCACAGGTATCACGCAGGGACACAAGGGGGGGTGTTATAGTTCAGAACTTAACTGGTTAAATTCCCTGGTGTGTGTCACCTGCTGACGTCAGCTTACAGCTGGGCGGAGACAGAAGCTTTAGAAGCAAGGAGGAGCTTTTTCCCTGTACTTTTAGTTCCCCCTGTGACTCTGAGGGGAGAAGGACGTTCCCTCTGTGTATCTGAGAGGGAGGCAATGGCTGCCAGCAGTGACGGACTTTGATGCTGTAATGTTTTAATAAAGAGCTGTAAATAGACAAATCTGTCTATGTGTGCTTACAAGGAGCAAGACTGCTTTACACGCTGTGTTCTACTCTGCTAAAAGCCGTGACTGAGAAGAGACAGCAGGAGTTATTGCGCAGCTTGGGAGGAAGCGTGCCGGACCGCTGTAAGTGATTGATTGGGATCGTAAAGCTGTCTGAAGTCGCGGCTCTATCGATCAAGGGCCAGATCGATATCTATCCGAACATTCAGTAGGTTTGTTTTAAAGCAGGGTTGGGGAGACCTGTGGCACTCCAGATATCATTAGACCCCCAAACAGGATATTTGCCATCCTCATCTTTTTTGGACGCTGCATCAAGGATGTCAACACATTACGTCTTTTCTAGGATAATCGTGAAGGCAATACAGATTGCACAAAGATCACTCACCACTTTCGCCTCCAAAGCTGCCTGAGCAAAACCTGTGCGTTTACCCCACATTATGCAGTAATCGTGACTATACAGTGCTTCTCTACCTCCACCAGGTGCAATGCCCAGTAAATGGCCTTTCTTCATTATTTCCACATTTTCAGCTTTCTTGTAAGATTTCAACCTGATCACATAATAAAACATCTGCAGCCCTGAAAAAAATAAGCTCCAAATAGAAGAATGCTGATTTTTGTGAAACATATTTAGGAAATACTGTGGATACAATACAAGTGTCATTATTCCAAAGATATTGCACTAATATGGATCACAAGTATAGCTCTCTGCCATCCATTTCAACTATGATTTCATGGATGGGGAATTTCAATCCCTTTAGGGTGCAGACTTGGTGCGAAAGTACCTTCATCTGCACTAACTAAACTATTTCACCTGTTGCTGCTATTTTATTTATCAATTGTTTTTACCTGCTTTCCTGATACAGTGGTGCCCCGTAAGACGAACGCCTCGCAAGACGAAAAACCCGCTAGACGAAAGGGTTTTCCGTTTTGGAGACGCTCCGCAAAACGAATTTCCCTATGGGCTTGCTTCGCAAGAAGAAAGCCCATAGGGAAATCTCCGGGGACCTCTTTTAAATGCTAGCGGTGGGGAGCAAAGCCTTTCCCCCCCCCCTCTGGCCTTCAGAAGAGGTCCAGGAAGGCCGGCAGGGGGCCGAAAGGCTTTGCTCCCCACCGCCAGCATTTTAAAAGCAGTCCGGGATAGCAGGGAAGCGCTTCCCGCTATCCCGGATGGCTTTTGAAGGCAGGCGGGGGGGGGAGCAAAGCCTTTTGCCCCCTGCCAGCCTTCAGAAGAGGTCCTGGACCTCTTCTGAAGGCCGGCGGGGGGCAAAAGTCTTTGCTCCCCCCTGCCTGCCTTCCCGGGAGAGCGGGAAGGCAGCGCTGCGTTTCTCCGCTCTTCCGGGAAGGCAGGCGGGGGGGGGGGGGAGCACAGACTTTCGCCCCCCGCCGGCCTTCAGAAGAGGTCGGGGGACAGACTGTCCCCGGACCTGGTCTGAAGGTGGTTTCCATAGGAACGCATTAATTGATTTTTAATGCATTCCTATGGGAAACCGTGCTTCGCAAGACGAAAAACTCGCAAGACGAAAAGACTTGCGGAACGAATTAATTTCGTCTTGCGAGGCACCACTGTATATAGTTTTATATTTTAAAGCATTTTTTTCATAGCTTATAGCATTGTTTTATGTCATATTTTACGTGTTTTAAGTAAAAAAGCATGATTTAAATTTAAGTAATTTACCTGGTATCCAATACACGACATGATGCATTAATGAAAAGCACCCTCTTCCCGTCTCTAAAAAATATCTAGCCACAAATAAGGCATAGCTGAGAGGAGCAACTCCATGATGATAAATAATAATCCCTGGGAGATTTTCCATGCCAGTAATTTCAAAGCCTGAATATAATACGAAATGCAACAAAGAAATATCGCAACCATTACTGGAGGAAATCAGTGTGGTTCAGAAAAAAAATGAAATTTAAGATCAGGTTAAAAGCTCTGTTATATGCTTTTGAATTATGGAGTTGGAGGAGACTCTTGAGAGTCCCATGGACTGCAAGAATATCAAACCTATCCATTCTTAAGGAAAGAGCCCTGAGTGCTCACTGGAAGGACAGATCCTGAAGCTGAGGCTCCAATACTTTGGCTAACTCATGAGAAGAGAAGACTCCCTGGAAAGGACCCTGATGTTGGGAAAGATTGAGGACACAAGAAGGGGTCAACAGAGGACAAGATGGTTGGACAGTGTTCTCGAAGCTACCAGCATGAGTCTGACTCAACCGTGGGAGGCGGTGGAAGACAGGAGTGCTTGGCATGCTCTGGTCCATGGGGTCACAAAGAGTCGGACATGACTAAATGACTAAACATCAATGACAATATGCTCCAGCATTCTGGATGCTAGGTTGTCATCCACATGGATCAAGACTTTCTCTGTGGTGGTCCTTTAATGAATGAATGAAGGGATTTCTCCTCTCGTGGAATGTTCCTTCCTTGCTTCCTTTTGAGCACAGGTGGAAACATTTTTGCCCAGTCTTTGAGTAAGCTAAAATTGTGTTTTGCTGTTTTAGTCTGCTTTAAGCTTTTATATGGGGTTTAGCCCTTGGGATGGTTTAATATGTTGTTTCAACACTTACAGTAACATGAGACCTGTGGGAAGCATTGAGAACATATAAAGAGTCCTATGGATCAGGCCATTCCATATCTTTCCATATATTTTTTACTCACCATTCCATATCTTTCCATATATTTCTGCAATATGAGCAATTAATTTCCTTGGCTTTTTCCAAATTTCCAAATTTTGCTATCAGTACCAGTTTCCTATTCAACCAGTACCAGTGCTTATTCAACTTCTTGTAAACATATAGCCCAAATGAGCAAGCACAGCCGGCCAAATATATATCTATCATTAATGAAGAAAGCAAAATCAGAAGCTTACGAAACCACCAAGGGTGAACCACTGAGCTCAGGTATTCTTCTAAATAAGGAAAACTAATCAGGTTTTGCAGCATTTGAGTAAACCAGCTCATTGTTTCCTGATCCGAAGCACCAAGCGTATTCCAGTGAAATAACTATATGAAGTGAAATTATTTGTCGGACAAATAAATGAGAGGCACAGTGGTATATGGTTACCAAGCTCTGGCCTGGGCCCCTGCCATTATGGCCAGCACTTATATTTCCTCAATCCAGCCCCCTTGCTCCTCCTTTGGCTGCCTCTGTCTAATCAGCCTGCTTGAAATTCCTATTGGCTGTTTGCAAGAACCAATCATAAAAGATACACCCATTTCCTATTACCTTTTATGGGAGACAGAGAGCTATATTTTCTTCTATTTATAAATGGCAAACAAGTAGCCATACATCTTACATTAGCCTTGACAAGGCACCTTAATTACTAGATAACCTTTTGGCCCCTCTTGCCCTATTCCATGCAAAACAGATGGCTAATGGTTCTAATTTTATCTGAACAGATCTTTTGTTCACCTTTTCACACACCATCTATGAAAGAGCTCCTTCTTTGCAGGTCTTTAAGCAGAGGCTCGACAACCATATGTCAGGAGTGCTCTGATGGTGTTTCCTGCTTGGCAGGGGTTTGGACTCTATGGCCGTTGTGGTCTCTTCCAACTATTACTTTCCAAATCCTTTGCATAATTACATTTAAGCCAATATATTTAATACATAACATATATAGTTTTTTATAAGCAAAGACGTTTTCACAGTAAGAAAAAACTTAAAAACACTTTCTTCAGAGAGAAGCCCCCCTTTCCCTAGCCAGCTGCTGTTTCCATTAGCTCTTGCCGTTTGCCCTGTGGCTCAAGTTTAATGCGAGGCTTTACTATTTACCAACTTAATTGCAGCTTGATTGTGTTCTGCAATTTGTATGGTCAGTGTGACCTTTTGTTTCCAGCCTATTTATGACCGCAATAAACCAAGAGGATGAACATCTGCCAAAATCTTAGCCAGCCTAGTTCCTGCCTCGAAAGAAACATTTGTGGATTTTAAGCTAATTTTTAAGATACAACCTTGATCAAAATATAAGCCTTGATTAAGATGCAGGCTATGATCAGATGCCTCACATTCAGATGATGAAATATATCTGCCAGGTATGTCAGTCTTGCACACCACTCATCACTTGCAAGCAGTTTTGCGTAATCTGTCCTCTCATTTGTCAGAAACACTTTAAGTTCCTCCTGCAGCTCATACACACGAACCAAGACCTTGCCACGCGACAACCACCGGACCTCCGTATGAAACAGCAAGGTTTTATGCTTCGCTCCCATCTCCTCAAGCAAAGGTGCAAATATGCGACTTTTCACGGGTCATGACTTTACAAATTTTACCATGCGCACAACATCATCCAACACATGAACTAGGTCTGCTGGTAAAGTCTTGGCTACGAGGGCCTCACGGTGTAAAAAACAATGCGTAACAATCACATCTGGATTTCTTTCCTTCACTCTGCTTACAAAGCCTTTGGTGTGCCCGACCATGGCTGCAGCTCCATCGGTGCAGACACTTGTGCAGTTTTCCCACTTAGGTCAGCCTTGTTCAAGGTATTCTGATGTGACCCGAAAAAATTCTTCCCCTGTTGTTTTTTCTGGCAATGCCTTGCAAAAAAAGAAGTTTTCTCTAATTGCATCACCATCAACAAAACACACATTGGCCAAGAGTTGAGCATGTCCACTGATATCAGTAGACTTGTCAAGTTGTAATGCAAATTTCTCACTGATATGGATCTTTTACAAAACTACACTTTCAATGTCTGCAGACATGTCATTAATACGTCTGGAAATTGTGTTGTCTGAGAGAGGGACTTTGGCTATTTCCTTAGCTGCTTCAGGTCTGAGCATCTCCTCTACAATAGCTTTGCAGGCGGGAAGTATTAATTTCTCTGCCACAGTGTGCGACTTTTTTGACATGGCTATAAGTTCAGCAACTTGATAGCTAGCTTTAAGAGCTCTTTCATTTACCTTTGTGGTTTGTCTCATGAAAGTTGCCTATTTCTTCGTGTTTTCACGCAGGCGAACAAAATAGTCCGCATTCTTGTTTTGAAGCGAAGGGTGTTTCGTTTGGAAATGGCGTTTAAGTTTGGTTGGGACCATAGCACTGTTAGCTAGCTTTTCACCACACACCACGCACAGTGGAGTTGGTTTGTTTGCATCTCCGGTGAAAGTAAATCCAAATGAAATATAGCTTTCGCTATATTGCCTTGTGCCAGAGAATTTGCTTGAGCTAACCATCTTTGCTTTCTTTTCATCCCCACTCGTACTTGGGCTCTCATCTGGCTCCAAATTTTGTTCAGAGTCCAGTTCTTTTCTTTTCAAAAACTTGTCCATCACTGCAGTATCTCACTGTCACTCAGTACTTAATGCGCTTGACACCGGAGCTATTTATAGTCCTTAACATCAGGGGTGGAATTCAAAAATTTTAGTAACCAGTTCCGACATTCAAGCATGGTTTAATATTTTTTTCTTTAATGGCAAACAAAAACGTTGCGGACCGTTCTCTGCTCAGCGGGGATCGATCCAGATGACCTCCTCACCTCACGCCGCACCTGCGGCCTGGTCTGGATCCGGCCTCTCTGCAGTGCCGACTCCCGCTGAGTCCTGGTCTCTGTGCTCGGGCGGGAAGGAAGTCGGAAGATGATGTCCTACTGTGATAGGTCCAGGCTGGAGTCTGGACCAATCACAGCCCAGGCATCAGAAAAGGGGAGGGTGTTCCCCTGAGCAGCGCCAATCAGTGCCCCTGCTGGCCGAGGGTGGGGTCAAACCGCCCCCATACCCAGACACAGCCCAGCGCCCGCCTAGTGGGCAAAAATTTGACATTAAAAAAAAATCTATCAAATTTTTCTATTTTTCCCACGCCACACCAGGCAACATCTCGTGGCACACTAGTGTGCCGCGGAACAGTGGTTGAAAAACACTGGACTAGATGACCCTCGGAACCCTTCCAAATCTACACTTTATGATTATCTGAACAAAAACTTTTACTTACATTCCTGGTAAGCTTAAATTGCCTTTAATTTAATTCTCTGGAAGCAGCAGAAGTCTTGTCTAGTGCACTTTTTTGTAGGCTAATTTCCACCCCTATGGCGACATGTCCCTTTATGTGGCAGTTTAAAGAGACTCTGATGGGTGTGCCATCCGAATGAGGAAATGAAGAATTGTGAAAAAGAGGGAGTGCTTAGGGTGCCTGCTACTTGGAGGTTGTGGCCATTTGTAATAAATATAACTGATGAGATCACATCTACAATAGCAGTCATATTGCACAATAACTGGGTCACAGAAAACCAGTTATTGATTAAGGAGGAAAGGTAGGAATTGTGACAAGATATGCATGTTAAAGGATCATCCTGCAATACGTAAACCTTAATAACATGTCATGTTTACAATATTGAACCTTAGCACTGTAAAAGCTCTTCCATTGGACCTGCCATTTAATTCTACAGCAGCATGCGTATGTGGATTTCATTAAGACCTACTAGGTTTGAATACTGAATCTCAAGTAATCATCCTCAGTAATCAATCCTACACTAATAAACTTGACC
Organism: Podarcis melisellensis; assembly: GCF_964234715.1. Taxonomy (NCBI): domain Eukaryota; kingdom Metazoa; phylum Chordata; class Lepidosauria; order Squamata; family Lacertidae; genus Podarcis; species Podarcis melisellensis. Next base: position 37,884,711 of record NC_138539.1, on the reverse strand, counting down.
AGCTACTTGTGCTCTAGGCATTGTCTAAGATCTCCAATACAATCTGTTTGATTGATTGGTTAAATTCTGACATGCTGATTTTTCTGCAGGCAGCTCATCAAAAAGCTTCTTCACTCGTTGCTCCTGCAGTATGCTTTGCTTTCTCAGGAGCTCCAGAAATTCCAGGTTGACATGCTTTGACATCAAAGGGTCTCCGGCTTTCGGTACATGTTCAATATTGTCAGGTGGGGGTCCAACATGCATTTGTCAGTTATGTCAGAGCAATACTGTAATCACATAGACATATGGTGGTCCCCTAAAGATTGGGGACTGGCTATAATTGTTCCTATATTTGAAAAGGGCAACCCCTCTGACCCATCTAATTATGGACCAATTAGTCTTCTGAATGTGATCTGCAAACTTTATACAAAACATCTATGCCTAAAATTATGTGAATGGTTAGATCATAATGATTTACTAGAAATTGAACAAGCAGGGTTTACATCTGGACGTTCCACCATTGACCACTGCTTAGTGTTAGATTATTTTGTCTATAAGTATGTGAAACATTGGAAAAAGTCACTGTATGCAGCCTTTGTGGACCTAAAGGCAGCATTTGATTCTGTATCCAGGGGTAGGCTCTGGGCCAAATTGGCCAATATGGGTATTAACAGAAGGTTATTACTTCTGATGATTAAGCTTCATGAGAACAATACCCTCCAGATAAGACTCGCACAGGACGGCAGACTCTCTAGAGAAATCCCAGTCCAAAGAGGAGTTAGACAACGATACCTATTAGCCCCATTTTTATTTAACATCTATGTTAACTCCCTGGTCACATGTTGCCGTGAAATCGAAACCCACCCCCCCGTGTTCTCTAACAGCAGAAAAGTACCAGTTTTAATGTATGCGGATGACGCTGTTCTTCTCTCTCAAACCAAAGTGGATCTGAAACGTGCCTTAGGAAAGTTTAGTGACCAATGTAACACTGAACTGTTAACAATTAACTTTGCCAAAACCAAAATTGTACATTTTAACCGCTCCTTCAGGAAAGATAATTGGAGCGTAAAGGGAAACGCCATTGAACAGACTAAGACCTTCCAATACTTAGGCATTACTTTCTCTTATAATGCCAAATTGTCAACACACCTGACCACATCAGTTATATCAGCAGGAAGAAGTGCAAATGCCATCCTTAGATTATTCAGAAGGAAAGGAGCTGGCTTCCTCCCGATGGCCCTAAAAGTTTTTCAGGCAAAATCTTTAGCCCAACTCCTGTATGGCACTCAAATTAGCCCCTCTGCCAACCTTAAGACCCTTGAAACAGTACAATCAAAATTCTTAAGATCATTATTTGCTACCTAATGCAGTCTTAAGGCAAGAGGCAGGACTACCCAGAGTGGAATTAAAAGTCTGGGAGCAAGCAATATCCCTCTGGCTGAAAATCCATTACAATCCTAAGGGACTGTTACCTTGCTTCCTGGCCGCATTTCCCTATTCTCCTTGGCTTATGCAAATAACTAACAAGATCAAACAAATTGGCCTAAACCCTGAAAATCTTTTTCTTGGAACTCTGAACAAGGCAAAAGCAATTATCACTCAGAGACTTTACGATGTCGAATTACAACAAGAAGACGCCCTACTCCCGGTGACGTATAGATGTTTAAAAGCTTGGCCTAACTTTGCAGCTGCCCCTTACTTAACTAACATCACTAACGAAGCTTATAGATGGGCTTTCTCTAGAGCCTGCTTTGAGAGAATGCCCTCAGCAGTGCTGTACGGCAAATTCACGCGGGTACCAATGCATGCACGTCTCTGCCCCTGTATGTCTAATAAGGTAGAATCTGTTACACACATCCTTCTATTCTGCGAATTTTATAGTGAAGAACGAGTTCAACTTATTTTGCCGCTTTTATCAAAATTTATACCCCTACAACATTATTTGGAATCCTCCCCCGAAATTCTACGAAAATACCTTCTGGAAGATTCCTCAAGCTCAATATCATATGAGGTGGCCAAATTTTGCACTTTAGCAATCAGGAAGCGTAAATTTCTTCTGTTGAATGGCACACTGCGAAGTTCCCTTGTGTAATCTTTTTTTCTTCTTCTTGATGTTGTTGTTGATTTCTTTTTGTTTGATCTTGTGGTGTTTAGTGTCACTGGCTTTTGCCGCAATAAAACTTGGTCTGGTTCACAGGAAGAGAGCCCAGAAGTCACATATTCAGTCACTAGATATTGCGCTGCCATGATAGATATTTGACGAAGAATGATCTATGCTACAATTCAATCCTAAACTGAAGGCCCATATTATTAGATCCGCACTTCTGAAGCCCATCCCATATAGCTGTGTTAACTGATCTTTTAATCTTTCTTATAAATTTTTAGACCCATTATCTATCCTTAATTAAGTATTCTATGTATATGTTTAAATCTACGTTTGGTTCTAGCTCCTATTTATTTAATAATTATTCGCCTGGATTCATACTGTTATACTATTTATGTATATGTTTTGTTTATGCTGGTCTATGACCGTAATAAAGTACTTGACTTGACTTGACATATGGTGGTCTTAATGTTTATTTCTCAAAAAAACATGAAAGTGATATGAAAGTAGCCAAGACAAATGTGCCACAGAAGCCCACCAACCCTTGCAAAGGCTGAATAGGTAAAGGTTCTTTTGGCACGTGGGTGGAGGAAATAAAAAGGCACCTGTTAGGATGGGTAGTGCAGAAGGCAGGAATGCCAACAAGAAGAAAACCCAGAGCCACTGATTGTACTTATGCCCCAGTCATCGTCTCTACTGAGTACTACAATGGCAACAGAAACTGAGGAGGAAAAAACTGCCAGGCAGTGGCATCCCCATGTCATAAGTGTGAAGGCAGACAGGAAGGCCCTGGCAGAGGGCAGATTGCCGTTTTATCAGTTTTAATTGCACAGCCTGAATTTGGCTCATCAACCCTTATGCCGCAGCTCCCACTGGCCAAATGGACCCTTTCTCCACAGTCTATCTCAACACCTGAATGTTTTAGAACGAAAGGCTTTGGACAGGGAAGCAACTAAGAAAATGAGAGATTGCAAAGGACTAGAAGGATCAATTCTCTTTTATCTTTATATCATTTTGCTGTTCCTTCCTTTCCTTGGTACAGCCTATTCAGGAGAAGCTATCTGCTTCTCCAATATGGAGGTAAGATGGTAGTGAAGGCAGCAGAAAGAATATGGGAAATAACGGCTTCAAAATTTTACAACTGGGATAAATCATTGCAACTGGGATAAATATTCAGATATATGTTTGAGGGAAGGGGGTTATTTCTTTGTAATCCAATAGCTGAGGGTTTTGTGGGGGAACGAACCAGTGTATTGCATGACTTCTACTTCTCTGGAGGTAGAGGGAGAGTGGGGAAGATAGTGGCAAGGTGGGTGTGATTAAAACACATCAATGGAGCCACTCCACTGATCCTGCTTGTTTGTTTATACCATGCTGACCTCGCTTCCAACTTGCCTTTCCCCCTCTACCTCCTGTTAAGCAGCAGCAATGTGACCAGTCAGAGGTCAGGTGAGCAGCAGTGCCCCTTCACACTCTGAAACTGCTGTAACCAATCATGGTGCAATGCAGTGGCATGTAAGAAAATGTCTCCTGCAGTTGCTATGCCTCCTTAATTGCTAGGTACACCCACACCTCCAACTATGCCGGCGTGGTTTTGAAATGGGCTGGAACACCCCACTAAGGTGATATCCACCCTGCATTGTTGAAACTCTCACTATGTGGGCCGTGAGAACTTCAATGAATGATACTATCAGAATGACAAGAATGGAGCCACTTCTGAATGAATACCACACAAAAATTGCAACAAGTATGATTGATTTTCCGATACTGTGACCAAATATTTACTGTATTTTTCGCTCCATAAGATGTACCTGACCTTAAGAGGGACCTAGTTTTTAGAGGAGGAAAGAAAGTAGAAATATATTATGCACAGAGTGTGTAAGCGGATCTCGATTTTCTTGCTTTAAAGCAAGCAGAGCAAGAGCTGCTTACATGGCTTCTGTCCCGCTTTGCGCAGCTCTCACTGTGCTTGCTCATCCCTTCAGAGGCATCCCTCAGCTCGCGACTGCAGCCTCAGCCGAGGGATCCCTCTGGCGTCCAGTGCTTTCGCTCCATTAAACGCGCAGACATTTCCCCTTACTTTTTAGGAGTAAAAAGTGCTTGTTATGGAGCGATAAATATGATATTTCCATGGCACAATCTATGTCCATGGCACCATGCAAATGACCATAATTCTGTGAGGTGTCATCAAGAATATGTACCTCCGAGCTCTATAGTTACACACCCAGTGATTTTCAGATCTAAAGCTTGGCCTTTGTTCACAGGGCCATACATCATCTTCAGAAACAAATGCCCAACAAATTCTTGAATCCTGATCAGTCTACTCTGGTATTCATAACTGAGACTATGGAAGAAAGAAATCAGCTAAGATGGGAACATGAGTCTTTCAGGAGCTGAAAGATAAAGGAGATAGTGTGTGTGTGTGTAATAGCCTGGTTGCAGCAGTCACTCTGGGCAGCTTAGAACATAAAAAACACAGCAACACATCATCAGTTAAAAACTTTCTGATGCAGGGTTGCCTTCAGATGTCTTCAGAAAATTGTGTAGTTGTTTATCTATTTTGTTGCTATCAAAGGGTTAAAAGAGTAGCAGAAACGCTCTAATCACTGAGCAGCTGGAGGTCATTAGGCTTCCAGGAACATGAGTCTGTATAAATAGTCCCCCTGTTTGTTTGTTCTTCCCCCCTTCTCCCTTTTGGGTGTGTGTTTTGCTGAGATGTGTGGTTCGTCGCCAGGATTGTTTTTGGGTGTTTTGTAAATAAACCTTATTTTTGATTTACAAACCGCATGCTCCAGGACTCCTTTTTGGGAAGATGCTGCCTCTCCTGCCCTTCTTAGCTGCTGCGCGAAATCCTCTGCCGTGGTGAGACTTTTAAAGAAGGAAGTGCACTGGGCATTTACATTAAACTAATTAAAGTTTAATGGGACAGGTTATGGATGTTTGTACGTCAAGAAGGAGATAAGGAGAGCAGTTCAGAGTGATTTATGCAAGGACTGGAGTGAAGACAGAAGCGGTTGCCGACAACGAAAGCCTCCAAAGCAGCTTGAGTCCTGCAACGTGCCTAGAAAAGTTTTAAAGAGGCACTGCGCAGTTTGTACTCGCTGGAAGACGTCTGATTCCTCAAGGAGCCACCTCAGCAGCTGGGAGACGGTCTACAGGTGTGTGAGTATCGTTCCTAAGCCCCAGGGAGGATGGCAGAGTCCCAGGAAAGTTTTACTGTCCCGTTTACGCGACTCAATGGGAAAAATTGGCAAGATTGGAAGGCTAGAGTAAGGGTTTGGTTGCAAGCAAAAGAGTTGTGGAGCTGTACTGAAGCACCGCCTTTACAGGCAGCTGCAGACGCGTCTGCAGAAGCCAAAGCAGCAGCAGCAGCTTCACAGAAACGCGACAGGAAAGCCCAAGGTCTACTAGTTTTGGCAGTGGGACCAGAGCAAATGCCTTATGTTTCTGAGTTAAAGAACACGCATGAGGTCTGGACGGTTCTGCAGCGGTTAAATTCCAGAAACACTGCGGGGGCCAAGATCCATGCTACAAGATGTTTGTTTGATTTACGTCTCCAACCGGGAGCGTGTGTGAAAGAACATATTGCCAAAATGGTGTCTGCCTTTAATCAACTAAGACAGCTGGGCATTCCTTTTTCTATGGAGCAGCAGTCATACATATTGTTGTCTTCTCTTGATAAAAGCTATGAGACTCTAGCTCTAACTTTGGAAGCTATGCCTTCAACTGAATTAACCCTTGAATACATTTCTTCTCGGCTTGCGGATGAACAGGATAAAAGGCAAAGAGAAAGAGGTTTGTCTTTAAAGGGGAGTTATGCTGTGCCTAAGAGTGTTGATGCTGAGTTTGAGCACACAGTAAATGCTTTTGCAGCTAGACACTGTTTTCGCTGTGGTTCCCCTTCCCATCTAATCAGGAATTGCACACGTGAACCTGGTCAAGACAGCAACAAGGCCGTTACCCCTAGTTACCAGACAAGGAGTTCCAGGGGACGTCGAAGAAGAGGAGGAGGTCGTGGCTACTCCCACAGCACACAGCACATGGCTTCAGCAATGGCGTTGATGCAAGGGCGTGGCCAAGGCAGCAATCTACGCTGGTTGATCGACAGTGGTGCATCTCACCACCTGGTGGCGCCATCTAGTGTACGTTTGCAGAATTGCAGACATTTGCAAACCCCTAAAGTTGTGACAATGGCAGATTCAACTAAACGTTCCTTAGAGACTGTAGGCACAGTGTTCTTGAATTATTTGCAAACAGAAATTGATGCCTACGTGCTAAAGGGACTGAAGGGGTGTATTTTGTCTGTGTCAGAACTTGATAGAAATGGGTTTAAAACTGTGTTTGAAAATGGGGTTTGCACTATTTCAAAGAATAACGTATCTCTTTTGCAGGTGGAATGCAGAAATGGGTTATATTATTTTGAGACAAGTCCAGATGAAGTTGAACAGGTTCATGCTGGTTGTGTGAACACGCCTACCCATAATTCTTGTGTTCATTTATGGCACCGCCGTTTAGGGCATATTAATTTTCAGTATGTTAAAAGGCAACCTGAATTATCAGAAGGGTGCAAATTGAACAAATGTACTAAGTATTTGGATTGTACTGCATGCAAAAGTGCGAAGGTTCATAGATGCAGCTATCCCAGTTCAGATAGGAAATCTGACAAAGTATTCCAACTTGTGCATATGGACCTATGTGGCCCAATGCCTGTTGCTAGCATGGGAGGTTCAAAGTATGCACTGTGTCTCTCGGATGACAAAACAAAGGTTACATGGTTTTTTCCTCTCAAAACAAAAGCAGATACTGCAGAAACAGTTAAAAATTGGGTTCATGCGGTAGAACTTGAATTCGGTACTAGAGTACTTGCTTTTCAGACAGACAGAGGGTCAGAATTTACCGGGTCTGTGTTGCAGAATTTCTTTAAGAAAAAGGGAATTAAGCATCGTCTGTCTACACCTTATTCCCCCCAAGAAGGAGGCGTGGCCGAACGTAAAAATAGGGTTCTGCAAGAGTTGGCAAACTCTATGTTGTTTGATGCTAAACTTCCTCAAAGTTACTGGGCGGAAGCCTGGCAGGCGGCTACTCATATTCTGAACCGAGTATATAATTCGGTAATTGATACTACGCCTTATTTTGCTTTATATGGGAAGAAGCCCAAAGTTAATTACTTTCGGGTGTTTGGATCTCAAGCCTATGTACTTATCCCAAAAGCGTTAAGGAAAAAGGGAAGTCCAAGGGCTAGGAAACTCATCTTTTGCGGGTACGAACCACATGCCAAATCTTGGAGGTTTGTGGACCCAGGTGGGGATACTACAAGAGTGGTCCTCAGTAGGAGCGCTGATTTTTGTGAGCAGTCCGGATGGACTCACTTACACGCTAACCCTGACATTTTGAGAGATGATTTAGGCATTCATGCTGAGAAAGAAAGTCCAGAGAGTGATGAGCCAGAAAGGGATGGTGCACATGGTTCAGATGCAGATTCTGATCAGGCACGAGGTTCTTCTCCTAAGGTAGAAAAGCCAGAATCTAGGAGTGCTCCAACTTCGCCAGTCAGTAGGCCTAGCAGACAGCAAAAGCAAAGCAGGTCACCTGCAACACCAAGCCCAAGGGAGGTATCTAAACGGAGGTCTTTATCCCTAGAGGCACGTCCAGATATAAAGTCTGAGACAGATTCTGACAGCCAACGGTCAGAGGGGGCACAAGAGGAGCAATTGCGCAGGTCTAAACGCGCCACGAAGGGCAAGCCGCCAGAGCGGTTTAAGGTGACAAGTGTATACGTAAATATGGCACAGTGTGAGCCAGAAAGCTATATGGAAGTACAACAGCTTCCAAGCTCAGAAGCCGTAAAGTGGCAGGAAGCAATGGAAAAAGAGATGGCTTCAATGAAGTCTCTCGGTGTGTTTACAAGTACAGAGCTTCCGAAAGGGCAACAAGCTGTAGGTTGTCGATGGGTATATCGTTTAAAGCCCACAACTACTGAAGAGTTGCAATATAAAGCCCGGCTAGTTGCAAAAGGGTTTTCGCAGCGCAAAGGTGTTCACTATTCTCAAATCTATGCCCCTACTTCAAGATCGGAGTCATTAAGAATGCTTCTAGCCTCTTCAGCTAAGAAGGGAAATAAGCTGTTTCATTTTGATGTCAATGTGGCTTATTTAAATGCAGACTTACAGGAGGAAGTCTATATGACACCACCACCAGGTTTTGAAGGAGACAAGCCAAACCAGGTCTGGCGCCTACACAAATCCATTTATGGGTTGAAACAGTCCGCCCGTAATTGGAATTCCTGCTTAAACGATGCTCTAGAGAGCATGGGGTTCAGAAAGAGCGCAGCAGATGCGTGTCTTTATCTAAAAGGCTCGGGATGTGAACAAGAAGCAGTTTTGATATTTGTTGACGATTTATTATACAGTGGAAAGGATGATAAACTTGCACAACAATTTGCCACAAAGCTTGGAGAAAGGTTTCAGATAAAATCACTAGGCAATGTATCTGTTTATCTAGGAGTTAAAATTCAGCAAGATGAAAATGGTAACTATTGGCTTAGCCAGGAAGCTAAAATCCAGCAGTTGCTGGAAAGGTTTAAAATGAACAACTGTGCTGGTGTTAAAACCCCAATGGAGTTAAGTTACACAAAGGATGCTCAAACTGAGCAAAAGGCAGAGTTCTGTAATCCCGGGGTTTACCAGTCAGCGATAGGCAGTCTACTCCACATTGCACAGTGGACTCGGCCCGATATAACATATGCTGTCAACATGCTGTGTAGACAAGCTGAAAAACCATCAATGCATGCTTGGCAAGGAGTAAAAAGAGTTTTAAGGTATCTCCAAACTACCAAAAGCTTTCGCTTAAAACTATCAGCAGAGGGCAGCACACAACTTGAATGTTGGGCCGACAGCAGTTGGGCAGATGCTGGACCAGATAGAAAATCAGTGTCAGGAATGGCGATAAAATTTGGAAATGCACTAATTGGTTGGAGATCAAGAAAACAATCACTTATAGCTTTAAGTTCAACTGAATCTGAGTTCAATGCGTTATCAGATATATGTAGAGAACTGGAATTTTATAAGCAACTGGTACAAGAATTGTTTGGAGAATGTTCCCTACCTATCAGAGTGTGGGAAGACAATCAACCTTGTATTAAACTAGCTAAATCAGGTCAATTCAAGGCGCACACAAAACACTTGGATATCCGTTATCAAAATGTATGCCAAAGTGTAAAACAAGGTTTAATTGAACTAAAGTATTGTCCAAGCCAAGAAAATCTCGCAGACGGTTTTACAAAAGCTTTGAGTCCGCAATCTCATAAATGTTTCTGTTCAGGTTTAAATTTGTATTAAGGTTGGTACAGCTCAGTGTTACGAGCGAGAGGGGGTGTTGCTATCAAAGGGTTAAAAGAGTAGCAGAAACGCTCTAATCACTGAGCAGCTGGAGGTCATTAGGCTTCCAGGAACATGAGTCTGTATAAATAGTCCCCCTGTTTGTTTGTTCTTCCCCCCTTCTCCCTTTTGGGTGTGTGTTTTGCTGAGATGTGTGGTTCGTCGCCAGGATTGTTTTTGGGTGTTTTGTAAATAAACCTTATTTTTGATTTACAAACCGCATGCTCCAGGACTCCTTTTTGGGAAGATGCTGCCTCTCCTGCCCTTCTTAGCTGCTGCGCGAAATCCTCTGCCGTGGTGAGACTTTTAAAGAAGGAAGTGCACTGGGCATTTACATTAAACTAATTAAAGTTTAATGGGACATATTTGACATCTGATAAGAGGGTGTTCAACAGGGGGGGGCGGTGCAAATGTGGGGCGGGCACCAGATCCAGATTCATAGGTGAGTTGGCTGTTTTTGGTAGATCAGTCCCTTTTTTCACCAATTCCAGCTGTATTTTTGTTTTCTCTACTTTTCTTGCTATAAGTTTAAATGATTTGCATTACAGGGCTCAAATCTTGGAGCCCCCTTTTATAAACAAAAAAGAAGTACCACTGTTTTAATACACGTAATTTATAGACATTACTCTTTCACATGTAATATTATTTCATGTTTAGTTAAACACTCGCCTTCCTGTTATACTCTTCCATTCTGCCTCTACTAGTGCAAGTTCCACCAAAAGGGGAATTCTGGGTGTATTGCAGGATAGGGCAGAAAAGCACTTGTACGTCTTCAAAAACGTAGGACCTTCTGCACACAAAGCAGGTGCTGAGCTACTGAGCTAGGGACCCTTCCAAATAATTCATATACAATCCAGCAAAATACTGTGTATATCAACTTAGCTTTAATAACATAATTATTAATGCTTCCTGTTACAGACACCTTCTCATGAACACTGCAACTATTTTATATGGACTAGTTAGCTTTGTAATGGTTATCAAATCGTTCTGAAAGAGCTCTTAATATATTTCCTGGCCTTTTTTGGTGTTTATCCCGAAGATTTTCAAGTGCAATCTTCGCCTGTTGAAAGAAAACCAGAGAAATACATTGTGTTATAGGAATAGATTGCAAAATAGGTATTCACATTTATTAATATCTGTGAGGAAAAAGCTAAAGGGATCAGAACCAGAGGCAACCCATTTATTCCAGCTATAGAAGCACAATATGTGACTTCTTTCTGGGATACGCAACTGACTTTGTATACTCAGGTATGCTGCATGAGAGTCCTTGTCTCTCAACCCTCAAAAGTGGTTTCTTCAACATGGAGGGTTGGGCCAGAGCAGCCAGGGCGAGGAACCCACACTAGGAAACTGCTCATCTCTCAGTGAATCCAGCCCACTCTCTTTATGTTTACCAAGAGCACTGTATGAGAATGGCAGAGAAACAATCAAACATATGTGCCTTGGGCTGCTTTGTACACAGTAGGTACCTTGCATGGTTGTTACAATATAGGATAAAAGGTGCAAACCTCAGGACAACCAAGGCATAACCCCTTGCAGAAAGAAATTTCTTATCTGCCCCTTTAAACAGGCAATCAAAACCTGAAACTTGATGCAGCAAGAAAACAAGCAGAAAGTGCTTGGAGAAGGATCAGGCATACTAAACAATGTTCCAACCCTGTTCCCATCAGCCACCAGGACCCTACATGCTCCTCCCCTTAGCCCCCTCGCTTTGGGATTCAGATTCCAATGTTTTCCTGGAGGAAGGGGGGAAGTGTAACATCCCCTGCAGGAGCAGGTGGAATAAGTCATGCAATGAAATACCATACAAATGGTATCTGTGTTTGACATTGTATTCAGTGAAACGGCATCTCATATAGGAGCTTGCTGATGCATGAAATATAACAAATTACAATATATGTGTTGCAGGTTTAGAGTTGATAGCTTAGTAGTTGGTCAGGAATTATGGCACCGTTTAACAAAGCTTTATCCAATGCTCTCTTAAACACACATCAGTGTGTACATGCAACATATATCAACGTGTACAATGAATTGTCTTCCTCTTCAACCCTCTCCATATCCTACACTACAGTGGCTTGGAGGGACCTTGTCAGGCAAATTCTGGGGCACATAATGTTGGGTTGCCATATGTTTGGGAAATCACAGACTGGTCCTTCTGGGGCCATCTGGGGGGTTTCTTTTTTCAATTTTAAGGAAAGATCCAAGTTGGGGGGGTAAATTTGTGTGTGCGCTGTTTCGGGCTCCTATGTGAGTGGCTCTGGTTCTGTTTTGCGCATGTGGGCAGTTGGGGTGTGAAGAAGGCAACCGCCCCCCCCCAAAATCTCAACTTTCTGACCAATGGCCCCAAAGAAGGTCAGCTCAACAACTTTTTATGCAATTGACCAAAATTTTCATGAGGAGCAATTAGAATAAGATCTATTATTTGATTATTGATATACCGTATTTTTCGCCCTATAGGACGCACTTTTTCCCCTCCAAAAATTAAGGGGAAATGTGTGTGCATCCTATGGGGCGAATGCAGGCTTTCACTGAAGCCTGGAGAGCAAGAGGGGTCGGTGCGCACCGACCCCTCTCGCTCTCCAGGCTTCAGGAAAGCTCCGGGAGTGATAGAGAATCTGTGGGCAACTTTGCCATCGCTTTGGGACCCATTCTGGGGGCTGGGGTCGGGGGATGCTCGGGCTTCCCCAGCCCTGCAAGCTCCGAGAGCAATGGCGAAGCTGCGCACAACCTCGCCATCGCTCTGGGACCCGTTCTGGGGGCTGGGGTCGTGGGAAGCACAGGCTTTCCCCCACCCCCAGCCCCGCAAGCTCCAAGAGCGATGGCGAAGCTGTGCGCAACTTCGCCATTGCTCTCGGACTCTCCAGGCTTCGTGCAGCTCTCCGCAAGCAGTGGGAGCCCGGCGCTGGGCTCCCACGTCTTGCGAAGAGTTGCCTGCATGCCGAAGCCTGGGCACGGTGAGCTCAGCACGCCAAGGCTTCAAGCTTCGTGCAGCTCTCCTTAAGCTGTGGGAGCCCGTGCTGGGCTCCCACGGCTTGCGGAGAGCTGCCTGTTCTGGGGGCTGGTGTTCGGGGAAGCTTGGTCTTCCCCCGCCCCAGCCCCGCGCCTGGGGAAAAAATAATCCCCCCCTTTATTCCCCCCCCCAAAACTAGGTGCGCCTTATGGGCCGGTGCGTCCTATGGGGCGAAAAATACGGTAAACCTCCAGAATGTATTTTGTATGCTCAACCCTAAAATAGTGGGAAGAAGAAATCCCATTGCATGAGCAGATCTATCTTTGTACCACATAGTTTTTTCTCCATTTAATTGGTCTCAACAAGTTAAGGAGAGGGGAAATTGAGTGATGGGCACAAAAGTATATATAATGAACCCTATATCTGGTCATATAGAATGAGGAAATCAGTACGTACAATAAAATTTAGAGCTGAAAGAGAAACCAAGAGGAAAAAAAATATTCTGCTTTTAAATTTCCAAGTTTAGAGTTAACTTACTCTTTCAGCCAGCTCTACAGCTGTTATATTTGGATCATATGGGATGGGTTCTCCAACAAATGTCCTCAATTTCACTGGAAACCCTCCGTAAATGGGAAGCAACATACATCGAGTTTTGTCATACAGCCATTTTGTCAGCCCTGTGTATGAAATGGAAGAAGATTCTGAAGGAAAGCGACACCATATCAAATCTGAAATTAGTTGACATTCTCAGTGTTTCGCAATTGCAATAAATAGGAAGAGAGGAAAAGTTAAATAATATGAGTGCTTGGGAAAAGAGATACAGTGGTACCTCGGGTTATGAACATTTCAACTTACTTTTTTGGGTTACGAACGATTCTAACCTGGAAGTAATTTGTCCAAATTCTTGGAGGACTCTCCGCTGCCTGGAAGCAAACCTGGACATCGGCGGGGCCTACAGAGCTCTCAGAGGCCTCTGCAAATGCAGGGAACCAAGCCCCGACATCCGAGGTGCCTGCAGGGCTCCACGAATGCCAGGAGCCAAGCCCTGACATCCGTGGTGCCTAGAGCGGTTCTGCACATGCCGGGAGCCAAGCCTCGATGTCCGAGGTGCCTGCAGGGCTCCACGAATGCCCTGACATCCGCGGTGCCTAGAGCGGTTCTGCAAATGCCAGGAGCCAACCCTCGACGTCCGAGGTGCCTGCAGGGCTCCGCAAATGCCAGGAGCCAAGCCCCGACATCCGCGGTGCTTAGAGCGGTTCTGCAAATGCCTAGTCCTGACATCGGCAGTGCCTGCAGGGCTCCGCAAATGGCGGGATCCAAACCCTGACATCCACTGTGGCTGCAGAGGCTCTGTGACTGAGCTCCAGCCGCAGGAGCTCTCTGAGGCCTCCACGAATGCTGGGAGCCAATCCGATTGTGATTGTGGAAGAGGACCCGGAGCCCCCTCCAAACAGTGAGTTTGGAAATAAATTTTAATTCTTTTCATCTAAAATACTGTCTTATTTATTATATAGTACAGTACATTGATTATTAGGGATCCGGGTGGCGCTGTGGGTTAAACCACAGAGCCTAAGACTTGCCGATCAGAAGATTGGCGGTTCGAATCCCCGCGATGGGGTGAGCACCCGTTGCTCGGTCCCTGCTCCTGCCAACCTAGCAGTTCAAAAGCACGTCATAGTGCAAGTAGATAAATAGGTACCGCTCCGCTGAGAAGGTAAACGGCATTTCTGTGCGCTGCTCTGGTTCGCCAGAAGCGGCTTAGTCATGCTGGCTGTGCACCGGCTCCCTCGGCCAATAAAGCGAGATGAGCACCGGAACCCCAGAGTCGGTCATGACTGGACCTAATGGTCAGGGGTCCCTTTACCTTTACATTGATTATTGCCATCATTTTATGGATCAATGGTCTCGTGAAATAGTAAGATTTGTGTTAAATTGCTGTTTTAGGGTGTGTTTTTTCATCATCTGGAACGGATAAATCCACTTTCTATTACTTTCAATGGGAAAGTCCGCTTCAGGTTAAGAATGCTTCAGGTTAAGTACAGACTTCTGGAACCAATTAAGTACTTAACCTGAGGTACCACTGTACAAGATATTCAGTCAGCTCTTATCAGCTCTTTGCAATCAGTCATAAGTTGGGTACAATAGACTACAGAATATGGTATGTTTCCTGTTCAGTTCCCCTCCATTTTAGGGTTCCTCCCACATTTATCGATTATAGCTTTCTGTTAAATCTACTAGAAAACTAAGCAAGGGCATGTTCACTCAGTACTGAGGCAGGCAGCACAGCTTTTACAGATAAGTGTACATGGAATAAAATCTATTAGTGAGTAGTAAATAGATATTCTTTTAAAAAGATCATTCTGTATTATTAAAATGTATATTGCCTGAGATCTCTTGATCCACCAAGGTATTTAACTCACTTGTCTTTCCAACGGTCCTGTATGCTTCACAAATGTTTTGTGTAAAAATAGGGATGATGGGCTAAAAAAAAAAAGATGAAACAAACATGAAAAGAAAGGTGAGATTTGGATAATTATTTTGTCCCAACCAAGCCTTAATTTTTGTTATGGACTACGAAGAATGCTTCACATCTGGGATTATAATGAGAAGCAACTCATAAATGATAATGTAATTGGCTTTAAAATTCCTGACACATCTATTCAAATCTCTCAGATGAAGAAAATTCAGAAGCTGTCCTCCAGATTTTCAGGAATTTAAGAGGGGGGGGGGGTAGAAAGAGAATTTCCTGGTTTGTCCTGAGGGGGAAAGGAAGCCAGGTTCAGCCAACCGGCCACTGCTTTTTGGAGTTTGGTGGCAGCTCGTAGGCAATGAGCACCTGAAAAAGGTCTTGGGGATGACCAGGACTCTGAGGGTTCCTATGGAGGTCAAAAGCAAGTTCCCAAAGGGTCTGAGGTTCCATTTGGTGCTGGCCTAACCCGGCTGTCAAGCTGTGATCTCTGGGCTCCAATGTGTTCCAGAAGCAAGCTGCCTCGAATTTCCTACTCAGCGAGCAGCAGATTTCCCGGAAAATAAAACCAAGGAAAAGGGGATTTATTATTCAAGTGTCTTTAGCATTTGGATTTATTTGGCAAATTTCCAGGAGAACAAAAGGGGAGTCTTCTCTAGAATTGGTGACTATCCTGCATGGGAACCAGATGGCTGAAGCACTGAAGGAAACAAAGAAACTCTGCCATTGGAAATAAAAGGAAGGGGACAGGGGGATAAGAACTTTGAAAACTTTCTTTAAAAAAAAAAAAAACATTCAAACTTTTATACTCCTCCCCCCTGGATTCAATTGGCGGCAGCTATAGCATCTCAGGAACTATTGGCAGACAATTTGGCTTTAATTGAATTGAGGCAAAAAGAGATGCTTTTATGGTTTAGATCTATTGCTCAGCAATCTGGTGAAGCAATAAGGGATAAAATAATTGAGGCAATTGCAAATCTTCTTGAGACTCAAAAGCAGTAGGGATTTACGATATGTAAAGGTTTGTTTTAAAGCAGTGTTGGGAAGAGCTGTGGCACTCCAGATATCATTTGACCCCCAAACAGGTTATTTGCCATCCTCATCTTTTTGGGATGCTGGATCAAGGATGTCAACATATTACGGTACATTTTTATCTAGGATAATCGTGAAGGCAATGCAAATTGCACAAAGATCACTCACCACTTTCGCCTCCAAAGCTGCCTGAGCAAAACCTGTGCGTTTACCCCACATTATGCAGTAATCATGACTATACAGTGCTTCTCTACCTCCACCAGGTGAAATGGCCAGTAAACGGCCTTTCTTCATCATTTCCACAATTTCAGCTTTATTGTAAGATTTCAACCCGAGCACATAATAAAACATCTGCAGCCCTGAAAAAATAATAGAAGAATGCATTTTATGTGAAACTTATTTAGGAAATAGTGTGGATACAATACAAGTGTCATTATTCCAAAGATATTGCACTATTATGGATCACAAGCATAGCTCTCTGCTAATACATTTCAACTAGGATTTCATGGAGGGGGACTTTATGCTAATTCCTCTTTTGCTCAGATGTTCTAACAGTAGGCTTTTTTTGGAAAGCACATTGAGTGGGGTTGAGTGCTGAGGTGGCCACTTTTTAGACATGTGTTCCTCAGGTATGTAATGCATTCAGGTTTGCATTATGATAAAAATACAGCTCACAGTGCCTTGCTGCACCATCCAAACCTTCAATCCCTTTAGGGTGCAGAGCTTTTGGATATAGTAGATACACACACGGGGGGGGGGGGGAGAGATACACGCATGGCACAGAGGAGACAATGCTGATGGAAAAATGCCTCCACCAGCTGAGATTGGTACACAGATATATGGGTGGAGGTTATATGCTGCATTAATTAACCTAGTGGAAAATCTCCAAACAGCCCTCTGTGCTACTGGGTCTCTTTGGACTCCTTCCTCCAAATGACCTTTCTGTGATGTCATAGTTTCCTTGTGTGGCTGCTGTGTGCATGCAGAGGAAGATGATGTGGGGGGAGTGGCAGTGGAGGGCCATGAACACTACAGCAAGGGTGCCACATGTATTTGATTGCAGTCACATGGGGGCATAAAAGCTGTGTGTGGGAGTCCTTGATTGGCCATGTGTTTGGGTGGGGCCATGTTTTCTGGAATCTGTGTGCAACCTTGGTGATAGGTTGGACTTGCTATGAAAGCCACGGACATGTCTTTGGGGCTTCACTTGGGCTTCTGCCCTTTTCCTTAGCTGTAGCTCCCACCCCATCCCAGCTGCCACCCAGTGGTGTCTGAATACAGGGATTTTGCGCAGGTGGTTTGCTAGTGCAGATGCTCCCAAGCAGAATCCTATACTGTACTTTGCATTCTTCTTTCCAGTAAGGAATATCCCATCTTTACTAATGACTGAACTTTGTAAAACTCTTTGTACTTGAGGAAATCATCAACTTAGACACCCCAAAGCCTACGCCTTGTCCTGTTCTGGTATTAAAGTGAACAGCAATTATTACATGAGAGGTTGTAGTCATAGCATAAGAATCAGATGACACATTATCCAGATTCCTTAGTTTTTAGATCTCTGGGGAAGAATGTAGACAGAAAAGCACGGCATTTCTTCATGGAGACCATTTCTGCTGACTCAGTTGTGAATTGGAAATAATTATTCATCCTGCATTTTCTCTTTTACTAGCAATGACTTGGTGAGAAAGTACCTTCATCTGCACTAACGAAACTATTTCACCTGTTGCTGCTATTTTATTTATCAGTTGTTTTTACCTGCTTTCCTGATGTACAGTTTTATATTTTATAGCATTGTTTCATAGCTTATAGCATTGTTTTATGTCATATTTTACATGTTTTATGTAAAAAAGCATGATTTAAATTTAAATAATTTACCTGGTATCCAATACGCGACATGATGCATTAATGAAAAGCATGCTCTCTCCGTCTCTAAAAAATATCTAGCCGCAAATAAGATATAGCCGAGAGACATAACTCCATGATGATAAATAATAATCCCTGGTCCATTAGGGATATGTTCTATACCAGTAAGTTCATAACCTGAAAATAATACAAAATGCAACAAAGAAATATTGCAACCATTACTGGAGGAAATCAGTGTGGTTCAGAAAAAAAAATCAATTTAAGATCAGGTTAAAGCTCTGTTATATGCTTTTGAATTATGAAGCTGGAGGAGACTCTTGAGAGTCCCATGGACAGCAAGAAGATCAAACCTATCCATTCTTACAGAAATCAGCCCTGAGTGCTCACTGGAAGGACAGATCCTGAAGCTGAGGCTCCAATACTTTGGCCACTTCAAGAGAAAAAAAGGCTCCCTGGAAAAGTCCCTGATGTTGGGAAAGATTGAGGGCACAAGGAGAAGGAGACGACAGAGGACGAGATGGTTGGACAGTGTTTTTGAAGCTACCAGCATGAGTCTGACCGACGCGCAGGAGGCAGTGGAAGACAGGAGTGCCTGGCATGCTCTGGTCCATGGGGTCACAAAGAGTCGGACACGACTAAATGACTAAACAACAACGACAATAAACTCCAGCATTCTGGATGCTAGGTTGTCAACCACACGGATCAAGACTTTCTCTGTGGTGGTCCCTTAATGAATGAAGGGATTTCTCCTCTCGTAGAATATTCCTTCCTTGCTTCCTTTTGAGCAGGTGGAAGCATTTTTGCCCAGTCTTTGAGTGAGCTAAAACTGTGTTTTGCTGTTTTCGTCTACTTTAAGCTTTTATATAGGGTTGAGCCCTTGAGACAGTTTAATATGTTGTTATAGTAATACTAAAGTTTTCTGAGACTATTTTAATTTAAAGAGTAGTATCCCCCTTCTGTATAAGAGCTATCCAGGGCCTGGAGTATATTTGTTCCCCGTCCCAAAGAGCTCCAGCTTCAGGCATCTTCAGACCATTCTCTGAATCTCTTTCTACCAAGTGAGAAAGCTGCTTCCTAGACACCCCCCCCTCCTTGACCATGCCCTAAGTAGCTACACGGTCTCATCCTTATGGCCCAAACTTGGTTTTAGTCGTGTATTTCTGATTTAAGTTTCAACACTTACAGTAACATGAGACCTGTGGGAAGCATTGAGAACATATAAAGAGTCCTATGGATCAGGCCAAAGGCCTCTGTATTAGGCCATCCTGTTTCCCACAGTGTCCATCTAAATAAGTAGCCATCACCACATCCTGTGCTGGCAAATTCCATAGTTTGTGTACATACAGTGGTACCTCGGGTTACGGATGCTTCAGGGTACAGACTCTGCTAACCCAGAAATAGTACCTCAGGTTAAGAACTTTGCTTCAGGATGAGAACAGAAATTTGAGGCAGCCTGCTGCAGGAGTGCATTGGAGTCCAGAGATCACAGTTTGACAGCTGGGTTAGCCCGGCAACAAATGGAACTCCAAACCCATTGGGAACTCACTTTTGACCTCCATAGCAACTACAGTGGTACATCAGGTTAAGAGCTTAATTCATTCTGGAGGACCGTTCTTAACCTGAAACTGTTCTTAACCTGAGGTACCACTTTAGCTAATGGGGCCTCCTGCTGCCGCCACGCCGCCATGGTGCGATTTCTGTTCTCATCCTGTAGCAAAGTTCTGTAACCTGAAGCGTCTGTAACCCGAGCTACCACTGTACATAGTTGCTAATTGTGTCTCTGTGAGGGGTAAACAACATTCTCCAGGTTTCTTTTGGAGAAGAAACATACTTAAAATGTGGTTTAAATGTATGGTGTTTATGCAGCCACCAGCTGACCCTTTCTTTTGTAATCTGTCTTATTTATTCATTTTATCATTTATTGAATTTATATACCACCCTATACCTGGAGGCCTCAGGGCGGTTCACAGAAACACCTTAGTTTCATACTTCATAAAATGCTTTGTTTTTCTTATTACATAAATAAATAGCCATGCCTTTATTTGATCCTTATGTAGCCAACCCAAACCTGTAGCTGTTGTGACTCTGAGGGGGGTTCAGAGGTCCAGTCCGGATTCACTGTGGCAACTATTGTTCCAGTGCTTCAAGCCTGAAATTCTGATCCTCAGTCCTATGAAATTATAGTGACTCATAAGAAAGAATTATCGCTATGAAAGAAACTTTCACTCACCATGCCATATCTTTCCAAATATATCTATAATATTAGCAAAAAAATTCCTTGGCTTTTTCCAAATTTTGCTCTCAGGACCAGTTTCTTGGTGATTATTCATCTTCATGTAAACATATAGCCCAAATGAGCAAGCACAGCCAACCAAATATATATCTATCATTAATGAACAAAGCAAAATCAGAAGCTTACGAAACCACCAAGGGTGAACCACTGAGCTCAGGTATTCTTCTAAATAAGGAAAACTAATCAAGTTTTGCAGCATTTGAGTAAACCAGCTCATTGTTTCCTGATCTGAAGCACCAAGCGTATGCCAATGAAATAAATATATGAAGTGAAATTTTCTTCAGTTGTGATGCTATTTCCCCCACTGTTTACCTGGAAAACAGAAAATGCAGTACATTGGTTTGATCTGCCATCCCAGAAACATTCATGAATACATGAAAATCTCATGCTGCTTAATATTTTCCTAGTTTTCCCCACTGCAACTTGCTCAGTTGCTGTATTGTGTTTCCAAGGTCCATCATGGAGACTTCCAAAATTACAGATATATGACTTCATCATTTATCTGTTGTAAAGCAAGCTCTCTCTCTCTCTCTGCTGATGCCTGCACAGGAAGTGACAAATAGCACAACTACTAGCACATTTGCAAATGAAGCAGGGTCCAGTATGGTTGCAAATAGAATGAGAGACTTTGATGAGATTCCTGCATTGCAGGGGGTTGAATAGATGACCCTTGGAACCCTTCCAAATCTACACTTTATGATTATCTGAACAAAAACTTTTACTTACATTCCTGGTAAGCCTAAATTGCCTTTGCTTCAGTCATCTCTCTCTTGAAGCAGCAGAAGTCTTGTCTGGTGCACTTTTTCGTAGGCCAATTTCCACCCCTATGGAGACATGTCCCTTTATGTCGCTGTTTAAAGAGTCTCTGATGGGTGTGCCATCTGAATGAGGAAATGAAGAATTGTGAAAAAGAGGGAGGGCTTAGGGTGCCTGCTACTTGGAAGTTGTCGCCATTTGATAACTGATAACTGATGAAATCACATCTACAATAGCAGTCATATTGCACGATAACATATTGGGTCACAGAAAACCAGTTATTGACTAAGGAGTAAAGGTAGGAATTGTGGCAAGATATGCATGTTAAAGGATCATCCTGCAATACGTAAACCTTAGTAACATCTTCCATTGGACCTGCCATTTAGTTCTACAATTATTTAGTATAATTAGGTCTTTAACATTCCTTGAGACACAGCCAAATTTAAATAACAATTAGACACACAGCTGTGAGGCATTTGCGAGTTTTTTTGCGGAGAAGTTCTTTTTGCTCCGCCATGACCTCCCTGCCAATTTGAATACAATAAAGGAACTGGAGGCCCCTCAACTGTCCTCGGGCCCAGTATTGGACCACTTCGACCGGATATCCCCAGCCGATGTGGACAGACTCCTCTGAGCTGGAAAGCCCACCACCTGCCCAGCTTGTCTGGAGTTTTGGGCTGGGTTGCCATCAGTATGCTGATGACACCCAACTCTATCTGTTGATGGATGGCCATCCTGACTCGGCCCCAGACACACTGATCAGATGTTTGGATGCTGTGGCTGGATGGTTACGTGGGAGCTGGTTGAAGCTAAATCCTTCGAAAACAGAGGTCCTGTGGCTGGGATGGGACTATATGGGAGTGAGGGGGGCAACTCCCATCTCTTGCGGGGGTGCAATAAGTGCCAGCACCATCCGCTAAGAGTTTGGGTGTAATGTTCGACACCTCCCTTTCCATGGAGGTGCAGATTGCAGCTATAACAAAGGCGGCATTTTTTCATCTCCCCAAGCTAAGCAGTTGAATCCTTACCTCTCTTGCCATGACCTAGCCACTGTGATCCACGTGACAGTCACCTCCAGACTGGATTATTGTAACTCGCTCTACGTGGGGCTGCCCTTGAGACTGAGCCAGAAACTCCAGCGGGTGCAGAATGCTGTGGTGAGACTCCTTACGGGGTCCTTGCTGCGAGATCACATTCACCCGGTGCTATACCAGCTGCACTGGCTCCAGGTGGAGTACAGGATCAGGTTTAAGGTGCTGGTTTTAACCTTTAAAGCCCTATACGGCCTAGCACCCTCGAACCTACAGGACCGCATCTCCTGGTATGTCCCACAGAGATACGTACGGTCTTCAAATAAAAACATCTTGAAGGTCCCAGGCCACAGAGAGGTTTGGCTGGCCTCAACTAGAGCCAGGGCTTTTTCGGCTGTGGCTCCGATCTGGTGGAACGCTCTGTCACAAGAGACTAGGGCCCTGCGGGACTTGACATCTTTCCGCAGGGCCTGCAAGACAGAGCTGTTCCACCAGGACTTTGGGCAGGGCACAGCCTGACTCCCTCCTTCGGCAATCTTTGCGGAGCTCTGGTCCAATGGTTGCCATTGGTTTGATTTGAGTTAATTTTATAATGAATGATTTTAGAGTGTTGTGTTGTTGTGTTGTTCTGTTGTACTGTTTTATTGTTGTTAGCCGCCCTGAGCCGGGCTTCGGCTGGGGAGGGCGGGATATAAATAAAATTTATTATTATTATTATTGTTATTGTTAATTCTACAGCAGCATGTGTAGGTGGATTTCATTAACACCTACTAGGTTTGAATACTGAATCTCAAGTAATCATCCTCAGTAATCAATCCTACTCTAATAAACTTGATCAGCTACTTGTGCTCTAGCCATTGTCTAAGATCTCCAATACCATCTGTTTGATTGTTTGGTTAAATTCTGCCATGCTGATTTTTCTGCAGGCAGCTCATCAAAAAGCTTCTTCACTCGTTGCTCCTGCAGTATGCTTTGCTTTCTCAGTAGCTCCAGAAATTCCAGGAAGACATGCTTTGACATCAAAGGGTCTCCGGCTTTTGGTACATGTTCAATATTGTCAGGTGGGGGTCCAACATGCATTTGTCAGTTATGTCAGAGCAATACTGTAATCACATACACATATGGTGGTCTTAACGTTTATTTCTCAAAAAAACACACATGAAAGTGATATGAAAGTAGCCAAGACAAATGTGCCACAGAAGCCCACCAACCCTTGCAAAGGCCGAATAGGTAAAGGTTCTTTTGGCACGTGGGTGGAGGAAATAAAAAGGCACCTGTTAGGATGGGTATTGCAGAAGGCAGGAATGCCAACAAGAAGAAAACCCAGAGCCACTGATTGTACTTATGCCCCCAGTCCTCGTCTATGCTGAGTACTACAATGGCAACAGGAATTGAGGAGGAAAAAACTGCCAGGCAGTGGCATCCCCATGTCATAAGTGTGAAGGCAGACAGGAAGGCCCTGGCAGAGGGCAGATTGCCGTTTTATCAGTTTTAATTGCACAGCCTGAATTTGGCTCATCAACCCTTATGCCGCAGCTCCCACTGGCCAAATGGACCCTTTCTCCACAGTCTATCTCAACACCTGAATGTTTTAGAACGAAAGGCTTTGGACAGGGAAGCAACTAAGAAAATGAGAGATTGCAAAGGACTAGAAGGATCAATTCTCTTTTATCTTTATATCATTTTGCTGTTCCTTCCTTTCCTTGGTACAGCCTATTCAGGAGAAGCTATCTGCTTCTCCAATATGGAGGTAAGATGGTAGTGAAGGCAGCAGAAAGAATATGGGAAATAACGGCTTCAAAATTTTACAACTGGGATAAATCATTGCAACTGGGATAAATATTCAGATATATGTTTGAGGGAAGGGGGTTATTTCTTTGTAATCCAATAGCTGAGGGTTTTGTGGGGGAACGAACCAGTGTATTGCATGACTTCTACTTCTCTGGAGGTAGAGGGAGAGTGGGGAAGATAGTGGCAAGGTGGGTGTGATTAAAACACATCAATGGAGCCACTCCACTGATCCTGCTTGTTTGTTTATACCATGCTGACCTCGCTTCCAACTTGCCTTTCCCCCTCTACCTCCTGTTAAGCAGCAGCAATGTGACCAGTCAGAGGTCAGGTGAGCAGCAGTGCCCCTTCACACTCTGAAACTGCTGTAACCAATCATGGTGCAATGCAGTGGCATGTAAGAAAATGTCTCCTGCAGTTGCTATGCCTCCTTAATTGCTAGGTACACCCACACCTCCAACTATGCTGGCGTGGTTTTGAAATGGGCTGGAACACCCCACTAAGGTGATATCCACCCTGCATTGTTGAAACTCTCACTATGTGGGCCGTGAGAACTTCAATGAATGATACTATCAGAATGACAAGAATGGAGCCACTTCTGAATGAATACCACACAAAAATTGCAACAAGTATGATTGATTTTCCGATACTGTGACCAAATATTTACTGTATTTTTCGCTCCATAAGATGTACCTGACCTTAAGAGGGACCTAGTTTTTAGAGGAGGAAAGAAAGTAGAAATATATTATGCACAGAGTGTGTAAGCGGATCTCGATTTTCTTGCTTTAAAGCAAGCAGAGCAAGAGCTGCTTACATGGCTTCTGTCCCGCTTTGCGCAGCTCTCACTGTGCTTGCTCATCCCTTCAGAGGCATCCCTCAGCTCGCGACTGCAGCCTCAGCCGAGGGATCCCTCTGGCGTCCAGTGCTTTCGCTCCATTAAACGCGCAGACATTTCCCCTTACTTTTTAGGAGTAAAAAGTGCTTGTTATGGAGCGATAAATATGATATTTCCATGGCACAATCTATGTCCATGGCACCATGCAAATGACCATAATTCTGTGAGGCGTCATCAAGAATATGTACCTCCGAGCTCTATAGTTACACACCCAGTGATTTTCAGATCTAAAGCTTGGCCTTTGTTCACAGGGCCATACATCATCTTCAGAAACAAATGCCCAACAAATTCTTGAATCCTGATCAGTCTACTCTGGTATTCATAACTGAGACTATGGAAGAAAGAAATCAGCTAAGATGGGAACATGAGTCTTTCAGGAGCTGAAAGATAAAGGAGATAGTGTGTGTGTGTGTGTGTGTAATAGCCTGGTTGCAGCAGTCACTCTGGGCAGCTTAGAACATAAAAAACACAGCAACACATCATCAGTTAAAAACTTTCTGATGCAGGGTTGCCTTCAGATGTCTTCAGAAAATTGTGTAGTTGTTTATCTATTTGACATCTGATAAGAGGGTGTTCAACAGGGGGGGGCGGTGCAAATGTGGGGCGGGCACCAGATCCAGATTCATAGGTGAGTTGGCTGTTTTTGGTAGATCAGTCCCTTTTTTCACCAATTCCAGCTGTATTTTTGTTTTCTCTACTTTTCTTGCTATAAGTTTAAATGATTTGCATTACAGGGCTCAAATCTTGGAGCCCCCTTTTATAAACAAAAAAGAAGTACCACTGTTTTAATACACGTAATTTATAGACATTACTCTTTCACATGTAATATTATTTCATGTTTAGTTAAACACTCGCCTTCCTGTTATACTCTTCCATTCTGCCTCTACTAGTGCAAGTTCCACCAAAAGGGGAATTCTGGGTGTATTGCAGGATAGGGCAGAAAAGCACTTGTACGTCTTCAAAAACGTAGGACCTTCTGCACACAAAGCAGGTGCTGAGCTACTGAGCTAGGGACCCTTCCAAATAATTCATATACAATCCAGCAAAATACTGTGTATATCAACTTAGCTTTAATAACATAATTATTAATGCTTCCTGTTACAGACACCTTCTCATGAACACTGCAACTATTTTATATGGACTAGTTAGCTTTGTAATGGTTATCAAATCGTTCTGAAAGAGCTCTTAATATATTTCCTGGCCTTTTTTGGTGTTTATCCCGAAGATTTTCAAGTGCAATCTTCGCCTGTTGAAAGAAAACCAGAGAAATACATTGTGTTATAGGAATAGATTGCAAAATAGGTATTCACATTTATTAATATCTGTGAGGAAAAAGCTAAAGGGATCAGAACCAGAGGCAACCCATTTATTCCAGCTATAGAAGCACAATATGTGACTTCTTTCTGGGATACGCAACTGACTTTGTATACTCAGGTATGCTGCATGAGAGTCCTTGTCTCTCAACCCTCAAAAGTGGTTTCTTCAACATGGAGGGTTGGGCCAGAGCAGCCAGGGCGAGGAACCCACACTAGGAAACTGCTCATCTCTCAGTGAATCCAGCCCACTCTCTTTATGTTTACCAAGAGCACTGTATGAGAATGGCAGAGAAACAATCAAACATATGTGCCTTGGGCTGCTTTGTACACAGTAGGTACCTTGCATGGTTGTTACAATATAGGATAAAAGGTGCAAACCTCAGGACAACCAAGGCATAACCCCTTGCAGAAAGAAATTTCTTATCTGCCCCTTTAAACAGGCAATCAAAACCTGAAACTTGATGCAGCAAGAAAACAAGCAGAAAGTGCTTGGAGAAGGATCAGGCATACTAAACAATGTTCCAACCCTGTTCCCATCAGCCACCAGGACCCTACATGCTCCTCCCCTTAGCCCCCTCGCTTTGGGATTCAGATTCCAATGTTTTCCTGGAGGAAGGGGGGAAGTGTAACATCCCCTGCAGGAGCAGGTGGAATAAGTCATGCAATGAAATACCATACAAATGGTATCTGTGTTTGACATTGTATTCAGTGAAACGGCATCTCATATAGGAGCTTGCTGATGCATGAAATATAACAAATTACAATATATGTGTTGCAGGTTTAGAGTTGATAGCTTAGTAGTTGGTCAGGAATTATGGCACCGTTTAACAAAGCTTTATCCAATGCTCTCTTAAACACACATCAGTGTGTACATGCAACATATATCAACGTGTACAATGAATTGTCTTCCTCTTCAACCCTCTCCATATCCTACACTACAGTGGCTTGGAGGGACCTTGTCAGGCAAATTCTGGGGCACATAATGTTGGGTTGCCATATGTTTGGGAAATCACAGACTGGTCCTTCTGGGGCCATCTGGGGGGTTTCTTTTTTCAATTTTAAGGAAAGATCCAAGTTGGGGGGGTAAATTTGTGTGTGCGCTGTTTCGGGCTCCTATGTGAGTGGCTCTGGTTCTGTTTTGCGCATGTGGGCAGTTGGGGTGTGAAGAAGGCAACCGCCCCCCCCCCAAATCTCAACTTTCTGACCAATGGCCCCAAAGAAGGTCAGCTCAACAACTTTTTATGCAATTGACCAAAATTTTCATGAGGAGCAATTAGAATAAGATCTATTATTTGATTATTGATATACCGTATTTTTCGCCCTATAGGACGCACTTTTTCCCCTCCAAAAATTAAGGGGAAATGTGTGTGCATCCTATGGGGCGAATGCAGGCTTTCACTGAAGCCTGGAGAGCAAGAGGGGTCGGTGCGCACCGACCCCTCTCGCTCTCCAGGCTTCAGGAAAGCTCCGGGAGTGATAGAGAATCTGTGGGCAACTTTGCCATCGCTTTGGGACCCATTCTGGGGGCTGGGGTCGGGGGATGCTCGGGCTTCCCCAGCCCTGCAAGCTCCGAGAGCAATGGCGAAGCTGCGCACAACCTCGCCATCGCTCTGGGACCCGTTCTGGGGGCTGGGGTCGTGGGAAGCACAGGCTTTCCCCCACCCCCAGCCCCGCAAGCTCCAAGAGCGATGGCGAAGCTGTGCGCAACTTCGCCATTGCTCTCGGACTCTCCAGGCTTCGTGCAGCTCTCCGCAAGCAGTGGGAGCCCGGCGCTGGGCTCCCACGTCTTGCGAAGAGTTGCCTGCATGCCGAAGCCTGGGCACGGTGAGCTCAGCACGCCAAGGCTTCAAGCTTCGTGCAGCTCTCCTTAAGCTGTGGGAGCCCGTGCTGGGCTCCCACGGCTTGCGGAGAGCTGCCTGTTCTGGGGGCTGGTGTCCGGGGAAGCTTGGTCTTCCCCCGCCCCAGCCCCGCGCCTGGGGAAAAAATAATCCCCCCCTTTATTCCCCCCCCCAAAACTAGGTGCGCCTTATGGGCCGGTGCGTCCTATGGGGCGAAAAATACGGTAAACCTCCAGAATGTATTTTGTATGCTCAACCCTAAAATAGTGGGAAGAAGAAATCCCATTGCATGAGCAGATCTATCTTTGTACCACATAGTTTTTTCTCCATTTAATTGGTCTCAACAAGTTAAGGAGAGGGGAAATTGAGTGATGGGCACAAAAGTATATATAATGAACCCTATATCTGGTCATATAGAATGAGGAAATCAGTACGTACAATAAAATTTAGAGCTGAAAGAGAAACCAAGAGGAAAAAAAATATTCTGCTTTTAAATTTCCAAGTTTAGAGTTAACTTACTCTTTCAGCCAGCTCTACAGCTGTTATATTTGGATCATATGGGATGGGTTCTCCAACAAATGTCCTCAATTTCACTGGAAACCCTCCGTAAATGGGAAGCAACATACATCGAGTTTTGTCATACAGCCATTTTGTCAGCCCTGTGTATGAAATGGAAGAAGATTCTGAAGGAAAGCGACACCATATCAAATCTGAAATTAGTTGACATTCTCAGTGTTTCGCAATTGCAATAAATAGGAAGAGAGGAAAAGTTAAATAATATGAGTGCTTGGGAAAAGAGATACAGTGGTACCTCGGGTTATGAACATTTCAACTTACTTTTTTGGGTTACGAACGATTCTAACCTGGAAGTAATTTGTCCAAATTCTTGGAGGACTCTCCGCTGCCTGGAAGCAAACCTGGACGTCGGCGGGGCCTACAGAGCTCTCAGAGGCCTCTGCAAATGCAGGGAACCAAGCCCCGACATCCGAGGTGCCTGCAGGGCTCCACGAATGCCAGGAGCCAAGCCCTGACATCCGTGGTGCCTAGAGTGGTTCTGCACATGCCGGGAGCCAAGCCTCGATGTCCGAGGTGCCTGCAGGGCTCCACGAATGCCCTGACATCCGCGGTGCCTAGAGCGGTTCTGCAAATGCCAGGAGCCAACCCTCGACGTCCGAGGTGCCTGCAGGGCTCCGCAAATGCCAGGAGCCAAGCCCCGACATCCGCGGTGCTTAGAGCGGTTCTGCAAATGCCTAGTCCTGACATCGGCAGTGCCTGCAGGGCTCCGCAAATGGCGGGATCCAAACCCTGACATCCACTGTGGCTGCAGAGGCTCTGTGACTGAGCTCCAGCCGCAGGAGCTCTCTGAGGCCTCCACGAATGCTGGGAGCCAATCCGATTGTGATTGTGGAAGAGGACCCGGAGCCCCCTCCAAACAGTGAGTTTGGAAATAAATTTTAATTCTTTTCATCTAAAATACTGTCTTATTTATTATATAGTACAGTACATTGATTATTAGGGATCCGGGTGGCGCTGTGGGTTAAACCACAGAGCCTAAGACTTGCCGATCAGAAGATTGGCGGTTCGAATCCCCGCGATGGGGTGAGCACCCGTTGCTCGGTCCCTGCTCCTGCCAACCTAGCAGTTCAAAAGCACGTCATAGTGCAAGTAGATAAATAGGTACCGCTCCGCTGAGAAGGTAAACGGCATTTCTGTGCGCTGCTCTGGTTCGCCAGAAGCGGCTTAGTCATGCTGGCTGTGCACCGGCTCCCTCGGCCAATAAAGCGAGATGAGCACCGGAACCCCAGAGTCGGTCATGACTGGACCTAATGGTCAGGGGTCCCTTTACCTTTACATTGATTATTGCCATCATTTTATGGATCAATGGTCTCGTGAAATAGTAAGATTTGTGTTAAATTGCTGTTTTAGGGTGTGTTTTTTCATCATCTGGAACGGATAAATCCACTTTCTATTACTTTCAATGGGAAAGTCCGCTTCAGGTTAAGAATGCTTCAGGTTAAGTACAGACTTCTGGAACCAATTAAGTACTTAACCTGAGGTACCACTGTACAAGATATTCAGTCAGCTCTTATCAGCTCTTTGCAATCAGTCATAAGTTGGGTACAATAGACTACAGAATATGGTATGTTTCCTGTTCAGTTCCCCTCCATTTTAGGGTTCCTCCCACATTTATCGATTATAGCTTTCTGTTAAATCTACTAGAAAACTAAGCAAGGGCATGTTCACTCAGTACTGAGGCAGGCAGCACAGCTTTTACAGATAAGTGTACATGGAATAAAATCTATTAGTGAGTAGTAAATAGATATTCTTTTAAAAAGATCATTCTGTATTATTAAAATGTATATTGCCTGAGATCTCTTGATCCACCAAGGTATTTAACTCACTTGTCTTTCCAACGGTCCTGTATGCTTCACAAATGTTTTGTGTAAAAATAGGGATGATGGGCTAAAAAAAAAAAGATGAAACAAACATGAAAAGAAAGGTGAGATTTGGATAATTATTTTGTCCCAACCAAGCCTTAATTTTTGTTATGGACTACGAAGAATGCTTCACATCTGGGATTATAATGAGAAGCAACTCATAAATGATAATGTAATTGGCTTTAAAATTCCTGACACATCTATTCAAATCTCTCAGATGAAGAAAATTCAGAAGCTGTCCTCCAGATTTTCAGGAATTTAAGGGGGGGGGGGGGTAGAAAGAGAATTTCCTGGTTTGCCCTGAGGGGGAAAGGAAGCCAGGTTCAGCCAACCGGCCAGTGCTTTTTGGAGTTTGGTGGCAGCTCGTAGGCAATGAGCACCTGAAAAAGGTCTTGGGGATGACCAGGACTCTGAGGGTTCCTATGGAGGTCAAAAGCAAGTTCCCAAAGGGTCTGAGGTTCCATTTGGTGCTGGCCTAACCCGGCTGTCAAGCTGTGATCTCTGGGCTCCAATGTGTTCCAGAAGCAAGCTGCCTCGAATTTCCTACTCAGCGAGCAGCAGATTTCCCGGAAAATAAAACCAAGGAAAAGGGGATTTATTATTCAAGTGTCTTTAGCATTTGGATTTATTTGGCAAATTTCCAGGAGAACAAAAGGGGAGTCTTCTCTAGAATTGGTGACTATCCTGCATGGGAACCAGATGGCTGAAGCACTGAAGGAAACAAAGAAACTCTGCCATTGGAAATAAAAGGAAGGGGACAGGGGGATAAGAACTTTGAAAACTTTCTTTAAAAAAAAAAAAACATTCAAACTTTTATACTCCTCCCCCCTGGATTCAATTGGCGGCAGCTATAGCATCTCAGGAACTATTGGCAGACAATTTGGCTTTAATTGAATTGAGGCAAAAAGAGATGCTTTTATGGTTTAGATCTATTGCTCAGCAATCTGGTGAAGCAATAAGGGATAAAATAATTGAGGCAATTGCAAATCTTCTTGAGACTCAAAAGCAGTAGGGATTTACGATATGTAAAGGTTTGTTTTAAAGCAGTGTTGGGAAGAGCTGTGGCACTCCAGATATCATTTGACCCCCAAACAGGTTATTTGCCATCCTCAGCTTTTTGGGATGCTGGATCAAGGATGTCAACATATTACGGTACATTTTTATCTAGGATAATCGTGAAGGCAATGCAAATTGCACAAAGATCACTCACCACTTTCGCCTCCAAAGCTGCCTGAGCAAAACCTGTGCGTTTACCCCACATTATGCAGTAATCATGACTATACAGTGCTTCTCTACCTCCACCAGGTGAAATGGCCAGTAAACGGCCTTTCTTCATCATTTCCACAATTTCAGCTTTATTGTAAGATTTCAACCCGAGCACATAATAAAACATCTGCAGCCCTGAAAAAATAATAGAAGAATGCATTTTATGTGAAACTTATTTAGGAAATAGTGTGGATACAATACAAGTGTCATTATTCCAAAGATATTGCACTATTATGGATCACAAGCATAGCTCTCTGCTAATACATTTCAACTAGGATTTCATGGAGGGGGACTTTATGCTAATTCCTCTTTTGCTCAGAGGTTCTGACAGTAGGCTTTTTTTGGAAAGCACATTGAGTGGGGTTGAGTGCTGAGGTGGCCACTTTTTAGACATGTGTTCCTCAGGTATGTAATACATTCAGGTTTGCATTATGATAAAAATACAGCTCACAGTGCCTTGCTGCACCATCCAAACCTTCAATCCCTTTAGGGTGCAGAGCTTTTGGATATAGTAGATACACACACGGGGGGGGGGGGGGAGAGAGATACACGCATGGCACAGAGGAGACAATGCTGATGGAAAAATGCCTCCACCAGCTGAGATTGGTACACAGATATATGGGTGGAGGTTATATGCTGCATTAATTAACCTAGTGGAAAATCTCCAAACAGCCCTCTGTGCTACTGGGTCTCTTTGGACTCCTTCCTCCAAATGACCTTTCTGTGATGTCATAGTTTCCTTGTGTGGCTGCTGTGTGCATGCAGAGGAAGATGATGTGGGGGGAGTGGCAGTGGAGGGCCATGAACACTACAGCAAGGGTGCCACATGTATTTGATTGCAGTCACATGGGGGCATAAAAGCTGTGTGTGGGAGTCCTTGATTGGCCATGTGTTTGGGTGGGGCCATGTTTTCTGGAATCTGTGTGCAACCTTGGTGATAGGTTGGACTTGCTATGAAAGCCACGGACATGTCTTTGGGGCTTCACTTGGGCTTCTGCCCTTTTCCTTAGCTGTAGCTCCCACCCCATCCCAGCTGCCACCCAGTGGTGTCTGAATACAGGGATTTTGCGCAGGTGGTTTGCTAGTGCAGATGCTCCCAAGCAGAATCCTATACTGTACTTTGCATTCTTCTTTCCAGTAAGGAATATCCCATCTTTACTAATGACTGAACTTTGTAAAACTCTTTGTACTTGAGGAAATCATCAACTTAGACACCCCAAAGCCTACGCCTTGTCCTGTTCTGGTATTAAAGTGAACAGCAATTATTACATGAGAGGTTGTAGTCATAGCATAAGAATCAGATGACACATTATCCAGATTCCTTAGTTTTTAGATCTCTGGGGAAGAATGTAGACAGAAAAGCACGGCATTTCTTCATGGAGACCATTTCTGCTGACTCAGTTGTGAATTGGAAATAATTATTCATCCTGCATTTTCTCTTTTACTAGCAATGACTTGGTGAGAAAGTACCTTCATCTGCACTAACGAAACTATTTCACCTGTTGCTGCTATTTTATTTATCAGTTGTTTTTACCTGCTTTCCTGATGTACAGTTTTATATTTTATAGCATTGTTTCATAGCTTATAGCATTGTTTTATGTCATATTTTACATGTTTTATGTAAAAAAGCATGATTTAAATTTAAATAATTTACCTGGTATCCAATACGCGACATGATGCATTAATGAAAAGCATGCTCTCTCCGTCTCTAAAAAATATCTAGCCGCAAATAAGATATAGCCGAGAGACATAACTCCATGATGATAAATAATAATCCCTGGTCCATTAGGGATATGTTCTATACCAGTAAGTTCATAACCTGAAAATAATACAAAATGCAACAAAGAAATATTGCAACCATTACTGGAGGAAATCAGTGTGGTTCAGAAAAAAAAATCAATTTAAGATCAGGTTAAAGCTCTGTTATATGCTTTTGAATTATGAAGCTGGAGGAGACTCTTGAGAGTCCCATGGACAGCAAGAAGATCAAACCTATCCATTCTTACAGAAATCAGCCCTGAGTGCTCACTGGAAGGACAGATCCTGAAGCTGAGGCTCCAATACTTTGGCCACTTCAAGAGAAAAAAAGGCTCCCTGGAAAAGTCCCTGATGTTGGGAAAGATTGAGGGCACAAGGAGAAGGAGACGACAGAGGACGAGATGGTTGGACAGTGTTTTTGAAGCTACCAGCATGAGTCTGACCGACGCGCAGGAGGCAGTGGAAGACAGGAGTGCCTGGCATGCTCTGGTCCATGGGGTCACAAAGAGTCGGACACGACTAAATGACTAAACAACAACGACAATAAACTCCAGCATTCTGGATGCTAGGTTGTCAACCACACGGATCAAGACTTTCTCTGTGGTGGTCCCTTAATGAATGAAGGGATTTCTCCTCTCGTAGAATATTCCTTCCTTGCTTCCTTTTGAGCAGGTGGAAGCATTTTTGCCCAGTCTTTGAGTGAGCTAAAACTGTGTTTTGCTGTTTTCGTCTACTTTAAGCTTTTATATAGGGTTGAGCCCTTGAGACAGTTTAATATGTTGTTATAGTAATACTAAAGTTTTCTGAGACTATTTTAATTTAAAGAGTAGTATCCCCCTTCTGTATAAGAGCTATCCAGGGCCTGGAGTATATTTGTTCCCCGTCCCAAAGAGCTCCAGCTTCAGGCATCTTCAGACCATTCTCTGAATCTCTTTCTACCAAGTGAGAAAGCTGCTTCCTAGACACCCCCCCCTCCTTGACCATGCCCTAAGTAGCTACACGGTCTCATCCTTATGGCCCAAACTTGGTTTTAGTCGTGTATTTCTGATTTAAGTTTCAACACTTACAGTAACATGAGACCTGTGGGAAGCATTGAGAACATATAAAGAGTCCTATGGATCAGGCCAAAGGCCTCTGTATTAGGCCATCCTGTTTCCCACAGTGTCCATCTAAATAAGTAGCCATCACCACATCCTGTGCTGGCAAATTCCATAGTTTGTGTACATACAGTGGTACCTCGGGTTACGGATGCTTCAGGGTACAGACTCTGCTAACCCAGAAATAGTACCTCAGGTTAAGAACTTTGCTTCAGGATGAGAACAGAAATTTGAGGCAGCCTGCTGCAGGAGTGCATTGGAGTCCAGAGATCACAGTTTGACAGCTGGGTTAGCCCGGCAACAAATGGAACTCCAAACCCATTGGGAACTCACTTTTGACCTCCATAGCAACTACAGTGGTACATCAGGTTAAGAGCTTAATTCATTCTGGAGGACCGTTCTTAACCTGAAACTGTTCTTAACCTGAGGTACCACTTTAGCTAATGGGGCCTCCTGCTGCCGCCACGCCGCCATGGTGCGATTTCTGTTCTCATCCTGTAGCAAAGTTCTGTAACCTGAAGCGTCTGTAACCCGAGCTACCACTGTACATAGTTGCTAATTGTGTCTCTGTGAGGGGTAAACAACATTCTCCAGGTTTCTTTTGGAGAAGAAACATACTTAAAATGTGGTTTAAATGTATGGTGTTTATGCAGCCACCAGCTGACCCTTTCTTTTGTAATCTGTCTTATTTATTCATTTTATCATTTATTGAATTTATATACCACCCTATACCTGGAGGCCTCAGGGCGGTTCACAGAAACACCTTAGTTTCATACTTCATAAAATGCTTTGTTTTTCTTATTACATAAATAAATAGCCATGCCTTTATTTGATCCTTATGTAGCCAACCCAAACCTGTAGCTGTTGTGACTCTGAGGGGGGTTCAGAGGTCCAGTCCGGATTCACTGTGGCAACTATTGTTCCAGTGCTTCAAGCCTGAAATTCTGATCCTCAGTCCTATGAAATTATAGTGACTCATAAGAAAGAATTATCGCTATGAAAGAAACTTTCACTCACCATGCCATATCTTTCCAAATATATCTATAATATTAGCAAAAAAATTCCTTGGCTTTTTCCAAATTTTGCTCTCAGGACCAGTTTCTTGGTGATTATTCATCTTCATGTAAACATATAGCCCAAATGAGCAAGCACAGCCAACCAAATATATATCTATCATTAATGAACAAAGCAAAATCAGAAGCTTACGAAACCACCAAGGGTGAACCACTGAGCTCAGGTATTCTTCTAAATAAGGAAAACTAATCAAGTTTTGCAGCATTTGAGTAAACCAGCTCATTGTTTCCTGATCTGAAGCACCAAGCGTATGCCAATGAAATAAATATATGAAGTGAAATTTTCTTCAGTTGTGATGCTATTTCCCCCACTGTTTACCTGGAAAACAGAAAATGCAGTACATTGGTTTGATCTGCCATCCCAGAAACATTCATGAATACATGAAAATCTCATGCTGCTTAATATTTTCCTAGTTTTCCCCACTGCAACTTGCTCAGTTGCTGTATTGTGTTTCCAAGGTCCATCATGGAGACTTCCAAAATTACAGATATATGACTTCATCATTTATCTGTTGTAAAGCAAGCTCTCTCTCTCTCTCTGCTGATGCCTGCACAGGAAGTGACAAATAGCACAACTACTAGCACATTTGCAAATGAAGCAGGGTCCAGTATGGTTGCAAATAGAATGAGAGACTTTGATGAGATTCCTGCATTGCAGGGGGTTGAATAGATGACCCTTGGAACCCTTCCAAATCTACACTTTATGATTATCTGAACAAAAACTTTTACTTACATTCCTGGTAAGCCTAAATTGCCTTTGCTTCAGTCATCTCTCTCTTGAAGCAGCAGAAGTCTTGTCTGGTGCACTTTTTCGTAGGCCAATTTCCACCCCTATGGAGACATGTCCCTTTATGTCGCTGTTTAAAGAGTCTCTGATGGGTGTGCCATCTGAATGAGGAAATGAAGAATTGTGAAAAAGAGGGAGGGCTTAGGGTGCCTGCTACTTGGAAGTTGTCGCCATTTGATAACTGATAACTGATGAAATCACATCTACAATAGCAGTCATATTGCACGATAACATATTGGGTCACAGAAAACCAGTTATTGACTAAGGAGTAAAGGTAGGAATTGTGGCAAGATATGCATGTTAAAGGATCATCCTGCAATACGTAAACCTTAGTAACATCTTCCATTGGACCTGCCATTTAGTTCTACAATTATTTAGTATAATTAGGTCTTTAACATTCCTTGAGACACAGCCAAATTTAAATAACAATTAGACACACAGCTGTGAGGCATTTGCGAGTTTTTTTGCGGAGAAGTTCTTTTTGCTCCGCCATGACCTCCCTGCCAATTTGAATACAATAAAGGAACTGGAGGCCCCTCAACTGTCCTCGGGCCCAGTATTGGACCACTTCGACCGGATATCCCCAGCCGATGTGGACAGACTCCTCTGAGCTGGAAAGCCCACCACCTGCCCAGCTTGTCTGGAGTTTTGGGCTGGGTTGCCATCAGTATGCTGATGACACCCAACTCTATCTGTTGATGGATGGCCATCCTGACTCGGCCCCAGACACACTGATCAGATGTTTGGATGCTGTGGCTGGATGGTTACGTGGGAGCTGGTTGAAGCTAAATCCTTCGAAAACAGAGGTCCTGTGGCTGGGATGGGACTATATGGGAGTGAGGGGGGCAACTCCCATCTCTTGCGGGGGTGCAATAAGTGCCAGCACCATCCGCTAAGAGTTTGGGTGTAATGTTCGACACCTCCCTTTCCATGGAGGTGCAGATTGCAGCTATAACAAAGGCGGCATTTTTTCATCTCCCCAAGCTAAGCAGTTGAATCCTTACCTCTCTTGCCATGACCTAGCCACTGTGATCCACGTGACAGTCACCTCCAGACTGGATTATTGTAACTCGCTCTACGTGGGGCTGCCCTTGAGACTGAGCCAGAAACTCCAGCGGGTGCAGAATGCTGTGGTGAGACTCCTTACGGGGTCCTTGCTGCGAGATCACATTCACCCGGTGCTATACCAGCTGCACTGGCTCCAGGTGGAGTACAGGATCAGGTTTAAGGTGCTGGTTTTAACCTTTAAAGCCCTATACGGCCTAGCACCCTCGAACCTACAGGACCGCATCTCCTGGTATGTCCCACAGAGATACGTACGGTCTTCAAATAAAAACATCTTGAAGGTCCCAGGCCACAGAGAGGTTTGGCTGGCCTCAACTAGAGCCAGGGCTTTTTCGGCTGTGGCTCCGATCTGGTGGAACGCTCTGTCACAAGAGACTAGGGCCCTGCGGGACTTGACATCTTTCCGCAGGGCCTGCAAGACAGAGCTGTTCCACCAGGACTTTGGGCAGGGCACAGCCTGACTCCCTCCTTCGGCAATCTTTGCGGAGCTCTGGTCCAATGGTTGCCATTGGTTTGATTTGAGTTAATTTTATAATGAATGATTTTAGAGTGTTGTGTTGTTGTGTTGTTCTGTTGTACTGTTTTATTGTTGTTAGCCGCCCTGAGCCGGGCTTCGGCTGGGGAGGGCGGGATATAAATAAAATTTATTATTATTATTATTGTTATTGTTAATTCTACAGCAGCATGTGTAGGTGGATTTCATTAACACCTACTAGGTTTGAATACTGAATCTCAAGTAATCATCCTCAGTAATCAATCCTACTCTAATAAACTTGATCAGCTACTTGTGCTCTAGCCATTGTCTAAGATCTCCAATACCATCTGTTTGATTGTTTGGTTAAATTCTGCCATGCTGATTTTTCTGCAGGCAGCTCATCAAAAAGCTTCTTCACTCGTTGCTCCTGCAGTATGCTTTGCTTTCTCAGTAGCTCCAGAAATTCCAGGAAGACATGCTTTGACATCAAAGGGTCTCCGGCTTTTGGTACATGTTCAATATTGTCAGGTGGGGGTCCAACATGCATTTGTCAGTTATGTCAGAGCAATACTGTAATCACATACACATATGGTGGTCTTAACGTTTATTTCTCAAAAAAACACACATGAAAGTGATATGAAAGTAGCCAAGACAAATGTGCCACAGAAGCCCACCAACCCTTGCAAAGGCCGAATAGGTAAAGGTTCTTTTGGCACGTGGGTGGAGGAAATAAAAAGGCACCTGTTAGGATGGGTATTGCAGAAGGCAGGAATGCCAACAAGAAGAAAACCCAGAGCCACTGATTGTACTTATGCCCCCAGTCCTCGTCTATGCTGAGTACTACAATGGCAACAGGAATTGAGGAGGAAAAAACTGCCAGGCAGTGGCATCCCCATGTCATAAGTGTGAAGGCAGACAGGAAGGCCCTGGCAGAGGGCAGATTGCCGTTTTATCAGTTTTAATTGCACAGCCTGAATTTGGCTCATCAACCCTTATGCCGCAGCTCCCACTGGCCAAATGGACCCTTTCTCCACAGTCTATCTCAACACCTGAATGTTTTAGAACGAAAGGCTTTGGACAGGGAAGCAACTAAGAAAATGAGAGATTGCAAAGGACTAGAAGGATCAATTCTCTTTTATCTTTATATCATTTTGCTGTTCCTTCCTTTCCTTGGTACAGCCTATTCAGGAGAAGCTATCTGCTTCTCCAATATGGAGGTAAGATGGTAGTGAAGGCAGCAGAAAGAATATGGGAAATAACGGCTTCAAAATTTTACAACTGGGATAAATCATTGCAACTGGGATAAATATTCAGATATATGTTTGAGGGAAGGGGGTTATTTCTTTGTAATCCAATAGCTGAGGGTTTTGTGGGGGAACGAACCAGTGTATTGCATGACTTCTACTTCTCTGGAGGTAGAGGGAGAGTGGGGAAGATAGTGGCAAGGTGGGTGTGATTAAAACACATCAATGGAGCCACTCCACTGATCCTGCTTGTTTGTTTATACCATGCTGACCTCGCTTCCAACTTGCCTTTCCCCCTCTACCTCCTGTTAAGCAGCAGCAATGTGACCAGTCAGAGGTCAGGTGAGCAGCAGTGCCCCTTCACACTCTGAAACTGCTGTAACCAATCATGGTGCAATGCAGTGGCATGTAAGAAAATGTCTCCTGCAGTTGCTATGCCTCCTTAATTGCTAGGTACACCCACACCTCCAACTATGCTGGCGTGGTTTTGAAATGGGCTGGAACACCCCACTAAGGTGATATCCACCCTGCATTGTTGAAACTCTCACTATGTGGGCCGTGAGAACTTCAATGAATGATACTATCAGAATGACAAGAATGGAGCCACTTCTGAATGAATACCACACAAAAATTGCAACAAGTATGATTGATTTTCCGATACTGTGACCAAATATTTACTGTATTTTTCGCTCCATAAGATGTACCTGACCTTAAGAGGGACCTAGTTTTTAGAGGAGGAAAGAAAGTAGAAATATATTATGCACAGAGTGTGTAAGCGGATCTCGATTTTCTTGCTTTAAAGCAAGCAGAGCAAGAGCTGCTTACATGGCTTCTGTCCCGCTTTGCGCAGCTCTCACTGTGCTTGCTCATCCCTTCAGAGGCATCCCTCAGCTCGCGACTGCAGCCTCAGCCGAGGGATCCCTCTGGCGTCCAGTGCTTTCGCTCCATTAAACGCGCAGACATTTCCCCTTACTTTTTAGGAGTAAAAAGTGCTTGTTATGGAGCGATAAATATGATATTTCCATGGCACAATCTATGTCCATGGCACCATGCAAATGACCATAATTCTGTGAGGCGTCATCAAGAATATGTACCTCCGAGCTCTATAGTTACACACCCAGTGATTTTCAGATCTAAAGCTTGGCCTTTGTTCACAGGGCCATACATCATCTTCAGAAACAAATGCCCAACAAATTCTTGAATCCTGATCAGTCTACTCTGGTATTCATAACTGAGACTATGGAAGAAAGAAATCAGCTAAGATGGGAACATGAGTCTTTCAGGAGCTGAAAGATAAAGGAGATAGTGTGTGTGTGTGTGTGTGTAATAGCCTGGTTGCAGCAGTCACTCTGGGCAGCTTAGAACATAAAAAACACAGCAACACATCATCAGTTAAAAACTTTCTGATGCAGGGTTGCCTTCAGATGTCTTCAGAAAATTGTGTAGTTGTTTATCTATTTGACATCTGATAAGAGGGTGTTCAACAGGGGGGGGCGGTGCAAATGTGGGGCGGGCACCAGATCCAGATTCATAGGTGAGTTGGCTGTTTTTGGTAGATCAGTCCCTTTTTTCACCAATTCCAGCTGTATTTTTGTTTTCTCTACTTTTCTTGCTATAAGTTTAAATGATTTGCATTACAGGGCTCAAATCTTGGAGCCCCCTTTTATAAACAAAAAAGAAGTACCACTGTTTTAATACACGTAATTTATAGACATTACTCTTTCACATGTAATATTATTTCATGTTTAGTTAAACACTCGCCTTCCTGTTATACTCTTCCATTCTGCCTCTACTAGTGCAAGTTCCAC
Source organism: Podarcis melisellensis (assembly GCF_964234715.1). Lineage (NCBI taxonomy): Eukaryota > Metazoa > Chordata > Lepidosauria > Squamata > Lacertidae > Podarcis > Podarcis melisellensis. The sequence goes on along the minus strand of NC_138539.1, from coordinate 37,844,012 downwards.
CAAAAGGGGAATTCTGGGTGTATTGCAGGATAGGGCAGAAAAGCACTTGTACGTCTTCAAAAACGTAGGACCTTCTGCACACAAAGCAGGTGCTGAGCTACTGAGCTAGGGACCCTTCCAAATAATTCATATACAATCCAGCAAAATACTGTGTATATCAACTTAGCTTTAATAACATAATTATTAATGCTTCCTGTTACAGACACCTTCTCATGAACACTGCAACTATTTTATATGGACTAGTTAGCTTTGTAATGGTTATCAAATCGTTCTGAAAGAGCTCTTAATATATTTCCTGGCCTTTTTTGGTGTTTATCCCGAAGATTTTCAAGTGCAATCTTCGCCTGTTGAAAGAAAACCAGAGAAATACATTGTGTTATAGGAATAGATTGCAAAATAGGTATTCACATTTATTAATATCTGTGAGGAAAAAGCTAAAGGGATCAGAACCAGAGGCAACCCATTTATTCCAGCTATAGAAGCACAATATGTGACTTCTTTCTGGGATACGCAACTGACTTTGTATACTCAGGTATGCTGCATGAGAGTCCTTGTCTCTCAACCCTCAAAAGTGGTTTCTTCAACATGGAGGGTTGGGCCAGAGCAGCCAGGGCGAGGAACCCACACTAGGAAACTGCTCATCTCTCAGTGAATCCAGCCCACTCTCTTTATGTTTACCAAGAGCACTGTATGAGAATGGCAGAGAAACAATCAAACATATGTGCCTTGGGCTGCTTTGTACACAGTAGGTACCTTGCATGGTTGTTACAATATAGGATAAAAGGTGCAAACCTCAGGACAACCAAGGCATAACCCCTTGCAGAAAGAAATTTCTTATCTGCCCCTTTAAACAGGCAATCAAAACCTGAAACTTGATGCAGCAAGAAAACAAGCAGAAAGTGCTTGGAGAAGGATCAGGCATACTAAACAATGTTCCAACCCTGTTCCCATCAGCCACCAGGACCCTACATGCTCCTCCCCTTAGCCCCCTCGCTTTGGGATTCAGATTCCAATGTTTTCCTGGAGGAAGGGGGGAAGTGTAACATCCCCTGCAGGAGCAGGTGGAATAAGTCATGCAATGAAATACCATACAAATGGTATCTGTGTTTGACATTGTATTCAGTGAAACGGCATCTCATATAGGAGCTTGCTGATGCATGAAATATAACAAATTACAATATATGTGTTGCAGGTTTAGAGTTGATAGCTTAGTAGTTGGTCAGGAATTATGGCACCGTTTAACAAAGCTTTATCCAATGCTCTCTTAAACACACATCAGTGTGTACATGCAACATATATCAACGTGTACAATGAATTGTCTTCCTCTTCAACCCTCTCCATATCCTACACTACAGTGGCTTGGAGGGACCTTGTCAGGCAAATTCTGGGGCACATAATGTTGGGTTGCCATATGTTTGGGAAATCACAGACTGGTCCTTCTGGGGCCATCTGGGGGGTTTCTTTTTTCAATTTTAAGGAAAGATCCAAGTTGGGGGGGTAAATTTGTGTGTGCGCTGTTTCGGGCTCCTATGTGAGTGGCTCTGGTTCTGTTTTGCGCATGTGGGCAGTTGGGGTGTGAAGAAGGCAACCGCCCCCCCCCAAAATCTCAACTTTCTGACCAATGGCCCCAAAGAAGGTCAGCTCAACAACTTTTTATGCAATTGACCAAAATTTTCATGAGGAGCAATTAGAATAAGATCTATTATTTGATTATTGATATACCGTATTTTTCGCCCTATAGGACGCACTTTTTCCCCTCCAAAAATTAAGGGGAAATGTGTGTGCATCCTATGGGGCGAATGCAGGCTTTCACTGAAGCCTGGAGAGCAAGAGGGGTCGGTGCGCACCGACCCCTCTCGCTCTCCAGGCTTCAGGAAAGCTCCGGGAGTGATAGAGAATCTGTGGGCAACTTTGCCATCGCTTTGGGACCCATTCTGGGGGCTGGGGTCGGGGGATGCTCGGGCTTCCCCAGCCCTGCAAGCTCCGAGAGCAATGGCGAAGCTGCGCACAACCTCGCCATCGCTCTGGGACCCGTTCTGGGGGCTGGGGTCGTGGGAAGCACAGGCTTTCCCCCACCCCCAGCCCCGCAAGCTCCAAGAGCGATGGCGAAGCTGTGCGCAACTTCGCCATTGCTCTCGGACTCTCCAGGCTTCGTGCAGCTCTCCGCAAGCAGTGGGAGCCCGGCGCTGGGCTCCCACGTCTTGCGAAGAGTTGCCTGCATGCCGAAGCCTGGGCACGGTGAGCTCAGCACGCCAAGGCTTCAAGCTTCGTGCAGCTCTCCTTAAGCTGTGGGAGCCCGTGCTGGGCTCCCACGGCTTGCGGAGAGCTGCCTGTTCTGGGGGCTGGTGTCCGGGGAAGCTTGGTCTTCCCCCGCCCCAGCCCCGCGCCTGGGGAAAAAATAATCCCCCCCTTTATTCCCCCCCCCAAAACTAGGTGCGCCTTATGGGCCGGTGCGTCCTATGGGGCGAAAAATACGGTAAACCTCCAGAATGTATTTTGTATGCTCAACCCTAAAATAGTGGGAAGAAGAAATCCCATTGCATGAGCAGATCTATCTTTGTACCACATAGTTTTTTCTCCATTTAATTGGTCTCAACAAGTTAAGGAGAGGGGAAATTGAGTGATGGGCACAAAAGTATATATAATGAACCCTATATCTGGTCATATAGAATGAGGAAATCAGTACGTACAATAAAATTTAGAGCTGAAAGAGAAACCAAGAGGAAAAAAAATATTCTGCTTTTAAATTTCCAAGTTTAGAGTTAACTTACTCTTTCAGCCAGCTCTACAGCTGTTATATTTGGATCATATGGGATGGGTTCTCCAACAAATGTCCTCAATTTCACTGGAAACCCTCCGTAAATGGGAAGCAACATACATCGAGTTTTGTCATACAGCCATTTTGTCAGCCCTGTGTATGAAATGGAAGAAGATTCTGAAGGAAAGCGACACCATATCAAATCTGAAATTAGTTGACATTCTCAGTGTTTCGCAATTGCAATAAATAGGAAGAGAGGAAAAGTTAAATAATATGAGTGCTTGGGAAAAGAGATACAGTGGTACCTCGGGTTATGAACATTTCAACTTACTTTTTTGGGTTACGAACGATTCTAACCTGGAAGTAATTTGTCCAAATTCTTGGAGGACTCTCCGCTGCCTGGAAGCAAACCTGGACGTCGGCGGGGCCTACAGAGCTCTCAGAGGCCTCTGCAAATGCAGGGAACCAAGCCCCGACATCCGAGGTGCCTGCAGGGCTCCACGAATGCCAGGAGCCAAGCCCTGACATCCGTGGTGCCTAGAGCGGTTCTGCACATGCCGGGAGCCAAGCCTCGATGTCCGAGGTGCCTGCAGGGCTCCACGAATGCCCTGACATCCGCGGTGCCTAGAGCGGTTCTGCAAATGCCAGGAGCCAACCCTCGACGTCCGAGGTGCCTGCAGGGCTCCGCAAATGCCAGGAGCCAAGCCCCGACATCCGCGGTGCTTAGAGCGGTTCTGCAAATGCCTAGTCCTGACATCGGCAGTGCCTGCAGGGCTCCGCAAATGGCGGGATCCAAACCCTGACATCCACTGTGGCTGCAGAGGCTCTGTGACTGAGCTCCAGCCGCAGGAGCTCTCTGAGGCCTCCACGAATGCTGGGAGCCAATCCGATTGTGATTGTGGAAGAGGACCCGGAGCCCCCTCCAAACAGTGAGTTTGGAAATAAATTTTAATTCTTTTCATCTAAAATACTGTCTTATTTATTATATAGTACAGTACATTGATTATTAGGGATCCGGGTGGCGCTGTGGGTTAAACCACAGAGCCTAAGACTTGCCGATCAGAAGATTGGCGGTTCGAATCCCCGCGATGGGGTGAGCACCCGTTGCTCGGTCCCTGCTCCTGCCAACCTAGCAGTTCAAAAGCACGTCATAGTGCAAGTAGATAAATAGGTACCGCTCCGCTGAGAAGGTAAACGGCATTTCTGTGCGCTGCTCTGGTTCGCCAGAAGCGGCTTAGTCATGCTGGCTGTGCACCGGCTCCCTCGGCCAATAAAGCGAGATGAGCACCGGAACCCCAGAGTCGGTCATGACTGGACCTAATGGTCAGGGGTCCCTTTACCTTTACATTGATTATTGCCATCATTTTATGGATCAATGGTCTCGTGAAATAGTAAGATTTGTGTTAAATTGCTGTTTTAGGGTGTGTTTTTTCATCATCTGGAACGGATAAATCCACTTTCTATTACTTTCAATGGGAAAGTCCGCTTCAGGTTAAGAATGCTTCAGGTTAAGTACAGACTTCTGGAACCAATTAAGTACTTAACCTGAGGTACCACTGTACAAGATATTCAGTCAGCTCTTATCAGCTCTTTGCAATCAGTCATAAGTTGGGTACAATAGACTACAGAATATGGTATGTTTCCTGTTCAGTTCCCCTCCATTTTAGGGTTCCTCCCACATTTATCGATTATAGCTTTCTGTTAAATCTACTAGAAAACTAAGCAAGGGCATGTTCACTCAGTACTGAGGCAGGCAGCACAGCTTTTACAGATAAGTGTACATGGAATAAAATCTATTAGTGAGTAGTAAATAGATATTCTTTTAAAAAGATCATTCTGTATTATTAAAATGTATATTGCCTGAGATCTCTTGATCCACCAAGGTATTTAACTCACTTGTCTTTCCAACGGTCCTGTATGCTTCACAAATGTTTTGTGTAAAAATAGGGATGATGGGCTAAAAAAAAAAAGATGAAACAAACATGAAAAGAAAGGTGAGATTTGGATAATTATTTTGTCCCAACCAAGCCTTAATTTTTGTTATGGACTACGAAGAATGCTTCACATCTGGGATTATAATGAGAAGCAACTCATAAATGATAATGTAATTGGCTTTAAAATTCCTGACACATCTATTCAAATCTCTCAGATGAAGAAAATTCAGAAGCTGTCCTCCAGATTTTCAGGAATTTAAGGGGGGGGGGGGTAGAAAGAGAATTTCCTGGTTTGCCCTGAGGGGGAAAGGAAGCCAGGTTCAGCCAACCGGCCACTGCTTTTTGGAGTTTGGTGGCAGCTCGTAGGCAATGAGCACCTGAAAAAGGTCTTGGGGATGACCAGGACTCTGAGGGTTCCTATGGAGGTCAAAAGCAAGTTCCCAAAGGGTCTGAGGTTCCATTTGGTGCTGGCCTAACCCGGCTGTCAAGCTGTGATCTCTGGGCTCCAATGTGTTCCAGAAGCAAGCTGCCTCGAATTTCCTACTCAGCGAGCAGCAGATTTCCCGGAAAATAAAACCAAGGAAAAGGGGATTTATTATTCAAGTGTCTTTAGCATTTGGATTTATTTGGCAAATTTCCAGGAGAACAAAAGGGGAGTCTTCTCTAGAATTGGTGACTATCCTGCATGGGAACCAGATGGCTGAAGCACTGAAGGAAACAAAGAAACTCTGCCATTGGAAATAAAAGGAAGGGGACAGGGGGATAAGAACTTTGAAAACTTTCTTTAAAAAAAAAAAAAACATTCAAACTTTTATACTCCTCCCCCCTGGATTCAATTGGCGGCAGCTATAGCATCTCAGGAACTATTGGCAGACAATTTGGCTTTAATTGAATTGAGGCAAAAAGAGATGCTTTTATGGTTTAGATCTATTGCTCAGCAATCTGGTGAAGCAATAAGGGATAAAATAATTGAGGCAATTGCAAATCTTCTTGAGACTCAAAAGCAGTAGGGATTTACGATATGTAAAGGTTTGTTTTAAAGCAGTGTTGGGAAGAGCTGTGGCACTCCAGATATCATTTGACCCCCAAACAGGTTATTTGCCATCCTCAGCTTTTTGGGATGCTGGATCAAGGATGTCAACATATTACGGTACATTTTTATCTAGGATAATCGTGAAGGCAATGCAAATTGCACAAAGATCACTCACCACTTTCGCCTCCAAAGCTGCCTGAGCAAAACCTGTGCGTTTACCCCACATTATGCAGTAATCATGACTATACAGTGCTTCTCTACCTCCACCAGGTGAAATGGCCAGTAAACGGCCTTTCTTCATCATTTCCACAATTTCAGCTTTATTGTAAGATTTCAACCCGAGCACATAATAAAACATCTGCAGCCCTGAAAAAATAATAGAAGAATGCATTTTATGTGAAACTTATTTAGGAAATAGTGTGGATACAATACAAGTGTCATTATTCCAAAGATATTGCACTATTATGGATCACAAGCATAGCTCTCTGCTAATACATTTCAACTAGGATTTCATGGAGGGGGACTTTATGCTAATTCCTCTTTTGCTCAGAGGTTCTGACAGTAGGCTTTTTTTGGAAAGCACATTGAGTGGGGTTGAGTGCTGAGGTGGCCACTTTTTAGACATGTGTTCCTCAGGTATGTAATACATTCAGGTTTGCATTATGATAAAAATACAGCTCACAGTGCCTTGCTGCACCATCCAAACCTTCAATCCCTTTAGGGTGCAGAGCTTTTGGATATAGTAGATACACACACGGGGGGGGGGGGGGAGAGATACACGCATGGCACAGAGGAGACAATGCTGATGGAAAAATGCCTCCACCAGCTGAGATTGGTACACAGATATATGGGTGGAGGTTATATGCTGCATTAATTAACCTAGTGGAAAATCTCCAAACAGCCCTCTGTGCTACTGGGTCTCTTTGGACTCCTTCCTCCAAATGACCTTTCTGTGATGTCATAGTTTCCTTGTGTGGCTGCTGTGTGCATGCAGAGGAAGATGATGTGGGGGGAGTGGCAGTGGAGGGCCATGAACACTACAGCAAGGGTGCCACATGTATTTGATTGCAGTCACATGGGGGCATAAAAGCTGTGTGTGGGAGTCCTTGATTGGCCATGTGTTTGGGTGGGGCCATGTTTTCTGGAATCTGTGTGCAACCTTGGTGATAGGTTGGACTTGCTATGAAAGCCACGGACATGTCTTTGGGGCTTCACTTGGGCTTCTGCCCTTTTCCTTAGCTGTAGCTCCCACCCCATCCCAGCTGCCACCCAGTGGTGTCTGAATACAGGGATTTTGCGCAGGTGGTTTGCTAGTGCAGATGCTCCCAAGCAGAATCCTATACTTTGCATTCTTCTTTCCAGTAAGGAATATCCCATCTTTACTAATGACTGAACTTTGTAAAACTCTTTGTACTTGAGGAAATCATCAACTTAGACACCCCAAAGCCTACGCCTTGTCCTGTTCTGGTATTAAAGTGAACAGCAATTATTACATGAGAGGTTGTAGTCATAGCATAAGAATCAGATGACACATTATCCAGATTCCTTAGTTTTTAGATCTCTGGGGAAGAATGTAGACAGAAAAGCACGGCATTTCTTCATGGAGACCATTTCTGCTGACTCAGTTGTGAATTGGAAATAATTATTCATCCTGCATTTTCTCTTTTACTAGCAAAGACTTGGTGCAAAGGTACCTTCATCTGCACTAACGAAACTATTTCACCTGTTGCTGCTATTTTATTTATCAGTTGTTTTTACCTGCTTTCCTGATGTACAGTTTTATATTTTATAGCATTGTTTCATAGCTTATAGCATTGTTTTATGTCATATTTTACATGTTTTATGTAAAAAAGCATGATTTAAATTTAAATAATTTACCTGGTATCCAATACGCGACATGATGCATTAATGAAAAGCATGCTCTCTCCGTCTCTAAAAAATATCTAGCCGCAAATAAGATATAGCCGAGAGACATAACTCCATGATGATAAATAATAATCCCTGGTCCATTAGGGATATGTTCTATACCAGTAAGTTCATAACCTGAAAATAATACAAAATGCAACAAAGAAATATTGCAACCATTACTGGAGGAAATCAGTGTGGTTCAGAAAAAAAAAATCAATTTAAGATCAGGTTAAAGCTCTGTTATATGCTTTTGAATTATGAAGCTGGAGGAGACTCTTGAGAGTCCCATGGACTGCAAGAAGATCAAACATATCCATTCTTACGGAGATCAGACCTGAGTGCTCACTGGAAGGACAGATCCTGAAGCTGAGGCTCCAATACTTTGGCCACTTCAAGAGAAAAAAAGGCTCCCTGGAAAAGTCCCTGATGTTGGGAAAGATTGAGGGCACAAGGAGAAGGAGACGACAGAGGACGAGATGGTTGGACAGTGTTTTTGAAGCTACCAGCATGAGTCTGACCGACGCGCAGGAGGCAGTGGAAGACAGGAGTGCCTGGCATGCTCTGGTCCATGGGGTCACGAGGAGTCGGACACCACTAAATGACTAAACAACAACGACAATATGCTCCAGCATTCTGGATGCTAGGTTGTCATCCACACGGATCAAGACTTTCTCTGTGGTGGTCCCTTAATGAATGAAGGGATTTCTCCTCTCGTAGAATATTCCTTCCTTGCTTCCTTTTGAGCAGGTGGAAGCATTTTTGCCCAGTCTTTGAGTGAGCTAAAACTGTGTTTTGCTGTTTTCGTCTACTTTAAGCTTTTATATAGGGTTGAGCCCTTGAGAAAGTTTAATATGTTGTTATAGTAATACTAAAGTTTTCTGAGACTTTTTTAATTTAAAGAGTAGTATCCCCCTTCTGTATAAGAGCTATCCAGGGCCTGAAGTATATTTGTTCCCCGTCCCAAAGAGCTCCAGCTTCAGGCATCTTCAGACCATTCTCTGAATCTCTTTCTACCAAGTGAGAAAGCTGCTTCCTAGACACCCCCCCTCCTTGACCATGCCCTAAGTAGCTACACGGTCTCATCCTTATGGCCCAAACTTGGTTTTAGTCGTGTATTTCTGATTTAAGTTTCAACACTTACAGTAACATGAGACCTGTGGGAAGCATTGAGAACATATAAAGAGTCCCATGGATCAGGCCAAAGGCCTCTGTATTAGACCATCCTCTTTCCCGCAGTGTCCATCTAAATAAGTAGCCATCACCACATCCTGTGCTGGCAAATTCCATAGTTTGTGTACATACAGTGGTACCTCGGGTTACAGATGCTTCAGGGTACAGACTCTGCTAACCCAGAAATAGTACCTCAGGTTAAGAACTTTGCTTCAGGATGAGAACAGAAATTTGAGGCAGCCTGCTGCAGGAGTGCATTGGAGTCCAGAGATCACAGTTTGACAGCTGGGTTAGCCTGGCAACAAATGGAACTCCAAACCCGTTGGGAACTCACTTTTGACCTCCATAGCAACTACAGTGGTACATCAGGTTAAGAGCTTAATTCATTCTGGAGGTCTGTTCTTAACCTGAAATTGTTCTTAACCTGAGGTACCACTTTAGCTAATGGGGCCTCCTGCTGCCGCCACGCTGCCATGGTGCGATTTCTGTTCTCATCCTGTAGCAAAGTTCTGTAACCTGAAGCGTCTGTAACCCGAGGTACCACTGTACATAGTTGCTAATTGTGTCTCTGTGAGGGGTAAACAACATTCTCCAGGTTTCTTTGGGAGAAGAAGCATACTTAAAATGTGGTTTATATGTATGGTGTTTATGCAGCCACCAGCTGACCCTTTCTTTTGTAATCTGTCTTATTTATTTATTTTATCATTTATTGAATTTATATACCACCCTATACCTGGAGGCCTCAGGGCGGTTCACAGAAACACCTTAGATTCATACTTCATAAAATGCTTTGTTTTTCTTATTACATAAATAAATAGCCATGCCTTTATTTTGATCCTTATGTAGCCAACCCAAACTTGTAGCTGTTGTGACTCTGAGGGGGGTTCAGAGGTCCAGTCCTGATTCACTGTGGCAACTATTGTTCCAGTGCTTCAAGCCTGAAATTCTGATCCTCAGTCCTATGAAATTATAGTGACTCATAAGAAAGAATTATCGCTATGAAAGAAACTTTCACTCACCATGCCATATCTTTCCAAATATATCTATAATATTAGCAAAAAAAATCCTTGGCTTTTTCCAAATTTTGCTCTCAGGACCAGTTTCTTGGTGCTTATTCATCTTCATGTAAACATATAGCCCAAATGAGCAAGCACAGCCAACCAAATATATATCTATCATTAATGAACAAAGCAAAATCAGAAGCTTACGAAACCACCAAGGGTGAACCACTGAGCTCAGGCATTCTTCTAAATAAGGAAAACTAATCAAGTTTTGCAGCATTTGAGTAAACCAGCTCATTGTTTCCTGATCTGAAGCACCAAGCGTATGCCAATGAAATAAATATATGAAGTGAAATTTTCTTCAGTTGTGATGCTATTTCCCCCACTGTTTACCTGGAAAACAGAAAATGCAGTACATTGGTTTGATCTGTCATCCCAGAAACATTCATGAATACATGAAAATCTCATGCTGCTTAATATTTTCCTAGTTTTCCCCACTGCAACTTGCTCTGTTGCTGTATTGTGTTTCCAAGGTCCATCATGGAGATTTACAAAATTAGAAATATATGACTTCATCATTTATCTGTTGTAAAGCAAGCTCTCTCTCTCTCTCTGCGGACCCCTGCACAGGAAGTGACAAATAGCACAACTACTAGCACATTTGCAAATGAAGCAGGGCCCAGTATGGTTGCAAATAGAATGAGAGACTTTGATGAGATTCCTGCATTGCAGGGGGTTGAATAGATGACCCTTGGAACCCTTCCAAATCTACACTTTATGATTATCTGAACAAAAACTTTTACTTACATTCCTGGTAAGCCTAAATTGCCTTTGCTTCAGTCATCTCTCTCTTGAAGCAGCAGAAGTCTTGTCTGGTGCACTTTTTCGTAGGCCAATTTCCACCCCTATGGAGACATGTCCCTTTATGTCGCTGTTTAAAGAGTCTCTGATGGGTGTGCCATCTGAATGAGGAAACGTAGAATTGTGAAAAAGAGGGAGGGCTTAGAGTGCCTGCTACTTGGAAGTTGTCGCCATTTGTAATTAAGGATAACTGATGAAATCACATCTACAATAGCAGTCATATTGCACGATAACATATTGGGTCACAGAAAATCAGTTATTGACTAAGGAGTAAAGGTAGGAATTGTGGCAAGATATGCATGTTAAAGTATCATCCTGCAATACGTAAACCTTAGTAACATGTCATGTTTACAATATTGAATCCTAGCACTGTAAAAGCTCTTCCATTGGACCTGCCATTTAGTTCTACAATTATTTAGTATAATTAGGTCTTTAACATCCCTTGAGAGACAGCCAAATTTAAATAACAATTAGACACACAGCTGTGAGGCATTTGCGAGCTTTTTTGCGGAGAAGTTCTTTTTGCTCCGCCATGACCTCCCTGCCAATTTGAATACAATAAAGGAACTGGAGGCCCCTCGACTGTCCTCGGGCCCAGTATTGGACCACTTCGACCGGATATCTCCAGCCGATGTGGACAGACTCCTCTGAGCTGGAAAGCCCACCACCTGTCCTCTTGACCCGTGCCTGTCTTGGCTGATTAGAGTGTGTCCAGACGAGGTGCGGGCCCCCCTAGGAGATATCATCAATTTGTCCATTGGCACATGGACATTCCCAGGGGTACTGAAGGAGGCAGTGGTGCGCCCGCTCTTAAAGAAAACATCATTAGATCCTTTAGATTTAACCAATTACCGCCCGGTTTCAAATCTTCCGTTCCTGGGTAAGGTGATTGAGAGAGCGGTTGCTGAACAGCTTGGTGGGTTTCTGGATGAAACATCGGCTCTGGATCCATTCCAGTCCGGCTTCCGTGCTGGTCATGAGACTGAGACGGCTCTGTTCGCCCTAACAGATGATCTCCATAGGCAGCTAGATCGAGGCAGGTCGGGGCTGCTGATTCTTCTAGACCTGTCAGCAGCCTTCGACATGGTCGATCATGAACTCCTGGACCACCGCCTTGCCGACGTGGGGGTCCAGGGCACAGTCCTTCAATGGCTGTGCTTGTTTCTCTCTGGTTGGGGACAGAGGGTGGCTCTTGGGGGGGAATAGTCATCGCGCCACTCCTTGGTGTGTGGAGTGCCTCAGGGTGCGATACTCTCCCCGATGCTTTTCAACATCTTTATGCGCCCCCTCGCCCAGCTTGTCCGGAGTTTTGGGCTGGGTTGCCATCAGTATGCTGATGACACCCAACTCTATCTGTTGATGGATGGCCATCCTGACTCGGCCCCAGACACACTGATCAGATGTTTGGATGCTGTGGCTGGATGGTTACGTGGGAGCTGGTTGAAGCTAAATCCTTCGAAAACAGAGGTCCTGTGGCTGGGATGGGACTATATGGGATTGAGGGGGGCAACTCCCATCTCTTGCGGGGGTGCAATTAGTGCCAGCACCGTCCGCTAAGAGTTTGGGTGTAATGTTCGACACCTCCCTTTCCATGGAGGTGCAGATTGCAGCTATAACAAAGGCGGCATTTTTTCATCTCCCCAAGCTAAGCGGTTGGATCCTTACCTCTCTTGCCATGACCTAGCCACTGTGATCCACGCGACAGTCACCTCCAGACTGGATTATTGTAACTCGCTCTATGTGGGGCTGCCCTTCAGACTGAGCCAGAAACTCCAGCGGGTGCAAAATGCTGCGGCGAGACTCCTTACGGGGTCCTTGCTGCGAGATCACATTCACCCGGTGCTATACCAGCTGCACTGGCTCCAGGTGGGGTACAGGGTCAGGTTTAAGGTGCTGGTATTAACCTTTAAAGCCCTATACGGCCTAGCACCCTCGAACCTACAGGACCGCCTCTCCTGGTATTTCCCACAGAGATACGTACGGTCTTCAAATAAAAACAACTTGAAGGTCCCAGGCCACAGAGAGGTTTGGCTGGCCTCAACTAGAGCCAGGGCTTTTTCGTCTGTGGCTCCGATCTGTGGAACGCTCTGTCACTAGAGACTAGGGCCCTGCGGGACTTGACATCTTTCCGCAGGGCCTGCAAGACAGAGCTGTTCCACCAGGACTTTGGGCAGGGCACAGCCTGACTCACTCCTTCGGCAATCTTTGCGGAGCTCTGGCCCAATGGTTGCCATTGGTTTGATTTGAGTTAATTTTATAATGAATGATTTTAGAGTGTTGTGTTGTTGTGTTGTTCTGTTGTACTGTTTTATTGTTGTTAGCCGCCCTGAGCCGGGCTTCGGCTGGGGAGGGCGGGATATAAATAAAATTTATTATTATTATTATTGTTAATTCTACAGCAGCATGTGTAGGTGGATTTCATTAACACCTACTAGGTTTGAATACTGAATCTCAAGTAATCATCCTCAGTAATCAATCCTACTCTAATAAACTTGATCAGCTACTTGTGCTCTAGCCATTGTCTAAGATCTCCAATACCATCTGTTTGATTGTTTGGTTAAATTCTGCCATGCTGATTTTTCTGCAGGCAGCTCATCAAAAAGCTTCTTCACTCGTTGCTCCTGCAGTATGCTTTGCTTTCTCAGTAGCTCCAGAAATTCCAGGAAGACATGCTTTGACATCAAAGGGTCTCCGGCTTTTGGTACATGTTCAATATTGTCAGGTGGGGGTCCAACATGCATTTGTCAGTTATGTCAGAGCAATACTGTAATCACATACACATATGGTGGTCTTAACGTTTATTTCTCAAAAAAACACACATGAAAGTGATATGAAAGTAGCCAAGACAAATGTGCCACAGAAGCCCACCAACCCTTGCAAAGGCTGAATAGGTAAAGGTTCTTTTGGCACGTGGGTGGAGGAAATAAAAAGGCACCTGTTAGGATGGGTAGTGCAGAAGGCAGGAATGCCAACAAGAAGAAAACCCAGAGCCACTGATTGTACTTATGCCCCAGTCATCATCTCTACTGAGTACTACAATGGCAACAGAAACTGAGGAGGAAAAAACTGCCAGGCAGTGGCATCCCCATGTCATAAGTGTGAAGGCAGACAGGAAGGCCCTGGCAGAGGGCAGATTGCCGTTTTATCAGTTTTAATTGCACAGCCTGAATTTGGCTCATCAACCCTTATGCCGCAGCTCCCACTGGCCAAATGGACCCTTTCTTCACAGTCTATCTCAACACCTGAATGTTTTAGAACGAATGGCTTTGGACAGGGAAGCAACTAAGAAAATGAGAGATTGCAAAGGACTAGAAGGATCAATTCTCTTTTATCTTTATATCATTTTGCTGTTCCTTCCTTCCCTTGGTACAGCCTATTCAGGAGAAGCTATCTGCTTCTCCAATATGGAGGTAAGATGGTAGTGAAGGCAGCAGAAAGAATATGGGAAATAACGGCTTCAAAATTTTACAACTGGGATAAATCATTACAACTGGGATAAATATTCAGATATATGATTGAGGGAAGGGGGTTATTTCTTTGTAATCCAATAGCTGAGGGTTTTGTGGGGGAACGAACCAGTGTATTGCATGACTTCTACTTATCTGGAGGTAGAGGGAGAGTGGGGAAGATAGTGGCAAGGTGGGTGTGATTAAAACACATCAATGGAGCCACTCCACTGATCCTGCTTGTTTGTTTATACCATGCTGACCAACTTGCCTTTCCCCCTCTACCTCCTGTTAAGCAGCAGCAATGTGACCAGTCAGAGGTCAGGTGAGCAGCAGTGCCCCTTCACACTCTGAAACTGCTGTAACCAATCATGGTGCAATGCAGTGACATGTAAGAAAATGTCTCCTGCAGTTGCTATGCCTCCTTAATTGCTAGGTACACCCACACCTCCAACTATGCTGGCGTGGTTTTCAAATGGGCTGGAACACCCCATTAAGGTGTTATCCACCCTGCATTGTTGAAACTCTCACTATGTGGGCAGTGAGAACTTCAATCAATGATGCTATCAGGATGACAAGAATGGAGCCACTTCTGAATGAATACCACACAAAAATTGCAACAAGTACGATTGATTTCCCATGACTGCTTAATTGGATATTTTGTATAGATATTTCTGCAGCTTCCATTATTCTAGCATCATTATTTTAGTAAAAAGAACTAATCACTTTCAGGAATTTGTCAAAAAGCAGGATAATAATCTAAATAAATTAAATAAACCATTTAAAGATTAAGAAGCATACTGTGACCAAATATTTACTGTATTTTTCGCTGCACAAGATGTACCTGACCATAAGAGGGACCTAGTTTTTAGAGGAGGAAAAAAAGTAGAAATATATTATGCACAGAGCGTGTAAGCGGATCTCGATTTTCTTGATTTAAAGCATACAAAGCAAGAGCTGCTTACATGGCTTCTGTCCCGCTTTGCGCAACTCTCACTGTGCTTGCTCATCCCTTCAGAGGCATCCCTCAGCTCGCGACTGCAGCCTCAGCCGAGGGTTCCCTCCGGCATCTAGTGCTTTCGCTCCATTAAACGCGCAGACATTTCCCCTTACTTTTTAGGAGTAAAAAAGTGCTTGTTATGGAGCGATAAATATGGTATTTCCATGGCACAATCTATGTCCATGGCACCATGCAAATGACCATAATACTGTGAGGCATCATCAAGAATATGTACCTCCCAGCTCTATAATTACACACCCAGTGATTTTCAGATCTAAAGCTTGGCCTTTGTTCACAGGGCCATACATCATCTTCAGAAACTAATGCCCAAAAATTCTTGAATCCTGATCAGTCTACTCTGGTATTCATAACTGAGACTATGGAAGAAAGAAATCAGCTAAGATGGGAACATGAGTCTTTCAGGAGCTAAAAGATAAAGGAGATAGTGTGTGTGTGTGTGTGTGTGTGTGTGTGTGTGTGTGTGTAAAAGCCTGGTTGCTGCAGTCACTCTGGGCAGCTTAGAACATAAAAAACTCAGCAACACATCATCAGTTGAAAACTTTCTGATGCAGGGTTGCCTTCAGATGTCTTCAGAAAGTTGTGTAGTTGTTTATCTATTTGACATCTGATAAGAGGGTGTTCAACAGGGGGGTGGCGGTGCAAATGTGGGGCGGGCACCAGATCCAAATTCATAGGTGAGTTGGCTATTTCCATTAGATCACTCACTTTTTTCACCAATTCCAGCTGTATTTTTGTTTTCTCTACTTTTCTTGCTATAAGTTTGAAATGATTTGCATTATAGGGCTCAAATCTTGGAGCCCCCTTTTATAAAAATAAACGAAGTGCCACTGTTTTAATACAGGTAATTTATAGACATTACTCTTTCACATGTAATATTATTTCATGTTTATTTAAACACTCGCCTTCCTGTTATACTGTTCGATTCTGCCTCTACTAGTGCAAGTTCCCCCAAAAGGGGAATACTGTGTGTATTGCAGGATAGGGCAGAAAAGCACTTGTACGCCTTCAAAAACGTAGGAGCTTCTGCACACACAGCTGAGCTACTGAGCTAGGGACCCTTCCAAATAATTCATAAACAATCCAGCACAATTCTGTGTATATCACCTTAGCTTTAATAACATAAGTATTAATGCTTCCTATTACAGACACCTTCTCATAAACGCCGCAACTATTTTATATGGACTAGTTAACTTTGTAATGCTTATCAAATCATTCTAAAAGAGCTCTTAATATATTTCCTGGCCTTTTTTTGGTGTTTATCCCGAAGATTTTCAAGTGCAATCTTCGCCTGTTGAAAGAAACCCAGAGGAATACATTGTGTTAAAGGAATAGATTGCAAAATAGGTATTCACAGTTATTAATATCTGTGAGGAAAAAGCTAAAGGGATCAGAACCAGAGGCAACCCATTTATTCCAGCTATAGAAGCACAATATGTGACTTCTTTCTGGGATACACAACTGACTTTGTAAACTGAGATGTGTTGCATGAGAGTCCTTGTCTCTCAACCCTCAAAAGTGGTTCTTCAACATGGAGGGTTGGGCCACAGCAGCCAGGGTAAAAAAAAAACAAAGATGAAACAAACATGAAAAGAAAGGTGAGGATTGGATAATTATTTTGTCCCAACCAAGCCTTAATTTTTGTTATGGACTACGAAGAATGCTTCACATCTGGGATTATAATGAGAAGCAACTCATAAATGATAATGTAATTGGCTTTAAAATTCCTGACACATCTATTCAAATCTCTCAGATGAAGAAAATTCAGAAGCTGTCCTCCAGATTTTCAGGAATTTAAGGGGGGGGGGAGAATTTCCTGGTTTGCCCTGAGGGGGAAAGGAAGCCAGGTTCAGCCAACCGGCCAGTGCTTTTTGGAGTTTGGTGGCAGCTCGTAGGCAATGAGCACCTGAAAAAGGTCTTGGGGATGACCAGGACTCTGAGGGTTCCTATGGAGGTCAAAAGCAAGTTCCCAATGGGTCTGAGGTTCCATTTGGTGCGGGCCTAACCCGGCAGTCAAGCTGCGATCTCTGGGCTCCAATGTGCAGCGAGCAGCAGATTTCCCAGAAAATAAAACCAAGGAAAAAGGGATTTATTATTCAAGTGTCTTTAGCATTTGGATTTATTTGGCGAACTTCCAGGAGAACAAAAGGGGAGTCTTCTCTAGAATTGGTGACTATCCTGCATGGGAACCAGATGGCTGAAGCACTGAAGCAAACAAAGAAAGTCTGCCATCGGAAATAAAAGGAAGGGGACAGGGGGATAAGAAATTTGAAAACTTTCTTTTTAAAGAAAAAGCATTCAAACTTTTATACTCCTCCCCCCTGCATTCAACTGGCGGCAGCTATAGCCTCTCAGGAACTATTGGCAGACAATTTGGCTTTAATTAAATTGAGGCAAAAAGAGATGGTTTTATGATTTAGATCTATTGCTCAGCAATCTGGTGAAGCAATAAGGGATAAAATAATTGAGGCAATTGCAAATCTTCTTGAGACTCAAAAGCAGGAGGTACATCAAGCTATTGATCATGCTTTTAGGGTTAAATCCCCGTATGCTAAGAAGAAAACATTTCCAGGAGATTGTTTGGTCTTTTTTTATTCTAGAAATAATCAAAGACTGAGTGCTCCAAACATATTATGAGAAGGATCTTGAAATAGATGATGACTGGCAGCATTAAGATAAATACTGCAGTGTAATATGTTTTGATGGATTCAGTAATGGAAAACTGAATAGTATAGTTTTTGTAAAATATGCAAGGATTTATGATATGTAAAATGAACTATCAAAGGAGAAGAAAGGAAGTCATTGATATCTTAAGAATGTAAAATGAGTATTTTAAATAGTAAAACAATTTTTAAAAATAAAATTATATATAAAAAAGAAAGATAAAAATAAACGCAGGTTCTCTTTTTAAATGTCACCAATTCCAGTAGGTTTATTTTAAAGCAGGGGTGGGGAGAGCTGTGGCACTCCAGATATCATTTGACCCCCAAACAGGATATTTGCCATCTCAACTTTTTCGGATGCTGGATCAAGGATGTCAACACATTACATCTTATCTAGGATAATTGTGAAGGCAATGCAAACTGCACAAAGATCACTCACCACTTTCGCCTCCAAAGCTGCCTGAGCAAAACCTGTGTGTTTACCCCACATTATGCAGTAATCATGACTATACACTGCTTCTTTACCTCCACCAGGTGAAACGCCCAGTAAACGGCCTTTCTTCATCATTTCCACAATTTCAGCTTTCTTGTAAGTTTTCAACCTGATCACATAATAAAACATCTGCAGCCCTGAAAAAATAAGCCCCAAATAGAAGAATGTATTTATGTGAAACTTATATAGGAAATAGTGTGGTACAATACAAGTGTCATTATTCCAAAGATATTGCACTAATATGGATCACAAGCATAGCTCTCTGCTAATACATTTCAACTAGGATTTCATGGAGGAGAAATTTATGCTAATTCCTCTTTTGCTCAGAGGTTCTGACAGTAGGCTTTTTTTGGAAAGCACATTGAGTGGGGTTGAGTGCTGAGGTGGCCACTTTTTAGACATGTGTTCCTCAAGTCAAGTCTGTAGTACATTCAGGTTTGCATTATGATAAAAATACAGCTCACAGTGCCTTGCTGCACCATCCAAACCTTCAATCCCTTTAGGGTGCAGAGCTTTTGGATATAGTAGATACACACACGGGGGGGGGGGGGAGAGAGATACACGCATGGCACAGAGGAGACAATGCTGATGGAAAAATGCCTCCACCAGCAGAGATTGGTACACAGATACCAATGGTGGAGGTTATATGCTGCATTAATTAACCTAGTGGAAAAACTCCAAACAGCACTCTGTGCTACTGCGCCTCTTTGGCCTCCTTCCTTCCTTCCTTCCTTCCTTCCTTCCTTCCTTCCTTCCTTCCTTCCTTTAAATGACCTTTCTGTGATGTCATAGTTTCCTTGTGTGGCTGCTGTGTGCGTGCAGAGGAAGATGATGTGGGGGAAGTGGCAGTGGAGGGCCATGAACACTACAGCAAGGGTGCCATTGTCAGCATCGCCCTTGAGCCAGTGTACCAACTGGACTCATGCACTACAGCCCCGACTGGGCTGGGCGAGCTGGGTAGCACTGCCAGAGACCTCCGTTTCTCACAGGAACTGGTCACAGTGCTGTGGACTCACAGCTTGGAGCTGAGAGCACCGGATTCACTGTCTCAGTAATGCAGTCGTTGCGCAGCAGCGTTTTCCAGAGTCTTGCAGAGTATAAACCACTCGGAGAGCAGCTCTGTAAAGTATCTTCTTTTATTCTATAACTACAGCTATAATACAAACTATATACAGAGCTAAATATTCTGAGCATACATCAATGCTACTCTGAGTGCCTGCAGCTGCTCTTAGCAGCAATCTTATCTCTAAATACAATCTCTTGCACTCTCTCTCCGACACACCGACTGACTCTCTCACACACACACAGAGACTCACTCACTTGACTAATTAAGTAGAGAGCAGTACATTGCTCCTCCTCTCTGTAGAGTCAGCAGAGACCTCAGGAGATGATCAGGAGATTCTTGCGTATGGGAGGGGTGAAATCTCCTCATCCTCCCCCATTTCATCCGACCATTCAAGAATCTTTAACATAACTGCAATTTGCACACACACTCCAAAAGTTGTTCTCTGCTTACAACCTTGGTTAACATATCTGCAGGTATCTCTTTACCCGGCATATAACACACTTTTACAATACCATTTTGAATACACTCTCTAGCTCGATGGAGCTTGATTAGCAGATATTTTGTCCTTTGTTTACATCCCTCTGAGTGGAGCAAAGTTATACATGCTTTATTATCCTGATAAACCGGAACAGGAAAAGCGACCTTCACTTTTATGTCACTAAACAGTTGCTGCAACCACTCTGTATCCATCAGGGAAAGGGTTAAAGCATTAAGCTCTGCCTTGCAGGAACTTAAGCTTACTGTTGCCTGCTTTCTGCAACACCAATCAAAAAGACATTGATTGTACAAATAACACACTCCTGATGTGCTTTTGCCATCCATTGTGTCACTTCCGAAACTGGCATCAGCATAGATCTCTAGACCTCCAGACTTTTGACTTGTAAGTCTCAATCTGTAATCCATAGTTCCTTTTAAATATCTTATATGATATACCGGTGGTACATGACCCCAGTCAAGCTTGCAAAGATATATCACCTGTCCGACAACAAATGTTGGAAATGTAAGGAGGAGGAAGGGACATTCTTACACCTCTGGTGGACCTGCCCGAAGGTGAAGGCCTTCTGGGAGATGATACATAATGAATTAAAAAAGGTTCTTAGATTTACCTTACCTAAGAAACCGGAGGCTTTCCTCTTGGGCATGGTGGACCAGAGAGTGGTTAAGAAAGATAGAATTTTCTTTATGTATGCCACCACAGCAGCAAGGATCCTGATCGCAAAGTACTGGAAGACACAAGATTTACCCACGCTGGAAGAATGGCAGACGCAGTTGATGGACTATATGGAACTGGCCGAAATGACTGGCAGAATCCGAGACTTGGGAGAAGAAACAACGGAGGAAGTCTGGGAAAAATTTAAGGACTATTTGAAAAAGCATTATAAGCTGTATGAATGTTAAAAAATGCTCTTTTTAGGAAATTATAACTTCAGCATTTGTAAATTATTGATATGGAAAATAAGGTACAAGAAGCCAGAGGTGGTGCAGTGAAATAACTTTATTACTAGATAACACGATAAAATGAAAGATACATTATTGTGTTGAAACAAGTTAACAAATTGCTGATGTTTTGAATTTACAGAGAATGCAGGGTCCGGAAGATGGGGGGAAGTTCATTAGATTGATTGAAATTTGTATTTGGATGTTTGATTTTGTATTCTATAAACCTAATAAAAATTATATTAAAAAAAAAATATATCTTGCTATCCGTTTTAGCGCTTTCCAATCTTGAACTGTGGGTTGATTGGCATACCTGCTGATTAAATTCACACTCACTGCAATGTCTGGCCTTGAGCATCTTGCTATGAAATTAAGTTTACCCAACACACTTCTGAAAAGTGTTGCATCAGGAAAAACCTCAGCATTTGTGTCATGCTGATAACCTGCGACCATAGGGGTATCCACAGGATTTGCATCAGTCAGGTTCAACTTCTCTATTACATCAGTGATCTTACGTGACTGATGCACCAAAACATCACCCTGAGCATTTCTCTCAATCTCAAGAGAGAGATAATTGCTAACTTCTCCTAGGTCTTTTAAATCAAAATGCTCTTGCAACTTTGCCAAAGTGCTTTTGTAGATGTTTTGATCCTTCCACACAAATAATATGTCATCTACAAAACAGATGCAATAAAGCTTATGCTGATTGGACTCTTTAACAAAAACACATGAATCAGCCTTTCCTTGCACAAAACCTAAGGAGAACAGCACTTCAGTTAGCTTGGTGTGCCAGCACCGTGCACTCTGTTTCAAACCATACAGGGATTTTTTCAACTTGCAAACCATTCCCTTTTTTACCTGCACACCATCTGGGGGTGACATATAGATATTCTCATTTAGAACACCATACAAAAACGCAGTATTAACGTCATGATGGGAAATCGTCATACCCTCTTCGGCAGCTATCTTCAACAACAGTCTAACACTTTCAAATCTTACTGTTGAATACGTTTCATGGTAGTCCTGATCAGGTGTCTGAGAAAAACCACGCGCCACTAGTCTGGCTTTATATCTGACTACTTTCCCACTCTGATCAGTTTTTACTTTGTAGACCCACCTACTGTCTACACACTTCATACCTGGTTCAGCTGGAACCAATTCCCAAGTATTGTTCTGTTTCAGGGAACTCAACTCAGCTCTCATGGCATTCAGCCAAGGTTCTGCATCTTTTGCAGACAGATTTTTAACTTTATAATTGACTGGTTCAAACACCACACCAGAGCTGCTTGTGACCGCAGCGTTAGCAAACTCTTTAGAAAACCCTTTTGGTGGTACACCCTGAATACATTGGTCATGCATCTTCTCATTCTTATCAACAGACAAATTGCAACACTCTTTCTCAGTTGCTTCTGCAGTACCTGTACCTGAAACAAAAGGCAATTGATACAGACCATTTACACATTTTGCATATAGAATGAGCTTGCCATCTCGACGAATTTCACAGCGAGATTTAGCAAACACCACCTTAAAACCCTGATGATCAAGCTGGGAAACGCTCAACAAATTATCCTGAATATCAGGCGCATACAGGACATTCTTAATAGTTGTATTCAGGCTCTTTAAGAACACAGTTCCCTTAGCCTCACTCCTGAGAACTGTCCCATCTGCTTGATGAATTTCTTTCTCTTGTTTCTGAAGCTGAACAAAGAGATCCTTATCTTTGGCCACATGGTTTGAACAGCCAGAGTCGATCACGAAGAAACTCCGCCCACGTTGACTGCAGCAGCGAGAGAGCAAAACCTTTGAAGTAGCAGGTGCTTGGGGATTTCGTCCTCCTCCCCCTCTGCCTCTGAAGTTTCCCTTCTTCTTTGAAGATTTCTTGCAGCACTGGAAACTCAAATGGCCTTGTGCTCCACATGAAAAGCACCACTTCAACTTTAGTGCTTTAACAGCAGCAGTTTCACTTTCACTTTCCCCTGCTGAAGACTCAGGCACATTTTCAGGCACATTTTTAACAGCACCATTGTCCCGGCTTTCCCTAACAGCCTGTCTGCGATCCCACTCATTCAGGAGCACGCTAGACACATAATCTTCTGTTAGCCGGTCAGAAGGCAGTATAGAAATCTGGGCAGCTACTCCATCGTAAGAATCATCTAAGCTATTTATCATTAGCATTGCAAACACAGCCTCTGAAATAGCCAGGTCTCGCTGAACAAGGTCCTGTCTGAGACGCTTTAACTGAGATAGATGGCTAGGCAAATCACCACCTTTCTGCAACTGTAACCTGCACAGCTTCTTGAAGAAAATCACACTGGAACCAGCATTTTGTCTCAGATGCATATCTCTCAACTTATGCCAAACAGCTTGTGCAGTCTCTTGACCCTCTAAGTTTACCAGCAAGTGGTCTGAAACACTCAAAACAATTGTCCCTCGGGCTTTCATATCTGCAGCATGCCACTCAGACCAATCATCATCATCTTTATCTGGAGGGTCATCTTCTATGGTGTGAAATAGCTTTTCCCTCTGTAAAAGCGCTTTCATCTTAACTTGCCAAACTGCATAGTTTTCAGGCGTGAGGAGGGGAAAGGACATAGCCATCTGGCCAGAATGTGCACAGGCCATGTCTGCTATTACTTAGAGCAAGACACTTCCCTCGTGCAAACACAGATAAAGCCTTGGACGTCTTCAGCCACTCTCTTCCCCACTCAAAGCGCAATTAACAGGCAAACAGGGATGCTATCTTCTTTCTTGGGCAGTCAGCAACATACCTCAAGCAGCAGCAACAGCTACAGCGGCAGCTTGAGCACTCTGCTCCAACACAGCTCTGCTTCTAGGCACCACAAATCAGTCCAGCATGCAGCCTCCGTTCCGCCGTCCAGCGATCAGCAACAGACACCTCTGGCGACTGGGATGACTGGGATGACTGGAACAATGACTGGTCAGACGACTGGGCCCATAACCGATGTCAGCATCGCCCTTGAGCCAGTGTACCAACTGGACTCATGCACTACAGCCCCGACTGGGCTGGGCGAGCTGGGTAGCACTGCCAGAGACCTCCGTTTCTCACAGGAACTGGTCACAGTGCTGTGGACTCACAGCTTGGAGCTGAGAGCACCGGATTCACTGTCTCAGTAATGCAGTCGTTGCGCAGCAGCGTTTTCCAGAGTCTTGCAGAGTATAAACCACTCGGAGAGCAGCTCTGTAAAGTATCTTCTTTTATTCTATAACTACAGCTATAATACAAACTATATACAGAGCTAAATATTCTGAGCATACATCAATGCTACTCTGAGTGCCTGCAGCTGCTCTTAGCAGCAATCTTATCTCTAAATACAATCTCTTGCACTCTCTCTCCGACACACTGACTGACTCTCTCTCACACACACAGAGACTCACTCACTTGACTAATTAAGTAGAGAGCAGTACATTGCTCCTCCTCTCTGTAGAGTCAGCAGAGACCTCAGGAGATGATCAGGAGATTCTTGGGTATGGGAGGGGTGAAATCTCCTCAGCCATGTGTGTTTGATTGCAGTGTCACATGGGGGCATAAAAGCTGTGTGTGGAAGTCCTTGATTGGCCATGTGTTTGGGTGGGGCCATGTTTTCTGGGATCTGTGTGCAGATTTGGTGATTGGTTGGACATGCTATGAAAGCCACGGACATGTCTTTGGGGCTTCACTTGGGCTTCTGCCCTTTTCCTTAGCTGTAGCTCCCACCCCGTCCCAGCTGCCACCCAGTGGTGTCTGAATACAGGGATTTTGCGCAGGTGGTTTGCTAGTGCAGATGCTCCCAAGCAGAATCCCATACTTTGCATTCTTCTTTCCAGTAAGGAATATCCCATCTTTACTAATGACTGAACTTTGTAAAACTCTTTGTACTTGAGGAAATCATCAACTTAGACACCCCAAAGCCTACGCCTTGCCCTGTTCTGGTATTAAAGTGAAGAGCAATTATTACATGAGAGCTTGTAGTCATAGCATAGGAATCAGATGACACATTATCCAGATTCCTCAGTTTTTAGATCTCTGGGGAAGAATGTAGACAGAAAAGCACGGCATTTCTTCATGGAGACCATTTCTGGGGACTCAGTTGTAAATTGGAAGTAATTATTCATCCTGCATTTTCTCTTTTACTAGCAAAGACTTGGTGCGAAGGTACCTTCATCTGCACTAACGAAACTATTTCAGTTGTTCCTGAAAGAGAGGGGAGTGGTTGTGGGCGGGAGCCCGAGCACCGCCCAGCAGGGGGCGTTGCCCCCTGCCTCCAGCTCACCTGGCTGGCGCTCACGCCCCCCCGGTGGCCACACAACCAGGTGCTGCGGTGGGGGTGTGTTCAGCAGCCTTTTGCTGCAGCGTCAGCCTTTCCCTGGCCTCATTCCTCGTCGTCGTCCCGTCACGAGTCATTGGAATAATGTGTTGTGGTGTGTCGAAGTGCTAGGTGTGGCCATCGCCTATGCCTTCAATTTTTAGGGGTATTCCGTTAAAGGAATCTGGCGGTCGTGTATTCTGTCCGATGCCTGCTTGGCGGGAGGCCATGGCACGACCCGCGGTGACAGCAGGGATGAGCCTATAGTTGGATTAGCATCAACAGGTGATGAACCCCTGGTGAATAAACCCACTTGTTTCGATCCAATGCCTAAGCCAATACCTTTTCATTACTGTAATCAATAAAGTTGTGGCCTTTTCTAGCCCATTAACCTTATATCACGTGTCCTTGTGTCTTCATTTCACTTCGCGGGGGTCGGGCCCTCGAACCACAACATAGGAATCAGATGACACATTATCCAGATTCCTCAGTTTTTAGATCTCTGGGGAAGAATGTAGACAGAAAAGCACAGCATTTCTTCATGGAGACCATTTCTGGGGACTCAGTTGTAAATTGGAAGTAATTATTCATCCTGCATTTTCTCTTTTACTAGCAAAGACTTGGTGCAAAGGTACCTTCATCTGCACTAATGAAACTATTTCACCTGTTGCTGCTATTTTATTTATCAGTTGTTTTTACCTGCTTTCCTGATATACAGTTTTATATTTTATAGCATTGTTTCATAGCTTATAGCATTGTTTTATGTCATATTTTACATGTTTTATGTAACAAAGCATGATTTAAATTTAAATAATTTACCTGGTATCCAATACGCGACATGATGCATTAATGGAGAGCATGCTCTCCCCGTCTCTAAAAAATATCTAGCCACAAATAAGATATAGCCGAGAGACATAACTCCATGATGATAAATAATAATCCCTGGTCCTTTAGGGATATCTTCTATACCAGTAGGTTCATAACCTGAAAATAATACAAAATGCAATAAAGACATATCGCAACCATTACTGGAGGAAATCAGTGTGGTTCATAAAAAAAATTAAATTTAAGATCAGGTTAAAAGCTCTGTTATATGCTTTTGAATTATGAAGATGGAGGAGACTCTTGAGAGCCCCATGGACTCCAAGAAGATCAAACCTATCCATTCTTACGGAAATCAGCCCTGAGTGCTCACTGGAAGGACAGATCCTGAAGCTGAGGCTCCAATACTTTGGCCACTTCATGAGAAGAGAAGACTCCCTGGAAAAGTCCCTGATGTTGGGAAAGATTGAGGGCACAAGGAGAAGGAGACGACAGAGGACGAGATGGTCGGACAGTGTTCTTGAAGCTACCAGCATGAGTCTGACTGAAGCGCAGGAGGCAGTGGAAGACAGGAGTGCCTGGCATGCTCTGGTCCATGGGGTCACGAGGAGTCGGACACCACTAAATGACTAAACAACAACGACAATATGCTCCAGCATTCTGGATGCTAGGTTGTCATCCACACGGATCAAGACTTTCTCTGTGATGGTCCCTTAATGAATGAAGGGATTTCTCCTCTCGTAGAATGTTCCTTCCTTGCTTCCTTTTGAGCACAGGTGGAAACATTTTGGCCCAGTCTTTGAGTGAGCTAAAACTGTGTTTTGCTGTTTTAGTCTACTTTAAGCTTTTATATAGGGTTGAGCCCTTGATACAGTTTAATATGTTGTTATGGTAAACTAAATTTTTCTGAGACTTTTTTAATTTAAAGAGTAGTATCCCCCTTCTGTACAGAGTGTTACCAATATGAGAGCTATCCAGGGCCTGGAGAATTTTTGTTCCCCGTCCCTAAGAGCTCCAGCTTCAGGCATCTTCAGACCATTCTCTGAATCACTTTCTACCAAGTGAGAAAGCTTGAGACCTGTGGGAAGCATTGAGAACATATAAAGAGTCCTATGGATCAGGCCAAAGGCCTCTGTATTAGACCAGTGTTTCCCAACCTTGTGACTCCAGCTGTTTTTGAACTACAACTCCCATCATCCCTGACTAGCAAGACCAGTGGCAAGGGATGATGGGAATTGTAGTCCAAAAACAGCTGGAGGCACAAGGTTGGGAAACACTGTATTAGACAATACTGTTTCCCGCAGTGTCCACCTAAATTAGTTCGAGGACCCGACCCCCGCAATGTGGAAATAATACACAGGACACGTTATATAAGGTTAATGGGCAAGGAAAGGCCACAACTTTATTGATTACAGCAGTGAAAAGGTATTGGCTTAGGCATTGGATATCTCAAACAAGTGGGTTTATTCACCA
Source organism: Podarcis melisellensis (assembly GCF_964234715.1). Classification (NCBI taxonomy): domain Eukaryota; kingdom Metazoa; phylum Chordata; class Lepidosauria; order Squamata; family Lacertidae; genus Podarcis; species Podarcis melisellensis. The sequence goes on along the minus strand of NC_138539.1, from coordinate 37,816,625 downwards.
GTAGGTGGAGCCTGTTGATGCTAATCCAACTATAGGCTCTCCCCTGATGTCACCGAGGGTCGTGCCATGGCCTCCCGCCAAGCAGGCATCGGACAGAATACACGACCGCCAGATTCCTTTAACGGAATACCCAAAAATTGAAGGCATAGGCGATGGCCACACCTAGCTCTTCGACACACCACAACACATTATTCCAATGCCTAACCTACCCACCAATACCACAAAAGTTGTGACGATTGCTACAAGGTAGGTGAAAAAACCAAAAAGCCTAATGCCAAATGGAAAAACTCCTACCAGCCCCCCTAGACAACCAGGGCGACCAACCTAAGGTCCATAGCAAGGCCACTGACCTAAGCCCTAACTCAAAGGGAGTGGAAGGTGGGTGACTCGCGGCGAGACAACGAAGAATGAGGCTGGGGAGAGGCTGGCACCACAGCAAAAGGCTGCTGAACACGCCCCCTCTCAGGCACCTGGTTGGATGCCTGCTGAGGGGCGTGGGTGCCAGCCAGTTGAGGTGGAGGCAGGGGGCTAACGCCCCCTGCTGGGCGGTGCTCGGGCTCCCGCCCACAACCACTCCCCTCTCTTGCAGGGAGGAGCGTCTTTACAGATGCTTCAGGGTACAGACACTTCAGGTTACAGACTCCGCTAACCCAGAAATAGTACCTAAGGTTAAGAACTTTGCTTCAGGATGAGAACAGAAATTCAACGCAGCCTGCTGCAGGAGTGCATTGGGGTCCAGAGATCACAGTTTGACAGCCGGGTCAGCCCGGAACTGCAAACCCATTGGAAACCCACTTTTGACCTCCATAGCAACTATAGTGGTACCTCAGGTTAAGAACTTAATTCATTCTGGAGGTCCGTTCTTAACCTGAAACTGTTCTTAACCTGAGGTACCACCTAAGCTAATGGGGACTCCTTCTTCCCCTGCACCGCCATGGTGCGATTTCTGTTCTCATCCTGAAGCAAAGTTCTGTAACCTGAAGCGTCTGTAAGCCAAGGTACCACTGTACATAGTTGCTAATTGTGTCTCTGTGAGGGGTAAAGAAATTCTCCAGGTTTCTTTTTGGAGAAGAAGCATACTTAAAATGTGGTTTAAATGTATGGTGTTTATGCAGCCACCAGCTGACCCTTTCTTTTGTAATCTGTCTTATTTATTTATTTTATCATTTATTTATATACCACCCTATACCTTGAGGCCTCAGGGCGGTTCACAGAACCGCCTTAGTTTCATACTTCATAAAATGCTTTGTTTTTGTCCGGAATGAATTCAGTACTTAACCTGAGGTACCACTGTAAATAGCCATGCCTTTGTTTCAATCCTTATGTAGCCAACCCAAACTTGTAGCTGTTGTGACTCTGAGGGGGGTTCAGAGGTCCAGTCCGGATTCACTGTGGCAACTATTGTTCCAGTGCTTCAAGCCTGAAATTCTGATCCTCAGTCCTATGAAATTATAGTGACTCATAAGAAAGAATTATCGCTATGAAAGAAACTTTCACTCACCATGCCATATCTTTCCAAATATATCTATAATATTAGCAAAAAAATTCCTTGGCTTTTTCCAAATTTTGCTCTCAGGACCAGTTTCTTGGTGCTTATTCATCTTCATGTAAACATATAGCCCAAATGAGCAAGCACAGCCAACCAAATATATATCTATCATTAATGAACAAAGCAAAATCAGAAGCTTACGAAACCACCAAGGGTGAACCACTGAGCTCAGGTATTCTTCTAAATAAGGAAAACTAATCAAGTTTTGCAGCATTTGAGTAAACCAGCTCATTGTTTCCTGATCTGAAGCACCAAGCGTATGCCAATGAAATAAATATATGAAGTGAAATTTTCTTCAGTTGTGATGCTATTTCCCCCACTGTTTACCTGTAAAACAGAAAATGCAGTACATTGGTTTGATCTGTCATCCCAGAAACATTCATGAATACATGAAAATCTCATGCTGCCTAATATTTTCCTAGTTTTCCCCACTGTAACTTGCCAAGTTGTCGTATTGTGTTTCCAACGTCCATCATGGAGACTTCCAAAATTACAAATATATGACTCCATCATTTATCTGTTGTAGAGCAAGCTGGTTTCATTCCACTGCTGAAGGTTTTTGTTTGTTTTGTTTTTTGCATTTTCAAAAACAGGAACAGAGAGCATCTTTTATCCAACATAGGCATGATGCCTTGACGTAAAGTTGAAGGTCTGGCAGGGCAAACCTCCTCTTTCTTTTCATCAATCATAATTTTAAATTTTACTCTAGGCTTCATTCCCTGCCATATGAACCTGAATACTTTTTTCTGCCACTCTATGAAACATCAGATATCATTTATAATTGGAAGGACATACATTTTGATGGCAAAAACAGTGATAGCTTCATTGTCTCCCATATTTCCAAATCTTTCTTTCTTTCTAAGCTTTTAAATAGTTGTCTTGATAGCTATTATGTTTTTTTTATTGTTAACCAAATCCCCAGATATTTTATTTTTGTTTCTATTTCCCACCCACATTCCAATTCAATGTCTTTTTTTGTTTGATTATTCTTTATTTTTTTAGCAGCATCTTGATTTTCCCTTTATTTTGTTTGCAGCCAGCCAATTTTACAAATCTACTTATCCCTTCTGTCACCTCCAGTATGCTCATTCTGGGTTGTTCTAAGGTTAATACGATGTCATCCGCGAATGCTTTCAATTTGTAATTTTGCTGGCCCACTGTTATTCCATTGATTTTATTGTTAATCCTTATATTTTGAGCCAGCACTTCTAATATTAACATAAATAACAGCGTGGACATTGAGCAACCTTGCCTCATCCCTTTATATATCATACTTTTTTCTGATGTGTTGTTTACAATTATATTGGCCGTCTGCTCATTATAGATTGATTTTACACTTTTTATAAAGGTCTCCCCAAACCCCACTGCTGGAGTATTAAGGAAAGTGAGAAAGGGTCACTTCTCCAAGAGCCCGGCAAGGCCCTCTGCAGCTGCAGATATATCATGTGATGTACTGAGATATTGTGGTATTTAGCTGGTAATATATTGTGATGTTATAAACCTGATATCGCCCAGCCCTAAAGCACACTGAAAGACAGACAGCATCTCTCTCTCTCTCTGTGGACCCCTGCACAGGAAGTGACAAATTGTAGCACCCTGCTTGTGGTTAACGCTTAGCTGGAATGAAATATTCAATGCAGCAATAGAGAAATTAAAATAATAATTTATTTGTCAGACAAATAAATGAGAGGCACAGTGGTATATGGTTACCAAGCTCTGGCCTGCCCTCCTGACATTATGGCCAGCACTTATATTTCCTTAACCCAGCCCCCTTGCTCCTCCTTTGGCTGCCTCTGTCCAATCAGCCTGGTTGAAATTCCTATTGGCTGTTTGCTAGAACCAATCATAAAAGATACACCCATTTCCTATTACCTTTTATGGGAGACAAAGAGCTATATTTCCTTCTATTTATAATTGGCAAACAAGTAGCCATTAACCTTGACAAAGCACCTTAATTACCAGATCACCTTTGCCCCCTTAATTCTAAAATAGAGCAGATGGCTAAAACAGATGGTGGCTAATTTTACTTTAAACAGATGTCAGAGATCTTGTGTTCACATTCTCATGCATCATCAATGAAAGATCTCCCCCCTTTTTTGGGGGGAGGTCTTTAAACAAAGGCCTGACAACCATATGTCAGGAGTGCTCTGATGGTGTTTCCTGCCTGGCAGGGGGCTGGGCTCGATGGCCCCTGTGGTCTCTTACAAATATATGATTCTATGAAATAAGAATCTATCATTTCTTTCTTTCTAAATCCTTTGCATAATTACATTTAAGCCAATATACTTCATACATTAACATAAGATAAATAACTTTTTAAAAGGAAAAGACCTTTGCAGAGTAAAAAGTCTCAAGTTTAAAAAGAACAAGGAACAGCTTAAAAAAACGTCTCTTTACTCCTCCTCTTGCCAGCCAGATGCTGTTTCCATTAGAGACTTGAGTACTTTTTCAGCATTCTGTAATTTGTATGGTCAGTGTGACCTTTTGTTCCCAGCCTTTTTATGACCGCAATAAACCAGAGGGCCCCTCTGGCCAAGAGCTTGCCAGCTGCCTGCTGGTTTCCTGCCTTGAAAGAAACATTTGTGAATTTAAGCTAATTTTTAAGATACAACCTTGATCAAAAAATATAAGCCTTGATCAAGAATACAGGCTTTGATCAGATGCCTCAAAATAGCACAACTACTAGGACATTTGCAAATGAAGCAGGGCCCAGAATGGTTTCAAATAGAATGAGAGACTTTGATGAGATTCCTGCATTGCAGGGGGTTGAATAGATGACCCTTGGAACCCTTCCAAATCTACACTTTATGATAATCTGAACAAAAACTTTTACTTACATTCCTGGTAAGCCTAAATTGCCTTTAATTCAGTCACCTCTCTCTGGAAGCAGCAGAAGTCTTGTCTGGTGCACTTTTTCGTAGGCCAATTTCCACCCCTATGGAGACATGTCCCTTTATGTGGCAGTTTAAAGAGAATCTGATGGGTGTGCCATCTGAATGAGGAAACGAAGCATAATAATAATAATAATAATAATAATAATAATAATAATAATAATAATAATAATTTTTATTTAAAGCCCGCCCTCCCCGGCCAAAACCGGGCTCAGAGCGGCTAACATTAAATATATAACATATTACCATAAAATCAAATGATCAATTAAAATACATCCTAAAATCAAATCAGAATCAAAGTGAAATCTAATCAGATGGCAACCCCCACAAATCAGGGATGGAGACCTCAAATGCTCACCAGGTCTAACTGTTTATACTGATCTTATATGAGCCTGTGAGAAAAGTTGGGGGGCCACTTTCATGCAAGTTGTTATCAGGAGAGAGGGGGATACCAACCAGTATCGCCTTCTCTTTCTCTCACTTCCTCAGCCACCCTAACCTGTTTATTTGCCGCCTCCCTCCCAATCTGCCACCAAATTCAGGTTGCTGCCTCAGAAAGTTGGCTCTGTTTGCAAGGAAGGGAAAGGCCTTTCCAGAGCACTGCACCAATCTAGGGGAAAGGAGTGAAAAACCTTCTTCTTCTTTAAAGGCAAAATAAAGTGTAAAAATAAGTGTAAACTGTGGGCAAGCAGAAAAAAAATAACCTCTCAGTCACTAGTACTCATAGGCGCCGACTCCATGGGGCCTAAGGGGGCCCGAGCCCCCTCAAAAATTCGTTTGAGCTGGCTGGCTTGGGTGGGTAGGTGAGGGAAAACTTTTGCTTTCCTTTCCTCCCTGCCGTTATACCCCTCCCCTGCATTCTTAGCCAGCTGCTTCTCTGCACACCCCTCTCGTGCTCCTTGTCCGTTCTGTGTTTTTCCTTCCCTCCCCACTTAAAATGTGGTTTAAAAGCATGGATCCACATGGATCCTCAGGATCTTTGCATTGGGTCACCCCAAATTCACCATCAGAGCACATAGCATGTCCATGGCTACAGCCTGCCCCCCCCCCCCAAAATCACACACCCACTGTTGCCTGGGGCTGCAATGGTGCAAAAACATGGTTACAAAACATGGATCCACAGGGATCCTCAGGATCTTTGCATTGGGTCACCCCAAATTCACCATCAGATCACATGTCTGTGGCCACAGCATGAAGCACAAAAATGATACATCATTAATATTCACCGCCCACGGCGGCAGCCAATCGGCTGCCGCAAAGGGCGGGCCCTCACAGGTTCACTTAAGGTCGGGGCAGCCCGGGGCTCGCCCCTTTCATTCCCCCAGCAGCAGCGGTTTGGAGGTCTTGGGCCCCCCCAATATTTTTTATAAGTCGGTATGGGCCCCCCCAATATTTTTTATAAGTCGGTGCCCCTGCTAGTACTTGTAAATTCATTACCATATTTACACTGGCAAGTTATTTAGTATGGAGAAGATTTTTATGTTGTTGCTTTTATTAATTTTTTAGCTTTGTCAGGAGCTTGTAAATGACCTGGGATCCATTATCCCAGGCAAAGAGTTGCTTTTCTTTGGGGTAATAATGCACCGTGGAGTGACTCGTCTGGCGTTTGGGGAAAGGAAGCATCCGGATTTCATAAGGATTGATGGCGTCTAAGGTGTCATAAATGCACTCGATGTGAGACAAACCTCCCCCTGGTGAATTGTACACTACGTACAGGGCACCACATATCATAAAAGCTGCTTTGGCATTCTGGCTTTTGCAGGATGTGTCCCAGGTATATTCCACGGCCATGGTTTCATAGTTGATTTTAGAAATGAACAGCTTTCTACCAGGATCTGGCTCTGTGTGGATTGCCCACAATCCCAGTCATCCACAGCTAGGTCTATCTTAGTGGAAGGAAGAAGATCGTAGGCGAAGGTCTCTCCTGCTCCTGACAGGAGCAACCGGCCAGTTACATTTCTTTTCTGAATGTCAAACTTAATTATCTCATTTAAGGAGCCAAATTTGTGATAAAACAGAAAACCGTCATATATAACATGGCCTGTCCCTTGCCAGGGAAAAGGCAGGTTAACTCTGCGAGCTGACTGTTTCTCACCACTTTCAGTAAAAGCCCGGATATTTGCAAACTCCATTACAATTTTGTTCTTTACCCCAGTTAAGAAATAGATCTTTTGGGGGTTCTTCATGGGGTCCTTCATTGTGAAAAAGAGGGAGTCCTTGGAGTGCCTGCTACTTGGAAGTTGTGGCCATTTGTAATTAAGGATAACTGATGAGATCACTTCTACAATAGCAGTCATATTGCACGATAACGTATTGGGTCACAGAAAACCAGTTATTGACTAAGGAGTAAAGGTAGGAATTGTGACAAGATATGCATGTAAAAGGATCATCCTGCAATACGTAAACCTTAGTAACATGTCATGTTTACAATATTGATTCCTAGCACTGTAAACCCCTTCATGGATCACTGCCTTGCTGTGGCGAAGGGGCTTGAAGAACTCAGAGAAGCTATGAACTATGCCGAGCAGGGCACCCAAGATGAACAGGTCATAGTGGAGAGTTTTGACCAAACGTGATCCACCTGGAGGAGGAACCGGCAAGCCACTCCAGTATCCCTGCCAAGAAAACTCCATGGACAGCACTGTAAAAGCTCTTCCATTGGATCTGCCATTTAATTCTACAGCAGCATGCGTATCTGGATTTCATTAACACTTACTAGGTTTGAATACTGAATCTCAAGTAATCATCCTCAGTAATCAATCCTACTCTAATAAACTTGATCTTATTCTTATATTTATTTACGGCTATTAGCCCATAAAATATGTACAAACATAAAAGCACAGAAGCATAAAAACCAATACATCGAACGACAGAAGAGGAACACCACGATGCAAGAGTGGGACATTGAGCAGTGACAAATAACAGCTTGGCGCCCGGAAAGATCCGAGGGACGGTTCACAGAGAAAGGAGAACTGGAGACGAGATCCGTCATGCACTCTCATCATAACTGTCCGATTAGTTTTTGTTGTTGTTGTTGTTTGGTGGTTTTTGTGTGTGAGATAACCGCATTCAGGAATCTCGCCACCTGCAGAGTTACAGAAGGATCTGTATCCTGCAAGAGCAGTGCGGCATGTGACTCAACAGGCCTGCCAACCAAGGGCAGTAAAGCAGGACCCAGGAATTTAGTCCTGGCTATGCTATGTAAGGGACAGTTAAACATTATGTGTGGAAGAGATTCAACTGTTTTCCCGTCACACTCGCATAGCGGAGACACCAAACCCTTGGAAAATCTGTGGTTCAGCAGGTTCGATGGAAAAACATTGAACCTTGCACGAATAAATGCAAGTCGGTGTGGTACTGATGAAAGAGATGACATGTATGATGGAAGGCCAAGTGGTGGGGTTATTCCGTGATACCTTGGAGAGCAGACACCCCCACCCCTGGAGAGGTTGTGTTGATTGTCAACGTCTGCTAATCTTTGCTCGATGAGGCTTTTGGCTGAGCGTAGGTTCATCTTTAAGGAGTCCGCTGGGGAAATTCCGATGCTCAGAAGTTTGGCATGGATTTTTCCTACCCACGGATTAACAAAGTCATCCCGCCAGAGGCACTGAAAGAGGTAATGGTCGGGAAGCCTATGCCAGCTGGACAGCCAATAGCCAAAGACTCGCTTCCAGATGACAGTCTCCAATGATGCAATCTTTAACTCCAGATGTATGGCTGCATTGCTCACACACATGGGGAGTTTCAGGAGGCGACGGAGAAACTGATTCTGCAATGTCCCCAGCGATGTTAAATTGGACCCTGGGGCCCAGAGCGGGGCAGCATAACAGAGGGTGGAAACCACTTTTGCGTGGTACACCTTCAATGCAGAAGGGATGTGGGAGGCTCTGTCGACCGCAAAAAATTGGAGTAGAGTGTAAAGTATTGTTTTCCCTTTGTTTAGTAAATACTGTATCTGTGGCTTCCAGCTTAGGTTGTAGTGAAAAAAGACTCCCAGGTATTTAAATTTGAAAACCTGTTCTAATTGGACTCCATCTAACTTCCAGCTGTAAGTTTTCCGAGACCTGCTAAAGACCAGTACTTTAGATTTTCCATGATTAATTGTCAGATGGTTGAGTTTGCAATAAGCCGCAAAAATCTTTAGAGCTCTGCATAAACCGACTCTAGAGTAGGAAAGGATCGCTGCATCGTCAGCATATAGAAGCAGAGGGCAGCGAAAATCAGCTAGGCGGGGGGCATGAATGTTGGCTTGAGACTCACTCAGAAAGAGCTTCATGTCGCTAATAAACAAGTTGAAGAGGAGTGGGGCCAAAATGCAGCCTTGGTGCACTCCTCTATTTATTGGGACCTCATTGGATAGGTTTCCCGCCGGTGTGAGTCTCACTCTAGCCAACGACCCGTGGTGTAATTGGGTTATAAGCCATAACAGCCTTCTATCTATGCCCCATCTCTCTAATTTTTTCCATAGACAGTTTCTTGGGATACTGTCGAAGGCGGCCTTTAAGTCTATGAAAGCGACACATAGGCGCCCCCGACTCGGGGCAGAATATTTTCTGGCAAGATGATACATAATTACCATGTGGTCAGTGGTCGAATAATTGTTCCTAAAGCCCGCTTGCTCATGGCCAATCAAATTTGAGTCGTATGCCCAATGGGACAGCTTAGACAGCAAAAATTTTGCATAGATTTTCCCGATGATAGACAAAAGGCTGATGTTCCGATAGTTCTCTGGGTCAGCAGGGGGACCCTTTTTGTGGACTGGTATGATCACGGCCTCCTTCCATGACCTAGGGATAAGCCCCGTAGAATTAATTGCATCAAAGGCTTTGGCCAGAATTTCAGCCCACCACCTCGGTTGCGCAACAATAGCCTCAGCGGGGACTAGATCCGGCCCAGGGGCTTTGCCCGTTTTCAGATCTAGTATCAAGTCCATTATCAGTTCTGGGTCGGTCGAGGGCCACAAAGGTAGATGGTCGGCTCGGAATTCTATGGGTGAGTTGGATTCCTCTGCCAAAGAGAAATATTTACTCAAGAATTGTTCCCATGTGGGCGCAGGGATAATCGCCAGTGGGTACTTCCTTCCTCTTTTGTTTATCAGAGCCCAAAATTCCTGTGGTCTGCGGGATCTAGAGGCCGCAATCAAGGCTCGCCAATGCTTTTGGTACCACTCGCGTTTGGCCAGCTTTAAAGTCTGTTTGTATGCTCTTTTGGCTTGTAAATAGGAGGGTGGTAGAGCCTGGGCATTAGAGTTTTTGTATTCATTATAGATAGAATGAAGAAGGGATCTTGCTTGTTTGCAAGAGGTGTTAAACCAAGGGGCCCCAGTACTGCAATGCGCCACTTTCGCCTTTTGAGGAGGTGATGTAAAAAAAGTGGTGAGGTTTGTTATAAGAAGGTTAAAAAGTTTCAAAACCGAGTTGAAATCTTGTAAATCAGTAGTTATTTGAGGTAGATAGGCAATGATTTCCCTATGAAAAAAATCCTGGTATTTTTGGGCCACAGCCTCCGACCATTTGATCCCTCTTATTTTGGTCGATGATGAGGTTTCCAGAAGGACTGAGTGTTTATAGTCCTTCTGGCACCGGAACAATGACAAAGTGGTCACTATTGGAAGGTGATCACTGAAATGTTGGTTTTCAACTTGGAAGGAAAGAACATTAACGGCCAAATTTGCGGAGACCAAGAAGTAATCGATAACACTGTTAGATGCTAGTCCCAGGTGGGTGAACTCCCCCGGTATGTCGGGGAGGAAGGTGCCGTTCAAGAAGACTAAATTCAGGCGAATGGCCATTTGGTAAAGGGTCACGCCTGCTTTGTTTACTCTGTTGTCCTTTGAAGTTCTAATTCTGGCATGTTCCAAGTCAAAGTTGTCCAAGCATGGGGGAGTCCACCATTTGGACTTGGTTAGTAGGTCCCAATTTGTGGCAATACGAGCATTAAAGTCTCCCCCAATTAAGGAGTACGAGTTAGGGCATTTGGTATGACATGACAATAGGTGATTTTCAAATGATTCCCATCTCCAGCCAAGATCAGGTGCAGAGCCTTCAGGGGGGAGATAGACATTAGTAATTAGTAATGAGGACTTCCCTTCTGCGATCAGTCCAGATAGAGCAAAAGGCGGGGAAGCCCGTACCAGAGTGAATTTGGCGTGAAGTTGGAGTGAGATCCCAATCAAAAGACCCCCTTTGGGGCGACCACCTTTCAGGGAAGGGGAGGCCGGAAGTGTTAGAAGATCGAAGCCGTCTATGGTAATCTCTTCCTCATCCCATGTTTCTTGGAATAGAATGATATTAAATGAATTTATGTATTTCCTGAATTCGGGATCTGATTTTTTGGTTCTCCAACCAGCAATGTTCCAGCTAAGTATTGATAATGTCAGATCCTTGTGCTGTCCCGGTAATTGTCACTTTGAGTTGTTTAATAGGTTCTTGGAGGTAGAAGGAGGACCCATGAAGAAATCAGTAATTTTAGTTTGTGCGGATAAGGACTTCTTCTGTGTTGATCGAATCCATGATTTGGTAACATTAACAGGCAGGGAGGGCTTTGCTGGGGAGGAAGAATTAGGCAAAGTTGGTGAGGTTGGATGCTGTTCAATGAGGTGAGTAGTAGTAGGTCTTTGATGGGCAATACTAGTAGATCCGTCAGAGTTGTCAGTCTTAACCAGGGTAGCGCTAAGAGGTGTTCCAGCCATCACTTGTAGTTGCTGCGCAGATGGAGAAGAATTATCACGCAGATGTATAGAAGGACGTGAACGTGGGGATGGTGCATGCATAATCATTTCCTGGTGATCTTCAGACAGGGTAGATTCTAGCTCTGGCATTGAAGCAAAAGATTCATCAACTTCCATATTTTGATTGGACATAAGGTCTGAGACGGGAGTGTTGAGTTTATCGACTTCCTCCACGGTAGAATGGTGCTGTTGGTCAACAGGTGACTGCTGATTCAGATCAGTAGGGGGTAACAAAGTAGCAGGTTGAAAGCTTGTCAAGGCATTTGATGGAGACGCCTTGTGGGACGTGGAGCGCCTGCTCTCCTCTCTCGTCGGCATAGAGGGGCCCCCTTGCGATAGGAGTCTTTGTTTGAGTAGGTCCAATCTGTCGAGAATAGCCTGCTGTTCTTCTGAAGGGAGTTTTCCATAAGAGGAGATAAGATTTCTCTCTTCAGGGATATTCCAATCTCGGCTTGCAATTGGATCATTCCTCAGCGTAACTAGGTGGGCACTTGGGATCGCAGGTGGAACAGGGGGTACCCGGCTAGGTGTTTTTTCCTTTATTATAGGAGCAGAAGGAGGTAACGAGCATTCATTGCCGGTTAAGATGTTGGCAAAAAGAGGTTTGACACTCGTGTCCTTAAAGACTCTTGTTGTTACAATCTCCCAGGCTGCCAGCCGGTCTTTTTGTCTTGCAAGAAGATGTGGGATCCTTGCAGACTGGAAGGAGAGCATAAATTTCCTTGGCCAGGGCGTGCCATTTAGGGGTACTACAGATATAAGATCTATCTGGAAAAAAGGGATGTTTAGCAAATCACGTAGGTACCCTTTAGCCATCCTCAGGTTATTCCACCTAAGTCTGGGGGCGTCACGGGAAAAAATGGATAGACATATTTTATTAGGTTGAAAAATCAAGGATTGCTTGTTCCTTTGGGGCTGTGGCAGCCTGCTTCTAGAACCCTTAAGGTGAGATTTCTGGTCATGTTGTCTCTTTAAGGCACTTACAAGCTGCACAGGAGATTGATGCAAATTAGATAGCTCAGTTGAGGAAGATGGATGAGTCAGAAGGGCTTGTGAAAGTTTATTCAAAGATGAAGAAATCCTTTCCAATTTCTTGAAAATGAAGCTTAAAGTCCTGATTACTAGTTGTATTTGATCAGGTACTGATTCATGGGCAGTTTGCCCTGGTGCGTCCTGTTTTAGTGACGGCGAAGGTGTAATTAAGGTATCAGGGAGGAGGGCTTCCCTATGGCTTCCATCCCCTCCTGGATCAACTGGCTTTTCCAGCTCCCCTTGATCATACAGAGGCCAAAAGCGGTTGTATGTTTCGACAGCAGAAACAATTACTTGCTCTGTTTGGCTGTTATTGTTAGTAGGTGGTGAGGGAGATTCAAGCTTTGACTGCTTTACTCTTGGAGGTGAACAACCATTCTCAGCAGATCTTGGTCGCTTGCCATGACCCATTTGTCGCTGACTCACTGACTACGGAGTTAAAAGTAGAGATAAACGGTGATAAAAAGAGAACTTATCTTTTGTGGACACAACTCCTCTGCTACTCCTCCTCCGCTGCTCAGCATAACCCGGTCTTCAAGGCGGCGTTTCTAATCAGCAGCAGGCTTTCTCAGCAGAAGGTTTGAGTATCCTTGTTAATATGTATATTGGCCACGACTGGCCAACAGAAGAGATAAAACGGTTAAAAACTTCTAACAGAGGTAAAATAATTAAAAGTCTAATAAAAACAGCTATAAAAACGGCTATAAAAGGCTGTAAAAGGCTATAAAAGGTTTGTAATCCAGGAGGGTTCACGGAGGTGAAGTTGTTACAGCCGCCATCTTGGTCTCCAATACCATCTGTTTGATTGATTGGTTAAATTCTGCCATGCTGATTTTTCTGCGATATTGAAGCTCTTTGTGTTGATTGAACCTCCAAAGTTGTCAAATGCATTAGTGACAGCAGAATCAAGATGTTGATAGACAAATACCTCAATGCTTATTGATACAATTACCCCCCCACTAGAGGCCTAGTGGGTAGATCCAACCCAATATTTGTGTGTTAATAATGTCTACAGCTTCAAAAGCTCTATTAGAGGCTCTTTCCTTCAACTATACAATCTCGCAGGAAGTGCAGAGAAAGTGGAACTTGGGTTTTCAAACCAAAATGCTGAGTAAAACAGAATGTTGTGAACACTGGCCCAACTGAATGCAAAAGTGCATTATAATTTGTATGTCTGAATTACATAAATGTGCAGAATTTTATTATTACCAAACATGGTTACACTGACACAAATTCAGGCACACTCCAGTTTAATATTCCTGTAACTACTTGATAAGAATTTTGTATGTGTGAATTCATGTGGGAAGAGTGTTGGGGTGAAATAGCAAATGTGTGTATTGGGAAACTGGGACCTTAATTCATAAAGCAAATAACACCAAGCAAGCTTTGTCCTTCAGCAGAATACACTTAAGATACAGTGTACACAAAGCTACAGTAATACACAAAAGCTACAGAGCTTTTCTCTAGTGTAAGATTTGTTTACAGTCTCTGTAGCATACGCAAGCAGGACCAAAAATGCAGGAGGAATCAGATGCCACACATTTTGAAGTAGGTGAAGGCCCCACTGCCTGTATTCGTTTGTTTGTGGTGTGTGCCTTTCTTTGTGATTTCAAATATGAAAGTTATCAGGCACTTCTTCTTATCAGGGCTGCTGATGTCAGATGCTTTCGTAGCCTTCTCCGACCTGGTGGTGTTCCATAATTTTTCCTAGTGCTCTAGGTCAGATATTTAGTTTCACATTATGAAAAGGAACAAGCAGGAACCTTTCCCCTAAACAGTGTCTTGGTACCTGCTCTCTCAACCCCCCCCCCCCATCTGCTCAGCATAGGATTGAATTAAATAGATATGCAAAAAGTTGAGTTGCACTCTGTCTCCTTCTGTGTGTGATATATACAGATGCAGTTTATATTTAGTCAGCATGAGTTGCTTATTCCTCCTGTTTAATAGGAATACCCTCTCAAACTGTTATGAGATGTTTTCTTATAAGAAAATTCAGCCACATAGCAGGAATCACATAAACTATTGTTAACTGAACCACCAGTTAATTTTAACTGAACCACTGTTTCAAGCCAATTAAGTACGTGAATATGTATATCAAGGATTAAATTATTTGCAGATAAAATAAAATAATAAAAGGGGGAATCTAGGAAGGACTGTCCTACAGTTTATTTAAAAGGTCAATCAACTTCCAAATGCAGCCCAACAGAACCCCCTTTCACAGTGAATATTCTGCAGAAAAAAATTAAAACAGAAGCATATCTTAAGAGGCAAAGGTAGGATAATCACGGTAATATGCTACCTTTCGAGAGGATCTCATTCTTTTGTGATTTAATCTCTGCTAGCAATTTGTATGTATATGCTACAATCACATTTAGCCATGGAAGAGAGCCAGCATTTGGTACATGGTTTTTTTAAATGTGTTTTTAAGTTTTCTGTTTGTGTGAATGATTTCAGATGCCAGATCATCACCTGTGTTACCTTGTTAACGTACTTCATCTTTGTCTCTCTCTCTCTCTCTCTCTCTCTCTCTCTCTCTCTCTCTCACACACACACACACACACACACACACACACACACACACAAAAGGAGAGAGAGAGAAAGATGAGAAGGGAAAAAATAATAATGATGTTGGGATTGAAGAAATTTAGAAAGGACTTAAGAAAAGGAGGTGAAGTGGACAAAAGGACAGTACAAAAGGGTGTTTCAGCATATAAGATCATATAGCGATAAAGTGGGCGTAGCGCCTTTGGTCCTGAGGGAAGCAGAGTACAGGGATGGCAATTGGCTGAAGAAACAGAAGGCATTAATGGGGTAATGGGGCCCTTTGGATGTCCAGCAGTCCTTTGTTGGGCTCAAATTGTCGTTTTTGTGTGTGTGTTGAATATATGCTATATGGTGATTTGTGAACCTAATAGGTATCCAAAGCCATTTGCACATGGCGAAATGTTTTTATCATGGTAATTTTATCAATGTAATTGTTAGACCCTGATGATGACCAACCCATAGCCTATTTGTCTGAAAAAGTAACCACTACGAAACAAGGTTTGCCTCCCTGCATGCGAACAGTAGTTGCGGCTGCCACTCTGACTAAAAGAGAACTGACACGTTCACCTTTGGACAAGAAACCATGTGCGTCACTCCTCAGGCTGTGCCAGCATTGTTGGACATGAAAGGAACTTATTTTTCTATCCCAAGCAGAGATGATGAAGTGCTTAGCAGCTGACTTATACTACTCATACACCCGCAGTTGCAGCTTCGAGTTACTGCGGCTCTTAACCCGGTTACGCTACCACCTATGGGAGAGGATGGGCCTCCAACACCTGACTGCATATATTCCAGCAGGCCTGATTTGAAGAATGAAGCCAACCCCAGGCAGTATCAGATTCGACAGCTACGACTGATCTACACAGCCTCACGCTTCTCCTCACCGCATCAGCTCGGCGCCCACCAGACTACCGCCCTGCTGGTGCCACCCCTGGAAGCTGGCATCTCTACGCACGGCAGAAGAATCCAGCGTGGGCTAAAAGAGGACATTTTCTTTTCTTTCCCTTTGAATATATAGCTTTGTATATAGCTTTGTGGGAGGTACCCCAGGTGTTAGAAGAAGGAAGTATTAGGAAATAGATATATCCCTGTGCCCAAATGATGCAGGTAGGACTGTGGGGGGACATGGTTTTAGCTGGGATGGTAGTCTTCTGATTTCTGGCCATCACCGCGCCCCACCACTTAAGGTAACCCAGCGGCTAATGAGAGAATGAGGTGCCCGCAACACGCAGAAATGGAAGCCTATTCTGCAAAACCGAACCAGTTGCATGGTCTGCACCTCTCACACTCTGTGACCTGCAGATGCTTTGGGAGGAGTACCCCTCCTCCCTGTGCCTTGGAATGAGTCCTCAGTTATGGCCCCGATTTTGGCTTCCGCCAGACTTTGGGCTGCGTTAAATTTGACAGAAGGAGCCTGTGGCTTTAACATCCTTGACCATGGTGTAGCTATTCGGCACCTGGCAACAGAAAGAGAGAAAGTAGCCCATGCTCCTGTCCCAAGCAGGAAGGGATGGGACATGTCTTGGTTGACTGAGTGGCTTCCAAACCTTGGGTGGCTTAGAGGACTTGTAAAGATGTTAATGGACTAATCTTGCTTCTTTTCTGCTCCCGAACACCCTGCTTAACGCAATGCCTGCAAAATATGATGCATAAAATGATGTTACGAATGATTCAGCCCCAGATTACAGCACTGACACGAGCAAACCGGCCAGTACCTTGGGACGAGCCGAAAGGCTGTCCAAAAGAAGAGTAGGGAATGAAGGTATGGGTTTCCAAAACCCAAAAACTGACTGTGCAGGCAGTTTTAAACTGCACCAAAATCCCTATTTTTCCTTAGCTAAAATGCATAAACTCAAGCCGTTGAGTAAATCCATAACAAGAACAAAGCTCTCTCCCTTATCAGTCCGTGGTGGCAATGAGTGACCTTGCCAAGTTCCAGTACAGCAGGGATGATGCATGTGTGCCTTATCTTATGTGCTGACCACAAAGACGCGCAGACCCACACCTGGGAATAACGCCAGAGTGTGTTCTCGGAAATGGTAATCTCTGCCCACCAGATAAAAGTAGGAAGAGGAAGATCCTTTTATGGTCAAAAGTACAGGAAGGAAGATCCTTTTATGGTTGAGAGTACCAGAGCAGGAACATATGTGATGTCAACCTGCGTACATAGGCCGACGTGGATGGGCTATTAGAGGAAGAGTGAGAGGGTGCCTGGAGGATATATAAACTGCATGAAACCTGTCATTTCTTTGGACTTGCTGGGGACTAATCACGCAAGTGCCTTCTCCTATCTGGAGAGCAAAATAAACTCTTTCTTTGAACCAACTCGGTGTCGTTTTGACTTCCTTCCTCCTGTCCAGGAGCAACGCAGACCCAATTGGTGAACTACAAAAAGGCTACAGTTACATACACTTCAGGTTACATACACTTCAGGTTACAGACTCCGCTAACCCAGAAATAGTGCTTCAGGTTACGAACTTTGCTTCAGGATGAGAACAGAAATTGTGCTCTGGCGGCGCAGCAGCAGTAGGAGGCCCCATTAGCTAAAGTGGTGCTTCAGGTTAAGAACAGTTTCAGGTTAAGTAGAGACCTCTGGAAAGAATTAAGTAGTTAACCTGAGGTACCACTGTACTACAATGGCAACAGAAACTGAGGAGGAGGAAACTGGCAGGCAGTGGCATCCCCATGTCATAAGTGTGAAGGCAGACAGGAAGGCCCTGGCACAGGGCAGATTGCCGTTTTATCAGTTTTAATTGCACAGCCTGAATTTGGCTCATCAACCCTTATGCCGCAGCTCTCACTGGCCAAATGGACCCTTTCTCCACAGTCTATCTCAACACCTGAATGTTTTAGAACGAATGGCTTTGGACAGGGAAGCAACTAAGAAAATGAGAGATTGCAAAGGACTAGAAGGATCAATTCTCTTTTATCTTTATATCATTTTGCTGTTCCTTCCTTTCCTTGGTACAGCCTATTCAGGAGAAGCTATCTGCTTCTCCAATATGGAGGTAAGATGGTAGTGAAGGCAGCAGAAAGAATATGGGAAATAACGGCTTCAACATTTTACAACTGGGATAAATCATTACAACTGGGATAAATATTCAGATATATGATTGAGGGAAGGGGGTTATTTCTTTGTAATCCAATAGCTGAGGGTTTTGTGGGGGGAACAAACCAGTGTATTGCAGTGGGGAAGATAGTGGCAAGGTGGATGTGATTTAAACATATCAATGGATGGTGGGTGTGATTAAAACACATCAATGGAGCCACTCCACTGATCCTGCTTGTTTGTTTATACCATGCTGACCTCACTTCCAACTTGCCTTTCCCCCTCTACCTCCCGTTGAGCAGCAGTACCCCCTCACACTCTGACACTGCTGTCACCCATCATTGTGCAATGCAGTGTCATGTAAGAAAATGTGTTCTGCAGTTGCTGTGCCTCCTTAATGGCTTGGGAAACACCCACACCTCCAACTAAGCTGGCGTGGTTTTGACATGGGGTGACACACCCCACTAAGGTGACATCCACCCTGGATTGTGGAAACTCTCACTATGTGGGCAGTGATAACTTCAATCAATGATGCTATCAGGGTGACAAGAATGGAGCGACTTCTTAATGAATACCACACAAAAATTGCAACATGTATGATTGATTTCCCATAACTACTTACTTGAATATTTTCTGTATATATTTCTGCAGCTTCCATTATTCTAGCATCATTATTTTAGTAAAAGGAACTAGTCACTTTGAGGAATTTTGTCAAAAAGCAGGATGTGAATCTAAATAAATTAAATAAGATTAAGAAGCATACTGTGACCTAATTTTTACTGTATCTTTTGCTCCATAAGATGTACCTGACCATAAGAGGCACCTAGTTTTTAGAGGAGGAAAAAAAGAAGAAAAATATTATGCACAGAGCGTGTAAGTGGATCTCGATTTTCTTGCTTTAACACAAGCAAAGCAAGAGCTGCTTACATGGCTTCTGTTTCACTTTGTGCAGCTCTCACTTTGCTTCCCCTTCCCTTCAAAGGCATCCCTCAGCTCTTGACTGCAGCCACAGTCAAGGCATCCCTGTTCCATTCCAGTGCTTTTGCTCCATTAAACCCACAGACATTTCCCCTTACTTTTTAGGAGTAAAAAAGTGCTTGTTATGGAGCAAAAAATATGGTATTTCCATGGCACAATCTATGTCCATGGCACCATGCAAATGACCATAATACTGTGAGGCATCATCAAGAATATCTACCTCCCAGCTCTATAATTACACACCCAGTGATTTTCAGATCTAAAGCTTGGCCTTTGTTCATAGGGCCATACATCTGTTCAGAAACAAATGCCCCCAAAATTCTTGAATCCTGATCAGCCTACTCTGGTATTCATAACTGAGGCTATGGAAGAAAGAAATCAGCTAAGATGGGAACTTGAGTCTTTCAGGAGCTAAAAGATAAAGAAGATATTGTGTGTGTGTGTGTGTGTTTATGTATATTTGTGTGTGTGTGTGTGTGTGTGTGTGTGTAAAAGCCTGGTTGCTCCAGTCACTCTGGGCAGCTTAGAACATAAAAAAACACAGCAACACATCATCAATTAAAAACTTCCTGGTGCAGGATTGCCTTCAGATGTCTTCAGAACGTTGTGTAGTTGTTTATCTATTTGACATCTGATAAGAGGGTGTTCAACGGGGGGCGGGGGGCGGTGCTACTGCGGGGCGGGCACCAGACCCAGCTTTATAGCTGAGTTGGCTGTTTTCGTTAGATCAGTCACTTTTTTCACCAATTCCAGCTGTATTTTTGTTTTCTCTACTTTTCTTGCTATAGGTTTAAAAGGATTTGCATTATAGGGCTCAAATCTTGGAGCCCCCTTTTATAAACATAAAAGAAGTGCCACTGTTTTAATACAGGTGATTTATATACATTACTCTTTCACATGTAATATTATTTCATGTTTAGTTAAACACTCGCCTTCCTGTTATACTCTTCCATTCTGCCTCTACTAGTGCAAGTTCCCCAAAAAGGGGCATTCTGGGTGTATTGCAGGATAGGGCAGAAAAGCACTTGTACGTCTTCAAAAACGTAGGACCTTCTGCACACACAGCTGAGCTACTGAGCTAGGGACCCTTCCAAATAATTCATAAACAATCCAGCACAATTCTGTGTATATCACCTTAGCTTTAATAACATAAGTATTAATGTTTCCTATTACAGACACCTTCTCATAAACACTGCAACTGTTTTATATGGACTAGTTAACTTTGTAATGCTTATCAAATCGTTCTGAAAGAGCTCTTAATATATTTCCTGGCCTTTTTTGGTGTTTATCCCGAAGATTTTCAAGTGCAGTCTTCGCCTGTTGAAAGAAAACCAGAGGAATACATTGTGTTAGAGGAATAGATTGCAAAATAGGTATTCACAGTTATTAATATCTGTGAGGAAAAAGCTAAAGGGATCAGAACCAGAGGCAACCCATTTATTCCAGCTATAGAAGCACAATATGTGACTTCTTTCTGGGATACGCAACTGACTTTGTATACTCAGGTATGTTGCATGAGAGTCCTTGTCTCTCAACCCTCAAAAGTGGTTTCTTCAACATGGAGGGTTGGGCCAGAGCAGCCAGGGTGAGGAACCCACACTAGGAAACTGCTCATCTCTCAGTGAATCCAGCCCACTCTCTTTATGTTTACCAAGAGCACTGTATGAGAATGGCAGAGAAACAATCAAACATATGTGCCTTGGGCTGCTTTGTACACAGTAGGTACCTTGCATGGTTGTCACAATGTAGGATAAAAGGAGCGAACCTCAGGACAACCAAGGCATAACCCCTTGCAGAAAGAAATTTCTTATCTGCCCCTTTAAACAGGCAATCAAAACCTGAAACTTGATGCAGCAAGAAAACAAGCAGAAAGTGCTTGGAGAAGGATCAGGCATACTAAACAAAGTTCCAACCCTGTTCCCATCAGCCACCAGGACCCTACATGCTCCTCCCCTTAGCCCCCTCCCTTTGGGAGTCATCTTCCCAAGTCTTCCTTTGCTTGGACTCTGTCTTGTGTGGCGTGGGCTCTGTTTCGCATGTGTGGGCAGTTTGGGAAGGGGGCAAGAGTGCAGTTGATCAGTGGCCCCAAAGAAGCTCAGCTCAACAACTTTTTATGCGATTGACCAAAATTTTCATAAGGTGCAATTAGAATAAGATCTATTATTTGTTTATTGATATAAACCTCCAGAATGTATTTTGTATACTCAACCCTAACATAGTGGGAAGAAGAAGTCCCATTGCATGAGCAGATCTCTCTTTGTACCATATAGTTTTTCTCATTTAATTAGTCTCAACAAGTTAAGGAGAGGGAAATTTGAGTGTTGGGCATAATGGACAAAGGTATATATAATGAACCCTATATCAGGTCATATAGAATGAAGAAATCAATATGTACAATACAGTTTAGGGCTGAAAGAGAGAGAAACCAAGAGGAAAATAAATATTCTGCTTATTATATTATATTATATTATATTATATTATATTATATTATATTATTATTAGAACATCACAAACTCAATACTCTATGACAGTCAATGAAGAAATTAGTTGGAAGATAAAAAAATGAAGCAGACATATTTTGAACACACCAATAAATCAGGAAAATTGTTAGTGTGGCAATTGAAAAAAAGTGAACAAAGAAATTTTATAAGCAAAATTAATATAATGGGAAAATTACAGAGAAGATGAAGGAAATAAGAGAAGCATTTGTGAAATGTTTCTCAAAACTGTATAAGAAAGGAAAGGAAAGGAGTTTTAAAATAGAGGAATATATACTGTAAAAAATAGTAATCTGCCAAAAATAAAAGAGGAACAATTTGTGGCCTTAAATACTCAAATAACAGCTCAAGAAGTTTTAGATGCAATAAATTGGACAAAAAGTGGTAAGTCTCCAGGACCAGATGGATTAACGGCAAAATATTATGAAAAGTTAAGTGAACCATTAGTAAATCCATTGAAAAATTTGATGAATGAGATCTTAATGACAGGTGAAATCCCTGGAACATGGAAAGAAGCTTATATAACATTGATCCCCAAAACAAGATTCGGATTTAATGCAAATAAACAATTACAGGCCTATTTCATTATTAAATAATGGTTATAAATTATTTGCAAACATATTAGCGAATAGGATGAAAAAAAATCTTAGGTGAATATATACATCAACATCAGGCAGGGTTTTTTTCCAGGCAGACAAATGAAAGAGAATATAATATTTTGAATGTGATAGAATACCTGGAGGTAAAAAATGAAAAAAAAGCAGCAATGATGTTTATAGGTGCCGAAAAAGCTTTTGACAATGTTTCCACTGTATTTTAATACTTTGTTGGAAGCTGCCCAGAGTGGCCGGGGAAACCCAGCCAGATGGGCGGGATATAAAATTATTATTATTATTATTATTATTATTATTATTATTATTATTATTATTTATTATTATTATTATTTCCTGGGACTTCATGAAAAAAATACTTGAAGAAATTAATTGTGGATATAAATTTTTAAAAGGGTTACAAGCAATATATTCAGAACAAACTGCAAAATTAAGTGTAAATCAGGTGATAACGAATTAATGTAAAATACAAAAAGGAACTATAGGCAAGGATGTCCGTTGTCACCGCTATTGTTCATCCCGGTCCTGGAAGTACCGTATTTTTCGCACCATAGGACGCACCGGACAATAGGACGCACCTTGTTTTAGAGGGGGGAGAACAAGGGAAAAAAATTCTTCCGCTCTCTGACCAGTGCCCCTTCAGCAAAGCGGCAGGAAGCGCTGCGCAGAGAGAGGGAGAATTTTCCCCCTCTTGTTTTCCCGCTCTAAAACAAGGTGCCATTTAAGGTGCGTTCAGGTGGCTACCTTGGAAGCCTGGAGAGCTAGAGGGGTCAGTGCGCACCGACCCCTCTCGCTCTCCTGGCTTCAGGTTCCTTTCGACCTGCTCTTTGGGGCTGGCGGGGGGAAGCCCACCACCAGCCCCAAAGAGCAGGTCTGGGAGCAGTGGAAAGGCGCAGCGGAGAGGCTGCTGCCATAGTCACGCGTCACTTCTCCAGCTGGGAGAGGGTCGCGAGGGGCTGCTTTAGTCCCGCGCGCGCTCTCCCGGCTGGAGAGGTGACGCACGGCTATTGAGGCTCCTGCCATAGCCGCGCGTCACCTCTCCAGCCGGGAGAGGGTCGCGAGGGGCTGCTTTAGTCCCACGCGCGCTCTCCTGGCTGGAGAGGTGATGCGCGGCTATGGAGGCTCCTGCCATAGCCGCGCGTCACCTCTCCAGGCAGGAGAGGGTCGCGAGGGGCTGCTTTAGCTCTGCGCGCGCTCTCCCGGCTGGAGAGGTGACGCGAGGCTATTGAGGCTCCTGCCAGAGCCGCGCGTCACCTCTCTAGCCGGGAGAGGGTCGCGAGGGGCTGCTTTAGCTCCGCGCGCGCTCTCCCGGCTGGAGAGGTGACGCGCGGCTATGGAGGCTCCTGCCATAGCCGCGCGTCACCTCTCCAGCCGGGAGAGGGTCGCGAGGGGCTGCTTTAGCTCCGCGCGCGCGCTCCGGGCTGGAGAGGTGACGCGCGGTTATGGAGGCTCCTGCCATAGCCGCGCGTCGCCTCTCCAGCCGGGAGAGGGTCGCGGGGGGCTGCTTTAGCTCCGCGCGCGCTCTCCCGGCTGGAGAGGTGACGCGCGGCTATGGAGGCTCCTGCCAGAGCCGCGCGTCGCCTCTCCAGCCGGGAGAGGGTCGCGAGGGGCTGTTTTAGCGCCGCACGCGCTCTCCCGGCTGGAGAGGTGACGGTGCGGTTATGGAGGCTCCTGCCAGAGCCGTGCGTCGCCTCTCCAGCCGAGAGAGGGTCGCGGGGGGCTGCTTTAGCTCCGCACGGGCTCTCCCGGCTGGAGAGGTGACGCGCGGTTATAGAGGCTCCTGCCAGAGCCGCGCGTCACCTCTCCAGCCGGGAGAGGGTCGTGAGGGGCTGCTTTAGCTCCGCGCGCGCTCTCCGGGCTGGAGAGGTGACGCGCGGCTATGGAGGCTCCTGCCATAGCCGCGCGTCACCTCTCCAGCCGGGAGAGGGTCGCGAGGGGCTGCTTTAGCTCCGCGCGCGCTCTCCGGGCTGGAGAGGTGACGCGCGGTTATTGAGGCTCCTGCCATAGCCGCGCGTCGCCTCTCCAGCCAGGAGAGGGTCGCGGGGGGGCTGCTTTAGCTCCGCGCGCGCTCTCCCGGCTGGAGAGGTGACGCGCGGCTATGGAGGCTCCTGCCTGAGCCGCGCATCACCTCTCCAACCGGGAGAGGGTCGCGGGGCTATGGTGTCTTCGCTCCATAGGACGCACACACATTTCCCCTTCATTTTTGAAGGGGAAAAAGTGCGTCCTATAGAGCGAAAAATACGGTACGTGCAAGAAATATAAGCATGGACAAAGAGATTAAAGGGATAAAAACGGGCGGAGGGATGAATTTAAGCTGAAAGCCTTTGCTGGTGATTTAGTAATCACAGTAGAAGATCCAAAAAATTCTCTTCCTAGAGTAATAGAGAAAATTCAAGAATTTGGGGAAGTGGCAGGATTCAAATTAAATAGAAATAAAACTAAATTATTAGTTAAAAATTTAAAAGAGGAAGAGAAAAAAGATTTGGTGCAAAGTATTGAGATAGAAATCCATAAAAAAGTAAAATATTTAGGGATATGATTAACTACAAGAAATATAAACATGTATAAAGACAATTATGAAAAAGTATGGTCTGAGATAAAAAGGAATTTAGAAATATGGAGTAGAATGAACCTTTCCCTACTAGGAAGAATTGCAGCGGTAAAAATGAATGTGTTGCCAAAAATGCTCTTTCTCTTCCAGACAGTCCCAGTAATGGTTAAGGATGATTGCCTCAAAAGATGGCAAAAAGATATCTCTAAGTTGACTTCTGGTTGGTTGCCCGGTTATGGCGGAGGGGAGTTCTTTTGGCTGAAAGAGCCCCGGTGCATTGAAGGCTGGGGAGACCGTGAGTGTTGCGGTACCCCGAAAAAAACCTCAGATTGAGCATTCTGAGGATCTGGTATTTCTGCGGGTGCCCAGAACGACTCCCCCCGCTCCCCGGTAAGCTCTTGTAAAGAGCCCCGAGAGCAAGCGGGGTTGGAGACGTGGGCACTTTGGAATCAACTCGCTTTCTTCATTGCACGAAGCTCCGAGTCCGGCATTCGTGAGTGGCCAATTTCTCAAAATAAATTTGGAAAATCTTCAGTAAAAGGACTTAAAATTTGGACATTTAATTTGACAGGAAGGGACTTAAACACGGAGGTTGGTCCCTTTCCGCTGGAATAAAAGTGAAAACAGCTACCGCTGCCCGAAGCCGTGAGCTGAATAAGACTTTTAGAAAAAACCAAACTGGAAATGGAGTTGTTAGATACTAAAGTTAAAAATTTATCTAAAATGTATAATCTGCTGTTGGAGTGGCATACGAAGGATGAACAAGTTAAATCTGTTATGATTGATTGGGCAAGAGATGTTGGACACAATATAATGTTAGAAGATTGGGAATGGTCGTGGAAGAAAGGGGTTAAGTTTACTGCATGTACTGTATTAAAAGAAAACGTCATGAAAATGATGTATAGATGGTACTTAACCCGGGTAAAATTGGCAAAGATCTGCCACACGAATGACAATATATGTTGGAAATGTAGAGAAAAAGGTCATTTTTTTCACATGTGGTGGACGTTACCCAAGGTGAAAGACTTCTGGGAAAAGATTTATAATGAATTGAAAAAAAATGTTGAAAAATACATTTATTAAGAAACCAGAGGCCTTTCTACTTGGAATAATAGGATTGGAATTACCCAAAAAAGATGTTAGATTATTTTTGTATGCAACCACAGCGGCAAGATTGTTATTAGCCAAAAAATGGAAATCCCAAGAAATCGCAACGATGGAAGAATGGCAGGTGAAGATGCTGGATTTTTGGGAGCTAGCTGACCTGACTGGAAGAATCTGCGGCCAGAAAGAAGAGGATCACCAAGAAGATTGGAAGAAATTTAAGGATTATTTATTTAATTTAATTTAATTTAATTTAATTTAATTTAACTACTAGTCACTTGAAAGTACCAAATAGAGCTAGGATTAAAATAAGATTGAATTGTAACTAATTTGGATTTGGAATATTAAGACATGAAAGAAAATAGTTAATTGACATGACAGAATTAATTTTAGTAGAAAAATGATATTGGAGAGCTGCTATAAGGTGATACAATGAAATTCAGATAGGAGGGATCCGAGGAAGTCAATTAACAATTAAAGATAAATTGGGTTTCACAAGTAATATGTGGTTTAATTTTTTTGTTTTGCTTTTTTAGTATTTTAATGTGCTTTTCTTTTGTGTGTTTTTTCTCTTTTCTATGTTATATTTGTTATAATTGTGGAAAATGTAATTTAAAAAATTGGGGGGGGAGTTTATCTGGGGGGCAAAAGGCCAAGGATTAAACATAAGATACTTACAGATATAAAAGAAAGAGGAGGCTTTGCCCTCCCAGATTTTAAACTGTATTATGAGGCTGCATGTTTGGTCTGGATTAGGGACTGGATAAAACTGGAAAGGGAAGAAGCATTAGATTTGGAAGGTCATGATAACAGATATGGATGGCATGCATTCTTATGGTATGGGAAAGGGAAAGTACATAAAGGATTTTACAATCACATAATTAGAAGATTATTAATGAGAGTGTGGGAGAGGTAGAAAGATTTAATAGAACAAAAAACACCTTGGTGGTTATCACCAATTGAAGCTTTGTTACTCAAACTGCTTGGCAAAAGGGGAAAGTGGCCCACATATAGAGACCTACTGAGAGACCAAGAAGGAAAATGGAAATTAAAAGATTATGAGGAAATTAAAGATCATGTGCAGAGTTGGTTGCATTACAGACAAAGGGTTTAGCTATACAATCTCTAGATTCCAAAAGGAGGTTATAGAAGAAGTGAAGTTATTGAAGAAAGCATGTAGTATTCTGCTAGAATGGGAAACGAAAGATGAGGAGGTTAAATCAGTCATGATTAAATGGGCACAAGACATAGGACAAAATATACAATTTGAGGATTGGGAAAAGCTGTGGAAGGTAGATTTGAAATTTACAGATTGTTCTCTTTTGAAAAAAAATTATATGAACATAATGTATAGATGGTATATTACACCAGAAAAAATGGCAAAAATGTATAAAACTGGGTCAAATACATGTTGGAAATGTAAAGAAAAAGAAGGTACTTTGTATCATATGTGGTGGGAATGTAGATAAGTTTTTTAAAAAATTGGGAGGTGATATACAATGAATTGAAAAAGTGTTCAAAATGACATTTGTAAAAAAAACCAGAAGCATTTTTGTTAGGGATTTTAGGACAACACCTGCCAAGAAAAACAAAGAACTTATTTATGTATGCTAAAACAGCGGCAAGAGTCTTGTTAGCACAAGGATGGAAGAATGAGGAAATCCCAATGAAAGAACAATGGCAAGAAAAACTGATGAGCTATGCGGAGTTAGCAAAGTTAACACATAAACTGCGTGAGAAGGACAACCGTGATTTCAAGGAAGAATGGGAACTATTTACAAAACTATTCAAAAAGACAACAAATGGATTTGGACTCCTTGGCAGGTTTTGAATAAACATCCACAAATTTAGTAGTAGAACATATGACAGAAAAGGTGATGATATGTACAACTTTACAACATGCAGAGAATCATATGTATGAACAAATCAGAGAGGGGAGCTGAAGGTCTCCAGAGGGCGGGAGAGGGAGGGAGGGGAGAAATGTAATTGGTTATATTTGATTTATAATTTGATTTGTTAAATATGCTTAATAAAAATATTTTTTTTAAAGAAAAAAGAAATATTCTCCTTTTAAACTTCCAAGTTTAGAGTTAACTTACTCTTTGAGCCAGCTCTACAGCTGTTATATTTGGATCATATGGGATGGGTTCTCCAATAAATGTCCTCAATTTCACTGGAAACCCTCCGTAAATGAGAACGAACGTACTTCGAGTTTTGTCATACAGCCATTTTGTCAGCCCTGTGTATGAAATGGAAGAAGATTCTGAAGTAAAGTGACACCATATCAAATTTGAAATTAGTTGACATTCTCAGTGTTTAGCAATTGCAATAAATAGGAAGAGAGGAAAAGTTAAATAATATGAGTGCTTGGGAAAAGAGATACAAGATATTCAGTCAGCTCTTCTCAGCTCTTTGCAATCAGTCATAAGCTATGTACAATAGACCAGTGTTTCCCAACCTTTTTTGGGCAAAGGCACACTTGTTTCATGAAAAAAATCTCGAGGCACACCACCATTAGAAAATGTTTAAAAAATTAACTCTGTGCCTATATTGACTATATATAAAGTAACTCTCTTTAATAGGCATCAAATAAACACAAAGAAAGTACCGTATTTTTCGCCCCATAGGACGCACTTTTTCCCCTCCAAAAATAAAGGGGAAATGTGTGTGCGTCCTATGGGGCGAATGCAGGCTTTCTCTGAAGCCTGGAGAGCAAGAGGCATCGGTGCGCACCGACCCCTCTCGCTCTCCAGGCTTCAGGAAGCTGTCCGCAAGCCTTGCGCGCCCGGCAGGAGCTCCCGCCCAGCGCGCAAGGCTTGGGGCGGCAGCCTGTTGCCCGAAGCACAGGGAGCCCTCCGGAGGGCTCCCCGTGCTTCGGGCAAGTGTCTGCAAGCCTTGCGCGCCCGGCAGGAGCTCCCGCCAGGCGCGCAAGGCTTGGGGCGGCAGCCTGTTGCCCGAAGCACAGGGAGCCCTCCGGAGGGTGCCCCGTGCTTCGGGCGAGTGTCTGCAAGCCTTGCACGCCCGGCAGGAGCTCCCGCCAAGCGCGCGAGGCTTGGGGTGGCAGCCTGTTGCCCGAAGCACAGGGAGCCCTCCGGAGGGCTCCCCGTGCTTCGGGCGAGTGTTTGCAAGCCTTGCGCCCGGCAGGAGCTCCTGCCAGGCGCGCGAGGCTTGGGGCAGCAGCCTGTTGCCCGAAGCACGCGGAGCCCTCCGGAGGGTGCCCCGTGCTTCGGCGAGTGTCTGCAAGCCTTGCGCGCCCGGCAGGAGCTCCCGCCAGGCGCGCGAGGCTTGGGGTGGCATCTGTTGCCCGAAGCACACGGAGGCCTCCGGAGGGTGCCCCATGCTTCGGGCGAGTGTCTGCAACCCTGCGCACCCGGCAGGAGCTCCTGCCAGGCGCGCAAGGCTTGGGGCGGCAGCCTGTTGCCCGAAGCACAGGGAGCCCTCCGGAGGGCTCCCCGTGCTTCGGGCGAGTGTCTGCAAGCCTTGCGCGCCCGGCAGGAGCTCCCGCCAGGCGCGCAAGGCTTGGGGCGGCAGCCTGTTGCCCGAAGCACGCGGAGCCCTCCGGAGGGTGCCCCGTGCTTCGGCGAGTGTCTGCAAGCCTTGCGCGCCCGGCAGGAGCTCCCGCCAGGCGCGCGAGGCTTGGGGTGGCATCTGTTGCCCGAAGCACACGGAGGCCTCCGGAGGGTGCCCCGTGCTTCGGGCGAGTGTCTGCAACCCTGCACACCCGGCAGGAGCTCCTGCCAGGCGCGCAAGGCTTGGGGCGGCAGCCTGTTGCCCGAAGCACAGGGAGCCCTCCGGAGGGCTCCCCGTGCTTCGGGCGAGTGTCTGCAAGCCTTGCGCGCCCGGCAGGAGCTCCCGCTGGGCGCGCGAGGCTTGGGGCGGCAGCCTGTTGCGCGAAGCACGCGGAGCCCTCCGAAGGGCGCCCCGTGCTCCGCGCTGCCAGCTGCCGCCTGCAAGCCTTGCGCTCCCGGGGGGAGATCCCCCGGTGCGCAAGACTTGCCAACACCAGCGCCGAGCGGCGATGGGATTTGGGAGGGAGCTCGCTCGCCGCCCCGCGCGTGCTCGCCGCCGCCACCCCGCCGCTCGCCGCCGGACTCGCCCGCCTCCCTCCCACGGCACACCAGGCAACGTCTCGCGGCACACTAGTGTGCCGCGGAACACCGGTTGGGAAACACTGCAATAGACTGCAGAATATGGTATGTTTCCTGTTCAGTTCCCCTCCATGTTAGGGTTGCTCCCACATTTATCGATTATAGCTTTCTGTTAAATCTAATAGAAAACTAAGCAAGGGCATGTTCACTGAGTACTGAGGCAGGCAGCACAACATTGCAGATAAATGTACATGGAATAAAATCTATTAGTGAGTAGTAAATAGATATTCTTTTTAAAAGATCATTCTATATTATTAAAATGTATATTGCCTGAGATCTCTTGATCAACCAAGGTATTTAACTTACTTGTCTTTCCAATGGTCCTGTATGCTTCACAACTGTTTTGTGTAAAAATAGGGATGATGGGCTAAAAAAAAAAAGATGAAACAAACATGAAAAGAAAGGTGAGGAGTGGATAATTATTTTGTCCCAACCATCCTGCCTTTATTTTTGTTATGGACTACGAAGAATGCTTCACATCTGGGATTATAATGAGAAGCAACTCATAAATGATAATGTATTTGGCTTTATTTATTTATTTTAATTACTTTTTTGATTTACAAAAGAAAATTAAATAAAACTTTAACTTTAACATTCAACCTTTTCTATCTTCTTATTTACCCAGTGCAATTTCGCGCCCCGACTTCCCTCCTTCCCTGCTTTGGTTTTCCCAGTTTACATCCATTCCTGCAGATTCTTAATTACATTTTATATACATCATGTTAGCCCTGCTACAGTTTTTAAACTTCTACAGTTATTTCGTATATACACAACAAATTTACTCCACTCCTCCTCAAACTTTGTCACTTTTTGGTCTCGAATTTTATAACTCATTTTTGCCAATTCAGTATACTCGAATAATTTCGTCTGCCACTCCATTAGGGTTGGTAACTCCAGGGATTTCCAATTTTGGGCCACAAGAATCCTTGCGGCAGTCGTGGCATACAATAATAATTTGCAGTCTCCTTTTCTCACTTCATCTCCTATTATCCCTAATAAAAAAGCCTCTGGTTTCTTCGGGAATGTATATTTGAAAATAATAATAATCATTTCAATGTATATCATATCCCAAACCTTTTTCATTTTTTCGCATGTCCACCACATGTCAAAAAATTCTCCATCCTTTAATGTACACTTCCAGCAGGCTCTATCTTGCATTTTATACATTTTTGCCAATTTACTCGGGGTTATATACCACCGATAGGGACGTGGGTGGCGCTGTGGGTAAAACCTCAGTGCCTAGGACTTGCCGATCGTATGGTCAGCGCTTCGAATCCCCGCGGCGGGGTGAGCTCCCGTCATTCGGTCCCAGCTCCTGCCCACCTAGCAGTTCGAAAGCACTCTTAAGTGCAAGTAGATAAATAGGGAGCGCTTTATAGCGGGAAGGTAAACGGCGTTTCCGTGTGCTGCCCTGGTGCTGGTTCGCCAGCTGCAGCTTCATCACACTGGCCATGTGACCCAGAAGTGTCTTCGGACAGCGCCGGCTCACGGCCTCTAGAGCGAAATGAGCGCACAACCCTAGAGTCGGATACCACTGGCCCATGCGGGCAGGGGTACCTTTACCTTTACCTTTATATACCACCGATACATCATTTTACTTGGGTTTTCTTTTAGAGTGGAACACGCTGTGAATCTCATACCTTCATTCCATAGTCTTACCCATTTGTCGTAGTCAATGTTATAACCGAAATCTACTGCTCATTTTATCATTACTTCTTTTATTAGTTCATCTTTGGTATCCCATTCCAATAAATGTTCATACATTTTAGATAGGAGTTTTGTTCTGCCTTCTAAAATTTCAATTTGGTATCTTGATTTCCCCCGGCTAAATCCCAATTTCTTATCCTCTTTTAATAAACCATTCACCTGGTGATTTTGTATCCATCCCATAAAAGCACTTTTTATATTGTCATATGGTTTTAGCTTCCACCCGTTCTCAGCTTTCACTAAAATATCTTCATAGGTTAGTCTCTTCCCTTCCATATTTAACTTTTTTATTGTCAGTACATCTATCGGGGATAGCAACCAAGGTGTAGTTCTTTCTACTAAATTTTTATTCTTGTCCCATACCTCATACAGGACACCTCTAAATATATGGTTTGTAAATCCTTTATGTATTTTCACGTTATTATACCATAAGTAGGAGTGCCACCCATATCTATTATTGTGCCCTTCTAGATCCAGTAAATCGGTGTTTTTCATTTGACCCCCAAATAGGATATTTGCCATCCTCAACTTTTTTGGATGCTGGCTCAAGGATGTCAACATATTACGTCTTATCGAGGATATTCGTAAAGGCAATGCAAATTGCACAAAGATCACTCACCACTTTCGCCTCCAAAGCTGCCTGAGCAAAACCTGTGCGTTTCTCCCACATTATGCCGTAATCATGACTAAACAGTGCTTCTCTACCTCCACCAGGTGCAATGCCCAGTAAATGGCCTTTCTTCATTATTTCCACAATTTCAGCTTTATTGTAAAATTTCAACCCGCTCACATAAAAAACCATCTGCAGCCCTGAAAAAATAAGCCCCAAATAGAAGAATGCATTTTATGTGAAACTTATTTAGGAAATAGTGTATATTCAATACAAGTGTCATTATTCCAAATATATTGCACTATTATGATAAAAATACAGTTCACAGTGCCTTGCTGCACCATCCAAACCTTCAATCCCTTTAGGGTGCAGAGCTTTTGGATACAGTGGTACCTTGGGTTACATACACTTCAGGTTACATACGCTTCAGGTTACAGACTCCGCAATCCAGAATTAGTACCTTGGGTTAAGAACTTTGCTTCAGGATGAGAACAGAAATCTTGCTCCGGCGGCGCAGCAGCAGCAGGAGGCCCAATTAGCTAAAGTGGTGCTTCAGGTTAAGAACAGTTTCAGGTTAAGAATGGACCTCTGGAACGAATTATGTACTTAATCTGAGGTACCACTGTACAGTAGACACACACACACACACACACACACAGAGAGAGAGAGAGATACACGCATGGCACAGAGGAGACAATGCTGATGGAAAACTGCCTCCACCAGCTGAGATTGGTACACAGATATATGAGTGGAGGTTATATGCTGCATTAATTAACCTAGTGGAAAAACTCCAAACAGCACTCTTTGCTACTGGGCCTCTTTGGACTCCTTCCTTCCTTCCTTCCTTCCTTCCTTCCTTCCTTCCTTCCTTCCTTCCTTCCTTCCTTCCTTCCTTCCATGACCTTTCTGTGATGTGATAGTTTCCTGGTGTGGCTGCTGTGTGCGTGCAGAGGAAGATGATGTGGGGGAAGAGGCAGTGGAGGGCCATGACCAGTACAGCAAGGGTGCCACATGTATTTGATTGCAGTCACATGGGGGCATAAAAGCTGTGTGTGGGAGTGCTTGATTGGCCATGTGTTTGGGTGGGGCCATGTTTTCTGGAATCTGTGTGCAGATTTGGTGACAGGTTGGACTTGCTATGAAAGCCACGGACATGTCTTTGGGGCTTCACTTGGGCTTCTGCCCTTTTCCTTAGCTGTAGCTCCCACCCCATCCCAGCTGCCACCCAGTGGTGTCTGAATACAGAGGTACAACAGTTGTACAACAAAGCATAGAATTTCTGCATGGAAACCATTTCTGCTGATTCAGTTGTGAATTGGAAATAATAATTCAGCCTACATTCATTTTATCTTACTAGTAAAGACATGGTGAGAAAGTATTTTTAATCTTTTGTTGGAATGTGCACAGAGTGGCTGGGGAAACCCAGCCAGCTGGGTGGGGTATAAATAATAAATTATTACTATTATTATACCTTCATCTGCACTAACTAAACTATTTCACCTGTTTCTGCTATTTCATTTATCTGTTGTTTTTCACCTGTTTTCCTGATATATAATTTTATATTTTATAGCATTGTTTCAAAGCTTATAGCATTGTTTTTTGTCATATTTTAGATGAGTTAAATTCAATTTTAATTTTAATTTGATTTTTGTCATATTTTACATGAGTTAAATTTAAATAGTTTACCTGGTATCCAATTCCCCAAACGATGAATTAATGAAAAGCACAATCTCCCCGTCTCTAAAAAATGTTTAGCCACAAATAAGGTATAGCCTAGAGGAGCAACTCCATGATGATAAATAATAATCCCTGGTCCTTTAGGTAGATGTTCAATGCCAGTAAGTTCATAACCTGAAAATAATACAAAATGCAACAAAGAAATATCGCAACAATTATTGGAGGAAATCAGTGTGGTTCAGAAAAAAAATGAAATTTAAGATCAGGTTAAAAGCTCTGTTATATGCTTTTGAATTATGAAGCTGGAGGAGACTCTTGAGAGTCCCATGGATTGTAAGAAGATCAAACCTATCCATTCTTAAGGAAATCAGCCCTGAGTGCTCACTGGAAGGACAGATCCTGAAGCTGAGGCTCCAATACTTTGGCCACCTCATGAAAAGAGAAGACTCCCTGGAAAAGACCCTGATGGTGGGAATGATTGAGGGCACAAGGAGAAGGAGACGACAGAGGACGAGATGGTTGGACAGTGTTCTCGAAGCTACCAGAATGAATCTGACCGAACCGCGGGAGGCAGTGGAAGACCGGAGTGCCTGGCATGTTCTGGTCCATGGGGTCACGAAGAGTCGGACACGACTAAATGACTAAACAACAACGATAATATGCTCCAGCATTTTGGACGCTAGGTTGTCATCATTTCTCTGTGGTGGTCCCTTAATGAATGAAGGGATTTCTCTTCTCGTGGAATGTTCCTTCTTTGCTTCCTTTTGAGCACAGCGGGAAACATTTTTGCCCAGACTTTGAGCGAGCTAAAACTGTGTTTTGCTGTTTTAGTCTACTTTAAGCTTTAATATAGGGTTTAGCCCTTGAGACAGTTTAATATGTTGTTAAAGTTATACTAAATTTTTCTGAGACTTTTTTAGTTTAAAGAGTAGTATCCCCCTTCTGTATGAAAGCTATCCAGGGCCTGCAGTATATTTCTTCCCTGTCCCAAAGAGCTCCAACTTCAGGCATCTTCAGACCATTCTCGGAATCACTTTCTACCAAGTGAGAAAGCTGTTTCCTAGACAGACACACCATTGACCATGCCCTAAGTAGCTACACGGTCTCATCCTTATGGCCCAAACTTGGTTTTAGTCGTCTATTTCTGATTTAAGTTTCAACACTTACAATAACATGAGACCTGTGGGAAGCATTGAGAACATATAAAGAGTCCTATGGATCCGGCCAAAGGCCTCTGTATTAGGCCATCCTCTTTCCCGCAGTGTCCATCTAAATTAGTAGCCATCACCACATCCTGTGCTGGCATATTCCATCGTTTGTGTACATAGTTGCTAATTGTGTCCCTGTGAGGTGTAAACAACATTCTCCAGGTTTCTTTTGGAGAAGAAGCGTACTTAAAATGTGGTTTAAATGTATAGTGTTTATGCAAATTCTATAGTTTGTGTACATACAGTGGTACCTTGGGTTACAGATGCTTCAGGGTACAGACGCTTCAGGTTACAGACTCCGGTAACCCAGAATTATTACCTCGGGTTAAGAACTTTGCTTCAGGATAAGAACAGAAATTCTGCTCCGGTGGCATGGCAGCAGCAGGAGACCCCATTAGCTAAAAGTGATGCTTCAGTTTAAAAACAGTTTCAGGTTAAGAACGGACCACCAGAATGAATTAAGTATTTAACCCGAGGTACCACTGTACTTAAATAAATAGCCATGCCTTTGTTTTGATCCTTATGTAGCCAACCCAAACTTGTAGCTGTTGTGACTCTGAGGGGGGTTCAGAGGTCCAGTCCTGCCTGATTCACTGTAGCAACTATTGTTCCATTGCTTCAAGCCTGAAATTCTGATCCCGTCCTATGAAATTATAGTGACTCATAAGAAAGAATTATCGCTATGAAAGAAACTTTTACTCACCATGCCATATCTTTCCATATATATCTACAATATGAGCAATAAATTTCCTTGGCTTTTTCCAAATTTTGCTATCAGGACCAGTTTCTTGGTGCTTATTCATCTTCATGTAAACATATAGCCCAAATGAGCAAGCACAGCCAACCAAATATATAGCTATCGTTAATGAACAAAGCAAAATCAGAAGCTTACGAAACCACCAAGAGTGAACCACTGAACTCAGGTATTCTTCTAAATAAGGAAAACTAATCAAGTTTTGCAGCATTTGAGTAAACCAGCTCATTGTTTCCTGATCTGAAGCACCAAGCGTATGCCAATGAAATAAATATATGAAGTGAAATTTTCTTCAGTTGTGATGCTATTTCCCCCACTGTTTACCTGGAAAACAGAAAATGCAGTACATTGGTTTGATCTGTCATCCCAGAAACATTCATGAATACATGAAAATCTCATGCTGCTTAATATTTTCCTAGTTTTCCCCACTGCAACTTGCTCAGTTGCTGTATTGTGTTTCCAACGTCCATCATGGATACTTCCAAAATTACAAATATATGACTCCATCATTTATCTGTTGTAAAGCAAGCTGGTTTCATTCCACTGCTGAAGGTTTTTGTTTGTTTTGTTTTTTGCATTTTCAAAAACAGGAACAGAGAGCATCTTTTATCCAACATAGGCATGATGCCTTGACGTAAAGTTGAAGGTCTGGCAGGGCAAACCTCCTCTTTCTTTTCATCAAGCATAATTTTAAATTTTACTCTGGGCTTCATTCCCTGCCATATGAACTTGAATACTTTTTTCTGCCACTCTATGAAACATCAAATATCATTTATAATTGAAAGGGCATACATTTTGATGGCAAAAACAGTGATAGCTTCATTGTCTCCCATATTTCCAAATCTTTCTTTCTTTCTAAGCTTTTAAATAGTTGTCTTCATAGATATTATGTTTTTTTATTGTTAACCAAATCCCCAGATATTTTATTTTTGTTTCTATTTCCCACCCACATTCCAATTCAATGTCTTTTTTTGTTTGATTATTCTTTATTTTTTTAGCAGCATCTTGATTTTCCCTTTATTTTGTTTGCAGCCAGCCAATTTTACAAATCTACTTATCCCTTCTGTCACCTCC
Source organism: Podarcis melisellensis (assembly GCF_964234715.1). Taxonomy (NCBI): domain Eukaryota; kingdom Metazoa; phylum Chordata; class Lepidosauria; order Squamata; family Lacertidae; genus Podarcis; species Podarcis melisellensis. The sequence goes on along the minus strand of NC_138539.1, from coordinate 37,779,910 downwards.
AGTATGCTCATTCTGGGTTGTTCTAAGGTTAATACGATGTCATCCGCGAATGCTTTCAATTTGTAATTTTGCTGGCCCACTGTTATTCCATTGATTTTATTGTTAATCCTTATATTTTGAGCCAGTACTTCTAATATATTAATATTAGGGGACATTGAGCAACCTTGCCCCATCACTTTATATATCAAGCATTTTTCTGATGTGTTGTTTACAATTATATTGGCCGTCTGCTCATTATAGATTGATTTTACACTTTTTATAAAGGTCTCCCCAAACCCCACTGCTGGAGTATTAAGGAAAGTGAGAAAGGGTCACTTCTCCAAGAGCCCGGCAAGGCCCTCTGCAGCCGCAGATATATCATGTGATGTACTGAGATATTGTGGTATTTAGCTGGTAATATATTGTGATGTTATAAACCTGATATTGCCCAGCCCTAAAGCACACTGAAAGACAGACAGCATCTCTCTCTCTCTCTCTCTCTCTCTCTCTCTCTCTCTCTCTCTCTCTCTCTCTCTCTCTGTGGACCCCTGCATAGGATGTGACAAATAGCACAACTACTAGGACATTTGCAAACAAAGCAGGGCCCAGAATGGTTTCAAATTGAATGAGAGACTTTGATGAGATTCCTGCATTGCAGGGGGTTGACTAGATGACCCTTGGGACTTTTCCAACTCTACACTTTATGATTCACTGAACAAAAACTTTTACTTACATTCCTGGTAAGCCTAAATTGCCTTTGCTTCAGTCACCTCTCTCTGGGAGCAGCAGAAGTCTTGTCTGGTCACCTTTTCATAGACTAATTTCCACTCCTATGGAGACATGTCCCTTTATGTGGCAGTTTAAAAACACTCTGATGGGTGTGCCATCCGAATGATGAAACGAAGAATTGTGAAAAAGAGGGAGGGCTTGTGGAGGCGGCTTCTTGGAAGTTGGGGCCATTTTAATTAAATGTAAGTTATGGGGTCAAGATGTGCTTGCAAAATATGCTGCAATACGTAAACCTTGATAACATGTTGTGTTTGCAATATTGAATCCCAGCGCTGCATCAGGAAAAATATTTGTATTGGACCTCTCTCTATAATTATCTTTAATTCAGAGCAATAATCACATACACATATGATGGTCTGTTTTACTCTATTTTTGAGGGGAGAGATATTCATTGTGACAGAGTAGTAGTACTTTCCTGCATTAAGGGGTTTGATCAACAGAGGAGAAATAATTTGATAGCCTTACCTTGTTTAATTTGTTTGACATGATTAGTTTCTTCTAACTTTCTTTGGAGTTTTCCACATCTACAATAGCAATCATATTGCACAATAACATACTGTGTCACAAAAAACCAGTTATTGCCTAAGGAGTAAAGGTAGTATTGCAGCACGTGTGTTACCTCCCTTTCCTGGTAGCTTCTCCCCCTTCAAATAAGGTACCAGATAGGATCACCCTGCAATACATAAAGATTATGTATGGTAATCTTGGGGGTTACCAAGACATTGAAGGTTCTATGGAGATCAAAAGCGAGTTCCCAATGGGTTTGCAGCTCCATTTGTAAAATAGACTTGCTATCGGGGGCTCAGATGCCCAGAAGCCGATGTCTATTTGATGTCTGAGAAGGAGCTGACATCTCTCAAGGAGTTTCTCGAGAAGAGCCTGGCATGGGATTTTACCCAGCCATCCAAGGCGCCAGAGGGCTCTCCCATGCTGTTTGTAAAGAAAAAAGACACACCCAAACTGTTTCTCTGCATGGACTTTCACCAGATTATGCACATCATGGTGCCCAATCGCTATCCCTTATCATGCATTGGGGATTTGCTAGAGAGGTTGAGGTCTGCAAAGATTTTCACAAAGCTGGATTTAAGAGGGGTGCAGGTGGCGCTGTGGGTTAAACCACAGAGCCTAGGAATTGCTGATCAGAAGGTCAGCGGTTCAAATCCCAGCGATGGGGTGAGCTCCCATTGCTTGGTCCCAGCTCCTGCCAACCTAGCAGTTCGAAAGCACATCAAAGTGCAAGTAGATAAATAGGTACCGCTCCGGCGGGAAGGCAAACGGTGTTTCCATGTGCTGCTCTGGTTCGCAAGAAGCGGCTTAGTAATGCTGGCCACATGACCTGGAAGTTGTACGCCGGCTCCCTCGGCCAATAAAGCGAGATGAGCGCCGCAACCCCAGAGTCAGTCATGACTGGACCTAATGGTCAGGGGTCCCTTTACACAAAGTTGGAGAAATGCCAGTTCCACGTCTCAGAAGTAGAGTTCTTGGGGTACCGTATAACGCCAAGTGAAATGCACATGGATCTGGCCAAGGTGCAGGTGGTAGTGTCGTGGAAGGAGATCAAAACCAAAAAGGACTTGCAAAGGTTTGGGGGGTTCGCGAACTACTATCACAAGTTCGTGTCTGGCTACTCCAGGCTCACGGCGCCTCTTACGGACTCCTTAAGGGTAAAATAAAACCCTTCCTGTGGACAGCAGAGGCTCAGCAGGCATTTGAGCAACTCAAGGCCATATTCACCTCAGAGGAGTATCTAGCCCATGCCCACTCCCAGCATGGTGGTGGAGACCAATGCCTCCAGTAGGGTGTTGGGAGTGGTGCTGCTTCAAAAAGACTGGAATGACGATCTGTGCCCCAGTGGCGTACTTAGCTGCATGGGTGGGACGAGCTGGAGGGGGCAGGATGATCCGCCGTGCGCGCGGCAATGAGCCATTCCGCAGTGTGCGGCGGCGACGAGGCAAGCCCCTCACTGTCTGCCTTTTTGTCACCCCCTTTGTCTGCCCCGGGGCAGACCGTCCCCACCCCACCCCCTTCCTACGCCCGTGCTGTGCCCGTGTGCCTTTGTCAGGTGTGGGCTGGCATCCTGCTTAATAACAGCACACAAGACTTAATTAACTGGTACAGTTACTGCAAGCAGCAATTAGTCTCTGACTGCTGTATTGGAGTATGTGTTCATCACAGTCAAGTTGACTCTGAAGAGTCCTTCCGGTTTCTGCAGAATATCCTGAACTTCTGACCCTTATGTTTTGGGGCTTGTTTTCTTTCTGGGACTTTCCCTATTCACCTAGTTTTGGGACTAATGGTATTAGTTGCCTCCTCTTCCTGTGAGGAACTACTCGCTTTCCTTTGTGCTGGGCATGACTGTGCTTCTTGTGAGGGCTGGCTGCCTCCAGCCTGCTCTGCCAAAGCAGATAAGCTGCATTCCTTTCAGCTCTCAAAAGAGGGGGGTAGACAACGCCCCTGTTTCAACTGTTTGAGAAGTATACAAGCCTCTCTGCTCCCTCTGCATCTGCCTGCATTCTGTTTCAGGCAGTATGTCTTTGCTTTGGGCTGGTGTGTTCATAACACCACTCCCTCCCCTATAATCCTCCTCTCCTGCTCCCCCTCCTCCTGAGGCTTCCTGTCTGTGTTTTCCCACCAGTCATTCTCACTCTCTTCTTCCTCCTCTTGAGAGTTCCCTACTATGCTGCCCCCCCCCTTCAGCCTCACTTTTGCCATCTTCTTCCACTGCCTTCTCCTCCTCCCTCCACCCTTCTGGGTTTCGGCTTGCTGAGGCACCTGCGGTGGAATTCTACCTGTAACCTAGGGGCATGCACATTTTTGGAATCCTCCGAAGAATTTTTCTCATTCCAATAACCTTTCCAAGAATTTCCCTCATTCCCATAAACTTTCCAAGATACTCAATATTGCAATCTCCTTCCCCTTCAGCCAGAGTCCAGCAACTGTGGCACTTCATATTCCTTTTCACCTTCCACAATGATTGGTTGTGTGTGTGTGGGGGGGGTGCCTCCTTGGGCGCTTGATACGGGTGTGCAGGGTTCATGGGTGACAATAAGGACCTATGGAATACAGAGTGTATCTTCATGGAGGTGGGCAAACAAAGCCTGAATGATACATGACTAATTTGTTCCACTCCTTCAAATGGCCCCACCCACTGAAGGTCCAACTTCTGGCACCATCCTTTTGTAAACAGTCACACTTGGTCCCCCACCCTTATCTCCTTGCCTTGTTTTCTATGCTTATCCACCTCCATCTTATATGCGACTTTCACCTGTTCCAACTGCTCTCGTAGTAAGCTGTGTAGAGCCGCCAATTCCTCTGCCAGATGTTCTGCAGCTGGGACTGACATGTTGTCTTCTTGTCCTGGAAAGGCGTGGGGTGACTTCCCAGGCTGGCAAAGAAGGGAGACTGTTGTGTAGATGGGTCTACAGCACTGTTATATGCAAACACTGCTAGAGCCAGCTTGTTGACCCAATCATCCTGTTGATAGTTCACATAACACCTCAGATAATATTGCAAGGTCGTGTTCGTCCTTTCCGACTTTCCATTGGTCTGTGGGTGGCTTGCTGAAACTGGGAGGTAAACTGTGTTCCTCTGTCTCAGATGACCCTTAGAGCAATCTATGCAGCTTAAACACATGCTCCACGAAAAGTTGAGCCGTCTCCTGTGCCGAGGGCAACTTCTTACAGGGCACAAAATGCACCATCTTTGAGAACAAGTCCACCACCACCCATATCAACGTCTGCTTCTGTGACTCAGACAGGTCGGTGATAAAGTCCATAGCTATCGCCTCCCATGGTCCTTGAGATGTAGGAAGTGGTTGGAGTAGTGCTGCAGGCACTTTGCGGGGTCTCTTTGCCCGTTGACAAGTCTCACACGCATTCACATACTCGTTCATTTCCTCCTTCACCTTTGGTCACCAAAACGGTCTCGTCACTCAGAATAGTCAAGACACAGAAGCCCACCAACCCTTGCAAAGGCCAACTAGGTAAAGGTTCTTTTAGGCACATTGCTGTAGGGGGGAAAAAGGCACCTCTTTTTTAAGGGACCGGGGTGCACGAAATCAGTGCTAGCTGGTGCCTGTTGGGATGGGTAGTGCAGAAGGCAGGAATGCCAACAGGAAGGAAACCCAGAGCCACTGATTCTAGTGATGCCCCCAGTCCTTGTCCATGCTGAGTACTACAATGGCAACAGAAACTGAGGAGGAGGAGGAAACTGCCAGGCAGTGGCATCCCCATGTCATAAGTGTGAAGGCAGGCAGAAAGGGCCTGGCAGAAGGCCGGTTACCATTTTATCAGCTTTAATTGAACAGCCTGAATTTGCCTCATCCACCCTAATGCAACAGATCCCATTGGCCAAATGGTCTATCTCAACACACCTGAATGCCTAGAAAGACTCTCCTCCCTGCAAGAGAGGGGAGTGGTTGTGGGTGGGAGCCCGAGCTTCGCCCCTAGCAGGGGGCGTTAGCCCCCTGCCTTCACCTCACCTGGCTGGCGCCCACGCCCCTCAGCAGGCACCCAACCAGGTGCCTGAGGGGGGGCGTGTTCAGCAGCCTTTTGCTGCGGCGACAGCCTTCGCCCGGCCTCATTCTTCGTCCTCTCGCCACTGCCTGTGGATAGGATAAAGGAAATGGGCCGGTGGAAATCCAACGCGTACAAAAGCTACATACGTTAGAGTGCTCCCCCTGTTGTCCTCCTCTCCTTTCTCTCCTTTCTCTCTCCTTTCATCCTCAGCTGTGTTCAGGCGACACGTGTGGATTTGCGGCCACAGTATAGTCCATTGGGCCCGCGTTCGGGCGGCCAGCCGCGGCCTTGCGCCTAACCTTGGTTTACCACCTGGAGTTCGAGTTTCCTGGTTTTCGAGAAGAGGCATGCGCTGGGTCGAGCTTATGCCATTGCTGTGGGAGAAAGTAGCCGCGTTCGGCCCTCCCGATATCCTGGTCATCCAATTAGGAGAGAATGACTTGACTAATAGGAGAAGTGTGGACTTGCTAGCGAGCATGAAAAGTGACTTGGATGCGTTCGCTACTTTATGTCCCAGAACGACAGTGTTCTGGTCTTCTATGCTGAAGAGGACTTTTTGGCGCGGAGCGCAAAGCTATATGGCCATTGAAAAAACAGGAAACTCGTAAATCGGGCAGTGGCCCGTTGGGTGCGCTTCATGTATGGCCGAATCATTTATCATGACCGTATCCGTATCGGCAAGCATGCCTTATATCGGAATGACGGGGTGCATTTATCAGACCTGGGGAACGACATTTGGTTAGATAGCGTCATTAATAGCATCCGGGATTGGTTGCAGCCGTGAGGGTATTGGCGGCGAGCCTTGCGGCTCGGGTGGCGGTTAGGCATTGGAATAATGTGTTGTGCTGTGTCGAAGAGCTAGGTGTGGCCATCGCCTATGCCTTCAATTTTTAGGGGTATTCCGTTAAAGGAATCTGGCGGTCGTGTACTCTGTCCTGCTTGGCGGGAGGCCATGGCACGACCCTCGGTGACATTAGGGATGAGCCTATAGTTGGATCGGCATCAACAGGCTCCACCTACTGGTGAATAAACCCACTTGTTCCAGAAATCCAATGCCTAAGCCAATACCTTTTCACTGCTGTAATCAATAAAGTTGTGGCCTTTCCTTGCCCATTAACCTTATATCACGTGTCCGTGTGTATTCCTTCCACATTGCGGGGGTCGGGTCCTCGAACCACAACTAGTGGCTTTGTATAGGGAAGCAGCTGAGAAAATGAGAGCTTGCAAAAGGACTAGAGAAGGATCATGTTTCATTTATCTTTTTATCTTTTGCCTTTCCTTCCTTTCCTTGGAACTGCCTATTCAGGAGAAGCCAGTTGTTTCTCCAATATGGTAGTGAAGGGAACAGAAAGAATATGGGAAATAACTGCTTCAAAATTGTACAAGGGAGATAAATCATTCCTGGTATTTAACTTGGTTGCTTTAAGTCAGGATCAAAGTACTTATCATGATGCAGCAGATGAGCAAGGAAGATAGGGGCAAGATGGATGTGATTCAAACACATTGATGGACCCAGTCCTTCTTGTCTGCGTATACTGTGCTGACCTCATTCCCAACTTGCCTTTCCCTCTCTACCTCCAGCTATTGCTGTCATTCATCATTGTGCCATACAGTGGCATGTAAGAAAATGTGTTCTGCAGTTGCTGTGCCTCCTTAATGGCTTCGGAAACACCCACACCTCCAACTAAGCTGGCATGGTTTTGAAATGGGGTGACACACCCCACTAAGGTGATATCCACCCTGGATTGTGGAAACTCTCACTATGTGGGCAGTGAGAACTTCAATCAATGATGCTATCAGGGTGACAAGAATGGAGCCACTGCTGAATGAATACCACATAAAAATTGCAACAACAATAATAGTAATAATAAATTTTATTTATATCCCGCCCTCCCCAGCCGAAGCCGGGCTCAGGGCGGCTAACAACACCAAAATAGTGCGACATTATAAAAACATTATAAAAATTAATTAAAATCAAGATTGATGGCAGCCATAAAGTTTTGTAAAGGTTGCCAAAGGAGGGAGTCAGGCTGCGCCCTAACCAAAGGCCTGGCAGAACAGCTCTGTCTTGCAGGCCCTACGGAAAGATGTCAAGTCCTACAGGGCCCTTGTCTCTTGTGACAGAGCATTCCACCAGGTTGGAGCCGCAGCCGAAAAGGCCCTGGCTCTAGTTGAGGCCAGTCTAACCTCTCTGTGGCTTGGGACCTTCAAGGTGTTTTTGTTTGAAGACCGTAAGTTCCTCTGTGGGGCATACCAGGAGAGGCGGTCCCGTAGGTACGAGGGTCCTAGGCCGTATAGGGCTTTGAAGGTTAAAACCAGCACCTTAAACCTGATCCTGTACTCCACCGGGAGCCAGTGCAGCTGGTATAGCACCGGATGAATGTGATCTCGCAGCGAAAACCCCGTAAGGAGTCTCGCTGCGGCATTCTGCACCCGCTGGAGTTTTTGGGTCAGTCTCAAGGGCAGCCCCATGTAGAGCGAGTTACAATAATCCAGTCTGGAGGTGACCGTCGCGTGGATCACAGTAGCTAGGTCAGGGCGAGAGAGGTAAGGAGCCAACTGCTTAGCTTGGCAGAGATGAAAAAATGCCGCCTTTGTAATAGCTGCAATCTGCGCCTCCATGGAGAGGGAGGTATCGAAGATTACACCCAAACTCTTAACGGACGGTGCTGGCACTAATTGCACCCCCGCAAGAGATGGGAGTTGCCCCCTCAGTCCCATATCATCCCGTCCCAGCCAGAGGACCTCTGTCTTCGAAGGATTTAACTTCAACCGGCTCCCACGTAACCATCCAGCCACAGCTTCCAAGCATCTGATCAGTGTGTCTGGGGCCGAGTCAGGATGGCCATCCATCAACAGATAGAGTTGGGTGTCATCAGCATACTGATGGCAGCCCAGCCCAAAACTCCGGACAAGCTGGGCGAGGGGGCGCATAAAGATGTTAAAAAGCATCGGGGAGAGAATCGCACCCTGAGGCACTCCACACACCAAGGAGTGGCGTGATGTCAATTCCCCCCCAAGCTCCACCCTCTGTCCCCGACCAGAGAGAAACGAGCGCAGCCATTGAAGGACTGTGCCCTGGATCCCCACGTCGGCAAGGCGGTGGTCCAGAAGTTCGTGATCGACCATGTCAAAAGCTGCTGACAAATCTAGAAGAATCAGCAGCCCCGACCCGCCTCGATCCAGCTGTCTACGAAGATCATCTGTTAGGGCAACCAGAGCCGTCTTGGTCCCATGACCAGCGCGGAAGCCGGACTGGAATGGATCCAGAGCCGATGTTTCATCCAGAAACCCACCAAGCTGTTCAGCAACCGCTCTCTCAATCACCTTACCCAGGAACGGAAGATTCGAAACCGGGCGGTAATTGGATAGATCTAAAGGATCTAATGATGTTTTCTTTAAGAGCGGGCGCACCACTGCCTCCTTCAGTTCCCCTGGGAATGTTCCTGTGCCAAGGGACAAATTGATGATATCCCCCAGGAGGGCCCACACCTCGTCTGGACACGCTCTAATCAGCCAAGACGGGCATGGGTCAAGAGGACAGGTGGTGGGCTTTCCAGCTCGGAGGAGTCTGTCCACATCGGCTGGGGATATCCGGTCGAAGTGGTCCAATACTGGACCCGAGGACAGTCGAGGGGCCTCCAGTTCCTTTATTGTATCCAAATTGGCAGGGAGGTCATGGCGGAGCAACAAGACCTTCTCCGCAAAAAAGCTCGCAAATGCCTCACAGCTGTGTGTCAAAATGTTATTTAAATTTGGCTGTCCTTCGAGGGACGTTAAAGACCGAATTATACTAAATAATTGCGCCGGGCGAGAGCTAGCGGATGCAATGGAGGCCGAGAAGTAGGACTTCTTAGCGGCCTTCACAGCCATCTCGTAGGTTTTCATAAAAACCCTATGAGATGTTCTTGAAGCTCCGTCACGGGCACGCCGCCATACTCGCTCTAGCCGTCTGAGGTCCCGCTTCATTTTCCGGAGCTCCTCGGTAAACCAGGGAGCCCAGTTTCTGCGGGGTCGCAGAGGGCGCTTAGGTGCGATCTCATTGATGGCTGCCAGGAGGTGGGTATTCCAGCCCTCAACAAGCTCAGTCAATGAGTCGCCAGGGGGAGAAAGGTCCCGCAAGGCTTGACGGAATCTATCAGGGTCCATCAGCCTCTGCGGGCGAGCCCAAATCGGCTCGCCACCTAAGCAGGGTGGGGGTGGAACGTCAATCCTGGCTTTCAGAGCGTAGTGATCAGACCATGGCACCTTCATCGAAGGAAACATGATCACATCTATACCAGCGCCAAAGATCAAATCCAGCGTGTGGCCTGCTTGATGTGTGGGGCCCGAAACAAACTGGGAGAGCCCTAGTGTCGCCATGGAAGACACCAGGTCCAGAGCCTGTGAGGAGGGAGTGGCATCAGCATGGATGTTGAAGTCCCCCAATACCAATAGGTTAGGGAACTCCAAGGCCCAGCCGGCCACCGCCTCCAGCAGGCCTGACAGGGTGGCTGCTGGTGCGCTAGGTGGCCGGTACACCAGCCAGACAGCCAAGCTCACCTCGGAGCCCCACACTAGGCCAACACATTCAATGCCGGGGATCGATGGCGATGGTAGAGCCCTGAAAGAACAATCTTCCCGGATTAATAATGCCACCCCTCCCCCCCGGCCCACAGTCCGCGACTGGTGGAGGACGGAGAAACCCGGGGGCGCCATCTCTCGTAAAGTAACAGTATCCCCTTCGCGCACCCAGGTCTCCGTCACACAAGCCAGGTCAACCCCCTGCGAGATGAAGAAATCTCGCAGGGTGGCGGTTTTGTTGCCTATAGACCTGGCATTGCACAACACCAGTGACGGAGGTGAGTAATCTTTGCTCACCCTACCCTCGTCTCTCGGGATGGGGCGCAGATTGGAAGGGGTACGAGCATATCCGTATCTCGATCCCCTTCGCCTATGACATCTGCCCCCACCGCGATACCTCCCTCGCCCCTCCACAGTAGGAATCCCAAGCCTCATATTCGCCTCCATTTACAGAATATAAAAGCAAACAAACAAAAACAATTACACGGAAACAAACCAATCCCCACCCCACTCCACAATCACCCCACCCCAACCCAAAATAAACCAAAACAAAATAAAAATACATAGATAAAAACCACCGCTTATGGTGGTACAACAAATCAAAAAATAAAAACAGTTTAAAACATATAAAAACACTTCAAACAACCGCTGCAGCAGCACTAGTGTCCTCAAAAGCTGCGGCAGTGGTGAGCGTGGGCCCCGCCCCCTGGCCTGATGGAGAGTGGTCCTGCAGGGGGAGGAGCCCTCCCCACAAACGCACGGCAAAGCGGCAGCAGCAATGTTCCGAGGCCTCCTGAGGTGGAGTCTGGGGCCCGCCCCCAGGCCCAAGATGGAGAATGGGCTTGCAGGGGGAGCGGTCCTCCCCAAGACTCACCGGCAGAGCGGCAGCAGCAGTGTCCCAGGCCTCCTTGGTGTCTTTTATGGATGCAGCAGCAGCGATGTCCCTGGCCTCAATGAGGCCTCTTAAAGCCGTGGCGAAGGTGAGCCTGGGCCCCGCCCCCTAGGCCAGATGGAATTGGCCTGAGGAGGGAGAGGCCTTACACTCCAAACACTCACGATGCAGCAGCAGCGATGTCCCTGGCCTCAATGAGGCCTCACAAGTGTGATTGATTTCCCCATGACTGCTTACTTGGATATTTTCTGTAGATATTTCTGCAGATTCCATTATTCTAGCATCATTATTTTAGTAAAAGGAACCAGTCACTTTGAGGAATTTTTTTAAAAAGCAGGATATAAATCTAAATAAATTAAACCATGTAAAGACTAAGAAGCATACTTCGACTAAACTTGCACCAAATTATTATTGCCGTTGCGCAATCTACATCCATGGTACTTTGCAAATGACTCTAATTGTCAGGCCTGAGGAATCTCTCCCTCCTTTCCTGATGTTTTCAAGGAGCCAGGAGAAAACAAGAAGGCTTTTAAGTATGATTTATTCAGTCACTGCTGTAACACAAAGAATTCCAGTCTTTACACCATCATGGAATTATTCATTCTGACTCCTCCTCATGTCCCCTCCCCCAGCAGCATCGACTCCTATGGAAGCTTTCCATTGCCAAACATTGTTGCATACGCTGCTCTGGTACCCTCAGTGACCGTTGCATCCTAGGGGATGGAGGATCTCCTACTATCTGTTCTGGTATTCATAACTGAGGCTATGGCAGAAAGAAATCAGCTAAGATGGAGACTTGAGTCTTTAAGTGTAAGCCTGGTTGCTCCTGATACAGCTTCCTGATACAGGATTGCATTCCGATGTCTTCAGAAATTTGTGTAGTTGTTTATCTATTTGACATCAGATGAGGGTGTTCCACAGGGCGGGAGCCACTCCCAACTATGAAGGCAGCTTGCCTGATTCCTTGAAGGCCCTCAGAACTGGATCTTAGTTCACGGGCTGAATGATGAGGGTGGAGACACTCCTCAGGTATACAGTGGCAGGGCCATTTAGGGCTTTAAAGGTCAACACCAACACCAACACTTCAGAAATGTACAGGGAGCCAATATAGATCTTCCAGGCTGGGTGTTATATGGTGCCAGCGGCCGCTCCTTATCACCAGTCTAGCTACCAGAATCAACACAGAATTAACCTGTGCATCCATGGACAGATGCGAGTTCAAAATGACCCCAAGGTTGTGCACCTGATCCTGATTATTCAATACCTTCTGAATAATCCTATTATTCAATACATGGCAGCACGGCTTAGGTTTGCAAAGTTGCATCTGAACAAACCACAAGACTTCTGCAACAATGTCCTTTGGACAGACGAGACCAAAGTGGAGATGTCTGGCCTTAATGCACAGCACTACCTTTGGTGAAAACCAAACAGCATATCAGCACAAGCAGCTTGGGGTGGTGATTTGGGCTTGTTTTGTAGGCACAGGAGCTGGGAACCTTGTAGTCATTGAGTCAACCATGAACTCCTCTGTATACCAAAGTATTCTAGAGTCAAATGTGAGGCAATTTGCCCGACAGCTGTAGCTTGGCCAAAATTGGGTCATGCTGTTAACAGGACAAGGATCCCAAGCATACCAGGAAATCTATCACAGAATGGCTGGAAAAGAACAGAATCAATGACCTAGTCAAAGTCCAGACCTCAGACCAATTGAAATGCTGCACAAGACCTTAAGATAGCTGTGCATAAACAAATGTCAGCAAACTTCAATGAGCTGAAGTGATGTGAGAGAAGGATAAAGTCCTACGGACTTCCTACAGAAGGATAAAGTCCTACGGAAAATAATAGCTTCTTATTGTTGCTAAATGTGGTTTTACAAGCTATTTAATAATAAGATGTACTTAGTTTTTCACACATGGCTGTTCCATATTGTCTTTATTTCTGTTAATAAATGGCATGGTGCAATGTGTCGTGTTGCTGTTCATCTGAGCGGGGGTGTATAATCACATTTTTAAATGTGGAATTGTTCCCAATGTAGTAATCATTCATATAGATTTGTCCTTTGGCACAACTCCTGTATGGTTCCTTTTTGGGTCCGCCTTCCTCTGCTTTCTCCCCCCTTGAGGGAGTTCAATCTAGACTTCTTAGAGCTCTCCTCCAAGTCCCCAGATGTGTCTCAAACACATGGGTGAGATTGGAAACGAGGATGATGAGAGTGGAGGCTAGCATCTGCTTAACATCAATCTACAAATGGCTGACATTGAATCTGCTCCCCCGAGGGATAGCCCCACTCATCCTCTGCGACCAATTCCAGTCAGGCTGGCAGACTGCAGTTCTGAACACCCTCCAGAAACTGGGTTTTGCCCCTCAAGCCCTTCTAAGTCTGGGCTTGGTCCAGGCAAAAGCCACGGTCAGGCAAAGAATATTAGATACCGAGAGACAACAGGACTGCGCAAGGTGCTCCAACTATAAAATTGGAGAAATCGAGAGAGATATAGACGCACCGACCGCATATCTCTTCTTTCTCTTATCTAGAAATGCAAGAAGGGCCTTTACACTCGCCAGAAGCGCGGCTCTTCCCTCGCCGGTCCTGGATGGAGCCTTTAGAAAAGTCCCCTATTATCAGAGACTTTGCACCTGTCCATTGGGAGAGTTAGGAAGCCCAGAACACTTGTTCTTTAAATGTCCCTTTTACAAAGAGGCATGTAGTAAGTTCATTGATCCTCTTCTGGTGAGGCTCGCCGACCTCCCGCAAAAGCAAAAATTTGACCTTTTGCTGTTAGGCAAAGATCAGAAGAAGACCTGGATGGTTGCCAGATTCTGTGTACAAATCTGTAGGCGTAGACCATCGCCCAACTCAAAATAGTCCGGCATGAAAATCCCCAAACTCGGCTCCACGGGTGACTCTGAGTCAACTCCCTCAGATAATTTATTGTTGCACATTTGTTCTAAATTTACAGTGGTGCCTCGCAAGACGAAATTAATTCGTTCCGCAAGTTTTTTCGTCTTGCGAGTTTTTCGTCTTGCGAAGCACGGTTTCCCATAGGAATGCATTGAAAATCAATCAATGTGTTCCTATGGAAACCACCTTCAGACCAGGTCCGGGGACATTCTGTCCCCCGACCTCGTCTGAAGGCTGGGGGGGGGACAAGGGCTTTTCTTCTCACCCCCAGCATTTTAAAAAACCCTGGGACAGCAGAGGACTTCTCCGCTGTCCCGCGGTTTTTGAAAATGCTGGCGGGCGGCAGCGCTGCCGCCCGCCAGCATTTTAAAATCGCCCCGGGACAGCGGAGGACTTCTCCGCTGTCCCAAGGCGATTTTAAAGCCCCCGGGAAGGCAGGCGGGGGGGGAGCAAAGACTTTCGCCCCCCGCCAGCCTTCAGAAGAGGTCCAGGACCTATTTTGAAGGCCGGCGGGGGGCGAAAGTCTTTGCTCCCCCCCGCCTGCGTTCCAAAGCCGTCCGGGATAGCGGGAAGCGCTTCCCTGCTATCCTGGACCGCTTTTAAAATGCTGGCGGTGGGGAGCAAAGTCTTTCGGCCCCCGCCGGCCTTCCTGGACCTCTTCTGAAGGCCGGAGGGGGGGGAGACTTTGCTCCCCACCGCCAGCATTTAAAAGAGGTCCCCGGAGATTTCCCTATGGGCTTTCTTCTTGTGAAGCAAGCCCATAGGGAAATTCGTCTTGCGAAGCAACTCGCAAATGGAAAACCCTTTCGTCTTGCGGGTTTTCCGTCTTACGAGGCATTCGTCTTGCGGGGCACCACTGTATTGTTGTACATTGTTTTAATTTTCTGTTTTAACCATATTTGCACATCAGTTTCTAATGTTGTGAATGTCCTCCATTTCAGAGGCTTCTACTCTGCAGCCTCTTATAGTTGTTTTAACTGCATGTTTTTATTTGTTTTTAGTTCTTATCTGTTTTAATTATCAGTTTTTATCCATCCATTATCTGTGTTTAATCTTGTATTTTATTCAGATGTTTTATCCTATGCTTGTTTCTTTGTCCTTATCTGCTCCAACATTTATCAGTTAAAAAAAAATCCTAACGGCTATTTTATTTATATGTTGTTTTTGTTTTTTGTTTTCTTTTTCTTTTTCTTTTTATCCTGGTCTGTGACCGTAATAAAGTTCATTCATTCAACAAGAGCGCCTCCCCTACTCACGAGGAAACCCCCTTTTGGGGGCTCCGAAGTGAAGCGGGGTGAGCAGCGCGGTGCTGCAAACTGATTGCTACTTTCACGGAGGGAAGCCGCACAGCCATCGCCAGAGAGCGCTGACTTTTTCCTGATGACAATTGGACTCTAAAGCAAGAACCCGTGAGTAAAAACGGAAAATTGGATTAAGAAACCTGCTAAATTTGTGAATTAGGCAACGAAGCGGGAAGGTTTAAACAGGAAGTCCGCCTTCCGCTTTTTGTAAACAGACTGAAGCCAAAGACCTTACATCCTAATAGCCTGGAAATCGCTCTAAAGTTGGAAATTTCCTGCATCTATAACCAACAAAACCCCCTGGGAAGCAGGAGAAAAGGGGGGGGGATAAATTTGACTATTTAATCCTGCAGGAGGAGAGTAAAGGAATTTAAGTTGCCATCGTCCCAAACCTGGGGACGGGGTGTCAGGACAGAAATTGATTGAGACGTCCATTGATTGAAAGGGGAGCATTTTGACACATAGTTAAAAAAAGGAGATACAAATTAACTTCAACGCCGCTTTCTGTATTTTTGCATTTTGAAGAAACAAAGTATTAGAAATCGAAAGTAATCTTCTTTGTTGGAGACATTTTTAAGATGGATACAAATAGAAATTGTGTCCCCTAGAGGGAGCCTGTCAGTTTGTTGTTGCAGTTCACTCGAGACTTTACATCTGTCTGATTGTGATCGTGGGACCAGACATTTGACCTTGAACAGAAATGACTTGGAAGGAAGATTTGGTGCCTGCCCTTGGCAAGATAAGTGTTATGCTTGAGCAGTTGTATGAGAAAATGATTTTGAAGAATGAAAAGTTGGACTTGATGGCTGCTGTAACCAGCGAATATGATTTAACAAGAAACAAGGATAAAGAAGCTATACAGCGACCAACTCAAAAATCTGGTTTGACAGGGCAAGTCCAAGAGCAGAAGAAGATGGAAGAGGTTGTGATTACAACACAGACAACACAAATGGAGAGATCCAATGTCCTACAGGAGCAAAAGTTGCAGCAGTGGAAGAAGGAACTTGGAGTCTATCTGGAAGTGACTGGAGGCAAGGAAGCTCTTAACTCTGGTGGGGCTATGAAACAGGTTGACAACTACGTATAAACATGGTTTAAACTTTGAAACTTTAAGGTATTTTAGGTAAGATAAGATTAAAGAAACTAAGGTAAATTGAATAATAGAACATAGTAAAAGATGGAAAGGATATGTGGATTTAATTAATAAGATTGTTAAATTTTTGTTAAGACAAATTAGTTAAATTAAAACTGAGAAATATGGGAAGAATTTGCTGGAATAACGAATTAAATTGGAATACAAAAAGGGAGGTGTGAGGAGGTCCAAGAAATAAGTAAATGAAAAGATGCAATTTGAGATTTGTATTTTTCTTTCTTTTTTTGTTTTCTCTTTTTATTTTACTTTATTTTTTCTTGTTGTATTTTTCTGCTTTTTTCTTTTTGTAATTATGTGAAACTTTGAATAAATATTATATTTTTTTTAGAAAATAAAGTTCATTCATTCACTTCAGTTCATTGAAGTTTGCTGGAATTTGTTTATGCACATCTATCTCAAGGTCTTGTGCAGCATTTCAATTGGGCTGAGGTCTGGACTTTGACTAGGTCATTGATTCTGTTCTTTTCCAGCCATTCTGTGATAGATTTCCTGGTATGCTTGGGATCCTTGTCCTGTTAACAGCATGACCCAATTTTGGCCAAGCTACAGCTGTCGGGCAAATTGCCTCACATTTGACTCTAGAATACTTTGGTATACAGAGGAGTTCATGGTTGACTCAATGACTACAAGATTCCCAGCTCCTGTAACTACGAACCAAGCTCAAATCACCACCCCCAAGCTGCTTGTGCTGATATGCTGTTTGGTTTTCACCAAAGGTGGCGCTGTGCATTAAGGCCAGACATCTCCACTTTGGTCTCGTCTGTCCAAAGGACATTGTTGCAGAAGTCTTGTGGTTTGTTCAGATGCAACTTTACAAACCTAAGCTGTGCTGCCATGTATTCAATAATAGGATTATTCAGAAGGTATTGAATAATCAGAATCCGGTGCACAACCTTGGGGTCATTTTGAACTCACATCTGTCCATGGATGCACAGGTTAATTCTGTGTTGATTCTGGTAGCTAGACTGGTGATAAGGAGTGGCCGCCATATAACACCCAGCCTGGAAGATCTGTAGATCTTCCCTGTACATTTCTGAGCACAATTCAAAGTGTTGGTGTTGGAACTAAGGTCCAGTTCTGAGGGCCTTCTGGCGGTTCCCTCAATGCAAAAAGTGATGTTACAGGGAACTAGGCAGGCTGCCTTCGAAGTCGGTAGTGGCTCCCACCCTGTGGAACACCCTCTCGTCTGATGTCAAATAGATAAACAACTACACAACTTTCTGAAGACATCTGAATGCAACCCTGTATCAGGAAGCTTTTAATCGATGATGTGTTGCTGTGTTTTGATTATGTTGTAAGCCACCCCTTAATGGATCACTGCCTTTCCGTGGCAAAGGGGCTTGAATAACTCAGAGAAGCTATGAACTATGCCGTGCAGGGCACCAAAGACGGACAGGTCATAGTGGAGAGTTTTGACCAAACGTGATCCACCTGTAGCAGGAACTTGCAAGCCTCTCCAGTATCCCTACCAAGAAAACTCCATGGACAAAGACAACAGGCATATAAAAGTTATAACGCTGGAAGATGAGCCCCTCAGGTCGGAAGTCGTCCAACATGCTACTGAGGAAGAGCGGAGGACAAGTACAAGTAGATTCAGAGCTGATGAAGCGGCTGGGCCAAAGCCAAAAGGTTGCTCAGTTGCAGATATGCCTGGAAGCGAAAGGAAAGTCCAATGCGGTAAAGAAAAATATTGCATAGGAACCTGGAATGTAAGAACCTTGAACCTGGGTAAGTTGGATGTGGTCAAAAATGAGATGGCAAGAATAAATGTTGACATCCTGGGCATCAGTGAACTAAAATGGACAGGAATGGGCGAATTCAGTTCGGATGACCATCATATCTACTACTGTGGGCAAGAATCCCGTAAAAGAAATGGAGTGGCTCTCATAGTCAACAAAAGAGTGGCAAAAGCTGTACTGGGATGCAATCTCAAAAATGATAGAATGATCTCGATACGAATCCAAGGCAGACCTTTTAACATCACAGTAATCCAAGTTTATGCACCAACTACTGGTGCTGAAGAAACTGAAATTGACCAATTCTATGAAGACTTACAACACCTTCTAGAAATGACACCAAAGAAAGATGTTCTTCTCATTATAGGGGATTGGAATGCTAAAGTAGGGAATCAAAAGATAAACGGAACAACTGGCAAGTTTGGCCTTGGAGATCAAAACGAAGCAGGGCAAAGGCTAATAGAGTTCTGTCAAGAGAACAAGCTGGTCAGCATAAACATGCTTTTCCAACAACACAAGAGACGACTCTACACATGGACATCACCAGATGGGCAGCCTTGAAATCAGATTGATTATTTTCTCTGCAGCCAAAGATGGAGAAGCTCTATACAGTCAGCAAAAACAAGACATGGAGCTGACTGTGGCTCAGATCATCAGCTTCTTATAGCAAAATTCAAGCTTAAACTGGAGAAAGTAGGAAAAACCACTGGGCCGGTAAGATACAATCTAAATCAAATCCCTTATGATTACACAGTGGAAGTGAGGAACAGGTTTAAGGATCTAGATTTGGTGGGCAGAGTGCCTGAAGAACTATGGATGGAGGCTCACAACATTATACAGGAAGCAGCAACGAAAACCATCCCAATGAAAAGGAAATGCAAGAAAGCAAAGTGGTTGTCCAACAAGGCCTTACAAATAGCTGGAGAGAGAAGGCAAGCAAAATGCGAGGGAGATAGTGAAAGATACAGGAAATTGAATGCAGATTTCCACAAAATAGCAAGGAGAGACCAGAAGGCCTTCTTAAACGAACAATGCAAAGAAATAGAGGAAAACAACAGAATGGGAAGAACCAGAGATCTGTTCAAGAAAATTGGAGATATGAAAGGAACATTTTGTACAAAGATTACCATAATAAAGGACAAAAGTGGAAAGGACCTAACAGAAGCAGAAGACATCAAGAAGAGGTGGCAAGAATACAAAGAGGAATTATACCAGAAAGATATGGATGGCTCGTACACACCAGGTAGTGTGGTTGCTGACCTTGAGCCAGACATCCTGGAGAGTGAAGTCAAATATTGCAATCTTTTATTGGAAGAAAACAGTGCGGTTCAGAAAACTGAAATTTAAGATCAGGTAAAAAAACAGAGGAATTATACCAGAAAGAAATGGATGTCCCGTATACCCCAGGTAGTGTGGTTGCTGACCTTGAGCCAGACATCCTGGAAAGTGAAGTCAAATGGGCCTTAGAAAGCACTGCAAATAACAAGGCCAGTGGAAGTGATGGTATTCCAGCTGAACTATTTAAAAATTTAAAAGATGATGCTGTTAAGGTGCTACACTCAATATGCCAGCAAGTTTGGAAAACTCAGCGGTGGCCAGAAGATTTGAGATCAGTCTACATCCCAATCCCAAAGAAGGGTAGTGCCAAAGAATGCTCCAACTACCGCACAATTGCACTCATTTCACACGCTAGCAAGGTTATGCTTAAAATTCTACAAGGAAGGCTCAAGCAGTATGTGGACCGAGAACTCCCAGTAGTGCAAGCTGGATTTAGAAGAGGCAGAGGAACCAGAGACCAAATTGCAAACATGCACTGGATTACGGAGAAAGCTAGAGAGTTCCAGAAAGACATCTACTTCTGCTTCATTGACTATGCAAAAGCCTTTAACTGTGTCGGCCACAGCAAACTATGGCAAGTTCTTAAAGAAATGGGAGTGCCTGATCACCTCATCTGTCTCCTGAGAAATCTCTATGTGGAACAAGAAGCTACAGTTAGAACTGGATATGGAACAACTGATTGGTTCAAAATTGGGAAAGGAGTACGACAAGGCTGTATATTGTCTCCCTGCTTATTTAACTTATATGCAGAATTCATCATGCGAAAGGCTGGACTGGATGAATCCCTAGCCGGAATTAAAATTGCTGGAAGAAATATTAACAACCTCAGATATGACACAACCTTGATGGCAGAAAGTGAGGAGGAATTAAAGAAACTTTTAATGAGGGTGAAAGAGGACAGTGCAATATATGGTCTGAAGCTCAACATCAAAAAAACCAAAGATCATGGTCACTGGTCCCATCACCTCCTGGCAAATAGAAGGAGAAGAAATGGAGGCAGTGAGAGATTTTACTGTCTTGGGCTCCTTGATCACTGCAGATGGTGACAGCAGTCACAAAATTAAAAGACGCCTGCTTCTTGTGAGGAAAGCAATGACAAACCTAGACAGCATCTTAAAAAGCAGAGACATCACCTTGTCAACAAAGGTCCTTATAGTTAAAGCTATGGTTTTCCCAGTAGTAATGTATGGAAGTGAGAGCTGGACCATAAAGAAGGCTGATCACCGGAGAATTGATGCTTTTGAATTATGGTGCTGGAGGAGACTCTTGGGAGTCCCATGGACTGCAAGAAGATCAAACCTATCCATTCTTAAGGAAATCAGACCTGAGTGCTCACTGAAAGCTGAGGCTCCAATACTTTGGCCACCTCATGAGAAGACTCGACTCCCTGGAAAAGACCGTGATGTTGGGAAAGATGGAGAGCAAAAGGAGAAGGGGACCGACAGAGGACGAGATGGTTGGATAGTGTTCTCGAAGCTACCAGCATGAGTTTGACCAAACTGCGGGAGGCAGTGGAAGACAGGAGTGCCTGGTGTGCTCTGGTCCATGGGGTCACGAAGAGTTGGACATGAGTAAACGGCTAAACAACAACAACAAAAGCCACCCAGAGTTGCTGGAGCAAGCAGGCTTACACTTACACCCACCCCCACCCCCTTTATTTTTTAGCTCCTGAAAGAGACTCTCCTCCATGCAAGAGAGGGGAGTGGTTGTGGGCGGGAGCCCGAGCTCCGCCCCTAGCAGGGGGCGTTAGCCCCCTGCCTCCACCTCACCTGGCTGGCGCCCATGCCCCTCAGCAGGCATCCAACCAGGTGCCTGGAGGGGGGGCGTGTTCAGCAGCTTTTTGCTGCGGTGCCAGCCTTCGCCTGGCCTCATTCTTCGTCCTCTCGCCGCGAGTCACCCACCCTCCACTCCCTTTTAGTTAGGGCTTAGGTCACTGGCCTTGCTTTGGACCTTAGGTTGGTCGCCCTGGTTGCCTAGGGGGCCTGGTAGGAGTTTTTCCATTTGGCATTAGGCCTTTTTGGTTTTTTTCGCCTACCTCGTAGCAATCGTCACAACTTTTGTAGTATTGGTGGGTAGGTTAGGCATTGGAATAATGTGTTGTGCTGTGTCGAAGAGCTAGGTGTGGCCATCGCCTATGCCTTCAATTTTTAGGGGTATTCCGTTAAAGGAATCTGGCGGTCGTGTATTCTGTCCGATGCCTGCTTGGCGGGAGGCCATGGCACGACCCTCGGTGACATCAGGGGTGAGCCTATAGTTGGATTGGCATCAACAGGCTCCACCTACTGGTGAATAAACCCACTTGTTCCAGAAATCCAATGCCTAAGCCAATACCTTTTCACTGCTGTAATCAATAAAGTTGTGGCCTTTCCTTGCCCATTAACCTTATATCACGTGTCCTTGTGTATTCTTTCCACATTGCGGGGGTCGGGTCCTTGAACCACAAACTCAAGTTTCCATCTTAGCTGATTTCTTTCTGCCATAGCCTCAGTTATGAATACCAGAGTAGGCTGATCAGGTTTCAAGAATTTGTTGGGCATTTGTTCCTGAAGATGATGTGAACAAAGGCCCAAACTTTCGATCTGAAAATAATTGAGTGTATTGGGGAATGTTATTATAGAGAAGAGAGATAGATATTATTTATGATGCCCGACAGTATTGGTGTCAGGGACTGGAATGAAGAAGCAAAGGCATGGGCGGAATCTCCCCTCCCCCTTCTCGTGGCGCTAACAGGGGGGAGAGAGACAGCTTTGAATTGCAGCCAAACTATGAGGGAGAAAACCAGGCAGAGATGGGAGAGCAGCCAATCTATGCAGAATTGGGAGACTTAAGGGGGTGGGGGAGCAGATAGTAGGAGATCCTCCATCCCCTAGGATGCAACGGTCACTGAGGGTACCAGAGCAGCGTACGCAACAATGTTTGGCAATGGAAAGCTTCCGTAGGAGTCGATGCTGCTGGGGGAGGGGAAATGAGGAGGAGTCAGAATGAATAATTCCATGATGGTGTAAAGACTGGAATTCTTTGTGTTACAGCAGTGACTGAATAAATCATACTTAAAAGCCTTCTTGTTTTCTCCTGGCTCCCTGAATATTCCCTTGACTGGGGTCAAGGGAAGGAATCTGAGATGGAAGGGGGTCCCAGAGTAAGAAGAGGGGACAGACATGGCTGCCTTCCCTTCCTTGCAAAATGGCTGAACAGTTTGAAAGTGGAGCTCATCCCATATGTAGATGCTCTTGTGCATGCTAATAGAGTCTCAGGACCTGGACAACATAATCATTATACTATATGAAATAGAACATCAGTAAAATTTTAGAGCAACAACTTTAGAACACTTTTTTCCAACTGAAGAGTATCACTTAGAGAGCATTAACAACATCAGAGCAAGTGCAACTAAAATGCTTTTTCTCAAAGAAAAAGCAAAGGACAATGTAGGAAACAATACAGTCAACGTTGAACAGGTTTAAGGCCTGTTGACTGTAACAAGAGAGATAAGCTTTCAAATCTATGGAAAATGATAGCTTCTTATTGTTGCTAAATGTGGTTCTACAAGCTATTTAATAATAAGATGTACTTAGATTTTCACACATGTCTTTTCCATATTGTCTTTATTTCTGTTAATAAATGGCACGGTGTAATGTGTCATGTGTTGCTGTTCATCTGAGGGTGTGTGTGTGTGTATAATCACATTTTTAAATGTGGAATTGTTCCCAATGTAATAAACATTCATATAGATTTGTTTTGGGATGCCTCATAGGAATCATAGAATAATAGAGTTGGGGTGAACCACAAGGGTTAACTGTGCCAACCCACTTGAAGCTGAATCACTCCTTTTTGAGAGCAGATGGGCCTCATGCCTTCCTCCACAGACACCCTATTGGGAGAAAGCCAGCTAATGGGTGCTAGATGAGCAGGCCTCTGAGTTCCTGGGCCCTTGACCAGGACCTGCCAGCCACAGCTGCTTTGTTGACCCCTTGGGATAACTCTGTGTACTGCAGAGGTCTGCAGAACACAGGTTCAAAGCAAGTGAAAGCTTCTCTCTATAAACATAAAAGAGATGTGAATAAAAGAGACATTACTCTTTCACTTGTAATATTATTTCATGTTTCAGTTAAGCACTCACCTTCCCATTATAAAAGGGGCATTCTGGGTGTATTGCAGGATAGGGCAAAAAAGCACTCGTATGTCTTTGAAAACCTAGGACCTTCTGAACACACAGCAGGTGCTGAGTTACTGAGCTAGGGTCCCTTCCAGATAATTAATAAACAATCCAGCACAATTCTGTGTATATCAGCTTAGCTTTAATAACATAATTATTAATGCTTCCTATAACAGACATAAGGGACGCGGGTGGCGCTGTGGGTAAAACCGCAGCGCCTAGGACTTGACGATCGCATGATCGGCGGTTCGAATCCCCGCGGCGGGGTGAGCTCCTGTCGTTCGGTCCCAGCACCTGCCCACCTAGCAGTTCGAAAGCACCCTTAAGTGCAGTAGATAAATAGGTACCGCTTTATAGCAGAAAGGTAAACGGCGTTTCCGTGTGCGGCACTGCTGCTGGCTTGCCAGTTGCAGCTTCGTCACTCTGGCCACGTGACCCGGAAGTGTCTGCGGACAGCGCTGGCTCCCGGCCTCTAGAGTGAGATGAGCGCACAACCCTAGAGTCTGGCAAGACTGGCCCGTACGGGCAGGGGTACCTTTACCTTTACCTATAACAGACATCTTGTCAGAAACACTGCAACTGTTTTATATGGACTAGTTAGCTTTGTAATGCTTATCAAATCGTTCTGAAAGAGCTCTTAACATATTTCCTGGTCTTTTTTGGTATTTATCCCTAAGATTTTCAATTGCAGTCTTTGCCTGTTGAAAGAAGAACAAAGGAATACATTGTGTTATAGGAATATATTGCTAAATAGGTGTTCACAGTTATAAATATCTGTGATGATAAAGTTAAGGGATCAGAACCAGAGGCAACCCATTTATTCCAGATATAGAAGCACAATATGTAACTTCTTTCTGGGATACGTAAATGACTTTGTAAACTGAGATGTGTTGCATGATAGTCCTTGTCTCTCAACCCTCAAAAGTGGTTTCTTCAACATGGAGGGTTGGGCAAGAGCAGCCAGGGCCAGGAAACCCCACTAGGAAACTGCTCATCTGTCAGTGAATCCAGCCCCCTGTCTTTATGTTTACCAAGAGCACTGTATGAGAATGGCAGAGAATGGCGGAAATGACTGGCAGAATCCGAGACCAGGGAGAAGAGTCGGTGGAGGAAGATTGGAAGAAATTTAAAGACTATTTACAGAAACATCGTAAAATTAATGAATGTTAGAATGATGTTGGAATGAATTTATGTGATTTTAGCAGAAATGTTACAAAGGTTTAGGAAAAAACAGGCTGTTAATTGGTGAAAGGAGGGAAAGTAAAGCTACATTAATATTAAGATAAATTACAGGATAAAAATTGGAAAAGATGGGAAGGATTTGCTGAAATAGCTAACTGAACTAGAATACAAAAAAAGGAGGTGTGAGGAGGTCAAGGAAACAAGCGAATGAAAGATAAGTTATGGGAAGGTTCGATTTGTTTTGTGTGTGTGTGTGTTTTAATAAATATTTATTACAGTTTTCCAATTTAATACATAAAGAAAAAACAACAAACAAATACACAATTAAAACAAAACAAAACAAATATGATTCCCATTTCTTATTTCCATTACCTTATGTCCCGGACCTCCTCTCACCTCCCCCTTTTGTATTCCAGTTCAAATTCTTAATTCAGCAAATCCTTGTTACGACTTAGTATAGCTTATTTTAAATTATTATTCCACCTTTACATTACAGCTGGTAACCATTTAATTTCCATCCAACATCATTCTAACATTCATTAATTTTACAATATTTCTGTAGATAATCTTTAAATTTCCTCCAATCTTCTTCCGCCGACTCTTTTCCCTGGTCTCGGATTCTGCTGGTCATTTCTGCCAATCCCATGTAATCGATCATCTTCATCTGCCATTCCTCCAGAGTGGGTAAATCTTGTGTCTTCCAGTATTTTGCGATGAGAATTCTTGCTGCTGTTGTCGCATACATAAAGTTCTATCCTTCTTTAGAACCAATTGGCCAACCATGCCTAGGAGAAAGGCCTCTGGTTTTTTCAAGAAAGTGTACTTAAGTATCTTTTTCAATTCATTATAAATCATTTCCCAGAAGGCCTTAATCCTTGGGCACGTCCACCAAAGGTGAAAGAATGTACCTTCAGTCTCTTTACATTTCCAACATTTATTGTCGGGCAAATGGTAAATTTTTGCAAGCTTGACTGGGGTCATGTACCACCTGTAAATCATTTTCATAATATTCTCTCTTAGGGCATTACATGCCGTGAATGTCAAACCGGTGGTCCACAACTGTTCCCAGTCTGCGAACATAATATTATGTCCAACATCTTGTGCCCATTTTATCATAGCAGATTTAACAGTTTCATCCTGAGTGTTCCATTTCAACAGCAAGTTATACATTCTTGACAAATTCTTTGTTTTGGGTTCTAACAATTCTGTTTCTAATTTCGATTTTTCCACCTGGAATCTGATTTTTTTATCCAATTTATAAGCCTCCATTATCTGATAGTAATGAAGCCAATCTCGTACTTTACTCTTTAATTTCTCAAAACTCTGCAATTTCAATTTGTCTCCCTCTTGTTCCAAAATCTCACAATATTTTGGCCATTTGGACTCCATATTAAGTCTTTTGAAAGCTTTAGCTTCCATTGGTGACAACCACCTTGGGGTTTTATTTTCCAATAAATCTGTGTATCTTATCCAAACATTAAACAATGCTTTCCTGACAATATGATTTTTAAATGCTTTATGAGCCTTAACCTTGTCGTACCACAAATATGCATGCCACCCGAAGGTATTGTTAAAACCTTCCAAATCCAAAATGTCTGTGTTCTCAAGAAGCAGCCAGTCTTTCAACCAGCAAAAGGCTGCTGATTCATAGTAAAGTTTGAAGTCCGGCAGGGCAAAGCCCCCCCTTTCCTTTACATCAGTTAAAATCTTAAATTTTATTCTGGGCTTTTTGCCCTGCCAGACAAATCTGGAAATATCTTTCTGCCACTTCTTGAAACAGTCCATCTTGTCCACAATTTGCAATGTTCGATTTGTTTTTTTTAATTGTTTCTATTTTTCTGTTTTTATTGTGATGTGTTGCCTTGTTTTTGTATAATTTGGTGTTTTTTCTTCTTTCATTTTGTAACCTTTAAAACTTCAATAAATATTACTTTTAAAAAAAGAGAGAGAATGGCAAAGATACAACCAAACATAAGTGCCTTGGGCTGCTTGGTACGTATTAGTTTTCCTGCACGGTTATTACCTCCAGCTATGTGAGGAAAACTGCAGAAATGCTATTGAGTTATATTTCACTATATATTCACTATTCGCTTAGAATGGCAATGGGTGACAGGGCTTGTGACAGAAATAAGTCACCTCCTGGTTCCATGCCTGAAAACAGCACAACAGGGCATGGGTGAAAATAGCAGAGTAGGATGGAGTCACATTCACGTGCAGATTTGCAATAAGTCACACAAACATCAGAAGTTCTCAGTAATAGTTTTACCGAGGCTTAAGAGCGCACAGTGCTTATTGGGTCCCCCACTGGGGAGGGGGCTTGGAGGAACCCTCTGGGCAGATTCTGGGGCATATGAGGGGCAGAAGAAGTCCTATTGCATGAGCATATATTTGTGCATAAAATGCATAGGCTTTTCATGGTCTCAACAATTTACAGAGCGGGAAAGCTGACTGATGAACATAATGCACAAAAGTCTATATAATGAACCCAATCTCTAGTCGTATAGAATGAGCAAGTCAGTAGGCAGAAACCATTTTATAGAACTGAAAAAGAGAAACCAACAGGAAAACAATATTCTGCTTTTTTACTTCCTTGTGTAGAGTTAACCCTATCTCCTGTCATACAGAAGGAGCAAAGTCAGTAGGCAGAAGACAATTATACGACTGAAAGAGAGAAACCAAGAGGACTGAAAGAGTCCTGTTATATACGACTGTAAGAGAGAAACCAACAGGAAAAGAATACTGTAGTCTTCTTTTTTACTTCCAGGCGTAG
This sequence comes from Podarcis melisellensis, assembly GCF_964234715.1. NCBI lineage: Eukaryota > Metazoa > Chordata > Lepidosauria > Squamata > Lacertidae > Podarcis > Podarcis melisellensis. The sequence goes on along the minus strand of NC_138539.1, from coordinate 37,752,638 downwards.
AGTTAACTTACTTTTTCAGCCAGCTCTGCAGCTGTTATATTTGGATCATATGGGATGGGTTCTCCAATATATGTCCTCAGTTTCACTGGAAATGGCCCATATATGGGAAGGTAGAGAAGTTTTGTTTTCTCATATAACCATCTTGTCAACCCTATGTATGAAAGGGGAAAGAGTCTGTAAGAAAGCGATCCCATACCAAATTTGAAATTAGTTGGCATTCTGAGTTTTTAGCAATCCCAATCAATCCATCCCAGAGATGAGGTTAAATAATTTGAGTGCATATTTTTTAAGAGACAGCACAACTTTTGCAAATAAGTGTACACTATTCAGTGTACTACTAGTAGTACACTACTAGTAGGTACGAAATAGATTTAAAAATATATCATTGTATATTATTAATCTGTTTATTGCCTGATATCAGATCTCTTGATCAACCAAGGAATATAAGATATTTTGCTCACTTGACTTTCCAATGTTCCTGAATGTTTCACAAGCGTTTTGGGTAAACATAGGGATGATGGGCTGAAAGAATAAAAGAAGAAATGCAAAATCAAAAGAAAAGTGAGAACTGGAGAATTACTTCACACCACCCGCTCCACCTTTATTTTGGCATTGCAGTGACAAGCCAGACGCAACTGACTTCAAATTGCACATGCTGTCCCCCAGATTTTCAAGAATTTTCAAGAAATGAAGAGGGGGAAAGCTATTTTTCTTTTTAAATGTAAGTGATTTCATTAGCTTTTTTTTTTTAAAAAAAGCAGGGGTAGGAAATACTTGGTACTCCAGATATCATTTGACCCCTAAACAGGATATTTGTCATCCTCAACTAATTAGGATGCTAGATCAAGGATGTCAACACATTAAGTCTTATTGCGATAATCGTGGAGGCAATGCAAATTGCACAAAGATCACTCACCACTTTTGCCTCCAAAGCTACCCGAGCGAAACCAGTGCTGTTACCCCACATTATGTTGTAGTCATTACTAAAGTGTGATTCTCTACCTCCACCAGGGGCAACGCCCAGTAAATGGCCTTTCTTCAAAATTTCCACACATTCAGCTTTATTGAAATCTTTCAAATTGATGGAATTTAAAAGTATCTTCAGCCCTGAAAAAAGAAGCCCCAAATAGAAAGAAAATACATTTTATATAACGCTTATTTAGGAAATATTGTGGATGCTATACAAGTGTCATTATTCCAAAGATATTGCACTGTTACAGACCACAAGCATAGTTCTCTACCAATACTTTTCAAGTAGGATTTCGTGGAAGTGCTGAGGTGGCCACCTTTTTAGACATGCTTTCCACAAGTCAAGTCTGTAGTACAACCGAATGACATTCAAATTTGCATTATGATAAAAATACAGGCCACAGTGCCTTGCTGCATGCACAGAGAGACAGATACACACATGGCACAGATGAGCCCATGCTGGCTGAATCCTGCCTACACCAACATAAGTTCATCTTTTCATGCACAGGTAAGTGGGTGGAGATTATATGCTGCATTAATTCACCCAATGGACAAATTCACCCCCCAAACAGAGCACTCTGTGCTACTGGGCATTTTTGGGCTCTGTACTTCCTTTCTTCCTTATTTAAATAACCCTTTGGTGGTGTCCTAGTTCCTTGCTGTGGCTGCTGTGTGCATGCAGAGGAAGATGATGTGTGGGGAGTGGCAGTGGAGGGCCATGAACACTCCAGCAAGGGTGTCACGTGGGTTTGATTGCAGTGTCACATGGGGGCATAAAAGCATTGTGTGGGAGTTCTTGGTTGGCCATGTGTTCGGGTGGGGCCCTGTTTTCTGGTATCTTTGTACCTGAAGAAATCATCAAGTTGGAGACCCAGTTTCCTACACCTTGTCCTATTGTGGCATTAAAGTCAGCAACAATCATATGCAGTTAACAGCACAGAAATCAGATGTCACATTATGCAGTTGACCCCATTTCTTAGATCCCTGAGGAAGAGTGTAGAAAGTAACCTCATAGCTGTTTTGAGGTCAGACAAGGTATTCCTGCAATCTGTGATCATGGGCCAAAAGACAAAGGTCGACATGCTGTATTGGAAACATAGCCTGATTCAAATAAGATGCCTGAAACATTATTGGAAGAAGAGGTTGAGGCTGTAAATGGCCAAAAGCAAGCCTGCAGTTTCCAACTTTCTTTTTTGTGTGAACACTCCATCTCATTCTGGGCTCATCCATTGTTGTAACTCAGATGGGAATCTGTCAGGGCAACTTGTCACTGGGAAATGAAGTGAGGCATGCTTTGAGAGGATTGCCCCAACAGCATAGGTGGGATACAATGAAATATCAACACTTGGTTACGAGTTTTATTTTGGCTTACGTTCCCCATGGTCGCATCCATCATCTTGTTGATATTTTATTTGTATGTTGTTTTTTACCTGTTTGCCTGATACATGGTTTTATATTTTATAGGATTGTTTTATGTCACATTTCAAATATTTTTTGATAAAAAGCATGATTTGAATTTAATAATTTACCTGGTAGCCGATATATGCCTCTATGAATGACCGAAAAGCACTCTCTCTGTGCCTCCTTAAAAAGTTTAGCGACAAGGAAGGAATAGTCAATAGCAATGACTGAGTGATAATAAACAATAATCCCTGGTCCTTTACGGAGATGTTCCATGCCAATAACTTCATAACCTGGAAATAATACAAAATGCAACAAATAAATATTACTTTGTGAAAAATAAATGAAATATTGCAATCTTTTATTGGAAGAAAACAGTGCGGTTCAGAAAACTGAAATTTAAGATCAGGTAAAAAAACAGAGGAATAATACCAGAAAGAAATGGATGTCCCGTATACCCCAGGTAGTGTGGTTGCTGACCTTGAGCCAGATATCCTGGAAAGTGAAGTCAAATGGGCCTTAGAAAGCACTGCAAATAACAAGGCCAGTGGAAGTGATGATATTCCAGCTGAACTATTTAAAATTTTAAAAGATGATGCTGTTAAGGTGCTACACTCAATATGCCAGCAAGTTTGGAAAACTCAGCAGTGGCCAGAAGATTGGAGAAGATCAGTCTACATCCCAATGCCAAAGAAGGGCAGTGCCAAAGAATGCTCCAACTACCGCACAATTGCACTCATTTCACACGCTAGCAAGGTTATGCTTAAAATTCTACAAGGAAGGCTCAAGCAGTATGTGGACCGAGAACTCCCAGAAGTGCAAGCTGGATTTAGAAGAGGCAGAGGAACCAGAGACCAAATTGCAAATATGCGCTGGATTATGGAGAAAGCTAGAGAGTTCCAGAAAGACATCTACTTCTGCTTCATTGACTATGCAAAAGCCTTTGACTGTGTCGACCACAGCAAACTATGGCAAGTTCTTAAAGAAATGGGAGTGCCAGATCACCTCATCTGTCTCCTGAGAAATCTCTATGTGGGACAAGAAGCTACAGTTAGAACTGGATATGGAACAACTGATTGGTTCAAAATTGGGAAAGGAGTACGACAAGGCTGTATTTTGTCTCCCTGCTTATTTAACTTATATGCAGAATTCATCATGCGAAAGGCTGGGCTGGATGAATCCCTAGCCGGAATTAAGATTGCCAAAAGAAATATCAACAACCTCAGATATGCAGATGACACAACCTTGATGGCAAAAAGTGAGAAGGAATTAAAGAACCTTTTAATGAGGGTGAAAGAGGAGAGCGCAAAATATGGTCTGAAGCTCAACATCAAAAAAAAGAAGATCATGGCCACTGGGCCCATCACCTCCTGGCAAATAGAAGGGGAAGAAATGGAGGTAGTGAGAGATTTTACTTTCTTGAGCTCAATTATCACTGCAGATGGTGACAGCAGCCACGAAATTAAAAGACGCCTGCTTCTTGGGAGAAGGGCAATGACAGGCCTAGACAGCATCTTGAGAAGTACAGACATCACCTTGCCAACAAAGGTACGTATAGTTAAAGCTATGGTTTTCCCAATAGTGATGTATGGAAGTGAGAGCTGGACCATAAAGAAGGCTGATCGCCGAAGAATTGATGCTTTTGAATTATGGTGCTGGAGGAGACTCTTGAGAGTCCCATGGACTGCAAGAAGATCAAACCTCTCTATACTGAAGGAAATCAACCCTGAGTGCTCACTGGAAGGTCAGATTGTAAAGCTAAGGCTCCAGTACTTTGGCCACCTCATGAGAAGACTCCCTGGAGAAGACCCTGATGTTGGAAAAGATGGAGGGCACAAGGAAAAGGGGGCGACAGAGGATGAGATGGTTGGATAGTGTTTTCGAGGTTACCAGCATGAGTTTGACCAAACTGCAGGAGGCAGTGGAGGACAGAGGTGCCTGGCGTTCTCTGGTCCATGGGGTCACGAAGAGTCGGACACGACTAAACGACTAAACAACAAAAAAACCCTCTCCTATATGTTTCAGTGTTCTGGATGCTAGTTTGTCATCTATACAGATCAAGACTTTCTCTGCCATGATCCCAGAACAAATGGTATTCTCCTCTGCTGGAATATTCATTCCTTGCAATTTGGGTGCAGGTGAAAACATTTTTGCCTAGTCTTTGAGTAACCTAAAACTGTGACCCTCTTTCAATCTCCTTTAAGCATAGCGTGTTCTCCTTCATGGAGAGCACGTGTTGCAGTGGGGTCTGCTGAGCCACCCCTCTGTTACCAGTCAGGGTCTCTAAAGATGGCCTGGGGCAGTGATTGGTTCACTGGGTTGCTGGGGTAAAAGTTATGTTGCAATTTTGGTGGGAGGGGTAAAATGTTTAAATACTCTGCACGCAGCCTAGAGCTTTTTTCTTCCATCTCCGCCAAGCTAAGCAGTTGGCTCCTTACCTCTCTCGCCCTGACCTAGCCACTGTGATCCATGCGACGGTCACCTCCAGACTGGATTATTGTAACTCGCTCTACGTGCGGCTGCCCTTGAGACTGACCCAGAAACTCCAGCGGGTGCAGAATGCTGCAGCGAGACTCCTTACGGGGTCTTCGCTGCAAGACCACATTCACCCGGTGCTATACCAGCTGCACTGGCTCCCGGTGGAGTACAGGATCAGGTTTAAGGTGCTGGTTTTATTTTTAATTTTTTTAATAATATTTATTAAAGATTTTCAAATATAACAGAAAAAGAAAAGAAAAAAAAAACATCCACAATCAAAACCTTAATTTCATGAACATCTTTCCAGGACTTCCCCTCCCCTCCCCCTCTTGTATTCCACTTCTTTCACATAGATTCAACAAGTTCTTACCCCAAATTTTAAACTTATTATCATTAACCCGATTTAAAGACAAGATTTTTTCCCATCCCCTAAAATCGACTTAGTCCCTTCCACGAGTTCCCCTCTTTAATATACAGTACAGATTAGAATCAAAAAAAGATAGAAAAAGAATAAAATATAATTTAACACCCTTTGGATTCCAAATTTCCCTCCCCCCCTTTCCCGGTTGCGTTCCCAATGTCCATCAATATCTGCCGTCGTCCTGGAGCTCCCAGATCTAAACCATAGTTCTTCACCAATCCACTTTGCCGTCTTTTTAATAATCTTTGATGTCTTTTTAATCATCTTTAGTATCAAATGTCCAATCTTGGAAGGAGTCTAATTCAAAAATGTCCATTTTTTCCATCCAGATCTTTGTATTTAAGAGTAAAAACTCCATTTTTTATTTCTTTAGACCTTTCAGATCTGAATGTCCCAAATGTCCAATTCTTGTTATTCTTGTTATTCTTGTTGATCTCTCTCTTCCTTTTTTCCCCCTGCTCTCCTGCACAAATGTTCTAATTCCAAAAACTTCTAATTCCTCTGCAGAGGCTTTGTTATTCAGGCACAAAACATTACGTCAAGTCCCTTCCATTCTTCAATAGATAAATCTATTGTCTCCTTTAGTGTGTAGACCTCTGTAGACAAAATAGTGTTCCATTTCTGCAGTTTCCCAGGAGATAAAAAGTCCTTTTCCAATTCCATGCCAACAATACTTGTAATGTCCCACAGCTCCTCTAGAGGGATTATAGTAACTCTGTTTCCTTCCAGATCACACCCAACAGTCAAAGTAACTTATTGTTCCTTATTTTAAACAATTTATATCCAATTTATAACAAATATAACCAGCAAAGTCCTCGTAACAAAGTTCTCTTTTACTCTTCCACTTGACATCTCCTTTGACAGCTGTCAAAACCTCTCTTTCTCCTCTCCCGGCACTCTCACAGATCGCTCCCGGGGTTTCGGGGGGGGGGGTTGCATTTTAGTTCAGATTCCACTTTTCTCCTCCAGCCCAGTCTTATAATTTTCCATCGCGGAATTTAGTAACTTTATCAAAATAAGGTTGCGCTCGATCTTAGTTGTCAAATCCTTTGCTTTAGCTCCTCTACAACAGGGGGGAGGCTGACTTCCTTTTTTGCACCTCCCCCCACTCGCTCCGAATTTTAAAAAAAAATATTTTTCTCCCTTTTTAATCCAGGTTCCAATTACTCACGGGTTATTCTTTTAAGTCCAGATTTTCAATGGAAGAAGTCAGCGCTCTCCGTCGAATGGCATGCGGCTTCGCTCGGCAGGGGAAGCGGAGGACTCAAAGCGCCACCCCCCCTGTCACCCGTTCCGCAGCCTTTAAAAAGGCTCCTTTGCGGGTCGGGGGGGCGCAAAAGGTGCCAGCCGAGTCACCATGTCCGTGGGTTTCAGCGCCCATGGTTTTTGAGAGTCCCCGCGTCGCCGGCGCGGTAGAACCCAGCCCCTGCCGAGCAGGCTCCCTCCGGAGCTCGGAGGGAGTCCGCCATTCGGCGATGGCGCCAACCCGGAAGTCTGAGGTTTAAGGTGCTGGTTTTACCCTTTAAAGCCCTATACGGCCTAGGACCCTCGTACCTACGGGACCGTCTCTCCTGGTATGCCCCACAGAGAAACTTACGGTCTTCAAATAAAAACATCTTGAAGGTCCCAGGCCACAGGGAAGTTAGGCTGGCCTCAACCAGAGCCAGGGCTTTTTCGGCTATGGCTCCGATCTAGTGGAACGCTCTGTCACTAGAGACTAGGGCCCTGCGGGACTTGACATCTTTCCGCAGAGCCTGAAAGACAGAGCTGTTCCACCAGGCCTTTGGCCAGGGCACAGCCTGACTCCCTCCCTCGGCAATCTTCGTGGAGCTCTGGCACAATGGTTGCCAGTGGCTTGATTTGAATCAATTTTATAATGAATGATTTTAGAGTGTTGTTTGTGCTGTACATTTATACTGTTTTATTGTTGTTAGCCGCCCTGAGCACGGCTTCGGCTGGGGAGGGTGGGATATAAATAAAATTTATTATTATTATTTATTATTCTCTTTGCTGCGTGCAATGGATCACCTGGAGCACTTGGACCGTCTGGAGGACAGTGGAGCGATCTTCTCATTGTCTCATTGTCTGGTTACATTTCTTTATTTCCCCCTTTTTAATCTTCTCTAGTCCCTTAATTAATTTAATTCTCCCTTTTTTCTGTTTCCCACCCCACCCCTTACCCTGCCCTTTGGGAAGATTCTCCCTGTACCTGTGAGCGCTGCCTGGGCATAATCCTCCTTGGCTTGCCTTTCCCAGTAGGGAGAGAGCCCCCATTCGGGGCTTTCTTTTGCAAAAAGGTTTTCCCCATTTTCGCCTGTTTAATTGTGGGGCTAGTCAGGGCTGTTCCCAGCTTACCTGGAATCACTTTCATTTATAGTATCCCCATAGGTTGGCTTTATTTTGGGTGATTGCAGTGCTGTTGGCTGAATTTTAATCTAGCCTTGGGCGGGAGCACTATTTTGAGTTCCTTTAATATTGCAATGAGACAAAAAGGCAGAGAGCAGAAGCAGGGACGCCTTCACAGCCTGCACATATCATTTAAGCCTAAGACTGCTACAGTTAGCAGTACAGTAAATTCCCAGCTTTTGGGTGATTGCAGTGCTGTTGGCTGAATTTTAATCTAGCCTTGGGCAGGAGCACTATTTTGAGTTCCTTTAATATTGCAATGAGACAAAAAGGCAGAGAGCAGAAGCAGGGAGGCCTGCACGGCCTGCACATATCATTCAAGCCTAAGCCTGCTACAGTTAGCAGTTGTGCTGGCCCCGGGGGGAAGGTTACCGTTGGCGTAGTCAAAGTCCGGTCCTGGGTCACTAGCCTGGAAACAGTTCATGAGGAGCGGGGCAAGATCCGAAGCCGGAAGCCGGGCGGGGACAGGAACACTGGAGGGTCAGGTCCGGGCAGGAACAGGTACTCAACAACAACGTTGCTCCCGCAACCTGGGACCGGGCTGACTGGCCTTTATCTTCTCTGAGGCCAGGGGCGGTCCCGGCCCCCAGGAGACCTGCCTCTCCTGGCCTTAAGGCGAGCATTCCTCCTGGGAGAAACCAGTTCCCTTTGCCTCTCTGCCCTGCGCCTCTGCAGTTCAGGAAAGGCCGAAGGGTTACTGGGCCCAGGGGGAGACTCACCTGTAGGCACTGAGTCCTCAACCACCTCTGGAGCCAGAGTGGACTCACCTGGTGCCTGCTCCTGAGGATCCAGCACAGGTGCAGGCACTTCAGAATCAAGGCCCTGCCCCAGTTCAGCCGGCCCTGGAGGCGGGGACTCCTGTGCAGGCTGGGATTCTTCCAGTTCAGCCTCTGAATCGGATTCCCAGGCCATCACAGCAGTACAGTAAATTGTTAAGTCTCTGTGACATGACTCATTCTATCTCTCAGAATGTATCTGTTTGTTTGCAGGCTCACTTGTTGCTAATGTATATCTTAGGCAGACAGAGTGGAGCCAGAGGCTCTCTGTGCCTCCAATGAGCACTCTTTGTATGCTCTTTAACTATGCTGTTTCTGAACAAGTTTATTTTCTTCAAGTTTGTTTTTCCCTGATAGTGGCGACTGCCGTTTTAGAGACGAGCCATTGTCGCTTAGTGGCTAGAGTACAGGACTAGGACCTGGGAGACATGGTTCATATTCCCCACTTAACCATTGTTATAACAAAGCAAAACAAGCTGCTCCTTTTGGACTATTTTGTTGCTGGGTAGTTTGGCTCATTCGTGATATTGCTCCCAAAAAGACCTTTGGGTTTCTTGAGGAGGTGCTTCCCTCTAGAGAGCAAGCAGGGGTACCTGGACAGGCGGTGGGTTGCCTCGAGTTTGTTATCTCATTGGAAACATTTATGTCTGGCCTAGCAGGTGATCCTAGGGCTTGGCCCGCTTGGCCCTAGAATTTGATGGCCTCTGGCAGTGTTTCTGGCCTGAATAGTGTCCCCATGGTTTCACCTGTTCCTCACATTGTTTAGGTTTTTTCTTTTTGCAGACTATGACAGGGCCTTTGCAGATGCCTCCAGAGCTTGCCTCTCCTGCAGAGGATGACTTGTTGATGCCCCAGGTGCCTGCTTCCAGAAGGAAGCGTCTTCAGAGGCAGGAAAAAGCGGAGCAGGGATGATGCTTACACCTCCTTGCAGGTAAATGATCACTGGGCTCTGATGATGATTCAGACATCACCTTGGACCTCTCCAGGGGTCAGGGTGAGGCTGTTCCAGGTCTTTAGGGATCATCCTGGATAGCTCAGCTGGTCAGCGTATGGTGCCGGTAATGCCTAGGTTGCAGGATTGGTCCCTATATGGGACAGCTGCATGCTCCCTCATCACTCTACCCGGACACTGAGGTCCAGCGCCGAGGGCCTTTCTGGTGGTTCCCTCACTGTGAGAAGCCAAGTTACAGGGAACCAGGTGGAGGGCCTTCTCGGAAGTGGCACCTGCCCTGTGGTACACCCTCCCACCAGATGTCTACTACCAGACTTTTAGAAGACATCTAAGGCAGCCCTGTTTAGGGAAGCTTTTAATGTTTGATGCATTACTGTATTTTAATATTTTGTTAGAAGCTGCCCAGAGTGGCTGGGGAAGCCCAGCCAGATGGGCAGGGTACAAATAGATGATGATGATGATGATGATGACGATATTGTGGGAGAGTGCACTAGATCAGTGTTTCCCAACCTTGTGCCTCCAGCTGTTTTTGAACTACAATTCCCATCATCCCTGACCACTGGTCTTGCTAGCTAGGGATGATGGGAGTTGTAGGCCAAAAACATCTGGAGGCACAAGGTTGGGAAACACTGCACTAGATGATCCTCGGAGTCCCTTCCAACCCCACTATTCTATAAGTGGTAATTGACTATGATGGGAATGTTAGACGCAGGGCTGCCATAATCCCCTTAGCTCGCTAGGATCGCAGGGACAGGGACATGTGGACCACTTGCACAGCTCCACATTTCAAATGGAAATTCCCTGAACTATAGAACCTGAAGCTGGTATGCAGGAACCTGGCCCGGTGGCAGCTTTGTTGGGACTACTTTAGGGTTTCTGGCCAGTGTAGGCCCTGTAAATGTACATATCATGGTGGCAACACAAGGCAGGGCATCTTGCCCAAGCGGGGGCTGGCAAGCAATAACTCAATACCTCTTGCCCATATTTCCATAAAAATATCTCCCTTGAAAGCCTGGCTAAAAGGTTATCTAGATGGGTCAGTAGCTTTGTGCTTGTGGGAAGGGTTTTTCCCAAGGTTTGGGATTCCTCTGGCTTTTCAGCCAGTGGCTCAGAATACAGCAACTCAAAAGCCAGTTAGAGAGCTACCTGTGGTAGCCAGAAAGAAGGTTAGGAAGCAGCTTGCATTGGGACGTATGGTGGGATCCCCTTGATTCTCCTTCTAGTCCCGATTTTCATTTATCCCCATTGGGGATCGTCCCTAAAAAAGCCCCATATAATTCCATCTGATCCATATTTATCGCATCCCAAAGGCACCCTCCGGAATTGTTCCGTGAAATATGTTTGGATCAGGCAGTTGAGCTTACCAACAAATTGGAGGAGGTGCCTTGTTGGCATTATGCGATATTGAATTGGCTGTTAGGCTGCTGCCGGTTCACCCTCAAGATTTTAAGTAGTTAGGCTTTAATTGGATGGTCCTTATATTGATAAGGCAATGCCAGTGGGTTGCTCCATAGGCTGTGCCTATTGAGTCCTTTAGCGCCTTTCTGGATTAAACATTGCGAGTCAAGACTCGTTTAACTGGGGGTATCGTTATGTGGATTATTTTACTGGCTGGTTCATGTGACACCAGCCTCTGCTTGGCTTACTAGATGCCCCTTTATTCCCTGAGGAGCTGGGTGTTCTGTTGGCAGTGGAGGACAGTGGGTCCTACTGCCCCTTTTAACGTATTTGGGGGCTAGCTGGATACCGTTGCTCAAACATCTGCTTGCCTTTGGAAAAGCTGTTTGCCTTGAAGGATGTTATTCTTGTAATACTTCCTCTAAAGCAAGTGTTGCTTTGTCAGATCCTATCATTCCTAGGTCAGTTAAATTTTGCATGCAGGGTGGTTGCTCCAGGCTGCCCCTTCCATTTCCTGCTTGACCAGGTGGTCTCATGCCCTGGGGTCCCTTCATCATCATGTACAGTGGCCTTGAGCCTGGCAGGGCAAGGCAATCACATGTAACCTAACTTTTCTCAAGTTTTCCCCATTGTAGTGTCAGCGCACATCTGGACTGAGGAGTTTAGGAACCGTCGGGTCTGTTTTGGTCTGATAACCAGGCAGTATGAGAGTCCTGGCAAAATGGTCCTCATGCTCTGGCAGAGTCTTCACACTGCTTAAGGTTTAATATTGCGTTTCTGCTCGCTTTATTTCGGGATCATCTAATGTTTTTGCTGTCGCTCTATCCCGTTTTTTCAGTTGGAGAGCTTCAGATCCTGGGCTCTGGACGCCCAGCTATAGCCGGATTTTCTGGAGCTCCTGTGGCACTTGGCAACAATTAATAATTATGAGGAGTAGTAGCTTACGTTTCCCTATCTGCTTTCAGGTCTTATGAGTAGGCCTGGACTGATTTCTTGAAATTTAGCTGGCAGTCCTCGGCCATTCAGAGGAACCTGCCCCCATCCTCTGAACAGGACCTGCAGTAATTCGCCCACCTGCTGCAGATCGGATGCAGTGTTAAAACTATCAGAATTCAGTCCGCTGCAATGTCTGCTAGACACCCTTCTAAAAGCATGCCGTGCGCGGGGTCTCGGAAGGTTGGAATAGGCTCCAACCTTCACAGAACAGCAGGCAGGAAGCCGGTCAATCTTTGACCTATGCAGTATCCGCAACAAGTTAAGACTTGTCGGCTGATTCAAGATCAAGACGAGACTTATTTCAGTATTCCATTGTAATTTTGGTGTACTGAGGGTTGGGGAAATTGTGTTGGAGCCAGCACGGGGCTGAGTTTGGAGGCTTATTGCCTCAGGACTTTTCCTTATCTGCTTTGGAGCTTGTCATAAGTGTCTGGAGCTCTAAGTCAGACCTAGTGAGCAGGGTTGCCACCATCAGGCTTCCAGTCACAGGTGAGGTGGGCCCTTGCCCTGTTATTGGATACCGGAAATATTTGGCTTTTCGTTCCCCTGCAGGCTGGCTCGATCCTAGTGCACAGAAATGGGTTCCAGTTTGACAGGCATCTAATTGCTCACATCATGCGCCAGTTATTGCAGCCTGCGGCTTGCCTACTGCTGAACACGCCTCATTCCTTCCAAATAGGTGCTGCTGCAAAGGCTGCGCACTGGGGCCTGTTAGTAGACAGGATTGTGAATACGGGTCATTGGAAGTCTGACGCTGACAAAGCTTATGTCAGGAAGCATCGCCAATGATGCCTGTGCTGATGCCTGTCTGTTTTTCCTTTTTTCAGAGGAGCAGCTGTGCGCATTTGGATTGTCGGCCACAGCATCATGCACTGAGCTGGCAAGCACCCTGACGAGTCTGGACTGGGGGCGCCATCTCGGCCTTCCTGCCCATGTTTCTAGCTCCAGTCTGCATCTGGATTGTGGGGCACAGCATCGTTTACTGGGCTGGCATCAGAGCTAGGCAGTCTGGAAGAGGACTGGGTCTTGGCCTCCTGCAGCATGTGCAGGTGTTGTGGATGTCCAGGCGCAGAATGCAGTGGAGCGAATTCATCCCGCTAATTAAGCAGAGGGTGCTTTCGGATGCCCCCCCCCATGGCAATTGTGGTTCAGCTGGGGGAGAATGATGTGGCAACTTATGATTGCTTTACTTTGCGCTCCATGATTCAGAGAGACTTGAGGGAATTGGTGACCTTAATACCCACAGTTAAAATATTTTGGTCACAATTGCTGCAAAGGCGCAATTGGCACAGCATTTCTCGACCTGAGGCTGCTGAAAGGGCCAGGAAGCGCATTAATTCCGCAGTGTGTAAGAAGGTGGCGGATTTGGGTGGATTGGTTATTTCCCACCCGGATATTACCTTCAAGGCTCTGGCCCTTTACCGCAATGATGGAGTACATCACTCTGTACTGGGGAATTATGTTTGGTTGGATGCGGTAACTGCAAGGTTGAAGGTTGGGTTGGGATTGTGAGTGGTTGGCGGCGAGCGTAAAGGGCTCGATTGGCGGTTAGGCATTGGTTATAAATTGTTGGAAGAGGGGTTAGGATAGGCTGGGCCTGCCCCTCCATGGTTGCTGCAGAAAGGGAATTCCGTTAAAGGAATCCTGGGGCTTGCCATCTTTTCGTCCAATCCCTGAAATGGGACTAGGGCCGGCAAGCCTTTGGGGAGCATGCGGACGAGAATTGAGGGTCTGTGACTCAGCTCCATTTCTCCCCGACTTGCTTTCCCCCGCACTGTCTTTCGGTGGTGCCCGGAAGTCAGTTCTGTCCCCAGGTGGGGGGACAGATAGTCTTAACCAATGCCTAAACAACCACTCACGGATTTGTATTTAAATAAAGTTGTGGCCAAAATTATGCCAAAAACCTTAAACAAAAATTAAGTGTGCATTGTGAGTTATTTGGGGGGTGGCTTGAGGACCTCGACACGCAATTATATGTGTTATAATACTCATATTATATGTGTTATAATACTCAATTATATGTGTTATAATACTCATATCTTCAGACCATTCTCTGAATCACTTTATAAAAATTGAGAAAACAGTTTCCCAGACAGATGCACCCTTGACCAATGTTCTAAGTATCCACAGGGTTTCATCCTTATGACCCAAATTTGGTTTTAGTAATGCATTTCTGATTAATGCTTCAACATCTAAAGCAACATCACTCTGGGAAGCGATGAGAACATAAGATGGATCCTGTTGATTAAGCGAAAGCTCTCTGTATTCCATCATCTGGTTTCTCGCAGTGTCCATCCAAATTAGCAGCCATCACCACATCCTACGCTGGCAGATTCCATGGTTTGTGTCCAGAGTTTATGTTTCAGAGTTACCTAGTGGTTTACCATGCTCTGGAAAATGGCACCATCAAAGTCTCACTGCACGATGATATACTCATTACATTCGCTGCGTACTCACTACACGTTTAAACCCAACCCCCTTCTCTTGCCACAATTCATGAAACTATTTTTAAAGAGCTTTGCTAATTATAGCTCTGTGAGGTATAAGCAACATTCTCCAGGTTTCTTTTGGAGGAGGCATGCTTTCAATGTGATTAAATGTATGGTGTTTATGCAGCCACCAGCTGACCCTTTCTTCTGTAATATATCTTAATTTCATACCTCATAATATGTTTTGTTTTTCGTTTTGATTGCTTATTACCTAAAAAAAATTCCATGCCTTTCTTTTGATCCATATGGAGCCAAGGCCAGCTTGGAGCTGTGGTGACTCTGAAGTGGGCTTAGAGGTCCACTCCTGATGCACTGTAGCAACTATTGTCCCAATGTCTCAAGTCTGAAATTCTGATGCTCAATCCTATGAAAGTATAGGAGCTGATAAGACTGAATTATTGGAATGAAAGAAAGCTTACTCACCATACCATATCTTTCCAGTTATATCACAAACTTGAGCAATAATTTTCCTTGGTTTCTCCCAAAATTTGCTAACATCACTTTCTTGCTGGTTATTCATCTTCTTGTAAATATGTAACACAAATGAGACAGCCCAGAGACACAAAACCGTACATATGAATGGTGAATAAATTAAAATCAGAAGCTTAAGTAACCACAAAGGGTGAACCACTGAGGTCCGATATTCTTTCAAATAAGAAAAACTGGTCCAGTTTTTCAGAATTTGAGAAAACCAGCTCATGGTTTCCTAATCTGAAGCACCATGTGTATGCCAATGAAAGAAATATATGAAGTGAAAATTTCCTCAGTTGTGATGGTATTTTTTTCAACTGTTTACCTGGAAAACAGAAAATGCAGTGCATCAGTTTGAACTGTCATCCCAGAAGCATTCATGATTACATGAAATCTCATGTGATTTAACAGTTTTCCCCACTGTAACTTGCCAAGTAGACGTATTGGTTTTCCAGCATCCATCATGGGGATGTACAACATTACAAATGTATGGATCCATCATTTATTTGATATAAAGCAAGCTGGTTTCATTCCACTGCTGAAGTATTAAGGAAAGTGAGAAAGGGTTATTTCTCTTTGAGTCAGCAGAAATGGTTCCCTGCCCCCTAAAGAGAGACATGGAGACTGTTGGAATGATCCAGTTAAAAAGTGGAGAACTTTGTGAAGATTTAATCTGAAGGAATTTGGACACATTGCAAGACCTTTGACTGAGAGAACTCTGGCAGTTGCAGGTCTTCGTTAACAACTGGACTTTGCTCTTACTGTGTCGACTTTGCCTCATCAAGGACTTTATAAGTCAAAATGCTCTCTGGGCTGTAGAGTGTGTTTTTTCAGTGTTTTTCTGCCCCCCAAAACTAACTTTGCTGCACAGTTGTTCCCTATGCTGGGCCTAACCGCTCGACTTAAATTGTGTGGTGCAAACACAACACTGAACAAGATTGAGGGTGGGTAGAAAAGTGAGCTGAAGGGTAGCAGCATTTGGGGATACACCGCAAAATGTCTCTTTCTGGGGATGTGAGGTGAAATGGAAAACAGCACTGCTGCCAGATAAGAACAGATGCCAATGGCCAAACCCTGTTTTAACTGCCTCTAGAACTTCTTTCCAGTTGGGTTATTGGAGATCATGCCACAATACTCAGCCATCACATTTTTGTCTTCAACTTACTAAGTCATCTTAACATCCATTAGTTTTACATAATCGAATTGTATATTTTTGATTCTACTCTGTCTTCACTACATTTTTCAACTTAATGGTATGAGAAAATAGACAATATTGATGGGGGGTTGTGCCTATAGTAGCTGTGTGATAGGATAAATTAATACCCGAAAAAGCCATAAGTGCTCCAGTTCCTCACCCCCGAGAGCCATGAAAAACTAAATTTCACTGCTGTGGTTTGTCTCAGATCAGTTGTACCTTGGTTTTCAAATAGCTTAGTTCTCAAACGTTCTGGGAAGCCGAACGTCCAGTGGGGCTTCCACGGCTTCTGATTGGCTGCAGGAGCTTTCTGCAGCCAATTGGAAGCCTTGCTTTGGTTTTCAAATGTTTTGGAAGTTGAACAGACATGGTACGACTGTAAACCTTACTGCTTACCTTACTTGACAAAGATAAATGCGTGGAACAAGATGGTGTTTGATAGCTGTGATGCAGGATGGAAAAAAGTGAATTCCTACCTCTTTCATGGGAGTGGGAAACATCTTTTGGCTGATTCTACAATGATCTGAGACAATAATTTGGGAAATATCCCACAACATGCAGTGCCCCTGTTTGCAGGTTTTTCTTCTTTATGGGTGGGAGAGAAAGCGAAACGGGTGTCTAGCAACTCCCCTCCCTAGAGGGGAGACTTGTGTGGTCCCTGGAAAAGCTGATCAATTGCCAAATGATTTATATCTGTGGAATATATTCCATTGTAATTGCTACATATATTAGCGAACAGTATGCTTAACAACTCAACAACTTGGGAATTTACTGAATCATAAAACTTCAAATGGCAGGCTTGGACAAGAGCCAGAACTGGAAGATAAGAGTGAGCCAGGGAAAGCTTCCTTGGCAAACAGACAAAGGAAATACACACACACACGTGCATGTGTTCGTGCGCACGCGCGCGCACACACACACACACAGACACAGACACACACACAGTATATCTACAAATTAAACTACGCCTGACAGATGAAAGGATATATGATTGTTTAACATGACTGAGAATCGATTAGCCAGTGACTGAGGACTTTGAGAGTTTAAGATCAGAATGTGGAAAATATGAGAACAAGAAGAAGAGGGCAGATATATCATGATGTGAGATGAGTTCTTCAGAAGTCCAGAATATGGGAAGTCCATGTGAAATTTTATAATTAATAATTCAGATTGTACCATAATTTGGTTTTTGTTTTGTTTTGTTTTGTTTTTGAATTGGATTATGATTTGATTTGTTATTAATTGGATGTTCTTAATTGAAAATTATTATTATTATTATTATTATTATTATTATTATTATTATTATTATTATTAAGATCCTTTCCACCCACCCTTGCTAAGAATGGGGAAGCCCTCATTATTGGTATTTGAGGCATGGTGAATTCCACGGGGGCACTATTTCAACTGAAACAAAATGTTTTTATCTCGCATATATCTGAGTCTGCATGCAATGCTTTCCCACTGTTGGCTTGGACAATAGTACTGTATACACTTGACATTAGCTACCATCCATATCTATGCCAGCTTCAAATCAACCCTGACTAAAAGAAATGAACATCCTAGCTGTGTTTTATGTTGACAGTGTGGAAACAGGCTAAGATGTTCATACAACTAGTTTTTACACACACATATACACACACACAGCATCTCTCTCTCTCTCTCTCTCTCTCTCTCTCTCTCTCTCTCTCTCTCTCTCTCTCTCTCTCATGACTCCTGCACAGGAAGTGACAAATAATACAACTACTAGGACATTTGCAAATGAAGCAGGGTCTAGTATGGTTTCAGACTGAATGAGAGACTTTGATGAGATTCCTGCATTGAAGAGGGTTGACTAGATGACCCTTGGAATCCCTTCCAGCTCTACACTTTATGATTCTATGAACAATTTTTTTTACTTACATTTCTGGTAAGTCTAAATTCCCTTTGCTTCAGTCACCTCTCTGTGGATGCAGCAGAAGTCCTGTCTGGTGCACTTTTTCGTAGGCTAATTTCCACCCCTATGGAGACACATCCCTTTCTGTGCTGCTTTAAAGAGACTGTGGTGAGTGTGCCATTTATATGAAGAAAGCAAGCACTGTGAAAAAGACATAATCCTAGGGAGTCTGCCGCTAAGATTAAAGATTATGAAGTCACACCTACAATAGCATTTAAGAATATATTGGGTCACAGAGCACCAGTTATTGACTAAGGTATAAAGGTAGGTGTTGTAACAAGTGTGTTACCTCCATTTGCTGTTGGTTTCTCCCACTATAAGATGTGTATGAGATAAGAACATGATGTAATACACAAACCTTAATAACATGTTCTGTTTACAATATAGAATCCTTGTGCTGCTCCAGTAAAAGCTCTTCCATTGGCACCATGCTGCATTTAATTATGCAGCATGTATCGCTTGCTTTGGAGCCCCAGAAATTCCAGGTTGACATGCTCTGATATCAAAGGGTCTCTGGCATCCGACACATGTTCAATACTGTCAGGTGGAGGTGAAGGATCCAAGTCCAGCATGCGTTCATCAGTTAAGTCAGAGGAATAATCGCATACATACATGTTTGTCCATTTTACTCTGTCATGCAGTGCCTGCAATTCAGTCACAGACTCATTAAAAAGTGAAGTTCATCAGGCGGTTTACAATATGATGATGATCGTATCTATCTACATCTACATATCTATATCTATTGTCAGGCTTTGGGGGATTTTATACCTCGCCCTCCCCTGGTGGCAGCAAGAAGCAGAGAAAAACAAGAAGAGTTCTTACTAATGAGTTTATTCAATCATTACAGCGAGAGACAAATGAATGCAGTCAGTCTCTCATTATTGGCATTGCTCCAGCTGAGATCCTCTGCACTTCCTTCCCTTGCTGGGGGAAAAGGGGGCAGAGCTCAGTTCCAGCAACTATGTCATTGGAGGAAGACTGAAATTAGCAGAGCTCCAACCGGGGCTTTTGATGAACCAAGAAATCTTAAACAATTAACTGCCGGAGTCATCTTGTGTGGGGGGGAGAGACCCAAGCCTTACATTCTTGACCCTCCATTTCTATGAATATTTTATGAATTTCACTGATTTCCCCTTTTATAACTGTATTTTCTTCTTTATCTCCACTTTTTATAGAGCAGTCTCTATGCTCCTACAAGTTCAAAGACCAGAAATGCTGCAACACATGGCTCTTGACCATAAAAACTCTAGGTCCTGGTCTCCATGGCAACCATGGAGCAAACAGGGCTCCCTCATGTTCTCAGGAGTGTCAGGCAATGAAGCAGAACAGTGCCTGGAAGGGACTCAACAGCTTGCAAGGCATCATCTCTCTCTGGAAAGCCTGTGGTTTTTATCTGGCTTTTAGAAGACAGGAGTGCCTGTCTTCCTGTGGTCCATGGGGTCACAAAGAGTCAAACATGACTAAACAACAAAGTGGTTTTAATCAGTTTTAATCAGCTTTAACTCTTCTGCAAGTGATTCATGAAGTGACTAGTGAAGATAAGATACATGTGTTTTTTTATGTTTTCTGGTTCTGTTTGGCTTTTACAAGCCATGGATATTTGTTCTTAATGATTCTATGAATCGCAGACAGATTGCTGCGAGTACAATTCCTACCTTTATTACTTAGTCAAGAACTGATTTTCTGTGATGCAATATGTTATTGTGCATTATGAATGTTCTTATAGGTGTGATTCCATACTTATGTTGATTACAAATGGCCACAACTTCCAAAGGCCGCCTCCCCAAGCCTTCTCTCTTTTTCACAATGCTTGGTTTCTTCATACAGATGGCACACCCACATCAGTCTCTTTAAACCTCCGCATAAAGGGATGTGTTTCCATACTGGTAGAAATGTGTCTATGAAAAAGTAGAGCACCAGACAAGACTTCTCTCAGAGAGAGGTGACCAAAGTCAAGGCAATTTGTGCTTACCGGGAATGTAATTAAAAGGTTTTGTTAATAGAATCATAAACTATAGAGTTGGAAGGGGCCCAACGGGTTGTCTAGTCAACCCCCTGCAATCTCAACAAACGATCCTTGCTTAGTTTTGCAAATGTGCTAGTAGTTGTGTTATTTGTCAGTTCCTGTGCAGGGATCAGCAGAGAGAGAGAGAGAGAAATGCTGTCTTGTCTATGTGCGTGTGTACAAACCAGTTGTATGAAAATCTTAGCCTGTTTCCACATTGTCAACTTAAAACACAACTAAGATGTTCTCTATTTGCGGAGATGAAATTATACACTTACAGCTTTTCCGATATTATAACACTGAGAAGCAGAAATTAAATTCCTCCCTATAAAACCGCTATTATTGGAAGCAAAACAGCTGTAGTTTAAAGGCCCCCCCTTATCAATTTTGTCTCTTTACCCATCCTTTTTTGTTGAAAGATGTAGTGAAGATAGAGTAAAATAAAAAATATGCAATTCAACTATGTAAAGGTCTGTTTTCAGATGACTTAGTAATTTGTAGACAAAAATGCAATGGCTGTGTAATGTGGCATGGTCCCCAATAACCCAACTGGAAAGAAGTTCTAGAGGCAGTAATAACAGGGTTTGGCCATCGGCATCTGTTCTTCTCTGGCAGCAATGCTGCTATTCCACTTCACATCCCCAGAAAGAGGCACTTTGCAGTGAATTCCAAAATGCTGCCACCCATCAGCTCACTGTTTTTCCCACCCTCCGTCTTCCTCGGTGTTGTGTTCGCACCACATAATTTAAATTGAGTGGAAAGCCTCAGTACAAGAAACAACTGCGAGCCACCAACAGCCGAGTGGAGCAGAGCCTGTTGGAGCACTGGGGACTCTTCTGCTGCAGGCAGCTCTTCCCCAGACTCCAACGCTCGCTCCCGAACTCACACCAAGCTGCCCACAGCAGAAGAGCCCGTGGCGCTCCGAGGGGCCCTGCTCCCATTGGCTGTTGGCTCTTGCCCCAACTGCATGGCAGCTAACCGTTTTGGCGCCATGCACGGCGCACCGTGTAACGTTGTGGGAGCTGCACGACGCATCCTGTTGAATGTGCCAAGCTGTGGGTTCCTTTGCTGGCTTTTCCGCTGTTGACGCACGCTCCCAGCACCACCCAACGTGACGTGCCAGCGCAGAACAACGGGGAATGCAAGTGGCAGCAAAGGAAATATCTCCAGACACGATCTGCCGCGCGCCAACAGCGCCGACGGCAGCAGCAAATCCCGACGAATAGGAGCTTGCGAATCCCAGGTGAAACAGTTAGCCACCATGCAACGGGGGGGGGGGGGGGAGGAGGCAGCAGGCAGACAGCGTGGTGACTCATTATCTTTTATCACCCAGTTTGTACTATTGACTATTTCTTCCTTGTCGCTAGACTTTTCTTTTCTTTTTTTTATAAAATATTTATTAAGATTTTTAAAGAAAAAAGAAAAAAGTACATTAATAATAAACAGTATTTTTTTGCTTTAACAAAGTTTCCTGTCATCTTTGAACTTCCTCCCGCCTCCCGCTCCCATTTACGTCATTAATAAGTTTTTGTCAAGCAAATTATCATCTTATTTCCAACTTATATACCAATAAAATACGTTAAAATAATTGTCCTTCAACTTTGTTTCTCTTAATCTCTCTTGTCATCATTTCCTGATCTATTTTAGTGATGGCCAATTGTTTATAACCAAGCATCTTTCTTAATATTCCATTAAATCACAATATTTTTGTAAATAAGTCTTAAATTTCTTCCAGTCCTCTTCCATCCTTTCTTCTCCCAGGTCTCGGATTCTGCCGGTCATCTCCGCCAGCTGCATATAGTCCATCAGTTGCATCTGCCATTCTTCCAGTGTGGGTAGATCTTGAGTTTTCCAGTTCTTGGCAAGTAATATCCTTGCTGCTGTTGTCGCATACATGAAAAATGTTCTGTCTTTCTTTAACACCTTCTGGTCGACAATGCCCAGGAGGAAGGCCTCTGGTTTCTTAGTGAAGGTATACTTAAATACCTTTTTCAGCTCATTATATATCATTTCCCAGAAGGCCTTCACCTTAGGGCAGGTCCACCAGAGGTGGTAAAATGTTCCTTCATTTTCCTTACATTTCCAGCATTTGTTATCTGACGAATGGTATATTTTGGCAAGTTTAACTGGGGTCATGTACCATCTGTATATCATTTTCATTACATTTTCTTTCAAAGCATTACATGCAGTAAAATTCAACCCAGTGGTCCACAACCTTTCCCAGTCCTCAAACATAATGTTATGCCCAATGTCCTGTGCCCATTTTATCATAGCCGACTTAACCATTTCGTCTTGTGTATTCCATTTCAACAGCAAGTTATACATTCTTGAAAGTACCTTAGTCTTAGGTTCTAGCAGCTCTGTTTCCAACTTCGATTTCTCCACCTGGAATCCTAACTTTTTGTCACATTTAAAAACTTCCTTGATCTGAGCGTAGTGTAACCAGTCTCGCACTTTATCCTTCATTTCCTCCATACTCTGCAATTTCCAATTGTCTCCGTCTTTTTCTAACAATTCCCAATATTTTGGCCAATAGGCTTCCATATTGGTTCCTTTTCGGGCCTTAGCTTCCAAAGGTGAAAGCCACCTTGGTGTTTTATTTTCCAATAAGTCTTTATATTTTGTCCAGACATTAAACACTGCTTTCCTGACAATATGGTTCTTAAAGGCCTTGTTGATCTTAACTTTATCATACCATAAATATGCATGCCAACCAAACGCATTGTTATAACCTTCCAGGTCTAGAACATCAGTGTCCTCAAGAAGTAGCCAATCTTTTAGCCAGCAGAAAGCTGCGGCTTCATAGTACAACCTTAAGTCTGGCAGGGCAAAGCCCCCTCTTTCCTTTGCATCTGTTAATATCTTAAACTTGATTCTGGGCTTTTTGCCCTGCCAGACAAATTTGGAAATATCTCTCTGCCACTTCCGGAAACACTCCGTTTTGTCCACAATTTGCAATGTTTGAAACAAAAACAACATCTTTGGCAGCACATTCATCTTAATTGCAGCAATTCGGCCTAACAAAGAAAGCTTCAACTTTGCCCAACTTTCCAAGTCTCTCTTAATTTCAGACCAACATTTTTCATAATTATCTTTGAATAGACTCAGATTTTTGGTTGTTATATTAACCCCTAGGTATTTTACCCTTTTCACCAGTGATAATTCTGTTTCTCTCTGAAACCGTTCTGACTCTATTTCTGTCATATTTTTTCCTAACACCTTTGTTTTTTGTTTATTTAGCTTAAATCCTGCAACCTGACCAAAGTCATGTATCAGTTGTAAAACTCTTTTCGTGCTAGATTCTGGCTCCTGCAATGTCAAAACTAGGTCATCTGCGAAAGCTTTCAGTTTATATTGTTTCGCTCCGACCTGAATCCCTTTCACCAACCGGTCACCTCTAATCATATTCAAGAGCACCTCCAGAACTGAGATAAATAACAGAGGGGAAATCGGGCAGCCTTGTCGTGTTCCTTTTTCAATTTTGAATTCTTCCGTTACCACATTATTAACTATCAGTTTAGCTTTTTGTTCTGAATATAGCGCATCAATCCCATTTTCAAAACCCCGCCCCACTCCCATTTCTTTTAAGTTTCCCTTCATAAATTTCCAAGAGATGTTGTCAAAGGCCTTCTCCGCGTCTATGAATATCAGCACTGCTCTAGTGTTTATGTCTGTTTGCAAAAGTTCCAAAATGTCAATAATGTTCCTTGTGTTTGCAAACATATGTCTACCTGGGAGAAAGCCAGCCTGGTCCTTGTGAATTACTTCATTCAAAACTTTTTTAAGTCTTCCTGCCAAAACATCAGCAAATATTTTATAATCCACATTTAAAAGGGAGATGGGGCGATAGTTCTTAAGTTGTGTCTTTTCAGTTTCTGATTTTGGTATCAGCGTGATAAAAGCTTCCTTCCACGATTCCGGCGCCTTCTTTCCCTCCAAAATTTCGTTGCTGACCTCCATTAAGGGTTGAATCAAATAGTCACTCATTATCTTATAATACTTGGAGGTAAGACCATCTGGTCCTGGAGATTTGCCCAGCTTCGTATTCTGAATGGCATGTTCAATTTCTTGTCGTGTTATTTGACTGTTCAGGAGTAATCTATTTTCTTGTGTGAATTTTTTAAGGCTGTTCTTTTCCAAAAATTGTTCAATCTCAACCTCATTTTGCGGCCCTTGAGTATATAGCTTCTTGAAATATTTCTGAAAGGATTTCCTGATTTCCACAGGGTTCTGGATGTTTTTTCCTTCAATTTCCAGATTTGTAACTGTGTTCAGCTTTTGTCTCTTCTTCAACTGCCAGGCCAGCAGTTTTCCACATTTATTAGCCGATTCAAACGTTTTTTGTTTCATTGACTTAATCTTCCATTCTATTTCCTGATTGATCAGTCTAGCATATTGTGCCTGGTGGAGTTTAATTTCTCTCAGAGTCGGCTGCGACTTCGGGTTTCCTCTTAGCTTCTTTTCTAACTCTTTTATTTTTTCCAAGATCTTATCTTTCTTTTCATTTTGTTTCCTTTTCTTAATAGCATTCTGTTGTATTAAGAACCCTCTCATCACGGCTTTACTCGCGTCCCAAATTGTTCTTTTTTCCACCGTTGTGTTCAAATTTATTTCAAAATAGTCCTTCAATACTTTTTGGGCCTTCTTAACTTGTCGCTAGACTTTTCAAGGAGACAGGGAGAGAGTGCTTTACAATAATTGATCGTGCCATATATTGGTTTCCAGGTAAGTTATTAAATTTAAATCATACTTTTTTATATAAAATATGTGAAATATGATATAAAATAAAGCTATAAGATATACAATGCTATAAAATATAAAGCATTGTATCAGAATCAGGTGAAAAACAACACATGAAATATCAGCAAGAGTCCTCACAAAAAAGGAAGTTGGAAACTGCAGGCTTGCTTTTGGCCATTTACAACATCAACCTCTTCTCCCAATAATGTTTCAGGCATCATATTTGAATCAGGCGATGTTTCCAATACAGCATGTCAACCTGGGTCTTTTGGCCCATTATCACATTGCAGGAAAAACTTACCTGACCACAAAACAGCTATGAGAGTGCCTCTTCTTCTTCTTTTACTGTAGTAATTGCAAGACAATTCCTGTGCTTCCATGCAGACATTTCATGCTTTCTTGTACAACTTGTCTACATTCTTCCTCAGGGATCTAAGAACTGAAGGAATCTGGATAATGTGACATCTGATCTCTATGCTGTAACTGCAGGCTCTCATATAATAATTACTGCTGACTTTAATACTAGAATAGGACAAGGTTTAGGAAAATGCGTCTCTAAGTTGATGATTTCCTAAAGTACAAAGAGTTTTGCAAAATTCAGTAATTAGTAAAGATGGATATTTGTTACTGGAAAGAACAACGCAAATTATGGGAGTCTGCTTGGGAGCATCTGCACTAGCAAACCACCTACGCAAAATCCTCTGTATTCAAACACCACTGGGTGGCAGCTGGGACGGGGTGGGAGCTACAGCTAAGGAAAAGAGCAGAAGCCCAAGTGAAGCCCCAAAGACATGTCCGTGGCTTTCATAGCAAGTCCAACCTATCACCAAATCTGCACACAGATCCCAGAAAACATGGCCCCACCCAAATACATAGCCAATCAAGCACTCCCACACACAGCTTTTATGCCCCCATGTGACACTGCAATCAAACACATGTGGCACCCTTGCTGTAGTGTTCATGGCCCTCCACTGCCACTCCCCCCACATCATCTTCCTCTGAGCAGACACAGAAAGGTCATGGAAGGAAGGAAGGACCGAGCCCAAAGTGTGCTCTTTGGGGGTATTCCACTGGTTCATTAATGCAGCATATACTCTCCACCCATATATCTGTGGATGAATCTCTGCTGTTTTCCACCAGCAAAGCCTCCTCTGTGCCATGTGTGAGTATGTACTATATCCAAAAGCTCTGCATCTTAAAGGGATTGAAGTTTTGGGTGGTGCAGCAAGCACTATGGACTGTATTTTTATCATAATGCAAACTTGAATGTATTACAAACTTGACTTGAGGAACCCATTTCCAAAAAGGTGGCCACCTCAGCACTCAACCCCACTCAATGTGCTTTCCAAAAAAAGCCTACTGTTAGAACATCTGAGCAAAAGAGGAATTAGCATAAAGTCCCCCTCCATGAAATCCTAGTTGAAATGCATTGGCAGAGAGCTATGCTTGTGATCCATAATAGTGCAATATCTTTGGACACTTGTATTGTAGCCACACTCTTCTTCTATTTGGGTCTTATTTTGTCAGGATGGAAGACGGCTTTAGATGCGGCCGGGTTGAAAGATTTTAAAGAAGCTGAATCTGTGGAAATTTTGAAGAAAGGCCATTCACTGGGCATTGCCCCTGGTGGCGGTAGAGAAGGAAACTTTAGTAATGACTACAACATAATGTGGGGTAACTGCACAGGTTTCGCTCGGGTAGCTTTGGAGGCAAAAGGGTGAGTGATCTTTTTGCAATTTGCATTGCCTTCAGGATTATCCTAGATAAGACTTAATGTGTTGATATCCTTGATCTAGCATCCTAAGTAGTTGAGGATGGCAAATCCCCTGTTTGGGGGTCAAATGATATCTGGAGTTCCAAGTATTTCCCACCACTACTTTTTTTAAAAAGCTATTATAATCAATTACATTTAAAAAGAAAAATAGTTTTTTTTCCTCTTCAATTCTTGAAAATCTGGGGGACAGCATGTGCAATTTGAAGTCAATTACATCAGGCTTGTCATTGTAATGCCAGATGGGGAGCATTATTCCTAGTCCTTAACCAAAATAAAGGTGGAGCGGGTGGGGTGAAGTAATTCTCCAGTTCTCAGCTACCTTTTGATTTTGATTTTATTCTTTTAGCCCATCATCCCTATATTTACACAAAACATTTGTGAAGCATACAGGAACATTGGAAAGTCAAATGAGTAACTTGGTTGATCAAGAAAACTGCTTTCAGGCAATAAACATATTATTAATAATATACATTTTTTAAGAAACAGAATATCTTTTTACTACTTTCTAGTAGAGCTTATTCAGCGTACACTGATCTGCAAAAGTTGTGCTGCCTGTCTCAGGACTGAGTGAACATGTCCTTGATTAGTTTTTTCTTAGATTTTAAAGATAGCTATAATCTATAAAATTGGTAGGAACCCCAACATGGAGGGGAACTGAGCAGGAAAAAAACCATATTCTGCAGTCTATTTTACAACTTATGACCTTGATTTTTAAAGAGCAGAGAAGAGCTGAAAGAATATGCTGCTTTTTCTTTTCCAAAGGACTCATACTATTTAACGCTTCCTCTCTGGGATGGATTGACTGGAATTGCTAGAAACACAGAATGCCAACTAATTTCAAATTTGATATGGGATCGCTTTCTTACAGACTCTTTTCCCTTTCATACATAGGGCTGACAAGATGGTTTTATGAGAAAACAAGACTTCTCTACCTTCCCGTATATGGAGGATTTCCAGTGAAACTGAGGACATATATTGGAGAATCCATCCCATATGATCCAAATATAACAGCTGCAGAGCTGGCTGAAAAAGTAAGTTAACTCTACGCCTGGAAGCAAAAAAGTAGAATATTCTTTTCCTGTTGGTTTCTCTCTTTCAGTCGTATAAATTGTCTTCTGCCTACTGACTTTGCTCCTTCTGTATGACGAGAGATAGGGTTTATTATATAGACTTTTGTGCATTATGTTCATGAGTCAGCTTTCCCGCTCCGTAAATTGTTGAGACCATGAAAAACCTATGCATTTTATGTAGTGCTGCACAAAGATCTGCTCATGCAATAGGACTTCTTCTGCCCCTCATATGCCCCAGAATCTGCCCAGAGGGTTCTTCCAAGCCCCCTCATGGCTGGGGGACCCAGTAAGCACTGTACGCTCTTAAGCCTCAGTGAAACTATTACTGACGAACTTCTGTTGTTTGTGTGACTTATTGCAACTCTGCACGTGAATGCGACTCCAT
This sequence comes from Podarcis melisellensis, assembly GCF_964234715.1. NCBI lineage: Eukaryota > Metazoa > Chordata > Lepidosauria > Squamata > Lacertidae > Podarcis > Podarcis melisellensis. Next base: position 37,724,779 of record NC_138539.1, on the reverse strand, counting down.
CCTACTCTGCTATTTTTACCCATGCCCTGCTGTGCTGTTTTCAGGCATGGAACCAGGAGGTGACTGTTTTTTTTCACTAGCCCTGTCAGCCCTTGCCATTCTAAGAGAACGAGGGAGGTGTTCATAGTGAGTTCAGGCACCTCTTTTTCTGGAAAAATAGCACTGAGCATAGTGAAATATAACTCAATAGCATTTCTGCAGTTTTCCTCACATAACTGGAGGTAACAACTATGCAGGAAAACTAATTCGTACCAAGCAGCCCAAGGCACTTATGTTTGGTTGTATCTCTACCATTCTCATACAGTGCTCTTGGTAAAAAAAAACATAAAGACAGGGGGCTGGATTCAAGGAGAGAAGAACAGTTTCCTAGTGGGGTTTCCTGGCCCTGGCTGCTCTTGCCCAACCCTCCATGCTGAAAAAGTCACTCTTGAGGATTGTGAGACAAGGGCTGTCATATTGCGCATCTGTAACTGGAAAAAATGGGATTCTTTATTCTGCTGGTTCTGATTCCTTTAGCTTTTTCCTCACAGATATGAATAACTGTAAATATCCATTTTGCAATATATTGATATAACACAATATTCCTTTGTTCTTCTTTCAACAGACAAAGACTGCAATTGAAAATCCTTGGGATAAACACCAAAAAAGGGCAGGAAACATATTAAGAGCTCTTTCAGAGCAATTTGATAAGCATTACAAAGCTAACTAGTCCATATAAAGCAGTTGTAATGTTTATGATCATTCATTTGTAATAGAAAACTTTCATTATTATGTAATTAAACCTAAGTTAAGATACACAGAATTGTGCTGGATTGTATATTAATTAATGTGAAGGGTCATTAGCTCATTAGCTCAGCCCTTGGTGTACATACTGAAGAGCCTAAGTGCCTTCTTGTCCTATCCTGCAAAACTCCCAGAATTCCCCTTTTGGAGACTTAAACTGGTAGCAACATAATCAAAGAGTGCAACGGGAAGGCGAGTTCTTAATTGAACCTCGAAATAATGCTATATCTGAAAGAGTAATGTCTACAAATCTTCTGTATCAAAACAGTGACACTTCTTTTATGTTTATAAAAGGCTGTTCCAAGATCTGAGCCCTGTAACACAAATCTTTCTGCAGAAGCTCTTGTGTATGCTCATTGAGTCTCAGGACTTGGGCAGCATAATGATGTTACTAAAACGCTCACTTGCTGAACAAAAACATTGAATACATGGAGTAGGCTTTGCTATCAAAAACAATCTTGTGAAGCTCTTGTCAAAAGTCCCTACCGGCATGATACCGCATAGAGAAATGCTCCCTGATACCAAGAGGAGGGATTCCTTTGGAATGCAGATAGAGTTAATTGATAAGAATAATGATCTGTTGTGAGCTTGACGGAAGTGTACAATAGATGAGCTTTCCTGATTTGGCTCATCTTCCTATTTCTTTTTCTTTCTTCTTTTTTTCTTTTATCTTTCCCATAATTGCTTATGTCATGTACTTGGGGGTTTTTTGTAGTTTTTTTTAGTTTTTTTCCATTACTATTAAGGAATTTTCCTTTGTAATTTTGGTTGTCTATATTTATATGTACCTGTTTACATATACCTGCTTAAAGCAAAATAAACGTGTTTTTTTTAAGAAAGTCCCTACCGGCATTAATGAACGGCTTTTAACTCACCAAAAACCAACAGGCTACTATTCTAAGTGCTTATGCACCAACGCGGGATGCCAATGAAGACATTAAAGATAAATTTTACTCTCTGATAGGATGTCATCCTATCAGAGACCACTAAGGAGCATAATATTATCCTCCTGGGTGATATTAATGCAAGAGTTGGGCAAGATTTCGATCTATGGCCTGGGACTATTGGGAAAGAAGTAATTGGCAACAGCAACCAGAACAGAATCTTTCTTTTGGCTATATGTGCAGTGCACAACCTTGTTATTACCAACACAGACTTTCGACAAATGTATATATGATGCAACAATGACGCAAACCCGAAAGAGATTGTTCCGGTTTGTGAACGTTCTTTTGGAACCCAAACGTCTGACGGGGCTTCCGTGGCTTCTGATTGGCAGCAGTAGCTTTTTGCAGCCAATCAGAAGCCACGATTTGGTTTTCAAACATTTTCGGAAGTTGAACGGACTTCCGGAACAGATTCCGTTCAACTTCCAAGGTCCGACTGTAAATTTTAATCATGGAGGCACTCTCAGACGAACCACTGGCACCTCTTAGACAATGCAATTGTCCAAGCTGAAGATTGCCATGATGTGCTCCTTACCACAGCTATGATTAGTGCCAACGACTGCTGGACAGATCACTGATTAAGACGGTCAGCAATGGCTATCAAGATTATACCTCAACGCAGGTTTCAAGGAAGGAAACCAAGGCACAAAATAAACACTGAAACCCTTCAAGATCCCATTAAGTGTAATTGCTTCCAAGCTACTCTTAAGGACCATCTACTTTCGGAGTTCCCTGATAACATTGAGGAACACTGGACCAAAATAAAAACATCCATTGTTGCAGCCCATGAACACCTGGTGGATAAAAAAATGCTCAAGAGATCCAGCACTTAGCCAACACTCATGATGCACAGAGTTTCTTTAAAGCCACAAAGACCATCTATGGGACAATAAATCATGGCATATGCCCCCTATGCTCAACAGACAGTACCACACTTCTAAAAGATAAAGAAGCTATTGCACTGTGATGGAAAGAACATTACCAACATCTCCTTAACCACAACTCTCTGTAGCTGCTGAAGTCCTCTCACAAATTCCGCAAAAACAAATTAGAGATGAGCTTGCAGTATCTCCAAATTGGGGAAAGTTGTGTACAGCTATTAACCAAATGAAAAACAACAAAGCCACTTGTTATATGCCTGCGTGGTTGCTTGTGAGCGAACAGGCAAGACTCTCACCGGTCTTTTCCAGGCTTTATTATCTGTACAAAAACATTTACAGTGCAGAGCGTCTCAAGTCCATGTCTGCTCAGTCGCTAGCAGAATCTGGGATTGGGCGGTCCTTAAACTTTCCCCAGCATAACAGTCTTTGACCCCCATCCTTCTCCTCCCCTCTTTGCGCGTAAACTGACTGCGCAGAGAGAGCGCTGGCAAAGGGAGAGTTGCCTCCCCCCCCCGCTTTGCTCAGGCTCGGTGTTGCGGCTCTCTCTAACATCTTCCAATCCCTGGATCCCTTCCCCACTGGAGGCGGGGCTTCCCTCCTTGCTGGAGGAAGAGCTGCTTTGCAAGATCTTCGGAGGTTCTCTGTAACCCAACTGCCCTTCCACCTCCCGCCTCTGAGCTGATGGCAGTTCCCTGACACTAGTGGACCTGATGGGATACCTGCCTGTATATGGCCTTTATTGACTTGACTAAGGCCTTCAACACTGTAAATCGTAATGCCCCGTGGACTGTCCTTCTGAAAATTAGTTGCCCAGATAACATCATTCGGTTCCTCCATGATAATATGAAAGCAACAGTCGCAGATAACAATGGCTCTCAGTGTGATCAGGTGTTAAACAAAGTTGTGTTATCTCCTAACTCTATTCATTATTTTCATTGCCATGATCCAACACTTTGTCGAAGGGAAACTCCCCACCAGAGTAGAAATTATATATCTAACAAATGGAAAGCTCTTTAATCTGAGTAGGCTGAAGCAAAGAGTAAGGTTGCCATAACTTCCTTCAAAGAGCTTCAGTATGCTGATGACAACGTAGTGTGTGCACACTCAAAGGAGGACCTCCAAACCATCCTAGATATCTTCGCAGAAGCTTATGAAATGCCTGGCCTATCATGCAACATCCAAAAAATCAAATTGATGCATCAACAAGCACAAAACAACCCCTATAGAGCGCCACAAGTCCAACTCAATGGTGTAACATTAGAAAGTGTTGCTCACTTCTCCTACCTGGGCAGTTATCTTTCCACAAGGGCTGACATCCAGCGTCGCCTGAGCTCTGCAAGTGCAGCTTTCTCCCGTGCAGTGTTGAGGACCTTCGCACAGAAACCAAAATGCTTGTTTACAAAGCTATTGTACTACCAGCCTTACAGTATGCTTGTGAAACATGAACCACTTATGAACACCATCTCCAGCTCCTCAAAAGATTCCATCAACGGTGTCTTCTGCCTCAGCCAGATGTTGGGCATTTAGTATCACCACTCCCATACTGTGGAATACCTTTTCAGCAGAGATTTGGCAGGGGTCCTTGCTTTTCTCTTTCAGGAGTCTCTTGGAGACTTTTATTACAATAGCCTAATGCAGTTTTTAAATGTTTTAAAGTGGCCACTGTGAGAACAGCATGCTGGACTAGATGGGTCACTGGCTGGATACAGCAAGTTCTTCTTATGCTCTTAAGAGGCCTTTGCTCCTTGGTTTAATAATAGAAGATGCTTTTTCATGACTATTGGAGATTGCTTCCTGAAATGAGCAGAGAAAACTTTGATGGCTAGTAGTTATCAACCTAATAACTAGTGACTTCCAGGTCGACTGCGGATAATGGCGGATGATGGAGACCACTCGTCCTGAACATCCCGCTTGCTGCGAGGAGATGGGAAGGGAGCATGGGTAAAGCACCTTCTCAAAAAAAGTCTGAAGGAAAAGTTTGGGTTCTGAAGGGTCCAGCAGTGTCAAAGGATGTTCTCTGGAAGCTCCCAAGGCTTTGCAGGGAGCCATGCAGGGAGCTCCGAGATTGAGCACAGACACACAGCACCATCAAGACCCACAGCAAACTTCCTCAAATAATAACTGGAAAAAAGCAGAACAAGGGAAAACAGGAAATAAGAAATCAAAATAACAGATAAGGGGGGAAGCTAAGTGTGAGAAAGCAGAGTAAGAGAACAAGGACGGAAGCATAATAGAACAGTGTGGCAGGAAAAATGATAACTGGTTTTTCTACTTTGCTTTTCATTTTTTAATGAACATTTTCCCAAAAGAAAGGACAGAGCACCATCTAGTGGCATTCTGATATAATTACAAGTATTGAAAAGTTAGTTTTTCTTTTCTTCTACTTATTTTCCTTTCCCCCTCTCTCTTTTCATATTGAAATTGAGAATTAAAGTTTAAAATATTAGTATAATTATTTAAAATGATTTAGTTATTTCATATAATAACTGAAAAAAGTATTTATTATTTTGAACCTTTAAAAGGAGGAGGGGAAGTGGAGGAAGGAAGAAGGGAGAGAGGGGAGGAAGGAGGGAGGAAGAGATTTTTTCCCTTTCCTTTTTTTCCCTTTGCTGATAAAATTGTGGCCAATACAAGTTTCACCTCTCCCATAGCAGGAAGGATGCCAAACTCCCACCTTTCCCCTCTTACCCTTCTGTTGCTCTCTGATTTTATCTTTTTTTTTTTTTATAAAATTTTTTATTCATTTTAAACAGTATAGAAAACAGAATAGACAACAAAATAGAAAGAAAAAAAGAAAAACATACAAAACAAACATACATGACTTCCCCAAACCTTCCCATCACTGCACCCTTATTTTTTAAATTAGCTTTAAGCAATCCTTCTTTCAATTTTGAAAAACACAACTTTCTTTAAATTCTCTTAAGTTTAGATTTTAACAGCTATAAATTCTCTAATTTCATAGCCCTTGACATCTTCTCATTCCATAATTTTACAAAAATTCTTAAGATACACTTTAAATTTTTTCCAGTCCTCTTCCACTGTCTCTCTCCTCTGGTCACGGATTCTGCCAGTCATCTCTGCTAGTCCCATATATTCAATCACCTTGATCTGCCATGCTCTCTGATTTTATCCAGTTGCTTAGAATGGGGACTGAGAGGCTGAGCTCAACTCTCCCCACTCTCACTCGACACAAACACAGACCTCTGCTTATCTCCTGAATGCCTAGCAATGCCCTGGATGCCTTCCAACTCTTCCTCTTATTGAGAGCTAATAGAGTCTTCCCCGGGAAGGGGGGTCAAACTGCCCTTTCTCAATTCTGTCAGCCAACACTCATCTGCAGAGTCTGTCCATTGTTCACTTAGTTTGATTTCTAACTCTTCCCCTGCACTCTGGGGGGCCAAGTTCCTGACACAAGAGAGGATGAAGGAAGATACTGAAGCGGTGAAATTCACGAAGAGAAGTGAAAAAATAATAAAATAACTTGCTAACCTGATTGTACTGGAAGAAGAAATGGTTAGTGTGGCAGTGGACAAAAATTTTCATGTGAAATCTAGATAGGCTAAAGCAAAAAAACCCAAAAAACTGCTGAGTGACTGTTTGGTTTTTTTTAGCAAAGAGAATTCATTTTTTTTAATAAATATTTATTGGAGTTTTTAATAAAAGAAATACAAAAATAATAAACAACATTGCTTTGTTTTTACAAGATTTCATAACATCTTTAGACTTCCTCGCGTTTCCCGCTCCCACTTACATCATTGATAAATTTTTTCAAGCAAATTATCATCTTATTTGCAGTTTTATAGCCACTCATTTAAATACAATATAAAAGTTCTCTTACAAATTTTGTTTCTCTTAATCTCTCTTATCATCAAATTCTGATCCATTTTAGTGATGGCCAATTATTTATAACCAAGCATCCTTCTTAACATTCCACTAAATCACAATATTTTTGTAGATAGATCTTAAATTTCTTCCAATCTTCTTCAATCCTTTCTTCTCCCAGGTCTCGAATTCTGCCAGTCATCTCCGCCAGTTGCATATAGTCCATCAGTTGCATCTGCCATTCTTTCAGTGTGGGTAGATCTTGAGTTTTCCAGTTCTTAGCGATAAGTATCCTTGCTGCCGTTGTTGCATACATAAAAAATGTTCTATCCTTCTTTAACACCTTCTGGCTGACAATACCCGGAAGGAAGGCCTCTGGTTTCTTAGTAAAGGTATACTTAAATACCTTTTTTAACTCATTATATATCATTTCCCAGAAGGCCTTCACTTTAGGGCAAGTCCACCAGAGGTGAAAGAATGTTCCTTCATTTTCTTTACATTTCCAGCATTTATTATCAGACAAATGGTATATTTTGGCAAGTTTAACTGGGGTCATGTACCATCTGTATATCATTTTCATTACATTTTCCTTCAAAGCATTACATGCAGTAAAGTTCAACCCAGTGGTCCACAACCTTTCCCAATCTTCAAACATAATGTTATGCCCAATATCCTGTGCCCATTTTATCATAGCCGATTTAACCATTTCGTCTTGTGTGTTCCATTTCAACAGCAAGTTATACATTCTTGAAAGTACCTTAGTCTTAGGTTCTAACAGTTCTGTTTCCAACTTCGATTTCTCCACCTGGAACCCTAACTTTCTATCATTTTTAAAAACTTCCTTAATCTGAGCGTAATGTAACCAGTCTCGCACTTTATCCTTCATTTTCTCCAAACTCTGCAATTTCCAATTATCTCCATCTTTTTCTAGGATTTCCGAATACTTTGGCCATTTAGCCTCCATATTGGGTGTTTTTCGGGCCTTAGCTTCCAAAGGTGAAAGCCACCTTGGAGTTTTATTTTCCAATAAGTCTTTATATTTTGTCCAGACACTGAACACTGCTTTTCTGACAATATGGTTCTTAAAGGCCTTATTGATCTTAACCTTATCATACCATAAGTATGCATGCCAACCAAAAGCATTGTTATAACCTTCCAAATCCAACACATCAGTGTCTTCGAGAAGTAACCAGTCTTTTAGCCAGCAGAAAGCTGCGGCTTCATAGTACAACCTTAAGTCTGGCAGGGCAAAGCCCCCTCTTTCTTTCGCATCTGTTAATATCTTAAACTTAATTCTGGGCTTTTTGCCCTGCCAGACAAATTAGGAAATATCTCTCTGCCACCTCCGGAAACACTCCGTTTTGTCCAAAGAGAATTCAGAACAGAGTAATACAGATTCACTACCAGAAAAATCTCCAGATCGTCAAGCAGAAAATAATAATCTTGAAATAAATCCTGATGAGGTTGTTAAAGAAAAGAGTAAATTTCAAATATTTGGCAGATACACTGAAATATAACAAAATCCATTATTGTTGGGTATAGCCTGATGCACAATCTTTTACACATAAAGGAAGAAAACAAAGGTGTTGGGATCCCACTGAAGCAGACTAATTCTGGAGAAAATATGGAAAAGAATTAGCAGGAGAAAGGGCATTTGATTTGGAAGCAAGACAGAAAGAAGAACCAACAGAGGCTGAGACAAGAGACAAATAAAGAGCAAGATGACTGTAAATGGACTTAATAATAAAACTGAAAGAAACAAGATTGAACATGTGGTTAAAAAGTTAAATTTGGATGTGATTTGCTTTCAAGAAACACACATTGTGAAGAAACATAGAAGAATTTTGATTAATAAAAGATTGGGAAAGGACTTTGTAGCCTTTGATGCAACAAAGAAGAGAGGCGTGGTAATGTATATAAAACCTGAACTGGATCCAAAGAAGAACAAGGAAGAATATTGCTAACTCAAATAACATCACAAGGAGAAAAAAATATTGCCAATACAGTAGGTGTGTATGCACCAAATGAGAAAAAAACTGGCCTTGAAGAAATTCTGTTGGAAAATATGAATTGAAATATAATATTGATGGGAGATAAGAATAGTGTAGCTTCTCTGGAATGGGATACGACTATAAGAAAAAGCAATACCCAATGCCTTTTTTCAGATAACAGGCAATTTAACCCTCATTGACATTTGATACATGAAGATATACTACGAGGCGTCTTGCCTGTGCTTGATAAAAGAATGGATCATTTTGAAAAACACCAATTTGCTGGATCGAGAAGGGTATAATAATAGATATGGGTGGCACTCCTACCTATGGTATAACAAGGCGAAAATACACAATGGTTTTACAAATCATATATTTAGGAGGGCCTTGTATGATGTATGGGACAAGAATAAAAATTTATTAGAGAGAACTACACCATGGTGGCTATCCCTGAATGAAGTGTTAACAACAACAAAATTAAACATGGAGGGAAAGAGAGTAACTTATGAAGATATTTTAGTGAAAATGGAGAACGGGTGGAAATTAAAACCATATGAGGATATTGAAGAATATTTATTGCTCAGATAAGCCTTGGCGTCCAGCCCGCTTCGGCTGCGCAGCTACCAGCCTTCAAAGGCCACATTCCAAAGGCTCTGAGCAACACACAGAGATTAGCAGCGGTCAGAGAAAGCTGCAAACTCAAGTGCTTTCTTCAGTGTGCTTAAATAAATTCCAGACAGGATCTTAGCAGCTAGAAGCAGTTTTTATTTACAGCAGACTATCCATTATCTATCACAGCAAACAACATTGTGAAAACACGTCCACTCTCCTCAAAAGCGAAAGTAGAGGGGAAAAACAAAGGCTGGAGACTCTCGGAAATGACGCAGAATCTCCCCCTCCCAAATTGTAGGCAGGGCGTACACTCTGAGCTGTTTAACCCTATAAGCTCAGGTTCTCCTCACACCCCCTCTCGCCCTGTGCTACTGTGGGGAAAGTATGTACAAAACCTACCCCCAACTCCAAACCACCACAAAACTCCCCATGACACTGGATTGCTTCAGACCATAAATTGACTTGTGAAGTTTCCACACAGTACCTTGCTCACTGCCCTCAAACCCTGGAGGAGGAAGCATGTACAGATCCTCCTGGAGGTCTGAGTTCAAGTAAGCAACGTCCACATCAAAATGTTGCACCAGCAACCCTCTTTGTGCAGCAATGGCCAAGAGCAAACATAAAGATTCACTCCTACAGGTGGGAGCATAAACTTTTGTATAATGCAACCCCCTGCGCTGCGTGAATCCTCTCTCCACTAATCTAGCCTTATACTGCGGTTCTCCTGTTGCTGTGGGCTTAAGACGGTAAACCCAACGGCTACCCACGGCCTGGTTTCCCACCAGCAACTTCATGAGGGAGAACACACCTAGAGACTCCATTGAGTTCATTTCCTTCTGCATCGCCTCATGCCATTTCCTGGCTTCTTCCTGAGGCAGTTTCTGAACATCCTCAAAACTCTCGGGTTCACACTGTGCCATTCCGACCCACACACTAGTGACGGCAAACCTTTCAGGAGGTTTCCCCTTGGTCATCTGAGCTGAACGGTGCAGCACTACTTCAGGAACCCCCTCTGACCCACTGGTGCCAGCCAGAACGTCCTTGGCATCAGAGATGGTCAGTAAGTCAGAGATATAAAATGCGGTTTCACGGGACGGCTACAATATCACCAGGTGAATGGTATACTAAAAGAGGATAAAAAAACGGGATTCAGTGAGAAAAATGCAAAATATCAAACGAAATTTTGGAGGGCAGAACAAAACCTTTGTCTAAAATGTATGACTATTTATTGGAATGGGATACTAAGCATGAATTAATTAAAGAAGTCATGATAAAATGGGCAGTCGACTTTGGTTACAATATTGAGTACGATAATTGGGTAAGATAATGGAATGAAGGTATGAGGTTTACAGCACGCTCTACTTAAAAGAAAACCTAGGGGAAATGATGTACCGGTGGTACATTACCCCGGTTAAATTGGCAAAAATGTACAGATTGAGTAATAAAGCCTGCTGGAAGTGCAAATAAAAGATGGGGAATTCTACCATATACGATGGACGTGTGAAAAGATGAAAAAGTTTTGGGATCCGATATATAATTAGCTGAAAAAACTTCTTAAATATACATTTCCAAAGAAACCAGAGGCTTTCTTACTAGGGATAATAGGAGAGGAGGTGAAAAAAGAAGATCATAAATTATTCCAGTATGTGACGGCTGCAGCTAGGATACTTGTGGCCCAAAAGTCGAAATCCCAGGAGATCCCAACGGTAATGGAGTGGCAGATCAAATTCTTTGAATATACAGAATTGGCTAAAATGACTTATAAAATTCGAGACCAAAAAGGGACAAAGTTTGAAGCAGACTGGAGTACATTTGTTGCATAGATAAGATTTAGTTGTTGAAGTTTAAAAACGGTAGCAGGGTTAACATAAATCCTGTGATGTGAATAGAGGGTAAATAAGAATCTGCAAGAGAAGATGTAAAATAGGAAAACTGAAGCAGGGAAGGAGGGAAGTCTGGTGTGATGGCCTGGGATTCCGAGTCTGAGAGCGATCTGGAGGAATCCCAGCCGGCACAGGAGTCCCCGCCTCCAGGGCCGGCTGAACTGGGGCAAGGCCTAGATGCTGAGGAAACTCAAGAGCAGGCACCAGGTGAAATCATTCAGGCCCCAGAGGTGCTGGAAGACTCAGTGGCTACAGGTGAGCCTCCCCCGGGGCCCAGTAACCCTTCGGCCTCTCCTGATCTGCAGAGGCTTAGGGCAGAGAGGCGAAGGGAACTGGTGTCTCCCAGGAGGAGTGCTCGCCTTAAGGCCAAGAGAGGCAGGGCTTCTGGGGGCCGGGACCGCCCCCGGCCTTAGAAGAAGATAAAGGTCAGGCAGCCCGGTCCCAGGTTGCGGGAGCAACGTCGTTGTGGAGTACTTGCTTTACCCAGTCCTTGTTCGGCACTCCCAGTGTGCCTGTTCCTCGCCCGGCTTCCTGTTTCTGACTCTCCGGTGTTCCTGTTCCTCGCCTGGATTCCTGCTTCTGCCTTACCAGTGTTCCTGTTCCTCGCCTGGATTCCTGCTTCTGCCTTACCAGTGTTCCTGTTCCTCGCCTGGACTTCTGCTTATGCCCTACCAGTGCTCCTGTTCCTCGCCTGGCTTCCTGCTTCTGCCCTACCAGCGTTCCTGTTACCCCGCCCGGCTCCCTGTCTCGGACCTCGTGTCTCGTCTAGTGATCGTCTGCCCTGCTAGAGACTCTGGACTGTTCTTGGGCTCCGGTAATAGTACCTTATTCCCCCTGGGACCAGCACATCTGGGCACGAAACTGTGCAGGATAAATAAGAGAATACAAAATGATGATTGTAAAATATTAAGTTTTATTTATATTTGTGGAAAAAAACTCAATAAAAAGCATTTGGGGGGAAAGGAAAATATGAATTGAAATATAATATTGATGGGAGATATGAATAGTGTAGCTTCTCTGGAATGGGATACAACTATAAGAAAAAGCGATACCCAATGCCTTTTTTCAGATAACAGACAATTTAACCCTCATTGATATTTGGAAAGCAAAACACACACTGACCAGGCAATTCACATTTTATTTTAGCGTTGATAACTGCGAGCAGAACAGACTCTGTATGGACTTCTAGAGATTTTTCTATTAAGGTAAAGAAGGTAGAAATTCTACATCGGACATTATCAGATCACAATTCCTTATTGTGGAATTAAGAACAGGGCAAGGTTTCCCAGTGAGATGGAGATTAAATGATAATTTATTGAACGATCAAGAAATATTAGAAAAGCGGGGGGAGATGCTAATGGATTATTTTGAAATTAATTTAAATGAGAAGACAGATTTAAAAGTAGTATGAGATGCGAGTAAGGCTGATGGGAAGTTTTGCTTTTGCAAATGATTCTGGCAAACCGTTCTAAGCTGAAGCATTCATTCCTCACCCTAGAATGTTCAGTTCACATTGAGTTCATGAAAACATTGTACCCTGACCTGTTCTTAATGCATGGTTGACCATATCTACGGATGAATGCTATATCAATCACTAGTAATAGTTTAAGTCTTGCTATATCAATCATTAGTAATAGTTTAATAAGGAGGTTTTCACACCTGTCCAATTCTGTGTTCCCTTTCCCACCCTTTAATCTATTGATGATTAATACTTATATGCAACCTTTGCATTGTATTTGTGTTAACCAATCAGCAACAAGCACATATGTGGCAATGCTGTAATATTCAATAAAAGGGACTTCCCGAGACATGCTCGAGAGATGCCTTCCATATGACACTTGCCATTCGTCTGTCGTTTATTTCAACCCAACATAAGGCAGTTATACGGGGGGCTTATTCCGCAAAGCACATACCAAAAAAGATGAGAGAGTTGAAAAAGCAAGAAATCTTAGAAGAAATAAAAATAAAAGAAAAAGAACTAATAAATTCCCCAAGAAAAGAGTTAGTGAAACAGGATATTAAAAGATTATAAACACAGTCCTCAATGATAATAAATCAAGAAATAGAGAGGAAAATAAAATATTTAAAACAGAAACAATATGATTGTGGTACCTTCATCATAAAATGAACCAACTGCAAGGCCAGGTTCCCACTTGAGCACTGTGTTCCAGGTGTTGGTTGGTAACTTGAGGCTGTATTTCTGTAATGTCTTCTATGTGGAACTGCCCTTGGGCCTGATGAAGAAATACCAGCAGGTGTAGAATAGGTGGCTAGATTGCTGATGGAGGCATCTGACCGAGATTATGTGACACCATGGGGCAATTTGGCCAAGCAACCCTTGCTGACTGAAGTATTGTTTCCCCTCACACAAAAATTTCCTTGCACCTTTAAAGAAACAAGAAGACCACATCATTGGAAGAAGGTATTAACGTTTATTTCTCAAAAATATGAAAGTGATAAGAAAGTAGCCAAGACACAGAAGCCCACCAACCCTTGCAAAGGCCAACTAGGTAAAGGTTCTTTTAGGCACATTGCTGTAGGGGGGGGAAAGGCACCTGTTTTTTACGGGTGCATGAAATCAGTGCTAGCTGGTGCCTGTTGGGATGGGTAGTGGCAGGAATGCCAACAGGAAGGAAACCCAGAGCCACTGATTCTAGTGATGCCCCCACTCCTTGTCCATGCTGAGTACTACAATGGCAACAGAAACTGAGGAGGAGGAGGAAACTGCCAGGCAGTGGCATCCCCATGTCATAAGTGTGAAGGCAGGCAGAAAGGGCCTGGCAGAAGGGCGGTTACCGTTTTATCAGCTTTAATTGAACAGCCTGAATTTGCCTCATCCACCCTAATGCAACAGATCCCACTGGCCAAATGGTCTATCTCAACACACCTGAATGCCTAGAACTAGTGGCTTTGTATAGGGAAGCAACTGAGAAAATGAGAGCTTGCAAAAGGACTAGAGAAGGATCATGTTTCATTTCTCTTTTTATCTTTTGCCTTTCCTTCCTTTCCTTGGAACTGCCTATTCAGGAGAAGCCAGTTGTTTCTCCAATATGGTAGTGAAGGAAACAGAAAGAATATGGGAAATAACTGATTCAAAATTGTACAAGGGAGATCAATCATTCCTGGTATTTGACTTGGTTGCTTTAAGTCAGGATCAAAGTACTTATCATGATGCAGCAGATGAGCAAGGAAGATAGTGGCAAGATGGATGTGATTCAAACACATTGATGGACCCAGTCCTTCTTGTCTGCGTATACTGTGCTGACCTCATTCCCAACTTGCCTTTCCCTCTCTACCTTCAGCTAATGCTGTCATTCATCATTGTGCCATACAGTGGCATGTAAGAAAATGTGTTCTGCACTTGCTGTGCCCCCTTAATGGCTTGGGAAACACCCACACCTCCAACTAAGCTGGCGTGGTTTTGAAATGGGGTGACACACCCCACTAAGGTGATATCCACCCTGGATTGTGGAAACTCTCACTATGTGGGCAGTGAGAACTTCAATCAATGATGCTATCAGGGTGACAAGAATGGAGCCACTGCTGAATGAATACCACATAAAAATTGCAACAAGTGTGATTGATTTCCCCATACAGATAGGTAGCCGTGTTGGTCTGCCATAGTAAAAAAAAAAGTACTTGGATATTTTCTGTAGATATTTCTGCAGATTCTATTATTCTAGCATCATTATTTTAGTAAAAAGAACCAGTCACTTTGAGGAATTTTGTCAAAAAGCAGGATATAAATCTAAATAAATTAAACCGCGTAAAGACTAAGAAGCATACTGCGACTAAACTTGCACCAAATTATTGCCGTGGCGCAATCTACATCCATGGCACTTTGCAAATGACTCTAATTGTTAGGCCTGAGGAATCTCTCCCTCCCTTCCTGATGTTTTCAAGGAGCCAGGAGAAAACAAGAAGGCTTTTAAGTATGATTTATTCAGTCACTGCTGTAACACAAAGAATTCCAGTCTTTACACCATCATGGAATTATTCATTCTGACTCCTCCTCATTTCCCCTCCCCCAGCAGCATCGACTCCTATGGAAGCTTTCCATTGCCAAACATTGTTGAGTACGCTGCTCTGGTACCCTCAGCGACCGCTGCATCCTAGGGGATGGAGGATCTCCCATCTCTGCCTGGTTTTCTCTCTCATAGTTTGGCTGCAATTCATTCCAGTCCCTGACACCAATACTGTCTTTCTTTTTTCTTTCTTTTTTAAATCATATTTTATTAGATTTTACAAAAGTTAACAACAATAAAAATTAACTAAAATCACAAAACCAACAAACACACACATCAAAAATACAAACAAAAAGACGGAAAAGAAAATAAAAACATAAAAAAGAAAATTTAGCATAAAAAAGCTCTTTTTCAAGTTAATACCCTTTCAAATCTTATTTTCCTTACTTCCACCCACCTTCCTTTCTTGTATTCCACTTTAAAAATTAGTTCAGCAATATCATATTATTCAAATTCATCCTTTATCCTTCCCTTTGTACTCTTATTTATCTTAATCACTAGAACCCCATCATTTCATTTACAATGCCCTTAGCATTCATAAATTTTACAATGTTTTTGTAAATAAACTTTAAACTTCTTCCAGTCCTCTTCCACCTGCTCTTCTCCTTGATCTCGGATTCTGCCGGTCATTTCTGCCAGTTCCATATAGTCTATTACTTGCATCTGCCATTCTTCTAGGGTGGGTAAATCTTGTGTCTTCCAGTGCTTTGCGATGAGTATTCTTGCTGCTGCTGTGGCATACATAAAAAAGGTTCTATCCTTCTTTGGCACCAATTGGCCGACCATGCCCAGAAGAAAGGCCTCTGGTTTCTTTAAGAAAGTATACTTAAATACTTTTTTCACCTGACACCAATACTGTCAGGCATCATAAAGAATATCTACCTCTCATCTCTATAATAACATTCCCCAACACACCCAATGATTTTCAGATCGAAAGCTTGGGCCTTTGTTCACATCATCTTCAGGAACAAATGCCCAACAAATTCTTAAATCCTGATCAGCCTACTCTGGTATTCATAACTGAGGCTATGGCAGAAAGAAATCAGCTAAGATGGAGACTTGAGTCTTTCAGGAGCTAAAAGATAAAGGTGTGTGTAAGTGTAAGCCTGGTTGCTCCAGCAACTCTGGGCAGCTAAGAACATAATAAAAACACAGCAACACATCATCGATTGAAAGCTTCCTGATACAGGATTGCATTCCGATGTCTTCAGAAATTTGTGTAGTTGTTTATCTATTTGACATCAGATGAGGGTGTTCCACAGGGCAGGAGCCACTCCCAACTACGAAGGCAGCTTGCCTGATTCCTTGAAGGCCCTCAGAACTGGATCTTAGTTCACGGGCTGAATGATGAGGGTGGCGACACTCCTCAGGTATACAGTGGCAGGGCCATTTAGGGCTTTAAAGGTTAACACCAACACCAACACTTCAGAAATGTACAGGGAGCCAATATAGATCTTCCAGGCTGGGTGTTATATGGTGCCAGCGGCCGCTCCTTTTTTTTTTTTTTAAATAATTTTTATTAAGGTTTTCCAAATTAAAACAAATAAAATCCAATTCATAAACTTTTTCCAATATCCAGGACTTCCCCTCCCCACCCCCTCTTGTGTTCCAAATCTTCCAAAAAAGCAATAATATTCAACAAATTCTTATTCCCAAAATACACTCATCATCAATAACTCAATTTATCCAAACTTCCATCCCCTAAGGTCAACCTATTCCCTTCCACGAGTTCCCCCCTTTCAAATATAATACAGATGAAAATAGAATAAAAACAAACAATAATTTTACAACCTTTGGATTCCAAATTTCCCTCCCCTCTTTCCCTGTTGCGTTCCTCCTATCCCTCCACTTCTAGTGTCTTCCTGATGAACCCACCTTTCACTAAACCCACATCCCTCTGGTTCTTTACCGGTCTTTTTTTTTTTAAAATGGCATATATTAAACTTCTGGCATTTTTAAAATTACAGATGTCCAATCATAGAAGGAGTCTATCAAAGGGGGCCCATTTCTTCTATCCAGATTTTTATATCCAGGAGTATAAACTCCAATTTTATATCCATAAGCTTGTCAAATCTGGATATCCCAAATGTTCCCACTCCAATTCTGTCCAGTTCTTGTTGTTTCCTTGTTCTTGTCAATCACTCTCCTCCTTTTTACTTCCCTGTTCCCTCACAGAAATGTTCTTTTTCCAAAGGCTTCTAGTGTCTCTACAGAGGCTTGTTATTCAGGAGCAAAACATTACATCATGTTCCTTTCATTTTTCAACAGATTAATCCATTGTTTCCAGTAAAGTGTAGGCCTCTGTAGACAAAATAATGTTCCATTTCTGCAGTTTCCCAGGAGATTAAAAGTTCTATCCAACTGTTCAAGTTTCCCATCGAAAACACATGCAATGTCCCTCAGCTCCTCTAGGTGGATTACAATAACAAAGTTCCCTTCCAGATCACATCCGCCAGTCCAAATAACTTATAAATCCTTATTTGAAACAATTTATCTCCAATTTATAACAAATGTAGCCGGCAAAGTCCTCATAACAAAGTCTCAATTTCATTCTTCCGTTTTGACAGCTCTTTGACAGCTGTCAAAACCTCCGTTGTTCTTCTCCAGGCATTTTCACGAATCGCTCCAGGGATTCCGGGGGGGTTACTTTTTAATACAAATTCCACTTTTCTCCTCCAGCTCAATCTTATAAATTTCCCTCGCGAAGTTGCTAGTTCGGCAAGATAAGGTTCTTCTCGATCTTAGTTATCCAGTCCTTTGTTTTGGCTCTTCTACAATTTGGGGGGGGGCTGACTTCCTTTTTTCCACCTCCCCCGTTCGCTCCAAATTCTAAAAATTTATCCCTCTTTTTAGTCCATATTCCAATTACTCACGGGTTCTTCTTTTGGGTCCAAATTTTCAATAGAAGAAGTCAGCGCTCTCCGCCGGATGGCATGCGGCTGCGCTCGGCAGGGATAGCAGAGGACTCAAAGCACCACGCTCCTCCCCGGCACCCGATCCGTAGCCTTTAAAAAGGCTCCTTCACGAATCGAGAGGGCGCTGACGGTGCCAGCCGAGTCTCCATGTCCACGGCCTCCGTGGCCGTGGTTTTTAAGGGTCCCCGCATCGCCGGTGCGGTAGGACCCAGCCCCTGCCGAGCAGGCTCCCTCCGGAGCTCGGAGGGAGCCCGCCATTCGGCGATGGCGCCGACCCGGAAGTCCTGCCAGCGGCCGCTCCTTATCACCAGTCTAACTACCAGAATCAACACAGAATTAACCTGTGCATCCATGGACAGATGTGAGTTCAAAATGACCCTAAGGTTGTGCACCTGATCCTGATTATTCAATACCTTCTGAATAATCCTATTATTCAATACATGGCAGCATGGCTTAGGTTTGCAAAGTTGCATCTGAACAAACCACAAGACTTCTGCAACAATGTCCTTTGGACAGACGAGACCAAAGTGGAGATGTCTGGCCTTAATGCACAGCACTACCTTTGGCGAAAACCAAACAGCATATTAGCACAAGCAGCTTGGGGGTGGTGATTTGAGCTTGGTTCGTAGGCACAGGAGCTGGGAATCTTGTAGTCATTGAGTCAACCATGAACTCCTCTGTATACCAAAGTATTCTAGAGTCAAATGTGAGGCAATTTGCCCGACAGCTGTAGCTTGGCCAAAATTGGGTCATGCTGTTAACAGGACAAGGATCCCAAGCATACCAGGAAATCTATCACAGAATGGCTGGAAAAGAACAGAATCAATGACCTAGTCAAAGTCCAGACCTCAGACCAATTGAAATGCTGCGCAAGACCTTAAGATAGCTGTGCATAAACAGATGCCAGCAAACTTCAATGAGCTGATGTGATGTGAGAGACTGATAAAGTCCTACGGAAAATGATGGCTTCTTATTGTTGCTAAATGTGGTTTTACAAGCTATTTACTAATAAGATATCCTTAGTTTTTCACACATGGCTTTTCCATATTGTCTTTATTTCTGTTAATAAATGGCATTGGTGTAATGTGTCATGTGTTGCTGTTCATCTGAGGGTGTGTGTGTGTATAATCGCATTTTTAAATGTGGAATTGTTCCCAATGTAGTAAACATTCATATAGATTTGTTTTGGGATGCCTCATAGGAATCATAGAATAATAGAGTTGGGGTGAACCACAAGGGTCAACTGTGCCAACCCACTTGAAGCTGAATCACTCCTTTTCGAGAGCAGATGGACCTCATGCCTTCCTCCACAGACATCCTATTGGGAGAAAGCCAGCTAATGGGTGCTAGACGAGCAGGCCTCTGAGTTCCTGGGCCCTTGACCAGGACCTGCCAGCCACAGCTGCTTTGCGGACCCCTTGGGATAACTCTGTGTACCTGCAGAGATCTGCAGAACACAGGTTCAAACCAAGTGAAAGCTCATCTCTCTTGTTACAGTCAACAGGCCTTAAACCTGTTCAACGTTGACTGTATTGTTTCCTATATTGTCCTTTGCTTTTTCTTTGAGAAAAAGCATTTTAGTTGCACTTGCTCTGATGTTGCTAATGCTCTCTAAGTGATACTCTTCAGTTGGAAAAAAGTGTTCTAAAGTTGTTGCTCTAAAATTTTACTGATGTTCTGTATCATGATTATGTTGTCCAGGTCCTGAGACTCTATTAGCATGCACAAGAACATCTACATATGGGATGAGCTTCACTTTCAAACTATTCAGCCATTTTGCAAAGAAGGCAGCCATGTCTGTCCCCTCTTCTTACTCTGGGACCCCCTTCCATCTCAGATGCCTTCCCTTGACCCCAGTCAAGGGAATATTCAACTTGAATATTCCTCAAGTTGAAGCTGTAAAGCTGAGGCAACTTACTTTAGCTGTTTAACTGCACTTGGATTGCCCAGATCCAGATTCATTGCTGAACTGGCTGTTTTCGTTAGGTCAGTCGCTATTTCCACCAATTATGGCTACCTTTTTGCTTTCTCTACTTTTTTACTGTATGTTTAGAAAGGTTGAGCCATTATAGGACTCAAATCTTGGAGCGACTTTTATAAACATAAAATAGTTGTGAATTATAGACTTTACTCTTTCACTTGTAATATTATTTCATGTTTCAGTTAAGCACTCACCTTCCCATTATAAAAGGGGCATTCTGGGTGTATTGCAGGATAGGGCAAGAAAGCACTTGTATGTCTTTGAAAACCTAGGACCTTCTGCACACACAGCAGGTGCTGAGTTACTGAGCTAGGGTCCCTTCCAGATAATTAATAGACAATCCAGCACAATTCTGTGTATATCAGCTTAGCTTTAATAACATAATTATTAATGCTTCCTATAACAGACATCTTGTCAGAAACACTGCAACTCTTTTATATGGACTAGTTAGCTTTGTAATGCTTATCAAATCGTTCTGAAAGAGCTCTTAACATATTTCCTGGTCTTTTTTGGTATTTATCCCTAAGATTTTCAATTGCAGTCTTTGCCTGTTGAAAGAAGAACAAAGGAATACATTGTGTTATAGGAATATATTGCTAAATAGGTGTTCACAGTTATTAATATCTGTGAGGAAAAAGCTAAAGGGATCAGAACCAGAGGTAACCCATTTATTCCAGCTATAGAAGCACCATATGTAACTTCTTTCATGCAAATGTCTTTGTATACTGAGATGTGTTGCATGATAGTCCTTGTCTCTCAATCCTCAAAAGTGGATTCTTCAACATGGAGTGTTGGGCCAGAGCAGCCAGGGTGAGGAACCCCGCTAGGAAACTGCTCATCTGTCAGTGAATCCAGCCCACTGCCTTTATGTTTTTTTTACCAAGAGCTCTGTATGAGAATGGCAGAGATACAACCAAACATAAGTGCCTTGGGCTGCTTGGTACGTATTAGTTTTCCTGCATGGTTGTTACCTCTAGCTATGTGAGGAAAACTGCAGAAATGCTATTGAGTTATATTTCACTATGCTCAGTGCTATTTTTCTAGAAAAAGAGGTGCCTGAACTCACTATGAACACCTCCCTCGTTCTCTTAGAATGGCAATGGTTGGCAGGGCTAGTGACAGAAATCAGTCACCTCCTGGTTCCTTGCCTGAAAACAACACAGCAGGGCATGGATAAAAATAGCAGAGTAGGATGGAGTCGCATTCACGTGCAGTTGCAATAAGTCACACAGACAACAGAAGTTATTCAGTAATAGTTTCACTGAGGCTTAAGAGTGTACAATGCTTACTGGGTCCCCCAGCCAGGAGGGGGCTTGGAAGAACCCTCTGGGGCAGATTCTGGGGCATATGGTGGGTAGAAGATGTCCTATTGCATGAGCAGATCTTTGTGCAGCACTACATAAAATGCATAGGTTTTTCATGGTCTCAACAATTTACGGAGCGGGAAAGCTGACTGATGAACATAATGCACAAAAGTCTATGTAATAAACCCTATCTCCCGTCATACAGAAGGAGCAAAGTCAGTAGGCAGAAGACAATTTATACAACTGAAAGAGAGAAACCAACAGGAAAAGAATATTCTACTTTTTTGCTTCCAGGCGTAGAGTTATCTTACTTTTTCAGCCAGCTCTGCAGCTGTTATATTTGGATCATATGGGATGGGTTCTCCAATATATGTCCTCAGTTTCACTGGAAGTCCTCCATATATGGGAAGGTAGAGAAGTTTTGTTTTCTCATATAACCATCTAGTCAACCCTATGTATGAAAGGGAAAAGAGTCTGTAAGAAAGCGATTCCATATCAAATTTGAAATTAGTTGGCATTCTGAGTTTTTAGCAATCCCAATCAATCCATCCCAGAGATGAGGTTAAATAATTTGAGTGCATATTTTTTAAGAGACAGCACAACTTTTTCAGATAAGTATATGTTGAATAAACTACTAGTATATTGTATATTATTAATCTGTTTATTGTCTGATATCAGATCTCTTGATCAACCAAGGAATATAAGATATTTTTCTCACTTGACTTTCCAATGTTCCTGAATGTTTCACAAACGTTTTGTGTAAACATAGGGATGATGGGCTGAAAGAATAAAAGAAAAAATACAAAATCAAAAGAAAGGTGAAAACTGGAGAATTACTTCACCCCACCTGCCCCACCTTTATTTTGGTGAAGGACTAGGAATAATGCTCCCCATCCGGCATTACAATGACAGTAAAGGTACCCCTGCCCGTACGGGCCAGTCTTGACAGACTCTGGGGTTGTGCGCCCATCTCACTTAAGAGGCCAGGGGCCAGCACTGTCTGGAGACACTTCCGGGTCACATGGCCAGTGTGACATCGCTGCTCTGGCGAGCCAGAGCTGCACACGGAAACGCCGTTTACCTTCCCGCTGGTAAGCGGTCCCTATTTATCTACTTGCACCTGGAGGTGCTTTCGAACTGCTAGGTTGGCAGGCACTGGGACCGAGCAGCGGGAGCGCACCCCGCAGCAGGGATTCGAACCGCCGACCTTTCGATCAGCAAGTCCTAGGCGCTGAGGCTTTAACCCACAGCGCCACCTGTGTCCCCGTTACAATGACAAGCCAGACGCAATTGACTTCAAATTGCACATGCTGTCCCTCAGATTTTCAAGAATTGAAGAGGAAAAAAGCTATTTTTCTTTTTAAATGTACCGTATTTTTCGCCCTATAGGATGCACTTTTCCCCCTCCAGAAATTAAGGGGAAATGTGTGTGCATCCTATGGGGCGAATGCAGGCTTTTGCTGAAGCCTGGAGAGCGAGAGGGGTCAGTGCGCACCGACCCCTCTCGCTCTCCAGGCTTCAGGAAGGTATCTGCAAGCCTTGCAAGCCCAGTGGGAGCTCTCACAAGGCTTGCGGGCAGCAGCCTGCAGCCCACAAGCCCGGGGGACAGCAGGGAGGCGCAGCGCTGCCATCCCGCTGTTCCCTGACCTGGTTTGGAGGCTGGTGCTGGGGAGAAGTGTGCTTCTCCCCAGCGCCAGCCCCACAAGCTCGGGGGACAGCAGGGAGGCACAGCGCGCCTTCCCCCTGTTCCCCAACCTGGTTTGGAGGCTGCCAGCCCCACAAGCTCGGGGGACAGATATCCGCAAGCCTGGGGAGACCGGCGGGACTTCCCGCCGGGCTCCCTAGGCCTGCGGATAGCAGCCTGTTCTGGGGGCTGGGGTCGGGGGAAGCTCGGGCATCCCCAGCCCCATGCCTGGGGAAAAATAAATTTTCCCCCTTTATTTCCCCCCCCCCAAAAAAAACTAGGTGTGTCCTATGGGCCAGTGCGCCCTATGGGACGAAAAATACAGTAAGTGATTTCAATAGCTTAAAAAAAAAGCAGGGGTGGGAAATATTTGGAACTCCAGATATCATTTGACCCCTAAACAGGATATTTGCCATCCTCAACTACTTAGGATGCTAGATCAAGGATGTCAGCACATTATGTCTTATCTAGGATAATCGTGAAGGCAATGCAAATTGGACAAAGATCACTCACCACTTTTGCCTCCAAAGCTACGCGAGCGAAACCAGTGCTGTTACCCCACATTATGTTGTAGTCATAACTAAAGTTTGCTTCTCTACCTCCACCAGGGGCAACGCCCAGTAAATGGCCTTTCTTCAAAATTTCCACACATTCAGCTTTATTGAAATCTTTCAAACCGATGGGATTTAAAAGTATCTTCAGCCCTGAAAAAAGAAGCCCCAAATAGAAAGAAAATACATTTTATATAATGCTTATTTAGGAAATATTGTGGATGCTATACAAGTGTCATTATTCCAAAGATATTGCACTGTTACAGATCACAAGCATAGTTCTCTACCAATACTTTTCAAGTAGGATTTCGTGGAAGTGCTGATGTGGCCACCTTTTTAGACATGCGTTCCACAAGTCAAGTCTGTAGTACAACCGAATGACATTCAAGTTTGCATTATGATAAAAATACAGGCCACAGTGCCTTGCTGCATGCACAGAGAGACAGATACACACATGGCACAGATGAGCCCATCCTGGTTGAATCCTGCCTACACTAACATAAGTTCATCTTTTCATGCACAGGTAACTGGGTGGAGATTATATGCTGCATTAATTCACCCAATGGACAAATTCACCCCCCAAACAGAGCACTCTGTGCTACTGGGCATTTTTGGGCTCTGTACTTCCTTCCTTCCTTATTTAAATGACCCTTTGGTGGTGTCATAGTTCCTTGCTGTGGCTGCTGTGTGCATGCAGAGGAAGATGATGTGGGGGGAGTGGCAGTGGAGGGCCATGAACACTACAGCAAGGGTGTCACGTGGGTTTGATTGCAGTGTCACATGGGGGCATAAAAGCATTGTGTGGGAGTTCTTGGTTGGCCATGTGTTCGGGTGGGGCCCTGTTTTCTGGTATCTTTGTACCTGAAGAAATCATCAAGTTGGGGACCCAGTTTCCTACACCTTGTCCTATTCCGGCATTAAAGTCAGAAGCAATTATATGCAGTTACAGCACAGAAATCAGATGTCACATTATGCAGTTGACCCCATTTCTTAGATCCCTGAGGAAGAGTGTAGAAAGTAATCTCATAGCTGTTATGAGGCCAGATAAGGTATTCCTGCAACCTGTGATCATGGGCCAAAAGACACAAGTCAACATGCTGTGTTGGAAACATAGGTAAAGGTAAAGGGACCCCTGACCATTAGGTCCAGTTGTGACCGACTCTGGGGTTACGGCACTCATCTTGCTTTATTGGCTGAGGGAGCCGGCGTACAGCTTCTGGGTCATGTGGCCAGCAGGAATAAGCCGTTTCTGGCGAACCAGAGCAGCGCAGGGAAACGCCGTTTACCCTCACGCCGGAGCGGTACCTATTAATCTACTTTGACCTGCTTTCAAACTGCTAGGGTGGCAGGAGCTGGGACCGAGCAACTGGAGCTCACCCAGTCACGGGGATTCGAACCGCTGACCTTCTGATCGGCAAGTCCTAGCCTCTGTTGTTTAACCCACAGCGCCACCAGCGTCCCGTTGGAAACATAGCCTGATTCAAATAAGGTGCCTGAAACATTATTGGAAGAAGAGGTTGAGGCTGTAAATGGCCAAAAGCAAGCCTGCAGTTTCCAACTTTCTTTTTTGTGTGAACACTCCATCTCATTCTGGGCTCATCCATTGTTGTAACTCAGATGGGAATCTGTCAGGGCAACTTGTCACTGGGAAATGAAGTGAGGCATGCTTTGAGAGGATTGCCCCAACAGCATAGGTGGGATAAAATGAAATATCAACACTTGGCTACGAGTTTTATTTTTCCTTACGTTCCCCTTGGTCACATCCATCATCTTGCTGATATTTTATTTGTATGTTGTTTTTCACCTCTTTGCCTGATACATGGTTTTATATGTTATAGGATTGTTTTATGTCACATTTCACATATTTTTTGATAAAAAGCAAGATTTGAATTTAATAATTTACCTAGTAGCCGATATATGCCTCTATGAATGACCGAAAAGCACTCTCTCTGTGCCTCCTTAAAAAGTTTAGCCACAAGAAAGGAATAGTCAATAGCAGTGACTGAGTGATAATAAACAATAATCCCTGGTCCTTTACGGAGATGTTCCATGCCAATAACTTCATAACCTGGAAATAATACAAACCACAACAAATAAATATTACTTTGTGAAAAATAAATGAAATATTGCAATCTTTTATTGGAAGAAAACAGTGCGGTTCAGAAAACTGAAATTTAAGATCAGGTAAAAACCACTCCTATATGTTTCAGTGTTCTGGATGCTAGTTTGTCATCTATACTGATCAAGACTTTCTCTGTTGTGATCCCAGAAAAAATGGTATTCTCCTCTACTGGAATATTCATTCCTTGCTTACTTTTGGGTGCAGGTGAAAACATTTTTGCCTAGTCTTTGAGTAAGCTAAAACTGTGACCCTCTTTCAATCTCCTTTAAGCATTTATATGTGTTATAATACTCATATCTTCAGACCATTCTCTGAATCACTTTATACAAAGTGAGAAAACAGTTTCCCAGACAGATGCACCCTTGACCAATGTCATAAGTAGCCACAGGGTTTCATCCTTATGACCCAAACTTGGTTTTAGTAATGTATTACTGATTAATGCTTCAACATCTAAAGCAACATCACTCTGGGAAGTGATGAGAACATAAGATGGATCCTGTTGATTAAGCGAAAGCTCTCTGTATTCCATCATCCAGTTTCTCGCAGTGTCCATCCAAATTAGCAGCCATCACCATATCCTACGCTGGCAGATTCCATGGTTTGTGTCCAGAGTTTATGTTTCAGAGTTACCTAACGGTTTACCATGCTCTGGAAAATGGCACCATCAAAGTCTCACTGAACGATGATATACTCATTACATTCGCTGCGTACTCACTACACGTTTAAACCCAACCCCCTTCTCTTGCCACAATTCATGAAACTATTTTTAAAGAGCTTTGCTAATTAAAGCTCTGTGAGGTTTAAGCAACATTCTCTAGGTTTCTTTTGGAGGAGGCATGCTTTCAATGTGATTAAATGTATGGTGTTTATGCAGCCACCAGCTGACCCTTTCTTCTGTAATATATCTTAATTTCATACCTCATAATATGTTTTGTTTTTCGTTTTGATTGCTTATTACCTAAAAAAAATTCCATGCCTTTCTTTTGATCCATATGGAGCCAAGGCCAGCTTGGAGCTGTGGTGACTCTGAAGTGGGCTTAGAGGTCCACTCCTGATGCACTGTAGCAACTATTGTCCCAATGTCTCAAGTCTGAAATTCTGATGCTCAATCCTATGAAAGTATAGGAGCTGATAAGACTGAATTATTGGAATGAAAGAAAGCTTACTCACCATACCATATCTTTCCAGTTATATCAAAAACTTGAGCAATAATTTTCCTTGATTTCTCCCAAAATTTGCTAACATCACTTTCTTGCTGGTTATTCATCTTCTTGTAAATATGTAACACAAATGAGACAGCCCAGAGACACAAAACCGTACATATGAATGGTGAATAAATTAAAATCAGAAGCTTAAGTAACCACAAAGGGTGAACCACTGAGGTCCAATATTCTTCCAAATAAGAAAAACTGATCCAGTTTTCCAGAATTTGAGAAAACCAGCTCATGGTTTCCTAATCTGAAGCACCACGTGTATGCCAATGAAAGAAATATATGAAGTGAAAATTTCCTCAGTTGTGATGGTATTTTTTTCAACTGTTTACCTGGAAAACAGAAAATGCAGTACATTAGTTTGAACTGTCATCCCAGAAGCATTCATGATTACATGAAATCTCATGTGATTTAATATTTTCCTAGTTTTCCCCACTGTAACTTGCCAAGTAGACGTATTGTTTTTCCAGCATCCATCATGGGGATGTACAACATTACAAATGTATGGATCCATCATTTATTTGACGTAAAGCAAGCTGGTTTCATTCCACTGCTGAAGTATTAAGGAAAGTGGGAAAGGGTTACTTCTCTTTGAGTCAGCAGAAATGTTTCCCTGCCCCCTAAAAATGCAGCTGCATGCATCTTGTGACTATCTTGTTTGTGTTACTGGGCAAACTAACACATAGCTCAGGATACATGAACTGGAGACATGGAGACTGTTGGAATAATCCGGTTAAAAAGTGGAGGAATTTGTGAAGAACTTGTCTGAAAGAATTTGGACACATTGCAAGACTTTTGACTGAGAGAACTCTGGCAGTTGCAGGCCTTCATTAACAACTGGACTTTGTTCTTACTGTGTCGACTTTGCCTCATCAAGGACTTTATAAGTCAAAATGCTCTCTGGGCTCAGAGAGTGGTGACTTCTTGTAGCAACTGTAGAGTTTGTTTTTTCTGTGTCTTTCTGCCCCCAAAGTAAAAACTAACTTTGCTACACAGTTGTTCCGTATACTGAGCCTAACCACTCGACTTAAATTGTGTGGTGCAGACGCAGCACCGAACAAGATTGAGAGTGTGGAGAAAAATGAGCTGAAGGGTAGCAACATTTGGGGATACACTGCAAAATGTCTCTTTCTGGGGATGTGAGGTGGAATAGCAGCTCTGCCGCCATATAAGAACAGATGCTGATGGCCAAACCCTGTTTTAACTGCCTCTAGAACTTCTTTCCAGTTGGGTTATTGGTGATCATGCCACAATACTCAGCCATCACATTTTTGTCTTCAACTTACTAAGTCATCTTAACATCCATTAGCTTTACATAGTCAAATTGTATATTTTTGATTCTACTCTATGTTCACTCCATTTTTCAACTTAATGGTATGAGAAAATAGACAATATTGATGCGGGGTTGTGCCTATAGTAGCTGTGTGATAGGATAAATTAATACCTGAAAAAGCCATAAGTGCTCCAGTTCCTCACCCCCAAGAACCATGAAAAACTAAATTTCACTGCTGTGGTTTGTCTCAGATCAGTTGTACCTTGGTTTTCAAATAGCTTAGTTCTCAAACGTTCTGGGAAGCTGAACGTCCAGGACTAATATGGGAGTAATTAGTCCTGTCAACCTCTCCAGGGTAGGAGAGGGCTGTCTCACCCAGCGAGTCCGTTATCTGGCCCCCACAACAAAATGCCAAACCTTGGCACTTTGGATGCCAAGGCTGGCACGGAAACTGGGCACTCTCCAGAGTCATTCTCTCAAGCAGGGACACCTGCTTCTTAAAAATTAATAAGATTTGGCTGAAAACAGGCGTATTCTGGACTGATGGAGATAAGGGAAACAATCTGCAGAACTGCACAGTTGCTGGTACGTAAGTTTGGACTTCAAAGAGATTCTCATCATGGTGCCAAGGCTGGCACGGAAACTGGGCACTCTCCAGAGTCATTCTCTCTCTCTCTCTCTCATGACTCCAGCACAGGAAGTGACAAATAATACAACTACTAGGACATCTTAAAAAGCAGAGACATCACCTTGCCAACAAAGGTCCATATAGTTAAAGCTATGGTTTTCCCAGTAGTGATGTATGGAATTGAGATGTATGGAATTGAGACCATAAAGAAGGCTGATCACCGAAGAATTGATGCTTTTGAATTATGGTGCTGGAGGAGACTCTTGAGAGTCCCATGGACTGCAAGAAAATCCAACCTATCCATTCTGAAGGAAATCAGCCCTGAGTGCTCACTGGAAGGACAGATTGTGAAGCTGAGGCTCCAATACTTTGGCCACCTCATGGGAATAGTAGGCTCCCTGGAAAAGGGAGGGAAAGATAGAGGGCACAAGGAGAAGGGGACGACAGAGGATGAGATGGTTGGACAGTGTTCTCGAAGCTACCAGCATGAATTTGAACAAACTGCGGGAGGCAATGGAAGACAGGAGTGCCTGGCGTGCTCTGGTCAATGGGGTCATGAAGAGTCGGACATGACTAAACGACTAAACAACAACAACAGGACATTTGCAAACGAAGCAGGGTCTAGTATGGTTTCAGACTGAATGAGAGACTTTGATGAGATTCCTGCATTGAAGAGGGTTGACTAGATGACCCTTGGAATCCCTTCCAGTTCTACACTTTATGATTCTATGAACACTTTTTTTTACTTACATTCCTGGTAAGTCTAAATCGCCTTTGCTTCAGTCACCTCTCTGTGGATGCAGCAGAAGTCCTGTCTGGTGCACTTTTTCGTAGGCTAATTTCCACACCTATGGAGACACATCCCTTTCTTTGCTGCTTTAAAGAGACTGTGATGAGTGTGCCATTTGTATGAAGAAACCAAGCATTGTGAAAAAGACTGCTAACAGGTTGTGCCCATTTGTAATTAAAATTATTGTAATCAAAGTCACACCTACAATAGCAGCCATGTCACGTAACAACATATTGGGTCACAGAACACCAGCTATTGACTAAGGGGTAAAGGTAGGTATTGTGACAAGTGTGTTACCTCCATTTGCTGGTGGTTTCTCCCACTATAAGATGTGTATGAGATAGGAAAATGATGTAATACACAAAACTTAATAACATGTTCGGTTTACAATATAGATTCCTTGTGCTGCTCCAGTAAAAGCTCTTCCATTGGCACCATGCTGCATTTAATTATGCAGCATGTATTGCTTGCTTTGGAGCCCCAGAAATTCCAGGTTGACATGCTCTGATATCAAAGGGTCTCTGGCATCCGGCACATGTTCAATACTGTCAGGTGGAGGTGAAGGATCCAAGTCCAGCATGCATTTGTCAGTTAACTCAGAGGAATAATCGCATACGTACATGTTGGTCCATTTTACTCTGTCATGCAGTGCCTGCAATTCAGTCTCAGACTCATTAATAAATGAAATTCATCAGGCGGTTTACAATATGATGATGATCATATCTATCTACATCTACATCATCTACATCTACATCTATATATTTATTTCTATATCTATTGTCAGGCTTTGGGGGATTTTATCCGCTCCCCCTCCCCCGGTGGCAGCAAGAAGCAGAGAAAAACAAGAAGAGTTCTTACTAATGAGTTTCTTCAATCATCACAGCAAGAGACAATGGCATTGCTCCAACTAAGATCCTCTCCACTCCCTTCCTCCAACAGCACTTTTCTTACAGTGGCCGCCGGGGGCTAATTGTCTCTGAGTCCTTTGCTCTTGCACTCTCAACAAACGCCGGGTTCTGGGAGAAGGGGGGTCAGAAATACTCTCCAGTGATAACATCTCAGCTGGCTGCTCTGGCTCTGTCTCCTCACCATGGCATATCTTTCTAAACATATCTGTAACTTGCCTTGGAATGCCCCAAAATTTGCTATCAGCCTCAGTTTCTTGCTGGTTATTCATCTTCTTGTAAAAACAGAGCAAAAATGAGGAAGCACAGAGAACCAAATACACTATTCTCATTAATGGATAAAGCAAATCAGAAGCATAAATAACCAGCCTGGGTGATCCACTGAGCTCAGGTATTGCTGTGAGTCGTGAAGGCCGTTCCCTGCAAGGCCCTTTCCACCTGGCCTAGGGGGTGGGGTCCAGACTCACCAGGTCTACTAAAGCGGTGCCTGGTGAGACCAGAGGGACATTGCCTGACAAAAAACCCTAACTACTGGATTATTTTGCCCCATCTTTTAGTGTCTGCCAAAGAGCTGTGTCATGCTTATGACAATGTTTTATTCTTTTGTTAGTTAGTTATGCTGTTTTAAATGTGCATTTTATATTTGACCTCACGTAGCAGTGGTTTTTTAAAAAAATGTTTAAGTTTTGTTTTTTGTTAACTTACTTTGTGGAGTGTGTATTCTGTAGTTGACCTTTGTAATGTTTTATTTTGAAATCTTTGGGATAATTTAGTTTGTTTTGTTTTTTAGTTAATTATGTTGCTTTGACTGTATACTCTATATTTGACTTTCTTCAGATTGTCTTATTTATGTTTTAATGTGTTTTAAACTGCTTTTGAGATTTTTCTTAAAATATAAAGTGATATAGAAATGAAATAAATAATTAGATAATCTAATAATTAAATAAATGGTGCTACTATCGCAAACAAAAGTGCGCCTAAAAAGATTGATGAGGGCTTTCTCAGGATACTGCCAAAGAGAACACCTGGCTGTGAATTGCAAGAAGTCAAACTAAAGAAAACTACATTTTCAAGAAATTATAGGACCCATAGGTGGTATGTGAATAATCTGTTGATCAAACAAGTTAAAGTCTTCAAATACCTTTGCCCTGTTTTTCAGTCAGCAGGGTCGTGGGGAACACATCAGAAATATGCAAAGGAAAAAGCATCTCAAAGCGCCAAAATTCTGACAGGCTTCTTACATACAAAAGGTGGCAATCGTATACCATCAGACCTGTTTAAAGCTAAGCCCCTAGCACAGTTATTGCATGGGATCAGATTTGGACAGGGCCTCACCTTGGATCTACAGAAGCTGTTCAACCTAAGTTCCTAAGGCAATTATTTTCTGTTCCATCCCATGTTCCAAATGCTTCATTGCGCTTAGAGGCTAGTCTCCCCTCAGTTGAATTACACGTTTGGTGTAGGACATTTAATTATTGGCTTTGCCTAAATTTAAATCCCACTGGTCGGCCAATTGGTGCCAAAGAAGGATAGAACTTTCTTTATGTATGCTACAACAGCAGCAAGAATACTTATCGCAAAGCATTGGAAAACACACGATTTACCCACTCGGGAGGAATGGCAGATGATGTTGATGGACTACATGGAACTTGCAGAAAAGACTGGCAGAATCCGAGACCAGGGAGAAGAGTTGGTGGAAGAAGATTGGAAAAAATTTAAAGTCTATCTACAGAAATACTGTAAAATTAATGAATGTTAGAAGGATGCTGGAATGAAGTTACATGGCTTTAGCAGAAATGTTTTAAAGAATTAAGTAAAAATAGATTGTTAATGGGTCAAAGTGGAAAATTCAAGGTTAGATTGTGTTAAGATAAATTATAGAAAAAAATTGAGTAAGATGGAAAGGATTTGCTGAAATAGCCAATTGAATTAGAATACAAAAAAGGGAGGTGTCAGGAGGTCGATGAAACAAGTAAATGAAAGACAAAGATATGGAAATATTGGATGTGTTTTTAATTGTTTTTGTTTTTCTTTTTGTTTTACTGTATTGTTTTTTTCTTTCCTATGTATTGTAAGGTATTGATTTGTTCTATTTAATTCTTCCTTTTTTCTTTCTTCTTTTTTCTGTAATCTTTAAACCTTTAATAAATATTATTATTAAAAAAATAAAAAAATAAATTTAAACCCCACTGGTCTACTACCGTTAGTGTTGCAAGATGGTCATCAGAGTATTTGGACTAAAATCGTCAACCAAAAGTTTTACTTTTCTGGTTTATCATCACAACAGTTATTAACACTGGGCTTCAGTAAAGTAAATAATTAAATTAGACAGCACCTAATTGAATGACAGAATAATTTGGCCACAATAAGGCAATTTTGTCCATGGTATGATTATTTTCTACCTAGTCATTTTGACACTTGGGCACCCTATTTGCAAAATTTAACAATTCCAAAAGACAGACGTGGTTTCACTTTCACAAGCTTGAATAAACTGCCTTCAGCTGTACTTGAGGGTCAATTTCAGAAAATTCCACTGGAAAAACAATGATGTCCATGTGGAGATGGCACTATTGAGTCAGTGGCTCGTGAGCTTCTGGTTTCACTCTTTATAAAGATTTGAGGAGTGAGGGTATTACCCCTCTTCTATTGTCCATGCTGGGTTGCTCAACCATTGCTACTGTGTCCTTTCTTCCAGCGGATCAAGATGACCACGTGGCAGCAAAATCTGTGAGGTTTTTAGAGGGGGCAATTAGAATAAGATCTATTATTTGATTATTGATCTAAACCTCCAAAATGTATTTTGTATAGTTAAGTTTTTACCTCTATCTTCAGTACATTTTACTTTATTATATTCCTATAGCTAATGGCTGATGCAAATAAAGATTCTTTTTTTTATGAGGATTTATAAATGGGCACTGCATCATCACTCCAAATGATACCAGGAAATGATCTATCTGACAATGGGCTCAGCACAAACCCCGCTATTGATGCACTTCTGTTCTGCCTTCCCACTCCCTTGCAGAAACCTGAACCATGGTATGCCCTGCCTAGGTAAAGGTAAAGGGACCCCTGACCATTAGGTCCAGTTGTGGCCGACTCTGGGGTTGCGGCGCTCATCTTGCTTTATTGGCTGAGGGAGCCGGCGTACAGCTTCCAGGTCATGTGGCCAGCATGACTAACCCGCTTCTGATGAACCAGAGCAGCACATGGAAACGCCGTTTACCTTCCCGCTGGAGAAGTACCTATTTATGTACTTGCACTTTTAAGTGCTTTCGAACTGCCAGGTTGGCAGGAGCAGGGACTGAGCAACGGGAGCTCACCCCGTCGCGGGGATTCGAACCACTGACCTTCTGATCGGCAAGTCCTAGTTTCTGTGGTTTAACCCATAGCGCCACCTGCATCCATACCCTGCCTAATGGGCCTCTAATTTACCGAGACAGTCTCATGGTTGCCACAGAAGCCATGATTCCTGAGCTGCCCCAGGACCTATGGGTTTTATGATCAAGAGCCATGAGTTACTTCTCCCACTTGGGACAGTGAATTCTCAAACTTATTGTGAAAGTGAGCAGAGAGGGAGAGATTTATTGGCATTGATAGAAAATTGAGAATTGGAGGGATTGTTCTGTGCTATTACGGCAGCGGATAAAGGTGTAGGGTAACCTGATTTTGTTTGAAATGTATTGTTATGAATAGATTGCGGACTTCTGTTTTTTGCCGCCATGGTGAACAATGGTTTTCACCATAGCATGCAGACAATTAAGGATAATTTGAGAATAATTATCATTGCAACTCCCCGCCCCAGGTCGGGGGGAGCGCTCTCACTCGCAGATCGCCCAGTAGCTGCC
This sequence comes from Podarcis melisellensis, assembly GCF_964234715.1. NCBI lineage: Eukaryota > Metazoa > Chordata > Lepidosauria > Squamata > Lacertidae > Podarcis > Podarcis melisellensis. Next base: position 37,690,629 of record NC_138539.1, on the reverse strand, counting down.
TCCCGCTCCTACAGAATGCCCTGCATGCATTGGAAACTCTCCAACGTGGTCACCATGCACATAGATTCTTCTGTTTTTAAAGATATATCCGAATTCAGACTTGAGAAGCAGGCATGTTCTGGAAGAAGGAGACAAGTTAACCTGCTGCTGAATTAATCAGCCACTGAGTGCCAAGGTCTCGATCTGGAGAAGATTTTAATCATAATTGGATTGGTATGTGGTAGAGAGAAGCCTTTGTTTTCTCTTTATATATTCACCATGCTTTTTAAATAATATGGCACCATTTTATATGGGTTGTTCTGTGGCAATACCCTCCCACGGAGGATTATAACTTTGATTTATTATGGTGTTGATGAGATATCAGCTTGTTATCTGATTGGAAAGCATTGAAAGAAAATGTTTTGAGAAAAGCAAGGTGGTGAAAGGTCACTACGCAGTAAAACTGGAGCAAGGGGGAAATGCTGGAAAGGATTGATTGCAACAAGAAAGGAAGGTTGAACATTAAAAAAAAAAAACATTCCACACAGAAAGTTACCAGATATAAACTCCTCTTGCAAATTAAAGGATATGGAACAGTTAAATACGAATGAAAGTCAACACATCAGTGGCTGATAAAATAAAGGATCAACATAGGAACTGTATTAATTGGGTTAAATTGGAGTGAAGCAGCAAAAAGGAATCAACATCTCCTAAAAAATCTCCTAAAATCAGAACATGGGAACTCAACCAAAATGTTTAATTTAAATTTGACAATTGGCTTTTTTAATTGAATTATGATTTGGTATTGTATTAATGTGGTCTATATTGGATTGTTATTAATGAAAAAATATTAAAAATTATTATATTTAAAAATGCAATGTATTGTTGTGGAATGCTGCAGGCTATGGTGGATGATGGGGATTGCTCGCCCTGAGTGACCCGATTGCTGCAAATAGGCAGGAAGGGAGCTTGGGCAAAGCACCTTCTCTAAAAAAGCCCATAAGGAAAATTCTGGTTCCGAAGGGTCCAGTGGTGTCAGAGAACGCTCCTAGGAGTCTCCAAAGCTCTGAAGGGAGCCACGGAAGCTCCAATATTGAACGCAGAGAAACTGTGCAATCAAGACCTCTCAGCAAAATGCCTCAAGTGCCACCATTAAAGGAGCAACTTCTCTATAAAGTAAAAAGAAATCAGACCAATTTGGACAATTTTGGACAACATATAAGACAGAACATACCCTAGTTCAGGTCTCTCCAAGGGAGTGGGAAGGCAGAAATCCATTTGTAGGGAAGTTTGTGCTGAGCCCATTGTCTGAGAAGGATAATTTGATAGTGAAATTCAAAGTGATGATGCAGTGCCCTTCTATAAGGCTGGGGGATCCATTAAGGTGGTCTGTTCCCAGAGACTTATGGTATCTGGTGGATTCCTGAATACTCAGGAATTTTCAAGTTGGCATGCTCACCACTTCTGTCAAAGTCTTGCTATAGAATTGGGAATTAAGGTAGGCACTTGACAGGTTGGCTCTCAAGTGTCATCTTCAACACTCTCAAGTCCCTTCCTCAACACTGAAGCAAACAGGGCTCCCTCATATTCTCAGGAGTGTCAGGCGATGAAGTAGAACAGTGCCTGGAAGGGACTCAGCAGCTTGCAAGGCAACATCTCTCTCGGGAAAGCCTGTGGTTTTTATCTGCCTTTTAGAAGACAGGAGTGCCTGTCTTCCTGTGGTCCATGGGGTCACAAAGAGTCGGACACGACTAAACAACAAAGTGGTTTTAATGAGTTTTAATCAGCTTTAACTCTTCTTCAAGTGATTCATGAAGTGGCTAGTGAAGATAAGATACATGCGCTTTTTATGTTTTCTGGTTCTGTTTGGCTTTTACAAGCCATGGATATTTGTTCTTAATGAGTCTATGACTGAATCACAGACAGAGTGTTGCGAGTACAATTCCTACTTTTATTCCTTAGTCAAGAACTGGTTTTCTGTGACCCATTATGTTATTGTGGATTATAAGTGTTCTTGTAGGTGTGACTCCATACTTATGTATGATTACAAATGGCCACGACATCCCAGTAGCAGCCTCCCCAAGTCTTCTCTCTTTTTCTCTCTTTCTCTTGGTTTCTTCATACAGATGGCACACCCACCACAGTCTTTTTAAACCTCCACATAAAGGGACATGTCTCCATAGTGGTGGAAATTAGCCTACGAAAAAGTACAGCACCAGGCAAGACTTTTGCTGTTCTCAGAGAGAGGTGACCAAAGTGAAGGCAATTTAGGCTTACCAGGAATGTAAGTAAAAGTTTTTGTTCATAAAAACATAAAGTGTAGAGTTGGAAGGGGCCCAACGGGTTGTCTAGTCAACCCCCTGCAATCTCAACAAATGATTCTTGCTTAGTTTTGCAAATGTGCTAGTAGTTGTGTTATTTGTCAGTTCCTGTGCAGGTATCAGCAGAGAGAGAGAGAGAGAAATGCTGTCTTGTCTATGTGCGTGTGTAAAAACCAGTTGTATGAAAATCTTAGCCTGTTTCCATATTGTCAACTTAAAACACAACTAGGATGTTCGTTACTTGCGCAAATGAAATTAAGCACTTACAGTTTTTCAGATATTATAACACTGAGAAGCAGAAGTTTAATTCCTTCCTGTAACACAGCTATTATTGGAATCAAAAGAGTAGTGGTTTAAAGCCCGCATACCCTTATCAATTTTGTCTCTTTCCCCATACTTTTCTGTTGAAAGATGTAGTGAAGAGAGAGTAAAATAAAAAAAATATGCAATTCAACTATGTAAGGGTCTGTTTTCAGATGACTTAGTAATTTGTAAACAAAAATGCAATGGTTGTGTATTGTGGTATGGTCCCCAATAACCCAACCGGAAAGAAGTTCTAGAGGCAGTAATAACAGGTTTGGCCTTCGGCATCTGTTCTTCTCTGGCAGCAATGCTGCTATTTCATTTCACATCCCCAGAAAGAGGCACTTTGCAGTGAATTCCAAAATGCTGCCACCCATCAGCTCACTTATTCCCCCACCCTCCCTCTTGTTCGGTGTTGTGTTCGCTCCAAGTGAGTCAAGTGGATAGCCTCAGTACAAAAAACAACTGTGTAGCAGAGATCACTTTTACTTTGGGGGCACAAAGACACACACTGTCTCTGCTACAAGAAGTCTTTACTCTCTGAGCCCAGAGAGCGTTTTGACATATAAAGTTTTTGCTGAGGAAAAGTGCACACAGCAAGTGCAAAGTCCACTTGCTCAAAAAAGTCCTGCAACTGCCAGAGTTCCCTCTGTGTAGACGTCTTGCAATGTGTCTAACTTCCTTCAGATAAGCTCTTCACAAATCTGACACATTTCCCCCAGATCATTCCAACAGTATCCATGTCTCCAATGGCCCACATCAGTGAATGCTGAAACTTGAGTTCTTTATCTATCCTGGGATATGTGTTAGTTTGCCCAGCAACACAAAGAAGACAGTCACAAGATGCATGCAGCTGCACTTTTAGGAGGCGGGGAACCATTTCTGCTGACTCAAAGAGAAGTGACCCTTTCTCACTTTCCTTAATACTTCAGCAGTGGATTGAAACCAGCTTGCTTTACAAGAAATAAATGGAGTCATACACTTGTCATTTTGTATCTACTTGTATCTACTTGGCAAGTTACAGTGGGGAAAACTAGGAAAATATTAAATAGCAGGAGATTTCATGTAATCATGAACGCTTCTGGAATGGCAGTTCAAACTGATATACTGCATTTTCTGTTTTCCAGGTAAACAGTGGGGGGAAATACCATCAAAACCAAAGAAGGTTTAACTGGATTTGTTTCCTTCATTGGCATACACGCTTCATATCAGGAAACCATGAGCTTCTTTACTCAAATGCTGGGAAACTGGATTAGTTTTCCTTACTTGGAAGAATACCTGAGCTCAAGGACTTACTCTTGGTGGTTGCGCATGCTTCTGTTTTTGCCTTGTTCAATCGTTATAATGACGTATTTGTTTATCTGTGCAATCTCATTTTTGCTATATGTCTACAAGAAGAGGAATAACCAGCAAGAAAATGATTTTGATACCAAATGTTGGAAAAAGCCAAAGCAAATTACGTTTCAAGTTTTAGATATATTTGGAAAGATATGGCATGGTGAGTAAATGTTTCAGAATTTCAGACTTGAGGCCCTGGAACAATAGTTACCACTACTGGTTTTTACCATGTGGTGGGTACACAGCGAATTTAATGAGTATATCATCGTGTAGTGAGACTTTGAGGGTGCAATTTTCTTCAGCATGGTAAATCACTAGGTAACCCTGAAGCATAAATTCTGGACACAAGGCATGGAATTTGTCAGCAAAAGATGTGGTGATGTGGTGATGGCTGCTAATTTGGATGGACATTGTGAGAAACAGGATGGTGGAATACAGAGAGCTTTGGCTGGATCAAGAGGATCCATCTTATGTTCCCATTGCATCCCAGAGTGTAATGTTGTTGTTGATGTTGAAGCATAAATCAGAAACACATTACTAAAACCAAGCTTGGGTCAAAAGGATGAAACCCTCTGGCTACTTAGGACATGGTCAAGGGTGCATCTGTCTGGGAAACTTTTTTCTCACACTGTATAAAGTGATTCAGAGAATGGCCTGAAGATGCCTGACAGACAGAGACTCTCACCTAAGAGATCTACAGCAAACCTTTTTAGAACTAAAATACCCAGCAGATGAAGTTAGACAACAGATCAACAGAGCCAGACTGATACCCAGAGAGAACTTGCTGCAAGACAGACCCAAAAAAGAAAATAACAGAACACCTCTAGTCATCACATACAGCTCCCAAGTTAAAACAGTACAACGCATCATCAGAGATCTACAACCTCTCCTGGACAATGACAGTTCTCTTTCTCAAGGTCTGGGAGGAAGACCTTTCATTGCCTACAGACAGCCACCCAATCTTAAACAACTCCTAACCCACAATAATACTACAACCAGACCTAACACGGACACTGGCACCAGAGCCTGCAATAAACCCAGATGCCAACTTTGCTGCCACATACACCCAGACAACACCATTACTGGCCCCAACAACATCACACATACCATCTCAGGACTATTTAATTGCTCATCGTCTAACATTGTGTATGCCATCAAATGCCAACAGTGTCCTTCAGCTCTCTATATTGGACAAACAGGCCAGACCGTACACCGAAGAATAAACGGACATAAATCGGACATCAGGAATCACAAGACAGAGAAACCAGTAGGAGAACACTTCAATCTCCCAGGACATTCTATACAAGATCTCAAAGTAGCTGTTTTACTACAAAGGAATTTCAGAAATAGGCTGGAAAGAGAAGCTGCTGAATTGCAACTTATCACCAAACTTAAAACCATGGAGAGAACTGGTCTGAACAAAGACTTTGGATTCTTATCTCATTATACATGACAAAGCCATTTTTCACCTTCTCACCCCTTGCTTTTTCCTGTAAGACCTATTGCAGTCGTTAAGAGTCATCAACAGGCTCATCACAGCTATCTGCCAATCACCCATTCCCACCACCCTTCTGAGTAATACCCCTCCCCACCTTCTCACTATATAGAAGGGTCTGGAAACTTCTGTTTCAGTGTATCTGAAGAAGTGTGCATGCACACGAAAGCTCATACCAAGAACTAACTTAGTTGGTCTTTAAGGTGCTACTGGAAGGAATTTTTTTGTTATGGATAAGTCAGACAGACAAGTAATAACAAAAGATGGAAGACTACCGAAATCTTTTTTTGAAATGACAGACAATATGGACTTAATTGACACGTGGAGAATAAAGAACCCCCTAAGCAAAGAAGAGACTTTCTTTTCTGAAGCCAAAAAGACCTGGACAAGAATTGACCAAATCTGGATAACTAGAGGAATGGCTCCAAAGATACGAAAGGTGGAAATCTGCCCAAAAACCTGCTCTGACCATAATCCCGTGAAACTGGAAATGAAACTAACACTGACTGGTTCCTTCAGATGGAGGATGAATGACACCTTGTTTAGAGATCCAGAAATCATTAGGAAGGCCCAAAAAATTGTGAAAGATTATTTTGAGATAAATTTGAAGACATCAGTGGAAAAAAGGGTAATCTGGGACGCAAGTAAAGCCGTTATGAGAGGATTCCTGATTCAGCAGAACGCAATAAAAAAGAGAACTCAAGATGAGAAAAAGGGAAAGATCCTGGAAAAAATAAAAGAAGGAGAGAAGAAGCTTAGAGCTAAACCAAAGTCGCAGGAAATATTGAGAGAGATTAAATTCTACCAAACACAATATATGAAAATGACAAATCAGGAGATAGAATGGAAAATTAAACAGATGAGACAGAAGACTTTTGAATCTGCTAATAAATGTGGGAAATCAGGCACTCTCTTACTTTGTTCTTTCTTCCCCCTTTGCCACAGGCTCTCATATAATAATTGCTGCTGACTTTAATACTAGAATACGACAAGGTTTAGGAAAATGCATCTCTAAGTTGTTGATTTCCTCAAGTACAAAGTTTTGCAATATTCAGTCATTAGTAAAGATGCCTATTCCTTACTGGAAAGAACAACGCAAAGTATGGGATTCTGCTTGGGAGCATCTGCACTAGCAAATGACCTGTGCAAAATCCTCTGTGGCAGCTGGGATGGGGTGGGAGCTAATGGCCAATCAAGCACTCCCACACACAGCCTTTATGCCCCCATGTGACACTGCAATCAAACACATGTGGCACCCTTGCTGTAGTGTTCATGGCCCTCCACTGCCACTCCCCCCACATCATTTTCCTCTGATGACACCACAGAAAGGTCATGGAAGGAAGGAAGGAAGGAAGGAAGGAAGGAAGGAAGGAAGGAAGGAAGGAAGGAAGGAAGGAGCCCAAAGTGTGCTCTTTGGGGGTATTCCACTGGTTCATTAATGCAGCATATACTCTCCACCCATATATCTGTGGATGAATCTCTGCTGTTTTCCACCAGCAAAGCCTCCTCTGTGCCATGTGTGTATCTCTCTATCTGTGTGTGTATATACTATATCCAAAAGCTCTGCAGCCTAAAGGGATTTACGTTTTGGGTGGTGCAGCAAGCACTATGGACTGTATTTTTATCGTAATGCAAACTTGAATGTACTACAGACTTGACTTGAGGAACACATGTCTAAAAAGTGGCCACCTCAGCACTCAACCCCACTCAATGTGCTTTCCAAAAAAAGCCTACTGTTAGAACATCTGAGCAAAAGAGGAATTAGCAGTAAGTCCCCCTCCATGAAATCCTAATTGAAATGGATTGGCAGAGAGCTATGCTTGTGATCCATAATAGTGCAATATCTTTGGAACAATGACACTTGTATTGTATCCACACTCTTCTTCTATTTGGGTCTTATTTTGTCAGGATGGAAGACGGCTTTAGATGCGGCTGGGTTGAAAGATTTCAAAGAAGCTGAATCTGTGGAAATTTTGAAGAAACGCCATTCACTGGGCATTGCCCCTGGTGGCAGTAGAGAAGGAAACTTTAGTAATGACTACAACATAATGTGGGGTAACCGCACAGGTTTAGCTCGGGTAGCTTTGGAGGCAAAAGTAGTGAGTGATATTTTTCCAATTTGCATTGCCTTCAGGATTATCCTAGATAAGACATAATGTGTTGATATCCTTGATCTAGCATCCTAAGTAGTTGAGGATGGCAAATCCCCTGTTTGGGGGTCAAATGATATCTGGAGTTCCCACCACTGCTCTTTTTTGTTTTAAAGCTATTAAAATCAATTACATTTAAAAAGAAAAATAGCTTTTCCCCTCTTCAATTCTTGAAAATCTGGGGGACAGCATGTGCAATTTGAAGTCAATTACATCAAGCTTGTCATTGTAATACCAGATGGGGAGCATTATTCCTAGTCCTTAACCAAAATAAAGGTGGAGAGGGTGGGCTGAAGTAATTCTCCAGTTCTCAGCTACCTTTGGATTTTGATTTTTTATTTTATTCTTTTAGCCCATCATCCCTATATTTACACAAAACATTTGTGAAGCATACAGGAACATTGGAAAGTCAAGTGAGTAACTTGGTTGATCAAGAAATCTGCTTTCAGGCAATAAACATTTTATAACAATATACCTTTTTTTAGAAACAGAATATCTTTTTACTACTTTCTAGTAGAGTTTATTCAGTGTACACTGATCTGCAAAAGTTGTGCTGCCTGTCTCAGGACTGAGTGAACATGTCCTTGATTAGTTTTCTATTAGATTTAAAAGACAGCTATAATCTATAAAAGTGGTAGGAACCCCAACATGGAGGGGAACTGAGCAGGAAAAAAACCATATTCTGCAGTCTATTTTACAACTTATGACCTTGATTTTTAAAGAGCAGAGCTGAAAGAATATGCTGCTTTTTCTTTTCCTAAGGACTCATAATATTTAACGCTTCCTCTCTGGGATGGATTGATTGGGATTGCTAAAAACTCAGAATGCCAACTACTTTCAAATTTGATATGGGATCGCTTTCTTACAGACTCTTTTCCCTTTCATACATAGGGCTGACAAGATGGTTTTATGAGAAAACAAGACTTCTCTACCTTCCCATATATGGAGGACTTCCAGTGAAACTGAGGACATATATTGGAGAACCCATCCCATATGATCCAAATATAACAGCTGCAGAGCTGGCTGAAAAAGTAAGTTAACTCTACGCCTGGAAGTAAAAAAGTAGAATATTCTTTTCCTGTTGGTTTCTCTCTTTCAGTCGTATAAATTGTCTTCTGCCTACTGACTTTGCTCCTTCTGTATGACGGGAGATAGGGTTTATTACATAGATTTTTGTGCATTATGTTCATGAGTCAGCTTTCCCGCTCCGTAAATTGTTGAGACCATGAAAAACCTATGCATTTTATGTAGTGCTGCACAAAGATCTGCTCATGCAATAGGACATCTTCTACCCACCATATGCCCCAGAATCTGCCCCAGAGGGTTCTTCCAAGCCCCCTCCTGGCTGGGGGACCCAGTAAGCACTGTACGCTCTTAAGCCTCAGCGAAACTATTACTGAATAACTTCTGTTGTCTGTGTGACTTATTGCAACTGCACGTGAATGCGACTCCATCCTACTCTGCTATTTTTACCCATGCCCTGCTGTGCTGTTTTCAGGCATGGAACCAGGAGGTGACTGATTTCTTTCACTAGCCCTGTCAGCCCTTGCCATTCTAAGAGAACGAGGGAGGTGTTCATAGTGAGTTCAGGCACCTCTTTCTTTTGGAAAAATAGCACTGAACATAGTGAAATATAACTCAATAGCATTTCTGCAGTTTTCCTCACATAACTGGAGGTAACAACTATGCAGGAAAACTAATATGTACCAAGCAGCCCAATGCACTTATGTTTGGTTGTATCTCTGCCATTCTCATACAGAGCTCTTGGTAAAAAAAACATAAAGACAGGGAGCTGGATTCATGGAGAGATTAACCGTTTCCTAGTGGGGTTTCCTGGCCCTGGCTGCTCTTGCCCAACCCTCCATTCTGAAAAAGTCACTCTTGAGGATTGTGGGACAAGGGCTGTCATATTCCGCATCTGTAACTGGAAAAAATGGGATTCTTTATTCTGCTGGTTCTGATTCCTTTAGCTTTTTCCTCACAGATATGAATAACTGTGAATATCCATTTTGCAATATATTGATATAACACAATATTCCTTTGTTCTTCTTTCAACAGACAAAGACTGCAATTGAAAATCTTTGGGATAAACACCAAAAAAGGCCAGGAAATATATTAAGAGCTCTTTCAGAATGATTTGATAAGCATTACAAAGCTAACTAGTCCATATAAAGCAGTTGTAATGTTTACGATCATGCATTTGTAATAGAAAACTTTCATTATTATGTAATTAAAGCTAAGTTAAGATACACAGAATTGTGCTGGGTTGTATATTAATTATTGTGAAGGGTCATTAGCTCATTAGCTCAGCCCCTGGTGTACATGCTGAAGGGCCTAAGTGCCTTCTTGTCCTATCCTGCAAAACTCCCAGAATCCCCCATTTGGAGACTTACACTGGTAGCAACATAATCAAAGAGTGTAACGGGAAGGAGAGTTTTTAATTGAACCTCAAAATAATGCTATATCTGAAAGAGTAATGTCTACAAATCTTCTGTATCAAAACAGTGACACTTATTTTATGTTTATAAAAGGCTGTTCCAAGTTCTGAGCCCTGTAACACAAATCTTTCTGCAGAAGCTCTTGTGTATGCTCATTGAGTCTCAGGACTTGGACAGCATAATGATGTTACTAAAACACTCACTTGCTGAACAAGAACATTGAATACATGGAGTAGGCTTTGCTATCAAAAACAATCTTGTGAGGCTCTTTAAAAAAAAAATTATTAAAGTTTCCAATAGAGACATATAAACACAAACAACAATAAAAACATACACAAACAAAAAACAGAAAACAAGTATAATTTCAAACCTTATTTTCTTAAACCTAATTTCCCCGACCTCCTCGTACCTCCCCCTTCTGTATTCTAATTTCATTATCAAATCAGCAAATCCATTCCCTTATTTCCCATAGTTTTTGATAATTCTGTTCTTTTTCCTTGATCAACACCCCTGCAAACCGCATAATTTTTAAACCCATGTCATTCTAACCTTCATTAATTTTATAGTGCTTATTAAGATAGTCTTTAAATTTCTTCCAATCTTCTTCCACTGTCTCTGTCTCCTGGTCTCGGATTCCGCCAGTCATCTCTGCCAGTCCCATGTAGTCTATCATCTTCATTTGCCATTCTTCCAGGGTGGGTAGATCTGATGTCTTCCAATACTTTGCAATAAGTCTCCTTGCTGCTGCTGTGGCGTACATAAAAAAAGTTCTGTCCTTCTTTAACACCACATGGCTAACCATACCCAGGAGAAAGGCCTCTGGTTTTTTCAAGAAGGTATATTTAAATACCTTTTTCATTTCATTATATATCATTTCCCAGAAAGCCTTAATCCTTGGGCACGTCCACCAGAGGTGAAAGAATGTACCTTCATGTTCTTTACATTTCCAAAATTTATTGTCTGGTAAGTGGTAAATTTTTGCAAGCTTGACTGGTGTCATGTACCACCTATAAATCATTTTCATAATATTCTCTCTCAAGGCGTTACACGCCGTAAATTTCATACCGGTGGTCCACAACCTTTCCCAGTCAGCAAACATAATGTTATATCCAATATCTTGTGCCCACTTAATCATAGCTGATTTAACCGTTTCATCCTGTGTATTCCATTTCAGCAGCAAGTTATACATTTTTGACAGATTAGTTTTGGATTCTAACAGCTCTGTTTCCAGTTTTGATTTTTCCACCTGAAAGCCAATTTTCCTGTCCAACTTATAGACCTCCAGTATTTGATAGTAGTGAAGCCAGTCTCGCACTTTATCTTTTAAATTCTCAAAACTCTGCAGTTTCAATTTGTTACCCTCCTGTTCTAAAATTTCCCAATATTTCGGCCATTTAGACTCTATATTAAGCCTTTTCACTGCTTTTGCCTCCATTGGTGACAGCCACCTTGGAGTTTTGTTCTCCAGCAGATCTTTATATTTAATCCAGACATTATACAATGCTCTCCTGACAATATGGTTTTTAAAACCTTTATGAGCCTTAACCTTGTCATACCACAAATCTGCATGCCACCCAAAATAATTATTGAAACCTTCCAAATCTAAAATGTCTGTGTTCTCAAGAAGCAGCCAATCTTTCAACCAGCAGAAAGCTGCTGATTCGTAGTAGAGTTTCAAGTCTGGCAGGGCAAATCCCCCCCTTCCTTTACATCAGTTAAAATCTTAAATTTTATTCTGGTTTTTTTGCCCTGCCAGATAAATTTAGAAATATCTTGCTGCCAACCCTTGAAACATTCCATCTTGTCAACAATTTGCAATGTTTGGAACAAAAACAACATTCTAGGCAATACATTCATCTTTATAACTGCTATTCGACCAGACAAGGAAAGCTTCAGATTTGACCAAATTTCTAAATCTTATTTCACTTGTTTCCAACATTTCTCATAATTGTCTTTAAATAAATTCATAGTTTTAGCTGTCATATTAATCCCCAAATATTTTACACTCTTAACCACAGTTAAACCTGTCTCATTCTGAAACCTCTCTTTCTCAGTAACTGTTAATCTTGTGAAGCTCTTGTCAAAAGTCCCTACTGGCATGATACCGCATAGAGAAATGCTCCCTGATACCAAGATGAGGGATTCCTTTGGAATGAAGATAGAGTTAATTGATAAGAATAATGATCTGTTGTGAGCTTGACAGAAGTGTACAATAGATGAGCTTTCCTGCTTTGGCTAATCTTCCTTTTTCTTTTTTTTTCTTTTTCTTTTTTCTTTTATCTTTCCCATAATTGCTTATGTACTTCAATTTTTTTGTAGTTTCCATTACTATTAAGGAATTTTCCTTTGTAATTTTGGTTGTCTATATTTATATGTACCTGTTTACATATACCTGCTTAAAGCAAAATAAAAGTTTTTTTAAAAAAGTCCCTACCGGCATTAATGAACGACTTTCAACTCACCAAAAACCAACAGGCTACTATTCTAAGTGCTTATGCACCAACGCGGGATGTCGATGAAGACATTAAAGATAAATTTTACTCTCTGATAGGATGTCATCCTATCAGAGACCACTAAGGAGCATAATATTATCCTCCTGGGTGATATTAATGCAAGAGTTGGGCAAGATTTCGATCTATGGCCTGGGACTATTGGGAAAGAAGTAATTGGCAACAGCAACCAGAACAGAATCTTTCTTTTGGCTATATGTACAGTGCACAACCTTGTTATTACCAACACAGACTTTCGACAATTATATATATGATGCAACAATGACGCAAACCCGAAATAGATTGTTCCGGTTTGTGAACGTTCTTTTGGAACCCAAACGTCTGACGGGGCTTCCGTGGCTTCTGATTGGCAGCAGTAGCTTTTTGCAGCCAATCAGAAGCCACAATTTGGTTTTCAAACATTTTGGGAAGTTGAACGGACATCCGGAACAGATTCCGTTCAACTTCCAAGGTCCGACTGTAAATTTAAATCATGGAGGCACTCTCAGTCGAACCACTGGCACCTCTTAGACAATGCAATTGTCCAAGCTGAAGATTGCCATGATGTGCGCCTTACCAGAGCTATGATTAGTGCCAACAACTGCTGGACAGATCACTGATTAAGATGGTCCGCAATGGCTATCAAGATTATACCTCAACGCAGGCTCCAAGGAAGGAAACCAAGGCACAAAATAAACACTGAAACCCTTCAAGATCCCATTAAGTGGGATTGCTTCCAAGCTACTCTTAAGGACCATCTACTTTCGGAGTTCCCTGATAACATTGAGGAACACTGGACCAAAATAAAAACATCCATTATGAACACCTGGTGGATAAAAAAATGCTCAAGAGATCCAGCACTTAGCCAACACTCATGATGCACCGAGTTTCTTTAAAGCCACAAAGACCATCTATGGGACAATAAATCATGGCATATGCCCCCTATGCTCAACAGACAGTACCACACTTCTAAAAGATAAAGAAGCTATTGCACTGTGATGGAAAGAACATTACCAACATCTCCTTAACCACAACTCTCTGTAGCTGCTGAAGTCCTCTCACAAATTCCGCAAAAACAAATTAGAGATGGGCTTGCAGTATCTCCAAATTGGGGAAAGTTGTGTACAGCTATTAACCAAATGAAAAACAACAAAGCCACTTGTTATATGACTGTGTGGTTGCTTGAGAGCAAACAGGCAAGACTCTCACCGGTCTTTTCCAGGCTTTATTATCTGCACAAAAACATTTACAGTGCAGAGTGTCTCAAGTCCATGTCAGCTCAGTCGCTAGCAGAATCTGGGATTGGGCGGTCCTTAAACTTTCCCCAGCATAACAGTCTTTGACCCCCATCCTTCTCCTCCCCTCTTTGCGCATAAACTGACTGCACAGAGAGAGCGCTGGCAAAGGGGGACTTGCCTCCCCCCGCTTTGCTCAGGCTCGGTGTTGCGGCTCTCTCTAACATCTTCCGATCCCTGGATCCCTTCCCCACTGGAGGCGGGGCTTCCCTACTTGCTGGAGAAAGAGCTGCTTTGCAAGATCTTCGGAGGTTCTCTGTAACCCAACTGCCCTTCCACCTCTTGCCTAATAGAATAGTGTGGCTGGAAAAATGATAACTGGTTTTTCTACTTTGCTTTTCATTTTTTAATGAACATTTTCCCAAAAGAAAGGACAGAGCACCATCTAGTGGCATTCTGATATAATTACAAGTATTGAAAAGGTAGTTTTTCTTTTCTTCTACTTATTTTCCTTTCCCCCTCTCTCTTTTCATATTGAAATTGAGAATTAAAGTTTAAAATATTGGTATAATTATTTAATATGATTTAGTTATTTCAAATAATAACTGAAAAAAGTATTTATTATTTTGAACCTTTAAAAGGAGGAGGGGAAGTGGAGGAAGGAAGAAGGGAGAGAGGGGAGGAAGGAGGGAGGAAGAGATTTTTTCCCTTTCCTTTTTTCCCCTTTGCTGATAAAATTGTGGCCAATACAAGTTTCACCCCTCCCATAGCAGGAAGGATGCCAAACTCCCACCTTTCCCCTCTTACCCTTCTGTTGCTCTCTGATTTTATCCAGTTGCTTAGAACGGGGACTGAGAGGCTGAGCTCAACTCTCCCCACTCTCACTCGACACAAACACAGACCTCTGCTTACCTCCTGAATGCCTAGCAATGCCCTGGATGCCTCCCAACTCTTCCTCTTATTGAGAGCTAATAGAGTCTTCCCCGGGAAGGGGGGTCAAACTGCCCTTTCTCAATTCTGTCAGCCAACACTCATCTGCAGAGTCTGTCCATTGTTCACTTAGTTTGATTTCTAACTCTTCCCCTGCACTCGGGGGGGGGGGCACGTTCCTGACACAAGAGAGGATGAAGGAACATACTGAAGCGGTGAAATTCACGAAGAGGCTCTAGATAGGATGGCCATTTTGGAATTAAATCAAAAAGATCTGATCAAAAAGGTCTGAGAGGTATTTCAGAAGATGTGATGGTGGAATCAAGTGAAAAAATAATAAAATAACTTGCTAACCTGATTGTACTGGAAGAAGAAATGGTTAGTGTGGCAGTGGACAAAAATTTTCATGTGAAATCTAGATAGGCTAAAGCAAAAAAAACCCCAAAAAACTGCTGAGTGACTGTTTGGTTTTTTTTAGCAAAGAGAATTCAGAACAGAGTAATACAGATTCACTACCAGAAGAATCTCCAGATCGTCAAGCAGAAAATAATAATCTTGAAATAAATCCTGATGAGGTTGTTAAAGAAAAGAGTAAATTTCAAATATTTGGCAGATACACTGAAATATAACAAAATCCATTATTGTTGGGTATAGCCTGATGCACAATCTTTTACACATAAAGGAAGAAAACAAAGGTGTTGGGATCCCACTGAAGCAGACTAATTCTGGAGAAAATATGGAAAAGAATTAGCAGGAGAAAGGGCATTTGATTTGGAAGCAAGACAGGAAGAAGAACCAACAGAGGCTGAGACAAGAGACAAATAAACAAAGAGCAAGATGACTGTAAATGGACTTAATAATAAAACTGAAAGAAACAAGATTGAACATGTGGTTTAAAAGTTAAATTTGGATGTGATTTGCTTTCAAGAAACACACATTGTGAAGAAACATAGAAGAATTTTGATTAATAAAAGATTGGGAAAGGACTTTGTAGCCTTTGATGCAACAAAGAAGAGAGGCGTGGTAATGTATATAAAATCTGAACTGGATCCAAAGAAGAACAAGGAAGAATATTGCTAACTCAAATAACATCACAAGGAGAAAAAAATATTGCCAATACAGTAGGTGTGTATGCACCAAATGAGAAAAAACTGGCCTTGAAGAAATTCTGTTGGAAAATATGAATTGAAATATAATATTGATGGGAGATAAGAATAGTGTAGCTTCTCTGGAATGGGATACGACTATAAGAAAAAGCAATACCCAATGCCTTTTTTCAGATAACAGGCAATTTAACCCTCATTGACATTTGATACATGAAGATATACTACGAGGCGTCTTGCCTGTGCTTGATAAAAGAATGGATCATTTTGAAAAACACCAATTTGCTGGATCGAGAAGGGTATAATAATAGATATGGGTGGCACTCCTACCTATGGTATAACAAGGCGAAAATACACAATGGTTTTACAAATCATATATTTAGGAGGGCCTTGTATGATGTATGGGACAAGAATAAAAATTTATTAGAGAGAACTACACCATAGTGGCTATCCCTGAATGAAGTGTAAACAACAACAAAATTAAACATGGAGGGAAAGAGAGTAACTTATGAAGATATTTTAGTGAAAATGGAGAACGGGTGGAAATTAAAACCATATGAGGATATTGAAGAATATTTATTGCTCAGATAAGCCTTGGTCCGCTTCGGCTTGTCCAGCCCGCTTCGGCTGTGCAGCTACCAGCCTTCAAAGGCCACATTCCAAAGGCTCTGAGCAACACACAGAGATTAGCAGTGGTCAGAGAAAGCTGCAAACTCAAGTGCTTTCTTCAGTGTGCTTAAATAAATTCCAGACAGGATCTTAGCAGCTAGAAGCAGTTTTTATTTACAGCAGACTATCCATTATCTATCACAGTGAACAGCATTGTGAAAACACGTCCACTCTCCTCAAAAGCGAAAGTAGAGGAAAAAAACAAAGTTCTGGAGACTCTCGGAAATGACGCAGAATCTCCCCCTCCCAAATTGTAGGCAGGGCGTACACTCTGAGCTGTTTAACCCTGTAAGCTCAGGTTCTCCTCACGCCCCCTCTCGCCCTGTGCTACTGTGGGGAAAGTATGTACAGAACCTACCCCCAACTCCAAACCACCACAAAACTCCCCATGACGCTGGATTGCTTCAGACCGTAAATTGACTTGTGAAGTTTCCACACAGTACCTTGCTCACTGCCCTCAAACCCTGGAGGAGGAAGCATGTACAGATCCTCCTGGAGGTCTGAGTTCAAGTAAGCAGTGTCCACATCAAAATGATGCACCAGCAACTCTCTTTGTGCAGCAATGGCCAAGAGCAAACATAGAGATTCACTCCTACAGGTGGGAGCATAAACTTCTGTATAATGCAACCCCCTGCGCTGCGTGAATCCTCTCGCCACTAATCTAGCCTAATACTGCGGTTCTCCTGCTGCTGTGGGCTTAAGACGGTAAACCCAGCGGCTACCCACGGCCTGGTTTCCCACCAGCAACTTTGTGAGGGAGAACACACCTAGAGACTCCATTGAGTTCATTTCCTTCTGCATCACCTCATGCCATTTCCTGGCTTCTTCCTGAGGCAGTTTCTGAACATCCTCAAAACTCTCGGGTTCACATTGTGCCATTCCGACCCACACACTAGTGACGGCAAACCTTTCAGGAGGTTTCCCCTTGGTCGTCCGAGCTGAATGGTGCAGCACTACTTCAGGAACCCCCTCTGACCCACTGGTGCCAGCCAGAACGTCCTTGGCATCAGAGATGGTCAGTAAGTCAGAGATATAAAATGCGGTTTCACGGGATGGCTACAATATCACCAGGTGAATGGTTTACTAAAAGAGGATAAAAAAACGGGATTCAGTGAGAAAAATGCAAAATATCAAACGAAATTTTGGAGGGCAGAACAAAACCTTTGTCTAAAATGTATGACTATTTATTGGAATGGGATACTAAGCATGAATTAATTAAAGAAGTCATGATAAAATGGGCAGTCGACTTTGGTTACAATATTGAGTACAATACAGTGGTGCCTCGCTAGACGAAAAGAATTCGTTCCGCGATTCTCTTCGTCTAGCGGTTTTTTCGTCTTGCGAAGCAAGCCCATTGACAGCTTAGCTGATTAGTGCTACAGCTGTCAAGCGGCTTCCAGCGATCAGCTGTTAAGCGGCTTATCAGCGGAACAGCTGATAAGTGGCTTAGCGGCTTAAGAAAAGGGCGAAAAAAGCGAAAAAAAACCGCGGGGGGATGCAAGATTTTTTTCGTCTTGCGAAGCAACCCCATAGGGAAATTCGTTTTGCGAAGCGCCTCCAAAACGGAAAACCCTTTCGTCTAGCAGGTTTTTCGTCTTGCGAGGCGTTCGACTTGCGGGGCACCACTGTAATTGGGTAAGATAATGGAATGAAGGTATGAGGTTTACAGCACGCTCTACTTAAAAGAAAACCTAGGGGAAATGATGTACCGGTGGTACATTACCCCGGTTAAATTGGCAAAAATGTACAGATTGAGTAATAAAGCCTGCTGGAAGTGCAAATAAAAAATGGGGAATTCTACCATATGTGATGGACGTGTGAAAAGATGAAAAAGTTTTGGGATCTGATATATAATTAGCTGAAAAAACTTCTTAAATATACATTTCCAAAGAAACCAGAGGCTTTCTTACTAGGGATAATAGGAGAGGAGGTGAAAAAAGAAGATCATAAATTATTCCAGTATGCGACGACTGCAGCTAGGATACTCGTGGCCCAAAAGTCGAAATCCCAGGAGATCCCAATGGTAATGGAGTGGCAGATCAAATTATTTGAATATACAGAATTGGCTAAAATGACTTATAAAATTCGAGACCAAAAAGGGACAAAGTTTGAAGCAGACTGGAGTACATTTGTTGCATAGATAAGATTTAGTTGTTGAAGTTTAAAAACGGTAGCAGGGTTAACATAAATCCTGTGATGTGAATAGAGGGTAAATAAGAATCTGCAAGAGAAGATATAAAATAAGAAACTGAAGCAGGGAAGGAGGGAAGTCTGGGCGCGAAACTGTGCAGGATAAATAAGAGAATACAAAATGTTGATTGTAAAATATTAAGTTTTATTTATATTTGTGGGGAAAAAACTCAATAAAAAGCATTTGGGGGGAAAAGGAAAATATGAATTGAAATATAATATTGATGGGAGATATGAATAGCGTAGCTTCCCTGGAATGGGATACAACTATAAGAAAAAGCGATACCCAATGCCTTTTTTCAGATAACAGACAATTTAACCCTCATTGATATTTGGAGAGCAAAACACACACTGACCAGGCAATTCACATTTTATTTTAGCATGGATAACTGCAAGCAGAACAGACTCTGTATGGATTTCTAGAGATTTTTCTATTAAGGTAAAGAAGGTAGAAATTCTACATCGGACATTATCAGATCACAACTCCATTATTGTGGAATTAAGAACAGGGCAAGGTTTCCCAGTGAGATGAAGATTAAATGATAATTTATTTAACAATCAAGAAATATTAGAAAAGTGGGGGAGATGCTAATGGATTATTTTGAAATTAATTTAAATGAGAAGACAGATTTCAAAGTAGTATGAGATGCGAGTAAGGCTGATGGGAAGTTTTGCTTCTGCACATGATTCTGGCAAACCGTTCTAAGCTGAAGCATTCCTTCCTCACCCTAGAATGTTCAGTTCACATTGAGTTAATGAAAACATTGTACCCTGACCTGTTCTTAATGCATGGTTGACCATATCTACGGATGAATGCTATATCAATCACTAGTAATAGTTTAAGTCTTGCTATATCAATCATTAGTAATAGTTTAATAAGGAGGTTTTCACACCTGTCCAATTCTGTGTTCCCTTTCCCACCCTTTAATCTATTGATGATTAATGCTTATATGCAACCTTTGCATTGTATTTGTGTTAACCAATCAGCAACAAGCACATATGTGGCAATGCTGTAATATTCAATAAAAGGGACTTCCCGAGACATGCTCGAGAGATGCCTCCCATATGACACTTGCCATTCGTCTGTCATTTATTTCAACCCAACATAAGGCAGTTATACGGGGGGCTTATTCCGCAAAGCACATACCAAAAAAGATGAGAGAGTTGAAAAAGCAAGAAATCTTAGAAGAAATAAAAAGAAAAGAAAAAGAACTAATAAATTCCCCAAGAAAAGAGTTAGTGAAACAGGATATTAAAAGATTATAAACACAGTCCTCAATGATAATAAATCAAGAAATAGAGAGGAAAATAAAATATTTAAAACAGAAACAATATGATTGCGGTACCTTCATCATAAAATGAACCAACTGCAAGGCCAGGTTCCCACTTGAGCACTGTGTTCCAGGTGTTGGTTGGTAACTTGAGGCTGTATTTCTGTAATGTCTTCTATGTGGAACTGCCCTTGGGCCTGATAAAGAAATACCAGCAGGTGTAGAATAAGTGGCTAGATTGCTGATGGAGGCATCTGACCGAGATTATGTGACACCATGGGGCAATTTGGCCAAGCAACCCTTGCTGACTGAAGTATTGTTTCCCCTCACACAAAAATTTCCTTGCACCTTTAAAGAAACAAGAAGACCACATCATTGGAAGAAGGTATTGACGTTTATTTCTCAAAAAACATGAAAGTGATAAGAAAGTAGCCAAGACACAGAAGCCCACCAACCCTTGCAAAGGCCAACTAGGTAAAGGTTCTTTTAGGCACATTGCTGTAGGGGGAAAAGGCACCTGTTTTTTAAGGGTGCATGAAATCAGTGCTAGCTGGTGCCTGTTGGGATGGGTAGTGGCAGGAATGCCAACAGGAAGGAAACCCAGAGCCACTGATTCTAGTGATGCCCCCAGTCCTTGTCCATGCTGAGTACTACAATGGCAACAGAAACTGAGGAGGAGGAGGAAACTGCCAGGCAGTGGCATCCCCATGTCATAAGTGTGAAGGCAGGCAGAAAGGGCCTGGCAGAAGGCCGGTTATCGTTTTATCAGCTTTAATTGAACAGCCTGAATTTGCCTCATCCACCCTAATGCAACAGATCCCACTGGCCAAATGGTCTATCTCAACACACCTGAATGCCTAGAACTAGTGGCTTTGTATAGGGAAGCAACTGAGAAAATGAGAGCTTGCAAAAGGACTAGAGAAGGATCATGTTTCATTTCTCTTTTTATCTTTTGCCTTTCCTTCCTTTCCTTGGAACTGCCTATTCAGGAGAAGCCAGTTGTTTCTCCAATATGGTAGTGAAGGAAACAGAAAGAATATGGGAAATAACTGCTTCAAAATTATACAAGGGAGATCAATCATTCCAGGATCAAAGTACTTATCATGATGCAGCAGATGAGCGAGGAAGATAGTGGCAAGATGGATGTGATTCAAACACAATGATGGACCCAGTCCTTCTTGTCTGCGTATACTGTGCTGACCTCATTCCCAACTTGCCTTTCCCTCTCTACCTCCAGCTATTGCTGTCATTCATCATTGTGCCATACAGTGGCATGTAAGAAAATGTGTTCTGCAGTTGCTGTGCCTCCTTAATGGCTTGGGAAACACCCACACCTCCAACTAAGCTGGCGTGGTTTTGAAATGGGGTGACACACCCCACTAAGGTGATATCCACCCTGGATTGTGGAAACTCTCACTATGTGGGCAGTGAGAACTTCAATCAATGATGCTATCAGGGTGACAAGAATGGAGCCACTGCTGAATGAATACCACATAAAAATTGCAACAAGTGTGATTGATTTCCCCATACAGATAGGTAGCCGTGTTGGTCTGCCATAGTAAAAAAAAAAAAAAAGTACTTGGATATTTTCTGTAGATATTTCTGCAGTTTCCATTATTCTAGCATCATTATTTTAGTAAAAGGAACCATTCACTTTGAGGAATTTTGTCAAAAAGCAGGATATAAATCTAAATAAATTAAACTGTGTAAAGACTAAGAAGCATACTGCGACTAAACTTGCACCAAATTATTGCCGTGGCGCAATCTACATCCATGGCACTTTGCAAATGACTCTAATTGTCAGGCCTGAGGAATCTCTCCCTCCCTTCCTGATGTTTTCAAGGAGCCAGGAGAAAACAAGAAGGCTTTTAAGTATGATTTATTCAGTCACTGCTGTAACACAAAGAATTCCAGTCTTTACACCATCATGGAATTATTCATTCTGACTCCTCCTCATTTCCCCTCCACCAGCAGCATCGCCTCCTATGGAAGCTTTCCATTGCCAAACATTGTTGCGTACGCTGCTCTGGTACCCTCAGCGACCGCTGCATCCTAGGGGATGGAGGATCTTGTTATGTAGTGTAGTTTCACCCTGGGCCAACAGGGGGATACTGTATATAGTTTTCACTCAGGTCTGTAGATAGTTTTCACTCAGGTCCGCAGCAGTTATTTTAGGCGGGAACTCTGGGCTGTGGTTGTTACAATGTTGACAGCCGGCTGCCTATAAAAGCAGGCCGGCTGAGCTGTTTGCAGTCAGTTCTATTCCAGCTTACAAAATAAAGAGCTACTTGAAGAAATCGCTGTGCCGGCTGCTATGTCAACCCACAACTTAATACTGGCGACGAGGATGGGATGGATGGACATCAGAGCACAGCCAGATGCGGCCAGCCTCTGAACTGAGCTGAATCACTGAGCTGAATCACAGAGCGAAATCACTGAGCGAAATCACTGGGCAGAACCAATTCAGAGCTGACTGTTCTGGCTAGAGCACTGTGTTCCATCCATCGCCCTTCACGCCGGCATCGGAATCATGGCTTCACTTGTGCCTCTACTGCCGTTTGCGCCAGCCTCTGAATCATGGGACTCCTACCTCGCTCGGTTTGACTGCTACCTCCAAGCCAACGAGCTGACAGCAGTATCAAAGGATCGGAAGCGGGGCCTATTCCTCAGCCTCTGTGGGCCTGAGGTGTTTGAGACGGCCCGAGCATTGGTTGCGCCTGAAGCAGTCCAGGCAACACCATGGGACACGATCCAAGAGAAGCTCCGCAACCACTATGCACCAAAGCCGTCCAAGATTGCTGCCCGCCATGCGTTCTACCACCGGAACCAGGCAGAGGGGGAGTCAATCAACAACTACACCACCGCCCTGCAACAGGCTGCAATGCACTGTGAGTTCCGAGACTTAGACGATGCCCTGATGGATCGAATCGTCTGCGGGGTCCGGGACATCCATCTGCAACGGCGTCTCCTAGCCAAGCCAGACCTCACGCTACAGAAAGCTATTGAGGAGGCTGTGGCCTCAGAAGCTGCTGAACGCTCCGCCCAGGAGATCCGCAAGTCCAGCAGCCCGCGTCTTGCTAGGGAGCCAGTTCCGGTGCATCATGAAGAGGCCAGCAGTGATGAGGCATCCTCCAGTGAAGACGATGACGTGCACCAGACAAAGCGGGAGCGCAGGAAGTTCCAACAGAAGTCCAAGGGCCAACCGGAATGTGCCGGCTGCGGAGGCAACCATTCCCGTGCCAAGTGTCGATTCAGAGACGCCATCTGTAGGAAGTGTTCCAGAAGGGGCCACATCGCTAAGGTCTGCCGATCAGCTCCGTCTGACACCCCACCTTCATCGACTCGCAAGTCCAAGTCTTCACTCCAGTCTGCCAAGGAAAGTTGTTTCGCTCTCACCAACTGCCGCTGCCCGTCTGGAACCACAATTGGCCAAACCGACTCGCCTACGCGACGCAAGCTGAACGTCACGGTGCTCATTGAAGGAGCTCCATGTGACATGGAGATCGACACCGGGTCTGCCCTGTCCATCGTGTCATGGAGCACCATCAAAAGACTGGTACCCAGAGTGTCCAAGAGGCAACTCAACTCCCACCGCGTACACCTGAGAGACTACCAGGGAAACGACATTCCCGTGGTAGGTGTTGGCCGGTTCCGGATTGCCTTCAAGGATTTTTCAGGCCTGCTCCGGTTGGTGGTGGTCGAAGGTCAGCGGCCAAGCCTCCTAGGGCTAGACTGGTTTGATGCCCTCGGCCTGGAAGTCACCGGCATCAACTGCATCTCTAACGCAGAGACTGAGGGTCTGGTCAAAGACTTTGCCGAGGTTTTTGACGGCACCTTGGGGCAATATACAGGTACGCCCATCTCCTTTAGCCTTGATCCACAAGTCGCCCCCATCAAGCTAAAGCCACGCCGGGTTCCCTTTGCTCTCAAGGCTAAGGTGGACGAACAACTGGACAAACTGATTGCCCAAGGAGTTTTGGAGCTGGTTGACCACGCCAAGTGGGAAACCCCCATCGTCACGCCTGTCAAGCCAGATGGGTCGGTGAGAATCTGCGCTGACTACAAGTGCACGATCAACAAGGCACTTCAGCAGCACGCTTATCCGGTTCCTGTTGTCCAACACCTGCTGCATTCCCTGGGTGAGGGTAAGGTCTTCGCTAAGCTGGACCTTGCCCAAGCATATCAACAACTGCCAGTTGATGATGCCACTGCTGAAGCCCAGACGATCGTCACCCACCGGGGGGCATTCCGTTGCCGCCGGTTGCAGTTCGGGGTGAGTGTGGCTCCTGGAATCTTCCAAAGCCTTATGGAGCGTCTCCTGCAAGGGCTTCCGGGCGTGGTACCATATTTTGATGACGTCTTGGTGTCTGCAGACTCACACCAGCAGCTGTTCGAGCACCTCCGTGCCGTGCTGACCAGGTTCCAAGAGGCCGGGCTCAAGGTAAAGAGGGAGAAGTGCCAGATCGCCGTTCCACAGGTAGAGTTCCTGGGCTATCTTATCGATGCCTCCGGCCTTCACCCAACCACATCCAAGATCCGCGCTATCCAGCAGGCCCCCACCCCAAAGAACAAAACGGAGTTGCAGGCATTCCTGGGGCTGCTGAACTTTTATAACATGTTCCTGCCCCACAAAGCCACAGTGGCTGAGCCTCTTCACCGACTCCTTAGCACTAAGACGCCTTGGGCCTGGGGTCATCGGGAGACGGCGGCCTTCAACGCGGTCAAGGCTCTCCTTTCTTCAGACAGTGTGCTGGTACAGTACAGTGAATCCAGGCCGCTGGTCCTTGCCTGCGACGCCTCACCTTTTGGCATCGGTGCTGTCCTTAGTCACCGTTTTCCAGATGGAAGAGAAGCACCGCTCGCCTACTTTTCCAGGACACTATCTCCGACGGAACGGAATTACAGCCAGCTCGACAAGGAGGCATTGGCACTTGTGGCTGGAGTGAAGAGGTTCCATGAATACCTCTATGGCAGGACTTTTGACCTCATCACTGACCACAAGCCACTCCTGGGCCTCCTCGCCGGTGATTGTCCAACTCCACCGGTCCTCTCGCCACGCATGCTGCGATGGACTGTTTTCCTGGCTGCCTACCACTACCGGCTCATCCATCGCCCGGGGAAATCGATGGGCCATGCCGACGCCCTCAGCCGTTGCCCTCTTCCAGCATTTGTGGAAGACCCGGCTCCAGCTTCATCGCTCCTTCTGATTGAGGATCTTCCGGCAGCGCCTGTATCAGCTACCACTGTGGCCTCCGCATCTGCCCAGGATCGCACCATCAGCCGGGTGCTCAACTGGGTGTGGAGGGGGTGGCCACAAGGGCCTTTTGCATCGGAGTTCCAGCCCTTCGCAACCAGACAACATGAACTCTCAGCTCATCGCGGCTGTCTGCTGTGGGGAGACCGCGTCGTGATTCCCCAGGGACTCCGTCAGCGCGTCCTGGAGGCTCTGCACGTTGGCCACCCGGGAATTGTCAAAATGAAGGCATTGGCTCGGTGTTACGTCTGGTGGCCTAATATGGACGATGCCATCACTGCCTGGGTGTCCGCCTGTCAAGCGTGCCAAGAGTCGAGGCCTGCACCACCGGCAGCTAAGGGACACACCTGGAGACGCCAAAGACACCCTGGTCGAGGGTGCACATCGATCTGGCTGGCCCCTTTCACGGCCGGACCTTTATGGTAGTGGTGGACGCCTATTCCAAATGGCTGGAGGTCGCCCTGATGCCCTCCACCACTACCGAAGCTGTCATCCGGGTGCTGCGAGGCCTGTTTGCAACGCATGGGTGTCCTGATGTCCTTGTCTCTGACAACGGACCGCAGTTCACGTCAGGCACCTTTGAGCGGTATCTTTTGGGACTGGGCATCCGCCATGCCCTAACGGCACCCTTTCATCCATCCAGCAACGGGCAAGCGGAAAGAATGGTGCGCTCGGCAAAAGAGGCACTGGTGCGCCTGGACCGGGGAGACTGGCATGAGCGGGTCGCTGAATACTTGTTCGTGCAACACATCACCCCTCATGCGGCCACAGGGAGGAGTCCTGCTGAACTGCTTATGGGCCGCCGCCTCAGGTCACCGCTCGACCGGCTACACCCGGACTTTGCCGTGGCTGAACCCCCAGGCTGTGCCAACGCGCCACGGTCATTTGTCCCAGGAAACCAGGTCTTTGCCCGGAACTATGTGGGGGACATTCCTTGGGTGCCAGCCACAGTAGTGGGAGTCACTGGACCTCGCTCGTACCAGGTGGCACTCGAAGATGGACGCTTGTGGCGACGGCACATAGACCAGCTTAGGCGCAGGGTTGGGAACTTGGACACTACCGAGGTGCCCCCAACTGCGCTTGCAGCTCCAGAAGAGACACGTACAGATGGCGAGGCCCCACCTACACCTCCCTCGCAAACTGCCAGCGTGGAGCCGAACCAAGCCGCTTCAGAACAGACTCAGACCACTCCACTTGCGGAGGCTCCACCCACAGCAGCGGATCCAGGGGAGTTGGTTCCAACGCCACCTAGGGTCGCACCACAGCCTCAGCAAGAACTGTGTGGCCCTCCGGATTTGGCTACCAGTCCCCGGCGGTCTGGCAGAGTTTCCAAGCGCCCAACTTATTTAAAGGACTATGTTGTTGGACATGTATCACTGTTGGTCTAAGTATGGGAAATGTAACCGATATGCTTTTGTGCCTAATTGAACCATTACGCGTAGTGCTGTATATAAGGAAACCATTACGATTGTAACTAACACCTTATCTCGGTGGGGAGGGGTGTTATGTAGTGTAGTTTCACCCTGGGCCAACAGGGGGATACTGTATATAGTTTTCACTCAGGTCTGTAGATAGTTTTCACTCAGGTCCTCAGGTTTTCTCTCTCATACTCTTGCTGCAATTCATTCCAGTCCCTGACACCAATACTGTCAGGCATCATAAAGAATATCTACCTCTCATCTCTATAATAACATTCCCCAACACACCCAATGATTTTCAGATTTTCACATCATCTTCAGGTACAAAGGCCCAACAAATTCTTAAATCCTGATCAGCCTACTCTGGTATTCATAATTGAGGCTATGGCAGAAAGAAATCAGCTAAGATGGAGACTTGAGTCTTTCAGGAGCTAAAGGATAAAGGTGTGTGGAAGTGTAAGCCTGGTTGCTCCAGCAACTCTGGGCAGCTAAGAACATAATAAAACACATCAACACATCATCGATTGAAAGCTTCCTTTCTCATACAGGATTGCATTCTGATGTCTTCAGAAATTTGTGTAGTTGTTTATCTATTTGACATCGGATGAGGGTGTTCCACAGGGCGGGAGCCACTCCCAACTACGAAGGCAGCCTGCCTGATTCCTTGAAGGCCCTCAGAACTGGATCTTAGTTCACGGGCTGAATGATGAGGGTGGAGACACTCCTCAGGTATACAGTGGCAGGGCCATTTAGGGCTTTAAAGGTTAATTCTAACACCAACACTTTGAATTGTGCTCAGAAATGTACAGGGAGCCAATATAGATCTTCCAGGCTGGGTGTTATATGGTGCCAGCAGCCGCTCCTTATCACCAGTCTAGCTACCAGAATCAACACAGAATTAACCTGTGCATCCATGGACAGATGTGAGTTCAAAATGACCCTAAGGTTGTGCACCTGATCCTGATTATTCAATACCTTCTGAATAATCCTATTATTCAATACATGGCAGCACGGCTTAGGTTTGCAAAGTTGCATCTGAACAAACCACAAGACTTCTGCAATAATGTCCTTTGAACAGACGAGACCAAAGTGGAGATGTCTGGCCTTAATGCACAGCACTACCTTTCGTGTTCATCTGAGGGTGTGTGTGTGTGTGTGTGTGTGTGTGTGTGTGTGTGTGTGTGTAATCCCATTTTTAAATGTGGAATTGTTCCCAATGTAGTAAACATTCATATAGATTTGTTTTGGGATGCCTCATAGGAATCATAGAATAATAGAGTTGGGGTGAACCACAAGGGTCAACTGTGCCAACCCACTTGAAGCTGAATCATTCCTTTTCGAGAGCAGATGGACCTCATGCCTTCCTCCACAGACATCCTATTGGGAGAAAGCCAGCTAATGGGTGCTAGATGAGCAGGCCTCTGAGTTCCTGGGCCCTTGACCATGACCTGCCAGCCACAGCTGCTTTGTTGACCCCTTGGGATAACTCTGTGTACCTGCAGAGGTCTGCAGAACACAGGTTCAAACCAAGTGAAAGCTCATCTCTCTTGTTATAGTCAACAGGCCTTAAACCTGTTCAACGTTGACTGTATTGTTTCCTATATGGTCCTTTGCTTTTTCTTTGAGAAAAAGCATTTTAGTTGCACTTGCTCTGATGTTGTTAATGCTCTCTAAGTGATACTCTTCAGTTGGAAAAAAGTATTCTAAAGTTGTTGCTCTAAAATTTTACTGATGTTCTATTTCATATAGTATCATGATTATGTTGTCCAGGTCCTGAGACTCTATTAGCATGCACAAGAACATCTACATATGGGATGAGCTTCACTTTCAAACTATTCAGTCATTTTGCAAGGAAGGCAGCCATGTCTGTCCCCTCTTCTTACTCTGGGACCCCCTTCCATCTCAGATTCCTTCCCTTGACCCCAGTCAAGGGAATATTCAACTTGAATATTCCTCAAGTTGAAGCTGTAAAGCTGAGGCAACTTACTTTAGCTGTTTAACTGCACTTGGATTGCCCAGATCCAGATTCATTGCTGAACTGGCTGTTTTCATTAGGTCAGTCGCTATTTCCACCAATTATGGCTACCTTTTTGCTTTCTCTACTTTTTTACTGTATGTTTAGAAAGGTTGAGCCATTATAGGACTCAAATCTTGGAGCGACTTTTATAAACATAAAATAGTTGTGAATTATAGACTTTACTCTTTCACTTGTAATATTATTTCATGTTTCAGTTAAGCACTCACCTTCCCATTATAAAAGGGGCATTCTGGGTGTATTGCAGGATAGGGCAAGAAAGCACTTGTATGTCTTTGAAAACCTAGGACCTTCTGCACACACAGCAGGTGCTGAGTTACTGAGCTAGGGTCCCTTCCAGATAATTAATAGACAATCCAGCACAATTCTGTGTATATCAGCTTAGCTTTAATAACATAATTATTAATGCTTCCTATAACAGACATCTTGTCAGAAACACTGCAACTCTTTTATATGGACTAGTTATCTTTGTAATGCTTATCAAATCGTTCTGAAAGAGCTCTTAACATATTTCCTGGTCTTTTTTGGTATTTATCCCTAAGATTTTCAATTGCAGTCTTTGCCTGTTGAAAGAAGAACAAGGAAATACATTGTGTTATAGGAATATATTGCTAAATAGGTGTTCACAGTTATTAATATCTGTGAGGAAAAAGCTAAAGGGATCAGAACCAGAGGTAACCCATTTATTCCAGCTATAGAAGCACCATATGTAACTTCTTTCATGCAAATGTCTTTGTATACTGAGATGTGTTGCATGATAGTCCTTGTCTCTCAATCCTCAAAAGTGGCTTCTTCAACATGGAGTGTTGGGCCAGAGCAGCCAGGGTGAGGAACCCCACTAGGAAACTGCTCATCTGTCAGTGAATCCAGCCCACTATCTTTATGGTTTTTTTTACCAAGAGCTCTGTATGAGAATGGCAGAGATACAACCAAACATAAGTGCCTTGGGCTGCTTGGTACGTATTAGTTTTCCTGCATGGTTGTTACCTCTAGCTATGTGAGGAAAACTGCAGAAATGCTATTGAGTTATATTTCACTATGCTCAGTGCTATTTTTCTAGAAAAAGAGGTGCCTGAACTCACTATGAACACCTCCCTCGTTCTCTTAGAATGGCAATGGTTGGCAGGGCTAGTGACAGAAATCAGTCACCTCCTGGTTCCATGCCTGAAAACAGCACAGCAGGGCATGGGTAAAAATAGCAGAGTAGGATGGAGTCACATTCACGTGCAGAGTTGCAATAAGTCACACAGACAACAGAAGTTCTTCAGTAATAGTTTCACTGAGGCTTAAGAGCGTACAGTGCTTACTGGGTCCCCCACCGGGGAGGGGGCTTGGAAGAACCCTCTGGGGCAGATTCTGGGGCATATGGTGGGCAGAAGAAGTCCTATTGCATGAGCAGATCTTTGTGCAGCACTACATAAAATGCATAGGCTTTTCATGGTCTCAACAATTTACGGAGCGGGAAAGCTGACTCATGAACATAATGCACAAAAGTCTATATAATAAACCCTATATCCCGTCATACAGAAGGAGCAAAGTCAATAGGCAGAAGACAATTTATACGACTGAAAGAGAGAAACCAACAGGAAAAGAATATTCTACTTTTTTACTTCCAGGCGTAGAGTTAACTTACTTTTTCAGCCAGCTCTGCAGCTGTTATATTTGGATCATATGGGATGGGTTCTCCAATATATGTCCTCAGTTTCACTGGAAGTCCTCCATATATGGGAAGGTAGAGAAGTTTTGTTTTCTCATATAACCATCTAGTCAACCCTATGTATGAAAGGGAAAAGAGTCTGTAAGAAAGCGGTTCCATATCAAATTTGAAATTAGTTGGCATTCTGAGTTTTTAGCAATCCCAATCAATCCATCCCAGTGATGAGGTTAAATAATTTGAGAGCATATTTTTTAAGAGACAGCACAACTTTTTCAGATAAGTATACGTTGAATAAACTACTAGTATATTGTATATTATTAATCTGTTTATTGTCTGATATCAGATCTCTTGATCAACCAAGGAATATAAGATATTTTTCTCACTTGACTTTCCAATGTTCCTGAATGTTTCACAAACGTTTTGTGTAAACATAGGGATGATGGGCTGAAAGAATAAAAGAAAAAATACAAAATCAAAAGAAAGGTGAAAACTGGAGAATTACTTCACCCCACCTGCCCCACCTTTATTTTGGTGAAGGACTAGGAATAATGCTCCCCATCCAGCATTACAATGACAAGCCAGACGCAATTGACTTCAAATTGCACATGCTGTCCCTCAGATTTTCAAGAATTGAAGAGGAAAAAAGCTATTTTTCATTTTAAATGTACCGTATTTTTTGCCCTATAGGATGCACTTTTCCCCCTCCAAAAATTAAGGGGAAATGTGTGTGCATCCTATGGGGCGAATGCGGGCTTTTGCTGAAGCCTGGAGAGCGAGAGGGGTCGGTGCGCACCGACCCCTCTCGCTCTCCAGGCTTCAGGAAGGTATCTGCAAGCCTTGCAAGCCCAGTGGGAGCTCTCACAAGGCTTGCGGGCAGCAGCCTGCAGCCCACAAGCCCGGGGGACAGCAGGAAGGCGCAGCGCTGCCATCCCGCTGTTCCCTGACCTGGTTTGGAGGCTGGTGCTGGGGAGAAGTGTGCTATCACAAGGCTTGCGGGCAGCAGCCTGCAGCCCACAAGCTCGGGGGACAGCAGGGAGGCACAGCGCGCCTTCCCCCTGTTCCCTAACCTGGTTAAGAGGCTGCCAGCCCCACAAGCTCGGGGGACAGATATCCGCAAGCCTGGGGAGACCGGCGGGACTTCCCGCCGGGCTCCCTAGGCCTGCGGATAGCAGCCTGTTCTGGGGGCTGGGGTCAGGGGAAGCTCGGGCATCCCCAGCCCCATGCCTGGGGAAAAAATAAATTTCCCCCCCCCAAAAAAAAACCTAGGTGTGTCCTATGGGCCAGTGCGCCCTATGGGGCGAAAAATACGGTAAGTGATTTCAATAGCTTAAAAAAAAAGCAGGGGTGGGAAATATTTGGAACTCCAGATATCATTTGACCCCTAAACAGGATATTTGCCATCCTCAACTACTTAGGATGCTAGATCAAGGATGTCAACACATTATGTCTTATCTAGGATAATCGTGAAGGCAATGCAAATTGGACAAAGATCACTCACCACTTTTGCCTCCAAAGCTACGCGAGCGAAACCAGTGCTGTTACCCCACATTATGTTGTAGTCATAACTAAAGTTTGCTTCTCTACCTCCACCAGGGGCAACGCCCAGTAAATGGCCTTTCTTCAAAATTTCCACACATTCAGCTTTATTGAAATCTTTCAAACCGATGGAATTTAAAAGTATCTTCAGCCCTGAAAAAAGAAGCCCCAAATAGAAAGAAAATACATTTTATATAATGCTTATTTAGGAAATATTGTGGATGCTATACAAGTGTCATTATTCCAAAGATATTGCACTGTTACAGACCACAAGCATAGTTCTCTACCAATACTTTTCAAGTAGGATTTCGTGGAATTGCTGAGGTGGCCACCTTTTTAGACATGCGTTCCACAAGTCAAGTCTGTAGTACAACCGAATGACATTCAAGTTTGCATTATGATAAAAATACAGGCCACAGTGCCTTGCTGCATGCACAGAGAGACAGATACACACATGGCACAGATGAGCCCATCCTGGTTGAATCCTGCCTGCACTAACATAAGTTCATCTTTTCATGCACAGGTAAGTGGGTGGAGATTATATGCTGCATTAATTCACCCAATGGACAAATTCACCCCCCAAACAGAGCACCCTGTGCTACTGGGCATTTTTGGGCTCTGTACTTCCTTCCTTATTTAAATGACCCTTTGGTGGTGTCATAGTTCCTTGCTGTGGCTGCTGTGTGCATGCAGAGGAAGATGATGTGGGGGGAGTGGCAGTGGAGGGCCATGAACACTACAGCAAGGGTGTCACGTGGGTTTGATTGCAGTGTCACATGGGGGCATAAAAGCATTGTGTGGGAGTTCTTGGTTGGCCATGTGTTCGGGTGGGGCCCTGTTTTCTGGTAACATTATTGGAAGAAGAGGTTGAGGCTGTAAATGGCCAAAAGCAAGCCTGCAGTTTCCAACTTTCTTTTTTGTGTGAACACTCCATCTCATTCTGGGCTCATCCATTGTTGTAACTCAGATGGGAATCTGTCAGGGCAACTTGTCACTGGGAAATGAAGTGAGGCATGCTTTGAGAGGATTGCCCCAACAGCATAGGTGGGATAAAATGAAATATCAACACTTGGCTACGAGTTTTATTTTTCCTTACGTTCCCCTTGGTCACACCCATCATCTTGCTGATATTTTATTTGTATGTTGTTTTTCACCTCTTTGCCTGATACATGGTTTTATATTTTATAGGATTGTTTTATGTCACATTTCACATATTTTTTGATAAAAAGCAAGATTTGAATTTAATAATTTACCTAGTAGCCGATATATGCCTCTATGAGTGACTGAAAAGCACTCTCTCTGTGCCTCCTTAAAAAGTTTAGCCACAAGAAAGGAATAGTCAATAGTAGTGACTGAGTGATAATAAACAATAATCCCTGGTCCTTTACGGAGATGTTCCATGCCAATAACTTCATAACCTGGAAATAATACAAACCACAACAAATAAATATTACTTTGTGAAAAATAAATGAAATATTTCAATCTTTTATTGGAAGAAAACAGTGCGGTTCAGAAAACTGAAATTTAAGATCAGGTAAAAACCACTCCTATATGTTTCAGTGTTCTGGATGCTAGTTTGTCATCTATACAGATCAAGACTTTCTCTGTTGTGATCCCAGAAAAAATGGTATTCTCCTCTGCTGGAATATTCCTTCCTTGCTTACTTTTGGGTGCAGGTGAAAACATTT
The DNA here is from genome assembly GCF_964234715.1 of Podarcis melisellensis. Taxonomy (NCBI): domain Eukaryota; kingdom Metazoa; phylum Chordata; class Lepidosauria; order Squamata; family Lacertidae; genus Podarcis; species Podarcis melisellensis. Next base: position 37,657,130 of record NC_138539.1, on the reverse strand, counting down.
TTGCCTAGTCTTTGAGTAAGCTAAAACTGTGACCCTCTTTCAATCTCCTTTGAGCATTTATATGTGTTATAATACTCATATCTTCAGACCATTCTCTGAATCACTTTATACAAAGTGAGAAAACAGTTTCCCAGACAGATGCACCCTTGACCAATGTCATAAGTAGCCACAGGGTTTCATCCTTATGACCCAAACTTGGTTTTAGTAATGTATTTCTGATTAATGCTTCAACATCTAAAGCAACATCACTCTGGGAAGTGATGAGAACATAAGATGGATCCTGTTGATTAAGCCAAAGCTCTCTGTATTCCATCATCCGGTTTCTCGCAGTGTCCATCCAAATTAGCAGCCATCACCACATCCTACGCTGGCAGATTCCATAGTTTGTGTCCAGAGTTTATGTTTCAGAGTTACCTAGTGGTTTACCATGCTCTGGAAAATGGCACCATCAAAGTCTCACTGAACGATGATATACTCATTACATTCGCTGCGTACTCACTACACGTTTAAACCCAACCCCCTTCTCTTGCCACAATTCATGAAACTATTTTTAAAGAGCTTTGCTAATTAAAGCTCTGTGAGGTTTAAGTAATATTCTCCAGGTTTCTTTTGGAGGAGGCATGCTTTCAATGTGATTAAATGTATGGTGTTTATGCAGCCACCAGCTGACCCTTTCTTCTGTAATATATCTTAATTTCATACCTCATAATGTGTTTTGTTTTTCGTTTTGATTGCTTATTACCTAAAAAAAATTCCATGCCTTTCTTTTGATCCATATGGAGCCAAGGCCAGCTTGGAGCTGTGGTGACTCTGAAGTGGGCTTAGAGGTCCACTCCTGATGCACTGTAGCAACTATTGTCCCAATGTCTCAAGTCTGAAATTCTGATGCTCAATCCTATGAAAGTATAGGAGCTGATAAGACTGAATTATTGGAATGAAAGAAAGCTTACTCACCATACCATATCTTTCCAGTTATATCAAAAACTTGAGCAATAATTTTCCTTGGTTTCTCCCAAAATTTGCTAACATCACTTTCTTGCTGGTTATTCATCTTCTTGTAAATATGTAACACAAATGAGACAGCCCAGAGACACAAAACCGTACATATGAATGGTGAATAAATTAAAATCAGAAGCTTAAGTAACCACAAAGGGTGAACCACTGAGGTCCAATATTCTTCCAAATAAGAAAAACTGATCCAGTTTTCCAGAATTTGAGAAAACCAGCTCATGGTTTCCTAATCTGAAGCACCACGTGTATGCCAATGAAAGAAATATATGAAGTGAAAATTTCCTCAGTTGTGATGGTATTTTTTTCAACTGTTTACCTGGAAAACAGAAAATGCAGTACATTAGTTTGAACTGTCATCCCAGAAGCATTCATGATTACATGAAATCTCATGTGATTTAATATTTTCCTAGTTTTCCCCACTGTAACTTGCCAAGTAGACGTATTGTTTTTCCAGCATCCATCATGGGGATGTACAACATTACAAATGTATGGATCCATCATTTATTTGATGTAAAGCAAGCTGGTTTCATTCCACTGCTGAAGTATTAAGGAAAGTGGGAAAGGGTTACTTCTCTTTGAGTCAGCAGAAATGCTTCCCTGCCCCCTAAAAATGCAGCTGCATGCATCTTGTGACTATCTTGTTTGTGTTACTGGGCAAACTAACACATAGCTCAGGATACATGGAGAACTGGAGACATGGAGACTGTTGGAATAATCCGGTTAAAAAGTGGAGGAATTTGTGAAGAACTTGTCTAAAAGAATTTGGACACATTGCAAGACTTTTGACTGAGAGAACTCTGGCAGTTGCAGGCCTTCATTAACAACTGGACTTTGTTCTTACTGTGTCGACTTTGCCTCATCAAGGACTTTATAAGTCAAAATGCTCTCTGGGCTCAGAGAGTGGTGACTTCTTGTAGCAACTGTAGAGTTTGTTTTTTCAGTGTTTTTCTGCCCCCCAAAACTAACTTTGCTACACAGTTGTTCTGTATACTGAGCCTAACCACTCGACTTAAATTGTGTGGTGCAGACGCAGCACCGAACAAGATTGAGAGTGTGGAGAAAAATGAGCTGAAGGGTAGCAACATTTGGGGATACACTGCAAAATGTCTCTTTCTGGGGATGTGAGGTGGAATAGCAGCTCTGCCGCCATATAAGAACAGATGCTGATGGCCAAATCCTGTTTTAACTGCCTCTAGAACTTCTTTCCATTTGGGTTATTGGTGATCATGCCACAATACTCAGCCATCACATTTTTGTCTTCAACTTACTAAGTCATCTTAACATCCATTAGCTTTACATAGTCAAATTGTATATTTTTGATTCTACTCTATGTTCACTCCATTTTTCAACTTAATGATATGAGAAAATAGACAATATTGATGGGGGGTTGTGCCTATAGTTGCTGTGTGATAGGATAAATTAATACCCGAAAAAGCCATAAGTGCTCCAGTTCCTCACCCCCGAGAGCCATGAAAAACTAAATTTCACTGCTGTGGTTTGTCTCAGATCAGTTGTACCTTGGTTTTCAAATAGCTTAGTTCTCAAACGTTCTGGGAAGCTGAACGTCCAATGGGGCTTCCATAGCTTTTGATTGGCTGCAGGAGCTTTCTGCAGCCAATCAGAAGCCTTGCTTTGGTTTTCAAAGTCGAAGACTGTTTTAGAAGTTGAACAGACATGGTATGACTGTAAACCTTACTGCTTCACCTGAGATTTAGGTGGCTCATATTTTACCAGATCCTTTCAGACTTCCTTTTTCCTGCCGATGGAAATGGCTGCCTTCCATGAGATCGGACCCCCAGTAGTACCAGAAATTCAGGACTAATATGGGAGTAATTAGTCCTGTCGACCTCTCCAGGGTAGGAGAGGGCTGTCTCACCCAGAGAGTCCGTTATCTGGCCCCCACAACAATATGCCAAACCTTGGCACTTTGGATGCCAAGGCTGGCACGGAAACTGGGCACTCTCCAGAGTCATTCTCTCAAGCAGGGACACCTGCTTCTTAAAAATTAATAAGATTTGGCTGAAAACAGGCGTATTCTGGACTGATGGAGATAAGGGAAACAATCTGCAGAACTGCACAGTTGCTGGTACGTAAGTTTGGACTTCAAAGAGATTCTCATCATGGTGCTTGGATTTACAGAGGTGATCAGTACGTTCTCTCTTTTATATCTACATTTGCTTTTATATGCCGAGCCTCATTAAAAAAGACTAAAAAAAATTAAACGGAGTACAGATGGACTTCTATTTGCAATTGATTAGTCAGCTGCACAGTTTTAATCGGACTTGACAAAGATAAATGAGCAGAACAAGTTGGTGCTTTATAGCTGTGACACAGGATGGAAAAAGCAAATTCCTCCCTTTTTTGTGGGAGTGGGGAACATCTTTTGGCTGATTCTACAATGATCTGAGACAATAATTTTGGAAATATCCCACAACATACAGTGCACCTGTTTGCAGGTTTTTCTTCTTTATGGGTGGGAGAGAAAGCGAAACGGGTGTCCAGCAACTCCCCTCCCTAGAGGGGAGACTTGTGTGGTCCCTGGAAAAGCTGATCAATTGCCAAATGATTTATATCTGTGGAATATATTCCATTTTAATTGCTACATATATTAGCGAACAGTATGCTTAACAACTCAACAACTTGGGAATTTACTGAATCATAAAACTTCAAATGGCACGCTTGGACAAGAGCCTGGACTGGAAGATAAGAGTGAGCCAGGGAAAGCTTCCTTGGCAAACAGACAAAGGAAATACACACACACACGTGCATGTGTGCGTGTGCACGCGCGCGCACACACACACAGACACAGACACACACACACACAGTATATATACAAATTAAACTACGCCTGACAGATGAAAGGATATATGATTGTTTAACATGACTGAGAATCGATTAGCCAGTGACTGAGGACTTTGAGAGTTTAAGGTCAGAATGTGGAAAATATGAGAACAAGAAGAAGAGGGCAGAAATATCATTATGTGAGATGAGTTCTTCAGAGGTCCAGAATATGGGAAGTCCATGTGAAATTTACCGTATTTTTCACTCTATAGGATGCACCAGACTGTCAGGGAACTGCCATCGGAGAGTCAGGTGGTGGAAGGGCTCAAGGAGGCTAGGAGACCTTAGGATGCGGAGGAAGGAACCAGTAGGGGGAGAGGGAGAGTTCCTGCAGAAACACAATCGGAGGAAGGGCTCCAAGATGTTTCCAGTGAGAACAGCGGGGAGGGCTCAGCACCTCCACTGGGGACGCCCACCCCGCGCAGGAAACTGTCACGCAGAGAATCCAGAAGGAGAGTTTCCGTCAAGGAACTCTTATGTTGGCGTAAATTCCGGAAGCGCCCACTGACGGATTCTGCCAGCGATTGAGGAAGCCATGCGCCCATGGCTCCGTGGACTGGGAGAGTTTAGGAACGGATGGTTAAGCTTGGAGGGCTTAAACGCTTACGCACGAGCAGCCCCCTTTTCCCATTACACAGACCATAGGACGCACCTTGTTTTAGAGGGGGAGAACACGGGGGGGGGAATTCTCCCCCTCTCTGCTCAGCGCCCCTTCAGCGAAGCGTCAGGAGAAACGGAGCCCCTTCCATTTCTCCCCCCGCTTAACTGAAGGGGTGCTGCACAGCTCTCCCTCTCTGCTGAAGCCAGGAGAGCAAGACGCTCCCGGCTTCAGCGAAAGGAATCAGAAGCCTGCGGAGTGCAGCACGAACTCATGCTGCGCTCTGAAGGCTTCTGGCGGCTATCCCTGAAGCCTGGAGAGCGAGAGGGGTCGCAGGCTTCGGGTTCCTTTTGCTGAAGTCGGGAGAGCAAGAATCTCCTTGAAGCCTCCGGAGCGCAGCGTGAACTCGCGCTGCGCTCCAAAGGCTTCAGGCGGCTATCCCTGAAGCCTGGAGAGCGAGAGGGGTCGGTGCGTATCGACCCCTCTCACTCTCCAGGCTTCAACGAAAGCAACGGGAAGCCTCCAAAGCACGGAGGGAGCACTCCCTCTGTGCTTCGAAGGCTTCGCGTTGCTATCGCTGAAGCCAAGGAGCCTGCATTCGTTCCATAGGACACACACACACATTTCCCCTTAATTTTTGGAGGGGAAGAAGTGCGTCCTATAGAGCAAAAAATACGGTAATAATAAATAATTCAGATTGTAGTTTAGTTTTTTTGTTTTGTTTTGTTTTTGAATTAGATTATGATTTGATTTGATTTGATTTGTTATTAATTGGATGTTCTTAATGGAAAATTTATAAAAAAAATAGTAATAATAGTAATAATAATATTTTAAAAGCTCTTTTCAACCCACCCTTGCTAGGAATGGGGAATCCCTCATTACTGGTATTTGAGGAATGATGAATTCCAGAGGGGCACTGTTTCAGCTAAAACAACATGTTTTTATCTCACATATATCTGAGTCTGCATGCAATGCTTTCCCCCTGTTGGCTTGGACAGTAGTGTACACTTGACATTAGCTACCATCCATATCTATCCCAGCTTCAAATCAACCCTGACTAAAAGAAATGAACATCCTAGCTGTGTTTTAAGTTGATAGTGTGGAAACAGGCTAAGATGTTCATACAACTAGTTTTTACACGCGCGCGCGCACACACACACACACACACACAGCATATCTCTCTCTCTCTCTCTCTCTCTCTCTCTCTCTCTCTCTCTCTCTCTCTGATGACTCCTGCACAGGAAGTGACAAATAATACAACTACTAGGACATCTCAAAAAGCAGAGACATCACCTTGCCAACAAAGGTCCATATAGTTAAAGCTATGATTTTCCCAGTAGTGATGTATGGAAGTGAGAGCTGGACCATAAAGTAGGCTGATCGACGAAGAATTGATGCTTTTGAATTATGGTGCTGGAGGAGACTCTTGAGAGTCCCATGGACTGCAAGAAAATCAAACCTATCCATTCTGAAGGAAATCAGCCCTGAGTGCTCACTGGAAGGACAGATTGTGAAGCTGAGGCTCCAATACTTTGGCAACTTCATGAGAAGAGAAGGCTCCCTGGAAAAGGGAGGGAAAGATAGAGGGCACAAGGAGAAGGGGATGACAGAAGACGAGATGGCTGGACAGTGTCCTCGAAGCTACCAGCATGAATTTGAACAAACTGCGGGAGGCAATGGATGACAGGAGTGCCTGGCGTGCTCTGGTCAATGGGGTCATGAAGAGTCGGACATGACTAAACGAGCAGCACACTTGACATTAGCTACCATCCATATCTATCCCAGCTTCAAATCAACCCTGACTAAAAGAAATGAACATCCTAGCTGTGTTTTAAGTTGACTGTGTGGAAACAGCCTCATAGTTCATACAACTAGTTTTTACACGGACACAAACTCACAGAGAGAGAGAGAGAGAGAGAGCATATCTCTCTCTCTCTCTCTTTCTCTCTCTCTCTCTCTCTGATGACTCCTGCATAGGAAGTGACCAGGGGCGCCGACTTATAAAATTTGAATTTAATAACTTCAATAATATTTTATTTAATAATAAAAATATTGGGGGGGGCGGGGGCCCATACCGACTTATAAAAAATATTGGGGGGGGCCAAGACCTCCAAACCGCTGCTGCTGGGGGAACAAAAGGGGCGAGCCCCGGGCTGCCCCGACCTTAAGTGAACCTGTGAGGGCCCTCCCTTGGCGGCAGCCGATTGGCTGCCGCCGTGGGCAGTGAATATTAATGAGCTAGGGGAAATCCCCGCTTCTCGCGGAGCTGACGCCAGCCCCGCGAGATTGTTGATGAGTCGAGAGCCCGCAACCCCACCCCCTCTCTAGACCGGGAGTGGCTTTGTTTTAACTCATTACTGAATGTATTTTAAAAGGTAACTATCGTCAAACAAGGAAAATAAAAAATACCAACATAATTTTGTGATTTTACAAAGCATAATATAACTAATAATTTTCTTAAATTATTGGGGGGCAGAGCCCCCCCAAACGAATTTTTGAGGGGGCTCGGGCCCCCTCAGGCCCCATGGAGTCGGCGCCTATGGAAGTGACAAATAATACAACTACTAGGACATCTTAAAAAGCAGAGACATCACCTTGCCAATAAAGGTCCATATAGTTAAAGCTATGGTTTTCCCAGTAGTGATGTATGGAATTGAGATGTATGGAATTGAAACCATAAAGAAGGCTGATCACCGAAGAATTGATGCTTTTGAATTATGGTGCTGGAGGAGACTCTTGAGAGTCCCATGGACTGCAAGAAAATCAAACCTATCCATTCTGAAGGAAATCAGCCCTGAGTGCTCACTGGAAGGACAGATCCTGAAGCTGAGGCTCCAATAATTTTTTTGGCCACCTCATGAGAAGAGAAGACTCCCTGGAAAAGGGAGGGAAAGATAGAAGGCACAAGGAGAAGGAGACGACAGAAGACGAGATGGTTGGACAGTGTTCCCAAAGCTACCAGCATGAATTCGACCAAACTGCGGGAGGCAATGGAAGACAGGAGTGCCTGGCATGCTCTGGTCCATGGAGTCACGAAGAGTCTGACATGAATAAATGACTAAACAACAACAACAACAGGACATTTGCAAACGAAGCAGGGTCTACTATGGTTTCAAACTGAATGAGAGACTTTGATGAGATTCCTGCATTGAAGAGGGTTGACTAGATGACCCTTGGAATCCCTTCCAGTTCTACACTTTATGATTCTATGAAAAAAAAATTACTTACATTCCTGGTAAGTCTAAATCGCCTTTGCTTCAGTCACCTCTCTGTGGATGCAGCTGAAGTCCTGTCTGGTGCACTTTTTTGTAGGCTAATTTCCACCCCTATGGAGACACATCCCTTTCTGTGCTGCTTTAAAGAGACTGTGATGAGTGTGCCATTTGTATGAAGAAACCAAGCATTGTGAAAAAGACATAATACCTAGGGACACTTCCGCTAAGAGGTTTTGCCCATTAAAGATTATGAAGTCAGATTATGCAGCAGAAGTCCTGTCTGTTGCACTTTTTCGTAGGCTAATTTCCGCACCTATGGAGAAACGTCCCTTTCTGTGCTGCTTTAGTGAGATTGTGATGAGTGTGCCGTTTGTATGAAGAAACCAAGCATTGTGAAAAACACTGCTAACAGGTTGTGCCCATTTGTAATTAAAATTATTGTAATCAAAGTCACACCTACAATAGCAGCCATGTCACATAACAACATATTGGGTCACAGAACACCAGCTATTGACTAAGGGGTAAAGGTAGGTATTGTGACAAGTGTGTTACCTCCATTTGCTGGTGGCTTATCCCACTATAAGCTGTGTATGAGATAAGAACATGATGTAATACACAAACCTTAATAACATGTTCTGTTTACAATATAGAATCCTTGTGCTGCTCCAGTAAAAGCTCTTCCATTGGCACCATGCTGCATTTAATTATGCAGCATGTATTGCTTGCTTTGGAGCCCCAGAAATTCCAGGTTGACAGGCTCTGATATCAAAGGGTCTCTGGCATCTGGCACATGTTCAATACTGTCAGGTGGAGGTGAAGGATCCAAGTCCAGCATGCATTTGTCAGTTAACTCAGAGGAATAATCGCATACATACATGTTGGTCCATTTTACTCTGTCATGCAGTGCCTGCAATTCAGTCACAGACTCATTAAAAACTGAAATTCATCAGGCGGTTTACAATATGATGATGATCATATCTATCTACATCTACATCATCTACATCTACATCTACATCTACATCTATATATTTATTTCTATATCTATTGTCAGGCTTTGGGGGATTTTATCCGCTCCCCCTCCCCCGGTGGCAGCAAGAAGCAGAGAAAAACTAATGAGTTTCTTCAATCATCACAGCAAGAGACAATGGCATTGCGCCAACTAAGATCCTCTCCACTCCCTTCCTACCAACAGCACTTTTCCTTACAGTGGCCGCCGGGGGCTAATTGTCTCTGAGTCCTTTGCTCTTGCACTCTCAATGAACGCCGGGTTCTGGGAGAAGGGGGGTCAGAAACACTCTCCAGTGATAACATCTCAGCTGGCTGCTCTGGCTCTGTCTCCTCACAATGGCATATCTTTCTAAACATATCTGTAACTTGCCTTGGAATGCCCCAAATTTTGCTATCAGCCTCAGTTTCTTGCTGGTTATTCATCTTCTTGTAAAAAACAGAGCAAAAATGAGGAAGCACAGAGAACCAAATACACTATTCTCATTCATGGATAAAGCAAATCAGAAGCATAAATAGCCACCCTGGGTGATCCACTGAGCTCAGGTATTGCTGTGAGTCATGAAGGCCGCTCCCTGCAAGGCCCTTTCCACCTGGCCTAGGTGGTGGGGCTCAGACTCACCAGCTCTACTAAAGCGGTGCCTGGTGAGACCAGAGGGACATTGCCTGACAACAAACCCTAACTATTGGATTATTTTGCCCCATATTTTAGTGCCTGCCAAAGAGCTGTGTCATGCTTATGATAATGTTTTATTCTTTTGTTAGTTAGTTATGCTGTTTTAAATGTGCATTTTATATTTGACGTCACTGAGCAGTGGGTTTTTTAAAAAAAAGTTTACGTTTTGTTTTTTTGTTAACTTATTTTGTGGAGTGTGTATTCTGTGGTTTTCCTCCTTTGTAATGTTTTATTTTGAAATCTTTGGGATAATTTAGTTTGTTTTGTTTTTTTAGTTAATTATGTTGCTTTGACTGTATACTCTATATTTGACTTTCTTCAGATTGTCTTATTGATGTTTTAATGTGTTTTAAACTGCTTTTGAGATTTTTCTTAAAATATAAAGTGATATAGAAATGAAATAAATAATTAGATAATCTAATAATTAAATAAATGGTACTATTATCACAAACAAAAGTGCGCCTAAAAAGGTTGATGAGGGCTTTCTCAGGATACTGCCAAAGAGAACACCTGGCTGTGAATTGCAAGAAGTCAAACTAAAGAAAACTAAATTTTCAAGAAATTATAGGACCCATAGGTGGTATGTGAATAATCTGTTGATCAAACAAGTTAAAGTCTTTAAATACCTTTGCCCTGTTTTTCAGTCAGCAGGGTCATGGGAAGCACATCAGAAATATGCAAAGGAAAAAGCATCTCAAAGCGCCAAAATTCTGACAGGCTTTTTACATACAAAAGGTGGCAATCGTATAGCATCAGACCTGTTTAAAGCTAAACCCCTGGCACAGTTATTATATGGGCTCAGATTTGGACAGGGCCTCACCTTGGATCTACAGAAGCTGTTCAACCTAAGTTCCTAAGACAATTTTTTTCTGTTCCATCCTGTGTTCCAAATGCTTCATTGGGCTTAGAGGCTAGTCTCCCCTCAGTTGAATTACAGGTTTGGTGTAAGACATTTAATTATTGGCTTTGCCTAAATTTAAACGCCACTGGTCTACTACACTTAGTATTGTAAGATTGTTATGAGAGTGCTTGGACTAAAATTGTCAGCCAAAAGATTTACTTTTCTGGTTTATCATCACAACAGTTATTAACACTGGGCTTCAGTAAAGTAAATAATTAAATTAGACAGCACCTAATTGAGCGACAGAATAATTTGGCCACAATAAGGCAATTTTGTCCATGGTATGATTATTTTCTACCTAGTCATTTTGACACTTGGGCACCCTATTTGCAAAATTTAACAATTTCAAAATACAGACGTGCTTTCACTTTCGCAAGCTTGAATAAACTGCCTTCAGCTGTACTTGAGGGTCAATTTCAGAAAATTCCACTGGAAAAACAATGATGTCCATGTGGAGATGGCACTATTGAGTCAGTGGCTCCTGAGCTTCTGGTTTCACTCTTTATAAAGATTTGAGGAGTGAGGGTATTACCCCTCTTCTATTGTCCATGCTGGGTTGCTCAACCATTGCTACTGTGTCCTTTCTTCCAGTGGATCAAGATGACCAGGTGGCAGCAAAATCTTCAATGTTTTTAGTGGGGGCAATTAGAGTAAGATCCATTATTTGATTATTTGATTATTGATCTAAACCTCCAAAATGTATTTTGTATAGTTAAGTTTTTACCTCTATCTCCAGTACATTTTCTTTTATTGTATTCCTATGGCTAGTGGCTGATGCAAATAAAGATTCTTCAGATCAACTTCTCAGGTTTTATGAGGATTTATAAAGGGAAATGATCTATCTGACAATGGGCTTAGCACAAACCCCGCTATTGATGCATTTCTGTTCTGCCTTCCCACTCCCTTGCAGAAACTTGAACCAGGTTATGCCCTGCCTAGGCAAAGGGACCCCTGACCATTAGTTTCAGTCGTGGCTGACTCTGGGGTTGCGGCACTCATCTTGCTTTATTGGCCGAGGGAGCCGGGTGGCCAGCATGACTAAGCCGCTTCTGGTGAACCAGAGCAGTGCATGGAAACACTGTTTACCTTCCCACCTGAGCGGTACCTATTTATCTACTTGCACTTTGAAGTGCTTTCGAACTGCTAGGTTGGCAGGAGCAGGGGCCGAGCAATGGGAGCTCACCCCGTCACGGGGATTCGAACCACTGACCTTCTGATCGGCAAGTCCTAGGCTCTGTGGTTTAACCCACAGCGCCACCCGCGTCCATACCCTGCCTCATGGGCCTTTAATTTACTGAGACAGTCTCATGGTTGCCACAGAAGCCATGATTCCTGAGCTGCCCCAGGACCTATAGGTTTTATGATCAAGAGCCATGAGTTACTTCCCTCACTTGGGACAGTGAATTCTCAAACATATTGTGAAAGTGAGCAGAGAGGAAGAGATTTCTTGGCAGTGATGAGAGATTGAGAATTGGAGGGATTGTTCTGTGCTATTACGGCAGCGGATAAAGGTGTAGTGTAACTTGATTTTGTTTGAAATGTATACCACAGGATAATACTCACCCCAAAAATGATCTCTTTCAGCTTCTGCCTTCTGGAAGAAGGTATAGGGTTATAAAGGCCAGGACTAGCCACCTGAGAAACAGTTTCTATGCAAATGCAATTCTGGGTCTAAACGCAGCATAAGGGGTCTCTATAGTATAATGTATTTTTAAAATGGGGTTTTAGAGTTTTTAGGGGTTTTTGAATTTAGTTTTTATGTAGTTTTATGTAGTTTTGTGTAGTTTTGTGGTAGCTTCATGTAGTTTTTATGTAGTTTTTCAAATTTCATTGTTCTGCATGGGACAATGACAATAAAGATATCGTAATCATAATTGTAATCGTTATGAATTGATTGCGGACTTCCATTTTTTGCCGCCATGGTGAACACTGGTTCTCACCATAACATGCAGACAATTAAGGATAATTTGAGAGTAATTCCATTGCAAACCCCCCCCCCCGGGTCGGGGGGAGTGCTCTCACTCGCAGATTGCCCAGTAGCTGCCTCCCGCTCCTACGGAATGCACTGCATGCATTGGAAACTCTCCAACGTGGTCACCATGCACAGAGATTCTTCTGTTTTTTAAGCAATATCCAAATTCAGACTTGAGAAGCAGGCATGTTCTGGAAGAAGGAGACAAGTTAACCTGCTGCTGAATGAATCAGCCACTGAGTGCCAAGGTCTCGATCTGGAGAAGATTTTAATCATAATTGGATTGGTATGTGGTAGAGAAAAGCCTTTGTTTTCTCTTTATATATTCACCATGCTTTTTTAATAATATGGCATCTCTTCACCCAAGCAAATAATTAGTTACTAATGGATTGCAATTATTAATGGATTGCAAGAGGGAATCAATCAGAACTTTATAATGCTTATGGATTAATTCAAAGAATGAAACTGCATGGAACATATTGGGATGTTCTGTGGCAATACCCTCCCACGGAGGATTATAACTTTGATTTATTATGGTGTTGATGAGATCAGATGGTATTGTTACCAGATGTTATCAGATGGTAAAGTATTGAAAGAAAATGCTGCAAGTCTGCCCAGATTAATGGCCAGATGCCAGACCACTTTCGGTTTTGAGAAAAGCAAGGTGGTGAAAGGTCACTACGCAGTAAAACTGAGTCCTTGGAGCAGGGGGGAAATGCTGGAAAGGATTGATTGCAACAAGAAAGGAAGGTTGAACATTAAAAAAAAAAAATTCTACACAGAAAGTTACCGGATATAAACTCCTCTTGCAAATTAAAGGATATGGAACAGTTAAATACGAATGAAAGTCAACACATCAGTGGCTGATAAAATAAAGGATCAACATAGGAACTGTATTAATTGGGTTAAATTGGATTGAAGCAGCAAAAAGGAATCAACATCTCCTAAAAAATCTCCTAAAATCAGAACATGGGAACTCAACCAAAATGTTTAATTTAAATTTGACAATTGGCTTTTTTAATTGAATTATGATTTGGTATTGTATTAATGTGTTCTATATTGGATTGTTATTAATGAAAAAATATTAAAAATTATTATATTTAAATATGCAATGTATTGTTGTGAACTGCTGCAGGCTATGGTGGATGATGGGGATTGCTCACCCTGAGTGACCCGATTGCTGCAAATAGGCAGGAAGGGAGCTTGGGCAAAGCACCTTCTCTAAAAAAGCCCATAATGAAAATTCTGGTTCCGAAGGGTCCAGTGGTGTCGGAGAACGCTCCTAGGAGTCTCCAAAGCTCCGAAGGGAGCCACGGAAGCTCCAATATTGAACGCAGAGACACTGTGCAATCAAGACCTCTCAGCAAAATGCCTCAAGTGCCACCATTAAAACAGCAACTTTTCTATAAAAAAGAAATCAGACCAATTTGGACAATTTTATATATATTTGGACAAATACACATATATATATACACATATACACACACACACACACACACATATATAGGATCCACACCACGGAGGTAAAGAGTAGCCCCCCACCCCGGCATGGCATAAAATCTGGAGGGACTAAGAGAAGAATAAATGACATACCCCTTCCACCCCATTGTAAATTGATAATAATGCTACCTCTGAACTTTTGATCAGCTTTAACCCAGTGATTTCTGTGATCTCTTTAAACATACTTTGCCCCCAAAAATTGCACATATTTACACCCCCACCCCATTTGAACATAATTCCGTTTCCTGGCATCCCCTCCAACATAACACCAAATAATCCTTGTTTATTTGATTTAATCTGACTGGTGTTAAATACCATCTCTAAAAAATTTATAATAATTTTATTTTATTCTTATGGACAGCCTTTTCAACATAGACTGAAATTAGTGGAGCTCCAACCAGGGCATTTGTTGAACCAATAAATCTTAAATAATTAACAGCCGGAGTCATCTCGTGGGGCGGGGGGGGGGAGACACAAGCCTTGCATTCTTGATCCCCCTTTTCTACTGTATTTTCTTCTTTATCGCCTCTTTTTATGGAGCAGTCTCTATCCTCCTCCATTATCTGTTCACAGACCAGAAATGCTGCAACACATGGCTCCTGACTATAAAACCTCTAGGCCCTGGTCTCCATGGCAACCATGAGACCATCTCAGTAAATTAAAGGCCCAACACCTAAGACAGAACATACCCTAGTTCAGGTCTCTCCAAGGGAGTGGGAAGGTAGAAATCCATTCGTAGGGAAGTTTGTGCTGAGCCCATTGTCTGAGAAGGATAATTTGATAGTGAAATTCAAAGTGATGATGCAGTGCCCTTCTATAAGGCTGGGGGATCCATTAAGGTGGTCTGTTCCCAGAGACTTATGGTATCTGGTGGATTCCTGAATACTCAGGAATTTTCAAGTTGGCATGCTCACCACTGTCAAAGTCTTGCTATAAAATTGGGAATTAAGGTAGGCACTTGACAGGTTGGCTCTCAAGTGTCATCCTCAACACTCTCAAGTCCCTTCCTCAACACTGAAGCAAACAGGGCTCCCTCATATTCTCAGGAGTGTCAGGCGATGAAGTAGAACAGTGCCTGGAAGGGACTCAGCAGCTTGCAAGGCAACATCTCTCTCTGGAAAGCCTGTGGTTTTTACCTGGCTTTTAGAAGACAGGAGTGCCTGTCTTCCTGTGGTCCATGGGGTCACAAAGAGTCGGACACGACTAAACAACAAAGTGGTTTTAATGAGCTTTAACTCTTCTTCAAGTGATTCATGAAGTGGCTAGTGAAGATAAGATACATGCGCTTTTTATGTTTTCTGGTTCTGTTTGGCTTTTACAAGCCATGGATATTTGTTCTTAATGAGTCTATGACTGAATCGCAGACAGAGTGCTGTGAGTAAAATTCCTACCTTTACTCCTTACTCAAGAACTGGTTTTCTGTGACCCAGTATGAAATTGTACATTATGAATATTCTTGTAGGTGTGACTCCATACTTATGTATGATTGCAAATGGCCACGACATCCAAGAAGCAGCCTCCCCAAGCCTTCTCTCTTTTTCACAATGCTTGCTTTGTTCATAAAGATGGCACACCCACCACAGTCTCTTTAAACCTCCACATAAAGGGACGTGTCTTCATAGTGGTGGAAATTAGCCTACGAAAAAGTAGAGCACCAGACAAGACTTTTGCTGCTCTCAGAGAGAGGTGGCCAAAGTGAAGGCAATTTAAGCTTACCAGGAATGTAAGTAAAAGTTTTTGTTCATAAAAACATAAAGTGTAGAGTTGGAAGGGGCCCAACGGTTTGTCTAGTCAACCCCCTGCAATCTCAACAAATGATTCTTGCTTAGTTTTGCAAATGTGCTAGTAGTTGTGTTATTTGTCAGTTCCTGTGCAGGGATCAGCAGAGAGAGAGAGAGAGAAATGCTGTCTTGTCTATGTGCATGTGTAAAAACCAGTTGTATGAAAATCTTAGCCTGCTTCCACATTGTCAACTTAAAACACAGCTAGGATGTTTGCTACTTGCGGAGATGAAATTAAGCACTTACAGTTTTTCAGATATTATAACACTGAGAAGCAGAAATTTAATTCCTTCGTGTAACACAGCTATTATTGGAATCAAAACAGTTGTGGTTTAAAGCCCGCATACCCTTATCAATTTTGTCTCTTTTCCCATACTTTTCTGTTGAAAGATGTAGTTGTGTTCGCTCCACATAATTTAAGTAAAGTGGATAGCCTCAGTACAAAAAACAACTGTGTAGCAGAGATCACTTTTACTTTGGGAGCACAAAGACACACACTGTCTCTGCTACAAGAAGTCTTCACTCTCTGAGCCCAGAGAGCGTTTCGACGTATAAAGTTTTTGCTGAGGAAAAGTGCACACAGCAAGTGCAAAGTCCACTTGCTCAAAAAAGTCCTGCAACTGCCAGAGTTCCCTCTGTGTAGACGTCTTGCAATGTGTCTAACTTCCAGCAGATAAGCTCTTCACAAATCTGACACATTTTCCCCAGATCATTCTAACAGTATCCATGTCTCCAATGCTCCACAACAGTGAATGCTGAAACTTGAGTTCTTTATCTATCCTGGGATATGTGTTAGTTTGCCCAGCAACACAAAGAAGACAGTCACAAGATGCATGCAGCTGCACTTTTAGGAGGCGGGGAACCATTTCTGCTGACTCAAATAGAAGTGACTCTTTCTCACTTTCCTTAATACTTCAGCAGTGGACTGAAACCAGCTTGCTTTACAAGAAATAAATGGAGTCATACACTTGTCATTTTGTATCTACTTGTATCTACTTGGCAAGTTACAGTGGGGAAAACTAGGAAAATATTAAATAGCAGGAGATTTCATGTAATCATGAACGCTTCTGGAATGGCAGTTCAAACTGATATACTGCATTTTCTGTTTTCCAGGTAAACAGTGGGGGAAAATACCATCAAAACCAGAGAAGGTTTAACGGGATTTGTTTCCTTCCTTGGCATACACGTGGGGCTTCATATCAGGAAACCATGAGCTTCTTTACTCAAATGCTGGGAAACTGGATTAGTTTTCCTTACTTGGAAGAATACCTGAGCTCAAGGACTTACTCTTGGTGGTTGCGTATGCTTCTGATTTTGCCTTGTTCAATCGTTATAATGACGTATTTGTTTATCTGTGCAATCTCATTTTTGCTATATGTCTACAAGAAGAGGAATAACCAGCAAGAAAATGATTTTGATACCAAATGTTGGAAAAAGCCAAAGCAAATTACATTTCAAGTTTTAGATATATTTGGAAAGATATGGCATGGTGAGTAAATGTTTCTTTCATACCAATAATTCAGCTACTATACTTTCATAGGACTGAGCATCAGAATTTCAGACTTGAGGCCCTGGAACAATAGTTACCACTACTGGTTTTTACCATGTGGTGGGTACACAGCAAATTTAATGAGTATATCATCGTGTAGTGAGACTTTGAGGGTGCAATTTTCTTGAGCATGGTAAATCACTAGGTAACCCTGAAGCATAAACTCTGGACACAAAGCATGGAATTTGTCAGCACAGGATGTGGTGATGTGATGATGGCTGCTAATTTGGATGGACACTGCGTGAAAGAGGATGATGGAATACAGAGAGCTTTGGCTTGATCAAGAGGATCCATCTTATGTTCTCATTGCATCCCAGAGTGTAATGTTGCTTTAGATGTTGAAGCATAAATCAGAAACACATTACTAAAACCAAGCTTGGGTCATAAGGATGAAACCCTCTGGCTACTTAGGACATGGTCAAGGGTGCATCTGTCTGGGAAACTTTTTCTCACATTGTATAAAGTGATTCAGAGAATGGCCTGAAGATGCCTGAGATTAGAGCTCTTAGGGATGGGGAAAGAATGTGCAACACTCTGTACGGAAGGGTAATACTGTTCTTCAAATAAAAAAGGCTCAGGAAAATATAGTATTATAACCCATATGAAAGTCAGGGGCAGCTTATCCATTGGCGCTAGGGGTGCACGGCACCCGAGCACCGGGCTCTCAGGGGTGCCAGGCTGAGAGTCCAGGGCCGAGCGTTGAAGTCCAGGGAAGAGCCGCCGACAGCCGAGCGGAGCAGAGCCCATCTGAGTTCGTCTTCTGCAGGCGGTTCTTTCCCGGACTCCAACGCTCGCTCCGAAACCCGCACCAACCTGCCCACAGCAGAACAGCCTGTCGGCTCTTGCCCCAGCTGCATGGCAGCTAACTGTTTCAGTGCCATGCCCGGAGCACCATGTAATGTTGTGGGTGTGGCATGATGCATCCTGTTGCCTGTGCCAAGCTGTGCGTTCCTTTGCTGGTTTTCCGCTGTTGTCGCACGCTCCCAGCACTGCCCAACAAGACGTGCCAGCGCAGAACGATGGGGAATGCAAGTGGCAGCAGAGGAAACATCTCTGGACGGGATCCGCCACATACCAACAGCGCCAACGGCAGCAAGAAGTCCTGACGAATAGGAGCGCATGGATTCCAGCCGAAACAGTTAGCCGCCATGTAGTGAGGTGTGCGGAGGCAGTGGGTGGACAGGACGGAAACTGTGTCACCCAACATTTTGTTCCCCCCCCCCCTAGCATGGAACCCACACCCACCTTTGTACGCCCCTGTGCATTGGGCGCTGGAACCCCCGTTAGTTGGCGCTGTGAGTCACTGCGTCTGCCACCATTCTAAAGGTAAACAACTATCTCCTAAAAAAAAGTCAACAACTTTGGGGTCCCCCCTTAAAAAAAGGTCGACAACTCTGGGCAACCTCGGGGTGCCAGGCAGATCTTTACACTCCGGCACCGCATATGCTTAAGACGCCCCTGATGAAAGTTTCAAGGAGATTGAAACAACAAGTCACAGTTTTAGCTCACCCAAAGACTAGGCAATTTCCCCCCCCCCCACCTGTGCCCAAAATTAAGCAAGGAACAAAGATTACAGCAGAGGAGAAATATCATTTATTATGTGAGCACAACAGAGAAAGTCCCAGTCCATGTGGATGACAACCTAGTATCCAGAATGCTGCAACATATAGGAGAGCTTTTTTACTGATTTTAAATTACAGTTTTCTGAGTGTTTTCTTCCAATAAAAGATTGCAATTTTCCATTTATTTTAATAAATAACATTTATTTATTGCATTTTATATTATTTCCAGGTTATGAAGTTTTTGGCATGGAACATCTCCCTAAAGGACCAGTGCTTATTATCTTTTATCACCCAGTTTGTACTATTGACTATTTCTTCCTTATCGTTAGACTTTTCAAGGAGACAGGAAGAGAGTGCTTTACAATATGTGATCATAGCATATATCGGTTTCCAGGTAAGTTATTAAATTTAACTCATGCTTTTTACATAAAATATGTGAAATATGATATAAAATAAAGCTATAAGATATAAAACAATGCTATAAAATATAAAACACTGTATCAGGCAAGCAGGTGAAAAACAATACATGAAATAAGTTGGAAACTGCAGGCTTGCTTTTGGCCATTTACAACATCAACCTCTTCTCCCATTAATGTTTCAGGCATCATATTTGAATCAGGCTATGTTTCCAATACAGCATGTCAACCTGGGTCTTTTGGCCCTTGATCACAGATTGCAGGAAAATCTGACCTGACCTCAAAACAGCTATGAGAGTGCTGCTGCTGCTGCTGCTGCTGCTGCTTCTTCTTCTTCTTCTTCTTCTTCTTCTTCTTCTTCTTCTTCTTCTTCTTCTTCTTCTTCTTCTTCTTCTTCTTCTCTAGTAATTGCAAGACAGTTCCTGTGCTTCCATGCAGAAATTTCATGCTTTCTTGTACAACTTGTCTACATTCTTCCTCAGGGATCTAAGAACTGAAGGAATCTGGATAATGTGACATCTGCTTTCTATGCTGTAACTGCAGGCTCTCATATAATATATATATTTTTTATAATGACCGCTCCCCGCTTAAAACGGGGGGCGCCCTTTGCGTGGACACGTGCAGCCCCTAGATCTGGAACGGCTCCAACAGCATAGGCTTGGCTTTGCCTTCCCTCAGGTGGGATACCTGGAGGTCTTCGCCTACCTCAGTCAGTTGTCCAATCGAGTTTAACAATAGAAAAGGAAACAACAACCAAAGAACAATAAAAACACAGGGAAAATATAAAACACAACTATACAAAATTTCACAAAACATAAAATATAAACATTTAACCTAACGAGGGAAAAAGAAAAATCAATCAACACACAAAAATGGAATAAGAAAAAAACCACAAATCACTCTTTTCTAATTGTTCATCTTTTATTAACTTATTTTCCTGACTTCCTCACGCCTCTCTTTTTTGTATCCTTTTTTAACAATTAATTCAGCAAATTCAAATCCTACTTCTTTGCCTTTAAATATTTTACCTCCCAAATTTATAAATTCAAATTTCTCTTGTCACTAGAACCCCTTCATATTATTCAATGTCATCAGCATTCATACATTTTACAATACTTCTGTAAATAAATTTTAAATTTCCTCCAATCTTCTTCCACCAACTCTTCTCCCTGGTCTCGGATTCTGCCAGTCATCTCAGCCATTTCCATATAGTCAATTACTTGCGTCTGCCATTCTTCCAAGGTGGGTAGATCTTGCGTTTTCCAATGCTTTGCGATGAGTATTCTTGCTGCTGCTGTAGCATACATAAAGAAAGTTCTATCCTTCTTTGGCACCAATTGGCAGACTATGCCGAGGAGAAAAGCCTCTGGTTTCTTCACGAAAGTATATTTAAATACCTTTTTCATTTCATTATAAATCATCTCCCAGAAAGCCTTAATCCTCGGGCACGTCCACCAAAGGTGAAAGAATGTACCTTCAATTTCTTTACATTTCCAACATTTATTATCGGGCAAATGGTAGATTTTTGCAAGCTTGACTCGGGTCATGTACCACCTGTACATCATTTTCATAATATTCTCTCTTAGGGCATTGCATGCCATAAATTTAATCCCAGTGGTCCACAACTGCTCCTAGTCAGCAAACATAATATTGTGTCCTATATCTTGTGCCCATTTAACCATAGCAGATTTTACCGTCTCTTCCTCGGTACTCCATTTCAACAGCAAGTTATACATTCTTGATAATATCTTAGCATTGGGTTCTAACAATTCTGTTTCCAACTTTGATTTTTCCACCTGGAAACTAATTTTTTTGTCTTGATTGTAAACCTCTCTTATTTGAAAATAACGTAGCCAGTCTCGCACCTTCCCTTTGAGCTTCTCATAACTCTGCAATTTCAGCTTGTCACCTTCCTGTTCCAAAATTTCACAATACTTTGGCCATTTTGCCTCCATATTAAGATTTTTCATAGCTTTCGCTTCCATAGGTGATAACCACCTTGGAGTTTTATTCTCCAAAAAATCTTTATATCTTATCCAGACATTAAATAGTGCTTTCCTGACAATATGGTTTTTAAATGTTTTATGCGCTTTAACCTTGCTATACCACAAATATGCATGCCACCCAGATACATTGTCATAACCTTCAAGATCTAAGATGTCAGTGTTCTCAAGAAGTAGCCATTCCTTCAGCCAGCAAAAAGCTGTTGATTCGTAATATAGTTTAAAGTCCGGCAGGGCAAACCCCCCTCTGTCTTTAGCATCAGTAAGTATCTTAAATTTTATTCTGGGCTTTTTGCCCTGCCAGACATATCTAGATATATCTCTTTGCCACCTCTTGAAACAGTCCATCTTGTCAATAATTTGCAATGATTGGAACAAAAACAACATTCTCGGCAGTACATTCATCTTAATAACAGCTATTCGACCAAGCAAGGAAAGCTTCAAATTCAACCAAATCTCTAAATCTTTCTTGACTTCTGACCAACATTTCTCATAATTGTCTTTAAATAAATTTGCATTCTTAGCAGACAAATTCACCCCAAGTATGTTACCTTCTTTACTAATATTAGATCTGTCTCTTTCTGAAACCTCTCTCTCTCCATCGGCATCAAATTTTTCTCCAAAACCTTAGTTTTTAACTTGTTTAACTTAAAGCCTGCCACTTGACCAAACTCCTGGATTAATTCTAGAGCCCTCTTGGTACTAGGTACTGGCTCTTGTAATGTCAATACAAGATCATCTGCAAAAGCTTTAAGTTTATATTGTTTAGCTCCGACCCGAATACCATGAATCAACTGGTCCCTTCTGATCATATTTAGCAAAACCTCCAGGACCGAAATAAAAAGCAGTGGGGAAATTGGGCAGCCTTGTCGTGTCCCTTTCTCAATTTTAAATTCTTCTGTCACTATGTTATTAACTATCAGTTTAGCCTTTTGTTCAGAGTAGATCGCACCTATACCATTTTCAAAATTTTGTCCAACCCCCATCCCCTGAAGGTTTTTCTTCATAAAAATTCAAGAAATGTTGTCAAAGGTTTTCTCTGCATCTACGAATATCAAAACTGCTTTTGTATTGATATTCACTTGTAACTTTTCCAAAATGTTAATTACATTCCTCATATTATCCGATAAATGTCTACCTGGGAGAAAGCCAGCCTGGTCTTTATGTATCATCTCTGCTAATATTTTCTTAAGTCTTTTAGCCAAAATATCTGCAAAAATTTTGTAATCCACATTAAGCACGGATATGGGGCGGTAATTCTTGAGTTGTGTCTTCTCAGACTCAGTTTTAGGTATTAGTGTCATGTAGGCTTCTTTCCACGACTCCGGCGCCTTTTCCCCCTCCATAATTTCATTGCAAACCTTCTTTAGTGGTTGAATCAAATAGTCTTTCAAAGTTCTATAGTACTTGGAGTTTAATCCATCAGGCCCTGGAGATTTTCCCAGTTGCATGGTCTGTATGGCACCTTCAACCTCTTGTTCCGATATTTTGTAGTTCAACAATAATTTGTTTTCTTGAGAAATTTTTTGTAATCCGTTGATTTTTAAGAATTAATCAATTTTAGACACTGTCTGTGGCAATATGGAATAAAGTTGTTTAAAATATCTCTGG
Organism: Podarcis melisellensis; assembly: GCF_964234715.1. NCBI lineage: Eukaryota > Metazoa > Chordata > Lepidosauria > Squamata > Lacertidae > Podarcis > Podarcis melisellensis. Next base: position 37,634,489 of record NC_138539.1, on the reverse strand, counting down.
AAGCAGTTTCTGATCTCCTGTGGGTTTTGTATATTCTTTCCATTCACTTCAAGATTAGTCACAGTATTTAACTTATGCCTTTTCTTCAATTGCCATGCTAGCAATTTCCCACATTTATTAGCAGATTCAAAAGTCTTCTGTCTCATCTGTTTAATTTTCTATTCTATCTCCTGATTTGTCATTTTCATATATTGTGTTTGGTAGAATTTAATCTCTCTCAATATTTCCTGCGACTTTGGTTTAGCTCTAAGCTTCTTCTCTCCTTCTTTTATTTTTTCCAGGATCTTTCCCTTTTTCTCATCTTGAGTTCTCTTTTTTATTGCGTTCTGCTGAATCAGGAATCCTCTCATAACGGCTTTACTTGCGTCCCAGATTACCCTTTTTTCCACTGATGTCTTCAAATTTATCTCAAAATAGTCTTTCACAATTTTTTGGGCCTTCCTAATGATTTCTGGATCTCTAAACAAGGTGTCATTCATCCTCCATCTGAAGGAACCAGTCAGTGTTAGTTTCATTTCCAGTTTCACGGGATTATGGTCAGAGCAGGTTTTTGGGCAGATTTCCACCTTTCGTATCTTTGGAGCCATTCCTCTAGTTATCCAGATTTGGTCAATTCTTGTCCAGGTCTTTTTGGCTTCAGAAAAGAAAGTCCCTTCTTTGCTTAGGGGGTTCTTTATTCTCCAAGTGTCAATTAAGTCCATATTGTCTGTCATTTCAAAAAAAAGATTTCGGTAGTCTTCCATCTTTTGTTATTACTTGTCTGTCTGACTTATCCATGTTTGTCGATACCACTCCATTCATATCTCCGAGCAAAATGATGTTATAATCCATGAAGTCCAACAACGTCTCATGCAGTTTCTTACGCCAAAGAATAAACGGACATAAATCGGACATCAGGAATCACAAAACAGAGAAACCAGTAGGAGAACACTTCAATCTCCCAGGACATTCTATACAAGATCTCAAAGTAGCTGTTTTACTACAAAGGAATTTCAGAAATAGGCTGGAAAGAGAAGCTGCTGAATTGCAACTTATCACCAAACTTAAAACCATGGAGAAACCTGGCCTGAACAAAGACATTGGATTCTTATCTCATTATACATGACAAAGCCACTTTTCACCTTCTCACCCCTTGCTTCTTCCTGTAATACCTATTGCAGTCGTTAAGAGTCGTCAACAGGCTCATCACAGCTATCTGCCAATCACCCATTCCCACCACCCTTCTGAGTAATACCCCTCCCCACCTTCTCACTATATAGAAGGGTCTGGAAACTTCTGTTTCAGTG